>NC_132782.1:40102500-41313750 GCF_048418805.1 Vulpes vulpes
AAGGCCCATTTAAATCACCCCCTTCCGTGTGCCACTACAAAAGAAATTCATCTCATGAATGAGAGGGGACATTTGGTGACTAAGTGAATTGTTTGACATGTTCATCAGCATTCCCAAACCTGACCCACTTCCATCTCGCTTACTGACCCAGTCTGTCATGTCGTGTTGTGCTCATAGGGAAAAGGGAGGAGAGACGCAAGAGTGTCCTCTCTGAAAAACTTCCTACAGATTCAATTAAATAAATAAATAAATAAATAAATAAATAAATAAATAAATAAATATTTTGGAACCTGCTTCTCCCTCTGCCTGTGTCTCTGCTTCTCTCTTTCTCTGTGTGTCTCTCACGAATAAATAAATACAATCTTAAAAAAAAAAAAAAGAGTGTGTTGGTGAATTTCCAGCTTTAAAACATTCAAAGACAAAGGTCTCTCTTTTCTCTTTTTTTCAGTGCTCAGAAATCTCATCTATCTGATCTTGTGCTTTTGGCCAGTCTGTGGGTTAAGATGAAGACCAGATAGGTCAGCAACTTGCAGATGAAGTGGTCTTTCTGATCACCAGGGAAGTTTAAAAATACAAATTCTTGAGTCTACTTCCGGATGGTATTATTCGTAAGGTCTAGGGTAGAAACCAGGATTCTGTATTTTTCTTTTTCTTTCTTTTTTTCTTTTTTAAAGATTTATTTATTTATTTGGGAGAGAGGGAGAGAGAGGGAGCGAGCATGTGCATGTGCCAGCAGGGGCAAGGGGCAGAGGGAGAAGCAGACTCCCCACTCATCAGGGAGCCCGACCCGGATCTTGATCCCAGGACCCCTAGGGATCACGACTTGAGCAGAAGGCAGACGCTTAACCGACTGAGCCACCCAGGTGCCCCTGGGATTCTGTATTTTTTTAAAAAGTTTCTAAGATTATTGGGATTTTCCTGCAGGATTGGAACCACAGCTTTGGTCCTCATTTTGGAAACTAGTAGACTGTTGGATCCTAACGAACCCTTTGCTGTGGTTCACCGCTGATTTTTAAAATCTTTGACAGTTGGTGTGGTATTTGGGTGCTGTCTACATATATTGATGGCTATCAGTGACAAAGTAAAGCCCGAGAAAAATATTTTGATTGATACACTAGAAAACGTGACATACTTTTCTCAGCATAATAGTAGTCATTAGCACGGACCTGGCCCATGAGATTTTTATTGGTTGAATAAAAAAAGAGTAGGAGTCCATAGAACTTGAGCAATTTGAAGAAAATAAACAATAGGGCTTATTATTATTTTCTTACACAATGTCATAAGCAACAATGAGTGATTAAATCTTTTGAACTGGGCAAGAAAAACTATTACAACCCTTCCATTTGCAGTTGTGGCAGGATTTTGTTGTATTCCTCCCCCTCCAGATGGCTGGAAGTTTAGCCCATCTGTGTAGCTGAAGATCTTAAACTGAAGGTCCCTGACACAGGGACAACAAAACCTGTTTGCTACAAACAAGGGAGCATAAATAAAAGTACACCATGAGAGTAGGAGCACCTGAATGGAATAGTCAGGAAAAGTATAAAACAATTAAATTGTATGCATAGAAATGGGAAAAAAGTTGGTGGAAAAGAGGCAGAAAAGAGAAATGAAAGGGGCACCGAAGTGCTTTGGGTTTGCCTTCATGATGATCAAAATGTGACTTCAGGCATTTTGATGAGGAGCTAGGAGGAAAGAAAAACCAGAAATTAGAGGCACATAAAAAAGGCACATGGTTAACATATAGGACTTGGACGCTTTACTGCAGTGCCACGGGAGCTCAGAAATCTAAGAAGCAGTAAGTATTGCTCAGCTGGGAGAGCATTTCCTTCTTGTCGGATTCCTGGATATTGAGCCTAAAGAACTCATGACTTCTGAGAAGTCGTAGTTTTATCAGTGTTCTCCGCTATCTGATTAAGTGGTACATCTGCTTCCATTTAAACATGTTTATTGAAAGCCTGCTAGGTGTGAGTTGGACAGCATAGGGGCCTGGAATTTAAAGTAAGGACCTATTGTTCTGTGTCTGAGACCGACTTCAGAGAAAAGCTGAAGCAGAAACATAGATGAAGAAGTTAAAAAAAAAAGTATTTAAAAGCTTGCTTACTGTAATGAAAAAAAAAAAACCATCTAGGGTCACTTTAGCTGTTTGGATATATCTATAAATCTTTAAAATGGGCATTTTTCTTTGGAAGGAAGTTCCCTGACAAACAACTAACAGTGGTACTTAGTTTCTTTTTTCCTGGGCCATAAAGACACCAGATTCCTCATAATTTGCATTCTGACCATACAACCTTTCGGGTTCTCAAAGAGTTTTTTCCTTTGTGGCTTAGTGTGCTTATGGATCAAATGCTATGACTCGTGACATCCCAGAATTTCTCTTCACTGACCAGGAGAAGAACAGCTACAATGTGGATCGAGGGGGCCAGTGTCATAAAGAGCACTTTCTTCCCTCGGGCCTCCTCCCTCCTCCCTCTACACCTGCACCCCACGCCCCTCCCTTCAGGGTAGAAACTGTGACCGTGGAGTTGTGTTATCCTGCCAGCAGTGAGCCTCAACAGGAAGGACAGGGTTATTAAACGAATAAATTCATAGCTGGTCACAAGGACCTCCGACGATCTGATTGTGGTTTCGCTGTCATCAGGAAGCCCCCTGTTTTCCCTCTCTCCCATAAAATTAAATCCAAATCTTTGGACGTCTTGCTGATGTTAAAAGTACGAGCGTCCTTGACCGCAGAGTTTAACTGTGGTCTCCTAGGATTCCAGGACTTAAAAAAAAAACTGTCCCCCCACCACCATTTCTAATGTCGGTGAATAGAGGGAGCTGGAGTGCATCTTTGGTGACTTTCTGCTTTACTGCAAGCCCTTCTTCTGATTAGAAGAGCTCTGCAATAAGCTAGAATTGTTCCAACTCCAAATTTCTGCAGAGTGAAATGATTTGACAAGTGATGTAATGCTACAAACTTTCACACTGTTGGCACTTGTGCTTGGCTACTGATGGTTTTTGAATTTAAAGGGAGACCTCTTTCTCTATTGCTTTTGGGTGCCTTTTCAGGAGAAGAGGATAATGCAGAAATTTATTTAAGGTTTGACTCCTCTTGAGCTTTAATATCATATCAGTTTCTCGGGAAGGCTAGCTGCTGGGAGGTTAAGCTGCGATGACCACAGGTCCTTGGTTGGGGGTAAATGAGTGCTGTGGGCATTTTCTGTTTTGTTTGACTTGAATGAGTACCATCTCCCATGGCAATCTGTGAAGCCAATTAATGGAAAAAATAAATTATATTAATCTCTTCTCAGCTGTGCAAGAAAAAGAGTCAAACATAATGGGAGAAATTCTTCTAAGTGTGAAAAATTACCCACTTTGTCTATTTCATATTTCTCAAACTCAAGAATTAATGACTTCTTCGAGAAAAAGTGTGTATCTCTGTGGACACAGAGAGTTTATGAATGCAAACAGGCATTGCTGGAGAGGCGGGAAGGAGGAGGGCTTCTGCGTAGGAGAAGAAAAAGACATATTTAAGCATTGAAATGTACATTTTTCATACTTTCACATGATTGGTTTTTCAGAAAGAAAATTATCGTGGAAAATAGCTTTTCTAAAAGCAGCTCCATTTAGCTGATGCTAAGATAGGTATGATGGAGTGGTGATTTTGATTTTAAGTCACTCATAAGCTGATTTTGTTGGGTGTTAGCGATTCTACTTTTGGCTGATAAAACTGCACCTCAGATTTAGGTTTCTAAGCCACTGTTTGAAAGGATATTCTGGATAAGGCCTCTCTGCTGGTCTTCTGATAGCCCATGTGATTGGCCATCTGGACTTCTCATTGTTTCATACATTTGTATCATGTTCATCTAGCCTGTTCTTTCGTTAAGAATACTTTCCTCACCTTTACCTGGGGATCCTTGTTCATTATTTAAGAATTAGCCCAGTCACCATCTTCTCCAAGAGTTGTTCCCAAGGCTCCAGCCTGAGTTCAATATCTTTCTCTTATGATCTGTTAGAGTTCTACGGTCCTCCTGTTACAGAGTTTGGCTAAAATCGTGATGGCTTATTCCTATGTCCATCTCTACTATTAGAATTAAATTCCTCGAGGCAAGGCCTTGTTGTGTCCTATAAGAACTTTACATTCTAACATTCAAAAATGTTTTTTTGTTTGTTTTTGAGTCCAGCAAGACGATGATTATAATGGAATTAGGAAGGTCTGAAATCAGATTCCTGGGTGGCAGTCTGCTTAGGAAGCTTGGAGGGAGTTGAGGGAGACAGTGGGACTGTTTCCAGGCTAGTGGTTGGCTGTTTTTGCATGAAGGAAGATCACAGTAGTCATCAGTAGAGAAATTCCTTTCAAGAAATTGCTTCCATATGTCAGAAACAGATACAACAACAACTACTACCATTATACATTAACAATAATGCCTGTAACATTTGATGGCATATAAAATGTTTTTCACATATTTGTTATATCATTTGATCCTAATAACAACATCAAAAAACAAGGATTCCTTTTTATTCCATTTTGTAGGTGAGATAAGTGACCTGGAAACAGATTTCATTCATTCAACACCATTTTGGCTGCATACCCTGAGCTGGGCTCTGGAACATAGGAGAGTGAATAAGACAGATATTGTCCTAGGCTACACAGAGCTTACATTATAATGGGAAAGACATATTTAAAAAATTGATTACCTGATTAGTTATCTAATTACAATCTGGTTTAGTGCTATGAAGTATAAAGTACACAGTTGTGTGCAAAAGGGAAAGATTGTGGGGCCAGTGGACCAGACTTGGTGTGAAATGTTAGCATAGATGCCTTGAGCAAGTGATGACTATATGGAGTCAAGGGGATGGGGAGCAGTTGTCTGGTGAAGGGGAAAGAAGAACCAATGTGTGGGAAGGAGCTTCGCGCCTTTGGGTAGCTGAAAGAAGTGTGAGAAGCCCGGGATGGTGGAAGGAGACAGAGCAAGTGCCTGGGGAAAGTCCATTTCTTCTGAAAGTCCATTTCATCTTCATTAGGGATGGGTAGATGCAAAAAATAATCCAGGGATTTTGGTAGTAAGAAGCAGTTGGGTTTGTCCTTTACTACAGTTCCAAGCAATGGCTTTGAGGGAAAAATGAAATAAAAAGGAAAGGTGAATTGGCCATAAAAAGCAACCTCAGAGTCTGAGATGATGCAAAGCAAAGCATCAAACATTTTCCGATTTCAGACGCCGTAACACATTTAATAATTTTTATTTACATCCCTCTTCAGTGGTTGTTAAAGCTGACCCTGAGCTGAGCCATCTGAATTTTCTTCCCCACCGAGTTTCTTTGTGGGGTGTTCACTCCAAGTTCTCCCAGGTCTGGTCGAAGCAGGCGGGAAACTGTGAACATTCCCAGCTTCACTTTAACTAAATTAACTAGACTTACAACCTCAGTGTCAGCGAACAATGAAAGCTTACCACCGAACATATGAAACAAAAATGAAATTAGCCAGCAGTAGGAAACTACAAACAGCTGAGGCATTCAATTGTTAGCCATTTGAAGGATTAACTTCTAAATCATGTAGAGCTCCCTTGGTAGTTTAGCTAGTTGGGCACTCAAGGGTATATAAAAACACACTTTAAAGTAGAAATGTATTTCTTCACCTATAAAATAGAGATTTACTGGCAGGTTGTGATATTATTAATACTGGATTTCCTTGCCTTGGCCCGCGAACTTAATCATATTTTCTTTTGCTTTCCTCACTTGCAGCCTTGCGTTGGGTTTCAAAACAGATACCATAGAATTGACTATGTCCCAAGTCAAGTAGGGCATCACTTGCTTGGGTGGCTGCTGCCGAATGTCTAAAAATCCCTATTTAGTTCTCTGGATTTCTCCTCTTGCCCTGTGCTATTGTTTCTGCACTCCAGATTTACACAGCTCATTGAATATTCAGCCAGGCTTAAAGATTTTATTTGATGGTTATTTCAATAATAATTATGGAGGCTGCCAAGCTCTCCTTACCCTGTTAAAAAACAAACAAAAATTAAACCCGCTGTCATAACCCAATAAAATCACAATGGTAAGATGTTTTCATGATATCTTAAAACTCAGTTTGGTGTTTCTTGAAGGATTGGTAGACCTGTTCAGAACGTATAGCCAAAGAAACTCAATTAATGGTCATCACTATCAATTATTTTTATACATTTCAACAGCTTTTGTTAAGACCGCGTGAGTTTTCCTTAAAAGAAAGTTGTCAACTTAGATCTTAACATTTCATTAAAATAAGACCACCAGTTCACCTATGTAAATGTTTATTCAATTGAGGGGTAATTGAATAATAAGGATTGATGAATTTTATGTGTTTTTCCTTTTTAAAACCAAGGTTAGAAGGCAGCTGGTAGAGACTTCTGTGAGCCTTTTAAATGTGTTTCCCATTATTTGAATCTCTATATATCTGTATTTTCCCCATCCTCAAATTAATTTCAGGAAAGATCCATGGCATGTCTCTCTCTCCCTCTCTCTCTCTCTCTCTCTCTCTTTTTTTTCTTTTTATTTAAAGGGGCTAAAGTGAAAGGCAAAAAAAAAAAAAAAAAAAGTGGAACCACCAAGAAAACCCTAAACAAATAAAGTGCAAACACAGAGTGACAAGCACACTCAGACCCTGGATTGGTTATGGATGAGACGACAAGTATATGATGAAATTAATGACCCTCTGTCAACTTTTTAGATCTCACTTTTAAAGAGAATGGACCAAAAATCAATAGCCCCCAAACCACCAGTACTCCAGTGAACCAGTCTTTCATTTATCTTGCTGTTGGCACTCAGATAGAAATGCAGCCAAGCACAGCACAGAGCCTTCACTGGGAGTCATCATCACAGGCAATGTTTGAGGACCCCAGTTAAGGGTCAAAGGTGTGCACCAAGGCTTCTTTGAGAAGGATCCGCTTCTAAAAACCAATACCAGTATTCACTTTATTCAGCTGGAAGCCCATTTGGTATATGCATATAAAATGTTTGGGCTTTTGAAGCTTTATCTGTTAGGCTGATGGATTCCCAGCCTACCAATAGCAATGGATGGCTAGGGATTCAATTCTACTCCTGTTTTATACCTTGATTCTTCAAATGTTATAATTCAGATGTTCAGATAGCAGCAAAACACAACTTTAGTAAATTGAACACAAGTTTTAAAGATGCACGTTTGTACAAGCATGTGCTTTTATACTATGACTGCCTCCCAGGCCCTAACTAAAGTGGTTTTTGAAGACCTTTTCCTAGAAGAGGATCACAGAAAGTATAGAGATTGTATGCAGAATATCAGGAGCTCAAACCCAAAGGATCAAGATAAATTCTGTAACTAAGTAAAAGAAGATATTTACAATGCCCGATAAGTTGTAATTGAGCTTGTAATTTTTATGGGTATTCTTAAATGTAGTCATTTATCTCCAAGACTGAATTTTCTAGAAATAAAATCGGTTAGTATATCATGAGACTTTTCCTACAGTGAGAAAGCCATATTAAAATGTGAAAGATAAATTAATCCAAACCAAGTGTTCAATAGCACTGTTAACAGCTGAGGCCAAAGTAAAATGAAATGATGTCATTATGTTAAAATGGATGTCAACACACAGAGAAAAAAATCAGTGTAAAACGAGAGAGATCACATTTTGATGATAATCTAAGACAAGCAAAGTGCTGGCCATTTATCTGGCATTGTCCAAATGGAATCTAATCAATGATTGTCTTTAAGCTTTTTATTTCATTTAGATAACAAACACTTCTAGAGAGCTTACTATGTGCAGTCACTGTTCTGAGTACTTTACACGTAACGATTCATTTAGTCTTCATGGCAATACTAGGAAGTATGTGTTCTTATTATCCTAGTTTTGCAGATGTGGAAACTAAGGCGCAGAGAGGTAAAGTAGCTCGTCCAAGGGCACATGGTTAACCAGTGGCAGAGCTGTGACTAAAGCTGAGGCAGGCTGGCCCCAGAATTCAAGTTCTTAATTTTTAAACAATGGTGCCTCAAAAAATGAAAGAACTTAAAACATCAGAAGGAACTTAAATAAGGTACAAATGGACAGATAAGAAGAAACTTAAACCAGGAAATCTGTTAGTGGTGTGTTTATTTTCTTTTCTGATTCTAATATGATTAATTACTTTGTTTTAAGATTTTTAAAGGAAAAAGCTCTTCTGTATGAAGAGGTGAATTAAGGAAACATTTTCAAAAACTTTAATATCAAATATATTTGACAGTAATCTCTGGAGCCTGACATAGCAAGAGTGAGGTAGAAGAAATCTGTGAACGCGCCTTAAAAGTTTTATTTTATTTTATTTTATTTTTTTATTTTTTTTACCACAAGAAAGAAATCTTGAATCTTCTATTCTCAACACAGACAAAGGTTTGATGATAATGACTATGAACAGTGGGAGAGTTACTCTTTCTCTCACTTAGCTGCAATGGCCTGGGGTGACAGAGGGAGGCCATTGCATGTAATAAATTGATACAGGAGTAAAGATACCTTTTTAGGTGATCCATATGGCCATAAAGCCCAATAGATTTAAATGAATTATACAGAAATCCCTCAGTTCCCTGGAGAATTTTCCTCGTATTTCCTCACCTAATACCCTTCTAACTTGCTGCTTCTAATTCAGTGAGAATTAGAAAAAGCAGAGAGAATATATGGGAAATGAAAGTAATCAATGAACGAAGGCCCAGCATGCTTTCTGATTATCAGACTGTGAAACCTGCACGAGTGGGACATCCTGAGGGACAACCAATGTACCAACGTGCATTTTGTTTTTTGTTTGTTTGTTTGTTTTTTGTTTTTTGTTTTCCAACGTGCATTTTGGATAGTGGCTTGAGATTTTCTTTTGTTCCCAATTCAACAAAGAATACTGCTGTTATGAAGACTATTATAAAGATGTGCTTTGCATTTAAGTGCATATGCCAAATGTGACATATTTTTATACACTAAAATTTAACAGAAAACTGTGATATGTCTTGAAAGCGAAATTTTCCCAGTGTCGCAATTAATTGTTGTGGAAATGTTAGCAAAACCCTAAATGTGAACTGATGACATACACGTTTGTGAGAATACCAGTGAAAGTATGACCTCGTTTGATCCCTGGAGTAATGTCATTATCTTGGATGCAGGCTCTGACATCCACTGCACCATTTCTCTTCAGGCTGCCCTATGGGTAGGTGGGTCTTTTCTGCCTTTTTTACTTTATGGGTGTCTCTCAACAAGCTTCATGGAGATTTCCCAGATTGAGAAGGGCCCTTCTTTGGTCAAGAGTGTATAGAAAGTATAACTACTTTCAGAAAAACAAGTATGAAGAAAACATTTTCTCATTACAAATATTCAATTCTCCTAATAAAATGGCCCTCACAAAGATAACTGGCATATATACTTGGTGTCTGATACCATGACATTTGAGAGGAAAAGGAGGCCAGCCTGTTGCACCCTCCCAGCTACCTTAACTGCAATGATGGTTGAAGAAGTTAGACCATTTAAATATGTAACTTGGTACATGGCCATATTTAAAGTTTCACCATCCAAGCAGAATGACTTAAAGAAATTTTCTGATATGGCTAAATCATCTAAATCAAAAGTGTAAGTATATTTGGGTGTGACTTTGGAGTTTAAAAGAGAATTACTGCTTATTTTTATTTTGTTTCTACTCATATGCTGATGGAGGCTTATCTACCTGGAGACAGTCTCTAACTCCTTGTTCATTTTATCCTTCAAGTAGGGGTGACACTCACCTGCTTCCATATCTCAACTGTCTTGGCTAAACCAGATGCCAAGCTCCATTTTGTACACTTCTTCACTTGAAATGACCAACTTAGCCATTACAAATTAATCTTTAAAACAAACCATCTGAACAACAACCAGAGTATGCCTCGGGAACAGATGGGGTTTTTATGTTTTCACATGAGCATCAAGCTAATATCTGTGTAAGATGAATGATGCCGCACAGGGATCTGTGTTTAATCCTCCCATTTCCCGGTGGGGTGGCTTCTTATTTAGTATCCCGTGCTTGGGAATGGGAATTCATATCATTATACTTAAATTGCATTGTAAAATTACATGTGTGTGTGATTTGGTATGCTCCTGGACATATCACCGTGTGCCCACACTGTCCATGAAATATTTGAACTGAGCATTTGTCCAAGCACTCCATTGGCTTAAATGATCAAAATGAACTTTTATGCTTACCAGTGGGGAAACTTTCTATCCTATTGCACCAGACTTTGAAAACTAGTTCCTTATATCTCGACTTCTGATTTGTTCAATAAAAAATCAGTTATATGTTCACATATATGAGCATGTTGTTCAGTTTGCTTCCCCGCCCCCCACCCTGATAGTTCATAAAAGATAGTTTAGGCACCAGAAAATTTTGTTTTCAAGACATTTTCAAAATAAATAATATTTCTATTAGATCCTAGAATGTAAAACCATATTTGCATTTGGCAGAGGCACTAACAAATAAAAATTACCTTTGAAGCATTCTTTATGGAAGTAAGATTATTGGCTGAATGTGAAAGAAAAAAAAATCTCAAATCACTATCCAAGACTATTCCCATGTGTTTATAAGGATGTCTTTCTCATGTGATATGGATAAATAAAATAAACACAGCAGAAAAACTTTTATTTTTTTTCCTCCTTAAATTAATTGACTTAACTGCCATCATATGGATTCAAGAAACACATGTGGAGCATTTGCTATGGGTCAGGCACTGTAGTAGATGCTTAATATACAATAATGTAAAAATACAAAAGCCTTGAGGGATTCCTAGTCTAGAACACTGTTGCCTTCTTTTCCATCTCCCACCTGCTGGCATAGATGGAAGAGCTCTAAGTGAAAACATCTGGCTGTCTGACATTAACCCCATCATTCAGCACGTGTGCAATTTTCTCATCAACAGTTTTGTATTTTGGTGTAAGAATAAAATTATACCAGTATAATGCTTGAAATTTGGCACATTGAGTGACTACCTGTAGATTGAAAGTCTGTCCAAATGAATAGGTTCCCACTGGTGTCCATGGGAACCTGGCTGGAGGTTCCCTTGGCTGGAGGATTTTATTTTGTTGGTGGAATGAGTCTCTCTATGGGTCTTTGGGTTCGTAGCAAATCTACTCAAAGTCATGCTCTTTGTGCACTAGAAAGCCATCAGGGCTTGGTGATTGGGACCCCAATTACATGCTCTGATAGCAAATTTGGAGAAGGAAAACAAAGCTGTAGAAGAAAGGTAGAGTAAGAAGGTAGCTCTGCTACAAATGTACCAGTGCACCATGTGTGTGACCATATATGAGGTCAAGGCCTGGCATGAAACCAGCTCTCCAGGGTTCTTACCACCCCCATTCATCTGGAAGGTCTTCAGAATGACCTGAAGCTTTTGACTTCCCATAGGATACCTTACATGGTGCCTTCCTTTAGGAGTGAAAGGGCTCCCATATCTGCCATAAGTCCCTAGCTACTGTCATATTTGTACCCACAGACAGCTGTGATTAATTCATACACTCTCACTTCCCAAGTCCTATCTTTTAAAAAGGAGAGAGCAACGTTTTGTTGTTGTTCAGTTCTTCTTTTTAGACCTGTGTGGGCTCGTCAGTATTTCTGGAAAAAGCACTAAAGTGGGAACCCAGAAGCCTGAGTCTTTCATTGCTATTTACCGGCTAAATGGCCTTGGCCAAATTTCTAAAAACCTACAGCTCACTTTTCTCATTTGTAAAATAAAGCAGAGCCACAAATTTCTTTGCAGTCCTAAAATTCTAGATCTCCAAAACTTAGCCGTGTGTGTCAGCTCTTCCTGGGCAATAATATTAAGCTCTGCTGTTTGTTAACATCCTTCTCACGTAAAAATGTCTTCCTAAAAACATCCATATGATCGTTTCTGTCCTAGGTGAGGAGTCAGATGAGACCACAACTTAAATCATTTTGAAGTCACTCATTTAACAGTCATTCCATTATTTCCATTATAGATGAAATAAGAAAAGAAGTGGTGGGGAGGGGGCAAGTAGAAGTTTCAAGCACAGCAGAACTGAGCCATTTTGTTGTATCCATGTCCTGGGGAGAAGGTCCTTTTGGTGCAACTGCTTGCTTGTTTTATTTGTATTTTTCTTTTGCATTAAAAAAATTCAAATTCAGTTAATTAACATATAATGTATTATTGCTTTCAGAGGTAGAGTTCAGTGATTCATCAGTCTTACAATAACACCTAGGGCTCATTAGTGCCCTCTTCCATGCCCATCATCCAGTTACCCCGTCCCCCCACCCCTTCCCCTCCAGCGATCCTCAGTTTGTTTCCTATGATTAAGAGTCTCTTATGGTTTGTCTTGCTCGTCTGTTTTAGAAAGGGTAGTAGTTTTCTCCAGGAAACCTCCAGCTTGTAAGGCTGCCGGTTTACTGGCTGAGAGGGAACAGGAAGACAAGGAGCGCACCCAATGAAATATAAGAATTCTTTTCCCCAAAGGCCTTGACCAACTGATACCTGAACCTGGAACATGATCTCCCATATATCTCACACTTTCCCATAGGTTATCTGATTCCCCTCCATGGATGTTTTTGACCCTCTTCTTATTTAATCTCTGTGTTGTGCTAGGCTCTGCTATCATGCTAATCTCTTCCATTTCTTCTTTTAGCTATTGACAAAACCTGGACCCATGGACTCTGTAATGGACTGGTCTTGGCGGGATATTGGGAGGCAGTGTGCGCTGGTATTTATTCAATGTTTTGCAATGCAATTGAATCCACTGTCAGTGAAATTTGCTCTAATTCTTTGGGAGGGCAGAAGCCAAGTCTTACCACGTAAAATAATACATGTGTTTCAGATAACACATCCTTGCACTTTTTTTCTAGAATAATTGGAACGTTCATACAAATAGATTTAGTCTCCTTGTAATTTATTTAATTGCCTCTGTTATGAACAACTTATAAACATGTCCATGCCGGTTAATGTTTCTGATTCTCAGTTTGTAAAATGAGGGTGTTGAACTCTATGATCTCAAAGGTCTTTTCCAACTCCGAAATTCTATGACCTGATACTTCTATTGTTTAGACAAAAAATAGGTCTGTTCTGAAATGTTCTGTTTTAGGCAGCAATCCAAATGGACTTTTTAAGCATTCACAGAAGAAAAAAAATATTCTCACATAGAGTTCTATAGGATGAAGAGAAGGCCCATTCAGTACTTGTTTGCTCTCTGTGGGAAAGCTATTCTTTTTTTTTCCTCTTTGAACAATATAAGGAAACAACTTATCTTTTACGATTTTTGGATTCAGTTCATGGAGGGTGTCAGTATTGTCCAGTGTTCCCAAGGGGGACGTGGGAGTCAGAGATCCCAGGACTCGTTCCCAGCTTTTCTGCTCCTTGTGTGACCTTTGGAGTCCATGAAACAACTCTTAAGACTCAGTTTATCTGCCTGAGAAATTGGCCCCCCCCTTTTTTTTTCTTACCGTGGGAGGAACCTAAAGTTTTTGGAAAAGGATTAGAGTAACCTAAAGGGTTAAAGGGATCCATTTTGGTCATTGGCAGTACAGAGGCGTTCCAGTCTCAGATGTTTCTCTGCTCCCTGGGCACCAGAAGCTTCTGCACAAATAGTATAGGAGACAGCATCACAGGCTTGATTCAGAAACTGTAAGAATTCAACCCAAATAGGTGGCCTGCCCTGGAGGTGACCCATAGTACATTTGAGAACGGATTTGCTGTATGAAGTATTAACAAATAAAATCGCAAGATAAGCGACTGCAGGCCATTAGGTGCAGGAGGTGGGGGCAAGCATAAAGAGTTTGTTAGAAGCCTCCACTTCTATATTACCGGTTAGCATCTTACCCAACATGAATCTTAGCTATTGATTAAGCTCAACAAATTCTTCTACGTTACTACAGATCTTTTCAGCGACAAACGACAACGCTCCTCCTGTAGTATCTAGCCAGTTTTTCAGATAAAAGCACTTAGCAAAGTGGAAACCAGCATGGCAAACTTAATACAATTTTACTGATCATTCCAAATTAACAAGTGAAATTTTACTCCTGTCAGAAACCTGACACAATAAAAAATAAAAATAAAAAATAAATTAAAAAGATTAAGAAAAAAGAAACTTGACACAAGCTCGGTATTCCTAAAATCTCACATCGAGTGGTAAAAATAATAGTGCCTATAGTTTCGCAGTGACACTGCGTGTTTCGGAAATAGCCAGGATGTCAGCCTCACATCCATCCTTCACATAGTTCTGCAAAAGACCAGGTCAGAAAAATAATTATGGCTCGAGGAGGAATCACTCAATTATGTTTTATGATCTAACTCTAAGGACGAATCAGCTCCTAAGAATGAGAGTCCGGTGTGGTGGGTATTACATCAGTCAATGTGCACGGAGCCCTCGGACTTGCCAGGCAGGTGTGCAAGTGTGCAAATGTGCGGGGCTCTCAAGCAACCTCCAGTGCAAGTGGAAACAGTCATGCTGGGTCTGTCCTCCGTTGGCTTGTGTCAGGGACCCAAGTCATCGTTCAGGCCTGTTTAAGTGCTGCACTTGAGCTACCTCTTGGAGACGCGAAGACGTGCTGGAGTTGCACCACGATTCATCATATTAAACTTCATTTGGTGGAAACATTACAAGGGAATAGGTTCTCAGTCTCCTAGGAAGTGCCTGGCCCTACATTACTTCCCAATCGCCCCGCTCGCCACGGCCCCTTTATTTCTTCGAAGCCTGTACCCTTAGTACAGTGTGAGGCTACGTTTGGACCAGAGGCCCCCATCCTGTGAAAAATTCAGATGGCTATAGTAGTAATCAAAAATACCAATAAAGTGTCACCGGTCCTCGCTGGTGATGTGGGATGGCGGGTGAGTGAGATATAAAAATGAATCATGAGGCGAGACATGATTGCTGCTCAGGCAACCATTTCCAAATGTGAGTGCACCCCGGTTGCATAAATGGTTCGGAATATTCTCCGCGAGGGCCAAAAGGGGGGCAGATAACAGCGTTAACTCATCAGGCTCCACGGGCCCCAGTTGGGGGGGGGACCCCGAGAGGCAGAGGAGTTGTTGCTCAAGTGGCTGAGCAGAGAAGATTTGTATCCGGGTCCTGTTGGGTAAGTGGCATCTGCTGACAGAAGTGCTTGGAGTAAAGTTGGTTTTAAAAAATAAGCACCGCAGCCCTATATGTTTAATACAGGAAGCTGTCCAAGGTGTAAAGAATGGTTAAGTAAATGAGTGGGGTACCATTAATCTTGGTTTGTTTCAGCACTACATCTTTAGCAGTTGGGGGGGGGTGGGTGGGTGGAGCAAAAGACTTGCTCCTAGCTCATAACCTGAGTGTTAAAACTGATGTCCTTCCCATTAGGGCCTGTAAACTCATTAGCACATGGCAATTTATCCTCTTTTATTTCTTCTCAATTATCCTATCATCCATTGTATCTGGGTCTGATTACCCTTTCCCAGAGTCAAACATTATCTTGTAAATCATTTGCTTTAAATCCAAGCCCGCCGTTGCCTGGCCCGGGATTTGCTTAGGCAGGTAATAAATCAATTAGCATTAAACTTGTGGTGTCATCTATTTTCTTTCCTCATGGTTGAGAAAAGGAACACCTGAAAACCTCGCTTGGGTTACATCACATTTCTGTGCACGCTCTTGGGCGACTCGGAGGCATTTGCTCTGATGCAGGGTGGGGGGGGGGTGCGGTGTGTGTGGAGGTGGTGGGGGGTTGAGATAAGAGAAAACAAAACAAGGAATCGAAATCCTCAGTGTGTGCCTGCAAGGCTGATAGCATCACAGGTATGGGGACCTCGTATTTCAGAGGTGACACTTTTAGTAATAATTGGGAACATCTATTATTCAACCATGGGCATCAGAGATCCTGTTTAAGGGGATAGTCTCATTTTTATGTCCAAAACACAATTATGGAGCCAAAAGGAAGACTGAAGTTTCATTTTTTTTCTTCTATTATTCTTTTATGTATATTCTGCTGCTCTGCCCACATACAGATTGGTCTGATAGAATGAGATGAGAGCAGCCGAGTAGTTTTTAGGCCATTGTCCTCTCCTCTCTCCGTGGCTTCCAAAGGATGTTTCTCCCCCTTTCGGTGCGATGCTGATTGACTTATTCCTTTTCTCTTCATGCCCTGGATCCATTTTCAATCCTTTGGCTGAGATTCTGCACGGAGATTCCCAACCAAACAATTGTTAGCTCAAAAGTAAGCGCTACGAGTTCCTAGATTAGAGGGGGGAAGAAAATCCTTTTTTTTTTTTTTTTCCAGCAACCGGGAGCTTCTCCCAAATGATGCTCCACAGAGGAGCTATAAATTAGTGGACATCCCTGCCTCCTGGGTGGGAAGAGGTGCCTGGAAGGGACTGTCAGACACGTGGCAGGGCCCCATCAGGGGAGCTGCTTCCAGCCGTGGAGAACAGCGGTAGAGCCATGAACAGGGCTGAAGCACGACTCGATTGGAGGGATTGGAGGGCAATTAATAACGTTTGGTTCTGGGTCTGGCTGCTTGGACAGCAGACAGCTCGGCTCCCTGGATGTGCTTTCCTCTCCTGCTGGCGATCTGCCCCACGTAAAGTCCTCCTGCCTGTTTCCTGTGGTTCTTCTGGCTTCAGTCCTTAGCTTTGTACACCGCAAAAGTACATATACTCACAGAGAACATGCATGGACTCTTTCTTCTTCCCGTGGTCGAAGGAAGAACACCAGTTTAGTACCCTGATTTGTTTATTACTAATACTGGTTACCCTTTCAGTGCCGAATATGATGGTGGGCAAGAGTCCAAAGGAATCATGTAGCCATGTGAGTCCATCCTTACATAGGAGCTGATGGAAACCCTCAGGAATGGTGCAAAAGCCCTTCCCCCAGAGCAGAGAATTTGAATCGTGCAATGGAACTTGTTAAAATGCAGGTTCTGACTCAGTAGGTCTGCAAAATTCTGCATTTCTTTTTTAAAAGATTTTATTTATTTATTTATTTATTTATTTATTTATTTATTTATTTGAGAGAGAGTGAGTGGGAAGGAGAAGAAGAAAGAATCTGAAGCAGAGCCAACACTGAGCATAGAGCCCCACACGGGCCTCGATCCCATGACTGCAAGATAATGACCTGAACCAAAACCAAGAGTCAGACACTTAACTGACTGAGCCCCAGGTGTCCCAAAATTCTGCATTTCTAACAAGCTCTCAGGTACTATGGATGTGGAAACCCATGGTGCTTTATATGTTCTTGTAGCAAGACTTTTTATCCTATTATAGTCACTTACTAGGATGTGCCCTGCTAGGTACCAAGCTCTGTGCAAACAGGCCATGACTGCTTTGGTGAATATATAATGATTCATTGCTTTGGTTTGGCAACTTGGAGGTCTGAGATCTAAACTCACTTCAGCAAACTAGTGTTGTGACATTGGCCACTTCCACTGAAATCTCCTGGACCTCTATTCTGTGCAATGAGGAGGTTTGGACTAGATTTGGGGTATTGTTTAAAAGTTAAGGATAGGAGTGAGGTGAGAAATGTGAATGGGGGAAAGAGTCATGTTGGGATCATGGAGGATCCAGGAATGGCTGTGATATTTAAACAGAGATCCCTCTTTTGTCTCCCTGCTAGGGTGGGGATCCTGTGTTGCCATACCTTACAACTTTCAAGAAGCAGGATATATATATATTTAATTAATGTAAAATCCCCTCACGTATAAAGGCTGACAAGTAAAATGAGTTTTTGTAAAAGGAGAAGAAACACACAGGCAGTGACATAAAACAGTTCTGTAGGCCAGAGACTGCCCACAGATGACCAGTTTGCAGCTGCTGGCCTGGACCAGCCAAAAACTGGTCAAAAACTGGCTTTTGAACCAGTCAAAAGTGTTCTTCCAGTAAAGACGTAAGAACTATGTTCACAAACATCAGAGGCAATGAGAGCTACATTCGTGGTGGTGGACGTATCAAACCAGCTCTAAGGGCAAAGTGGAAGTGGCCAGCATTTCAGCACTTTGGGCTTTCCCGAGTGTTGAACACAAGATGGTTGGAAGGGCTGTACACTGAGCACCAGCGGGTTACATACTGGGGGTATTTGCCTCTCCTTGACTTATAATTGGGTTTGTTTGTGTGAACATTTCTGGGAGTTGCCAGATATACTTCTGGTTGTGGAGGTGACAATCCTTACATGTGAAATGCTCAGGAACCGTAAGAGTTTCTCATAGAGATACTCCTCACGAGATCAGGGTTGGTGGTAGTTCGTCAGTCGTAGAGTAATGAATGGTCTTTAACTTCTAAGACCCCTTTCCTAGGAACCCCTTGCTCTTTAGGTGGTCAAAGTTTTTCCATTGACTCAAGTACCAATACTTGAGCCCTGATTTGAGACCATCACACTTTTCCCAGAGGTGGTTCAGAATAGACGAAGAGATATGCACTATGTTGACATGGACTTGAACATCCCTAAATTGTTGATGGGGGGGTGGGAAGAGTTCCTTGCATAACCTTAGCTGGTTGCACAAAGGGATTCAACAGCCAAACAAAGAGTAATGGAGGAGCTGTATCTCTGACAGTTGTTCACAATAAGTCTATAATCATCATTATTTTTTGATGTTCCGTTTTCTTGAGTTCTCTGGAGCTAACCATAAAACAACACTTAGCTCATTTAAAATTCTTTTTTTTTTTTTTTTTTTTTACCCTTCTTCAGTTGTATAATTGTTCCATTCACATTATGGAGATGTGTCATGTCCTGACTTTTATATCCTGGAAAACATGTAGTAAGTCAAACTTGTCCAGACATGATGACACCGCATAGACATGGCAGATTGTAAGAGGAGACAAATGGTTTAGGCTTAGATGTGGAGACAAAAACTAGGGTTACTGGCAAGCATTAAATATTTATAAAGCAGCCAATCTTTGGTACTCATCGGGGAGTGTTTCTGCATGCGGCGCATCAGGCTTTATAATTAGTTATGGGACCTACTATAATTTGAGTTTTTGCCATGCTGTTCTTTGCCTATGAAGGACTGTTATTTTAAATATGTAATAAGAAGAAAGAAATATTGTTTGGTAAAGTGGTAGCTTTTCATTTTTTGAACTTCTAATGACAATTTATGTTACGGATTCAGTCTAGTAGTGACTTTGAAATTTTGTTTTTATCGTCACATTTTCAGCGATCAGGTTACAATAAAATGAAGATTGTGACCCTTGGTGTAAGATAAAAATAATTCTCAATTCAGGTATCTTCAGAATGTCTCTCTTAAAGCTTCTTTCTCCATGAGGAATGGGAAAAGCAAAAATAAAAACACAAATAAAACAAAACAAGGCTCCCATTTGTTTCTGACAAACAGCAGATTTTGATTATTAGCAGAAGTAGACTGATTAATACTTAGGGCATTTGTAAATATCATTAAGAAGGAGTTTCCTTTTCTGAAAGGAAGTTGTTAGGCTACAACCGTAAGTTGTTACCATTCTTAAGGGAGAGGGGAAAAAGAAAACCCAAACCCCTCAAACCTTAATAAAAGTTCCCAGCAAAACCATTAGGGATTTCAATTATGAAGCTGTTCTTCAAGACTCTTGTAAAGGTTATTTGTTGAACAATTTCTCTCTAACAGTGTATGACAAATTACTCGCTTGGCACCGTGAATGATGCACAAGCCCTTTAATTAGAATATAGCATTCGATATCTTTAAGACCTTCTAACATTTCTTAGTTAATAGTATTCCTCATATGCTTTTCCAAAGAGATGTGGACTTGTTTGCAGAGTCAAAGTGGGTGATGGAGTAGGGTGGACAGGGACGTCGCACTGGGCTGGGAATATCCAGAAGCCACACAAAGAAAGGAAGGCTCTGACCCCAACAAGTTTTGATTGCAAAGGCGACTCTGATAACAGAGTTTTTTATTATCCATTGCTTTTAGCCTTATTTACCATCAGGCTCTCTTGCCACAAGCATGCTTTTTAGTTCTGACAGCCCTGAATTATGGCCATTGTGGGATCCTATCTCATTAACTGAAATGGGAGAATAAAACATCAAACAATCATAAAAATAATTTGGCACTGTGAAACCACTTAGGAGCAGCTGTCAAACAGGTTGGAAGATAAACTTCTAAATAAAAAGAATAGAGAGAGCTGCAGTGTCCTGCCATATGCTTCCTCGGCATTATAGACTCCTTAATAATATGAAGTGCCTGTGTTTATGCAGAATAGCCCAGACACTCCATATATGATATTGATTATGCCTTAACCCCAATTTAGTAAAGACCTACTCCTCCTTTTCCTAATCAGATATTGCAGAAGCAGTTTTCTGGAAGAAAAAAAAATGTCCCTAATGCCAAGCCATATTTTATCTGCGAAGGCTGTGGCGGGAGATAGGGCTTTGTCTTGCCTGTCATTGTGGCTTGGAGCCCAGTTTTAGGACAGCAAGGCCCCTCTGGGGCTCTTCTCCAGCAGTTTCCATCCAGCGATTCAAAAACATACATCTTTATCAAGCTGTTGTTGTCAGACAACATTAGATAATTAATAGGCCATTTGTCAGCCTGCACAAAACATGTTAAAATCCCAAACACAATCAGGATAAATATAGTTGCTTGCTCTCTGAAGGCTTTTTGTTCTGTCATGCAGGCATTGCAGGCAGATATTTGCTATTAAACGAGACTCATTATTAATCACATCTAATGTTAATTAATTAACCGCCTCTGTGTATTGAGGGCTCTCTGTGACTTTCAATTGTTTTAAGAAGCTAATTGGTAACTTAGCAGTTTACATCTAAGTTACTGTTTTTCATTTCATTCATGTCCGGAGTTTACTCACTGAAATATATTTATTTGCATTTGAGAAATATCCTATGAAAAGGCAGCATTTAAGAGTCCATATGTAACTATATTGAGACATGATAGAGGGAACGAAAGCCGTAGAAAAGTATGTGCCACCTTTGCTTTTTCTTGGGCCCAGCCTATTAAAAATAATTTGATTTTTATATTGTTTTGCAAACCTTATAGAAAAATGGGAATATGCAAATGTAATTTTTAGTAGATGATGAAAAGAGGAATGACAAGCGGGTTTAGCCAAACAAATGCAGTGTTTTGAATCTCGTTCATTCAACAATTATATGTTAAGTATGTGCACTCAATTCTTGGTCTGTTCCAGGTCCTGTTGGGAACCCCCACCTCTCTCAAGCCAGCACAGAGCTGAATTTTAGTTGTTGCAAACTGGGAGCTACTGGAAAGCAGGGGCCTGACCTCTGCAATATACGTCCCCTCCGTGTTCCCTTACAGGGTAGATGCTCAACTGATATTTCTTCAACTGAGTTAATTAAATTCAAATACAATGTAAATGTCTTTAAAATTCTGATCGAGTTGCAAAGGAAGATGGGCGATGTGATGAAAAAGAACTAGGAAAAGCAACACTGATCCATCATACATTCATGCAGCATGTTTCCACTTACCAATGGCTGTCCCACCTTAACTTACTTAATTTTTTAAGTTGTTATATAATTCCTGTTCTGCGAATCAGGAAAAGGTCTGTGATTCTTAAGCAGACTCTAGTTGTACCTCTAGAATGTGGCCTCCGATGAAAGCAGCTTTGCTTGGCGGCCTCCCAGGCCGTAGCTGTGTAGTTGGATGTGCGGTGTGAGTTGTGGTGACATTCCCAGAGCATCTGACGCTGTTGATCAATTCCTGGTGGAAGCTTTGATTTATCCAAAGATTTTGTTATTGATAACTCTTATTTGGGAAGGACCACCCTAAAGGACCACAGATATAAAAAAAAAAAAATCATTACTGGACTTTAGTACTGTGAGAAGAGAAATTATTTTAAAATTTTATTATGTAAACAGGGAAGCAGAAAATAGGTAGAGAAAGTTGTTCTTCTTCTTTTGTGCTTCAAAATATTCACTGAATGATAGGGATTTGCACTTTGTAAGTCAAATCATGTCCGTTGTAAAGATACCTATGAGGAATTTTCCCCCACATCTATTATGAAAATACTTTTGGTGTCTTCTGTAACTTTGTTTATATGTATTTCCACCACTGAAGCACTAAATATTTTGTGCCAACTATGTTTAACATGGAAATAAAAATTGCGAGAATAATCAGTGATACCCCACACTAAAGACATCTACGCAAAATGTAGCAGGCAAAAGGTAACCGATGCTAACGCTGTTTACTGCGACCGAGAGTATTTCCCGTCACCATCAGGAGCCTTGTAGAAGTAGGCATGACAAGGAACTGGGAAATTTTCCATAGTTGATGACATGGATGGCAAACTACTTGAAGATAGATGGTGCTTTTTAATATATTTTATTTTTTGAAACAGAGAGGGTGGGGAGAGGCAGAGGGAGAGCCAGAATTTCCAGCGATGGGGAGATGAAGCCTGGAGCCTGATGCCGGGCTCCATCTCACAACCCTAAAATCATGACCTGAGCCAAATCAAGAAATTAAGAGTGATGCTTAATCCATGGAACCAACCTAGTGCCCCTGGAGATAAATGCTGTTAAACAAACAAACAGGTAACCCACAAATCAAAATCCCAACAGTCAAACCACAGTCCTCTTCTTGCTTTCTTTTCTCTCTAAACTACTGGAACCTACTTGCAGCTGACAGGTTATGTTTTTTAGTGTGTATCCTTGTTTATTTTTACAACTAGAATTCCTTACACGTGTAGTCAGGACAGGTATTTTTTCGTGCCTTTTAAGTTAAGATGCTGTGCATTCGTCAGTGCTAGACTTTGCATTTTTATTTAACTATCTCAACCCTAGGGTCCAAATGAGAGAGAGAGAGAGAGAGAGAGAGAGAGAGAGAGAGAGAGGAATAATTTTCTACCCAAATACATAGGGCGTAAAAAGCACATGCACATACGTACAGAACGACAGAGCTTAAATTGTTTTATCCCTGTTGAAGTGCTGTTGTTGAATTATATGTAGGGTGGGGAAAGATGCCTGGATTGAAAAATGTTCTTTCGCCAACAAAGATCTAGATTGGAATTTAACTTAAACCAGTCTGAGTGATATTCCAGAGGCTTTTATTGCTGGAAATAATACTGAATGGAAAACAGTTACACAAAGTGGAAATATTTTATATCATAGGTTGCCATACTCTAGATTACAATTATATGGCTTTTGAATCCAGTTCCCATTATGAGCTTGTGAAAGATCCTTTTCTTCTTATACAGATTCTTGGCTTAATTTGTAATAACAGCTCCCGACACAGAGCTTTTGTGAAAGTCTCAGCTTTTACTCCTTTAAGGTAAACTCAGTGGTACTCTGTGAGACGAAGTGAGGAAGAGATTGGCCACGTTGGCTAAAGCCATTATCAGGGTCTGTGCGTTTTCCACGCTCTAAGTAAAAAAATGAGGGGCCCCTCAGGAGAACACAGCGTGACTTCAACTGTCTTCTTTGGCCCCCCCACTCCTTTTTTTGTCATCATTTCTTTTTTTTTTTTTTTTCTGTTTTGTCCTGAAGATGTAAGCTGCTGTTGTCTAGAGGGGGAGGAAAAGGTTTTTCCTAGGGATGTT
Organism: Vulpes vulpes; assembly: GCF_048418805.1. Classification (NCBI taxonomy): domain Eukaryota; kingdom Metazoa; phylum Chordata; class Mammalia; order Carnivora; family Canidae; genus Vulpes; species Vulpes vulpes. The sequence goes on from NC_132782.1 coordinate 40,125,909, forward strand.
AATTTCAAGGCTGAGTAGTTTCCAGTCACCAGGCCTTGCTGGAAGTATCGGTCAAGATTTGCCTGGAGGCAGCAGGGGCCCATTTGTCTCACCTGCAAGGAACATGGTCTTGGGAAAATGGCAAGAACTTTTGGCAGCTTTTTTAATTAGCACCTTAGTGTCTTTGGCTTTGGATTCCTTATTTGCTCATTCTCATGGTGATTTTCTGGTTCTATGTGTTTAAAGCATCATGTTGGGAGCCTTCAGTACCATCTTCAAAGCCTTTTATACTCAAGTGGTCAGCTAGGTTTATATCAGTGTTTTGAGCACGACACACCATTTAGAAACAATATTTGTTTTGGCATAGCTTAATGACTATAAAATCAAGATACAAACCAGAAAAAAAAATGTTGAAGACCATAATGCTGTTCTTAGTGGGAAATGCTCTTTAGTCCCCAGACGCAGCAAGAAGCTGCTCTTGTCCAAATTATGAGTTGTGAAACCCTGCTTCGGAAAGCAAAATTGTTGAAATGTTATTGGGGCATAACTTTTCTCCCTAGAGTAGCTTCTTTGTTGTGGAGAGAATAAGGAAAAAATAAAGCAGCAGCAGTCTTTCTATGATATCCTTACAGAGAAATAAGAAATTTGGAGAGAACAGGCTATCAAAGTTTATACCTGCTTTGCAGACTCGCTGGCCTTGGTTTATCAGACACTATTAAGAAAAATGAGGACTTCAATCAATCGCAGCTGATAGTTCAGTTTTACTTCCTTTTTTTCTGGAGAATCTCCTCCTGTATTTATTTACATACCGCCTCAGACACACATGCATGTTGTTGGATAATGAGATATTCAACATGGCTTAAAATCCACTCCCCCCCCCAAAATTATTAAGCTATTTCAAAACAAGAAATAATGCTGAGAGAAAATTTGTATTAGCTTGATTGATTATCTTATTTTAATCCATATTAAAGCTTTAAGTCTCTAGGCGTGGCTCTTTACTTCTAACACCTCATAAATTATAGCTATAATGAAGCAGTCATTTATCCTGAGCTGATGATAAATGGCTTGCCCTAGGAGGAACTAAAGAATAGGCAAGTAGATCATTTTCATATTTGGTGAAAACAATATTAAGTACCCAGACCTCAGTGATTGCCCTAATAAATGAATAATCTGAGGTGAGGGGCTTGGCAGTCAGTGTAAAAAATAACCTGAGCTTTCTCTGTCATTTGTCAGGCTTTGCTATGACAGCATGCATTATGGGTAAATGAGCAATCAGCAAGAACTATGTTATGGCTGGGATGTTTTTGAGAAATTTATCATATGCATTGCTTGGTACCTTAAGACCTTAAGGCTTAATGGCTATAGTGCATGACTGCAAGTGAGCACAGTTCCTATTTACCATGGTATGCTTCATTTGTGCTCCATCTCTCACCTTAAAGAAAGAAAAGACCTTTCCCAAATGAGCTTCATTTGGCTTTGTTTTTAAAACTTTAAAGTCCTTGTGGGTGATGTTCTATCTCTATGTTGACAGGCACTACTTGCGGTAGATTGGGTTCAGGAGATTTTGGAGATCTGAATTCAAATAGAATTTCAGGGTCAGAAATTTATCAGTGTGTGAGGATGTCGGAAGTCTGGGTTCCAGAGTACCTGCAGCCAAATGTATTATGGCAACTGACATTACCTCCTGAAAACACTATTAAATATTTAATGGTATTTAAGAATTAAATGAGTTTTCCGCCCTCCCCTAACCCACCAAACAGTTGATCTCTTTGATTTATTACTGAATCAGAAATAACCAGGAGTGGTTGAGATATAAATGCCTCCTTGGAATTATGCAATGTGTTATGACAATATCTGACTCATTATGGTTTGCTGCCATAAGTAGTAAAAAATGGAACCAATATTTGCACTGCTTTTCCCAGGCTGGAGCTCTCTTATCCACACTCACCCCACTATTGTGAATCTTATTAGGAAACATTTGATGAAGGAGAATGTGGCTTTCTCAGTGACCTCTGCTTCCATAATATCCAGAATTCACAGGTGACTTTGAAGTTAGGTGCACAAATTCAAATTATGGTATTACCCCTAGTTGGATATATCTGTTCATTCATTACTCTGACATCATTTCCCTCCCATGTAAAGTGGTGAAAATACTATCTTGAAGGTTTGCTGCGTGGAGTAAATGAGCGAATGTATAAAAGATACTTATTCAATAAATATTCAGTTAGTTTCCTGTCTTTTTAACTCTACTCAGGCACCTGAGCGCTTTCAATATTCAAAATGTAGATGATATCTTTTTTTTTTCATTTTTAGAAGACTTTTATTTATTTATTAGAGAGAGAAAGAGAGAGTGAGCATGAGCAGAGTGAGGGGCAGAGGGAGAAGCAGACTCCTGGCTGAGCAGGGAACCCGATGAGGGGCTCTCTCCTGGAACTCCAGGATCATGACCAGAGCTGAAGGCATACACTTAACCAACTGAGCCACGCAGGTGCCCCTGCAGATGACATTTTAAAAAATACTGTATGAAGGCCAGTTGCCTGCTACACTGGAGCAAGATGTTAGTGAGACAAATTCAATTAAGTAAAAACATTTGTTGAATGTCTACTGTGAGTCAGTTTCCAATGATGACATAATATAACCTCTTCATTGTCACCAGGACCATTGTAATCATCTCTGATTTTCCTCCTCTCCCAGCTCTCATCCAAGAACTTTCCAGTTATCTTTCCAAAATGCAGATCTGATCATGTCATCACTGCTGGTCGCCAAATTATTCAGCACCACAAACAAGGGTTTCCATATGCTTTAAACCTGCCATTTCAGCTTCATATCAGGCATCTCCTTTTAATCCTATATTCTAGCCATACAAAACTACTCAGTGGTCCTTCAACAGATAAATCACATGCATGGGTGTCTTACCTTAGAATGTACTCTACAGCTGCGTTGGCATAGCCAAACCTACATGCAGGATGTATTATCTAAAATTTGAGCTCTGGTGAGTAACCTTCCTCAGACTTCTAGGTTGAAGTGGTTTCTTCCTTTTAGGTGTTCCCTGAGTACTTTGTGGGGGATAGCCCCCTCCTCATTTTGTGTAGTAACCATCTGTTTGCGTGCTGTTTCCCTGTGGGTTTCTTGAGGATGGGGACAGTGGCTGTTTCATCATTTTACTCTCAGAAATTAACATGGTGCCCTATAGTAGGTGCCTTATAAAGGTGCTTCATAAACACGGAGCCAATGAGAAAGAGGTTCTGTTTATCTTGGAACCCCTCACACCCAAGGTCAGGGAAGTTCTCAGCAGGGGAGATGGTAGGAACCACACATTTCCTTGTTGTGCTCTTAACCTACAGAGCCCCCACCTCTTCCCTTCCCTAGTCAAAATTCATGAAATGCCTGGTTTGATTGACTTTCTCCTGGAAACTGAATGAGAGGGTGGCTTTTCAGGAGGGCAATATGGGGAAAAGTGGAGGTGGACAGGAGAACTCTAGGGTCTGGGTGACAGAGGATGCCAAGAGGACCTAATACTTCTACCTCTGAGAATTGGTAGGCATCTCTGTGAGGGGTCTGGACTGCCACAGATAAAGAAACTGAGTTGTTCAAGGTCATTTCATCTGGATCTCAGGGGGTGAGGAGGCCTCTACCCAATTTCCAAGTTCTAGATAAAGTGAGGGAGCTGGATTCTAAGCTTTTAAATTATCAGGGCCCTTTTTCATAACATGAAAATTTCATAGACCTTTAAGTATTCATTGATTGACAAAATGATACTATAAAATATCTACTAGGTATTCAAGACACTTTAAATTAATTTTGTACTTAACTGACCATAACAGCAAGTGCTTGAGTGTATACTCTGGCCATGAACCGCTCTGATGGACACGTGAACAGTAGTGCTGTGTAGTACCTGCAAGCATGGATTTGAGTTAGTTAGACTTGGGTTCAAATTCTGGCTCTGATCTCATGGGTATGATCATGGGCAAACTCTCGGCCTTCATTTCCTTGTCTATGAAGCAGAGGTGGTAATATTGACATCACCGTGGATGGTTGTGTAAGATTTAAGATAATGAAGATAAATATAAAGCACAGCACCCAGAACAAATGCCCACTTTATATGATCAAGAATGGGAAGGACAGTTTAGCAAATTCTGGGATATGAGCTCAGAGCAAGGAGGCTGTCTAGGGCTGGTCAGTATTATTTGTGTAGAGTGGAGTGTGTCAGGGAAATTTGGTGGGGTGTGTATTGGTGTCTGTGAGGGGAGAACAGGCTGTGATGGAAGCATCTGGGAGATACCTTAAGGTATCTTCCTTGATATGAGGACTGAGAATCCTCATAGGATTTCAGAGTGAGGATGACATGATGAAAATGATGCTTCAGGAAGCATTAAGAGGATTTGAAAGTAGACTGGGTAAGAGAGCTTCTGGCAAGGGAGACGTTAATTATGTTCCCAAAGTCATCACCTATCAGCACAAAAGAAGAACCCTGTGATGCAATTATAGGAGACCTATAAAAGGGTGAGTTCAGGGATGGAATTTGGAGATTCTCTCTTCAGTAAGATTTATGAGTGGAAAGAGCTCTCCCCTCACAAGAGAGAGGAGAAGCCAGACTAAATATGTACTGTCGAGAGTCCTTTTCTGTCTTCACTTCTTTTTTTTTTTTTTTTTTTTTAGATTTTATTTATTTATTCATGAGAGACACACAGAGAGAAAGGCGGAGACATAGGCAGAGGGAGAAGCAGGCTTCCAGGGGGAACCCAAGGTGGGACTCGATCCCAGGACCCAGGATCACGCCCTGAGCCAAAGGCAGACGCTCAATTGCTGGGCCACCCAGGCGTCCCATCTATCTTCAGTTCTTAGAAGCAGCTGGACTCCTCCCTCTGCCTCTGAAGGGAGGACTGCAGGTAGAAAAACCAGAGGGAGCCCTGCTGGGTTTCCTGGTGAGCAAGGCAAGCTGCAGGCCCAGTGCTACAGATGGGGGGAAAGTTCATTTGCTTCCTGAAGAGTATAAGGAGGGGACAACCTGGCCAAACAGGAGAATGAAAAAGAAAGATCAAGTCATTGGCTTGGATGGGATGGAGGCTGTTGGTAAAATAAGGGCTTCTGGCAGAATGATGGGAACAGAAGCCTGCTTTTAAACTTTACTATCTGAGGGTAGACAGGGGAATGTTCTCTTTCTTTCTTAAAGATTTTATTTATTTATTTGACCGAGAGAGAGAGAGAATGAGCACAAGCAGTGGGAGCAGCAGAGAGAGAGGGAGAAGCAGGCTCCTCACTGAGCAGGGAGCCGGACGTGGGGCTCGATCCCAGGACCCTGGGATCCTGACCTGTGCTGAAGGCAGACGCTCAACCGACTGAGCCACCCAGGCGCCCTGTTCTGTTGCTTTTTGTTTGTTTCCATCCCTGGGTCTTAACGCTGCAGTTGGCAGTTAGGGTGGGCAGAGACATGACAATATAAACATGATTGCTTAAGGCAAATTAATTGTCCAGATCACAGTATTAACTTGGTGGGGGGAGCCTGGGGGCTATAGTGTTTCCTCCTTCCCTTCTTGCCATGGAAAGTGGCGTAGTGCCTTGTGCATAATAGGCCTTCAATAAATATTTGACCACCACATGAGTGTAATGAAAGGCTCTAATATGGGAAGCATGAATGGAACCTTCGATGTTGGCTGTTTGGAAGGGAGTCAAGGAGCTTGCTCACAGAGAAGAAAGTGGATAGAATTTCCATTCACACTTTATTCTTTTCCATGGGACAGGAGGAGATTTCAGAGCAGATGGGGAGGAGAGAAATCCCAGTCCTGGTAAGCACTTTCCAATGTTATGAATAGAAAAATAATCTTGACAAACCTATTGTGACCAGTTGTTTTTTGACACTGAGGGGAATGGGTTCTCCAGTTTCATTCATTAGATTTGACAGACAGTTATTAGGCACTTACTGAATGCAAGGTATTGGCCTAGGTTCTGTGGTGGTGTTGAAAAGAATATTGACCTCCATTCAAATGACTGCAGTATGGAAATATCTACCTCAAGTAGAGATATTACTCCATATGACTAGTTCTATACTCAGAATCAAGAATGGCAAGTGGGAAAAATTGTGAAAGCCTCATTGTTAGTGTTTTTTTTCCCCAAGGTTTCCATTCCCCAGCAGTTCAGGAATGGGAGAGAGAGCATTAAAAATGGCCCTGTGCCTTTAGCTGCGATAACCTCACTTTTAGGAAACTCTTGTTATTTGTGTTGACTGATTTCCTTTCTCCTTTCACTAACATCCGTGATCGCTGTCTCTACAATCTCCTTAGTATATGGTTCCTCAACACGAAACATCTGAAGCTTTCTTTGCCTGCACGGGAGAAATTAAATTAGCATTCCTGCCTAATTGGGATGCTTACCTGCCTACCTACTATGGACTTTTCTATTGTGTTACTAGCTACCTCTTCTATATACCCTTCGTGCTTGCTAGAAGACAGAAGCAGAAGATTAAAGCTCTCTGATTCATATGTTAACGGCATATGGAGGTTACTTTTAAGAAGTGTAACTGAGATGAAAGATCTCAAAAGCATCTTTTATTCCTGTTATTTCCATCTGCCCCCAAGCTGTAAGTATATTTGATATAATTTCAGACAAATCCATCGGGACAACTTATTTATTTTAATTATTTATTTATTAAAAAGATTTTATTTATTTATTCATGAGACACACACACACACAGAGGCAGAGGCATAGGCAGAGAGAGATGCAGGCTCCCCGCAGGGAGCCAGATGGGGGACTCATCCCCCATTTGCAGGATCATGCCCTGAGCCTAAGGCAGATGCTCAACCCCTGAGCCACCCAGGCATCCCGGAACAACTTATTTTATATAAATTTTTTTCTACAAGGAAATAATATTGTGGTGTGCATAATAAAACATCCCAAATTTGCTAAGGATTCACAGAATGGACACTGTCCTGTCTCCTATGGGATTTTCTGCTTTTTGACAGAGACAGAATTCTTGGGTTTGAAGAAATGGGCAGGTTCTTATTAATACATGTCAGTGATGATGATAGGTTTGTATTGAATCAGAGTTTTAAAAGTGAGGGCAGAGACACCTAGGTGGCTCAGTTTGTTAAGCCATGGACTCTTGATTTTGGCAAGGTTGTGATCTCAGGGCTGTGAAATAATAGCCCGCATACGGCTCAGTGTTGGGCATGGAGCTCACTTGGGATTCTCTCTCTCTCTTTTCCTCTACCCATCCCCCCCTAAAAAATGAGAGTAGATTAAAACATTGTACCATAAACACCAGAAGTGTTGCTTAGTGATAGATTTTATCATATTATAATTTTTCATTTGTTACAAAATCCTTGTCACGGAGAAAAAGGTGAACATATTATTGGTCAGGCTCCTTCAGGGAAGAAGATTCTGTCCAAGGCGCTGATGCCTTGACTGACTCCTGGAGAGTGTGGGTCCTATCCTCTGCCCTCGATGCCAGGCTAAGCGGCTCTCCCAGGTGGCTTAGGGGCCAGCAGTGCTGCAGTGCACACTCGGTGTGTGTGACTCAGGCCACACGGGCAGGTGCCAGTTGGGTTAGACTCAAGGTCATCTGTGCTCTTCTTGTCCGGTGGTCTCTGCTCCTCTAAGTTATTTGAACTATTTGTGCACTGAAGGCCTAGTCAGCTTTGCAAATAGAGGATCATCTGGCTTCTGTGGCTCTAATGGGATGAAATTTTCTCAATGATCCTGGCCTTACAACTCCTCGGCCGACCACCCAATGTGAATTTCTCTACAAATTCAGAGGTGATTACTTGACCTTTAGGTGTGGCGTGAGCTGTCCAAACTCGCAGAGACAAGGGGCTCCTGTGTTTAATTTCTCATCTCCTTCTTCCAGCTCCCCAGGTGTGAAGGGGGAAACAAAAGTGGTTTCCCTCAGCAGCTTTGGAGGGCATGCCGCCATCCATCCCTGAAAAGATGAGCAATGATAAGCGGGCCTCTTAACTGAGTGGGAACTGTGCCTTGCCATGAAATAACCCAAATCTTATCATCCACTCAGTAATAAACTGTCTGGGGTGTCATCTCCCCCACATCCTCCTCCTCAACATCCCCCACCACACCCCTATCCTCCCACCCCACGTCATATCAGTGCCTTAAATGACAGCAGGTCTCCATCTTCCTCCAACCCTTTGCTCATTTGGTTCCTCCTGCATGGAGGGATGCTTTTCTCGAACTCCACTTGGCAAATCACGTGCAGGGTTCAAGTCTTCCTCCATGAAGCCTTCTTGTCCTCAGTGTGGACTCCTCACTCCCTCTGCTGTGGTTCAGTTATTTATTAAAGCACTCACCATTTGGTCAGCAAGCATTCCCCATAGGTTTGTGAACTACGTAAGGTCAAGGATCATTTTCTTAAATCGTACTCTTTTATTAGCTAACACCTGATATACTGAAAAGAGTATGTATAACATGATATATGTAACACATGCACAAGTAATTGAATATAAAAATAAAGTGAACACTAGTAAACTTACTATCTAACTTAATTAAGAAATGACACAGGACTATTTTATTGTAGCTTTGCATGTCCATCTTCCCTTTGCTGCCTTATTCTCTAGGTAACTATTCTTCTGAACATTACTTTTATCATTCCCCTGCTGAAAAATGACTTTATTGCTTATGTATAGATTACCAAACAATATATTATTTGACTTTGCTTGTTTTTGAGTTAAAGGATAATCTTCTGGGTCTTGCTTTTCTTTTTGCAATATTTTGTTTCTAAGATTCATCCATGCTGTCCATTTTCCCATTGTATACCATTTTACGATATGACTATACCACAATTTATTTATGCATTCTATTGTGGATGAGCTTTTGGGTTTGCAGGTTTTTGATGTAAACGATGTTGATGTGAACAGTCTCAAACATGCCTTCCAGAGTGTGTATACAAGAGTTCTAAAGCATATGTTTAGGAGTGGAATGCTATGTCAAGGGAGATAGCGCAAGACAGTACAATATTTTTTTAAGGTAGTGTGACAATTTACACACACACCAGCAACGCGCAAGAGCTCCCGCATTCTTTACATATTTAGATCACTTGATATTGCCTTATTTGTCAACCTAGGAGATGTAAAATACTATCTCATTATTTATTGTGTATTTTTCTGATAACTGAAGGGATTGAGTTTCTTTTCGTATATATATATGGGCCTTTTGTGTTTCCTATTTAGTGAAATCTTGTTCATGTCTATGAACTATATTTCCATTGGGTTTTCACTTAGTGTTTTTATACTAGAAGTTGTTTTTATATTCTAGGTACTCATCTTTGGTTAAATATATGTTTTTCAAATACTTTTCCCTCGTCTGTAGATTTCCTTTCCTTTCCTTTCCTTTCCTTTCCTTTCCTTTCCTTTCCTTTCCTTTCCTTTCACTATCTTTAAATGAACAGAAAGTCTTACTTTTGATGTAGTGAGTTTTATCAGTCTTTGCTTTTTTTTTTTTTAAAAAAAAGATTTTATTTATTTATTCATGAGAGACACAGAGAGAGGCAGGGACACAGGCAGAGGGAGAAGCAGGCCCCATGCAGGAAACCCGATGTGGGACTCAATCCCAGGACTCTGGGATCACGCTCTGAGTCAAAGGCAGATGCTCAACCACTGAGCCACCCAGGCGTCCCAATCAGTCTTTGCTTTTATGGCTCGTAATTTGTATGGCTTGTTTGACATTACTTTTAATTTATACTTTAATCTCTGCCCCTAGCACCCAAACTAGATTCAAGATCACAATAAATTTCTGTTGGGAAAAAAAGAATTAGTAAATAATATGAACAGAGGAGTCATAAAAACTTCATTTGATTTGCCAAGCACACATGGTCTTTATTGGATCAAACTCTGCATATTGGCACAAGGAAACCAGGCAATGTCTGAAACAGCTCTTCTGTATCTGCTGGTTGTGCCAGCACTACAGAGGGCCAATGCCCCATCCATATCCCCTCACCATTTCTGTGTATGCCAACCGTGACTTCCAAGTGGTTTGCCTGAGTCTGTTGGGTCTGAGCATGGGCAGGTCAGAAGTTCAAGGAATTATGTCCCCTGGGATCAGCTCTCAGCAAATGACAGATGAGAATTGGTGAATAAAACCCCCAGCTCCCTCACTTCAGCAATTCTGATCTGCACTGTTTTCCTCAGTTCCCAGTGGTAACTTATTTGATGGCAGACCCTTTATTGACTTCTGGTTCTTCTCTACCTGCTTCCTACTCTTCTACCTGTGTTTCCTAAAACTATCTCTGACAAACTACTTGCTCTCCAATCCCTGTCTCTGGATCTGCTGGTGCAATTAGAAATGTGTGAAAATCAATTTCTGCCACAGGAACTGGAATAATTGTAATTTAGGATTGGATGTATGTATTAAAAAAAAAAACTATTCTTACTGTTATCCTACATAACACAAGATCAAGTGCAGAGTCAGTAGGTATATAGCTTAGGAATTAAGTATGTGGGCTCTGAAGCTAGATTGTGTGAGTTTAAATCATGGCTTTTTCATCACTATTGATCACTATTGCTTATTTCTGTCTCAGTTTCATTACCTGTGTAATGGGGATAATAGTAATATCTACTTTATGGGCTAGTATGAGGATTAAATAGGTTAATGTAAGCAAAGTGATAGAACTAGTGTTTGGCTTATGGTAAATGCTCAACGAGTATTAGAAATTAGTCGTGTTATATACCTTCCTGAGGCCAATGAATGAATAACATATCACTTGATACATTTTAAGAAGATGACATGGTTATGCATTTTTTGTCACTCTATATGACATTGCAATTAGGCTCTGTGAAATCTTAGGAAATCTGGTCCAACGATTCAAAAATAATTTTTCAATTGTTTTTAGAAAAAAAGTTCCAATCTCATGAGTGTTGAACTCTACTCTGAGATTATAATGGATCTCCTTTTAGTGCCTGGGGAGAAGGAAACATGCCAAATGAAAACAGATTTCTCTGTAAATCTATACTTTTCATTTTCCTTTAACTCAAGAATACCTTTACTCTTATTTGTTGGGGGTTGTGGGGGGAGAAGAGGGAATTATATAAAGAAGGTTTTTGTCCCCGGGAATAACATTCCAGAAAGCTTGATTCTGTTAAATGGATAGACTTGTAATTTGAATCTGTGTGGTTACCAAAGAAGGTACTTCCATGAGCATTTTGTTCACTAATCTTTGATTTTCTATCAGTGGATCTGACATGAGTTTCCTAAACTTTCCCTTCCTATGACTAATAATTGCAAAGAAGTTAGTATTTGGATGTCACCCATAACCTTTAATAGTATGACTTCCTGTACAGAAAGTAAGCTTCATAAGAGACCCGATTTCATAGATTGAATCTGCATTAACCAAGATATTTTCCTTGTATTTGAAACTATTTGAGACACAGCTTGGTTTAATGGCAATAGACCTGGGTTTGAAGCCACAATTCCTGGTATTGTCTGTTCCTTAATTAGATTTGTGATATTGGGGAAAGTTATTTTAATATTATAAGCTTTGGTTTCCTCATCTGGAAGATGGGGAAAATAATGAAATCTAGTTCACAGAATTGTATAAATGGTAAAACAGAATACAAAAACTGGTTGGTTCTTAAGGCGGTTTTATTTTATTCTAGGAACTTTTAAGTTATTCTAGAATTTCATTTGCTACAGCAAAATAAATTTATGTATTTTTCTCATTTATCTTCTCTATGGTTCCAGAAAGATAGTTATGCTTAAAAATATTCTTTTTGATGAATAACAAAATAATCTTCGGTAGTTCAAACTCAAGTATTTCAGTTGAATTGATTTGGGAGTTTAGTCAACACATAAAAGTTTATTGAGAATAAAGAATTTCTGAGATTCTTGGTATTTCTTATCCACAGTAATATTTGTTTTTCAATGTAATTTATTATATCCAAGTCAGTCAGTCAACACATAGTTTTTGAGCCCCAGTTATGTGTTAATCACAGTATTAGGCACTGAAAAGTAGTTGGAAGAGAAAATTTGTGTTAGTGGCTATATGGTATCAGCATCAAAAGACAGAACCATAATTTCAGCAAGACTTTTTTGCTAATCCAACTAGCATCAAAGAAACTGGCATGTAGAAAAGCCATTTAGCTAGAATTTCCTTTTTTTTTTTTTTTTTTTTGCGTCTTAGAGGCAGAACCAATTGCAAAATATGAGCACAATGCAATATTTTTTTCCTCAGCTATGTAAACAAGAACATGCATACAAATAAGGGGCTATGGATCTTCTTACCATATTCAAAAATAGTCAGTTGTAGTCTGTTCCTTATGTCAACATATTGCGAAAGATAATTGAAATTCCAGCAAGTGCCTATGTTATTAAGAGTGGAGTTGATGCCATTATAATCTTGTAAACATCCAGACAAATACAGCCAGATATATTGAAGAATGATTAAGTGTTGTAACCTACTGTAGTACTTAATAATGTTACCGTTTTGGTCCATTATTGGAATATCGTATCTGCTTGAATTAATGTTTATAATGGTGCTTTACTGCTATTGTCTGCTTGTTTTTATTCTGATTTATGTGGTTAGCTGACTGAATACAATTTATGTTGAATTTTTTTCAAGAAATGCAGTTTAGCAAAAGCACGAGTTCTTCTGAATACACTTTGAATGGAGATATTAAAGATACAAAAGACATTGGTTTTAGCTAATTGTCTATTGCAAGAAAGTGTGTATTTTAAAAGCAACATGGGTTCACAAGAAGATAAATAGACACATAATCCAGAGGCCAGTCGCCGGTAGAATTTCTTAGTTTGATGTGACTCTCTCTTTGACAGTTCTCCTAAGGTAGGTTATTTTGGAGAAAACATATGTTTCCATTTTCTCTCCCTCTGCTTCCCTTTGAGTCCCCAGGCTCCACTAGGGTCACAGAAACATTAAGGCTTTTGTCACTGTGATTAATAGCTCTTAAGATCATCTTTAATTCACTCACTAATGACTGAGGGTCTTTCTGTTCTCCAAGTAATCGGGTGATGTATGAGCCGATAGCACACCTTGTGCCAGAGGTGAAAATCATTCAGGCAATGCAAATATTGTCACGGGAACAAATGTTTTCCCTGTTAATAAAAATTAATGAATTCTACCCAGGAGCTAGTTAAGGAAGCTGTGGCAAAGGAGATCCAAGCACAAATAACTTCTTACTGCGAAGAATCACTTACATCTCCTTTCTTGGTATAGGAAAAGACCGTAATTGCTGTGTATCTCTGCATTTCCGTAAGAGATGGAACTATGACAAACTAATTTAATTATAGAAATGCATTATGTCGTTTCTAAATTAATTTTTCTCGGTCTTGAGTGTATTGAAAACTGTGAACTTGGGCATCTTATTTGTTTTAACCTTGGTTAAACTGCAGGCTTCTAGCACTGTACTAACCTAATGAATACATTCCTCTCTTCATAGCCTAGTTAAAACCAAGAATTATAGTGGTCAGGGTTTATAACTATAAAATGATGTAATGAAGTTTAAATTTGAAAAACTCCTTGTAACACATCATAAAAGATTGATGAAACAGACTGGAGATTAATAAGTGGCTTGAATAGTTTTGAGAGCAAAAACAAGAAAAACATTTGTTAACTCTGTCCTTATATTTATTGGATTCTTTAAAAATAAAAACATCTCCTCTCTTAAAAATTTGTCTCACATCATTAAAGGTTTTCCCATAATATATCTACCTGCACTCTTAGTTCATTCTGCAAGAAAATAAATGAACAATATTTTGAGAAGGTGTGCCTACTTTACATGTTGAAACTTGGTGGAGAGCAAAATCTGTTGTCTTTTTGTTTCATTTTGATAGCCCACGATTCTTTCTTTTAGTGACCAAAATCCATTGTCTCAATGGAATAAATATTTCTGAAATAACTCCCAGTCCTTCCCCTATCATTTACATCTTAGAACAAGAAAACAGTAAACTTTTAAAAGACATTATTTTACCTCTCCACAGTGCTTATCTACAAAGGAACATATTACTGAGGGGGGAAAAAAAGCTCGACTTGTTACTATTATTTCTGGTAGGCACCCAAGGAGAGTAGCTAATTTGTTCTTCATCAATGCCAAGGACAAATTAAAAAAAAAAACTGAATTATGCATTTATATTTTCTTGCTTCTAAAGGGTGCTTCTTTTCCTCCGAATGTTCAAATGGAGCTATCAAAATTTTATCTTTATATTTTGTGCATTATCTCGGAATCTACTTATGATATTTAAATGAATCGAATTCTGAAAATATTAAAGGACAAATGCTGTTAATTATGTAACTACAATAATTTTAAAAATATTAAGGGATACATACAATTAAATATTAGTTAAATTTTGAAGCTGAAGAATGGGTATAACTAAAGAGGCTCTTCTTGCCACCTTCCCCATTATTAAGAATAAACCCATTTTTTCTCCCAAATGAATTCAGATAATAGCTTTCCTATGTTGAACTTGGAAGTAGGATTTTTCTCTAGATTGGCGCTTCTCCAAATGTAGTCTTTGGATCACCAGCATTCAGATCACTTGGGGGGTCTCACCCACAGTCACAGCGAACCTCAGGACCTCTGGGGCAGGGGCTGGGTATTTGTGTTTTTAACAAGCTCCCCAGACGATTCTCACACGAGGTTAAGAACTACTGATCGCAATGTTATTGGGAGAAATTTCATCATGACAACATTGGTTGTAATTATATAGGCTCTCTTTTTCTCATTCACATAAAATGAATTTTCCACAATCAGGTTTCACTGTTTCTATAAACTTTTATATCTTACCCTTGATTTTAAAAGAAAAATGTTGAGTTTACACAGCTTCAGTACATACCTGGTGGGTAAAGGTTTCGGGCAAGTGCAGACAACAAGGAAATCAAATATGAGCTTTTTTTTTTTTTTTTTTTTTGCCCAGAGAAGTTCTAATCACATAGTAAACAGTTAGAATTTACACGGGTCTTTATTTAATTAAGCCTGAGAACCACTATTTAGTTGCAGCTGGAGCAGAATCTTGGCACAGAATAGAACAATCTCGTGTAGCCTTTAACCTTTCCCCTTTTAACTGTGTTTATAAGAATGTGTGTGTTTCTTGAAGAAGGTGCTGCGTATCTTGAAGCTCTCTTTGTATATAGTCTTTGATATAAGGGTCGCCTCACCATGCACACATTTTAAATCTCAATAGTATAGAAAATGGATGCAATCGCTGCATAGCTTAACTGAGCTTTTTATAATCAATAAGGTTGAAATAATTTATCCATATGATGAACTTTCATATTTCGAAGTTTTCCTGCTACTTTTTAATGAAGAATGTGTGTATGTGTGATTTTGACACCTGCTTTGCTGTTTCATAGATCTTTTGCCACCCACATGCTTCCTTGTTGAATGTTCGTCAGTAACTTTTGAGATCAGCTAAGGCTAGATAAAATAATGAGAAGAAAAGAGCAACAGTGGTACTCTCACCATTATTCATGCCAATGTGGCAGACTTAAGCAGGAACCACAGCGGATCTCAAACCCTTGGCCCCCGAGCCCCGGGTGACTTGCAGGTGTATATAGGCTAAGTCAACACAATGTGTAAATCAAACAAACAAACTGGGAAGCTTCACACAAGAAGCCAAATTTCTGGTTTCCTTTGAAGTATCAGAGCTTCTGGCCACCCCAGGCCAGTTTTGTACATGGCAACAATCGGCCCTAGCTAAATAGTAGCTGCCTCCCTTAGATGGGGCACAGTCTCAACAGTCCCTCTGTCCTTCCCATCCCTTATTGCCTTACACCCCATTTATCTTTTATGCTTGACCCTTGTAGGCATTTATATATGTAGGCACTAACCTGTGCGAGTGAACAGAGAACCCCAAATAGGATAATCTGAAAATCTCAAAACTATGTCTACCTGGCTTTAGGATTTGTGGCGGATCATTCTACCTAGTTGTACTTACCTTTGTAAATATTGAAATTAGTTTACATACCTTTGAGGCTCATCGGATGAGTAAATCAGGAAGGAACTCTGGGAGTTACAAATTAGAGAAGTCAATGTGAGCTTGAAATTTGAAATTTGGACTTTTTGGATTTTTTTTTTTTTTTTTGCATTTGTTTGTAGACACCTTTATTTCTTCTGTGTGGATCTTTTGAGTCCTGTGATTCTAGAAGGCACTGGTTTTAATAATGTTCTACTAGCAATGGTAAGGCAGTGGGCAGTGCCGACTTTAGGAAATCGTTACCAAGACATCTCTGCAACGTATTGCAGCCTCTTAGTAACCACAGGAAGTTCCCAGTATCCCTGACACAAGCTTGAGTTTCCAAGTGGACAGATCCCTGCCACTCCCTTCCTACCCCTCCCACTTGAAGAAAGGCCACCAGTTCAGATTCCTCCACTAGCTAATAATTTTGGATTTGTCTAACTCTTCTGTAAGCCCTTTGGCATAGTCCAACCCTGCTTCTTTCAGAGGACAAATCTTATCTTTTTATTAGCAAACAGGATGGCTCAGATATGACTTTATGGGACATTTGCTGGAGCCTAATTTAATATGACTCATTTCCCCTTATATGTGAAGACAGTGACTGGAACAGACAAGGGGAAAACCAAACCCAAAAATGTTGGAAACTTGCACTTGAAAATGTATAAAATTCTATTGGAGCTGAGGGATTTATTTAGAATGACTTGGCATTCTTTGCTTGGATGTCTAAATAGGCCTTGTGATACCATTTTTGGCCTCACTTTGAACCTAGTGTAATAAAGAAGGAAATGAAAGCAAAGGTAAACTTAAAGTATTGTTTTACTCTAAATGCTTTCAGTAAAGGGTCTTGTTATCTAATGATTGGTACTAGATGGCTAGTATAAATCGTACAGTCTGTTCTTTGCTCTCATGGCTAAAGGAGGCAAAGGCAAAGGAAATCAATTGGAACTAGCAGGTAACAAATGACCAGTCTTAGGCAAACATAGCAGGTGGGGAAAATAGACTTGTGGACAAAGATTACTAGGAAACAGTGAGTGAGGACTTTTTCTTCCCTTTCCAAATCCCATGCAATTATACAAAGTGACTAATTGCACAATTATGGAAGACAGGACTGTTTTTATCTCTTACCACTCTGGACCTAGAGCCTGGGTGCTACGAGGTTTTCCGAGGGTCTCCTTGAAATATAGGAGACTTGAACAAAGTACTGGCTTCAAAAGATGGATGAAAATTATAAAATAAAAATTACTAAGCACTTATCAACACGGTGCTGTGTCGGCCAGCCCACTACAGTTCCATTCACTGAGGGTTTTGAGGGTTGTGTTTGTATGACGTTGAATATGGGATGTGGATACATTTTAATTTCGGATGTAATGTAGGATGCAGTTTTCAAAATTAAGTAGCTAGGACAGGCAAAAATCTTAAAAAGGCCCTGATGAAGGATCACATTTTATAGCTATATAACATTTTTTGCCAGAGGCCATCGAGAATATTGGAACTGAGGATTTATTGAAAAACAAATTACTTTTAGCTAGTTCTATGAATGGGATGCACTTATTGTTCAAAGTAGGATCTTGCTGGGACAAGCATGTCAATGGACTCTTCCCTTCTGACTTCCCTAAACTCACGCCATTTTTACTTTTCAAAGTTTTTTTCTTTCAAAGTAAATGCCCTTTTGCAGTCTGCATATTTGTATTTTGAGCTGTATCTGAATTTTGAGCTGCAAGAGGGACAGTGGGACTGTGCAACATCCAGGCCACCCAACTGTGCATTTGTATCATCCCTCCGACCTTGTTTGCTTTGTGCACATGATCTTATTTGAACTTCACAACAATTTATTGATATTGAAAAGTGTTGGTGTCACTGGCTCTATTTGACCAATAATGACAGGGCGACAGAGAGGCAGTGTAGGTTACACAATTTTTTATGTGGAAGGACCTAGAACCCAAATCATCTAGCGTCTCATCCACTCAACCTGCTAATGAAAAACATTCATCTAGGGATCCCTGGGTGGCGCAGTGGTTCAGCGCCTGCCTTTGGCCCAGGGCGGGATCCTGGAGATCCGGGATCAAATCCCACGTTGGGTTCCCGGTGCATGGAGCCTGCTTCTCCCTCTGCCTGTGTCTCTGCCTCTCTCTCTCTCTCGCTCTCTGTGTGACTATCATAAATAAATAAAAATTAAAAAAAAAAAAGAAAAACATTCATCTAGCTGCTGGACATGTGTAACTTAGGATATTTCTAGAGCTGAATTTTCAAGATGTTTTCTCCCCCATAAATTTTACATATTATCTGATAGAAAACAGGTTTATCCATTCATGCAACAAATGTTTGTTGAACATGAGCTGTGTGCTGGATACTGTGCTAGGCTTTGGGTTTGTGATGGAGAATAAGATAGATACATTCCCTCCCCCTTTGGAGCTTAATTCAAGTTTGAATTCACTGCTTAGACCAAATCTGAATCAATGTGATTATTTTTACTGCAGAATTATTTTAACTACATAAATAGCATCTCTTCTATACCACCCCTAAGACAGATAGATGCACACGCACACACACACACACACACACGCAGTGATTTGATAGGAAGCTTGACTGACTCGTCTCGTTTAGCAGTTTTGGTATCCTATATCTGAAATATGAGGAAAAGCTAATACATAGCAAATTTGATCAAGCATTTTGATCTGTCAGTCTGACTGTTATTAACTGCCAGAGTGACTTACAGAAGGGAGGTTTCAGAGTCAGAGATTTTCTCACTTAGAAAGTGCTTTAGAGTTCACCCCAGTGTCTCATTTTATAGACCTATACCTTTCAGGTGTCTTTAGTTGACATTAATTACACTCTGTCTGTTGTTGATAGCACACACTTCAATTTTGGGTTTTGTGTTTTAGTTATCTAATTATTTGGTTTCTTCCCTAGACTCCGAGTTTCTTGAGGGCAGGATCTCTTTGCATTTTCACTGCATCTTCTTTTTACCTTTATGCCTTCCCAGTACCCAGCCCTGAGTCTTCCAGCTGGTGGCAGGGTGAGAAGCTGGACCCAGGGCTGGCTTCTGCCTTTGATCCCAACGTCCTTTTGCATGGAATAGCTCGTTGCTTTAATTTCTTGCTGTAAAAAAGTAGATAAAAGCCTTAAGAGTTTTGCTTGTAAGAAATAATCTGAGATAAAGGAATATTTAGCAGATACAAAAAAAAAGAATAGTGTGGATGCTACCCACTTAATTGGCATATTCTTCGACAAATTTCTAAGATTTGTGTATTGCTCAGGCTGCCATAATAAAACACCACAGACTGGGTGGCTCAAACGACAGAAATTTATTTTCTCATAGTTCTGACGGCTGGAAGTCCAGGATCAAGGTGCCAACAGATTTGGTTTCTTCTGAGGGCCTGTCTTGTTGGTTTGAAGATATATGGTCACCTTCTTGCTGGGTCCTCATGTAGTCTTTCCATAGTGCATGCTTCCTTTCTGTGCCCTAATCTCTTCTTGTAGGGATATTGGCTAAAGACCCACTATAGTGACCTCATTTGTAACTCACTCACCACATTAAAGATCCTCTTCTCCAAATACAATCACATTCTGAGGTACTGGGGGGGCAGTGTGCAGTTCAGCCCATAACAATTTGATTCACCTCTTCATCTTTTGTTGTCACTGCAGGTATCTTTTAATCACACATATTTTGCCCTGAAAAGGAGTTATGATGGTAGAAAAGATAGTAACAATCCCTAAACTCCTCTCTGCTACAATGATACAAGGCTTTTATTTTAATAAATATTCTATCCCCAGTGGGGTGCTTGGGTGGCTCAGTCAGTTAAGCATCCAACTCTTGATTTCGGCTCAGGTCATAATCTCAGGGCCATGAGATCGAGCTCCAAGTTGGGCTCCATGCTCAGCAAGGAGTCCACTTCAGATTCTTTCTTGCTACGCGCCCCCCCCCCCCAATAAAATAAATCTAAAAAATATATATATTTTCTCCCTGGCTGTTCTATAGCCTTTCAAGATATTGCTACAGATAACTTTTTTTTTTAAATTTTTTTTTTGTATTTTTATTTATGATAGTCACACAGAGAGAGAGAGAGAGGCAGAGACACAGGCAGAGGGAGAAGCAGGCTCCATGCACTGGGAGCCCGACGTGGGATTCAATCCTGGGTCTCCAGGATCGCGCCCTGGGCCAAAGGCAGGCGCTAAACCGCTGCGCCACCCAGGGATCCCTTTTTTAATTTTTTTTTTGTATTTTTATTTATTTGCTACAGATAACTTAGAATGAGTTTACTCCCACCTAAATTGAGATGTCAGTTAGTTTACCATGTCAAGTTCACTACAATTCTTTGGTCAACACAAGGTTGCCCTCCTTTTAACAGCCAAATTGACAGGATTCAGTTCTATCATTGTGTTTATGGTTAAGGATAGCAAATTTCTTTTGAACAGCTGAAGAGATGTTTTTCTTTTATACTGAGAATAAATATATGGAAATATATATCTATAGTATTCATGACACTTCTTTCTTGGACATCATTAACTACTCAGACCCACCTAAGTGAAGCAAAAATCTTTTATCTAGACAAAATGCAAGGCTATTATTATACTACAGGAAGAATCAAGGAAACTAGTGTAGCTCTGCGACTTTACATGATAGTATATATTTAAGTATCAGGATTTTGATTAACAAAGAGAAGCAGAAAATGTTCAAGGTATGTATATTAGTATTTCTGTAATATCTGAAAAAAAGTGAATAAGGAGAAAAACTTAAGAAGCTAAAAAAAGGCTCAGGAAAGGGTTCACACTTTGAGGAGCTCTCTCTCACGTATGCATGCTTGTTACTTAAGAAATGTGGCCCTGTAGAAACCACAGAGATGCTGAGTATTGAACTCTGATCCTCAATGTCCATAAATTGGGGGTTGATTAGTGTCTACTTATGAAGGCTGTCACAAAGATTTAATTTAATATATTTATGTGTAGTGCCTGGCACATAGTAGGCATTCATGAAATGGATCTCTTCCTCCCACATTCTCCACTTGCCTTATGTTACTAACTGGGTGGCTTACATGATGTCACCACTTTATGGCTTCATATATGGGAAGCAAGATTCCCCAAGACTATATTGCACAATTTTCTCTGTTCCACGTGCAGCTCAATTAATCTCAGATTAACTGTAATTACTCTTCTAGCCCTTTTACTTCAGTAATTACTAAACTTGTGACTGCTATAAACTGGCTTTCATATATTTCATGCTATTAGTGCAGAAAACTACTCATTTACTTCACATCAGGTGGATTTCAAAAGGTGAAAAACACTTTTCAGCATGAGCGAACTGAGAAGGATGGAGGGTGAACACTAATTTACTAACATGTTTGGAAGCTTCAGGCGTGTGCTGAGAACACAGTGATGTCATTTACCAATCTCCTGGCGATGTGCCTGAGCATGGGAAGTGTCTTCTGTCTCTGTAGGTGCCGCACCGTCCTGAATTTGTGCTCTGTTTGCGTTTGAGTTGCGCCTCAAGACATTAAATTGCTTTTACATAGAACTGTGTCCCCACGTTCTCCCCAAAGGGCACGCATTTTCCTAGCAGAATTGTCAGAAAAATGCTGATGACTTCTTTCTTATGAGATTATTAAAACCTTTCAGCTGAAGTTTTCACCTGGGTTTTTAGAAATATCTGTGCTCCAGTGGGTGGAACTGACTTAGTCAAAATTATATTTCTGTGTTAGTAGAGCTATTTGTGCATGTGTGTGTGTGTGTGTGTGTGTGTGTGTGCGGTGGGGGGGCTGTTGATTGGGTAATGGTTGCCATTTTATTAACTAGTTTTTCAAATGGAAAAGTATTTCTGCAATGTTTATTGTAGAATATTGTTAAAATACATAAAATAAAGAGAAATACTACACATTAGCATATTCTCACTGATAGCTACTTTTGACATTTTGGGTGTGTTACCTTTTCATCTTTTGTCCTTTGTATAGATCTTATGTGATCAAAAGGCCATCACTCCACTATCTCTTTTGAAAACGTGCCTTATTTTTTTTTTTTTACACAATATGTCGTAAACATTTTTTCATCTTGTACAATACTATTCTTTTTCAGTATATGGCTGCATTGAATTCCTTTGTGTTTTTTTTTCCAAAGCTTTCATTGTTGGACATTTGATTGCTGAGATTTTTCATTTTTATAAATAATGCTGTAATGCTCACACATAGTACAGTAGAGTGGTTAGGAATGTGGGTTTTCAAATATGCCCATCGATTACTGTTTGACCAAGGTACCTTTTCAAAACCTCCATTTCCTTAGCTTTAAAGCTGTGGATATAGTGATAGGGCCTATCTCATGGGGTTGCACTTAGACACTGGATACAAAGTCTTCAGACAGTGCCTGCTTCATAATAAATGTCCAACAAGTGTTATGTGTGATTTTTTTTCTTGATTAGATACATTTTCATGCACAGTCTTATTTCTAGAAGTGGAATTTCTGGATCGAGGATCACAATCATTTAAATATTTTTGATTCATATTAACATCAATGGGGCATATTTGAACAGAATTTGAGAGGCTACCTGTAGGTTAAGTGCAGGCTCTATGCATGGGAAACTTGAGTTTGTGATTCATAGTTCTGTTTTCTACTGGAAAAGGCATAGGAATGCACATTTCTTCTCTCTTAATTGATGAGTTATTCTGGTGCCATTGACGTTGTCTGTGTAGGACATAAAAAATTGAAAGTGCTGCAAGGTCCTCTGAGACAGGAGAATTAGATTTTTATTCTGTAAGCTTATAAATTTTCATTGATTCCAACTGGTTATCTGGGGTATATGCAAGTAGGGAGTCTGTGCAAATGAACACTAAATATTAATTTTCCTCCTTTTCCTCTGTTTAGCTTGGGACATCTGGGCCTGGCTTTTCGTATTGTAGCTAAGCTGAATATATGGTATTGGGTGTTTCTGTAGTGTATAACAGAGCCTTTCCTTCAACTGAATCTGAAACTCTTCCAAAGTCAGAAGGAGGGGAAAAAAAAAACTAACCCTGAAAGAAATCGCTTGTTTGACTGTAATAATCTACAGAAACTGGTTAAAGCATTAAACAAAAAATAAATGAATCAGATAGTTAGAACTAGTATGTCAGGAAAATAGACAGAAAATAAAATGCTTCTGGAATCTGTAGGATATTTTCTGGTACAAGGGGGTTTCTGAGTCATGGTTCATTTACAATGTCTGTTTCCTCACTCAGGGAAGGGTTTCTAATAGATTCAAGGAGACGCTAAGCTTTGCAAATGTCTTGCTCAAATAAAGGCAGCTCTGTGAGGGATAGATTTGTTCTGTTTATGGAGAAAACTTGCCAGTCATGTTTCACATTGTGTACCCTTCAGAAGAACAACCGTCTTCTTTCACATCATGGTGAAGATGGAGGTTTGTACAATCGCGTCTTCGAGGTCTCTGATCAGAAGGGTCATGAGCCGTGACTTTTTTAGACTAACTGGAGATTGACCGCCAACTTGTTCCGGAAGTTGTGGTAGAGTTAGAGAGTGTACGCTAGTCAGATCAGAAAGACTTTGAAAGCCATCCCGAAGTTTTACTACCATAAAATCAGATGGAGGGTTTAGCGGTGCCACTGAAAGGATGCTATTTTCAGCTTTTAAACCAGAGCATCATGGTCTTTGCATGGTAGGAATTTGAAGCAACCTCAGCAGTCTTGAAGATACTTGCTTTAGTTTTCAAGGTCAGAATAAGAAATTGAGCTCTTGAGCTGGTCTGACAGAAGGTGGTCTCCCAGAACAGTGAGTTTTTCTTTTATTTCAACTGGAATAACTACAGGACTGTCGAGAAGATGATGAAACATCATGGGCTTAATGGAAGCTTTAAGCATTTGACTATAAATTCTGGCAGAGGGAGGAAAGTACATTTTTTGGCTTGTTTGCATCTCAGACTAAATCTCTGGGACCATTGGAAACCAAGTAAATATCATCTGACTATGTCAGGGCCCATCTGTCTTCTACATATATCCCAGCTTTGGGTTTGGTTCAGGGTTAAATATTACTTCTCTGGTAATTAATGATGACTTAATTATTAAACATTATGAGGATTCCATGTCAGAAAAGAAGTATTCAAAGCTTTGGAGGCAGCTTGAATGGGACCTCGGGAAATTGTTTTTGCTTGGATGATACTAGTGAGCTTTGACAAGCCATGAGTTTCCTCTGGACCACAGCTTCCTCATCTGAAACATGATGGAATTCTATTTAGTGACTCTCTCGACTCTCTCATGTCCTTGCTGTTGCTAAGGCACCTTACTGGGAACCATGCTCAAAAAATTCTCATTAATGCCCAAGATCTTTACAAAAAATTCCCATCATAGATAAGTCTGTATGGTTATTCGCAATAGTTTTTTCTAGTATTGGTCAGCTTGGGCTGCTGTAACAAAACATTGTAGACCCGAGGGCTTAAATAACAGATATTTATCACAGTTCTAGGGATTGGGGAGTTCAATACCAGGGTGCCAGCATGGTCAGGTGCTGGTAATACTCTTTCTCTGGCTTACAGCAGACTGTTTTCTGTGCCCTCACGTGATGGAAAGAGAAAGGGCTCTTGTGTCTCTTCCTCTTCTCATAAGAGGACTAATCCCATTAGAAGGGCATTACCTTTATAACCTTATCAAAACCTAATTACCTCCCAAAGGTAATTGGATATTTATCCATGGATATTATTATTTGGATCCATTGGATATTTATCCATGTTTTGTCATCAAAACACACCAGTTTTCTCTTCATCTCCAAATACTATCACATGGGGGTTAGGGCTTCAACATACAATTTTTAGTGGGGGAGAGGCACAAACATTTTGTCCATAATACTCATCTTCCAAAATGGGGTGAGATTTCCTATTCATTGCTGCTAAATATCTGCTAGGGATCCTAGGTAGTTCCCCCTTTAGAGGATAATCAGAAATTAAAGTTGAGAAAGTATGGTTACAGGTGCTTAAGAAACATAGAATTTTTAATGGAAAGGATCTTCAGGCAAATGCTTTCTTTCCCTGAAACCTAAAGAGGTTACTTGGTTTATGGGAGGTACCTTTTCCTATCATCCTTCTTCTGTTGGTAGCCCTATATGCGAAGTCTTTTTTTTCTTTTCTTTTTTTTTTTAAAGAAACCTCTTTCTTCTGTGAGTCAGTTACATTGTGGTGATTCATAGTGTCCAGATTCAAAGTGAGCCGTGCTACTCAAAGTGTGGTCTGTGGCTTAGAATCCTATCAGAGCTTGTTAAAAATGCAGAATCTCAGGTCCCACCCAGATCCACTGAATTGGAACTTGCATTTTTACAAGATCTCAAGTGATTTCTCTGCACACTGCAGTTTGGGAAATGCAGTTAGAGCATACAGATCAAAGACTCATGGTCCCAGTCTAGTTATTTCCTCTGCTTACAAGAGCACTCTTTAAAAAAATAATAATGATAATGGTTATAATTTATTGTGTACTTTCTCTGCATCATGCCAAGCCTCTTATTTTCAAGCTCTACAACAAGATGGGCAATATTTTATTTTATATATAAAGGTATAGAGATTCAAAGAGGTAAAGTAAATTGTCCAAGGTTGCGTGCTTGTGAATGACAGAACTTGGATTTAAAGTGAGGATTTTCTGACCGTAAAGTCCATATATTTTTCACTGGGTCATATGGTTTAGGTTTTATTTAATACACATTGATGTATTGGACGGCCTGGGTAGGCAAAGCTCTGCTAAAAGTCAAATTTAATTTTTAGTGTAGGGATTTTAGTGTCTTAGGCCTTAAAAATAAGAATAACCTTTTTTTTTTTTTTTTTTTTTTACTCTATCTTATGGAGTCAAATTGCTTACACAGATGAGTGTGATCTAGAATGTTAGGCAAAGGCTCTTGGGTTCTAGCTCAAGGAAAAGAAATGAACAAATTTGGAGTTTTACACTTGCAAAAAAGAAAATTTACCCTTTCTCTGTGGTTTGCTTTACTTTGGGAATAATATTATGTTTCTGGTATAAATTTAGTTGATTGTTTATTTTTTTCCGTATTGGATACTCAGCTTGGGCTTTGATTTCGTTAGGCACCATTCAAAAATGTAAATGATAGTATATTTATCCATGTTCTGTCATCAAAACACATCAGTTTTCTCTTCATTATTATACTAATTCCTGGTAAGTTCTAATGTCACACTTGGCAGCTTGGGCAACAAATAAAATAACAAAGGGATGTGAGTCTCAGCTATCACTCTGACATTCAAACATGTAATTGGGAATATATATTGGTATAAATGAGCCTTCCACCTGTAATTAGGAAAACAACAATTTTTTAAAAATGGCAACCGATATAAAGAGCAAAATAAAATACTTATAGTTTGTATTTGTTCACACAACATAAAATATAATATCATGAGGCATAAATTCTCTTCCTTGTAGGGTTGTACAGGTTCCCTGCAAAAGGTTAATAGCCTGGTTCTTTACTGCATGCTTATTCTTCCTAAGAATCCTAGGTTCTTGCTCAGATTAATGTAGATAAGTTGTGTTAGAGAAAAGAGGAGTTCAATCACATGCACCTATTTATGGCTCAGATCCCCCTCTTACCTCTGGAGAAGCGATTAACTTAAAAAATGCCTGAGAATTTCTGAGTCTGAGCAGTGACATCTTACAACCTTAATTCAGAAAAGAGTTGTAAAGACAAGAAGGAAAGAAAAAAATATTTTTAAAAAAAGATGTATTGTAATTGGTTGATTTGTTAAATAGAAGAAAGGAATATTGTTTAGCCTTGATTCCAAAAACAGGGCAGTGCAAGCAAGTAGCAAGAAGAAACTGTGGGATCACAGGACAACAAGAACTTAGGATTTAAGAAGCAGAGAAACCATCATGGCACCATGTAAAAAGTACTAAAAAGGTTGCAAGAATTGGACTTATCAACAGTGGACCACTGACCGGCTGGTAGAGGAGATTGACGATAGACTTAGGGGAAGAAAGTTGAAATTCCATCTAAAATCAGCACAGCAATCTGAAAATGCATCACGAGGCCAGCAACCCCACATTCCTTAATGATGTCCTGAACCAGCTGTGATCTAACGTGCACAATAATTGTGCTGGCAAAAAAATGGGCATAGAGAAGAAGAGAATGTATTTTAAGAAGACAGTTCATAGTAAACGATCAACATTTCAAAGCCATCAGAACCTAATAGTGGAGCTCTGAAGAATCTAGAAACCCTAGCCTGTTTCCTGATTGTGACATGTAATATAACTCTTCTTGCTAGACCATGTATTGCCTCTCAGTGAGTCCTCTGAACCTCATTCCAGCAGGATCGGAGTTTTTTTGACTGCAATGACTTCATGGGAGATGTAGTTACAAGAAAAATACTGTATCCTGCCATCATGGCCAAATCTGCCTATTATATTATTCCATGGGATGTTAAGATCCCTTATACGAGATGAAAACACACCCTGCATAAAATTGTGTTCAATGGAACATTTGAGAAATATTCTTTATTTTGGTTATCTTCAAGGTTCCTCCATACATACCTATTTTGTTTCAAAGTGCATGTTCTTTTCCAGTTAAACCATCTTTACACAACTTTTTAGTGCCCATCATATGTTAAAACGTTATGTTCTTAAGAATCGCGTGCTTCGTTTGTAAGGTTGCAAATTCTTCATTTTTGAGAGAAATTGGAACTGAAAATGGAGTCATGTGGCAAGCCTGTTCCTTGAAAGTGATTCACAGTTGAACCAAAGGAGTGAGGGCTCCCTTCTCCATTTCCACTACCTGTAATCGCTTCCTCGGAGGAAAATGCCTTGCCTTGGTCCCGCAGGCCAGCATCTCATGGGGAAATGTGTTTGCTAGTCACCCTGATTGCTCAGATAGGAAGAAGCCACTGCCATGGTTTCTTTGGTTTCTTCATTTTAAACATTTTTCCCATTAATTCCCATTTCACATCCAAGGATTCTTAGAATTGGAAGGAAAACGTCCGGCCTACTTACCATGAGAGGTTAATGATGTGGCCATTGAGGATTTGTTGCATAGGCTGGAGCCCGTACCCAGCTCCCATGCTTCCCAGGACTGAGCTCTTGTTTGGACATCATTTTCACTCTGCCTGGGACAACTGCCTACCTTGCTCAAGAGTTGCTAATTGGTGGAGAGGCCAGGAACTTGGAGAATGGAAGGTGTGCATTTGATTACTGATTTGGTTCTATCATTTTAGGCTTCAGTTATTAAGAGAAGATCAAATTTGGTGACTCTTTGGGTCACTTCTGGTTCTTGGTTTTGTCTCCCCAAGCATATGTTGTGACTAAAAGAGATAGGGCCAATTTCCACATGTGTAAGGAGGAAAGAGGTGTGATCATAGGGATGTTTCTATTCCTGTATTTAAGGAGTGAAGTGCAAGGTGGCCTCTCTGTGATTGATTTCATGAACTCATCTTGGTAACTATGCTGACTTTTTTAATTGCTCACTTGCACTTGGTGGTGCTTTAAGATTAACCCCCGATCTTCATACCTGCCTCTGTTAATGGTAACCAAAAACACTGAAAATATACGCCATCTATACGCCATCAATTCACTTGTGCCTTTCTTCCTCTAATAAAATTGTAATTTCTTTTTTTTTAACTGAGAAAATATCCTATACTTGGTCAGCTTCTGCCTTTTGCTTATAAGTGGCAGGGTTAAAAACAAATACCAGAATTGGAAGTGTTCACACGCACACATGAAATGCTTTGGTTAGTTATTGAAATACATGTTTAAGAAAGCCCATTTTTTAAAAAAAGATTTTATTTATTTATTCATGAGAGACAATGAGAGAGAGACAGAGACACAGGCAGAGGGAGAGGCAGGCTCCATGCAAGGAGCCCGATGTGGGACTCCATCCCGGATTCCGAGATAATGCCCTGAGCCAAAGGCAGATGCTCAACCGCTGAGCCACCCAGGTGTCCCAAGAAAGCCCATTTTTTTTCCTCGCTTATGAGTTGTCATAGGATTTTTCTAATTATTCCACCATTGTCTCTTCCTGAGCTGTTTTAGAGAATACAGGTGCTAATGGGTCCCTGCAGCATTTCTGCTTTGCTTGACAAACCCACATTCCTATTGGCCTCCCAGGCCCATGGGATGTCTTGGTGGCTTCCTGGAACCCATCCCCTTTCGTGTATTTCCTGCAGAGCTCAGGACCAACTTTGCCCCAAGGCGTCACTAGCTTTTCTATGGCTGCTACTGTTTCTATTACTTCATTATAACTATGCATTTTCTTAAAGGTAACCTGGTTTTCTTTTTTCTCTTAAAACAGTTTAAATAAAGTGTAGAGGTTTTGAAGTCACTGGTGCTTTGTGACCACAAATAAAACACCAAAATAAGTGTTTAATGGTAGATAGTATTTCTGGAGGTGAAGTCCAATGGTCACTGAACTGAACCATTGAAACTTTTTAAAGAGAAAAATCTCTGACCTGAACTGAGGGGTTGTTCCAGTTAAATGGAAATTAGTGACATTTCCGTATATTTCTGTTACATCACATTGTTGAGATCATGATGTTCCCAATGTTCCTCGCACTTGACTCAAACTTTTCTTTTTTTTTTGCCTCTCTTTTAAAGTCAAACATTATCATAATTAATATTTAAAATGGGGTTTTTACTGGGAATCGATGAGACATTTTGGCATTCGCCTTCATTTTCCTTGGAAGATGTTTATTTTCCTTGTCAGCTGCAGGGCAAGAAACCCGCTGTGAAAACTGATAGACCCCCGCTGTCAGGAGCATTTGTCTGGTATGATTTTGATGGCATACCCATGGTATTGCCAAAGGAGTGTCACAGAAGCTAAGTGAGAAACACAGGGAACAGCATCTTTTTTGTGGAAAACAGCATGGGTTTTCAAGAGTAAGATTATTGAAACAAAATAACCCAGAGAAATTCTTTAGCGTAAATATTTCTCTAAGCTGTGGATGGCACATCTGGCCTTGCAACTTTTGGGTCTTTTAGTACTTTAGCAGAGGGCATCGATCTTGCATTAGAAATGCCATCTGCAGTGACAATATGTAATTTGGAACAGTGGAGCCTGTCACGGTGTAGATGTCAGGAAGCCAGGCACGCACGTTCTCCTCAGCTTTTCCATGTAGTTGGGAAAGAAACTCACAGCGCAGTGCTGGCCTTGTTTTTTTTTTTTTTTTTTTTTTTTTTTTAACCTGCATGTGGAATCTGTGATAAAGTGATTTTCTTTACACAAGGACTTTTCTATAGCATAAAATATCTAATAGGGAGAATGGCAAGAAAGTCATTTTTATAAACATTCCTGCGTGTGGTTAGTTTGGGGTCTGGATTCTTTGCAGAACAGTATCTTTCTCTCTGGTTTTATGATCATCTTTTTTTCGTAATTAGAAAGAAAAGAGCTTTGCCAAAATTTTTTTTTTCTTTTCTGGCATTAGTGTCCTCTGGGAAATGAGAATGGAAATGGCCTAGTTTCTCTTACTAAAGTCTTCAGATACTTGCATGTAGTTTGCTAGTTTCATCCTGAAAAAATAAAGCACGCTTTTCCACATTTTTTTTTTTAAAGAGTAGGAGTGAAAATTTACCAGGTTACGATCAATTGAAAGTAGAGCTTCTCAGGTGACATCACATACGTGGAGACACATGTACAAGTGTGTATATATTCGTGTAGAGACAGGATCTCTACGACGAGGAGAAGAGAATGGGCAGGAGCTCTGATTACAGTTCATTTCTGTCACTGATTCGATCTAAAGAAAAAACCAAGCATTTCATGTCTTTATTGACGACAGGTAGGGCTTTTTATTTATTTTTATTTTTTAATTTTTTTCCCTTTTGCCTCAGGATCTTTTTTTTTAAATAGATCTATTTTTTATTGGTGTTCAATTTGGGTAGGGCCTTTTAATATTTGCTCATAATTAGACAACTCGGCTTAGATAAAAATAGATAAAATAAAACAATGACCACATTTTGTATTGTCAGTTATGTTGTCCTGAAAGCACTGTTCTGTGAGTTCATGGAAAACATTTAAAGAAAGCTAAATTAATCTGAATATCATCAAAGGAAAGGGGAGACTATTTTGAGACAGTGCAATGGATGGGACTGGTTCAATCTAGTTTGTGATGAGCTATTTATTCACTCCTCAGCCCGATTCCACAACTCACTTAGCTTCTTAAGTGTGGAAGAGAAGTATCAAATGATGTCTCTTATTTGCCCAGCACGTTTCTTCTCTTCTCTGACAAGTATTACTCATGCTCTATGTTACAGAAAGCACGGGGTCTCAGTCTCTAGGGGGGAAAGTTGAGACATTGCCATGGGCCTCCTTTATTGCCCTTCCTTATAAGTAGGCATCAGGGTACAAAGGACACAATAAATGAGAACAGGTCTCGTAAGCTGCCAAAGGGCTATGTCAATGAGATTCCAAAACGAAAGTTGGCCTTTATTCTATCACACTGTCACATCCAAGAAGGGATAGCTGATGGACGACAAACATTTGATATTTCAAAAACCACCAGACAAAAGCCCAGTCTTTTCTCCCCCAAAGTTCTCCAAAAGTATTAGGAAACAAATTAATGCAAATATAATTCAAGTTAAAGTACTATTTTAGCATGGTTGTTTTGTCACAACTCTTTTTCTGGTGGTCATTCTTTGGGTAATTTTTGTGCTAAGCCATTCTGGATTTTGTCTGACATGTTGATGGCAGGGCGGTGTGTCCTATGTGCATGGAAAATAAACGTGAAAAATGACTTATTGTTGCTGTCTGAAAGCGCCTCCGTTTCTGAATTCTAAGGCAAATTAGGCCTCGGATTTCATTTTTGTAGCTGTAGTATCAGCGAGTGATAACAACTAGAACGTCTGAATTTGTCTATATCCACACACACCAGAGACAAGGATTTTCTTTCCACTAGAACAAGGTTAAGCAGTTGTTAAAAGAAAAAAAACCTCACAATATTTCTCTTTCTCTGATTTTAGGTTACTTTCCTCCAAGTGGTTTTAAAATGATAAACTTGAGCCTAGCGGCAACAGGACACATGCTCTTCTATCTCATGAACCCAAAGAGAAATTGTTAGCTGATTCAAATGGTATTTGCCATGGTCAGTGAAGAAAATTGCCCTTTAAATAGAGTGCTGGTAAAGTCCTGAGAGTTCAATACCCAGGGTTAAAAATGCATAGTTTGAAGAGCCATTCTTGCATTGCGACTGTTTGGAAAGTAAATATATTTAAAATAAAATAAATGAAAAATAAAATATTGCATCACACAGAGCTATCCAGTTTAAAGCAGGTGGTATCCTGAGCTATAAGTAGCATGAGTGGAAGCTCTTACAAAATATACACACCTGTGATTTGGGGCTAGCTAGTTTGGGATGATTCTTTTGAACAATTATTAACCAACAGCCATGCAAACCACACCGTGAACATTCTGCAGACTCGAGACATGATTTTATGCAGAGAGCAGTAGTGATTCTCCCTCAGAAACATGGAAAAAGCACAAGCAAAGTAAAACAAAAGAATCATTTCTGAATTCCTGAAGGGATTGAAATGATTTCTTTTTGGTTTCATCAAGTCGGTACACGAGACAAGGTGAACCAGCAACAGAATAATTTGCAATTATTGATCTGAAGCTAAAAGGAACTGTGAGTCACTCTTCTCAGCTTAGACCTACAGGTTGGCGAGATACTATTCATTCAACTTTACGAATGAGTTGACTGTGACCCAGGGAGATTAGGTGCTTCTCCTGCTGTCACATAGGTAATATATGGCAGATAGGGAAGTCAAAGCTAGGACATCCCCCACCCCTCCTTCATGCATGTCTGACACTACGCTATTCTGTTTTGGCCTGTGAGTTTGTTATTTAATTCATATGGGCATCACCACATTTCTTAAGGGCTCACAGGGGTCAGAGCACTATGTTACAAGGAGAGAATTGCCTACTCTCAATCTTTGTTGAATATGACTGCCTACTGCCTTTAGGTATTACTGAAGGCATTTTGCTGGTTCTATGTTTATTTTTGAAATTTTTATAAGTTTAAAAAGTGTTATTCTTCTGTTTTTACAGAAGAATACAGACCTGAGGCCCAACCTGATTAAACTACTTACCTGAGATCTGCGGTTAACATACAGCTCACCAGGATTCAAAGTCAGCTCTGGGGACACCTGGCTGGCATAGGCGGTTGAGCATCTGATTCTTGATTTTGGCTCAGGTCATGATCTTAAGTTGGTGAAATTGGGCCCCACATCAGGCTCTGTGTTCAGTGGGAAGTCCGCTTGGGATTCTCTCTCACCCTTTCCCTCTGCCCCTCCTGCTTGTGCTCTCTCTCTAAAATAATAATAATAATAATAATAATAATAATAATAATAATAATAAAGGAGCAGGAGCTACAGAAATAATCAGAGCTGAAATCTTCATTGGAAAAGAGAAGAGAGTATAGGGCTATGGCTGATCGTTTCAAAGTTTCCATTATCTGACAAGAGATAGACCCTTAGAATATATCTAAGAAAAAGAAAAAAACATGAAACTCCTCAGTTTTGGGAAACCTAAGTCACTTCTTAGTGAGGACTCTCAAGCCTTGCTCTATTGTCTCGCCAGTTAGGGGTTTTCCCTTGTTGCGTATTAATTCCTCATCCCTGCAGTCTGAGACATTTCAGGAGCAGGAAAGGGCTGTCTGGCTCAGTGGCGCTGGGCTGCTATTCAGTCTGCCTGGTTCCTACCTTACACGTCGATTGATTATCCTGCCTATCATGTGTTGACATATTTTGCTTGCTGTACTGATTATACATTAGGAGTGCTAATTCTTTTATTGGGTTAGAGTTCAAAGGTGCTCATCTGTCAGCAAAAAGTCTCTCGTTTCGTGGCATGCTTGGCCTCCTCTTATATCTGTCATTTTTATACTGTTCTCAGAGGTTTTCCTCTTATTTCTGGTCCTAGTTCAATAGCACAGATCTTGAAGGATTTTCCTTTGTAGTGCGCTATTTTGTACGGTTTTTGGAGACAGATTCTGGTCTTTGAAGATATGCAGAATATTGGCATTTCACAGACTCTTACTGAAGCAATGGAAATCATGCTGCATCCTGCTCTTTGATTTTAACAACTCTGTTGGTGCAGATCTCCAAACTTGGACTTTTCCCAAACATGGTCAGTTTCTGAGCCCAACAAATGAAGAGATCCAAACTTGGGCTTTGCATGTCTGTGTCACAGCCTTCTGGCTAACCATCAGGAAATGGACGCCCATGAAGTAGAGTCTG
Source organism: Vulpes vulpes (assembly GCF_048418805.1). Classification (NCBI taxonomy): domain Eukaryota; kingdom Metazoa; phylum Chordata; class Mammalia; order Carnivora; family Canidae; genus Vulpes; species Vulpes vulpes. The sequence continues at coordinate 40,159,961 of NC_132782.1, forward strand.
AGGGATGGAGATTTGATTACATAGAACAATATAAAAGCTCACCCTATGCCCCAATTATCTTTTTTTATCACACCTGTAGAAATTATAATATAGGTATGCAAATGTTTCCAAATAGATATTTATTTATTTATTTATGATCTCAATTTGGAATCATAAGTAGAAAAAGTCTCCAAAGGTCATTATTTTGGATTACATATGGTGAAATATTTTCCAATGACTTTGAGATATTTGAGATAAAAGTCCTTCTTGACAAAAATGCCAATAGGTCAAGAATACATTTGTTGTAGCCTATATTTCAATTTCTATTTTTATTACAAGTCATATCTCGAAGTTGACCAAAATAATAAAAACAGGTGTTATATTATAATAATCACAAGGTTGATCTTTATGAATTGGTAAGATTATCAGTGATGACTAGCTTTTACTTTAAATTCTTGTGATGTTTTAACAAATTAGTCTTAATTATCATACAGAACATGAGGGCTTACCCCGATTTAGAGAAGCGGCTGAGTTGGCTTTTAAGCAACTGGGCTTTCCAGAAGGAAGTGAAGCAAAGCCAAGGAGTCTGCAGTCACCCATTGGAAAAGAGAGGAACATGGGAGTTATTGTCAAACTGTAATGAGTTTGTTTGTCTTTTGATAGTTTGGGTTCTATAAATGATAGGATATGATACAACTATTAGAATAAAATGAAATAGAATGTTGTGGGAACATCATGCCTGGGTGCCAGCAGAATGGATATACTGGGGACCATGGGTGAGACACACAAACTCTTGGAGTCTTAGTTTTTTTTTTTTTTTTTTAAATCTACCAATTGGGGCTACTATCTATTCACACAATAGGTTTTCTTGGTGGAGAGTAAGTAAGATAATGATGTTAAATACATAACACTATGTCAATCTAGCACATAGTAGATATTCAGTAAAAATAAAACTTTATTGCTTTTCATCTTCTCATTGGCTCTCTAAGCCAACTTCATAATATGAACTAAAAATGCTATCTTCGTCAGCCTTCAATGGCTCTCTTGAATTTATATGCATATGGTGCTATGCTGATTATGGCACAAAGCATGCTATATAGACGTGGCTCTTTCTAGGAATTTACTTCCACAATCATACAGAGATTGATGGATTCATAGAATATGAGCTGGAAGGGACCCTGGGGGCTCTCTGCATTCAGTAATTTTACAGACGAGGAAATAGATTCCCAGAGAGATGAAAAGACTTGCTCAGAATTTCCCAGTTAATTAGTAGCAGTGCCAGGAATGGGATCTGGGTTTCTAGAGTCCTAGTCTATTGTTCTTATTTATCTACCTTTCTTATTTAGGAAATAAAGATTGTGGCTGTATATTCTAAGAGTTGTTAGGAAGAACTATTTCAAGAATATTATAGTCTTTAACGATGCACAGCTAATCAGAAAAACAAAAACAAAAACAGAAACACCACCACCTGAAGGTATGTATGAAGTGAGTAAACATCACTGCTGTCTAGAAGTATGGGCGGGTCGTGGTGCCAAACCATGGCAAGGGAAGTCTTCCCAAGCCAGTCTCCATCCTCCTCTCCCAAATATTTGGTAAAGTCCCTACTCTTGTCCAATCAGATTCATTCCCATAAGCTCTTCTGACACAGAAATGTTGGAGCCATCCCTGAGAAATATGACCAAACTTTTTCTAATTTATTTGTGCAGATTCTGAGACATTTCAAAAAAAAAAAATCAAGAGCCAGGACTTTGGGGGGTGGGGGTGGGAGGAAAGTCAGATATCCAAGCACTAAAAATTGAGTCATAGTGAGCATTAAAAAGAACCAAAAGATTATATTCTTTGCTACATGTTTACAAGCTATATTTTTAAGCATGGATGATTTGTAGAGTTTTAACATATTTGGCACTATTCATTATGTCTCTATTGATCTGAAACATTCCAAGAGGCCAAAAACAGTCACCAAATTCATGTTCTGCAAATCCCAGCGTTTCTTCCCACTGTACAAGCTGTAGCTTCACATGGCAAAAAATGATCTGAATAAGTCAAAGAGCCCCAACTCAATTAAATTAAGTAGTACTACACTTGTGTGTGTGTGTTTTTCTCTCCATTATTACAATACATAAATTTCCTTATGCATGTCTAGGTCTAATCCTATTATTCATCTGGTATAGAATTTTATCCCTCAGAGACCCCTTGTGGTTTAAGAAAGATCTAAGGACAGAAAAAGAGAGAGATCAGACAATAGGGAAGAAACGCTTCTGACCACATTGTCTTGTAGAGCAAGAGAACCTTAGGAAAGCTGTGACCTGATAGCGTTCATAAACTGTTATCTTCCCCTGGGAGAAGCTGGAGTGGCCATTCCACTGTGCTATAACTCTGGGTGTTCATTAAAAATTCATTCAAGGCTAAATCATATCACTGAACAATGAGTATGGAGGCCCAGATCAGTGTGTCAAAGAGAGGAGGCCATATCAGGGCCAGGTTGCTTTATTTAGTGGGGTCTGTGTCAGGCAGACAAGGGGAATGGGAGGTTTCCTTGGAGGCTTTTGTAAAGCTCTGTGCTTCTTCTGGGGGCTCTATTAGAATAATCAGCGGCCTTGGGAAATTCACACGGTGTTGGTGGGGCTGTGATCCATCATCATCCATCATACTTGTGCGCTGGGTGACTGAGGAGCCAAATACCAGGCCGGCGGGGTGGCCAGAGCCCTTCTGTGCCTGGAGCTCTCTGGTCGGCAGGGCAGGGCTCCAGGAAGCCTGGCAGTGGGAGGGGCACGGCAGGTTGCAGAGGACTGAACCCTCAGATCAGCCTGCACTTGGGGGGCTTTCCCTTCCAGCAGTCCCTGCAGGTGACAGTCTAGGAGCAAGAAGTAACTATCCAGTACTGTGAAAGAATTTTAGATGGTTTCCTTTGGATTTCCTCAGCTTAATTTGTCCTTTGCTGGGTTTGTTTGGGGTATATTTCTCATTTATTTTGAGTTTGTGTTTTGTTTATAGGCCTTACCAATTTTTTTTTAAAACTTTCCGGATTGTTTGCTGTTTGGCCTTCCTTCTGTGTGCATTTGCTCTATGGGAAGGATTGGGTTTTGTCATTTCAAATAAGGAAAGACTGTCATGGTGTAGATGTGTGTGTGTGTGTGTGTGTGTGTGTGTGTGTGTGTTGCAGGGAGACAACCAATAAAACCCTCGTTATATATTCCTTATATCTTTAGGAACTTTTTTCAAACTTTTTTACCTATGAGGAAATGTGGTTTTGGTTATTTTCAAAAAGTGTTTCAAAATTCCAGAATTAGGAGAATAGTGTCTAGTTTTATAGAAAAGTACTTACTGCAATATGATCTCAGAGCCAGTCTGCTAGGGTCCTGTGTAAGATTGAGTTGCTCAGTGACTAATTTGGTTTCTTGGTTCCCAAGCAAAGAAATTTGGCAGCCAAGTATGTAAATTTTTGCCCATCTTCCATTTCGTTTTTTTCTCAGGAAACCAGAGAGTCAAACATAGATGTGTGCCCACATTATAACCAAAGCTTATCAATCCCAATTTTATGATGTTTATTAGGAAAGAAAATGTGCTTAAAATTTGCCTTTTTCTATTTCAGAGGGAAAAGGAGATTACTAACTCTCAAAAGCCAGAAAAAAAATCAGTTTAAAAAAATTTTTAAACACTCAGGTGTAAGTAAATTAACACAGAGATGCTGCTCTCGTTTCGTTTTGCTGTATATTATTTTATGTGCTTTTGATGGCCACCAAATGGTAAACCCATGCCCTCCCCTAAAAAGGTCTATGACCATTCTCTTTTGGATGGTCCCAATAAGTCCATAAAACAAACATGTGTATTCTAGCTCATTCTTTTTCTCTTTATATTTTCTAAAGTGAAAATCTGAAGCAGAATGCCTTGAAGTATATTGCAATTTGACAGGATTTGCTTTGTGTGCACATGAGAAAATATGACTCGTAAAAAAAGTAGGAGAGATGTATGTGCACCGTGATGCTGTTTTATCGGTATCTATTGCACCCATTGCAGTGAGACTCCAGGGATGTTGGACTTAAATTAAAATACTCATAAATAATGTTAAACAATAATAAATAAAATCCAACATCTACCCTTTCCCTGTTTCCCCCTTTTTTTCTTTTTGTTTTTCTACTAAGAAAATGCATAAGTAAATAATGCCAAGCAGCCCCTTTTGGGAAAGGAGGCACATAGGTTGGGAGTGGGACCAGGGAGCCACCCCCACATGCCCAGGGGCCTTGGAGTTCTACAGGGGGTGGGGGACGAGCAAGGGAAGGGCCCCGGATGGAGAACGTTACTCTTCCAGATTTCCTGTATATTCACTTATTGGATTTAAAAAAATTTATCTTTATAAATTAGATTTGTTGGCATTAAACTATTTTTTTTTCCTCAAAGGTCTCAAATGTAGGGGTAAAATTACATCAGCGTCTAATTTTGCCTAATAAATTCCTATGAAAACCGTTGAGATAAAGGATTGTTTTGGAGCCTTTCCCTAGGAATTCCATCTCAAGCAACGTTGATCAAGGAAAGGGTTGTGTATCTGGCGAGCTCTTTGTGACGTGAAGTAACTGAGCTCCCAACCATTACCGAGACATAGTGAACAACTTAAAGTGTAGGAACTTTAGAACATTCAACATTTAAAAGTATAGTTACTAATTTGAAGGACTGAGGCCTGCTATGGAGTGGATATTTCTTAAGAGTCCACCAGACCCAGTGAAGATGTCCTTGGATGCCTGATTTGGCATTTTCTCTGTTTATACCTACAAGAACAACATTTTTTCCTCCTGTCCCCATGCGGATCTTGTGAACCTTATCAACTGTTCCATCAAGGGAAAAGCCTTGGATTCTATAGTGTCATCATTCTCTAGGTACCCAGAGTTCTCTTGTTGCCTCCTGGCTGACCAGGGCTCCTACTTTAGGGTTGGGTTTTCCAACCTTTCTCTTCCTGTCCCCCATGCGTCCCATTCCCTCAGAGCGGTAGACTTTCCTGATCATGATAAACTAAGTCATGATACAGTATATCAGTTCGTCCTGGGTTATTTTACCCCACCCCCACCCTCACCAAATTTTACTTCCTAAACCTCTATTAGTCTTTATCCTCCACCATCACTGTCATTTTTTTTTTCAGACACTTTGTGATCTCTATGGACTATTGAGGGTTTACCTGACTAGTTTATCTGCCTTGCATGTCATCCTTCCTAAATTTCTCCAGTTATTTGTATCAGAGGGATCACACTGAAACACAGCTCTGATCTTTCCATTATCCTCCTAAGCCCTTTCACTGGCACCAATTGCATAATGGAAGAAAGGCCAGAGTCTAGAATATGGCATAGAGGCCTTTGGCTATTTGGTCTTCACATTTGGCTATTTCTTCCCATCTCTCACTGCCTCTTTGCTGCTCCAAATCAGGCAATACCAAGAAACACTTAGTCTCACGCATGTTACTAAGCTGTGTCATAGGTCCATAGCTCTCAATATGCCCTTTCTTCTTCTTGAAATGGTCTTTCTTCCCTTGTCTTTTCTATGGGAAACTCCTTCAAAACCGTCTTTATTCTTCAACAGCCTTCTCACGTGTCACCATCCCTGGGCAGCTTTTCCTAATATTTCTCACCCTCAGAATGAATTCCTTTCTTCTCTGTGCCTTGTACGTGGTTTGTTGATCGTGGGGACTTTATTTATTTGCACGACTTTCCTCTCTACTGGATGGTGGCTCTTTGAGGTCAGGAATGAGGCCAGTCACTTTGACTTCTAGAGTGCAGACTCGCTGCTGTGCATCCCATAACAGACGTTAAATGCTTATCGAAAGAAACAAGCTATCAGTTGTCAGGAGGGCTCTTGAAGATGGCTTTGCCTTAACTCCAGGGAATGACACTCTAATTGGGGGGAATTTCGGGTATGAGAGCAGACTAGATCAGGGATATATGTATTTTGGGAGGCAGGGGGGATCCAGCTTAAGGAAGGCCTTGGTCTACCACATTAATGGGAGCTGAGGGGCGGGGGTGCATGTGCATCACGTGGTGTCTGGGGTTTGGCAGAGTGGAGACATCAGTTCTGATGGTGCCCAGATCCCCATACTTAACGGCAGACCCCATAGGTTATTAAAGCTGAGAGCCTATCTAGGAAGATTAGCTGGAGGAAGTGCTTTAGCCATGGAGCAAACAGGCAGTCACTTGATTAGTGCCTCAGACGTGGTATGGCACTGTGGTGTTGGGTTTCCATCTGAACCATTACCAGGATATTTGAGATCTGGAGCTTCGGTTCTAACCTCACCTTGAGTTTGATTTCTGAGTCCACGCATCAGAAATGGGCCCTGCTCACTCCTCTCGGACTGCGCTTCCCAGCAGTGAGTTTTGTGTCCTTTGTTTTTGGACATTTGAAAGGGATGCTGAGAATTAAACCATATGGTGTTTGTTTAGGTGGGGAATCCTAAATAGCTTCTTGTACCGGGAGAACACAGTAGCAAATATATCTTTACAGTAATGTGTTTTAAATCAAAAGGGCTCCATATTTTCCTGTGTGTTTGAATGTGACATTCTTGATCATTGCAGACCCACCTGTCTGAGAACAGGAATCAAAAACAGGAGTCACTCTCAAATTTCACCTCTATTTAATCCATCACAGAAACATACTGGCTTTTCACTGTATATATATAAAAAAACCCACCAGGACATTTAAACAAAGTGACACAGATCATCAGCAGATCAACTGGGAATGACGGCTCAATCAAACAAATGTATGTTGAGAATTTCCACAGGGCAGCTCTCACAGCAGCCAAGCCAAATTTGTTTAGTATACATGAGTTAGCTGCTTAGGAACATTTGCTATGCTGCATGCCAGATGATGACTTTTCTAGGTAAACATCCATTTAGCAGCATATACCCATCCATGAAAGTGTTGGCGTGATTTTGATCTATTCTCTTGGACTCCTGAAGTTATGACTTCATTCCACTGGCAGCCAAGTACCAAACCCACACATGCACCATTTAGGCTAAAAAGGAGGGGGACGGGGGAAGCCATACACTTATTTCAAAATGTAATATAACCATCCAAAAGGTAGGAGAAACTCCATAAAATTGACAGGCCATTTCACTTTTCTGACAAGCAATAAAGCAAGCATCATTAAAATGGATGTCAAATTACAGGGCAGGGAAGCAGCAGGGAAAATACTTACCTCGTTCTTGGTATTTGAAATAGAATGTGGCATATTTATCCTACCTCAGTCTGAACTTGGAGGCATTCTCTTTTAGGGTAGGGGGTTGCAGGCTCATTTATTAAACTGGAATTTCAGAATCAGATCCCAACTAAGTAAGAACATTTGGATTCTTCAGAAAGGAACACTTAAAAGTTCATCTTATTAATTCTTGTATTTGAGCAAGTTACTTATTTCTTTCACATTTTAAAGAACGGAAGACTCTTTTGAGCACAATCTTTAAGACCAAGCAAAAGAGCAAAGTGTTTACAAAAAAACACAGAAACAAAACTCAAAACTTTCTGGTAGAATTTTCAGACTCTGCGTACTCTTTCACTGGCTGTTGTGAAATCCAGCATGTGTTGTGCAAGGTTCAAGCCCAGTGCTCTAGTTTATTAACCACAAGCTTTTCTTTCTGATTGTTTTCAACTGGGGAATCCTCAATCTCGGGGGACGTTTCAAACAGAAAGCTTGAGAATTCCTTTCTTTCGGATCAAGGGGTAATTATGTGAAATTTGTTGGAAGAGATCATTTTTTTCCAAACTTAACCTCCTTTAGAAGAGCACTTGGCAACTATCACTTGTTTGAGCAAGTATTTTGAATGGCCAATGGTTTACGAATCCCCTAGAAAATACTTCTTTTCTGGTGGTGGCAATGGCTTTTGTAGATAACAGCTTCCTTTGAAATCTGTTTAAGATTCAGAGGTAGGTGAGTTATAAAGTATAGCTTTCAAAAGTGGAAACTGCACATGGTTAGCATTTTCTAAAGTTGGCTCGATTTTTTAAAGTTTTTAAAAAAGATCTGAGTACAGTTGACACACAATGTTACATTATTTTCAAGTGTATAACATAGTGATTCAACAAGTGCATGTTATGCTCTGCTCACCCCAAGTGTAGCTCCCATCTGTCACCATCCAATACTATTACAATACCCTATGCTGTGCCTTTTTATCTGAATTTGAGCATCTGCTATAGTCACAGTACTGGCAAGAAGGTATAAAGATAATCAAGACAAAGCCCTTGCCCTCAAGTAGCTGAAAATCAAAATGGGGAGATAGATAGGAAAACAACTAACGGTAACAGCACAAGGTAAATAATAGATGAATATACTCTGAGGTACATTTTCTATTCTTGGATCCAACAAGGAAGGAGCTCACTCTCACTGGGGAAGTGGTGACATGGTGAGTGGGAACCCTTAGCAGATGAGATAACATCGAAACTGGATCTGAAAGAATGTCAATGTATAAATCTTAAATGCTTCCTCCTCCACGAGACCTTTACTATCTAAAGTGGTCAGCCCTCCTACATTTCAAACTGCTTTGTTTTCTCCTCAGAACTTAAGACTATCTCATATTCTCCATATTATCCCTCTTTCCACCAGGCTGTAAGGTTCATGGGAGCAAGGACATTGTCGGTCTTGTGCATTGCTTCATCCCTAGCTCTCAGAATCCATGGCCCTCACGAGGGAGTCGTGGAATGGAGAGTGAGAGAAGGGTGTTCTAGATCAGAAGGAAAACAATACAGAGAAACCAAATTCCACAGTATATTCAGGGACTCAGAGGAGATTATCACGATAAATAAGATGGGCAAATTGCTTATGACCAATCACAAAAACATTTTTTTGAGGTATCCAGAAAGCTGTGGCTAATTTTTGAGAAGAAAATTGACGAGCTCTAACCGTCTGAAATCTTTCTAAAATTTGTGTCACTCTTGATAACCCAAGAGAAATCTTTCTTGAGTGAATGGTCCACCTTTAGTAGATACATTCATCGGTAAGAGCAGTTGTGTGATATATCCTTTAATCCCTTTTATCCAGGTTTTAAAAATGGTATGGTATGGTTATGAGATATATATATATATATAATATCCATATGATATAAACATAGATTATATCATATCCATATAATTATATATATTACATATATATAATGTTATGCGTCTGTAAAAAGAATGAACTCTTGCCATTTGCAACAACATGGATGGAGCTAGGGAGTATGATGCTGAGTGAAATAAGTCAGTTAGAAAAAGACAAATACCATGTGATCTCACTCATAGGTGGAATGTAAGAGGCAAAACAAATGAGCAAAGGAAGAATAAAGAGAGAGAGACAAACCAAGAAACAGACTCTTAACATAGAGAACAAGCTAATGGTTAACAGAGGAGAGAAGGGAGGGCCATGGGGGAAATAAGGGATGGGCATTAAGGAGCACACTTGCTGTGATGAGCACCAAGTGTCATATGGAAGTGTCCAATCAGTATATTGTACGCCTGAAACTCATATAACTATACTGGAATTAAAATTAAAAACAACCAAAAATAAATAATTTTAAAAATGAGATATAGGGAAGTTTTTTGTTTTAATTATTTCTAAAGTGCTCCCACATGTGGATAAATATTGGTAGCCATCCTCAAGTACACAGGGGAGACATTCATGCAAGTGTACATAGAGCTTTAGTGACTTCAGTTTGGGACAGGATAATCTTAGGGCAAGTGGGGATTTGTTGTAAACAAAAGATTTTGTTTAAATATAAATAAAAAATAAGAACAATAACCTGCCAAGTTCCCACATGTATTTACTCCTACAGTGGTAAATTTCACATAGTCCCACGAATACTATTTATCAAAGCAGCTCCCAGGTATTGGGATGAACCAGACGCTTTCAAAGTGTTGACTGATCACTCCTTGCTAGCAGTTCACTAGGATTACACAGCCACTCCAAAATCAACAGCCTGAAAGAAAATGATATGAGGCTTGGAACAAAGGCTGGAATGTAGGTTAGCAACTGCCTCACATTGCAGTAAATACATCAATTAATATTCATCAATGTCTAGAGACATGATCTGGTAAGAGCATGGAATGAACTGTACACGACAATTCAATTTTCTACCCCCAGAGAAACCTTGGCTACTCCTTACTTTTGCGCCATAGAATTTGGAGGGAACTCTGGGTGGGTTTGCCACTCTCCCTAACTACTGGACTTTGTAAAACTCTTGGGAATGTTATCAGGATCATATAATGTATGTATGGCCTGGGAGTACTTGTTTCCATCTTCATCCATCAGTTCAGACCTAGGAGGTGTTTTTCAGAGGTTCGCCAGTTGCACCAAAGTAGTGGAAGAAAGTTTTTCATGTTCTTTCATTCGCCAGGTGTTTCAAGGCACTCATTCTTTTTGAAGTGCTGGAATGGGATGTTTGTGGGAGGAATTGAAGTGCCTGACCCAAGAAGTAAGGAAAGAGACAAATTAATCTTGTGACTTTTTCTTCTCCTCTGCCTCTGGGGCTAAAATCATGGGAGAAGTGCATCATATCCCATCATCAAATATTGCTCATTGTTCATTGGCCAATAATACCTCATTCAAACAGAAGCCTTCTAAACTTCTTCAATCTAGGCTGTTTCAGACATCAACACAGAAATCCTGGCAGGGATGTGTTTTGGAAAGAGCTCATCTTTCTGTACCATGTCAATGACCACATTGATTTTTCTTTACATTTGGTTTCAACAAGTGTTTATTGAGAGATTTATTGACAAGGTAGTTTTAGAGAATGAGTTGTTCATGAGCCATCACCTTTTGCTATCTGAATACAGGTAGACCTGCAAGACACTGACCTGTAAGACGTGTCTCTTAAGAACTAGAGACATGAGAATCTTTCCCTATAACAATGATAATGACTTTTGGCATTTGTAGTTTCCCCTAAAGTTTACCAAAGATGCTCAAAGGCATTATTTCTTCTGACTCCTACTTTAATTTTGTGTCATAAGTATTTCAAAAATGACATTTGTTTAATAGAAATATAAAAGTAAGCCATGTATTAATTTTAAGTTTTCTGGTAGGTAGCCACATTAAAATAGGTAAAAGTTAAGCAGGTGTAATTACTTTTACTAACCTATTTTATTTAACTCATTGTATCAAGCCACTTCAGAATAACCAATATACAAGAATTATCAACTAGTTATTTTAGAATTTTCATACCAAGTTTTAATATCTCGTGTATATTTTTAAACTGATAGTACATCTTAATTTGGAGAAGCCACACTTTTAATGCTTAATTGCCACATGTATGTGGTGGCTACCATATTGGGCAAACATCGGATATGGATAAAGAAGCTGAGGCTCAAATAAACTGAGGGACTTTCCTGGGTTACATGTTTGGTTAGGTGGACTTATACCCAGTGTGGTCTTCCGGTTTAAACAGAAATTGGGTTAGGTTTGTGGTTTGTAGATTATCTGAATATATTTGTGTTTTATGGGTTAAGATTATAGAATAGGAATCTGGAGATGTTGCAAAGAATGATTCTATCATATACCTAAGGATTCCTAACTGCTAGTTCTGGAAATGCCATAGAATTTGTGTGTGTGTTTTTTTTAAGATTTCATTTATGTATTTATTTATTTGGGAGAGAGAGATAGAAAGTGAGAGTGGGAAAGAAAGGAGGGTGTGCAGAGGGTAAGGGAGAGAGAATCCAAGGCAGACTCTACCCCGAGCCTGAGGTCTGATGCAGGGCCCAACAGGGACTGCATGGGGCTCCAGGCAGAGCTTGATCCCATGATCCTGAGATCATGACCTGAATTGGAATAAAGAGTTGGACATTTAATGGACTGAGCCACCCAGGTGACCCCGCATAGAATTTGTGTTTTTAAAAATAAACTCCATAGGAAATTTCAATGCACAGCCTGGTTTGGAATAGCTTCTCTAGTCTCTGAACGTCTTAAAGCCTCATTTCTGTATTTATACATTCCCATATTATTTATCTATTTAGCAAGTATGTATTGAATATCTACTATGCCCCAGACACTATGCACGGTGCTGCAGATGCAGCTGTGAACAAAGCGGAGTTCCAGCCCATTGAAGTTTACATTCTACGACCTGTAAGGTATGGTTGGTTCATAGCAAGTGCTGTGATAAATGTTGGTGGAATCAAAATCTAGTTGGCAATATTTGATATTGCTTTACCAATTTCCCTTCCTGGAGGACTCTGAAAAACCTGAGGACGAGACAAAAATATGAGTTATCCATGTAGAGACTTTTTGTTTGTTAATTTTTATTCCTTTTATGCCAATATTTTTGAAGGGTTTACAATGTGAGGAGGACATGGTTCAAATCTGAACTGATTCTATTTGGTTAAATTCATCTATTAGCATCTTGAGCACTTAGAGAGAGAGACAGAGAAGAGAGAGAGAGCGCGCGCGCACAAACATGTAGATTCAGCATGCACTTTCCCTTCCTTTAGTGGGGCATTTTTACTATACCTTTTAACGGATTGAGGACACAATGTGAGTGATGCCTTTTGTAAATTTGTTAAAATTTCCCAATTTAGAGGAGGAAAGGGAGGTACTATTCACTATTTTAATACAGTTGGCTTGCTTTGGCTGATGTTTTCGAGTCAACAACTACACATTGAATTGTCATGGGCGAGAAACGTCACTGGGTTCTGGGCATTCCGCAATAAATCGGGCATCCAGACTCTGACTTCATCACCTTGTAGTCCAGTGGCATTTTGGTGGTGATGGATTTAATGACTTTTCCCATTTGGGCTCACTTGAGTTGGGGTGTGCCAATTGCACGATCCTTTTATGACTTTCCATATATTTACACAAGTTTTTTGTTTGTTGTGTGTATGTGTGTTTTGACTAGATGTGTATAATGCTGTTTCTTGGAAAAATTTATAATGCACTTCTTTTCCACCGAGAAGAAAGAAAGTCTGCCCAGCTGTTTTTTCTTTAGCCAAGTACCTTCATTTGACCCTTTAAGCCAGCTAAAGTGAAGAAAAAAAAATGCAGCTATAACCTACTGTTCAAAAGGGTCTAGAGATCTAGGAGCATTAATTTAAAAATTCATAAATCCTTTGCACTATGCAAATTAATGACCTGTAACCTTTTTTTCAGGTGACTTATTTTGACTTAACTATGTCCAAATAAATGTGTTTATTTAGGAGAGCCCAGTGTTACCCAAAGCTGACATTTAGCATCTCCTATGGCTCATAATATGTACAAGAGATGTGGACCACCCTCTGTTTTCTCATTATGCCAAATAATGGAAAGTGGAAATCACTCTAATCCTTTCTTCTGTGTCTGCTGTACCTCTGCAAATATGATAAACTCAATCCAATTAAAAGTCATTACCTCTCCAGGGCTTTGCTGCAGTCTATAACCTTTATTTCACAATCCTCCTGATTATCTGTCTTCATCCCAAGTAGAATTTTTAGCCATCTTCCATTTCAATTTTATCTTAAAGAAGAGGAATATCACTTTTACCATTGAATATCGCAGTCCTTGTTTTCTGTACCATTCACTTGACTGTATTCAATGTGGCCTTACATTACACAAGTTAATTCTTCCTATGCATGTGTCTTAGCTCCCTGGCTAGATTTTAAGTCCTTTGGAATCAGTAATTTTACTTTATTCTTTTTATGCTCTCCCTACCCCACCCTGCCATGGTGCTTTGTATATAGAAATCTTCTTGATTAAATGATTATTGATCTGTAGTCTATGTTGGATTCTAGTTGCTAAAATGCAACAGTGGAAATGAGTATTAAAAAGTTAGATGAGGGGTGCCTGCATGCCTCTGTCGGTTAAGCGACTGACTCTTGATTTCAGCTCAGGTCATGGCCTCAGTGTCCTGGGATCAAGACCCTATTTGGTTTTTTAAAAATAAATAAAACATTTAAAAAAGTTAGATGAAGTAGGTACATTAATACAATGACAATAGCAACAGAAACAATAAAAGCAACAACAGCACAAAGCTTGTTAAGTTATTGGGTATTTATTCTGTAGTCTTCTGGTAATTCTCCTGCCCCCCGGTAAATTTTTTTCACATCATATACTTTTGATAGAATTATAACATTTCCATTTTTTCCTCTCAACCAGTCACAGTTTACATGGATTGGTCCACAGTATATCTGAACCAACAAGCATCTTAAGTGTTTAGATGAGTAAACTGATCATTTGGTGGCTTCTTTAGATTTTAAATTCCACAGTGCCATGAAAAATAGATGTTTCAGTCAATCATCCTGAGGTTTAAGTGATATGATGCCAAAATATTTTATTTAACTCAACTAGCATAGATTAACCTATTAAAATAAGCAGTTTGTAAAGAAGATTTATTGGAGTAGACACAAAAGATGATCAGGAAAAACACAAAACAAAGACACAGATTTTTTACTTAATTTTTTTTACCAATTTTATTTATTTATTTGAGAGAGTGAGCAAGAGAGAGAGCACAATTTTGCAGGGAGGGTGAGGCAGAGGGAGAAGGAGAAGCAGACTCCCCGCTAAGCAGGGACCCCCCCGATGTGGGGCTTGATCCCAAGACCCTGGGATCATGACCTGAGCTGAAGGCAGAAGCTTAACTGACTAAGCCACCCAGGTGCCCCCATTTTTTATTCTGAAGAATAATACTTGGGTCTAAGTAAGAGTTATTTTATATAGTATTAATATAAGTGGTCAGCAAAATATTATATGCATATACTACTGAATATGAAGTCAGAAATATGCAGGTTTTAGCATTACTTTTTATGAAACACCATGATGAGCAAATAGCTCCTTTTTTTGAAGATTTTCACCAGATAATTACAGCTCTCAAAAATTTTCTTGCTACTCTGGCTTTTGGTAACTTTGACTATCATAGGCATAGGTGGCTATTATTTGGGAAAGGACCATCATCTGTTGTAGTTGGGACATCAGAAATCAGTAGTACTGCCATTTTTTTCTGATGAGCTCTTGCTTTACGTTGGAGGCTCCAGGGTGATGTGGTCAGTCTTCTCTCTGAAGATAGCACTATTCTGAGGTGAATCAGAACTATCTCTGGTTTGTTTGGTACAACTCTCAATTCACACTGGAAAATAAATGCAGTCTGGACCATCTATAGTATAGGCCTGTGGGGGTTTCACGGGCATCACAGCAGTCCCACCTGATCTCAGGTAGAACTTTTAGTCTTTTTTCAATGAAGTGGATCAAACAGAAACACTATTTTACTAGTTACATGACATGGAAACCATCAATTTTTCTTTGCAGTTTTCTCTTGGCTTACTTTATAATGGAAATGTAGACCGTGCTATTTTATAACCTGTTGGTTTCATCATTTTATATATTACTAAGAAGCAGTAGAGTAAGTCATATCTATTTTGATCCTCATGTTGCTGTGAAGAAATCAGTGATATTCAGAAATACATGTACGTGACCACTGCATTTTCATCAAACAATGAAGAGACTCATTCTTAAAAAAAAAAAAATGTAGCACATACCTGGTTTTGGTCAATCTGAGGCTAGGAGTTTTTATAGATTGGCACGCCCAATTGCAGGTGCTTCTACTCAACTTTTAACATTCATCACTCTTCCTAACCTCAACTTACACCTTATTGGATTGCATTGTCACATACCTATTACCATTTCTGTCTTTCTAAGAGCCTCGAGGGCAGAAAAATGCATCTTACCCAACTGTATATGTAGCCTTAGCAACTTGCACAGGGCAAGGCACAACATGGTGCCAAATAACACTCTGGATTGGATAAGTGAACAACAGTGAAGAGTAGCATCTTTGGCAAAGACTATCAGCCCTACACTACAATCGTCTAATTCTCCTTTTAGTGCTAGGTAAAGATTGAAATCTGGGCACTTTTGTAGTCCGAACTTCAACTGGAATGTGCAATCGGAGCACTTACACAAAACTGGTAAAGTCTGGGGCATCTGTTTAATCCTTCACTTTTCATAGTATGGAGCCCACCAAAGATTTTGAAAGTCAAATGTATATTTATTCCACAGAGGAAACTTTATCAACCAGTGCAAAAGTTTACTGGCACTAGCTGGTGATATAATGGGTAGTTTAAATCCTGCTAACTGCAAATAATTTTTCAACAGTGTTTATGATTGTGGTAGAGTTTAGTGAGGCAGAAGTACAGATAACATAAATATTTCGACAAAAGCCGATTGTACTGGAGCCATAAATAAATTAGACCCAGTTTGTAAATAAATTTAGTTTTTTGCCAGCAAACATTTATAATCCTCTCTTGCTGCAAACGATAGTAATTTATATAGAAGAGGTCCTGAATGCCTTTTTTAAAAAAGTCAGTTCTCATTAGGAGGCAGTGCCTGGTGCCCGTCAAGTGTCTTAGACTGTGTGACTCAATTAGACATTGAAGGATACTGTACAGACCACCTAATGCTACTAGTTATTGTACATGTTGATAATGACAGTTTCCAGAGACCATACATAGTTTGGTAGTCTATGAAGTTGTCATATTATATCATTCCCTTGAATACGTAGCTTGTGTTACCACTTAGCAATGTTGAAATTACCCCCTCTCCAATCGTAAGTGCTATTTAGTGTATGTATACACATATGCATAGCACATCTGTTCATATTTTTCTGAAAACACTTTTTACCAAAGTGTATAATGTTTTCTCAGATGAAAAAAAAAAAAACCCCAACCTTCTTTTATGTTTTTCAATGACATTCCATCCATCCCCATGGTTTTGAATGATTTTACGTTTAATATGATGTAGTGGTGGGAAATTCAATATGGGGGCCTTTATAGCTTACAATGGGGGCAGAAAATTGAACTCTTTGGAACCATCTAAACTTGTTTGACACTGAAGACACTGTCTTGGCAATGGGGCCAGAGTCCAAACTGAAATTAGCCAAATCAAGGAACTTGCCCCATGGAATCACTTTAGGGTCAGAAGTCATTGTTGTCTTTGCTACCAAGCCCTGTGAGAACAAGGACCATTGTTCATTTTTTAAATAAAACCTAATTTTGAGACTCTAACAAAATCCCATTCTTTTGGGCACTCTCTGCTCCTTATCAAACCAAGAGTGTGGTTAGGTTAGTGTTCTATTGCTTGTTCACTTTCCCTTTTATCAGCAAGCCACGGCTACAACTCCCTCTTCTGCCAGACACGCATAATTAGTCTCCTTTCTTTATGTGGAACTCCTGGCTATAAGAAAGCTCTTCTGTTTGTGGTCATAGGGAAGAGTCTGCGTCAAGTCAGCTGTGAGAATGAACGTGAACTTACATTTAAACTGTTTATTCACTTCTCTTACACACCTATCTCTGTTTATTCTATGGTAGAAAGTAGAGCCCAATCCCATTTGCTTTTTGATCTTCATCTTTTTTGGGGTTGTTTTGAATATTTTCACCCAGTTTATATTAGAATTCAGTCTCCTCGCTACAAAATGCACTCCCCCTCTGCACCCCCCCTCCCCCCGAAATCCCTGCCTTCCTCTAGCTTGTAGCTCCTGAGCTATGGTCTTTCTTTTGGAGGCAAGAAGGATCTCTGCCAAAAGCCACCAAGCCACACTTAGGTAATTATAATAAACAAGTTGGGGCTCTCATTTCACATGCAGAGCTGAATGAAGCAGAGCTGTGGTCAAAGGGATCCCAGTTGCTCCTCCATTAGCAATGGCACAGTAATGCGCCCTCATGCTCCCCTCCCCCACTTAAACATTTCTGTTTCTTCTTCTTCTTCTTCTTCTTCTTCTTCTTCTTCTTCTTCTTCTTCTTCTTCTTCTTCTTCTTCTTCTTTTAAGGAAGAAAACCAGGTCACTCCTTAGCATGGGAAGGGCTGCTGCTTTCTTCTGAAACCACCATCAACAACATAAACAAATTAGAGGTAGTAAACCACACATTCTGCCCACACGTAAACCACAGTCCTCACCAGAGGGCAGTCTACTTAATGTGAGAATAACAGCCCAGTTTTATAAGCCTCTACTGGGAATAAATTCCAGTTTCACTGGTTAGAGCACAGTTAGGCAGCCAGAGCACAGTCTCTCCTAGGTTACATGTTGAGAGGGACTAAACCAATTCTCAGAGTGTCTTTTTAGGAAATCTATTTTATAAGCTTTTGGTATACCAGACCTTGACCATCCTTTGGTTTTTATTACGTAGAGTCAGGATTGCTTGAGGGAACTGAACCCAGGGCTGAACTTGTCCAACGTGCTTATTCTCTGGATAGGGAAACAGAGCCATGACTCTCACGCTCTGACTCTCAAGGTGGCCCCAGGCGCTGGAGGCATATTCGGATCTCCATATCGGGGCTTGTGTCCCTCCTGCTTTCCCCAGTTGCAAATGGCGTGGTCTACAACCCCCCATCTTGACCCATGCAGGAGTTGTAAAATATTCTCTATACCTTCCTGATGCTGATATGCTTCCTTTCCTGACAATGGTTAGTCCTCCACTAATGTGTCCAGCCCTAAACTAATGTGTTCCGTCATCAGTAAATTCCTGCCTGTGATAGTCTTTTCTTAAATACCTGTTTAAACAGTCATTTAGATAAGAGTGTCCCATTTGTGTGCAACAGGAAATGCCTGCCTTCTTTTAGATACGCTGGCAAATAATTACTGTAGATATGGCTTGAATACTGAAAGGCTGTACTCTGGTCATTTCAGACTAGAGGAGTAACCACCCAGTCTGCTGCACCATAATTTCAGGGCATTTCTGTTTTACCCTAAATGAATCTGAAGGAAAATCACTTTGGGGATATAAAAAGTTTATGAGAAAAGCCATCAGGTCAAAGCTTGCCAAAAGTCTCTTAAAAATTTGTATTGCTAAAAGAAAGTTGAGGCCCATAGTTATAACGTAAAAAGAACCCCTATCTGATCTCTGATAAGTCTGTTCTTACCTGGGCATTCCAGTGGGTATTGGCGACCGTGGTTCCCTGACAACTGAATAAGCCAAACATTAACCAGGCCATGTTTTTCCTTGAGGTAGTGCTCACAGAGCTTTAATGTCTTTATTTTAGCTGTTTTAGCATCTGTAAGTAGATACCGAAAGGCTTTACTGGTACCTCAACTATGAATTTTCTGGCGATTT
Source organism: Vulpes vulpes (assembly GCF_048418805.1). Classification (NCBI taxonomy): domain Eukaryota; kingdom Metazoa; phylum Chordata; class Mammalia; order Carnivora; family Canidae; genus Vulpes; species Vulpes vulpes. Next base: position 40,178,936 of record NC_132782.1, read on the forward strand.
CTTTCTATAACCCTTTTGAATAAGCTTAGTCCCACCTCTGAGGAGGAACTTTTGAAAGTGGCCAAACCCATTTCATAATAGCTTAGAAGCTACCAGTTTAATTCACAAACCATACTTGTTTGGTGCAATGTCTGTGAAATTCCCGGGAGAATGGAGAAACTCTTAATCAGATTTAAAAGCCACAGGACAAGCAAGAGGTGTGCCACAATCCTATGAGCAAGATAAATGTTTGCTCATTGATTTGGGTCCGTTGCTTCCAATTCATGTGGTATTTTCTGCCACTTTCCTTGCTGGCCTCCCAACACTCTTTCATACTTTTTGGTCTTTTTGACAGCCCATAAATGAAATATTTTTAGGAAGCACTGGGGGAAAAAGTTCCATAAGAAAGAAATGGAATAGCATGGTACAAGGAAGTAGCAAATACTTGAGGAGCAAGGAAGCTTAGAAGGTCATTTAAAAAATTCCATGTGCCAAACCATGTTGATAGATTATCTCGCCAAAATAATGGTCTCTGGAGACACGAATTCTCCAAATGCAGGTCAGTGTCAAAAGATTCCGAGGGAGCTCTGGTTTCTTCTCAGCCCTCTCTGGAGGCAGCACCTTCTGAAGACCGCGTCCATCAGCATCGCCTTCCATTCTAGTTGATGCCTCTCTTTTGCAAACCTGTACCTCTGGACCCTTCCTGCAGTCCTTCAAAGGCAGCTTAAGTCAGCTTTCTGGAAACTCATTTTCCTTCCTTTTACTAGTTTCCCTTCTTCCTTTCATTTGGGATCTCAAATTTCATGATCTTGGGGCCATTCTCACTGAATTTTCTGCTGGCCAGTTCCTCGCCTCCTTCTTTGTTCTGTTTGTGCATCTGGCACCATTGGGCTCCACCCTTGTCCCCAAGCCCAGCACACGTTTACTGGTTGTGTCACCGGTGCAGAAGAGCTGGCCCTCTGCTTGCTCACCAACCCGCTGCTGTAACTGCTCTGGAATTGTCCTAACAAGGGAAGAAGAGCATGTCCGGTTTGAATTCTGGAAGGAAATCGGTGTCCTCCCCCTCCCCTCCCTGGCCCGCCACTAGCAGGCCCCGACTCGTGGACTCCTGTTCCTGTGCTCACGGCCTACCAGGAGGTCCCTGGTGGGCCTTTGAGGTTTGGCAGCGCCTGGGCTCCTCCTAGAGCTGGGCACGCATCCTCTGCTCTCAGCCACGTGTAATCCTTCCTGTCTGCTGGCGAGTTGGGCACAAAGTACTGGCGCTTGGGCCCACCCTCTTCTTTAGTAGCAATTAACCTTTACTACAGAGCTTCCTTTGAAGTTTGCTCGTGTTTTTATTACAAAACTGCAATGAGGAACATAATGGGGGGAAATGTCTAAATTTCTGAGTTACCTAATCTGTTCAATTCCCTAGCTGGGCTCCTCCTGGCAGTTGTTTCATGTAGTTATGATCTCAACCAGTCTGCCTGAGATCTCAAACCATGTTTCTGTCTCAGCCTATTTTAAAGATTAGTGAGCTATTACACACGCGCGCACACACTGCAAACGCACGTGGATGTGTGCATTGTGTGCATGTGTGTGTAGGGCTGAGTATAGAGAGGAGATTGCTTGTTTAATGCCTGCAGAAACCAGTCTCACGTTAGAGTCAGGCTGAGTCCCTGTGCTTTTAATATGAAAATTACAGTCTATTTAGTTGCTAAATGTTTTGTCGCGATGAAGGAACATGAAGAGTGGAGAGGAAATTATTTACGCTGGTATCACTAATGATAATGCTGAGCGATAAGTATTATGACGGGTACGGAATGCTATTAATGGTGAAGCTCAGGATTTTGAATGGCATCTGCCCAGAAGATTTGCAGTTAAACTAGGCAGAGAGGCCAAGTGAAACAAATGGTGAGTTATATAAAACCCACAAAAAGAAAAGGCATTTTAGGCCAGCCTTGCAAATAAGAACCAAAGAATTACGAGTGAAATGGCATTTTTTTTTTTCTAGCTTGCCGTTCACAGGAGCTCAAATAAATGAAATCATTTTTCTCTGCTTTTCACTCAGCAGTAAATCATTGGTAATCCAAGGTTAGTAGAAAAGCAACTATGGAACTCAAAGAAAATAAAAGAGAACCTCTTTTTCTTCCTTAGGATGGGTAAAGACTTTCTAAGAAAAATGTAAAAAAAATCACAGAGGAAAAATAGACTTTGTTCCATAAAAATTAAAATTTTTAGACAACATAAACCCACTAAAAGACCAAATGATAAATGATTTACTAGGGAAAGTAGCACAAACTATCAGAGGGATAATTTTTTATTATTATTAATAAGGCAGATCAACAAAAGCTCAATTAAAAATGGACAAAAACAAAGAATGATTTGAAAAGAAGAAATACAGATGACAAAAGTATTAAGTCTTAGGAGTCAACTGAGATCTGAATTAAAACAACTACATATATATAGTTGTTTTCTATGAATATATGTAATCTTTTCCATTGTATTAATAGATTTTAAAAGCAAGACATAATAATAAATGCGAGGATAATTGATAGAAATATAAATTGATATACACCCCAAAAAGCAATCTGTCAATAATCACTGTTTTCTTACAGGGCTCTAATTTAAGGGACTTAAACTGGACAAATATACATATTTGTATTAAAAGATGTTTATCTTCATGGTGTTTATGCAACAGAAAGTTAGAAGTAACTTAAGTAATTACAACTAGTTCATTTTTTGTGGGTCCATATAATGGAATATTATGCTGTAATTAAATATATTTTTTAATTTATATTTATTTATTTATTTATTTATTTATTTATTTATTTATTCATTCATGAGAGACAGAGAGAGAGAGGCAGAGACATGGGCAGAGGGAGAAGCAGGCTCTATGCAGGGAGCCCGATGTGGGACTCGATCCTGGGTCTCCAGGATCACGCCCTGGGCCAAAGGCAGGCATTAAACCACTGAGCCACTCAGGGATCCTTAATATATTTTTAGAAAATAACTTAAAAAAACTTTTAAGTGTTCATAATGAAATATAAGTGAAAAAGCAGAAAACAAATTATTTACCCAGTATGGCCACAGTTTTGAAACAAACTTTAAAACTTATCTTTAGAAAACAAAAGCAAATTGCCTAGAGTTACAGACACAGTTGGGTTTGGACCCCTGCCTTCCAGTCTCAGGTGTTTTTGGATATACTGTTTAGCATCCTGGAGCATCAGATTCCAGATTTGAGAAGTAGAAGATTATTATCGCTGTGGCTTCCTTACAGGATTGAGAGTGTTAAAGTGAAAACATAGATATACGTCTTTGAGAGTTATCATTATATTTTTGCTATTATTTCTGCAGTTTTCTCTTTGTAGATTCTTATGTGCTTTCAGAATGGAACTCTGTCAAGTGGAAACCTATGTTAGTTATTCAAAGAGTCATAGAAATAAATATACTCCAATCCAATAGTGTGATCTGGCTTGGTCTCCAGGGATATTAGAACACTTAAAACTTGAATCGAAGAGGCTGATTTTCAAGAGCATTGCCAAGTCATTTGTCTCAAGTCCAACAATAAGCTTGTCTTTCTGTCCTTACTCAGTTAATGATACATCTAAAGGATGCATGAAGCAGATTCCAGTAGTAGGCAGCTCAGCTCCAAGAAGTTACAAGGGTTATTTATCTTTATGGGACCACTGATGTATATAGCAGTTCTTACCTGATACTTACCTATTGTAAATGTGCCCATTTTTTTTCCCCAATAACAGAGATTTAATGGAGATAGGATAATTGAGGTAGTTTGTCATTTAGATGAAATGTTTTAGCAGCTTTTTGGATAGATCTTGAGTAATGTACATGGAGGCATTAGTTTATTTTGGTTTATGCAAATATTCAGTGTGGTGTGATAAACTGCATTTGCTGTTGAAAATTTTGAAATGCTAGATTACATTGAAATATTGTTGCGTGTTTCGATATGTAAAACTCAGCAGTTTTCTATTTCTATTTTTTGTCACTACAGCCCTTTTTATATTTAATTCAGATGATACTAGATTAACAGAGGCTTGAAAACAAATTGCCTGGGTTTGCATATACATTTAATGCCTGCTTGTGGATGAATAGGAACGTGAGTCTTTCTCCTGGATTTGCGTGACCTATATAAGTTGTTCTTTAGGTTTAATTGGAATTTTTTGCCATTGTCAGCAGAATTGCATTCAGGCTTTAAATTCAAATTCTTCTGTGCAGCAGCCTGGGCACACATGTGTACTTTGTCTCCACAAGAATTGAAACCCAAATGCACTCGTTTAGATTATGCATTGGGAAAGTTTGTGGGTAACTCAAAGGTCATGAGGTCAGCTATGCCAGTGGGGGGGCCCAGATGGGTTTGTCTCTATCCTTTTTTTAAGATTTGAGATCACTTTGATGGAACTGACAGTATGAGTGATTTAACCCTTTGAGGAAATAGGGGAAATTTTGCTGACTTTTAATGGATAATTACTGGAGGAAATAGTTCTATTCATTTGGATGCCTTTTGGTTTCCTGCTGCTTAAGTGGACAAGTCTATAGATTATACAATACTTCCAATTTATGGCACCTACTTTTCAAGAAAAACAAAGTCTTCACAATGTGTGATAAATCCCTTTAAGAATCTGTAAAGTAACTCTGCATTTGCAGTAGTTAAATGTTACAATTCTAGAGAGATTGCATATATATATATATATATATATATATATATATATATATATATATATAATCTGTAGCAAGAGTGCTACTGAACTTTTGGCTTTTAGGTTGAAGTGCAAAATCTCCCTGAAGGATAGATTTAGATAAACTTTATCAAGGGCGTTTGGATACTGAAGTGTATTTCTCTGATGATATTTCTTTAGGACATTACTAAAGTTGTTTCTTTTGATGCTGGGTTTGGAGAGAAGTTTATAATTCATTGTGTTCCATTTCTATGGGTTTAAAAGTGCCTTTTATGGTCAAAATCATTCCTTGTATTTGGTAGAAAAATATTGATTTGATTTCATAGTTTGATAAAATTATATGTTAGGTTAACTATCTATTTAGTAAGTATTTATTAAGCACCTTCATACAGATCACTTGGAGAATTTCTAAGAGCTGTGAGTTCTCAGTCTTCCCTTTATGGGCCAATTTCCTAGTTGGAATAACAGATCCATGCATATTTAACTAAGTAGCAGAACATTATTTGATCATCAGATTTGGAGGTGAATTTTGTAAGAACTCAAGGAAGAGGGACACTTGAGTTAAATGAGATGGTGAGGGGACAGGCTGAAACCTGACCTGAGAGGATGATTATAAGTTGGATGGGCAGAGGAGTAGAGAGAGAGATAGGGTGACCCACCAAGAAGAACTGCAGAAGAAAATCTCACTCAGCTCAGAAGATAAGCTTATTCTGGCCTACGGTCTCCTATTGAGGAATATTGAGAATCAGAGATCAAGGGAGAATGGTTTTAAAATAAGAGCAATTTTTTTTCTAAGCTGATGAGGTTTGGATTTTACCACCTGTGAGCACTGGGAATTATTGGAGGCTATTGCACAGGAAAATGGGTGTGCCCAGAAGATAGCAGCATTGTACGGGCTCAGTGTTGATGGATACCAGAGGTTGGAGACTAGAGGTCTGGAGACATATTTAGAGGACTGTTAGAGAATTTAGGAATGAAAATGTGTATTACATGAATGAGATGAAGGTAAAAATCTTGCAAGAAGAATGGACAGCATTTAATGACTGAATAGATTAGAGAATGAAGGAGAGCGAATATCCACGTTATTTGAGAAACTTGAACGTGGTTAATTAAGGCAAAAATAGTATTCTTAATAGACATGCTGAAGCAGGCAAAAGACTCAATTTGAGGACAGATGATAATGTACAAGATTTTTGATCAATGAACTTGTATGATGATGAGCTTATATGTTGGGGTCAAATGTCTCATAGGAATAAGGTTGTATTCTGGAGTTTGGTTTTGTGCTTGGTTTAAATGTCATTGTCTTATCATTTGACTCAGGAACCAAGCGTTTCATTAGAAAGATACTTTTGCATGTACTATCACTTTGCCTGTCACAAAACTTTAAGAGGAGTCAACAATTGATCAACAATTGTTAATGACTCTAATAGATCTCTGTAATAGGTCAGAGAAGGAATTGGACTAGAAGTTGGGTTTTCTACCCTCTAGCTCAATAAACTATCTTGGGAGATTTTAATAGTTTGTAGAACTACAGGGTTGGTAGCATCTTAAAAGGTCATCTTATCTAGTCATCAACCTGAAGTCGAAATTCCTCCACATTATCCGTAATTTATGGTTATCTAGGCTATGTTAGAAACTCTATGATGGGAACTTACTTTGCCTTTGCATGGCTCTGATTGACATTTGTCTCTAATTCTGACCCATTTTTCTTAGTTGTCTCCTTGAAGGTCTACAAATCCAACAAATCAGGTATGACTCTTGGTCCATAATCCCTGTGGACAAGAGACGTGTGTTTATTTGCTTTAAGATAACTGAAATCCCCTTCAGCTGGTGGACTGGTGGGAAATTCAAGCTCAGTCACTATCCTTTAACCCCCAGCAAATTGCGTAAAAATCTTAAGATCTGAAATGGTGTGCTCATTTACTTCCAGTGTGGGGGCTGTGTTGTCTTGTGGAGTCCTGGGAGCCCCAGTGCAGAGTGTTCAGACTCCTTGTTTTACTCTATCTTGCTTTCTTCTCTGGAAAACTCATCTAATTTCTTTGATGGTTTTTGTTTTCACACATGTCCAGAGGAATCACTAGCTTCAAGTCATTTTAAGTCTCTGCTCTGCATAAGTTGTTGAGGCAAGGAATACCAATGACTTGGTGATGTGTTTGAAATGGGAAAGAAAAGGTAAAGAACAAACACAAATTAATATTCCAATAAATAGTCCTGATATACGGAGTTAAGCCTTGTTGTCCATGGCAGCCCTTGGAATCTTTGACAATCTCCTACAACTTAGTCTGAGATACACTGCATGATACAACTTCCCAACACATTGTGTAATGTTATCGCCTCCTGTTTAGAATGGTTTGTGGTGTTGCAGGTACACATATGTTTACTTCTTATCTCTACTTTATTCGGACCAATAATTAAATTGCTGATTGTTTCCCAGCTAAATAATGGATTGAGCTGGCCTATGAGAGTATTGACAGTTGAAGATTAGCTCATTTGATTTATGGATTCACCAGAGATAAACCAAATCCCCCATCTGTGAATAACAGAGATTTTTAATGCGGGCATATTTTAACAATGGCCTTCCCTATTTTGTCTTCAAAGAACAATAACATTATAAGGTGGCTACCGAGCTGTGGGATTTTGATGTTTGTATATTAGTAGGAATTCACAAAGTTATCATTTGTTCACAGGTAATGAGTGTGTATATGGCAGTTACCCTGAAATTCCTTTGGAAGAAATGCCAGATGCAGATGGAGTAGCCAGCACGCCCTCCCTCAATATTCAAGAGCCATGCTCTCCAGCCACATCCAGCGAAGCATTCACTCCGAAGGAGGGCTCTCCATACAAAGCCCCCATCTACATCCCTGATGATATCCCCATTCCTGCTGAGTTTGAACTTCGAGAGTCAAATATGCCTGGAGCAGGACTAGGAATATGGACCAAAAGGAAGATTGAAGCAGGTGAAAAGTTTGGGCCTTATGTGGGAGAGCAGAGGTCAAACCTGAAAGACCCCAGCTATGGATGGGAGGTAAGAATAAATGTAGAGTTTATGCATTGAAATGTATTTAGAAATGTGAAGAAAAGATTAGTTTTTAAAGTGGCCACAAAATAAGCAAATTCCAAATATTGCAAAATGTCTTCAAATGGTCTTTAAGAATGAACCTCCCTTATAATCTCACTTCTTGATAGAAACAAAATGTTGCATAAAGGTATAGTGGGTTAGAAAGGAACTCAACTACCAAAAGGTGAAGAATAGTATCAACTTAAAAACATAACAAAGGAAACAAATACAGCTTTTATGATTAATATTTAGAAGCATCATGTAGCTATCCATGTAGCATGTGGCATAAACGTCATCATGTGACAAGTTTATTGTATTTTATCTTTTCTTTGGGGGCAAGGCTTGGAAGATTGGGGAAAACATTTGTTTTCTCCATTTTGTGGCTGAGTTAATTTGATTTTATTTTGTTTTATATGGTCATTTTGCTCTGTGTTCTAATATATTTTGCGACTCTTGTGATAACCCTGCTTTGATTCTACATGCTTCCAGAATGTGAGCACTGCACTGAATTCTGTGATGATTCTTTATATTCAAATTGATTTAATGAATAATTCATGCATAAAAGTAAGCAAAAAAACAATATGAAAATCAGTTTCTGGTTTTAGCCATGCTTTTCACAGAACCCATCTTGATAATATCTAAGGAGAAGTTACAGTCTGATTACAAAATCAAAGTAAATTTTATCTCAGTAAGAACAGGTAGCTATGTGATGCTGAGCTTATAATTTTTATACAGATTTTGTAGCTGTATCTACTTCCCATTTATTTTTATAACTTGAAAACTTTTGTGGTTAAATTGTGATATTATAATTTCTGGAAAACCTGGTCTATATCTGCAAAATGTGTAGGCAATTTCCATATCAGCAAGAAAGTGTTTTTTAGAGATGTGAGTGACCCTTGGTTTCCTAGTATTTCAGTTAGACAGAAATCAGATAAACTAGATTTATTTGGTCTGTTCTCTTAATATTTATGATCATTAATAGAATATATGGTCAGCATTTTAAATAGAAATAAATACTCAGTGCCTTCAGGACCTAAATTCAAATTTTTGTCCCTTTGTTTTATATATATCCTCTTGTGAAATCTGTTCAAAATGCTTCAATCAAAACAATTCTTGCTCAAATTCTAAAATGCCAAAAGTTAAGATCTGGATTTGACATGATAACAAGTGAGAAGTCCTTCCTTAGTTTTGTTCTTATTCACGGCTCAGGTAAAGTTGTGGTTTGGCTACATTGCTTTTAGACACATATATTGATAAGAGATTTTTAAAAAATCACTGTACCATTAACTGATATGTGAGTTGAATAAGTTTTAAACCAAATGCGTAGAACTTTACGTCATTTTTGTTCTCCTTAAAATAAAGGCTATAAACATTCTAATAATAAGTAACTCATTAAACTTTTATTACAAAATCTCCAGAGTTAAACAACAAGTTCAGTACAGCTCGAGATTATCCAGAAGGCTTGGAATAAACCAAGGCTTAATAACAAAATAATTTTGCAGTTACAGGGTTGATAAATGCAGGACTATGTCTCTTTAAACAGGATACCTATGGATTGGGGGATGAATCTGGGGAAAATTCAGCATTTAGAGGAAATTTAAAAATAATTATTTTTCTCCTTGGAGCAGAATGTCCTCAGTATATACACAAGAAAATACTTACCTTGAGAAATGTAAAATGATTCTTTTCATTATGTCAAAACTGAGTTGTTTTATTGCTTGGACTTCCAAGATACTTCTACAAATAGTTCATGACCCTTCGGCTAAAGATCACCCATTCCCTCTCTCTCCTTCAAGAATTCAATTAATGGGCAATTCAATAGTTTTCTTCACCATTTTAATGGTTGCCCACTTTTGAGAGTGTGGATTATCTGCTCTAGATGTGTTATGAACAAAACCAGAGAAAGGGCTTTTTTGGTGATTTTGGCGATCTTGTTATCCATGGAGGAGCACTTAAGCTCTCGACTCTAGGTGTTGTTGTTGTTGTTGTTGTTGTTGTTGTTGTTGTTTTAGTCTTCTAATCTTATCCTAGTTAATACAAAATCCGGTCATGACCAACAAAGTCACTTTCACAAAGGCATCTCGCCCTACTCCTGTGTGCTCATTTTTAATCACTCTCCTGTCATATTTGTCCTCAACTGTAGCTGATATCTCTCCTGTTTGGTTAGACAGATTATTGTGATCAACTAGTGTAACCTTGCTTTTTGATACTCCTTTATTTAAAAAAAATGATGAATTTAGGGAGGAAAAAAAAACCTTTTGGACCAAGGAAAATATACACAAAGAGAGGAAATCCATAGTCAGCAAACAATTATTGAGCACATACTATGCATCGCATTCTGTCCCGCTCTCCCAACAGAAACCCAGTCTATCATAACTGAACAAATCATTGCTACTCCAGTACTTGCCTGCTCTTTTCTATGAACAAATCTCCCCTCCTTGAGCATTTCCTATATAATAAATTGTATTACCATCTGTCCAGTGACTGAAGCCAAAAAATGGGTTATCTTTGACTCTACTCTCTCCCACACCAACTGTACATGATTCATAGTTCCTGTGTGCTATCAGGCCTCCATTCTTTGCACACACTGGTCTTTCTACCTAGGAACCTCTTTTTCCTATCCATCCTTAGCAAGTGTCTATTCTTTCCTCAAATTCTAGCCTTCCATGACATTATCCTTGACCTTTCTAGTCATAGTTTCATACTGCTTAAATTTTGCTCCATCATAGCACTAGGTAAATCCATTTAAAGCACTGGGTAAATCCATTTAAAGCTGTGAAACATCCAAATCCTGTGCCTAGCTTCCCTAATAGAGCAAAATATCCATAGCTGTAGTCTCTAAGTGCAGTGTCCTGATTCTATCTGTGGTGCCTGTGGGGCTATCTAAGGCTAAGTCCATTACCTGAAGTAACCAGACTGGATTAGTCACCTCAGGCTGCTGTAACAAAGGTCTGCTGACTCACTGGGTGACTTAAGTGACAGAAACTTATTTTCTTACAATTCTGGAGGCTAGAAGTCCAAGATCTAGGAGGGCTGATCTGGCTTCTGGTGGGGACTCTCTTCCTGGCTTGCAGATGGCCACCTTCTTGCTATGTCTTCACATGGCCATTCCTAGGTGTATATGTGTGTGTGTGTGTGTATGTGTGTATGCATATGCACATACCCCCCCCCCCCCCACACACACACATAACACATACACATAATGTAAGGGGAAGGGGAGAGTGCTATAGAGTCTCTTCTTAGAAGAACACTGATTCAGTTGGATCAGGACCTCACCCTTATGACTTCATTTAACCTTAATTACCAAAAATGGTCTTCAATATCTGCAAATATAGTCACATTGGGAGTTAGGGATTCAACATAATGGATTTGGGGAGAATTCAAGCATTCAGCCCACAACACGGACATTTAATAAATAATTGTTTGGTAAAAGAATGAGTGACAGAAGAAAAGAGCAAATGGAAGAATGATGAATGGATAGAGGATTATGTGGCTCCTAAAAAGAGAAAGGGAGTAGGGCTGAGGGAGTTCCATGGAAAAAGCTAGGATCTGGATTTTAGACATGTGGAATCAAATCTTAACTCTGCCACTATTGCACAAGTCTAGGGAAACTATTCAAAATTAATTGGCTCTTGCATTTTTATTTGACCCACAAGCCAATAATAACTGACCTGCACCATCACTTATTATATAATTAAAATGAAGTAAAGAGATAAAGTAATCTTTTCAAAGAAAGTTTTTAGAAGACAAAGCACAATGATAATATTTCAATTACTGGCCACCTTTCTGAACTCTATTTAGATAGTTTTTAAAAAGTTTAATATATATCCCCCAAAAAAGGCATTTTTGGAAAATCATTTGAATTTCTATTTTAGAGAAATCAGTATTTTTGAAAACATGGTTTACAGTACAAAATACGGTTAGGTAAAATAACCCATAGATATCAAAAAACATTGTTTGAATGATTTCTCCCAACCAGTAGTGATTTAATAAAGTGAAACTTTAAAAATAATGTTAGAGTGTGGCAGTGATTGCTATCTGGCAATGCATATGACTTGTCTCTAACAAAAAGATTTTTAAAGACTGGGGAGCACTTGATTTTCTCCAGGACCTAAAAGTAATTAGTGATAGGACATTTTCTCTTTGGTTTAGAACTTTAGAGTTACTGATTGATTGACTAATAATAACAAAAAATTCTGTTGGTTCAAGACAAGGGTTTTCTCTTTTTTCTTCTAAAGATGACCATTGTGTGATAACATGGAAATTGCATAGCAGAGCAGAGGGGAGCAAGATTCTGAAGCGAAAATTCCCAGACTTAAATCCTCTTCAAGGCTCTGTGTGCTGGTTGAGAGATTTTGCAAGAGTCATCTAATTGGCACCCCTCAGTTTATATATGCATGACATGGTGATAATAATTGCACCTATCCAATCAGGGTTGCAGTGATAATAAAATGTAATACTGTGTGTTAAAAGCCTACCAAGGAGCCTCCCACCTGGTACAAGAGCTTAATAAAGGTGAACAGCAACAACAAAAGCTTGGCTAAAATAGAGACCTAGCACAGGGTCATTAGGTAGGGCAGGGGCCAACTACATTTTATTTATTAATTTTTACAAATTTTTGTTCTTACTCTAACTTCTTGTTTCCTGGAAGTTCAGTTATCTCTGGGATGGTCTAATTATGTGACTCTCGGTTTATCTGAAAAGGAAGCCCTGGCTGTTTTCTAATTAACAATTAAAACAAGGATTTGGGAGAGATTCATAAATTTCTTTTTAAGCCAAACAAAAATAATTTGGGTGGCAAATTTTTTGATGACCTGAGATAGGTCACTGGAAAAAGCGTGAAATTTTGTTTCCTTGTAATATTGCCATTTAGTACATTTTCTCTGTTTATCTTCATTACCATTGATTGGTCATCATAAAACTCTGCAAATTGATGTAAGTCAGCTGATGATGCATCTATTCGGGGCCAAACTCTTTACTATATCCCTTTCACCCATACTTGATCCAGATTACTTTGATCAGTTAAAATACCAGATATGAGTTTAACTTTACTTTTTCTCCTTTCGAGCATACACATACTCAGATGTAGAAAAATGATGACATGAGTGGTCGGTAAATTTCTCTTATGTTTTGTTAAATAGATGGGAAGGAATAGTGGAAAGAGATTTTACTGGCATCAGAAACTCATTAAATAATTTTGATGCAGTGCTTTGACAATACATTATGTTCCAGTAATGTAATCCTGAAATGTGATATTACAATGAATGTGTGCCTCCCTATATCATTTAAGAAGGAATAGTTTTCACATTTGTAAGTTTATTTTTGAGTTCTGCAGTGATGCCTTGTGCATTGGAACATGCAATCTATATGTTAACTGAAATATGAATATCCATTAAAACAACAACAACATCAGACTTTCAAGAGGCCTAACAACTGAGTTCAGAGTTAGGAGGCTGACAATCAAATAATGTATGTTTGGTAATAATAAAAAAAAAAGGGGGGGTAGTTTGAGATGTCCTAACATCTCATAGGCACCAAATATCTTTGAATGAAGCTATTTCTCTCTTATTTTGCTCTAGATTTGTGTGGGTCAAAAATGAATTTTACAGTGATTTGTAAAATGAAATCAATGGTTTGGCATTGATTTTAGAGAAAATATTTATTCATTAATAGGAAAGCAAGTACCCTTGACAAGTTGCATATTCCTAAAGCCAGATAACCAAGTAAAGACCTCTGTCTTAATAAAAATGAATTGATTCCAGTAGAGGGGAAGAAGTATCAATTATCTAAAAGGGTGTCTTTAATGGGCAGTTAAGAAAGAGAAATATTATCTAATATAATAAATATATGTTACCATAAAACTTTACATTACAAAGTATTAATTATATTTTTCAATGTTATTTAAAAGATGACAGATATAGTTTGGATATTCAGTTTTACTTGGTAAGGAATTAATAACAGAAAATACCAAGATAAAAAGTAAGATTTAGCTAATAGGATCCTGAATATGTCACTAGGGCCCAAGAAGATGTTATAGATTCACTTGGAATATAATGAAATCAAGAAAAGAAAAATCAATCTATTTGATTCATTTTGTACTTCTAGCATACGTATGTAGTAGGAATTAAATCTCTGGTAGTTGAAAGAAAACAGAAGTTTACTCTCTTGAAACACCATGAACTACCTATAATTTTGCCCTGGGCTCAAGAGGATCCCATCCTGTTTGTTAAGTGCTTAGAAATCCTCTTACCCCACCTCCTACCCCCTTCACATATGTGCTGTCAATACCTGGGGCTTGCTCTTCTTATGCTTTCTTCCATGAAAGGTGTTGTTGGAGTTCAGCATGTCTACTCATCTAATCACTGTTTTTTTTTTAAGATTTATTTATTTATGATAGACAGAGAGAGAGAGAGAGAGGCAGAGACACAGGCAGAGGGAGAAGCGGGCTCCATGCCAGGAGCCCGACGTGGGACACGATCCCGGGACTCCAGGATCGCGCCCTGGGCCAAAGGCAGGCGCTAAACCGCTGAGCCACCCAGGGATCCCCTTATCACTGTTTTGACAAAACTTTTAGTACTTCCAAATTATAGTCAGTAATGTGGACAAGTCTGATATCAAAATTTTTCAAAAGTTCCCCAAGTATCAGTGCACTTGTCATGATGAGCACTGGGTAACATATGAAATTGTTGAATCACTATATTGTACACCTGAAAGTAATAGAATATTGTAAAAAAATAAAAATAATATATAATGATACACCGTATGAAAAAGCAAATAAATAACTGTATTAAAATTATTCATAAGATAAAAAAGTTAACAAAAGAGGGTGTGTCGTATTCTTCAAAATTTTCAATGTCATAAAAGGCAAAGAAAGGCTGTGAAAATGCTCCGGATTAAAGGAAAAGAAAGTAACAGAACAACTAAAAGTAAATCTCATCTTATACAGAATTCTATCAATTGGCAAAGTTGGGCTTTGGATAGATAGGTTAAATAAAAGCTAGCCAATGTAAAAAAGCAAACAAACAAACCAATCTGTTATATACTTAAAACTTACAAAATATTATAAGTCAATTATATTTAAATGACATTTAAAAATAATATTATTGAAAAAAATGCACACTTTTCAAAAATCATGAATGTATTTCATGTTGATGTAGAGGAAAAAGTGAATGACCACCTCAATAAGTAAAATGCTAATATATTTTCATCACAAAGCCTCTAAGCAAACTCTAAATAAAGGGTACTACTTTGAATTGATCCACATATATAAACATGCTGTCACTGACATTACAATAATGAAATAATGTTGGACATTTTCCCTCAAAGACATGTAAAATTCAGGATGTCCCTAACAGTACTCTCTTCAAAATTGCACTAGAAGTCCAAATCAGTGCAATATGGAAAGAGAAAGAAATGAAAAGAAAAAGCACTTGAAAGGATAAAGTAAAAATGTCTGTGTTCACAAATGATTTGATTGTTTACAAATCTATAAATACTAAGTATAAGTGAATTTTAAGAAGTGAGTCCGACAAAAGGTCAATATATGAAACTGCATTCCTACACACTTGAAAAAACAATCTATGTAAATTTAAAATACATTTATGTCAAACAATCAAAATGTTTAATCAGAAAAGTTAAATATGGGAAAATAGATATAATAAATACTTTTAAGATCTCTACACTGAAAAATTCAAAACATAGCAGAACATTTAAAGACAACTTATATAAATAGAGAAATCATGCTCATTGATTAGAAAAGTCTATGCTGTTAAGGTAAAATTCTTCGCCAAGTAACATATTGACTCAGCGCAATTCTAATCAAATCCTAGAAGGTTTTATTGTGGAAATTTACAAGTTGATTGTAAACTTTATGTGGACATGCAAAAAAGGTAGAATAAGAAAAAAAAAAAAAGGTCCCCAAGAATCAAGAGTTTTTTTTTGTTTTACCCCTGCCTGCCTTGAGGATCAACTAGAATTTGCATGTAAGTATCTTATTTTTTGAAAGGATATTGGGTAATTTTCTTCCAATGAGGACGTGTATCCCACAAAATGTATCAAAGTGAGTTTCTTTACCCCCATACTTGGGTATGACTTGCTCCATCAATAGTGAAACTCAGTTCAAAATATGAAATGTTTAGTAAAGATCCTCTTTTAATAGACTTTACAATTGATTATAGGACTTGGTTAATCCAAGGGCAGAGATTCTTTATAATAATTTGTTATCCTAGAATACTTAGTTGGAGCTCTACAACAGGATGTTCCATTCTTTAAGCTTCTTCCTCGAGAGTAAGTTCGAAAGCAGTGGGAAGTAATAGCAAATAACGGATGGAAATTATCTTCGAAGGATAAAAGAGTTGGTGCAGTATCTTTGCTCCCTGGTTTGTTCACTGTAATAGCACGGAGAGAATTTCTTTCAATAGCGATAAGCAGGGAGTATGGAGAAATGGGGACACTGAGAGGATTTATGCAATAAATGAAGATTATAGTAATGTAGCATGTTGGCTTCTCGAAGCTTGTTTACATTGACAGAATCATACATACAAATGTTACTGAAGCACTTTTCTTTACAGAATTCTGTCCAGAAATCAGAAAAATGAATTTGTATTTCAGCTACAGCAAAATTCAGTGGATAGCTGCTATTCTCATTTTTGCCCTGCTACATCTTTTGGCCTTTAATAATACAGCTGAAGCCGAAGATAGATCAAATATTGTGTGTTTTTTTAAGAATACGTTCTACATGATAATTGGGAGAATTGTCAAGCCAAAAAATCACAAACAGGAAGAAGTTGTCAGCTCTCATTATGACAAAGAAGAGATTTGGCATGTGTGTGGGGAGCAAATAGATACCAGCAGCTACCTGTTAGTTTGTCATTTCTTTCAAATTGATATTTGATGTAACAGAATTTCAGTACAGCACAAGAAATTTGGCTAGTGCCTTTATTATAAAGGGACTTATCGTATTGGCAGAAGGTGAACAAACATTACACAGAAATAGTGTACCTCACTGAGGGTCCACACGACCCACCCAAAGGAGAAAATCTCAGAGATATCTTCTCAGAGATACATTCATGGCTGAGAACAAGACCAGCAGGTTCAAGAACAATGAAAAGTTGATTCTATGATTGTTGGTCATGCCACCTGTCCCCAGTATCTACTACTTCCAGATTCAGACCCTATCACACTATTAAGCACGTATCCCACCAGCTGTCAGAACACATTTTTTATTCCATCAGTCAAATGTTGTCCTAGACACAGGTAATAATTTGTACCTCCTAACCTAATCCTAGGAAGTCAGTTGTAGAGTGTCATCTGAAACAGAAACAATGTCTCCAGAACCCACACTGCACAACCTTAGACACACACACACACACACACACACACACACAATATGCCTTCTTATTTATTTATTTATTTATTTGTTTATTTATTTATTTATTTTTAATGATTATTTTGGAATCTAAATTTTGGATTTGGATTTTGAATCTAAGCATTTTGAATGTTTGGCCCTGTTGCTTTCTCCATGTAACCCATATAAAGTTGGGTGCCCGTATCAAGTTATAATGGCCATATAAAGGCAGTCACTATAAAATTTTTTTTACAAAGGCCCAGTAACTCCTCCCCACCCCTCCAAAATTTATTAAAAACAAAATAAATCTTTTTCAGAGCCATCAAATAAGGATTTCACTTATAATGTGAAAAACTTAAACCCTTTCTTCCTATATCTATATTCTCCCTATGTCTATCACTCACCGTCTTACTCTCAACATCACACATATCCAGCAAGTGCTGCTCTCAAAGACTGTCCCTTCTCAAATACTCTCCTCATATCCAGGCCTCTGCCTCTCTGTCTCTCTTTAAATGTATATGTATGTGTGTGTATATAAAATATATATTTAATAAATGTGTATTAAGTACATTTATATATTGTATTTAGCATATTTATACATACATATATTATATTTTATATTATATATAAATATATATTTAAATCATATAATGAACTTATTCAATATGGCCTTTTTCCATTCTAGTATTTTCCATTCTAGTGTAGTATACTTTCCATTACCTAATATCTGGATTTGGCTAATAAACAATGAGCCAGCCAGCTATCTGGGAAGGAAGGATGGGCAGGGGATGATGATTACAGATTCCTCTGCTCTGAAATTTCCTCTCTTATTCCTGCCACACCTGCACCTCCAGTTTTCCTTATTCATAGGAAGTATGCATGTATTTTCCGTAGCTGTGACTTATGTTTTCTGTGACCATTGGCCAGTCAGCTCATGTCACAGATCCAAGGGAGATCCTCTGTGCCTCCTACCAACTAGCTGACAGTGGTGTTTTCCTCTGACACTTCAGCTGACCTCCCTGGCTTCCCAGGTGTGCATGGCCTGGCACAGAAACCTCAATTGGTTGGCAGCCACAGGTGTGGATGATTTGTTTTTTCTTTCTTCGTTTGTTTAGATTCTTGTGGTAGCAATTCAGCAGGTGTGCAATGCCAGCATAGAATCTCCACCCTGGCACAGAGGCCAGCTGCCCTCAAAAAAAGATGTTCTTGTTGGTCTTGCGACACTGCCAGCTTGGATCCCTGTTTTCCTGGAAACCTCACCCAAGGGCAAGACTCTGCCTAACCAATAAGTTAGGATAAGTTCATCTCAACAGATGAGCATGGAGAGTTTCCTTATACGAACCCCACCTACAGGTAGGAGCAGGTTACCTAGTTCTGTCTTCATGGGTTGTTATTTTTTCCCCCATCTTCTTTTTTTCTTTCTAACTTGAGCTGTATCATTCCAATTACAGGGATGTAGGAAATCCGAGACTTGGTTTCTAGAGATACAAACCATGTTAGGTCTCTGTTGGTGACACAAATTTCTGCTCATTTGATTGAGACTAATTAGTAGAAGCGGATGGAGATTGGTCCACTTGGAAGGGTCCTTCTATCTTCCTGCTATCTCCTCAGGAAGTTACTAATCCTGGGACCCAATCATTTCTGTATCGAGCCAGGTAAACCTGGAGATCATCCCCGACAATGTCTAGCGTTCGTGGGGGAGTGTGGGAAGTGAGCTGTGGTAACACTGGGGGAACCAGATGGTGAAGCCAAGAGCCATTGCCATTAGTCTGTCAGCAGTGTGGGGCTGGGGCCAGAGAACCTTCTCTCTTAGCCCTCCTTAACCTTGCAAAACACTTGTACTGTGGTTGCTCTTGGCTAGGTCATGATATCTAAAGAAAAAGACACGCACACAACCTTAGATTTCTCAGTTTTCCTTTGTCGTGGACTTTTCCCGTTTTTCTTTTTAGAGTCAAGCTTGGAGTTTATTTGATGTTGTTTTACTTGCATTCACATAATGTAAGACAGGGATTTAGAGGGCAGGGAGACCTGAGTTGCCCTATGGGCCCTATACCTCTCTGAATACAGACACTGGTCATCCATTCCCCTTTGGATAATAGAAATGCACCACGATGAAATGATGACACGTGTCAGAGGAACATTTGTCTCAGAGGGCAGCAGATGGGATGTGTAAATCATACTTGGAGAAAATGGGTGTCACGCATGAGTATCAGATAGCCAGGAGACTAGTCTTTCATTCTGCATCTTCACCTTCTACAGTGCAGATATTTATGTTAATATACATCTGATCTAGCAGGACTAGCTGAAGAGAAGTAAACATTAAACATCTTATGGACCATTCGGGTCAATTTCACAGCTGCTATATTTTTGTAGCAGCATTCATATATTTGTCTTTAGCTATATTATTTTAATCATGGCATGCCTCAAGAATCTAGCTTTCCTGTAATAATATGTGAGATAAAACCTTTACACGGAGCTCCACAATTTGCTCACATCTCCAGCATTTGATTAGGACTTACTTTATATCCAAGTCCCTGTCCCCGTTAAGAGTTGAGGAGGTATTAAAAATAGCTCCGTTGCCCAATGGATGATCCTCAAAAAGAAAAAGAATTATCATTGTGTCTAATAAGAGAACTGACAGGCCATCATAATTCTTTCCATTAAGTAAATATGTTAGAAAAATTTATTATGAAATGACACATTATGCGAGCCAGGAATCAAAGATGACATCCTTGCATTAAATACGGTAGATGCCATTAAGGAAAACAGTCAATATGTCACCAAGCCATGGCCTGTAAAAATTAAATTGATTTGGTAAATGTAAGTAAGATAGATCTGTTTGCTTTCATCATCAATTTTGAGTGGGTGAACAGGTGATGTCACCAACCTGGGAGCGATAAAGATGCAGGACCATCTGGAAAGGCAGGTGATGAATGGGCAACTGCTTTTGGATAGTGACAGTGCTGTGGTACTTTGTCACTTGGGATGCAGTACTTAATAACTTTTCAATACCATCATAATAAATTTCACTGCCTTATTAATATAGAAATGGTGAGTTATTACCATGATGGCGAGTGTAAATAACTGGAGATGCAGCCGTCAAAAGCTGATTGTTTGGGCATGTTTCTTTAAGCAACACAGTTGACTTGTGATAATCAACCTATGTCTATACCAGTAGAGTTTATTGCACTTGTCAAAGGAAAAAGTAGTATTATTCAAAATTATATGAAGTCGTAATAAACAAGTTTAATATATTATCAGACTTTTCCTGTAAGTTTCCAAACATGAGGCAGTAAATCACTTTTAATAATGTCTTTTCATGTAAAATAATGTCCTTATGCAGTAATAATGCCCTTTCTTAACTATTAACAAAACAGTCGACTTCTTTGTACGTGTTTTAAAGGGTATTTTTATTTGTACTTTTCAATCATTTTCTTTTGCAAATAAAGAGCTAAGGCAGGAACCTTAGAACGTTTCATTAACAAGCTCGAAAGTTGCTGAGTACAGGCCATGTCACACGTTTCCATTTTAATTGAACAGATGTACTTAAGAGTAAACCACAGCAAACGAAATACAGACGAAATTATAAACACGTGTCACTAAGAAGTAGGCAGGAAAGAGCCTCTGATGAGCATCTGTGTGTATTTTATGAAGCCAGCGACTGCCACTTCATAAGTTCGTCACTGATGTCTCCAGTTTAATGAGAAGAAACAAAATATGCAGATAGGTGTAAGCTGAAGATGAATTAGTAGATCAATCACTTAGCACCATTCAGGGGGTCTGCCATTGTGCGGTGGGAAAATAATCAGATCTGAGATGCCGTTCTTGTTTATGTCCTGGGCGTTCGATGTGGGATGGAATATGGGAAACTTCCTCTTTCATGTCACTGTGGTCTCTAGATTGTTTCTTGGCCAGGCTGACTTTTAATTCTGACATTGTCTTTCAGGCTGCAGTCTGCCAGCCTCTTTCTTAAATGAAATGCCTCTCCACCATTTCTATTACTGCTGAAAAGAGAGCCAGCAGTCTATTAACAGGCAATAAAGTTCAGGAAGCCCAGGACTCATTTCTTGGGTCAGAGGTGAAAATTGCATATAAATGAAACAAAGGTGTGCCTTGATCGCTCAAGAAGCAGCACCAGAAAGAACACACGTGTTGTTAGCCAGAAGTCTCCCACTTAAAGGGAAAGGAATAATCGTAATAATGTTGGCCGATGGAGTTAAGTACTCAGTTGAGAGAAATTATATCAATCTGACAAATATAGCCTTCACAGGAGATAAAGTCTCTAATGACCTTAAATGCATATATTTATCATTTAATTCAACAAGCTGATTCCCTTGGGCTTTTGACCAACGACATTTCCCCTAAAGTTTAGAAATTTTTTACTAGCCCAGAGAATAATGGCCATTTGTCAGAGGGTTCCAAAGCTAAACGCAGTTGGAAGCAAAGAACAGGAGTGTGTGTGTGTGTGGGGGGGGGGGTGGGAAATGGCTAATCGAGTCTTTCTACCTCAGAGAATATTAATATGAACTTTCATTGATGCGAGAGCTGCAGTATTTCGTGGCTGAACAGTAGGTGGCAGACATTGTAGTGAAGAAATGGGGACATTTTAATCGAAGCAATTTTCATCTGATTTCATTAACTCCCAAATATGTCATCAGTGTGCACAGCACATTAATTTGCAAAAAAATAGGACCACTAAATAGTTGTGAAATGTTGCCGGTCGAATGGGGAAAAATCAAAAGGATCCTACAGAAATGAAAGCCAAAGGTCTAATGTTTCATCAGGTAAAGTGTGTGTGAAGCAGGAAAGCCCACAGAATAAAGGGGCCCTTGTGTATGGTGGGCTTTTCCTCACTGTTATTCTTGGTCTCAACTTGATGAAGTGTATTAGTGATACGCACGGAGCCCCGTGACTCCTGGATCTCCCTTTGTGAGGTTGCCCATGCCTTTGTTTGTCTGTCAGTCCTTCTTTCTCTAGGGCGGCCACATTGGTAACCACAGGATCTACTTGCAAATAGATTTCTGAACAACCAGAGTATCCTTCAGCCCTTTGCTGCCTGTCCCCACCCCCCTTCCCTCAACAATCTGGCCATTCATGTGGCGTGGCTCCCTCGCTTGCTGCTTTGTCAGACGGCTAGTGGCTTGTGTTTCAAGCAGGCCGTGTGAGATAGTGGAGGGAACATGGGCCTGGGTGCCAGGAACCTTGAGTTCTTGCCCCAACTTGGACTCAGGACCTTGGGAAGTCACTGGGTTTTCTCCTCTGAAGTCTCACTGAGGTCTAGCCTCGCTTGGACTTTGAGTTTCTGGATTCCATTCAGTTACCGGTTCTTTACTTCTTTGTATCCTTATGGACGTGCTCTGTGTCCTTATGGTTTTAGAGGCTATTTATTTGGGGGGTCATGTTTTGGTCTTTGAACTCCTGGGAGGGAGATGAATTGACTTTCAAGTAAGTAGAAGGGAGATGCTTGTTTTAAAATTTCTCTCTAGCATTCAACTAGTATAATTTTGTTTTAAACCTGAAATCAAAGCACCTTTGACATGTGCATCTCTGTTTGGATTTTATAGTGAGCAGAGAAGGCAGCTGAAGACCAAGGCCTTGTTTTGAGAAGAGAGTAAGTTGGTTAGAGGGAGGATTCTATTCCCAGTGTTTTTGAAGAGATGAAGGTACAGAATTTCATTCTGTCCCTGGGGCGTGAGTGATTTGGTGCAGCCTCAACTGCATATGACAGCAGCATTTAAAGACACCGCTTGGTCATCTCAAATATAACACATGTGTCCTGGGCTCATCTCTCAAAAAAAAAAAAAAAAAAAAAGAGTGAAATAGAAGAGCTGAGGGTGTCAGGTCTAAAGACAAATGACCTTGGTTCACATCCTCTGCCACTTACTTTGTGCCCTTGAACAAGTACTTAACCTCCTTTTGTCTTGGTTTCCTCATCTGTAGGGTGCTCATAACAATAAGGTATGCCTTGTGGGATTTTTGTGAAGATTACGTCGTAAAGTATTGGGGAGGACTCAGAGCAGGGCTTGGGGTGCTGTAGTAAACACTTCAAAGCAAACCGATTTCGATGACCTACATCGCCACCACCATTTCAAAGTCGGGGAGGTTCCTTGCATCCCTTTCATGAGGGAAGGACTGGGGAACTCCGTCTTTGAGGTTGGAGCTCTTTGGGTTGACAGAGCTACCACCCTGCAAGAAATTACACATTGTCCCCTCTCTGAGTACCACGGGGAAGTGACCTCCCTAGAGCTGATATACTTGAAACTCTGATGGACGTTTAAATGAGTCTTTTACTGGAGACTCGAGGAAGCATTTCTAACCAGGGCAGAGGAGGAGGGTTTGACTGACTCTGTTCCTAGTGAACTTCTGCTCTCGTAGCTTAGGGGGTTGGAGTCGAGAGACCACCCTAGCCCACTCCATATAATCTTCCTGTGAGGGGCTCTCTCTCACCTCTGTGCCTGTCCTTATCTTCCTTGGCTCTCTGTGCTCTTACGTCTGGCAGACTCTGCGCCTTCAGCTGTCAGCCAGATAATCAGAGGGACTGATTTTCTCTAGCAGTAGGTTTGATCTAGGCTATGGATTTGGGGGTGATGGGTGTGCCTTTACTCCAAGTCATGCTCTTCTCTGAGCATAACCTAGGAACAAACAAGCTGCTCACTGCCATGGCATCGTCTGATCTCGTGGGAGGAAAGGATACTTTGCCCATTCACAAATTTGGATGTAGTTTCATGTGATATATCAGCCCTGGTCATCTCGTGAATTTGTCCTCCTCCCAGGTCCTACTCCATCAGTGAAACTGGCTCTGAATCATTGGGACCAACAGCATAACTCCATATATTGTCATTAAGTCTATGAAGTATTTCAGATAAGTGGAAATACATATCCTAATCTCTTTTGTACACTGCCATTTGTTTAGTCTTCGATTTCTCTTAAAGATAAAAGTGGTACCTGGGGGGGGGGGGTGGTCAGTGACGTTCTGAGACTTCCTGGGCAGAAATTTGGGGATTCACAGAGAGGACCGCAGAAGGCCCCTTAGGAACTCACATCTGTAAAACTTCACTGTTCACTATTGGCTTTTGAGCATTTTGGACAAGAGAAGTATCAAAAGTTGTGGGTTTTTAATTTTCCTAACAAAGAAATACCAAAATATGTGCTATTGAAAACTGTGGGTAAGCTCTCTGACTCACAGGCTATTCGAAGGGGGAGGGAGTACTTGAATTATTTGGTTGAGGATTTATGGCTGAAAGTGACAGTTGCCTGAAGTCAAGTTTGCCTGCATGAAGATAGAAGCTTCCTGAAGGAAGACTTGAAGGGTGGGATGGTGGTAGGGGGCCTCTGCTTCCCTGCAACATGGTGACTTTCCCCCTTCAGTTCTCTTGACTGTTACAATGTCAGGTTTGTGTCTTCTAACTTCTGTAGCATGGACCGAATTGTCACCAAACTGCCACATGCTAATGGTTCTTCACTTACACAAACTCTGCTCTCCCCTAAGATCGCTCTCCGTGTGGGGGCTTCCATTCAGAACAGTTTGGATTTGGTAATACACTTAATTGGAAGGTTTAATAAGAACTTAGGACTTTGTTTTCTTTTGTTACTTGGAAAAGACAGTAATCTTAAGAAAACCAGATGTGAATATGTTTTTAACAAGAGAATTTTCACTTTCCTCGTACCTTCCAAAGCATGAAAATTGTCCTGTGAAGATGTGAATTTTATAAGAATATTTTCAGCAATAATAAGGCTGAAGAATAGTTGAGTTTGCCTACAGATGAGCCAGTCTAAAAAAATATGGAAAGTACTTGATGAAGTCATGAATTGCTATGATTTAAATTACAGAGCCTCATGTGGACCCCTGAACATTGATTTGCAGGAACATTATGAAGGGTATTACGGCAAGGAGGTATATAATGTCACTGGGTGAGCTTGACTCAAAAAGTGTTCATTTGAAGTTTGATTCCTTACTCAACCACCATAACTGATTGATAGGGACATGGATCTCCAATTGACTTTAATTTCTGCTCAACAAATCTTCCATGAACCTCACTGAGAGCCTAAGATGCGGTGTAAAGCTTGTAGAGCTTGGGTTTCTATGTATAGTCCAGCTAACCAACAAGGACTGATCCCCAGTTGCAATCCTCCAAGCGGTGTTGAGAAGGAGAAAAAAAAAAAAAGAGTCATTTTGCCTTCCGTTTCTATGGGGTAGGGTGAAAGGTGCTGCAAGCAGGTAACAGTTAAAAATATTAAGACTTTTAAGTCAAGAAAGTCAGGATTGTGATGTGACATGTGATACAAACATAGATAAACGTGGCTTCTTTAAACTGAATTCTGGTAGACTAGATTCCATGTGTGGTTCGGATGGGGCCGGAGAGTCAGGAATTCTACTTGAGCAAAAAAGATTAAAGAGAAGCACAAATGACCACAATAGGATGTTAGAATTCATTATGTAAGAAGGAAGAGGTTGAAATATATCATAAATCAGATGGTGTTTCCACCATCAGCTGCCCCTCGCCAAGACTCTGTGGCTGTGAATTTATCTGTCATCATTTGAAGACCACTTATGTTTTCAGCCTCTTATGACTTTTATAAGTTTATTTTAGTCTCATGGAAAACTTTACCCATATTTACTCTTTCGTTAAATATTACCTATTCATTTTAGACCAGACCCCAAATCCTTCCTCCCTAAGAAACCCACAACCTTAGGAGTTTCGGAAGGACAGGAAGGCTGCCTTTGGACAGTTACCTTTTTGTCTACTTGTCCTGGGGCTCCCATCCCTTCCTCTGTCTTGGTCTTCTGTTCTATAAAAAGAAAAGGTAATTTTCTGTGGCCCCGCACAAAGCACCAACGGCTCCAAGTAAAAAGCTTGATCTCAACACAGCGTATAAGCCAGGGCACTCCTAGACAGATCACAAAAATGTCAGAAGAAAATTATGCAGTAAGGAAAATTGGCCTAAGTTTTTTTTTTTTTTTTTAAACGAGTGACCCTTTATTTCCAGGAAGCATGAAAACCTGGATTTAATGTAAGTCCTTTGGTCACTGCGATGTGTCCGAAACCTCGCCCTATATTCCGAAGTGCCATGGGGTTAACATTGAAATGCAAAATAATAAATGCAAAAATAATAAACAGCTGACATTTTAGGCACAGGCTCAACATCACACAAATGACATTGCATCGAGGCTCTCTCTCTTGAGAGGGTCACAAGATGATGAGAAGCTGGAGAAAGAGAAGTGAGAGGAGGTCACAACACCTTGGTTCGCAACCGAGGACCCGCAGGTGTTAACCCCACGTACCCATTTTGGCTGTTTAGGGAGGCTTTATTGGTATGGAAAATTGTTTAACAGTTTGAATTTATAGGAAGCACGATGAACAGCGGAAGATGACCTCTGGCTCCGAAATTCATTGTTACTTTTGCTCATTGCTCGGTGATGACTATGTGACCTCGGCGAGGGTGGGCTGCGTGTCTGCCGCGGGCCCCGGGGATGTGCAGGGGTGGCTGGGGCCAGCTTGCATCTCCTCCTCTCTTCCCTTCCTTTTCTGTTCTAGCTCTTTCTCTCTCTGTGTTCTCATTTTCTTTTGATTTCTTGTATATTTTCTTGTCCTTAGCCAGACGTCAGGACAACTCTCTTTACCTGGTAGTTTTGGTTGGATTTATTTGGTATCCGTCTAAGATCTGTGTCACTTTCCTTCAGAGCGAATATGCGCAGGATCAGACCATCTGGGGGACAGTGAGTCATTTTGAGGATGCAGGTGGGAGACACACCTGTAGCCAGTCGCTTACAGGGGCGTTTGTCTATCCTGAAATGATTTGCAGGTGTTAAGCACGTGCTTATGAAAAAGGGAAATAGGTATTTGGGTCCAGAAGAAAATTGGCCTCTTAATTTAATACTTGTTTACCCTCCTCCCTATCTCTTGGTTACTCAGAAAACAAACACATACACTTTTAACTTAATGTCCAGAATGGCTGCAAAAAGGAGATAGAAATGCAGCTTTGACTGTTTTCTGTGGTTCATAAAAGCATTCTTCCTGGCTCCGACGATCCATTTATATTTAGGCTTTAGAGAAACGATGCTATAAAGTTTTTTTTTTTTTTTTTTTTTTTAGCTTTGAGGACAAAATTGCCTATTATAATCTCTGATATGTAGTATCTTAATATATTTCAGCCACATTTTTTTTAAGGCTGTTATGTAGCTGTTAGCTTTCCTAGTGTTCCTAATAAAGAACACAATTATCTAAACTATTTGATGATTACTAGTGAGTATTGGTAAACTCTTTTATGAGCTTTCATGAAAGCGTATTAACCATATGTCACGTACTGGGGCATAAAAAATAGAAACAGTGAGAAATTCAGCAACCAGGATCCCGAGGTTCTGTCGACATCAAATTTGGCAGATTTTGAACATTCTGTGATCATTTTTCTCCTTATGTGACACTACTCTTGTTCATTCTTCAAAAACATTGGCCCTAGCGTGGGGAATTCTAGATAATTTGATGCAACAGGTTTAAGTTACCATTTTCATAGTGAAAAGAATAGCTTAGCATGATCCCGATTTTCCTTGGTTTCCTCCCATTCTCAAAAGAAGCAGAGGTATTCACATTTCTTTGTCTAACAGTTTTATAATGTCTTAAGAGATTAACAGTGAGCATGAATGAGGGCCTACGGATTAGACAACAAAAAGCCTGGGACGTCCACTACCTTACTTGCAAATTTTACATTTTCCAGCATTGCTGAGAGAGTATAGAAACTAAGAAAAGATAATAAGTACCAGAGTCTCAAAAGTGTTTAGTGATTCAAAAAATTCAGATGACATGTCAGAACTGACAGACCGATGGAATGGTCTGTGGCAGGGCCCACTTTTGTGTCTTATGTTAAGCTCTCATACTGAGTGAATGCAGATGTTATCACGGTACCCCAGACAGACAGTCAGTGAAATGTGACAAGCTGTCAGCAAAGTTACACTACGTTGATTTTGTTAAAATATCCACAAGCTTTATAGTTTCTCTTTATATAAAAAACTCTTACCTCATTTAGTCAGGAGAATGGAAGCTGTTGGAGAGATGGCTTGGGCTTTCATCCTCAGAATACCTTGATTTTTTTCTTCTTCCCCCTCTGGGGAAATTTTACTTAGAAAATTAAGTAGTAATACACCCCAAATATTGAATCTCAAACTATCTCAGAGTCACTGTTTTTCTCTTTTGACTGGTTCTATAATTTTTTTTGCTCCATTTACTTTGCATCTCAACACTTGGCAAAGGATGTTTCAAGATCAGAAAAGGTGAATTTTCTTCATTTAATTGAGGAGCCAAGATGAGAGGGTAAAAGTCCGAGGGGCCACTTTACACAAAAAGCCTCTCTTAAAAGAAATTTGGGTGTGGAAAATGAAAATGTGAGCTTAATCAAAAGCTAAGACCTTTGCTTCCGCTCTTTTTATTTTTAAACACCGAAAATTAACACTGGCAAGAGAAAAATCTCCAGTGAAAAACTTTCGAGCAACTCATGAAAATCAATTCTGTTTTTCATATATGGTTTAGACATTTAGGTTTTTCGTGTAAATTGGGAAAGGATAGCCAAGAGGGATTCTAGAGAATCTTCAACGCTGTGACATCTTTGTATCTAAAGAGGAGTCTCGCTTATGAAGTGGTCATTTTTTGACATCGGTTTAGGATCCAGTTGAACTCAGGCATTTAGAAGTCAGAACAAGCACAGCAACAATTAATTGAGCACAATGCAATAAAGGACATACATTAGGAAACTGCAGTCTTAACGGCATTGCTTTTAGCGATATTAATGCTATCTCCTCAACTAAGGAAGACATCAGTTTTGACGTTTTAATTTAACATTGGCAGAGTTTATTTGTAGCCTCTGGGTGCAATAATTGGTTGCCTTTCACCCCATGTTGAAGGGCTCTTGTTGCATATAATTTATTTAACTTCGAATTGCAAACTGTTTAGTAGAAGATTACTTTACAATCCTGGTTTCCACAGCTTAACCTCTATTTATATATTCGCTTTTGGAAACTAAAGGTGAAAGGAAAACATGAGCCATACTTGTTTTGTTCAATTTATATTGTCACAGAGGACATTAACATACAATGAGAAACTGTTCTGTGATTTTGAAAAATGAAAAGTCAAGACATTTTGAAGATAGCATCTAGCCCAGTGTTTTTATAAAACACAGAACTAAATAATCAAACGAAATTATGCATATGGAGGAAATGATTTAGAATATGTTTCGCTGCTAATCGCACTCATGCTGAAGTTTTAAATTTCATCTGTCTGCTCAGATCTATTGTGAGCCATTAAGTGGCTTCCTTTTTTCCCGACAAATTGAATGCTGCAACTCCAAGGAGCTCTTTTGTTCTTTTAATTCAGTCAGCATGGAAATGATTTTCTCATTTCAGGCCCTTTTCTGTCCTCTCTTCATTGTGTCAATAAAATAGAGTTGTGCAGAGCTGCTCTAATCAGCTTAGAGTGCTAATTCAGTGCTCCGGGATGCTATCTGTGTTTGGCTACAGGTGGGCACTCTAAGGGGTCAGTCTCCAGGGGAGTGTAATTGTGTGTCTCCTGGGGCTTGTTTGCAGAATGACCTAAAGCTGAAGCCCCAGCTCGGGAAGGGGGGAGAAACTGAACAAACACATGCCCATGCAAACGTATACAGCTGTATTTTCACGGCGACCGTTTGCGTGGTCTGACATTCTGAGATTCTAGCAACATTCCTTGCATTCTATCTTTTCTGGGTCTTCTATGATTTAGCCATAAAACACGAATCGTTTTAAAGTTTGCACATGTCCTAAGGGTACAAGCCATACAGGATTTCCAAGATGCAAAGTAAAGTCTAGGCTAGGATTTTAACACACGGGATAATATGACAGACTAGACCAGAAAAGAAAAACAGAAACTGCCAAGTTGGGAAAATATATTCTTTTGTGTCCTGTGAAAGCAGCTTAATACATAAATATGGGAATATTATGAACTAGTAAATTAAGCTTTATGGGCAGTGAGGAATTTCTGACAACTCTGGAGAAGAAATAATGATCAGTTGTTTGGAATAAGGGGAACAATTTGGTAGGCATGGGCTTTTTGAGAATTAACATGTCTTTGGGCAGTCTGGGGGGACAGCAGATCCTGCTTAGAGTATTGTCAGGGTGAGTGTCAAAAACACGTTGTGAATATGGTCTTATTTACTGGGTTTGACGTTTTGGGTATTAGGATTAAAAAGTGCCACGACATCTTCTCTTTTTTTTTTTTCTCTCTCTCTAAGATATTTTGATTTTTTCTCCCCCTCTCAGTACATTGGGATTAATTCCAGTCTCAATGGAAAACCTTCAGAACTTCATTACTCAGGTCATTATATAATAACCTTAAGTAGGTTTACAAAGTAGAAAAGAAAGGAGCGATAAAAGATTTCAGCCTTGTGGATCTACCGGTTAACTATAGACGGACTGAGCAAATATTCTTTTATTTGCTTAAGAAACTTAACACTTGTCTAATATATTAGAGAAAAAAAAAGTAGCCTTCTTATTAACTGAAGAATGGAGGTGAAATGCTTTATCACTTGAATGATTTGAGAAGAAATCTTTTAGTCTTATTGTAATAAATTCGAACCAGCTTTAACCAGCCAATTTATAGAGTTTATGTTGTTATATATGAAGTTTCGTGTGAGGACAATAACTGGTTTGTGGAAATACCAGTTGGTAAAATAGACATAAAAAGGAAATAAATTTATCTTCCACATGTTTGGAAGACGTTGTTTGGCTTTAATTCTGTAATTCTTTCCTTCTTCAGCTAACATTTCAACTACATGACATAGCTGGTTGGGTTGATCTTGTTAACACTCCCGCTTCCTGGAAGAGGTTCAGGGTATCACTTAGCTATTTACATTTATATATTGAGGATCAGTTTGGGGTGGCATTAAGGGAGATGAAGGAGAAAATACGGCAACTCATAAAACTAATCTGTTTCATTTTTCTTTTCCATTTGGAAAGGTTTTCATGGAGGGCTCCAAGGTAGTCAGAATTCAAATTCCGTAGTCTTCACTAGAGTGAATTCCCCCATTCTCGTGATTGCTAACTACTAATGATTTTTCTGATTTAAAAATTATATTTTCAGGCAAAAATAGTTTCACTATTGTTTTCTGAAGCCGACGAGGCGGCTCGTTTGCTTCTTTTGTGTTTTAAAAGGGCTTTTGTTCTTACTATTCATTTACCTAGTTTTTGTTTTTTGTTTTTTTCTCTTCAGATAAGTGAATTTGAGGTCATCTTAGCATTAGCTAAATGCTTATAAATTGACTAACCATTATGTAGTTAGACTTAGGTGGTGTGAATCATTGCATGAGGAGAAAAAGAAAGCCATGCTTTAATGACTCGCTTTGGTAGTTTTTGTCTTTATAATAATAAATTCTCACTTCTTGGAATAAATCAAAATCAACAGTATGACTTCCTTTTTGCGGGGAGGGCCTAAATCATGTTCATACAGTTTTGGTCCAGATACCAAAGTTCCAACCCTGATTCAGTTCAAATGGCCCAAGAGGGAAATCAGAGCACTGGGAGACCATCTACGTGAAGGGGACTTTGTTGTTGTTGTTGCATTCTCTCCTCAGGTCACCTATTTCACTAGTTCTCTTCTGCATTGAGTAGATTTATCAGAAGATACATGTTGAAATGATTTGTCCTGATGCCCTATGGCAGAATGCACTGGGCATGGACTCTAGTGCCTACTGGGTAAAATGAACTTGGCTTGTCTTTGCTGTTTATTATAATTGCCAAGTCCAAGGTTTCTAATGATGTCGATGATCTTTTCATTCCTTGAATGAAATTGGGACCTGGAATTAGGACCTGAAATTGGACATTAAAATTTTGAGTTGAACGGTGGAATAAAATTGTAGGATTGGTTTTTCTTCTACCATCAATGTTTAAGGCCACAGGATGCTTTGGGGGAAAAATACAAGAAATATTTTCATGTGAGTGCTTTGAGTTATTAAGTAGAAAACTCTACAGTTTGACTATTACTGTTAGTGTCAAGGAGATGATTTCATAGTAAAGTTAGCAAATTACACAGTCACTTTATTTTTTATTTTTGCCCAGGTAGTCACTTTAATATATGATTCCTACTTAGTTGTAGATACCTAGACTATGTATCATTTCTGGCTTAACAAATTCCTTGTATAATTCTGCCAAAAGTGACCAGCTTCAAGGAATTATTACCTTAACTTCCTGAGATATATCTCTTTAAATCCAGTCTGATGATCTTCTTGTAGGACTCAGTGATTTGCCCCCTACAGGAATATCTACTTCTTTTCAGTATAAGCAACTATGACTGTGTAGAATAAAATAGAAAATAAATGTAAAATCTAGCATATCTGAATGATCGCCCCTCTTCCCTTTTTTTGTTAAAGATGATGAAAACAAGGCTTACTTTTGCTTAGTGCTGTGGTTGGAAAAATGCACTTTTTGGAAAAGCTTGGCCTCTACAAAACAGCTTCTGGAATAAATGCTTAGCATTCCTAAATAAGAGGTCATCAATGCAATTTTCTGTGATTCAGAGATGAATGGGATCCGTCTATTATCAATTCCTCAATCAGGGAAAAAAGGAAATTAAGTTCCTAATTAGGTGAATTTGGACTAAAGAGGTGGGGCATTGAAGGGATGAGGAAAATTGAGAGGTAGTTGATGGCATTTCAGACTAATGATAGGAGAGGAAATGAAGAAGGAGGTGGGCCTGAGTTGAGCCTGAAAGGTCAGTGACCTTATTAGGACAAGGGTAGTGGTAGATCTTCAAAAGCTTTTACCTTTTACCTTGACAAGGTGTCAGGTTCTGGGGATGGACAAAGATGCAAATACTTGAGAAAGAGGATGGCAAAATAAGACAACATATTTTTATAAGGAAAACATTTGAATCTTGAAGAGGGGAAGTAACATTCATCAGCCTTGTAACTATTATTTCTTGCTCACTTTTCTATGTGCCAGAAGACACATAGACTATTCCTCTTAGATGATGTCTGGATTTACTTTAATGCAGGAGAGATAATGCTTCTTTTAGGGATTAGGTTTCACTGTTAATTTTAATGAGTTTTATCCTTTATTTGTATCTATTAGGAAGATACATAACTCTATTAAGGCTACTATGGCCTAGATTTACCAGTGTAAACACAGAATGATAGCTATTTATTAAAATAGTTATCATACAGATGTGCACACATTTTTATGTAGATGAAATTTAGTTTTTCCTTAATAACCTAAATTCTCTGTCTATTACCATGCCAAAATATGCAAACCTTTGGTCGTTAGCCACACGGCTTCAGAAGTTCTCAAGTAAAAGGACTCTTGAGATAAAGTGGATACATCTATCTAAGGAAACAAGAGATGATTTACAATCTTTTAGCCATAATCTTTTTACTAATGTTTTTCTAATTTTTTACTAATGTTGTAAAGAAAACAATGAGCAAATCATTCAGGTGTTTGGGAATGTAAATCAGATTAATAGGATGAGAAAATTAGGTAATGATTTGGACAGTTTTAGTTATTTAGGATAGATGTTGATTGTTAGTATAGTAATTATATGTAACATACTTTTTAACATTTAATGCCCTCTAGTAAGTTTCATGGGTGTTTTAAGTGTAGCTTTGACCTGTGTATTTCTTCCAGGGAACAAGTGTTTATCCTTTTATTATTATAATGAACTGATAAATTAAATATTTCAAATTCTTTCCATTGTAATCCTATCTCTAGGATAAAAACACAGCCATAGTCCCCTTATTACGTTACTGTACAGTGGAATTATAACATGAGCTTCATATATAATTTAAAATTTTCTAGTAGTCACATTTATAAAAAGTAAAAGAAACGGGTGTAATTTTAAAAATATAGCTTACTTAATCAGTATACCCAGAGTATTATCATTTTAAAACATAAAGCAATGTAAAAATAATACCTGAAATATTTTACCTTTTTTGGCACTGAAGTCTTTGAAATCCGGTGTGTATGCTTAAAAACTCATCTTAATCTGGACTAGCCCGATTTCAAGTGCAGAGGAGTCACATGTGGCTACCAGCTACTGTTTTCAACACAATCTTCAAAAATCTTGAGGACTCCATCTTTCACAGTGTGATTCAGGTCAATGTTAGTTATCACAGAGTGTGAGCACTGAGAGCCACCATGAAGGCCATCTGGCCTAGACCACTTATCTTATAAATGAGGACACTAAGGGTCGGGGAGGGTCAGCTTTTTGCCCAAGGTCACCTAACTACTTTGGGGAGTAGATCTTAGACCGCATTCCAAGTCTTCTCCTGAATCTTATTTATTTTGAATTTTCTTCGAAAATGCTGCTTTTGCCGGCCATTTATGCAAAGATGCCAAAATACGGTGGAGGGTAAGAGAACAACCGAGTAAAATAAACAACCAACCAACCTATCAACCAAATAAATCTGGCCATTATTAAGAAGATAGTCTTAAAACTTTGCATGTCCTGGGAGTACCACTTCCGTAAAAGATTTCTTGCATGAACAGCATATCACTTTATTAGAATTTATCATGTTTTTACCAAAAAAAATATTTATATTGTAGGTAGGTAATTAATTTAATTTTAGCTATGGTAGATCATTTATATTGATATTTCTCTCAGCCCTAAAAAGGAAAATAAAGACAGGACTTTCATTTCATCTTACACTAAGTTACTCCCCTTTTTGCTTTGTTGTGATTGAAGCAATGATGGGAAAATGACGGAGTCCGGCCTCACATTTGCGGGCCCGCAGACACAAAAAAGGAAACTTGATTGTTCAGATTTCTGCATTTTTCTTTCCTTAGTCAATATCTGAAATTAAGCCCCACCTGACAGGGTCAATAAAACGCTACTGATTACAATTTATCTGGAAAGCATAAACGGGAAAGATACGGGTCTTCTTTTACAGAATTGGCAGCTGATGCTTATTGAACCTGAGCTAACATTCCCAAATGAAATGAAATGGGGCAGTGTGAGTCATATGATAACAATGTTGTCATCCTGGGGAACAGTCTCGGTATGAATCAGCACAGTGTGAAAATCAAACATGTGAACACCAAGCGGATGTCACGGAACCTCCCTCAGTTACAGACACACATACCTGTACCCATAGGAGGGCTCCCCACTAAACGCTGAAGTGGCCAGAGGTTCCCAAAGAAAGAGAAGGGCTGCTGTCACCGACTAGATGGGGTTTGTAATAGTATCGTCCTGTTTTCACTCTCCACAGTAGAAAATTTCTACTAGGCTAACAAGGCAGAGGGTAATGAGAAACATGCCAAGTTTAAAAAAAAAAAAAAAAAGGAGCAAGAGTGAGGAGTCTAACCTAGGAACAGGAAACAAATGTGATCAATTACTCCAAGTGTGGAGCTCACAGATACCTTATCTTAGGGCTCCTTAAAATAAAAGCCTGATTGTTACCAAATGCGTCTAAGAAGTGGGGGAGAAAACACATTCATGGCCAGAGCAAGGAGGGGGCCGGGGAGGAGCGGGGGTGGGGGTGAACATGACTTTATATTGATGTAAAAAAAAAAAAAAAAAAGCAATTCTACTGTTTTTCAGTCTCCTGAAGTATTTAGAGAAGTGGTTAACAACCAGGCATAGCCTTAACTAAGCAGGCAGTAAAACGGTTCAATGTTTGAAAAATAAAGATACTCTAAATATGACATGGGGCCGGGGCATAGACCTACATGGTAATATATAGCGCTGCTAATGGCTCAGTCAGTGTGGAACTTTTCTTCTGTTCTACATAATTATTTGTCTCAAAAGGTTTAAAGACGAAATGTTATTTTTGAAATGATTGCAAAGAAAAGTTCTTAGCTGCAGTATATATATATATACTATATATATATGCTATATATATATACAGGCTGTAAAATATGTGTATACATGCCATCTATATGTAGGTATATGTATATAGGGCATTAATTTTTGACTCAGTTGAAATATTCATTTTTACTTTCGTCTATCTGCAAGGGAGTCTACATATAAAATGTTTACATATTCTATGCAATAAATAATAAAAGTAATCACGATGTTGATCATGCTCATTTTAAAAGCACTGGTTTGTTCGCGAGTCCCCAAATAACACGCAGAATCTAATGAAAAGGTGTGAGTATATTCTACTCATCCTCAAATAAGGAAGGAAATATCATGGCTAAGGCTATGAGTAAGAACCTCAGGGCTGCGGATCTTGGCTACGCATTCCCCAAATTTCCCATAAGTGCAATAGAATTAACACTATTCCTTTCTTGGAGATCCTGGGTCAGTAGGTGTTACAGGATTATGTTATGAGGTGTGACTATAAAGTAGTGAGACTGTTTTTCACACTCCACACCCAGAAACAGCCTCTTTTACTTCAGTGGATAAAGCATAATAATTTTTCTGAGAGCATTCACCTCATCTGGTCCTTACGCACATGTGTGTGCACACAGGCAGGACCGCAATATTCCCATCTTCCTTCACTCTTCATGGAAACCATCACTGCTTTCTCAGGGATCCTGGGTAGGCAGATGGAATAGAATTATTTCTGTTAGTAGAAATGATTTTTTAAGGTTCAGTTTCTTTGGGGGAAGATGCCCTGTAGATAAGCAGAGAGAAATAATCATCCATTTTTTTAGAGGACTTTGTTAGAATGGTCTTGCCATCCTGTCCTCCCCATATTTTTCCAATTAAGTCCTAGCCTGTTGGAATCAAATGTCTTCATGGGATGGCAGACTGCTCAAGTAGGCTATTTTGCACATATTCTGTAGCATGCTTAGCAATTGGGCCTGTCAGTCAGTCAACACATATTTATTGGGCGTTTATGTGGCGAACCAGACAAATCCATTCCCTGAGCTCTTGCTCTTATGTTTTCAGGGCCCTGTCATCCACACAGAGTTCCTAATTGAAATTTTCTTTTTCAAAGTAGACTCATCTACATTTGAGTTATAAGAAGGAAGGTGGGACTGCAGGAGGTACAGAGTCCTTTTATTAGGGACACCTTTGACCCATTTAAGGGTAGATAACTTACCTTCTGGACACCTTCCGTAGATTGTGCCCCTTCCCTGTTTTTGTCTTTTATTTGTGCTTGTTATTATGATTATGAAGGAAACACATGTGCTTAAAATTCAAGCAGTGCATTAAGCAAGTCTCCATTCTCCTGATAGACACTGCATATCTTTAGTCTAACAATTTCTTCTGTATCCCTCTTAGAAGTTTGCACATACGCTCACAAACACACACACGCGTGCGTGTTGTATATATGTGGACAGAAATCTTTTTTGTTCAAAGTGTACTTGTATATTCCTTATTCTTGAAGTAATATTTTGAAGGTTTTTCTATGTGTATCTGCATGTATATATCTCTATAGAGCTACCTAACTCTTAAATATGTGTATTTAATTAACTAACCACACTTGTCTTCCATCACCCCCCCTCCCTTCCAGAGGCACAACCAGTATTTCTCTGTGTATCTTTCTGGATGTAGGGTATACATATAAAAGCAAATGCATACTTATTTTTCTCTTTTACACAGGTATTATACCCTAAACGCACCATTTTGCAGTTCGCTTTTTTCTCAACTATTTATCTTGCAGATTATTCCATATCAGCGTGTAAAGAACCTCCTGATTCTTTTTTACATGTTGTATAGTATTCCGCTGAATGAATGTACCATAATTTATTATTATTATTATTATTATTATTATTATTATTATTACTTGCTATTCAAACAATGCTAAACGGAGCTGTGTGAGGATATCCAGAGGATAAATTCCTAGAAGTGAACTGATGGGTAAAACAGTATGTACACTTATAATTATTTCAGGTTTTGTTAATTTTCTGTACTAACCAACTTTCCCGACAGCAGCAGATGGAAGTGTTTATTTGCCCACTCTTGAACATCAACGTGGTGTGTAACCAAATTACCTGACTTTTGCCAATCATGGATAAAAAGTGGTATTTCAGTGTATTTGTGATTTAAATTTCTTCTATCCTGAGAGTTTCACATAGTTAAGGGCTGTCTGGATTTTTTTTTTTAACTGTCATTGGAGTAAACTTTTTTTTTTTTTTTTTCCCTGTGCTTCTCGGATAAAATGACTTTATGGTCACATATCTAGTTAATGACAGAGGTAGGACTAGGATTCAGATCCTCTGGTCGTTAACTTAATAATTTAATTAATTTAAAATATTTCCTGCTATAGTATACAGGATAGTATTTCCTATCATTTGAATCCTACCCACCTTGGGTTATTGTGAGGATCATATGGAATAAGTTAGAATGTGAAAGCATTTTCAAAACGAAAAAAGGCTCTCCACCACGCAAGATAATGGTTCGTTTAATTTTACAAAGAAATCACAACATTTATCACTCCTGAAAATATGCAGTACATAATGAAAATAGAGTAGGAGTGGTTTGACCCGGCTGCAGTCTGGGAGAGGTAAGGCAATTAGGTTGTTATGAGGCCTTCTGGACAAGCGGAGTCCTGATTTTACTAGCTTCGTGCTGACATGTACGCCTGGTTTTTTTTCCTCCCCTAAAGAATGGAAAACATTGTACCTTCGCAGAGTGATGGCAGTCTTGCTTCGCTTAAAACTTCATCACCCTCCACGCGAGCAATTTGCCTTGCATTTTTAAATGGGGGTGGGGGGGAGGTGGAGGCAGATTCCATTTGAAGTTTCATAGATATTTAGACTGACCGACATTTCTTCATCTGTGAGTTCTTGTTTATTAGGGGAAACTCCAAGCTTTTGGTAATTGGGTCTCATTGTTTTCACTCACGATGGCTCTAGATAGCATAGGGGTTATACATGTGTGCATATGTTTCCTTCGTTATTGGATCGCTCAATGTTGTGTAAAATCACTTCGAGGCATTTAGTTTTATTTATTTTTCATACGAGCTGGGCATACTGTTTATTAATTTTGCATGCATGTAGCTTAAAGACATTACCCAGCACACAGTAATGGCTGTCCTAACATCCATGTGCAGAAGTGGAATTCAGGAGATTAACTTGCATTTGACCTAATTCAGCTCTCCTGGTAATGAGGGGTGCAGGGGCACAGAATTAATCTCTCTCAATTTGTGGCTCTCAGGGGTGCTGCTAAGTTTAGAGTGCTTGAATTTTAAAAGTCTCCTGTTGTGCCAAGAAGTTTCGTTACCCAGTAGAACTCCGTTCACTGTTGTGATGGCTGTGCTGGCTTTATCTATTGCAGCAATATTTGTGACGATTATTATGAATATGTGTGATGTGAGTTAATTGCATGGTTTGGTTCAGAAAGTAAAATGGGAAAATCTTGGGTCGGATCTATTGAGCCATGATGCTTTCTTTCCCTCCTATATCCCTTCAACTCTTGGGTTAGCCAAAAATACAAAAAGCTTTCAAACTGCTTTACAAATACATCAGAAGCTGTCTGTTATCGTATATTTGTTATTCGATGCTAAAGTGCTGCTGCTGGGAAGGTATAAGTCAAGTTGATATAATTTGGATTGATTTGCTTTTAAAAGCTTTGAAATGACAGTGCAATTATTGCTAAGATGCAGGTCCCTTACAACTGGATTAATGCATTTAATGAACAATTTGACCACATAATTTATTTCTGTGGAGTTAACGTTAACTGTTAAATGCATTTATTCCCTAACAGCCATATTAATACTGTGATAGCGTGCAGCAGTAGCAGCAGAGGTAAGCTGTAGAAGAATCTCTCAACCCTATTTCAGTTCCCAATTCTCACTTCATTCCCACCAAGTTTTATCCTGTAGCA
The DNA here is from genome assembly GCF_048418805.1 of Vulpes vulpes. NCBI lineage: Eukaryota > Metazoa > Chordata > Mammalia > Carnivora > Canidae > Vulpes > Vulpes vulpes. The sequence continues at coordinate 40,218,719 of NC_132782.1, forward strand.
GATCAGTAGCTAGGTCTGTCCTGTGTTTTACCTCTCTCGCTCTTTTTCTATCCTTCCTTTAATACAGGTAAAGGGCCCTGAAGCCCATGGAAAGAATGTTGACCAGAAATCAAAGAACCAGGTGTCCCCAAATCTGCAAATTGCTTCTCAAATTTCAGACAGTGGCGTTAGCCATTCATGTATGCGATGGTTTTTGTTTTAGAGACCTCATTCTGGCTAACCTCCCTGATTATGCTGAATGGTCCAGGGAGAGTCAATAGTTTCAAATGAAAATAATTTTAGGCCTTTTGAAACGGTCCTTTGAGAGATCATCCTGATTAACCCTTTGGTTTACTGATGAGGGATCATCCTGATTAACCCTTTGGTTTACTGATGAGGAAAGTGGCGCCCACAGAGGCTCAAGGTCATTTGCTAGTTGATGGCAAAACAAAGTCTAGAATCCAGGTCTCTTTGCTCTCAGGGCTTTCCTGGGAACCCAGGAATAGAATAGAATAGAATAGAATAGAATAGAATAGAATAGAATAGAATAGAATAGAATATTTAAGATTGCCCCATTTTCACCTCCGGTTATCTGTCTAACTTGAGCACTTCATATCTTTTGTCAGATATAAGAGAAACAGTCAGTGCTTGATGTGGCTTTCTTAGAAATAGAGGGAAGGTTTACATCTAGCTCTATCTGAGGGAAACATTCTGAAAGATTAAATGCCTGGGAATATTGCTTGCTTATTATAACACCAAGTCTAAAGTGGTAACTTTACACAAAAACACATATATATAATTAACATGCTATAGACACACACACACACACACACACACACACACACAGAGTGTAGTATTCTAAATTATGGATCTTTAAAAGTAAATAGTGACAAGGCTACCATAACATAAAACTGTGCTTTGGTGCTATGCAAAGATCTATCCTTTGATTTTTCTTTTCTTTTCCTTTTTTTTTTTTTTTTGCATGCCAAGGCAAAATACTAATGTTTACAACATCTCCCAAAATATAATGCGATTTTTATATTACTTTCAAAATTTTCAAAAGTCACCAATTTTATGTCTTCAAGTTAGAAAAGTTAGGTTATTTCATATTAGAAAAGCAACACTTTGAACCTCGTTTGATAATCGTAAGGCGAAGGTTTTAGGCAGTAAATCTGAATGTTAATAATGTTCAAGAATTTCCAGGATGGTGATGCAAAATGCTTGACTAATTTAAGTATGTTCAGATTAGGCATATTGTATCTCTTTAACGTATGTCAAATTGGCCCCTCTAAAAGATTTATTAAAACTAATATGTTCAGTAGAGTTGAGTGCCAAGCAGCATATATTTTTACATACAGAAAAGCGGATTTGAAATTGGGCAGTACATAAGAGGTTGGGAAAGCAGTTATGGAGATTTATTTAGGCACTGATTTAAATTTAAATTAACAGCAATACTAAGATTTAATTTTCCATTCGTTTAGCTATTAAAGAAGATAATTAACAATGTGTTTCGCAGAATCCAGCTCTCGACTTTTTTTTTTTTTAATTTTTTTTTAACTACAACATTCCCTTTCAAATCCGGTGAGTCAGTAGGAACTCGCAGCTCGGAGGACGGAGCCAGAGTGCAGCGTTAACGTACAGCGGCCTTCCTCCTGCACCCTAAGATGCCGGGCTGCTTGCTGCACTTTTTTAAGCAGCTGCCAACATTGTCAGCACTGATCTGTCAGGAAGGATTTCTCCTGGCAAAACTCTGAAGCTACTTTCTGACATCTTCAACAAACTAATTGTTGTCTCCTGCCTCTGTGAGCCCTCTGAAGTCCCAACGAGTTAGTGTCTTCTCAAGAGATGAGAAAAAGGACTCACAAAATCAATTTATCAGGCTATTACGCATTGTCATCAGCCCAAACAAAAACCTGCTAAAGACAGGAGAAAAAGTAGAAGAAATGGGTCTCTGAGAAAAGGTTACAGAACATCCATCTTCTCTCCTCTTCTGACTGTTTCCTTTCTTTGCCCATTTTCATACCCGTTTCCCTCCGCTAAAAGACACTTTATGACAAGCATTGTAATCTCTTTAGAACGGAGGGGAACCTCTTCTTTAGGACACAATCTTTGCAAGTTGTGAGTGACAGTGGGAAAGGGTCCAATTGCCACTGAGGACACCAGGCAATAAATCATCCTCCCCTGGCATCAGCTGGCTGGACCAATCCCCACTTCCTGAGGAACTACCAGGCCCTGGATGTCACAAAACAGCTATTGTCAGCTCCTAGCGGCCACATTCCCACTTTCTCTCGACTGAGATTTTCAGTTTACTTAAGACTTTTCACAGTGCAGAGCATATTGGGAAGAAATATTTAAACCACTGCCACTAGAAAGAGAAATATCCTGGCATTAGGTGATTATTCCCACATTCATGTAGGGCGACAGTTATTGGAGGGAACCCTCCGTTTTCATTCTATGTATCATCAAGCGGTTGCTCCATCACCATTAAAAGTTCACATCTTCCCATTTAAAAAAAATGTTTAAATATATAGAGAGAGTCAGCCTCAAGATGACCCTATAGGAGCAACGTGCAATTGATAAGGTGAAATTTTATAAATAATGTGGAAGGATAGATTGCTAGTGTAATGATTTCCTAATTTGGTAGAGTTAGGGCATTTTCAAATGGGTATTTGCTTGCTTTCTCTGCAGTGTTTAGTTCCTGTATATTCTTACCATCAACATGTTTGTAAAATGTAAGGGGCAAATTGATTTTTAGTTATTTTTTATAGAGATTAAGAACCATCAGAAATGCCAAATACAGCAGTTATTTTGTATATAATTTAAAAGTCATACAAAATAATCCAAAATTTAGTGGGACATGAAATTTTGTCATAACAGATTATATATACTTATGTATAATTTATATATGTTTATATATAATCTTACATGTAAGGTTATACATATTTCATTAAAAGCTTGGTTAGCTGATGAAACCAAATATGACAGGATAAATATTCAAATCTGAGATTTTTAAATAGTCTCGTAACTATTGAATTTGTTTTTAAAATTATCTTGAAAAATATATAAAGATTATAGCTATAGTATATTAACCACTACTTTGCATGGTGAAAACTTTTCCCCTCATTTTTTGATAACTTATATTTTTAGCACAATTTCCTCGATGAAAAAGGATGACTTAAAGTAGAGGAAATTTGAATAAAGAATTGGCCAAATCCTAATACAAGCGACAACTCTTTATTTACAAAATGCTAAAAAAAAAAAATCTGAAAAAGTGAAAAATATAGTCTATCATCCTGATCTAGTTCATAAACATTTTTGATGACTTACTATGTTTATCGAATATTGAGGATGATCCAAGCATTTGTTATTATATTGACAAAAGATCCGGATAATTGGCAGATTTTTTTGTTTCACCTGCCTGTTTCATGTAGATATAGCTCCTCTCTATTTCTTTCTGCAAAAATGTATTCTTGCCAAAGTTACCTGTCAGTCTCTTTTATGATTATGAAGAATACCTTGCCCAAGAGGTGATGGATTTCCTTTTACCTCCTAAATCATCTCTAGCTGTCACATTCAAGTTGAAACACTTTCATTATCACAAAACTCACACAATGCAGATGATATGCCTCTTTACAATTTAGTAACAAAAGGCTAAATGTATTTTTTAAACATTTTAATTGTGTACACAGCCACTTCCAGCTTTCTGCATTTTTTCCCTTTTCTTTCTCATGTTGTAACAACCAGTGATTAACTGCTATCTTTTAATATTTTTTGGTTGACAACGGTAATACTGAAAGCATTCTGGCCCTGTGAATTCATAGTCAAATGGTGACACCAACCAGACGAGATGATGGTGTACTGGCTCGATGACAGTTCTATCTCAGTTCATCATCTTAACTAAAAAATAATCCTATCTAACTTGAAATCCACAGCAGCTATAAGTAGAAAATAAATCCAAACCCCAGCTCAGACTTGTAACCTAACAGCCATCATAAATAATCAGAGCCTATTTGAAGGTGGAAGATGGGACATTAGAAGCTATTTACACTACTAGAGTGATGCCATCGATCAGTCGCGGCAACCCGTAGATAAGGCGCCTATGATGTCATGGTTATTTATGATGGGCATTGACAGTAAAGCTACTATGGAATTTTCTCCTCAGACAGCTTCATTCATTTTTGTTTGTGATGCATTTTGTTGTTAAAGAAGCAATCAATAGCAAAATCGTGGTGATAAAAGTATTACTTGTTAAATATGTGAAAAATGTGCATGTGTGTAGGAGTGTGGGACAAAAGATGAAGAATTTAAAAATTCTCTGGCGGTGCTTACGTGTTCCAGCTACAAATACACAGTAGATTCATTTCATGTATCTTGGGCCTTAAAATGTGGTCCGGTTGTTCTCACTCTTGTATCTTACTCTCCTGTTGGAAAGTACAGTTCAAATGCTCCCCGCCCCCAACAATACCAAATATCTGACTGACACTGGATGATGTAACAGCAGAGAAATTTATTGTGATAAAGCGAATAGCCGTTACTTTCTACACAAACCTTCTGCATAAGAGAGATTGGAGACTTTATTTCACATTTTTAAATGTACTTTTCACTTATTTAGTTCTTCTTCTCTCCCACGGCTCATCTTCTGCTACTCAAAGTATTCACTAGACCAGTGCTTCTTGCACTTCTCTGTGCATGTGAATCTTCTAGGGATCTTGTTAAAATGCAGTTTCTGAATGGGTAGGTCTAGGAGGGGGTCTGAAATGCAGCATTTCAACTAAGCTCCCAGGCAATAGGATGATGCCCGTCTAGGGATCACACTTTTATTAGCAAGAAATTAGGTAGGATGGTTATTTCCCGGCCTTTTGGGCTTCCTTCCAGATCATTTGCCTCTATTTTAAATGGGTGTTTCCCCCTCCTTAGTGTAGAGCAGTGGTTCTCAAATGCAAGCTGTATAGAATCTCATGGAGAACTTGCTTATTTTTTTTTTTAAAGATTTTATTTATTTATTCATGAGAAACACAGAGAGGAGAGAGAGAGAGGCAGAGACACAGGCAGGGGGAGAAGCAGGTTCCATGCAGGGAGCCCGACGTGGGATTCGATCCCGGGGTCTCCAGGATCACGCCCTGGGCTGAAGGCGGCCCTAAACCACTGAGCCACCGGGGCTGCCCCTGTTTAAACACGGATGGCAGAGTGTCCACCTCAAAAGTTTCTGATTCGATAGGTCTGGGTGGGCCCAAGAATTTGCATTGCTGGAAAGTTCCCGGGTGACCATGTTTTGAAAACACTTGGCGTGGAGCCCTAATTTAGCGCTGAATTCCAAGCACAAAATGCCTGGAGCTCATATATAATGCTGCCCAGGTGGTAGGCTACAGAACAAAGAAGCACATAGTGGAGAGGAATGAGCCTTGGTTGAGCACCTACTAAGTGTCAGCTGTTCTATGAAGCTCATGACCTACGTCATCTGTTATCTCAACTGCTCTAATTTATCCAGTGTTTCTCATGGAGCTACTCTAGTGATACAGATCAGAAATCATATTGAACAAGTGGCCTACAGGGTTGCAACTGTCATAAAAACAGCTCTTCTCCCGATTTCTTCTTATAGGATTCCCAACCTCTACTCTGAGAATGTGAAAATACAGCTTCCCACCCCTCACCCCCACCACCACCCCAGCCCTTTTTTTCCTATTGCTCCCACCTGGTCTGTTAAAAATCCATAGACAATGATCCAAAAGCGTATTTCCTATCTTGCAGGTGTTTGCCAGCCAGTGAGGGCGACGGGGATTCTATAAAAGGTAGTTGGTGGCGGAACAGCAGAAAGAAATGCCCTGTGAAGGAACTCAGCCCTGGACAGAGGACAGATCCAGTTCACACCCTTCTCCCTTTGCTCTCCTCATGCAGTTTTTGTGCTTTCCAGCATGTGCATACACATGCCTGAACACAGAGACATTTCCCAAATACCTCTAATAAATCAGAAAGAAGTGTTGTCTTTACAAAAGTTTCTTTGGCATAAATTACTCCGCTTGCCTCATTGCTCAAATTTGCATCTCAATTCAGTAGTCATCTATGAGGCGCCTACCATCCCAGGTACTTGGGGCACAGTGGGGGCCAAGACATAGCCCAGGCCTGCAGAGATAGCTGTGTGGGGTGGAGGAGACCTACAAGCAAACAGGCAGTTATGGTACAGGGCGAGAATGATTACGTTGTGTAAGGAGGACGTGCAAAGGGATGTCCTCACTTATTAGGCATCCAGGGAAACTTCTTGGAGGAAGTGAAATTTTAGCTGGTGCCTGAAGTGTAAGTCAAAATCGAAGGGCGGGATGGTAGGAATTGGGAGAGCCAGATTCTTGGCAGATAAAGAGCTTGTGTAAGAGCCCCCCAGTCCAGAGAGGAGATGAGAGGCTCATCGAAGATGTCCACGTTGTTCAGTGTGGCTGAACACAAACACTCTCCGACGATACCACTGCCAAATAAATGCTAGGTTTCAGGCCTGCACGTTTTGTGAAGATACAGCATCTGCACATTTTCTTGCATTCTTCACAGAGGGAATGTTTTTTTTTGAAAACCTGTTTTCCTTTGGTAAATAGTATTGAAAATAGTCACAAAGGACAGATAGGCTGTCATGCAGGGTTGATTGCTGATATCATCTTTACCTTCCTGTAATGGCTGAGTATAGATGATATTAAACATTAGTCACCATGTGAAAAATACCCTTGGACACACAGCAACATCTTTTCACATCTATTTGTGTAGAAAGCTGGAGGTCAAGCAAGGGGCAGTGTCCTGCTTGAACAACGTTCTCTTACAAGGATTCAGTTCTAGGAGCACATCTTGGGTACCTTCTGAGTACACGGTATTTGACGGGGGCCTTAGAGTGTGGAGGTTGTACACAAGACCAACTTTGTCCGTGAGGAGTGTGCATTTCATTTACTACTTATAAGACAAGGTGCACAGATACTGCAATGGGAAATTATTTCAGGCAACAATGACTCCCCCTGGGGTTTGTATCGTCAATTTTTTTTTCTTATGATAAGGACATTTTGAGCTAAAAATATGGAGGTTAATGTTATTATCAGTAAATGTGTTCTTGAAACCAGCAAAAGGATGTGCTTGCCTGTGTGTGTGTGTATGTGTAATTGATAAATAACTGGAAACCTGTTCTAAGCTTATGCTTTTGAACGATAGATCTGAGAGGTCTCATTCTACTACGAATCACAGAGAGTCATTAGAGGCACTGGTGGAGAAATATCCCTCCATAGAAAGAAAATCGAAGTTATTTTTCCTACTGAATTTCCCTCTTGCTTGAAAAAGCACATTTATATATTGTGTACAGAGGTTAAACATTAACAGTGGTGGCATTCTATATCTCTCCCTATGCTGTGCTGAGGCATGGACTCTTAGAGGCTGACTAGAATACTTTCTAAGTTAAACAGTGATCCTATATAGCAATTTTTCTCCGTAGGTGATAAACCTTGCCCATAGAAGCAGTCATATATGAAGATAGAATCATTTCCTACTTCACAAAAATTTACAAGCGAGACTCAACTACTTTGTTCTCTTTGGGATGGTCATTCTAGTCCTTTTCAGAGTGCCTTCAGTTGACTTTCTCTAGGTCAAGTTATCTAAAGTCACTGAGATTCTTTTCTTTTTTTTCTTTTTTGATCAAATTTTACTCCCTTGTACTGCACGTCAAACCTTTTATGGGTTCCCGACTGTGAAATAATGGTGGTATCTCTTAAATAGAATGCTGTGTTTCTTTTTAGTCCTTTTTATTAAATTTGTTTATTCTAGAGGTCATGCTTAATCATTTTCAAGAGCATTGTCAGGCTTGTAACAATAAATATTGGAGTTAATTTAAATGAGTCAAAGTTCATTCTCATTTAGCAGCCATCTATTTAAGTAAATCACCTGCCCGGACATTCTCTTCTGCATAGCAGTAAACGGAAACAGCTAGAAACCCATCACAAAACTTTTAAGAAAGATATACAGTGTTCTGATGGAGAATCTTTTTAAAGCATAAGATAAATGGTCAGCAACTGATGTGTATTAAACATGTATTTTATTTAAAGACTAATAAGGGAGTTATATTGTTTTACCAGGCCTAACTTTATCATGAGTATAAATATAGTATAACTTTTTATGTTTTCATTGAATTGCTTTAAGATATTAAATCTTTTCTCTCTAGGTTGTGAGGTAGTCCTTTGTGGTGAGCTTTTATTTGATGAGAGAAAAACGTTGTATTTATTAATATTTCTCACTTTTTATAGGAGGCTCTGCTTCTATGACTTCATATGGTCCCCCTGAAAGCTCCCTAGATTGTACTCAGGAAATGTTATTACAAGACTTTCTGTCATATTTTTTGAAAAGATGGCTTCCTGTGACTTACATAGAACAGTATGTGATTTCACTGGAATTTTAACATCTCTGTGAAAAGGGTAAAGAGGTCAGATGGGGTACAATTACTATTTTATATAAAATGATCATTAGAAACACTAACACCCAAGGTGGATTCTGGAACGCCATTTTGAAATCTAATGAAACCAAACGCTAAGAAATAGTAAATTCTCTAATATCTATTTTGCATAAATTCTGCTGTACCTTATTTCTCTTAAGATCATCAAGCAATAAAAAATACATAAAATTAAATTTTTTCTTGTCCTAAGTGGGTTAAGATCATGAAACCGTTGTTTAATAAAAATTAATTTATTTTTTAAAGTAAATTCATTATACAGACACATATGATACATATTATTACAATAATGGATCAAATGCCAGCACAAATTATCAATAAAACTGACTATTAAACTCCTTTTCTTCAAGTGATTTCACATTATCTTGGATTAGAACAAATAAAAGGAACATTAATAATGGAGATATCCAAACACATCATAACAAAAATGAACAAAAATTTCCAGTTACATTGACTGTGGGGTTCTGAGGTCAACTTCTTTTACCGCATGAATCCTAATTGCACGTGTAAAGGCGAATATTAAAGGTTGTCCTTACAGAATATTCCAATGTCTCCTCTGCTTTGACTGGAACAAACTGTTCCCATTTTATAAAACTTCTGCCCCAAACTTCCAGCCCATGCTGAGCTCACCTTGGTTTTCGGGGTGCTGAAGGAGCTGTGAGGGCCAACGAGAGGGGACAGCGTGCTCTTCTGTCTCAGAGAAAGGACCAAGGAAGATTGTCATGAGGAAAAGTAGCACAGGGGGTGCTTCCCTCCTAACTCAGAGTGAAGTCAGTCCACATCATCACAATCACTGAACTCTCATCAAATCGTCCTGAGCTTCTTACTGGCACAATCTCTTTGGTGCCTGTTTCGTCTCTTTGTTTTTTTTCCCTCTCATATATGACGTGACTGATATGGATGAGTAATTCTATCTCCTGGCCAATTTTGACCTCCTCGTTCAATCCAGTAGTAGGTGGAATTCAATGTTCAGAAATGATCACCACCTGAGCATAGGGAGAAACAGACCCTTGGGAAAAAAACAAGCAAACAAACATTGTGTCTCATATAAACTAACAGGGGCCATTCCTTCCTTATTTGCCAAAGGGCAGCAGAACAGAGCCCTCTTAGAATTGCAGTCCCGTTTTCCTCTTTTTGAACTCTCTTACCTTTATTTGAGGGATTATAGGTTGAGGAAGGAAATTCTAAATAAATGTGGTTAGTTAGGTAATCAAATTCCAAAGATAGATCCTGATGATGGCTTTACTTGCCTTACTTAGCTGGAGAGCTGAATAGTCTTCATTAGATGGCTCCTCTAGACTACTTCTGGAGGGTCAGTTGGCTTCAAGGGACACTTGCCATCATTGATTTTCCTACCATTTTCTTCTATCTTCCTATCTCACTCCCCCCACTCAATTACTTCAGCAATTTTTGGAGCTCATGGATGAGTTAGAAATGTTTGTCTTCCCAGTGGACTTGTCAGTACAGGATCAGCATCCTCCATGGTCTCAACCTTTTTCTCTTTCAGTCAATGGCTTCTTCCCACCCATCCACCAGTGTTCTCCACCTGTGGCTTTTAGCTGCACATTGCAATCAACTAGGGAGTTTAAAGAACTTCCAATCTTCAAGGCCCATCTGGACCAATCAAATCAGAATCTCTGGGAGATGAGGCCCAGGCCCCAGTACTGGTGGAAAACTTCCAGATGATTCTAACTTTGAGAGACACTTTCATAGATGCAATGACCTACTAGTGCCAGTTGTTTCCCCTTGCTCTGCATATCTGTTAAGTTTAACCCAATTAGCTCATCAACAAAGATAAAATGCTTAATAGTATTGCCTCTTGATGTACAATTTTCCTTTGAGCAGCAGCATTAATTCCAGAGCAATAACACTGGTGTTTCAAGGAAGAAAATCCAAACCAATAACTAAAAGTAGTTGTGCAAATTTACTGGATAAATTAGAATTAGATAAAACCAATACACTAGTTCTCTATGGACTTAATCCTATGAGAAAGCATAAAAGAGCCAGCCAAAATTTGCACAGTTATTTTTAGTGTTTTTTTTTTTTAAGAAAGTGCTTAATAAAAAGTTGAAAAACACTCGGAAGTGAGTTCAGAGAGATGCCTCAAAAGAGTAAGTGAAATTGCTACTGACTGGGTTTGCTTTAGGTTTTAAAAACAAAGAAGAAGGCAAGGAAGGAAGGAAGAAAAAAAAAAGGAAGGAAAGACAGGAGGAAAGGAGGGAAAGAAAGACAAGAAGAGTAGTGAAAAGAAAAGCAGTGGCGAATCAAGGTCCTTATGTAAATCTTCCTTTTTCCCAACAATGCAAACAAAGATGGTGTGTTTCCTTCTTGGTTTGTTTTATTTGACTTTGATTTTTCTTTACCTGCAACAATTGTTTCTAAAATATTATATTATCATAATACCAATCAAAAAACTTAAAAATTTGTGTCTATCCATAGTAGGGGGAAACAATATTCCCTAAACTTTTATTTAATCACTGAATTACTTTTCCTTGGCTGGGGTCGTGGGGGTGGTGACAGATCTGTTGATTTTGGGGATCCAGCCTTTAAAATAAGAAGAGATTGAGTCGGGGGAGGGGTTTTCGCTGAGCAACTGATCAAATGAAAATCCCCCCTTCTTCCTAATGTCTGTTGTGGGTAATGACTGTGTCGTTGCCCTGTTATTTATCTTATAATTCATTTAATTCCTAAAATATCAGGGCTGCTTTTCCCGTTGGCTTGGCATATCCCAGCTGTTTGCAGCTTTGACGCGGAGCAGTCGAGCAGTCCATGTGGTTGATGGATTACCCCTTTGTGTCTCTTGTCCCTCCATCCCCTCCCCATCCTGCCTAACTTTCTCTAGGCTTTCTTTTTTTCTTTTCTTTCTTTTTTTTCTGCTTCCACTGAGCCCGATGAGCAGTTGACATTAGATTTGTGCTTCATAAACATGTATAATCTGTGACCAGACCCTTCTGCTCTTCTGAGTATTTTCAGTGGCCTAGGCATAAAGGAAAGAGAATGTTAATTTAAATTTCATAAAATGGAAAGCTATGTTTTTGTTAGGACCTTATATTTTTCCAGAACACTTTTTCTTTTGTTAAAAAAACTTTTTCTTTTCTTTTTTTTTCTGTTTTCCCCAATGCCAAACTTGTTTTTTTCTTCCCCGGTAGTTTGAATTTTAATGGTATTTCTTACTAGATTTATCCTCTGTGACTGCATGCGTGGCTTACCATAGATTTGGTTAATTTGCTTTGCCAGTGAGATTAACTCACTACCAGGTACGGAACCTGAATTAGTTAAGACAAGACTGAAATACGGTATAGGTAACCAATAAATATGATAATTAGTAAGCAGGGCGTACTGTGTTGCTTGTGTCATTTCACAAATGTATGGGTGTCTATTCAAATTTTTCTGGTATTTTTTGAATGCTAAATGTGAATGAAATACCAAATGAAATGTCCCATCTGGTACAGACATTCTATACCAAGTGTGTATCTGTGTCTGTATGAGAATGTAGTAGAGCTGATTGTATTTTGCCCTGATGCTGTGTAAGTCATGCACATACCAAGACAACCTTATACTTGTTATATCCCTTCCTCTTGCATGCTCATTAATCACTGAGCACTAATAACACATTTTTTGTCATGGTACAACAAAAATTCTGGCTCTGACTCTTGTTCTGGCTCATTTACACTGGCCTGCCTGTCAGTTCAAAGCTTTAGGGAATTAATATTGCGAGATTAAAAAGTGAAGTCCCTTAAACATCCCATATTATAAACTTGTGGTTAGTTTTTTTCTGGGAGGAAAAAAAGAATTAAGCCTTCAAAGGGCAAGGGGCATAAAAGTTTCTTGATCAAGATTTCCCTTTTCCTTCTTCACTCTTTTTCCCTGAATAATAGAAGCCCCCGACCCTCCACCACAGCATCCTAGGTCCTGGTAAAATGTTGCTTTCTAAGGAGTTGCCCCGTGGGATATGTGGCTAAGATGCAATGAGCTGCTTGATTATTTTGGATGCCATTTCTCTTTAGTTCACCAATGGTTTGCACTTTTTATCCATTTGAGGATAAGAGTCCATAGGAACACCTCAGTTTTTTTTTTTTTAAATAAAAAAAGAAACGTTCTCCACAACCATCTGGTTTCTATGTAAATGTACGCAGTGACTCTGGAGCCATCCAAATCCCAGTACGCATCGCACTTCCTCGCTGACTCTTTGGTGAATCAGAAGAAGAATCAAAAGCCTCTTTGAGGATTACAGAAAAGGAATTCCACATGTGTTAGTGTGTGCATGTATAGGCAATTTATTTTAGAGAAAGGCTTCGCTAAAATCAAATGAATATAATCTAAACATGCTTTTAAAAGATTAAAATAAAAAAAAAGATGAATCTGGCAAGCCCTTTGAATTTTATAGTAGGGTCAATTTATGTGGTCCATCCTATGTATTTTGAGATCAATCTTAAGTGGGACTTGAGATAAATGATGTTTTTAAGGTCTCTATCATTTTCCAGTGTGTTATGACACTTGTAAAACTATAAGAAACACTTGCAGTGAACTATTCCTGCCTTCTATTATCATTTACTGAAAGATATTTTTGTAGATATATCCTGTCTTCAAGTTTTTATTACGTAAATCCTTTTATCACCTTTCCAAGGGGATGTTGGTTAATCCTTTTAAGGCTGTGTATATTTTAAAAGTATTTTTAAGTACAATATTAGAGTCCATATTCGAAGCCATTCTCTTTGGTAGGTATGATGTCTGCTCCCAATTTTTAGATGAGAAAACCAAGGAGTGAGATCCAAACCTGCCCATAGTTTGTAAGTGGTCAAGTTGGGAGCTTGAAGTCACAAGTACGTTCAGACGGCCTTCTCTCTTTATTAGCTATATGACCAGTGACAATTTGCTTACCCTTTGTAAGCCTCACTCGTCTCACTTGCAAAGTGGGATTAATATATTTATGTTGCTAGTAGTGGTATAAGGATTAAATATATTATATATTTAAGATGTTTGTGTAATGCCTGGAATATAATAAACATGAAAAATGATAAGATTCACTGGGTAGCAATTATTGTCATTCATAGTATGATTAGAAGCACAAGTAGGACTATTTGTGATGGCATCATAATCAACATGATTATCTAAAATTTACCCACTTTACATTTTGGCAGATTTGCACTTTAGCTATAAATGCGTAAGTAATGGAGCACCACAATTGTCATCTGTGGCGATATTACTTAGGTATGTAGGCAGTAGTATATATTCTAATACAAATTTAAGGTTTATAAATATAGGTAAAGTGATGAAATGAAAACTTTATTATCTGAATTTAGTAAAATGGAAGTAAAATGAGTTTAGTAAAATGGAAGATATTACATAAATGTAAATGTCACTTATTTTGGTTATGTGAAATTTATTTGCTGTGGATTATATTTATTTTTGTTTTGAAAAAATTAAAATCAAGAATAAATATATTCTTTTGCCCTGGGACTTTATAGAAATAAGAAATAAAATTTATTTTTTATCGTGTTTCAGATGTCAGAACACATTTTCATGGAATTAGTCATCAGTTATTGCCAGTTTGTTACATCGTTATTTATTTTTGTCTAGTCTTTTAGATGCAGTATTGTGAAAATATTTAATGATATTTTTTGTAGGAGTTCTACTGTGAAAATGCTCTCTTTTTTTTTTTAACTTAGTCTCAGGCTTGCTCCAGGTGTGATTATATTGCTTTTAAGTAATAGTTAACTGAGCTCTAAGCAGATTCTTTTCCTTTATTTGCTCTGCTTTTACACTTCTTTATTCAGCTAATTTCTTTTTACCCTTGAAAACTCCATCTATCCATCCCTTCTTTAAGAATTCTTTATTCCTGAAATAGATTAAGATATTCCTTTTTCTTTTTCTTTTCTTTTTCTTTTCTTTTTTTTTTTTTTTTTGCTTCCATAAAACTCTGTAATACTTTTCATCCTGGTACTTGTCATGCTATCTGGTAATTTGTGTGTGTGTGTGTGTGTGTGTGTGTGTGTTACTTGTCTAGTTTTTAACTGATTCTTATGGATAGACATATTTTCTTACTCAGCTTCGAATGCTCATCATCTGGCATATAGAAGATATTAAAAAAATGGTTATGGAATGAATGAATAGTAACACTTTTAACTTTTCCCCCTGTATCTAGAAGTTTTTTTCTAATTGAACATATCATACTGAAAGAGAACAAATCATGTTTTGCAATATGACATTAAGAAACCATTTGTGTGTAAGATTTTCCTATATTCATATTTTTTATGAATCTACCCTATGGAGGTAGATGGTTTAGGCTGGTGCAGTCATCCCACGAAGCCATCGATGATCCAAATTCTTTCAGTTTCTGCCTCATTATCCTCAGAGTTGGTGACTTTCATTCTCAAAGTTTTCTCAGAGTCACAGTAGGGCCACCAGAGTTCCAGCCATCACATCTAGATTACAGATAGGAAAAAGAGGTAGGAAAGGCAAAGGGCTCACACAACCTTTTTTGGAAGGCCCACAGAACTATTTCTGCTTACATTTCATTACCCAGGATTTATTTTTACTTTTATTTTTTAAGGATTTCATTTATTTATTCATGAGAGACACAAACATAGGCAGAGGGAGAAGCAGGCTCCCTCCGGGGAGCCCGATTCAGGACTCCATCCCAGGACCCTGGTCCACGACCTGAACCAAAGGCAGACGCTCCAACACAGAACCACTCAGGTGCCCCTCAGGGTTTAGTTTCACCTGACCATGGTGGTCTCAGGAACATCAGGTTTTACTCTCCTTAAGGCAAGAGGGAAAAGAAAGGATATCAGTTGGGGAGGCAGCAGTCTATGTGACAAGACATTGAAAAAAGATTAAAATGAGTTTGCCAGTAGAGTCACGCATTCCTTCGTATCGTGTTGCGTTCCAATCTCTACTAGCACTCTACCAGAGTTCTTCCTGAGGGAGTCACTCGATGAATGTGAGAATTATAAGCAAGTCCATCCATTTGACTGTAAATTGCATGGTGGTCAGGATTAAGTGTTTCTTCTTCACCGCTGTCTTCAGATTCCAGTAAAGAAAGTGGCACTCGGCATACTGTCGGTGCCTGTTGATATTTTAGGATGAGGGTGAGGATGGAGGCTTTGGTTTGAGGTGGTTCTGATTTGACCAGCTTAAGCGATCTTGTTTCAATAGGTGGTTCCTTCTCATGGTCATTTTCTGAAAAGCAGCATTCATCATTTCCAACCGGATCTTCTATCTATGGTCTGCATCGTGCCCCATTGACACTTCCATCAAAGGTGGCAAGCAAGAGTCATAGAAATGTTTTGTTTTGTATCAATAGTATCAAGTCCCTGGCCCGAGTTTAGTAACTGGAACATCTCACATAAAAATTCTGGATTCTGGCTAGACCTGCAACATTAAAAGGTGTTGGCTACATTGGGTACATGTTGTGGCCAGGCAACAGTCGGGGCCTCCCACCTTACCGTAGTCTCCAGGAAGCCAGAATCAATCATCTCCCTAACCTGCCTGGCCCTGTAGGACATCTGTTTTTGGCCCCTTCTCTAGGCTCCAGATATTACCTTCTTGTGTAGACAGATGCTTTGTTCAGTGGTTACGATTTGACTTGCTCACCTAGTTTTTATTCTGAATGATTCTTCTTCTTGCCAGGTCTGGGCCTGTTTGCTTATACAACAGACTGAAACAACTTACAAAAGAGACGTATCATAGGGAAATTCTAATCTTAATCTAACTCAGCAATGAAATGTCACATGGCATAATTACTGAGCTGACTGACCTCACCAGCTTCCAGTACTTTTGGAATCATTGGAAGGTAACATTATCATTTTTCACAAAGTCACTCATAAGAAGATGAATCTCCAACTTAAAAAAAAAAAGTTTACATTTCTTAAACCTAAAAGAAGTCAAATTTCTGTGTTCTTCTAAGACGAGAACCCGTGTGTATAGTCACTGCTGTTTCTGTACTTAGGTCAAATAATGTTTCCTCACCTGAGAATGCGGAGAGTCACCAGATGGGGATTCTGTGTGGCCCGTGCAGGTTATTAGTTAAGGAGCAAATGGTATCTCCCAGCAGCATCAGTTCGGTGTTTCAAACAGTGAGGGGCCTTGTTCTAGAGTCTGAGAGATGTAAGTGACTTTAAGCCTCATCTTTTCCATGAGCAGGGTTAAATAATGTGTGCCATGAAGTATTTTAGAAACTCAGGTGATTATGGCTCTGGCAGGAAGTACAACGGTCTCCACCTTGTGAGTGGAGAACAGGAGACTGACCCCGTTTTGTGCTACATTGAATTTGGGAGCTAGACCTTAGTCTTGGCATTTTCATTTAGCAAGCAGGCACCTTCTTGCAGCTGCCACTTTTGCTTTCTCTACCACCGTGAACTCACGTTGCATTCAGGACTCCAATAACTTTCATCCCAACACACTCTACTTTCCTAGGCATTGGTTAAATGCCTATCAAATTTAAGTATATTTTAACAAACTAATAACTTCCCTTTCTATAATAGAATGTTTTAAAACACTTACACGGTGCTGAATAATTTAGTTGGGTTATATGATGACAAGACTAAACAAACTTTCTCTAGAGTTCTGGGTTTTTCATTTCGTTACTTTGCTCTAAGCAAGCAAATAGAGATGAGCTATGAAATTTTAGGACTTTGCCTTGAAACACGATCTAGTTGACTTATAAAATTTGAGATGTTGACAAAATGTGCAGTCAATAATCAAATAAATGCAGTTACTTCATTTTATGTCAACAGAGAAGGTGAAAAGTGCAACTTAACTGGCTTGGCGAGATTGGAAGGAGGGGCTGGGAACGTAGGAGAGACAACAAAGAGATAGTTGGTAAGATTTAGAGGCTGGCTGCAGCAGGGGTGGTGAGAAGGCAGTGTGACAAAGTTCAGTCGGGTCAAACAAAGTGCAGAAACTTCCTCATAGACACGGACAGGAGGGCTGTAGCCTGGATAGAAACTGTTCGAATGTTGTAATCTAGAGACAGCTCAGATGGTAGTTGATGTGCTGTTTCTGTCTCATCCTGCTGTTCCTTTTGATCCAGGAAGTAGAGAAATCGCCTTATCTCTCATGTACCAGGATGATATAATTGAAATAGGACATGTTTTTGAAGTGCGGTCTTTAAGGGCTTCAAAGAAGGTGTAGAGTGTTACAGGATCGGGACAAGCCTACTTCTCAAAGGCAGTTATGAGAACACATTTATTTAGCAGGGACATCCTTTTGAAAGAAGGGCCGCCTCAATAATGATAAAGTGTGTATGTAATGCCTGTTGTATCGCATACGTTGCCTAAGAGATACGGAGTTTGCTCCCTGACCTGGATCTTGGCAAAAATACAGGTCAATGTCTTTGATGTTGTTATTATTATTATCATCATCATTATTATTATTATTTCACTTCTGTGAGAAGATGGCATCCCACTGGCAAAAAGGTACTCAAGTTTCATTACGTTTCCAAATCAAGCTATATCAGCATATTATCATAAATGCAAACAACGAAAATGATTTTTCTTTTGCAAGGTAGAACATTTGTTTCAGACGAGCTGATGTCTGTGATTTTGCATATGTGGCTACTTGGCACGCCTTTTGTTTCTGACCCTATAGTTGACCTTGGAAGTGGCTTGCTTTAACCATGATGGATGTACCAAAAGATTTATTTTTGTCATCTAAGAGTTGAGTCTTAGGCTATGGGGAGCATAAAAACTGCTTATTGAAAGTAGGCTTGGCAAACCTTTGCTTTCAAATAATCTTCCAGAAGCTCATCTAATTTTGCTAATTAGTAAGAGATAAAATATACCCGCATTGTCCTTTGCAATGACTTGAACCCTCTGCCCTTCCTTGATGATAATAGTATTAAATACATGTGTACTTATTGCATTGAATATTAATTAGCACGAACTGAAAAGAGAGGATTTTGTTACACACCAGTAACACTTTCATGAAATTAATGATTAATTTCACATAAGTACTTTAATACCCCTTCTGAACTGGTAGAAATAACAAAGGTAACATGATTTTAATTTGCTGATCTGCAAAAAAAAAAAGTGGTTAAATAAACTCTGATTATTGAAGCCTGATTTTAATAAATAATTCAAGAACGAAAGAACCGTCACTTCTGTGGGAAGCAAAAGGAGACCATTCAACTGGTAGTGACCTTGTCACTGAAAATTAAGCTCTCTCTCCGAATCTAAAAATCAAAGCTTAAAAGGCCACTCTCTCCATAATATTTCATTAACTTTTCGAAATGAAATACCTATTGATTAGATTTTCCTTCAGATAATAAATTCTACATGTCTCTCCTGTCACTTCAATTACAGTATTTACTTGTACACAAGGAAAATGTTTTTACATCTGAAATTAATATACTTCTTGAAAACAACATACTGTAAAGGTTCAGGTGGTATAATTTTTTTTTCTTTCCCTGAACAGAATATTGCCCCATAATACTCAAGAACACCTAGGCATTCTCTTCTAGTGTTTTGCTTACGCTGATTTCTGCCTGGAGGGCCCTCCCTCCCATCCCTTCTGTAGATCCTCAGCAAAATCTTCATCCATCCAAGCCTAGCTCAAGTGTGACCTCCACTGTGAACCTCCTCAGGCTTTTTCCAAAATGCAATAAACCCTCCTCTTTCTCGGGGTTCCCATAGCACTGTTGGTGTAGCTCCTATTGCACCGCACTGCCTAAACCTTTTGTTGGATTCTCTGCCATTATGGTTCATGTCCTTCCTATTTTCACCTCCAGTGCCTAGGTCAGGGCCAAGCACGTAGGGTTGTGGAGCTGCATTTGGTGTTACACATTCTGGAAGCTGCAGTGTTTGTTCTAACCCTTTGGTTTCCATTTCTGCCTTGTAGAAATCAATGCAACTTCGGGGATCTTTATCTTTTAATACCTTTTAATGTGAAATAGCTCACATCTGGCAGCTCTCACCCCCAATCCCAATCATAAATAACTTTCAATGTAGTTATTTTACTTTCTTTATTAAAGGGAAGCTAGAAGGAGCGGCAGACTTTGCCCGCCGACTTCTAGAAGGGAAACACGGGCCACTGAGACGTCAGAAGATTGTATATGTTAGTTGATACAGTGCGATCAGTGTTCTTGAAAGATCAAAAACCAAGTTAGTGTTGAAGTCAATTTTCCATCTTCTCCAACAGTGTCTCAGTTTAGATTTGAGGGCTGTTGGTGTTAGAGGGCTAGCATGTAGGATGTCTTGGGGCTTTCCATACCCATCAGAAACATTTATCCTCAACCATACAAGAGTGCCACATTTACCCTTCTAAAGGGGATGAACTGGATCATTGAATATGCCTTAAAAAGTGGTGGTGAGGGATAGATTTCATTTTTTAGTCGTTATATCGTGGCCCTCATTCTAGTATTTCTAGGTCCTTCTGCAGAGAGCAGGGTTTATAAGTGTTCACTTGGAATTTGACTAGCAGAACAGTAACCCATTGGCTCACAGACCATCCCACCCAGACTGCAGTGGTTGCTGGAAAGAGAGTCTCAGGTTTACTTCTATAAGTGAAACGGATGGACTCTTAGTCTTGCTTCTGTTTTGTGAATGGCCTGTGGCTGCACGGTCACCTTCCATGCTTCTGTTCACCTCCCACCCAGAACTCCATGAAGACTTTGCACCCTTCATAAAGGAGTCCTCCAAGCCATGTCAGGTTAGACTCTATGCTCTGGTATCGGTCATTCTGGGTTTAGTACTCTGCTGCCTGGAAAATAGGAGCTGCACATGGTGTGAAGTGTGGTGACGGTCGGAGCCACGGTCTGCAAGGTAACGTCGAGGTGTACCAAGTGTGGCTTAATTTTACTGGTATGAGGGAGTTGGCAGAGAAGGGAGGGGCGAGGGGGACAAGAGGCTGCGGAAATACCCTCGGGAAAAAGTCCCCACAGTTGAATCTTCCATTTGTCCAAACAAGTTCTTCTTCCTGGCAGATCGTATTAGTGGCCAGAGCCCCGGCCTACTGTCATTACCCTCTTCCTACAACCAGTGGCCAGGGAGGTTTTGTTTGGTTCTGAGTGTCTCTTGTGTGCTTAGTGTTGAGAGAGAATCAGAGTGGAGTGGAAGACATTGCGCCAGGGAAGGAGAATCAGAAGATCTGTGCTGACTTCCTTCTCTTCTGCTCATTAGCTGTGACTTTGGTACTTGGCCTGAACTCCCAGAAAGTCAGTTTTCTCCTTTGCCAAATAATAATTAAGTCTACCTCCGCCCTAGAGGGTTTCTTAAATGAAGTTTTAAGGGATGTTTCCTGGGAAAATACTTCAAAAACTGTGAAATCGTTTTTTGACAAACTAAATATTAAATTTATAGAGCAAAGCATATGCTTAAAATTCTCTAGGGGCACCCCCACCCCCCACCCCACCGCCACCCCCACCCCCACCATATTCTTAAAGGAGAAATGTGTATCTCCTTTCCTCATACTTTGACCGACTCTATACTTCTGATTTCTTCTGGGGCAGATGGCTGTGGCCAGAGCATTTGCTACCCCACCCAAGCGTGCACGGTTTCCTTGTTGGTAAACTGGGAGCAGTGATACCCACTGCCCAGGGTTATAGTGAGGATGAAACAAAACCATTTCTGTACGCACAGAACGCTGTGGGAGCTCGCTGAGCGTTGGTTTCCACACCCCTTCCCTCTGAACCCCCGGGCCTCTACTCCAGTGAAATAAAATCCTTCTTGTATAACGCAGGAAGCCCCAGGAACACATTCCTGCAAACCATGGAGGAAAGAAATACTTCCCTGTGTCCTGTCGGAGAGAGAGCTGGGCTTCGGCTGGGCTGATGTCATAGCTGTGCTCCTGGCTGCCTTTTGGTCAAAAGAAATTTCAGTGTGCTGAAAAATCGCCAAGGAGGCCTTGTTCCTGTGCATGGGAAAGAAGCCATTTTTTTGTCCATCCTCCAAGTCCTCCCTGCACAGATTACTGTCAAAACCGAGCACTTTATTTATAAAAATGCCAACATACTCTGATTATTTGGCGAATTACCATGCTGCTGTCAGTGAAGAAACAGCACATAGAGTATAAAAACAATCTCCATTTTTATCATGCCTGTCACAGCTGGGAGGCCATGGAACAAGGGTGTATTGTTTGAAGGAAGGACTGCAGAGGCAACGCTCAGGTCCTTTGGTGGCCTCCTGGGCAGAGGGACTGTGGTCAAATTTGGTAAACAGTTACATGTTTTTTTTACTGAAAGGCATCAGTCTTGCCAGAAATTGACTTCTGGGTTCAGTGTTGAGATCTTGACATACTGTGTCTTTTAGATCAGCTTTCCCTGGTCTGTCTGTCTCTCCTCTAATTCAGAGGCCCTCCCAAATGTCTTTGTGCTTTCAAGATACAGAAAGATAGATTCAGTGGCTCTACGACAGAGCAGCCCAACAGTCACTGCTAGATTTCTAGCGACTTCAAGTTTCACTTCCCGATGGAACCTCCCAATAAAGCCTCCAGAAGGGGAACACAAAGAATGCTGAGTGATGAAGGGGGAAAGAAGTGATGACTCTCTACTGAACATTGGTTTCTGAACTCCTCAAGCCAGTTATTTCTGAGGTCAAGATGGACACAAGGATCAGTAGCTCTTCTTGTGTCTCTTGTGAATGCCTTCATGTGTGTGAATGCGTGTGATGACTCTGCACATCCTGGGCCTAACAGATTGGCCCCAGAGAACCATTTCTTTTATCCTAAGACGTGCTCCATCGCTGTTTGAGCTTGTTGATGAATGAATCTAGTATCATTTCCCTTTCATAGCCACTTATTGGCAATTGTCATTTTTAAGACTTTTTTTTCTAGAAAGAATTAACTATATGGTGCTTCACCCCTCAAAGAGGGAAATTTGTTAGGCTGTTTGGTTGATTCCACCCTGGTTGGCTGTGGTCAGGCTTGAGAGAAAGAGTGGCAAGTGATTTTTAATGAAGGAGCTAATTATACCTAGAGCTTGGTGAGAGATTAGTGTAGTGAGCCATCAGGGGACCACATGGATGTGGGAAACAAAGCAGTATACAAAAAACAAAGCCCTAGATCCTTCTTGGGGATATAAGATAAGATTGGCCCTTGTGCCTAATCTCCATTCCTGTCAGGTAGGTGTTATCTTTATACCTCTACTGGCAAGTTTCATCACATCTCAGTAGAGAGTGAAGAAGAAAAACATTTGGGTCCAGATAACCTAGTGGACTTAGAAGTACTCTCAGCATCACCTAAGAAAAGCACACAATAGATCCAGCCAATCCTCCTGCACACTCAAATTGTCATGTTACACTGCTAGAAACTCAGGTGTCTTCTTATAGCTCGGAAATAAATGATTGAGCTGACAGGGGGCGCCACATACAGAGGGATCGATATTATTTTGTGAGATCACATAAAGTTGAAGCTATTTGGAGAAACTGTCCTGTCCTTGATAATCCCAGCTCTGGAAGGGACAGCCTTGGAAATTGGAAAAAATCTTCTTCGACTCCTTGTTTCCTTCTAAAAGAAATCTAATTTATTAGTTTGCTCTTGAATTAGGATAGCAACCATTAGGAATGTGGTTTCTCTTTCCTTCTGATTAAATCTCTTGCACCGTCTCTTCCTTGAGCCTCACACCTCACTTTCTAGTAGCACTCAGTTCTTCATTGCGCCATGGTTGAAGTGTTCCCCAAGCCTTCCCTTGACCAAACAAGGGCCCATTCCACTTCCCTGAAGAATCACTGCTCCACTCTACAAGGCTTTGTTTGGCTGCCTTCTCTTCTGTGACATATTTCCTGATCCGAAGTCATCTCTTCTTTTGTATTCTAATAGTACTCTGTTTACTCAATTTAGCATTTCATGATTTACTTTTAATTTAGCTGTTTATAATTTTTTTTTTTTTTACTTCTTTAAGCTTTACTTCTTGAGCACAGAACCTGTGGACTGTATATTCCCACAGTGCCTTAGGTATAAAGGGGGCTCAGCGAATGTTTGCAAATGTTAGCACTGTCCACAGATTTCTTATCAAATTATTTGTTGAGGTATAATTTATATATATATAGTTATATAATTAATATATATACACTTATATTCTATACTCTCTCTATATTTATATATATAAGATTATATATGATCTATAAATTACCAATAGAGCATATGTGTGATCTATAGATTATATAGATTTTATGTACATAATTTCTGATTTCAGATTGCTCACCAAATTACTTGATGGATTATTTATAAAGTTAGTAAAGATACTTCTATATTTTCTATAAGAATAATAAAGAAATTTAAATATACTGTTATATTCTATATATATAATATGTACATATATATAAAATATATATAATATATACATATAATATATACATATAATATGCACAGAATATATATATGTATATATATATAATATAAAGGAGAGAGAAAAATGTGACTTAGAGGGGTCAAAATAACTTACAATGAAAGGACCCATATTTGTAAGGGTCGTTGCCAGGGATTTGACAATGGGTCTGTGCATCTAAGCTAGCAGGATTTCTGTTAGTCAGTATAACATGCCAACAAGGAAGGTGGTCAGTCTAATGCAATTAGTGCTGAGCCCCTTTATACCTGAGGCACTGTAGGGATATACAGTCTATGGGTTCAATTCTCTCTCTATGTATATTTATATATCTATATACCTATCTCTCTCTCTTTCTATATATATATATATATATATATATATATATAATTATTATTATATATATCATAATCTAGCATAGAGCCTGGAAAGTAATATATACTCATTAAAGGGCAGGTTCAGTCAAAATTTCAGAGTCATTTTTATTCCATTGTCTCCTTGTGATAGCAAAGCAAAAACAAAAGTTAAAGAAAACAACTTGCTTCAATGTTCAGAATTTCAAAATAAATAAGTGGCTAAGAAAAAAAAGAAAACGGACTGAATTATTATAATATTATATATTATTATAATAAACTAATTATTACAGTTTGCTTTTCAAACTACATATTTCCCCCTAGAGAAATTCTAGGACTTTTCCTCAAAAGTGAAAGTCACTGGTTTTTCTCCTGGTTGACAATCCCATGCCCGTCCTCCCCTCCTCTTACACCGTGATAATCAGGGCACTAAACTGTAAGTTCTCCAAGAACAGGGGTGCAGCTGGCTTCGCTGTGTGCCTGGCACAAGGAAAAGGATTTACCCTTTTTATTCCTCTCTTACCCCTACCAACTATGCCTTTACTCAGCTCCCACTCTCTCTTCACAGATCTTGCTCCATCAACTTTCTTTCCCTCTGCATGTCTTCAACATCTCCCTTTATTTTTAGGGTCACCAGACTCTGTGGTTGGCCTGGGACAGTTCCAGTTTACTCCTATTGTCTGAGCATAATTATTAATAGCATCCACTTTTGCTTTCAGAAATGTCTGATTTGGGTGATAGATTATGTAGTCTTCCTATTTATATCTGACCTTGACCTTCAGCCATGCAAATACTCCAACTGTCCCATCCTAAAGATACTCAATAGACACACATTCCCAAACCCACACTCAATCCCGTAATTCTCCATCCTTTCCATCACAGCCATACTTCTTTTAAAGTATTGTTCAGATTTATTTTCTCAATTTCCTTCCCTTCCATTATTCCTCTAGACATCCACTCTTGTTTTCACTGCTCTCCTGAAGCTGCTCTGGCGGAGTGACCTCCTAGGTCCTAAATCCTTTGGACTTGTAAAGGATTTTGGTTAGATGAGTTTCAAGCTCCTTCTCCTACCCTAAGAAGACATTATACTTTTGAATGATTTCCTCATTCTCATTTGTTAACCAAGATAGTTCATTTGTTGAGGTTTATCATCCATGTGTCCACAGTCAAACAAGACGTGCTACCTATTTTAGTCCACACAAAACTCTCTGAGGTAGGTTATCATTAGGTAGGTTATCATTTTTCCACTTTATACATAGGGCAAGTGGGAGATCGAATAACTTTCCTACCTTTTCATAGATAGTAAATGATGAAGCTGAGATTCTTTTTTCTTTAAATACTTTATTTATTTGAGAAAGAGAACGAGCATGTGCACAAGTTGGGGGAGGGACAGAGAGAGAGAGAGAGAGAGAGGGAGAGCAAACAAGGAGCCTGACCAGGGGCTTGATCCCAGGACCCCAGGATCATAACCTTAGCCAAAAGCAGATACTTAACCGACTGAGCCACCCAGGCGTCCCAGGAGTTGATTCTAATTTCCAAAGATGGATACTGTCATTTTCCCATTATACTATTTTATGTCTCTTCTTCTCAACCAAATGTTAATATCTGTTTACATGGGACCAATCCATTTCAAGTACTAAAGACAGGTGGGCTGACTTTTTTTTTTAAATGCAGATTCTGAAAATTAGACCCACTGAGGATTAGGCATTGTCCTGTGGAATATACCTGGGAGTGCTGACAGTTACGGATATTTAAGCCAGGGATAAGGGAAGTGGCTGTTGCTATATAAGCGGTGAGTTTCTGGATTTCAGTAAAATAAACCAGGATTTTGCTTCTTGAAGTAATTATACTCTGGAGAGAGGAAAGAAAGATGGAGACAATTATGAATGACCTTGCATCTCTGAGCCGTTGAGAACTTCTGGATCAGTGGCTGATGTTTTCATAGCCTTTCAAGTGAAACCTTTCAGTGAAGTCTCAAGCCACAGACCACCAGTTGACAAAAGGAATTCTTTTCCCAGGATATTAACCTTAATTTGAGTGTCATATAATGATTGTCATATTCCAAGAAAAAGAAAATCTCCAACCACATTTTCTAATGCTGTTTAACCTTTCTGAAAACTTTTGAGTTTTGAAATTTTTTAGTATCATCCTTTTTTTATAGGTACTACTATCTTTTGAGTATTATCTTTCCACTGACTTCTTTAACTTTAATGCAAGAATTAGCGGGGTGTTTCTATCAAGAGAATAAAACTTTTCTACCAGCTTAAGTCAGCAGCGTTGTTGATATTACTCAAGCCCTCATCCCTGGGCCTTATTGCTCTGTGGACCATTGTAAGTAAAGAGAACTGTTTAATACCAAAGCCTTCTCACGCTCCTCCTCCCACCCCCAGCACACCTTTCTCTGGATCTAAAGAGAAGCAAACTTTTTGTTAAGTTCCCAACACTGGGAAAAAGTTAACTCCATTTCTGTATCTCTAGTATTAGTCTCTTTTAGATCTAATTTATTAAATACTGTGACTGCCAATGTCATAGAGTTTTAAGGTAGATGTGAGTGAGGAATAATGGGCAGAGTGCTTTATTTTTTTGGCTGCTGAAACGTGTTTAATTAAAATTGTATTCCTTCCAAGTGGAAAATGTCTGGCATGTGTGAATGCACATGAATCCTTCTCTCTGTGTGATATTAGTGCCCAATGCCTCATTTTCTAGAGCAATTGACATAAAATAAAATTATCAAATTTTGTTGATGTGACTATGTCAGGCACAAATACATTTCACTCATGGCATCAAAAGATTTTTAGTTCATTGAGGCATCCTAAGAAACTTTTAAAAGATTTATGATGGATGTTTTTGGCAGGTAGTTTGTGCATATTGTCTCCCTGTGTAGGGCCACCACCTTTTTGCAAGATGTGAGGGGTGGGTTAGCTCTTCTCTGTTGTTTTTGAGCTGTATATTTACTTAGCAACTTCATTCTGAAAGTAGTTGTTGAAAGAACAGAAGTTTGTAAATTATACAACACTAAACAGTGGATGCTATCCATGGCTTTTAGCCCAGACCCTGTCAAATAGTTTTCTATTTCCTGATCGGGCCTTAAAAATTACTATGAATTACAGAAGCATTAGCATTTCTCAATTTAAACATATTGCTTCTTAATTAGTTTCTAAAACTCTAATTATGAAAGCACGAGCTCCTGTTGAATATGCTGGGAAAATAATTATTAGCCAAGGGACAAATGATTTTAGACTTAAGCATGTGGGTTCTTGTTTACCCATATTAAGGTATACCCATATTAAGGCAATTTATGATGTTATGGGGTTATGACTCATGATGACATATGTCTATCCCAGAAACTACAGTTTCTTTCAACCCTGTGCTCTTTATCATCTGTTGCTAATGACTGTCAGGAGCACTGTGTTATGAAGGATTCTGAAGTTCTATTCTGATTCATTGAGAATATACAGAGATCAGATAATGAGGGTTACTGTTGATACTGAGGAGATACAGGGTAGTATATGGCCGTGAATTTGTTATCCACGATATGTACCCACCCCTGAAAATTTTGTCCAAAGACCTAACATACAGAGACATACAAGGATCTCAGCTTTTTGATAACGTTTTTTTCTAGCCATTAGTCAGATGACTGAATTCCCTTTCATCCTCCCTCAGAGGGAGACAGAACATCTCCAGAGAGGGTTTCTGTCTGTGTACTTTGGTTCCCAACTTGTGAGCACAACTGTGTTTTGAAAAGAATAAACAGATATGTCCAAATGAAGTGTCAAAATTGCAGAACGGGACAGCATGAGTCTTGGATGAGTGTCTGGGTCCCATCTGCTTCACATTCAGGTCCTTGGGGTCAGGGAGCACAGGGCTGATCCTGGCGGCTCCTCATGTCTCCTTCTCAGTTTTCCCCTGGCTTTGGCTTGGGAAGGATGGGAGATGTGACAAAGCCGTGTCAGCTGGCTCCGAATCGACCCTGGTCTGCATATCCCGATCACAGAAGCAGCATGGGCAAAGAGCAGATGAGCCATGGTGGGTAAGAGCATGGGTGGGTCTGAGTCTGAGGCTCAGCAATCCCACTCACTCTATGTTTTGGGAAGTTTCCCAGGGCTTTGGTTTCCCTTTTGTGAAATGAGGGTAATAGTAGTTGTGAGATTATTGACTGGATAACTGTGAAGTGCTCTGCGTAGTGTTGTTCACCCGGTAAGTACTCAATAAATATAGGCTTGTTGTTACTATTAATAAATATCTATCAGTATTTAGAGGGATAAAAGGTTATTATATATATTCCAGAATTCTCCAGCTTCTTCCTAGAATTTCTGGATTCCCCTAGGTGCTGTGTAAGCAATTTAATACCTCCTCCTTGTAACCTTCTCTTTGCCTTTTGCTGTACGTCTGCTTCTGCGATTAATGCTTTTTCCTTTCTTCATCTTTCCTCTTCCCTGTTTCCTTCTCTGCTTCTGTCTCCTTCCCTCCTTTTCCTTTCCCTTTTATTTTCTCCCTCCCACATTTCCTTCTTTTACTGTTCTTTCTCCTCTGTTCTCTTCTCATTTCTTCTCCCACTTTCTTATCTAACGGCAGTTCTGAGAATTACTGAGAGAATGAGAAATGAATGTAAAAAAGATTGGAAAGCAGTAAACTTAATTTATTATTAAACAATAATTTTAATTAACTGATTACATTGATAGTGTTATCTTAAGAGTGAGGCAAGGACGGAGACATAACCCAGGAACTATGCATGCTGCATAATAGTCCCTTAGCACATTCCATCTCTAGAGAGTAATGATTATGGATGAACTCATGGTTGAGAATTCATTCATTTATTCATTCTATAAATAAGTTTCTAAGTATGGGCCACTCACTGTGCACTAGTTTGTGGTGAGGATATTTACTGTGCAAAGTGGTCAACTTATGCTTGGCCCACTTTAGGAGGTGATCAATAAATAGCTGTGGAATGAATGGCCAGAGGAGAGAAGTGACCCAGCAGGGCTGACCTGGTGAAGAAGACAGGGAGAAGGATATTCTAGGATGTTAAGGATATTCTAGAAAACTGTAGCTAACTGTATATGGTAGATTACAAGGAATAAAAAAAGTCAGCAATAGGATGGGACCGAGACATAAAGAACCTTATATTTGAATTTTGTGTTGAGCTGGGAGGCAGTGGCAGATGGCCTCCAAAATCCTGGCTTATTGGACTTTGGAAGTTTATTTCTTGATCAGTGACTGTCCTGGTTGGTTGTTCTCGCTCACCAGCTTTAACCAGTTTGGCCCACCATTTATTAGCACTTTTTAGTATATACCTTCAACTTCCCAAATTCTCAACTAATCCCAAACCCTGGTTAAAGCCAATTCTCTACGTACTCTCCATCAGTCCTCAAGAACTACTGTGTAATCCATCTGGGCCGCTGTAATGAAATACCAGAGACTGGGTGGCTTATAAACAACAGAAATTTATTTCTCATAGTTCTGGAGGCTAGAAGTTAAAGGTCAAGGCACTGGGAGATCCAGTGTCTGGTAAAGGTCTGTTTCCGGGTCCGTAGATGGCCATCTTTTCTCCTGGTCCTCACCTAGGGGGAGGGTCAAGGAAGCTCTCTGGGGCATTGTTTATAAGAACATTAAATCTAATCACGAAGGCTCTATCCTCATGACCTAATCACCTTCCAAAGGCCACACTTCCTACTACCATCACATTGGAGATTAGGTTTCTTTCTTTCTTTCTTTCTTTCTTTCTTTCTTTCTTTCTTTCTTTCTTTCTTCTTTCTTTCTTTCTTTCTTTCTTTCTTTCTTTCTTTCTTTCTTTCTTTCAAAGATTTTTATTTATTTACTTGAGAGAGAGAGAGGGTACACAGAGGGAGAGGGAGAAGCAGGACATTTTAGGGGGCTCTATCCCAGGACCCCAAGATCATGACCTGAGCCAAAGGAGGGTGCTTAACCGCCTGAGCCACCCAAGCACCCCGAGATTAGATTTCAACATATGAATTTTGGAGGTACACACATTCAGTCCACAGCAACTATTTTATATCTTTTTTGTTGCCCTTGACTCCCATATCATCTCTATTTTTCACCATCAGCCAGTAACCATATTTGTTATTTCCCTGAGAAACCAGAATATGATAAGGATGTCCCATGCCACCTTACTAAATTGAGAAAGCCTTCTATATCTGTTCTCTCTCATTCTGCCTTCTACTCTGTCACCCTGCTCCGGATATCCTTGCTCCAGGCCAAGGTGAAGTCTGTCCCTTGTGTTCTGGATCCCATCCTCTCTCACAGTCCTACAGACACTACTTGGGCAACTCTCCTCCTCTCTCTGCAGCATCACCAGTTTTTTTCTTCAGCTTGATCATTTCCATCAACATATAAACACATTATTCCATTATTATTCTGTCATTATTCCCTCTTCTGAAACAAACCTTTTTTGACTCCACTTACTATTCCAGTTATTGCATTTTTTTTCCCTGTTCTTCCTAAGAGCAAAATGCTGTAATCGATATTTTCCCTTTCTCTTTCATTCTTATCTCAGGTCACCAAAGAGATTCTCTTGTTAAAGCCATCAGTGACCTCCATATTGCCAAATCCAATGACCAATCCTTAGACCTTATCATAATCAGTTTACTTTTAGAATCTGACTAATCACTTCCTTTTTTTTTTTCCTTTGAGAAAAATTCACTTGAATCCCTACTGACCATTCAATCCTGCATCTTTTCTTATTATACTGGTTGACCCTAAGTCCTTAAAGCTTTTTTGCTGGTTGCTTCTCTCCTTTTTACCTTTTAAGTACTGGAGCACTTGAAGGCTTGGTACTTGGAGCTCTTCTCAAATAGTGAATCTCTTCCACTGTCACAGCTTCAAATAGCAGCCCGACACTGATGATTCCCCAGTTTATATTTCTGTCCAGGACCTCTTCCGTTAACCCCAGCCTTGGAGACCCAACTTCCAACTGTCATCTCCATGTGGATGTCTGATAGGCCTCTCACTATGAACAGATAGTTCAAAAACCAAACTATTTTTTTTCTCCCTCCTCAATCTGTTCCTTCTACACTCTTGTCCATTCTATCAGGTGCTCCAGTCAAAAAACTTGGAAATCATCCTTGTCTCTTTTTATTCTCTTACACCTATGTCTAATTAATCATTACATCACCTCAGGTCGCTTATTCAAGATACAACTAGAAGCCATTTGCTTCTTGCCACCCTGGCTTGAGTCACCACCATTTCTGGCCTAATAAAGGTGATATGTATCTAACTGGTCTCCTTGCTTCCATCTTTGTTGTGCTATAATCTATGCTCCATATGGCAGCCAAGGTGACTGATTAAAAACCTAAGTTAGTTCACTCCTCTGCTCAGAACTCTCCAATGGCTTCTCAATTCACTGGGAGTAAAATACAAAGTCTCTACCACACTCAGAAGGCCCTGGAGGCCCCATGTGGTGTGGCCCAGCTCCCCTCTGACCTCACCTCTTCCCACCGTCTCCTCTGTCAGCTTCCAATCAGCCACGGTGGGCATCTTCCTTCTCAGAACACTCCAAGTAGTTCCTACCTCTGGGCTTTTGAGTTTATATATAATTTTTTTTAAAAGTGAAAATTTCATGTTAAACTGGGGAGTCAAGTTTTCCCAAATCACAAACTTTTTTTTGGGGGGGGGGCAAAAAAAGTAAAACTAATGGAACTGTAGAACTCATGGAAAAGGTCATAAGCTTGACTTTTAGTAAAGAATTTCTTAGAGGACATTGGTCTCTGTATCTGTCCAGTTCCCATTTTCAATTTAGGGAAATATAATTTGTGAAAAACAAAAGTACAAAAAAAAAAGTAAAATGTAAAAGAAACACTTTTTCCTTTAAGGCTTTTGACTTGATCAAAAAGACCAGGAACCAGATGAAGCCATTTCCTGTATTATGTAAACTGTGTCTCAAGAAGAAATATGTTTGCACTGTACAGGAAAGCATGGCATTGTCTCTAGTGCCATTTGACATTTCTTGCACTATGAAGCAATTGATATGTGTACTCATGGTAATCATTTGGGGAAGTGTTTTTGATTTTGCTTAGATAGGTGTAGTATTCAAATTTTAAGACAGTTATTCAAAACTGGGATATTTTCAGCTATTTGTTTTATTTTGAGAGAAAGCTCCATTTAAAGAAACCCTAAATGTGGCTGGATACTTTGAACTGTCCATGGTTTTTGTATTAACTTATCACACTTTCCTTTCTTGTGTCATAATATAAACCTTATTATTCATTTTTCCTGACAAATATTTTTTCTTTTCTAAAGCAAAGCTGGATATTCAATTTTACTAAGTGACGTAACTGGATGTACTTACTGTCCAGTGCACAAAGCTCCCTAGTGTGCTGGTCATATACTGTGGTACTGTGATTTCTTTCTTTCAGATTCATTGTGAAGAATAACTTTAGAACATGATATGACTGCCACTACTGTGGCATGTGGCAAATAGTGGCATGGTTGGCAAGAAATGTAATACCTGTTTTTCCATGGCTTTTGTGTTTGGATATTACTATGCCTTTTTATTTTATTTTTTATTTTTACAAATTTATTTTTTATTGGTGTTCAATTTGCCAACATATAGAATAACACCCAGTGCTCACCCTCTCAAGTGCCCCCCTCAGTACTATACCTTTCTAATCAGATGTCTCCCCTTATAATTTATCATTCATTTGGCAATTTTGTTGTGTCTACTGCATACTACACCCTGGGATTGTGGGTCTGTGGGTCATACAAAGAAGCATTGGCTTGGATGCTACTCTCAAGCAGTCTAAAGTCCTTTTAGGAAAACAGATTTTGAGAAAAAGAATATAACTATGTGTGTGTGAAGAAAAGGGAGAGTACTTTAAAATTAGAAAAGAAAGCAAGTCATCTCGTGTGTGAGCATGCACATACCATGCACAGGCTTGCGTGCATATCATGAGCAGCTAATGCTGAGGAGATTGTGGGTCAGTCAGTTAGCTGGTTATGGAAAAGGGAATTGAAGCAAACACCTAAGAACTGAATAATTAGAATGCATGTTTCCAAACAATGACAACAAACTCCCCCAAAACAAAATAAACAACAAAAATTCCCCTTAAGAATTTCTCTAGGAAATCACTAAATGACATCATAAGACTTTCCAGAATTAATGGAACTATCCCAAATGTCAATGATTTTAAGTTTAATCTGATGACACAATCTGCTATAAAACTATTAGGTTGAGATACAGGGAATTGCCATTTTGTGAATCATAAAGGGTTGACTATCAGGAATTTCATATGATTAACCCAGTATAAGTGCCTTGAGGGTAGGGACCAGGTGTTTTTCCTTGTACAGATAGTGTCTAGCACATGGCCTAGCACATAGGTGAACAACCAGTGTTTATGGAGTGAGTGCTGAATGTGTGTTAATATGTGACATGTTCCAAAAATCATGGATATATTTCTAATACAGGCATAAATGTCCTTAATCTCATAAAGATCTATGTTATGGAGAAATTAAGAGCAAAATTGCCCAAGTGAATCTTGGGAGTGATTTGGTGATTTTTAATAGAGAACTTACAGAGTACTAGAGGTATTGTTAGTTTATTTGAGGAATGAAAAGGAAAGGGGTGTGAGGCCCTTGGCTGTCCCTTGTTTGGAAAGGTAACTCCTCCTGACCCCGATCTGTGGTGTTCTGGGGTGTTTGGTTTTGCATTATGGTGATCATAATGGCTGCTTCTATGGCTCTTCATAGCATCATATAGTAGGACGAAGCTATAGAGATCCTCAATGGGACACCTGGGTGGTTGGAATTTGGGTCAAGATAATGGTCTTTGGGAGACCTGGGTGGCTCAGCAGTTGAACATCTGCTTTTGGCTCAGGAGTTCTGGAATCGTGTCCCACGTCAGGCTCCCTGCAAGGAGCCTGCTTCTCCCTCTACCTATGTCTCTGCCCCTCTCTCTGTGTCTCTCATGAATAAATAAACAAAATCTTAAAAAAAAAGAGAGAGAGATCCTGATCCTCAAGTTCACACACTCACT
The DNA here is from genome assembly GCF_048418805.1 of Vulpes vulpes. Lineage (NCBI taxonomy): Eukaryota > Metazoa > Chordata > Mammalia > Carnivora > Canidae > Vulpes > Vulpes vulpes. The sequence goes on from NC_132782.1 coordinate 40,252,762, forward strand.
TTGCAGGTGAGGAAACTGAGGTTCAGGGTGGCTAAATGACTTGGCCCTAATACAAGTCATGTGCTGGCAGCATAGGAAGCAAGATTCAAGTTACGGACTCTCAGGTTGGTGTTTCATTCTTTACATCATGATGCTCCAACTGAAATTCAAGGTGGTGACTCCCAATTGTGCTATTAGTGGTTATGTGTGCCTAGACAATACTCCAGGCAGGTATTCAAACAGGATTGATCTAATATTTGTAATGAAAAGCCCTAAGAATCCTAATAATAAAGCATATATTTCTTCTTCACTTTATACCTTACAGCTTTCTGTTTCTCTATGTATGTACCTGCCATTGATTCCCAGAGGAAGTTAATTCTTGAAAGATAAAGCTGGGAAAGAAATGAAAGTATGATTATATCAATAGTTTAGGCCTCATTGTTAATATTATTTAATATATTTGGATGTTTTATCAAATTTCCTGACATTTTTGAGAGAGCTTCAAGTATACATGCATACATATTTTTATATTAAATTTCAAGATTGCTTTAACATTTTTAAAAATCTGAACTTGTATGTGTCATCCAGGCCATTTAGCATTTCATCCAAAGAATGTGCTGCTGCCTTGCTTAAGATACAGCAAAGAATTCCTTTTATATTATTTATTTATATATATATTTTTAGGCCTTGCATGTTTGTAGAGTATAGTTCTAGGGGAATTCCTTTGGTAGTCTTCATTGAGCGTCAGCAAAAAATATTATTCTTGGCTTCTGTCCTGATTAACCCAGACATTTTAATGTGTGTTATGATGGGTTGTTTGATGGATAGTCACCTGTACCCTGTGATCAACTAAAACTTGGCCACTTGAGTTAAACCTTAGTGGCTGAATGTCATAATTTCCCATCTTTTGTTTGATTAATACTTCCTTTTGAGATCTGAAAGGGAAATGTCTGGAGTGTCCTTCGATGTACAGCCACACTCAGGATGAGAAGGAAGACGTGTCTTTTATGGGGAGAGAATTCACAAAGTTGGTCATAACAAGCCCATTCAGGACAAAGCATTAGGCACCTCCCTTCTTTAAAAGGAAAGAAGAAATAAACACTTCACTCACATTTAAAAGTGTTTTTTCCTAAAATTTTATTGACCTGATGTCTTTATTTAGATTAAAAAAGTAATAGCATGTGCAAGAATATAGTAAAAGAAAATTCTTTAGCAGCAAATGACAAAGACCGTTAGCTACAATGCATGAAATTACATGTGGTAGCTTTAGGTTTATAAATACGTGGTAGGATGTCATGTGAAAATATATAATTCTTATGTGCCTTTTGAAGAGTAGATATATTTGTTATGGCTGGAGCAGCCTTTGTGTACAAAACCATGACATTCTTTAGCACACAGAATTTTTAAAAAATTCAACCTCTTCACGTTTTGAAGACGGAAAGGGTTCCTTTTATATGTCAATTTGTGTAATGTGTTTCACAGCATCTATAAATGCAAATATTCAGGAATTGTCTAATGCACGTCTTGCAGTGTTTTCTCACAAAGTATTAATTAATTCTCTTCATTTAATATTCATTCTCTAAGATGGAGCCCCTCTTCTAAGTGACTAGGTCTACCAGCTGCCGAAAGGGAAAATACGTAGACTCAGTACTTGCTTCTCTGGAGTTGATCATCTAGTGAAAAGAGAGAGGGAATGAGCAAATAAATGGACATAGCACTAGAACTTGTGATCAGTTTACTAAAAAAGCAACAAGGAGAATCTCATTTGCCAAGAAATGACATTTAAGGAGATACTAAACGAGTATAGAAGAAAGGGGAAGAGTGGTCTAGCTAAGGTAAATAGGATGGGTAAATATCTGAGGCAGGAAAGAATTTGGTCAATTCAGGAAACAAAAGAAGGTCAGAGAGAAGAGCACAGTTAGGCAGGAAGAGCATCGAATGAGAATGGAGAAGTAGCAGCATCTGCTCCAATTGGGCTCAGCAGCCAGGGCAACATGTTCGCATCTTGTTAAAATTGCAACGAGGCATAAAAGCTAGGAGCAATGGTTATCGGTGGACACGGGAGGGGACAAGGTAGATGGGAGACAAGCAGGGGAGGCTTCACATTGTTTATCTATTTATGCTCTTTACTTATTTAGAAATCTTTGCAGGTATTACTTAATTGTGTAACATTTAAAATGTTCGATGGGAAGACTTTTATAGTTTTAAGTAAGGATATATCAACATGATTCTGACTTTGCAAGATTAATTAGGCATCTGTGTGGAGAATAGATTGGATGGGACAAGATTAGGAGTGAAAGACTAACATATTCTAGGGAAGCGATGATCAGGCTGGGACTAGAGAGAAGATGGGCGAGAAGAGGGATTTAGGATTTCTTTGTGAGGGAGAAAGAAAAGCTAAGAATTATGGATAAGCTGTTAAGGGTAAAGGAGGAGGAGGGAATCGATAGTAGTATTTGGCTGATGGAGCCATGCCCCATGAAACAGGTTACTGGGAAAGAAACCAGTTTGGGGAGGGTAAATCAGAAATTTTGTTTTATACTTGGTAAGCCGGGATGGCTGTGAAACCCTAAAGAGGTGGTGCTATCCAGTGGGCAGTTGGATATATGAATCTGCATTGAAGGGAGAGGTCCGGGTTGGGGATATGAGTTTGGGAGTCATCAACTTACACATGCTATTTGAAGCTTCCATACTATCTGGGACCCTCCAGAGGAGGAGAAGGGGGCAAAGGACTGAGTCCTAGGTCTTGCCCATACTGGGGGCTGGAAATGTAGGAGAACTCCTTAAGGAAGATGGACATGTGTAGATAAAATAGGAGGAAGAGAACCAGGACATTAAGTGTCTCCGAAGGGTTTGAAGCAGGGCAAGAATCTAGTTCTAGTCTGGGTTCTGCTATTTCCTGTTTCCATTCTGGATAAGTCATCTAATTTCTCAGACAATTTCATTTTTCATCTGTGAAATTTGTCCTGTCTGTCACACAGGCCTGAGATGTTCAGTGCTAAGGAGATTGACTGAATGAAAATATTTTATTAATCTATACGTATGGTATATATTAAACTATAAAAATCCCTTGTACTTATTATATGACATTCTTATAATTATACAAAGGCAGATGGTAACATGAATCTCTTTATCTTGGTAACGTGTCACTTAAAACACTTGTGCATTAGTGGCATAAACAAATTTAAATCGGAATTGGGTTACCAAGTAATATTGAACTAATACAGTTGTTTGGAAGGAATGAGGGGTAGCAAACTTTACCTAGATACCTTTGTCAAAGAAAAATCTTTCTCTGAACTGACCTGAACTGGAGGAGATCGTTTGAAACTAAGATTTTTCTAGATGATCTTTTCTACTGATGTGCCTGGGTAGAGATTCATCCCCAATAATCATGGTTGTTATAGGGTTAAAATGCCGAGTTTAAGTCAGTCATTGGGAAGGAATAAAAGAAAAGAGAAAAAAAAAAAGAACCAACCTTTACACACTTTGTTAAAACAAGAACAAAGAACCCATGGAAAGCACCAGGTGTGACATGGAAAAGATAAGGAGGAAACTCTTCTGTGTACATATCACTCTAAGATTATTTAATGACTCAAAAGATGACCTCCACCGAAAGGTGTGGCATGAAAGTGAGCATGGAACAGAACACTAATCATATATTTCAGCAACTCTGATTTCCAGTGGGCCGGGCCTTGGCGCTGACAGTCACTGCGTCCATTGTGAGACAGGTTTATTTCTTGCATAAGTTTACCATTATCCTGGAAGCCCTGGTTACTGGCAGGCGCCCTCTCTGCCTGCCTGCCGTCCTCCACGCTTGGTTTCTTTCTTTCTCCCCAACCCCCACCCCCTCCCCTCCACTGTGGAACTCAGATATCTGGTCTCAGCCTTCTTGTTCTGAAGAGCTTTGGGTTTTCTCGCACCGTGATTTGTTTTTCCAGCCCCCTCCAATTAGGTAATCATTTATTAGTCCTTGCCTTGTAATTGAGATGCAAGTTATAATTCCCCCTTGGCTTTCGAGGTGACTTGTTGCACCTACCTTGTGCACCTCCTTATATCACGAGATTAAAGCATTAAGTGAGCTCAAGTAATGTAATAAAATCTGGAATTAATTAACGGCACTGAAGATGATTATATTATGAATTAAGCAGCTCCTTCGTAGAGCGCACTGTAACTACCACAATAAATAAATGTATAAAGTGGAGTTTTCGGGGGGTTTAATTTTCAGAAGAGCCTTTAGTGATTCTATTAATATTTATTGAGTCCTATAGGTACCTATGGGATCTAGCCTCATTCATTCTGATTAGAAATGTCTTTCCTTTCACAGGAATGCAAACTTACCAATGACAGAATAAAAAATCTTAAGCTTCCCGCCACCCACCCCCCACCCCCACATGGGATTTTATTGGAATCAGTGCTTATTGAGCACCAACTATGTACCCGGTAGTGCCTGGCACAGAGGAAGGACTACAGCTTCAGGAGAGAGTTTGGCTGGGAAGAGAGAGAGCTGTTAACCAAAACTAAGAGAACATTTTAAGAGCCAAGATAGAAGAAAATACGAAGAGATAGGAGCAGGAGAAAAAGACACAAAAGTTATGTTTGTAATCAGCCAAGTAACTAAGGATGTTCTTAATCATAATATATTTTACACTTTTTCAGGGTTATCTGAATTTTGAAGAGATTGGATAGAGTAACGTGGAATATTCTATACAGTGATTGCTTCAGGTGTCCTGCTCTTTGTCCTCCATGTAGGGCAGCAATGCTGACATTTAAAATATAAGGAAAGTACTTTGACTTCAGAGTAGCCTGGCGGCTTTCACCACCATTAATTCACATTAGATCATTTATATTTAATTTACATTTTTCACGTATTTCGTTACTTGTCAGTTGGCTCCATCCAGAAGACTGTGGTTGGGGAACAGAAGCTGAGGATACATAATTTTTTTTAGATGTGTTGATTGGCTGTCTTGTTCTTCTGGGAACAAAAGGCAAAGTGAGGCAACACTAAAATTAATTTTTTTGTATTAAAACCCCGACTGAACAGGTGACGTATGGAGATGTGTGGAAATAGCTTAACATAGAAAATTATTTTAAAACATCAAGGCTGTCACTAAACACACAACTGGATTGACCACGACAAATATTTGCTGAGCCAAGCATCATGCCGTTTATTTGATTCAATTGATTCACCGGGGTTGGGGGCGAGGGGGAAGGACTGGAACATTTCTCCCAAACTGATCTCTCACGTATGAAAGGTGATGACATTGCTTCCATTGAGCAAACGTGAAAGTAACTTCTAGCTACTTCTCTTTGTAGTCCCTTGGGCTTAATAGTCATTTTGTTTTAAACATCTACTTTTCACGCAGTTGTTCCCCAGAGACCTGATGTCTGTCCCTAGGTGGTCGGCAGTGTGTGAACTCATTGTTCAGAAACTCATTCCTTTCCTCCTAAGAAGGGACTGTTCATGAGGCACACCATCAATATAGCAAATAGGAGAGAGAAGCAGAACCAAAAAAAAAAAAAAAAAAAAAACCCAAATTAAACCAGTAAACTATCTGTTATAATGGACTAGGACAATGAAGTAAAAGGGAGGAGACTGAGGAACATGAAGTTCCGAATTCACTGGAATTTGCAATATCAGAAACAGTAGATGACGCTTGGATTATCTAAAAACAAACAAGCAAACAAACAAAAAACCAAAGAGGTTAGACGGAATCAAGATTGCACACTCACAGCTTGTGGGCTGCTTCTGGCTGGTAGCGTGTTCAGAAGAGAAAAAAAAGAAAGAAATTGGGTTTGAATGGCTTAAGAGGGCCCCATGTTTTTAGTTTCACACAGACCTCACCACTCTCGATTGTCTTACATTTGACTCTTCTCATTCCCATGCTCCTTGCCCTGCCACTAAAGTCCTGGAGGTTGCAACAGGTATGAATGCACCTGGTATGAATGACCTGTAATGTGTCTTCCACCTCTGGTGTTTTAGGGTTCTCGGGGCCAGGCACAGAGTTAGCACGCATAAACATATGTTGAACAAATGAGTGAATAGCAGTGAGGAAAAGATTTAGTCAGTTTAGCCACATATTCCATGAGTGCAATTTTCTGAAAACAGTATCATTGTGTGTCCTTGTATGAAGAGGAAGGAGTGGCAAGGAACTTTCTTGTCCTGTGGGACGTGGGTAGGGGGCAGCTAGACTTTTGAGGACACTGCAGATTATTGACTTGGAACTTGAGTATATGGAAAATATTTTTTTTCCTTCAGTCTTTTGACTGGACTGGAAGTCCAAAGACCTCCCTTACCAATACTTACAAGTCTCCTGTTATACATACATTGGCTTCTGCCTTCTATTTAACCTTTTCCTCCCCACAATCCTTATCCTTATCCTCATCAGAACAAGCTGTTAATCAAGCCGATTGGGGATACGAATTAGTTAAATAGTATTGTTTTCCAAGTGACTTGCTTAGGTGATAATATTCTTTAAAAAGCATAAGATATACAAAAGTATTTGAATTTGTGCCACTTCTCTTCAAATAAGAAGTATTAAAGAAAAAAAAAAAAAGAAGTATTAAAGATGTGCAAATAACCTGAGCGAGGCCCCTTCATTGTATGCAAGTTTCGGTTCTTTTAAAAAAATAAAATAAAATAAAAAAGGCTTTTGAGCCAGTTCAGCAGCTTGTTGGTTGTTTGCAAAATATTACATTTTGAACTTTCATCTTCTTTTACAGCTTTCCATTGTTCGAAGATATTTATTTACTCTTTCAATAAATATTTACCAAGTATGAATAATGTGCTAATAATATGGACTTGCCAGATTTCTTCTTCCTTCGGTTCAACAAAAATGGCAAAAGAAAACATTCAAGCAGACAGGATAGGGCACGTGAAACACAGGCTACCATTTCACAGCAGTACGTGTGGCCACCAGGCCTTCCTGGGCCCTATCGTTCTTCCTTGAGCATCTTTCGGCATCATGGGGACTTGACTGATTCCCTTCTGGTATCTAATTTACGCCACATTGCAAACAAGGCTTGGTGCATGGATTTCTTTCTTCCTTTTCTCTTTCCTGCCTTGAAGTCACAGATGTGGATTCTATAGGTTCAGGTCCAGCGGGCATTACCGGTGTGCCTAATACCATCCAGCCCCTGATCGTGCTTAAAAACACAGAATAGTATGACTCCCTCCATACTGCACATCTGAGAGAGAACAGTTTACAGGCTTCCCTGACATCCACACAGGCCTGTATCCACTAAGACACCCTTGTCTCCCATCTTCTAGAATAGCCGCATTCTCCTAAACATTGGGCATTTAAAGAAGCTGCACTGATGTTGGTTCTAAGCCCTCTCTCCTTTGTGTTGCTCCCATCTGATGATTTATACTTGAAGGAAAGTCACATAAAAGGACCCTGTGTTTGGGGTTTATAAATTTCACAGACTAGTTAGGCGACAAATGAAGGATTAGCTTGTAAGTTTCACCTCGGTATTATTCTTAATGATATAAATTTTGGTGCACATACTCTATTTGATTAACATGAGTGAAAACTGTCATCAAAATTAGCGTATCTTCTAAATATTAGAAGCATCTTACCTCTTGCTGATTATATTATACTGGCTTTCCTAGAGTAATGGGGAAGAATTTAATTTTGTTTAAAATATGAATAATGTTCACACCTGCAAGCCATTATTCTGCCTCCTTAAATTTCAGGGTCTCATTCACATCATCTTACATTTCATTGCTTTGTTTGGGGATGGTGCTGAAAAAGTAAAATCAGAGGACGTGCCACTATTGTTGATTCTAAGTGAAAAGCCATAGGCTATCAACACTGCTAGTGCTTATTTTCTGTATTATGATAGAAAAAATAAAAGACATATTTTTTCCCAACTTTCCCTAGGGTGGATTGGGTGGCATCTTGCTTCATGTGATACGAATCATACATTTTTCTTCTATTCAGAACGCTGTACTCCTGTAATCACTTTGTCAACTTTAAGAGGGAGAGGAAAATGTTTTGATTGGAGGCAAAAATTCTGTTCAGGTTGGATGTAATCTAGTCAGACACTCACCTTGGGCAGCTGTTTCAGTTTCAGAGAATAATCACCACCCTGTGTAGCATGATGAGATATGTTATTATCTAACAGAATCGTACTGCTGTTTAATTAATTCCACATTAACCGACATGACAGCTTATTACACAAGAGCTATGGTCAAGGTTTGAATATTGGACCCACAGAACAGTTCAAGAAATGGAGTTAAGAAAGATTGCTTCAGGTTAATTCACTAACTAGTGACAGCACAAAAAACCCAAGTATAAGTTCATGTCTTAGTTTGGGGCCACTTATTGAGTGAAGCCTTGTCAAGTCATAATATAACCCAACAAGGTGTTGGAGTGGCTATAAAAGCTAATAGAACCCCAGGCTCCAGTATAGAAGTAGAGTGACCTGATTTAATGGGGGTAATGGTTAGCTCTGTTGTACTCTCCTCCGGTTAGAACCTGTTTGAACTATTGTCCTCACTTTGGTACTATTTTAAGAGAGGTATTCGTGGATTGGAGAGCTTCCAAAAAAAAGGATAAATAGATAGTAAAAGGGTTGTGTCAATGAGTTGAAGAATCTAGGTATATTTTAAGGAGAGAAGGCCTAGAACGTGAGCACCAGCTTCAAATATTTAAAAGGCTGTCATATACTAGCATGTGCAAGTATATTCATTATTGCCCAGGTAGGTATAGAATTAATTAAAACTGTGAATCTAAAATTTTAAGGGAGCATAGAACATACTAAGAACTGGGCTAGCTCAAAAAGTTACAAGATGGCATGACTGTAGATATTCGAAGAGATGCTGCAAGACCATTTGTTTTATAAGTAATTTTTAAAAAAGATTTTATTTATTCATGAGAGACACACAGAGAGAGGCAGAGACATAGGCAGAGGCAGAATGTGGGACGCGATCCCAGGAGTCCCCAGGATCATGACCTGAGCAGACGCTCAACCACTGAGCTAACCAGGTGCCCCTATAAGTTATTTTTTTTTTATTTGAGTGATTTATAAGAGAGGGTATGCTCTAAGAGCTCCTCGTCCTAAGATTCTAAGGCTTCTTCTAACTGAACATGTAAAGTTTGATTGCTTGATACAGATGATAATCGTTCCTTCCTATGAGAGCAGAAACTCAATGTTTAGTGGTTTATATTTTCTTTAGTCGATAACGTTCAAGACTTCCCTTGAATGAAGGTTATGACTTCATGGCCGTAGGCTGAGGGTCAAGAGAGAATGATCTTATGGAGACATAAATTCGAAACACTCCATGAACATGTTGAAAGTTATTGTCAGAATGCATTCAGTTTGGGCTCCCATCTTAAGCAAAACACAGATGATGGATCTCTTAAGCTTTGCAAGGCTTCTCTAAGAGACTCACAGCTCTGTTGGGCATGTGGGAAGAGTGAAATGGAAAGGAAGGTGAAATGATGTGGAAGGGATCAAGAATCAACAGTTCTGTGACATTTGACATACACATACATTTTCATACGAAAGCTTTCCCTAGCTGGTATTTAAGAAAAAATTATGGGATTTTTTTCATATGATTTTGGGGGCAGTTAGGGAGTGGGAAACCAAATACATTAGTATCAGAACTCAAGATACAAAAGAATATGTCACTCTGTTAATGAATTCACAATTTGAATGAAAATGTGGGAGTCAGAATCCCATAGTGACCCAGCGGTATGCTGGTTTATTTGCAATTGGGGCCATTGCTTCAGCAGGTTCTCCAGAGAAGAGCTTCTGCAGGTGAGATTCCTGGTTCAGGAGGACTTTGAGATGAGCTCTGATCTGACTGGAGTGAATTTTACCTTGAGAGACCTCAAATGATTTGCCTAAGGTCACGCAGCTAGTCAATGGCACTGTGGTCACGTAACCCAAATCCAGGGACCTAATCTTCTACTCCACCCCTAGTTCTTCACTTAATTTTTATCTCAAGAACATTTTGGAAGAGGAAGGGAAAGCAACCATAGCCTGGGTGGGGAGAGATCTCCTGAGAAGCCTCAGCATGGGTGTGTGCTGGGTGGGGAGCGGTAGCTCCACCTCTTTGCCTCAGTTTGGGTGCAGGTTCATAGTCTTGTCTGTACACTGAGAGAGCTGCGTTTCAAACCATTACCCATCTATCTGCAGTAAACAGCCCTCCCAATCGTGGTGTCTTGGGTCCTAGTCCTTGAGTAATGATTATAGGTGGAAAGTGTCTCTGAGGCAATTTCTACCAAGCACCAGGAGTCCTAAAACAGATCTATTTATTAAAAATCAGCCAACAGCAGTTCCCTTCAACTGTCTTTTGACTTGTTTGGTTCTTAAATATTCATGAAACCTGCACTGACTTCAGATTAAAGATCTCCACAAGATGTGTAGTTCTTGGAATCTTACATCTCTGGTGGCATTTGGATTTGTTCCTAAGGTTCCCTCGTAATAGTTTGAAATCCCTTTGCAAAGCTTGTATTGCTTTCATTTACTGAAAATGAACAATGCCGAGGCAAGGCCCAAAGGACATTGAAAGCTCATTATAGTTCACTTCCTGAAACCACGGATTTGCTTATCCTATAGGTAAAATCACTTGCCTGAGTGTACAGGGAAGTGTAGTGTTTCCTTCTCAGCACGGCTGTGGTGTCTCTACGGCGGTGTCTTTACTGAGTGTTTGTTGAATGGATAAACTCAGGCAATTCCTTGCCCCAAGTCTTCTCGTTTTGACTAAATTCGATTCTTAGAAGGGAGATGGAATCTATGTGAACTATTCTGTACTAAATATCTTTCTTTAAATCTTCGCAGCCCCCTAGGGCCACATTCAATCTTTGATTTTAGTTCATCACTAGCATCATGAAATCAAATACTGAAATGAGACGTAACGAGAGGAATGTTTTATATTGATTTTCATATTGATAACATTTAAAATGATCTATATTTAGGAAGTACTTTGATGTCTTCTTCCATCCCATTGTACTGGTTGTACAGTGGTGGCCTATAAATACAGATACAATGAGGTTAGTCCACTCCTTAAATAAAAGACATTTTTATAACACACAGATTTTCCAAGCAGGAAACTGGTTCTTCTCCCACCCTCTAAATTGCTCGATACTAAAAAAGAAAAGTATTTGTTCAGTTTTATTTCTCTCAATGCCAGATGATAATATGGCTGTAGATGATGTATAATCAGTTTTTATGGGTGATGTTCCCACAAAAGGAGTGGTTTGGGAGTGAATGTGTTACCTTATGATACTCAAAGTTCTCACTTTGTCATGTTAGGCGCTCATCTTATGCTGTTTCTGCTTGTGGTTTCAAATCACAAGGAACTTATGAAAAATTTATTTCAAGCATTGGAGGGAACAGTGAGTCTTTCACATGTTTAACTGAAACTCTCTTCAGGCTCTGTGCATTTTCCCTGGGGAAGAATTCCTATGACAACACAGCAGCCCAGTCGCTATCTGACTTTATTTTTCCAAGGTATTCCTTCCTTGTAAGCAAGTAAGTCAGACTTGCCATAAAAGTTAACGTTGATGGTGGAAAGGGAGGTAGGTGGGGGGTAGGGGTGACTGGGTGACGGGCACTGAGGAGGGCACTTGATGGGATGAGCACTGGGTGTTATGCTATATGTTGGCAAATTGAACTCCAATTAAAAAAAAAAAACTTGGAGAAACAATCTACAGGGGAAAAAAAAAGTTAACGTTGAGGTGTCAAGAGCTGATTTTTTTTTTTTTTTAAGTAGGAGTATCAACAGCATTTGAGTCATGAAAGAGATACCTTAAGTTGAACTGTTCCCAACCCATCTCAGTGCTATTGCTGCCATTAAAAAAAAAAAAAAAAAAAAAAAAAGTCGGTCGTTACAAACCAAGGAAAAACAACTTTAGATAGTCAATAGGATTTTTAATTGCAAAGATTTCCTCTGACGTGAGTGTTAATGAATGTCAAAGCAATAACATAAAAAGACATAACTATAGTTTAATGATTGATAGAATAAGAAAACACAAGGTCTTTTGTCAGATAAATGACTACGGTTTGGTGTTCCTTTACCTTAGGAATATCAAGAGTGATCTCAAGATAGGCAGTAATGGCCCAGGAGCAAAGGCAGGGAGTCATAACGTAGCCTGTTATATAATAACCAAAGCTGGAAGACTAATTAGCGTGGACTAGTATACCTGCTTTCTCTCTTGGCAACTTTGACATTGCTTCAGCTTTTTTTGGTCTGTTTGGATGCTTTGTTGAAGCTTTCTATTTCTGAAGATGTTAGATAAACATATACAATGTCATGCAACTGGTTTTGTACCTGTACGGCATGTGTAACTCAAGAAAATTTAAATATTGCTCCAAATTGTTGAGAGAGCACAGCGGGCTGTGTTTCATTTTATACAGAGACGCTGGGACACAAATCCCCAAGATGGAATGACAGTGTGACATCCAATAATTGCCAAGTAATGGTCATCAATGGGTCTTGTTTTAAGCAAGAGTTTAGATCCCTGGAGTGGCCAGTATTTTGCTAGGACATGCTCTTAGCATGCTGAAAGAATGAATGGTGACAGATACTCTAAATGATTAAAATCCATTTTGCTCCACGCGGTAAATATGAGGAGTGCCACAGGTCAGTTCTCGTGCTCATGTCAGGAAGACACCCTTAAGTTTCAAAAATGCTGAGTCGATTCTTGTTGGCTGCCCTTCCTCACTCTCACATGCCTCTTATTTCATTAATGGATCGAGTCATCTGTTGCTCCTTGAAGTTGACTCTGGGAAAAGCTGGTAAACAATGCTAGAAGGCATTTTAAGGGAACCAGGCATGGGTTTCAAGGGCGAACTCTGCCAATTTGGCGAACTGCTGTTTACTCAGAACGTCCTGTGCCCACTGATGGTCTGCAGAGAACCTGCAGGGATGCAACCTTGCTGGCAAATCCACGTCTGATACGCAGTAACTGTGGCCTCTTAAGGAGCAAGTGTCCTGCAGCTGTCGAGGGAGCAGGACAAGTAAACATGCCTTCTGTGTCCTTCAGCCTGCTACCAAAAATATTCTTTGGCATGCTCACTGCCACTCCCACTCCCAGTCACTCTGTTCTCCACTGATCTAGGAGTGTTACAAGCCACCCCCCACCCAGCCAGTCCTGTCTGACAACTTAACCTATATAGGTACAAGGGGACCATGAATTCAAGTCTTCTCACTCGAGAAGAGGGTCAGGGGGGGCACATTCCGCTGCAGAGGGGGGTGATGCGGGTCTGGACAGAGAAGCAACTGAGAGTGACACGGCTCGGGTTTCATTTTCCTTTCACTCTCCAGGTGCTTCACGTACTGGAACCTATTCCTGGGTGCTAAGGGCATTTTCCCTGAGCAGGGGGTATTGTCAAATCGGGCCAGAGTAAGGTTAGCGTGGTTAGGGTGGATAAAACCAATATATTACTGTTATGTGAGAGCTGAGAGGCCTGGAAAGGAAAAAAAAAATCTCTTTCTTCCTCCACCCCTCCACGACTGTGCTTGTGGTTGGAGTAGTACTTGTTTTCTATTCTCTTTGTGCAGTCATTTATAAAGGTTTGCGAAAGGTGTTTTTACTTTTTTGCTTTGTTTTGTTTTGGTGGAGAGGGAGAGCAGCACCCGGAATGTTAAAATTCATCCAGGAACTGAGTATTCATAGTGACTCTAAGAAGAAGAAATAAAAATTTTCCTATGTATTTGAAAATGAATAACACTGATGTTCAAACAGTAAAAGAATCCTGCTAGTCTATTTTTGCTTTACTGCAATGTTGGTCTTAAGATTCTACATGATAAAGATATTTTCTGTAAGTTGTAGGAGATCCATACAACAAAGTATTTATTTTATGGAACTTTAACTTTCAAACATTATCACATGGCATTTCGAAAGTGACAGTGTACTTTTCAATGCATCTCTTAAATAATTACATTTAATCTTCTGAGTTATTTCTGATACCTCTTTATAATTTTAGGATAGCAGACTCAATGTAATTCTTCTGTTAAAAATGTAGGTATTTGAAATTTGGGTATGCTGCCACCAGGTGGTGGCAAATCTTCTGAGTCATGTGTGATTGTACTTTAAAAGTTTTTTTAACCCTTTTAGATAAAAATAGTAAAACTATTTCTTTAAATGGTTGCTTACTCAGAAGCCCATTATGTAAAATAGATAAAAGTCCGCTAAATTACTATGGTGAAAATGAGATAGGAATCTTGAGATCAAATGTCTGTGCCCATCTTTTCTGTGAGGGTCTTTGAGGAACCACAGGAACATGATTTGAAAACTACCAATCTCAATGATAATATGCACATCTTATCTAGGATTGATATATGCAGCATTTTTTTAAATAAAAAAATAAGCTATTAAAATAATCATCTAGAGCAGGAAGGAGAAACTGGGAAAGCACTTTTCAGAGCCGGGTGGATGTTTGTCAATCAGGTTCCAACATGCTATTGTGGTAGGAAAAGGAATGGGCATGAGGAGAAATACAAGCCCAGACTGTTGGGAGCCCTGTCCAAACAGCTCGAGCTCTATTTGACCAAAGTTAGAACATATGGGACATTCTGGAAGGAGTAGGGCAAGAGGATGTGATTCTCTTGCTAGTCAATGATTGACTGAACTTCAGATTGTGAGATTCTTCACTGTCCAGTTGTAGCCGGTGCCCCAGACTATCAAGCTCTGGCTTGTCTTCTTTCTGTTTTTCTAGTGCCTTCTGTCCCACCTGAGTATAGAGAAGACAGCTTACAGCACAAACTACATACCTACATACCTGCTTACCCACTCCATGCCCTCAGTCTCCCCAAGCCTACTGCTACTGCCCCTCGCAGGCCACGTCGTGACCTACATTTTTGCTCACAACAACTCCCTGCCACGTGATCCATACCTTAGTCACAAGAAAGTTCTTCCTGTCTTTGGCTATCTTTGCCCAGGAAACACCTCTCTGTAGAAATTGCAAACTCTCCTGGAAGCTGTTGGTCTAAAAGCATTCTTTTCTCTCAAAATATCTTTAAATACAGAACTTAGCATAACCTTTGAATAGAGAAGTAGATAAGGTAAGCATAGTAATATAACTATCCAACAATGCAGGAAACCAAGACTGTGGAGGGTTAAAAGGGGGAAAAAAGTCACTAACCGAACAAACAAAACCCCAAGAAACAGTTAATGGTAAAGTAATAAAAGGTAAAATAAAAGTAATAAGTAATAAATGGTAAAATAGTAATAAATGGTAAAAGTAATAGGAATATTATTTAGTAGTAATAGTAATAAATGGTAAAAGTAATAAAATATGTATATATACATATATATACATACGGACTTATGACTTGACTTACAAGTTATGTCCTGATGAACCATCAGCAGATGAATATATTGTAAGCTGAAAATGCTTACACTAACCTACTGAACCTCCCGGCCTAGCCTAGCTTACCTTAAGTGTGCTCAGGACACTTATATCAGCCCACGGTTGGGCATAGTCCTCTGACGCAAAGTCTCTTTTGTGATAAAGTGTTGCATATCTCATGTGATTCATTGAATACTGTCCTGAAAGTGAAAAACAGGATGGTTGTAAGTGTATTGGTTATTTATCCTCGTGATCAGGGTGTCAACTGGGTGGTTGACTTGCTGCCACCACCCAGAATCGCAAGAGAGCATCGTACCACATATTGCTAGCTCGGGAAAAGATCAGAATTCAAAACCAGAAGTGTGGTTTCTACTGGATGTGTATCGCTTTTGCACCGTCATAAAGTGTAAAAATTGTAAGTTGAACCATTGTAAGTCGAGGACCGTCTGCGCATGTGCCCAGATTCAGTGATGTGTTTCCAGGAGACATAATTGTCTGTGGTTGGGAAGAAGGAAGGTTCTGTAACTAAGAAATGGTAGGTAATGGCAAGAGGTCCTCAGCTCCTCCGGCTGAGGTCCCCACCTGAGGACTGCCGTAGGGTTACTTCAGTGACTCTCACCTGTTAGAGGGTCGATTCATTGATCTGATAAGTATAAACTGAGCACCTCATCTGTTCCATGCTGCGTTCTGGATTTTATATAAACCTCATGTCCTCCTGGAGTTTTTTAGTGGGAGAGAAGACAATGAACACAAAAGTGAGTCAACATAAAATGCCTGGTGAGGATAACTGCTACAAAGAGAAATGACAATGGAGAGTAAAGTGGGGAGGGTATCACGCAGAGGGTTGATATTCAAGACAGGGGACAGGTACCGCCTCTCTCAGAGAAGACATTTGAGCAGAGACCTGGAGGCAATGACAGAGTGAACTGTGGGATAGAAGCCGGAAAAGACTTCCAGGTGAAGGGAAAATGAGGAAGGGCACAGAGCCCGAGGAAGGGCACAGAGCCCAAAGAAGGAACAGCTTCTAATTCAAAGAACCAGTGACCAGCATCTCCAGACTGGAGTGAATGAAGGAGGGAAGAGTGGTGGTGAGCTCAGAGAGGTGGGTCCTTGAAGGCCATGGCGAAGAGTTTGGATTGAGTTGAGAAGCAAGTCCAGGGGAAGAGGCAGCCGCTGTGTGGAGGGAGCATGGGCTGCAGGGCAAGCATTGGAAACATGGCAATGAGGTGGGACCCTACTCTGGGAGCCCTACTCTGGGAGCCCAGGGCAAAGCTGATGGTGGCTTCCACACTGCTCATGCCAGGCAACTCTTCTCTGGGATTCTTTGAACACCCCGTGGATTCATTCCAGCTAACTCCTCCCGGGATAGATATTTACAGGACAAACATTAGCCACCTGTTTACTGGTCATATCTGTTGTTGGTCATAAGATGGCCTGGTACTGAGGTCTTGTCCAAGTCACTTCACCTTGCTGAGCTTAGGTGGTCCATGTTTAGCCTTTCTCAGGTCTGACATCCTCTGAGTCCTAATTTTTGTGATTGAACCTTAATGAGCTCCACCACCCAAGGTGACCACAGGAGTAATGGAAATCATTAGAATGCCCCACATGCCTCTGAATTGAATATAATTTGATCCAGATCTTTTTTTTCCACTCCCTGGGAGCCTGCAAACATTCTGCAATACCCAGATTCAGATCTTCAATCTTTGGGCAGACTCATGTGGGGAACTCTGATGACAAGAACAGTCACTGGGTAGAGAAGGCCCCACCCGAAATCCCCTCTGTTCTCTGTACCCCAACTCATGTAGCTTGTGGCTCTTATGAGCTTCCTTAGGGCCCTCCTTAATGTTTGCTTGAATCTGACCTTAGGGGGGGAGTTACCCTGGGATTTGCCTGCATCTTCTAGGATTCGCACAGACCTCACAGTAGGATTTTGGCATCTTCTTTAGAAAACAAAAAATAAGGAGATATCAACAAACTCTAACCATGAGTTTCAAGAAGGGAAACTAAAGCAGCATTTCATCCTTCCACCCTCTTCCATCAGCTCAGTCCCCTTAAAATGCAAGAAACCAGATTGGTTGGTTAAGCATTTGTGGTCCAGTGTAAGGGTCACGTTTCAGCCCCATACCCAAAACTTAGGCAATAAATTTAAAGATACAAATCTATTGAAATAAATATCAGCTCTTGAGTTTTTGCCTGAAGCATGTGGCTCCTTCTAGCAATAGTCACATGCTCAAAATCTGCATATTGGATACCTGGGATTCAGAGTGACACTAATCTGAATCCAGAATCTAATGCCTGACACGAAATACACAGAGTAGCCATCTCCTCCCAAAACAAATAAAGCAAACTCTTTTTAGGTCAAATAAGCCCACTTCTGCTGTCGATACTCTGAGGATGATCAAATGGGTTAATTAATCTGCCTTTTAGTTTTCGAAATCTTAGCTTAGGTTATGAGGGAACAGATTTCCCTGGATTTAATGTGTTCCATACCAGACATTTGCCTACTTCTAAATATAAACTGATCTCCCTGTCACTGGCACAGAGGATTGAGCATTTCTGAAGCAGGCTGAGGTAGTCGAGGAGAAATCTGAGAATTTCCTGAGGAGCTCAGAGGAAGGTATGAGCCAAGTTTTAGGGTAATGGTATTTACTATTTAAATTAATAATTATTATAGTCTTATATGTAATGTTCTAATTAGTCATTATATATGTCTAATTCTCCCAGGACCTCAGTAATGTCTTGATAGTGAGTTGGAGGTTGAGTATTATGGAGAAAACCCTGGGGAGCAAGGCTTATTCAAGTGGGGGAAATGAAGGATAAAGAGTGATTTATTGACTATTTTTAAATAATGGGCTTTTCTCATAAAGAGAATGATGTTGGACTCCCGTTCACAGAAGTTTGAATAATATGCAATGAGCTTCAACCGAAGGATGCAGGATTTAGGTAAAGTACACAGAAGGATTTCCTCGTCATAAGTGGAATTCAGCATAGACGGATTTCTAGGCCACAGAGGGGGTGCGGTCGTAGGAAGGTGGCTGGTAACTGTTGAAAACGTGAGAAAAGCCCCAAAGGTAAATGAAAGCAGGGAATATAAGTTATGGTTTTGTTTGTTCTGGTACATTCTCCAAACTGAACAGTTTTCCGCAGGATGAAATATGAAAACCACCACCGTATCCAAGCACAGTCTGTGCTCCATTGCAGGGGACCCCAAATATAGAGGGATAACTGACATCATACAGCCAGAAACCCAAAAAATGATTTTTGGCCATTCTCAAAGGATGCTTACGGTATTTATGAATCTAGAGATATGGCTTTATTCCACTTTCATGGTATGATTTCGTATAAAAAAGAAAATGTCAACAATCCTACAGTTTGTTTGTTGAGTCCCCCAACTTTTAAGAGTTGTTTTTAAATTATGGGGCAATTCATTATGGGGCAATTACAATTGTGAGATCATATTCAAAGGGATAGCTAATAAATCCAGGTTAAATATTAACTCTTCTTAAAAAATGACTCTATTATGTGACATCTTTAAACATCCAAATCAACTTTTGATTTCAGTTTTTCTTCCTAGCTAATGTGTTTTTCCAAAAACACCTTGAGCTTTCCCCCCAGCTTATAAAGAAATTTTGTTAACGTTTGAGTATAGCATGGCTCCTCTTTTCGAAGAGAGATTTTCAGGGGGAAAAGACGAGTCTTCTATTCCGCCATAGAAGGGCATCTGTGCTCGTCCCAAAACTGGTTTGTAGGTGGTATCAGGGTCCACATGCTTAAGACTAGTGATGTTGGCTTCTAAGGTGTAGTCTAAGCAAAGAAACTTCCATTAAAGGACAAGGCCACAGCAATTCAAAATAGTTAACACGGCTTCGGGGGCTTTCACTAAAAGGGAAGTATGTCCTAGAGGCTGACTCACGAAGTTACTTTTAAAGTATATTTTGATCCAATGACGCCAACAGGTTTTAACCTTACTCAGTGGTAGGGTTTGCTTTTAGGTTTCCACATATGAGGCACAAAGATGCAACTAGCTAGATAAAGCTTCCCAACCTTGAATGAAGAGTTAGAATTCTTGCTTCCATTTCCTAAGCTAACTACCCCCCCCACCACCCCTCCGCCCCATAACTCCTATCCTAGCACCACAAAACTCAGCATGGTTTTTTTTCTTCTTTTTTTTCCCCCTCCAACTGGTGATCATTTGATTTTAGTCGAACTCCCAACTGGCCAATATAAATGCCTAGAGAGAGAGGAGGGTTGCAGAGCCTGTCAGGAGTAGCTCAAGTAGCTGTTTGTTCAAAGAACTTGCTGAAGCAGAAACAACCCTTTTTGTTTTGAAAGCATGTTAATGTGATAATGAAATGCACAAAGCAAAGAGGTTCATCCATATAAATGGGTCATTTAAATAATGAGCAAGGAGGAAGGATGTGGTTTGGTGTCAGTACTGATTAATTAGGACATAAAAATAAATAACCATCTCAACATTGGCTGCCTCCCTTGAAACTCACTCTATTAGTGGGCAATGAAGTTAATGCAATTGACAGTATAATTACAGGTTAGTTAACAGAACAATCCATGAAGAGGCTCTTGCTTCTTTTACAACTTTAATTAACTAGATAGCATCTCTGTGAATTTTCTCATCTCTACTTGCTGATCTTCTGGTTCCTGTAGAGAAATCTAGTGTTTTCATCTAATCTCTTAGACTGTACTGGAAACTACGTATAAAACACATCGTATTGTTCTACATATTCAATTCAACCAACTTCCATTAAACGCTCACCATGTGACATTGACCGTACGCAACCACGCTACTACGTTTACAGACCTGTATTTCAGAAAAATACAACCACGGTGTTTGCCAGTGACTTTCTTCTACTGTAATCCTTTTCTGTGGAAATCTTTGCACCTTTCGTGGGCAAAGTTCACATTTTCTAGGGTCTGAAGTTAGTGGATTGTGTTAAAGTTGATGGCATAGTGTCAGGTTTATTCCCTCACCAAAGGGGTAAACCTTGAGGCAATTTTATTCGGTCTATTTTACACAGTCGTGATTGAGGATAATGCAAGGTAGTTGAAAGTTAATCTTCAACTCAGCTTCAAACACTGAAGGAACACATAACTTGAGATCTATTAGCATCTCTAGAAGTCATTGAGGCTACTGGAAGGGCATTTGGAAAACACAAGCACTCACACACACACACACACACATCAGGTTATAGGAAACAACAATAAAACCCCACATAAAACCACTTGAGAATCCCCATCACCCTCATAGTATACCAATAAGTGTAAATGTGATTGGGTTCATATTTTCTTGGCACTGTTAAATGACGAATCAGAGGCTGGTTTGGGCTGAGGACAAGCCAGCTCTAAGTCGGTGAATGTTCTCAAAGAACTAACTCCACTGTGGTAGAGAGAATCTTTCCAGTATTATTTTCAGAGGCCCTATTTTACCCTTCTGATGTAGACGTAACTTTCCTACATCGTGAAATGAGAGAAGAAATCAAAACTGAATTGTGTTTTGGAGAATAAACAAGAGGAATGCTCTTCGTGTTGCAGCAGGGATCGATGCCTTCAGATGACTTCCCTAAGATTTAAACTTTTGTAGATTTATTTACTTATATGTTCTGCATGTTCCCCAGGTTTTCAGTTCAGATAAATTGCCAGGATTTTTTTTTTTGACCCAAACTTGCCCCTTCCTCTTTTTCTCTCCTTCCCCCCTCTCTCTCTTTCCCTTTTCCTGTCTCTCTCTCTCTCCGCCTAAAACATGAAGAAAGCAGAACTTTCTGTTTTCTTCACAATGGTTCATTTGTATTCTCTGAACCCAAGACTAAGGCAGGTTCTGATGTCTTACTGTTTTATGTCACCACTGAGGTAGCAGTGACATGCTGGCTGCTGATGAATAAATATATTTATCTGGCGTCTAAACCTGCATACACTGTGAATAATGAGCAGATGTTAACAATTACTCTAAATGTCCTGGATATTTTGTAAAACTTTTATCAAACTTAGGGTGGTTTATTGATTTAGTCAGAATCATGCCTTGGGCACAAAACATATTGTCATTTGGGATTCAACGTGGGCAAAATGGATGTCCATTAACATTTTAAACTCAGACACTAGGGTTTTGCTTCTGGAACCTTCTGAACAATAGGTCTCTCTAATATGTTCTTACTCTTCCTGAATAAAATAAAGCATAGCCATTGGCAAATTTTCCATAGCCTCACCTTTTAGGATATGGCACATAGAAATGAGGAATGGAAAATAATGAATATGCAATTGGAACACCAGCTTCGTGCCTTTTAGGTAAACATTACAACCCAGCACAGCGAAAACTACCCAGGCTTGTTTTTAAAATAAATGAACAAAAATCTATATTCCCATTTCTCTGGAGTTATGTTTTGGGTGAGTTTTTTTTTATTGTTGTTGTTGTTGTTGTTCTTTTTTGTAACATCAAGCCATTTTAGTTGAATGATACAGAAAGTCACTTTGAATTCAAATATAAAATAAGGCCATCCATCATGTTAACAATTTAATTACCTGAGTATATATTTTTCCAGCAAAAAAACCCATTATTTGTTGTGTATCTTATTACTGAGCCATTGCCTCGGGACAACTTGGCTGTCATCACGCAGGCCTTGTGGTAAGAAATGGCGAGATAGGGAGCAGATAAGCCAGGCCTTCCTCTGCCTGCTTTCCAGACCCGCTCTGTTCCGGGTTTGCTTGAGGCCTCACCTGTTAGAGTCCCTGTAAGCTTTGTTGCCACAGTGAAATGGTGACTTGTAAAGGCAGCGAGGCGTGGCAGAGAGAGTGAAAGGGTCGAATGAAATAGAAATGTGATATTTTCTATCTTCTGAGGGCCCAGGAAATAGGATTCCTGCTGCCCAACTGGGGCTGGCATTCACTCATCACGCAGAGTGCAAGAAAAGTTGTGAGATTTCCCTGTTTAGGACTCAGGGAAGGGGCGAAGGAATAGAAGGCACTGGCTTTCTCTGCTTGGTGGGGCATCTGTCTTCCCAGGGATTATGGATCAAGGAATAACTGCGAATGAGGAGATAAGAATAAGGAAGGCCAAGTGGGGGGAAAAGCAGCTTACGGGCCTCCTCAGGGCACTGGGATTTGGGGGACCCCACTCCCCCAGCCACAGCACTCACCAGGTTAGCGGACAGATGTCTGTGATACAAGCCCGTTTGTCGTTTGCTGGCTTGCTTTTTAATTGCATGCCCTGATGGCCACGAATACCTGTAACAACATGAGCTCATACATTGACGGGAGAGCCGCCACCCTGTCTACTTTGGGGGTGTAGTGGGCATAGAGTAGCAAGGAAACTTCTCCCGCTTTTACGCCACATGATGGTTGGCGGTTTTCTTTTGGTCTGCTCCCTGGCAGCAAGGGTTGTCGACTGATGGAGGACAGAAAACAAAGACCAGACTTCAAGTTCCATTTGTGCATGTTGCCTGTTTCCTGGCTGGGTAATGTTACAAGCAAGAAAGGGGTTCTTACTAAGGCTCTGAATCGGGGATCACTCTTGCATTTCAGAGCAGTGGCCTGATACATGATAGAGACAATGGGGCTTGGTCTACAACTTTAGGTGTGAGTCTCCCAGGTAGCAGGGGTGAGCTGCCCTAGTGGAAAACTTTTGCTTCTGAATGTTGTCAATCCAGCTGGCCCTACTGGTCTCTCCCTCTCTCTTTCTCTCAGCTTTGGCACACATAATTCGAGAAATCTGCTCATTCCACATTTTTTGCCTAAAGAAGAGCCGCTAATCATGCTATTGGTGAAACACATGCATGGGGGTTTCTGTAAAGCAGATTTCCCTGGAGGTGATTCACCAACTGCTGATGATGACAAGGAGAGTTCCTCGATCACTTTACAAATGCATCTGATTTTCCCAGTAACGCATGTTTTCATAAATGGAAACAAATAAAACAGTAGGCAAGGGCTTTCTCAAAAGGCTTGCCAAGTACATTAAACACACAAAAAGTACGTTCGCAGCGAAAGTTGGTTGAAAACAGCTGTTTTAAAGGATTTTTGGTGGACGCAGTTAACGGCATCATCATTATAAGGCCTGAAGCAAACGTGTTACCGATTACACCCCATTAAGAAATTGGAATGTGTTCCCCCCAAGGAAACACCGCAGCACATGCTATTTGAAAGTAACCACCAACCCCAGAACACACTGCTAAGACTTTCCCATAGATTGTGCGGCCTAGCTCTGAAGATAAGACCCTCGGGAAAATGCGAGCACATCTTATCTTAACCCATCAGAAGATTGTTCACAGGATTGTCTGAGTGGAGGTTTCCTTAGCGTCTTTCACCTTCCGCCCCACTCCCCCCCCACCCCCAAACCTGCTCTGTCTCCTCCAGTCCCCCACTGTGTGGAGGTTGTGCAGAAGAAGATTCGAAGCGAGCTGGGGGTTCGGTTTGTGATGCCTTGCACATCCAGCCGTGCAGTTTGTTGAGGGTGAAACATGCTGCGGCCCGAGGTCAGCTCCTTCTAGAACATGTTTGCCCCTCAGAGCAGAGAGTGAGTGCTCTTCAGGGTGGGGCAGAAGGCTGTGGTGGGGTTTGGGGGCTATGGAAAATTTAATAGGGACCATGGGATTTGTGCACCGAGAAATAATGTTGGTGTGTTGAAAAGGCGCTGTCAAAATGCCCCGTAAGCAGGGCCTGCCGCATGTCTGCAGCTCGCCTGTTATTGTTCGCCTGTGTCTGCACTGTCTGTCCACTGAGGCACGGAAGGGGCTGCACGGACACTTTTCATAATGGCCCAGAAGCCTCCCAAGGGCCCTTGGGGTGGGGGGTTAGTTGGGAAGGAATTTAAGTCCAATATGTGGTAAGAAAAAAAAGGGGGGGGGGCTTTTTTCACCCTTTCTGCACATCTGAAAGAAGGGTCAGATTTCTCCTCGTGATGAAAGAGTCACTGCTGGGGACTCACCTCCTTTTACACTGTGGGTCATGTCAGGAAGGGCGGCCCCTCCTCTCCCACCGCCTGAAAGCGATAGCCACTGCTGGGGATGGTGGGAAGTGCCCGGTGCCTGTGGAAGTAGGGGTGTCCTGTCCACACACTCAGCAAAAATGACAGTGATGCTCACGTCAAAAGGATATGATTATACGATGGGAATTTTGTTATCGGTATTTCACTCGTGGGAGGCAAATTCCAGTCCTAGCAATGGGGCTTTTGATAAGTCCTGTAAACTCCGTGGGCCCCCCATGTCCTTAGTTTTCAAAGGAGCTACTTTTTAGGGGACTTATTTTTATAAGAAGATTGAAGTAATAACCTTGTTTTTATAATAGGACCTACTACCCAAGTTTTTGTAGTTTTTCTGTAGGTCGCACATACTAGGTGGGTAGACAGATCGATCCATTGATCGATCCATCCATCCTTAGGGACTTAGGGACCATTGGAGATTGCAGACCGTGAGAGGAGCCTCATTGTTTGTTGATGGGGAGAAGGGCTCCTGAGAAAATCCCTCTCCTCTGCACATGTGGAACTTTGGAGACCACCAGGGTTAAGCTGAGGCAAAAATAGACTTTTTTCGGCGAGAGAGCATATCCCCACCCAGAGTGAGCAGTGATCCTAATCTAAACACTCAGGATTCCCAAGCCCTCCGAGGAGGCTTCCAGAACGTGACCCAGGGATTCCTGAAAGCCTGTCACATACCAGATTGTAATATCTGTGAGCATTCGGGCATCATAGTGCAGCCTCTTATGTGCGAGCGAGCATTCACCTTCCTTTATTGCGTCGCCCTGGGAGTGGGGAAGGCTCTCCCCCTGGCATGGACTTGGTGGGGGAGCTCTGAATTCAGCAGAGGAATCTCGTCACAGAACCTGGCACTGGTGTATGCACCTGAAGGAACTGTTTCTAATGGGGACACACTTTACAAAGCACCTTTTGTCCAAGTCAACAGTGAGCGTGGGGGAAGCTAGTGGAAATGGTGATAAGTTTATTACACCAAAACTTTGATGTAACAGATAAATATATTATTGATAACACTGCAACCGTGACTCTTAGGAAATGTTTTTGATAACATGACACAAATATTAGTATTACCAACTATCAGTAGGAGTCATTTGCCACAAAGAAAATGTAGTTGATTTCGAACAAAGGAAGTGGTTGTAGGTGTCAGCCGTGAGGCCGTGCGACTGTGTAGTCTATCACCATTTCCTTTTTCAGTGAATGGTGAGGCAGGTAGATAATTTTCAGGAACCTGCATGTAAGTGCATTTTAAAAGCAATGTGATCACTTCGAGTAAAATTGATTCATCGCCCATTAACAAAAGAGTGTGCCCAGTGAAACTGTACCCAGAGATTCTGGAGATGAGAGTATTGGTTAGGTATTTCAGACAGCCAAATGGAAGTGAGCTAGAGATTACTTTAATAGTCAAGATAATTCATTTCCCTCCCCCACCCCCACCCCGGCAAACAAGCTATTTTTTCCTCTTATTGTAAAAAATCATCATTTTTTTATAATACAAAATCTCTCCCTTCATTTCTCGATTCTTCCCCTTTCTTCTCAATTCTTTGATCATTTACTAAATGTCTGCTATGTTCTAGGTACAATTTAAATGACAAGAGTTATAAAGAGAAAGTAGGCGGAGTCTGATTCTCATATAATCATATAATTTCTTTTGTTCAGATTCTGGAGGTGATCGAAGCTATCATATACTGTAGATAACATTGTTCCTATGAGGGAAAAACATCCTCCTAGAATTACTCTAAAAGAGGGGTCTCTCAAGTGGATGCCAATATGCCAGGGGCTGTAGAAGATGATCTGTTGGGGTGCTGAAAAATATTCAGGTTTGTTTTTACTACTTTTTACTGTCATATTTTGTAATTTTTTTTAAGACAGAGAGAGAGGGGAGGGGAGAGGCAGAGGAAGAGGGAGAGAGAGGATCCCAAGCGGGCTCCACACCCAGCACAGAGTCCAACACAAAGCTTGATCTCAAGACCCTGAGATCATGACCTGAGCTGAAATCAAGAGTCTGATGCTTAACTGACTGTGCCACCCAGGAGCCCCAACAGTTTTTTTGACAGGGTTTGTGATAAAAACATCTGAAGGCCACTGTTCCAGATTATATTCTCCATGAAAGCAGAGAGCCTCTCCATCTTGTCTGGCCTTTCACTGTGAAAGGTTCAGTGTCTGGCTCATTTGGGCACTTAATAATAGCAGAAGAATGAATAAGTAAACCCCAAATGGTTTCTGTCTCCTGTCTTCAGAGCTGCTGAATTAAAACCTGCCGGCTCTAACAAACTCAGTAACATGTAGCAATGTGCTACATAGCATATGTTTTTAAAAAAGACTCTTACATAGAAATATTATTTTTTCCCTAGACTTGAGTCTAATTGTGGCTCAATGCAGCACCATACTTAGAGGGGAAACCTTGAGGGAGAAATAGAAACTTGTGATCCTGCTAACACACCTATGGGCAACTGCGTAGGCCGCGTATTCTTGGTCTTAGAAACAGTGAGCTGTGCAGCCAGCACTTGAAGGAATCTGAAGATCATCTGGTCTGGTCGGTCATCACTTCCTTTCTAGGCTGGATGATACAGACAGAGGAGTTTTTACTCTACATTAGATGATCTCCACGTGTTTCCCCAGAAACCTAGTTAAGTGCTGGAATTTGGGTGAAGATAATGGTTATCGGGATGCCTGGGTGGCTCAGTGGTTGAGCGTCTGCCTTTGGCTCAGGGCATGTTCCTGGGGTCCTGGGATTGAGTCCCGCATCAGGCTCCCCACAGGGAGCCTGCTTCTCCCTCTGCCTGTGTCTCTGCCCCTCTCTCTGTGTCCCTCATGGATAAATAAATAAAATCCCTAAAAAAAAAAGATAATGGTTATTTCAACAGGAAAAAATATTGTAAGGATGAGCTCCTTGGGCCTGTTGAATTAGCACTGCGTGATGCAGCCATTCTTTCTCCTTTCATTTGTTTCAGTAAAGAGGAAGATACAGGTTTTGTGAATGAATGGGAGGCTTGGAGGTATACCATATAGTTCAAGGGAAATAATATGCAAAATAAATAAATAAATACGCCAGACTGGACACCTCTGGGGATGAATGTTCCGACGTTTTCCCTGCAAATGTGTCCCTTTTACCATTTTTATATTTAGGCTTCAAAGGATTCTTATTACAAATAAATAAAACATAGGATTTTGTTTTGCAACAAAATTATCACAATGATAAAATGAGCTTACATCTATCGAGTATCATACTTCAGAGGTCATTAAGCATTTTTACACTGGTTATCGCATCTAACTTACAGCCATCAGTCAAAGTTTCCTCATTTCATGGAGAAAACAATGGAAATTTCAAGAAATAACTGAGTGACAGGACCAGGGCCTGGATCGTTCTAAGCCCAGAGGTGTTTCCTTTACATCTGTATTTCTCTGGCTGTAACGTGAGTGCAGTTTCCCTGGGATCTTGTTAAAATTCAGATTCTGATTCAGCACTTCTGGGATAGGAACTGAGATTCTGCGTTTCTAACAAGGTTCCTGGTTGAGGTTGGTGCTTTTATCCACAGACCATACTCTGAGCTGTGAGATTCTGCGTCATAACTGGTTCCTATGTGTTATGATTGAAGATGGTCTTGTTGAGTGGCTTGCTGTAGTCTGTTTAGGATACTCAGAGCAAAAGTTTTGAAAATGGTCAGCATGCTTTTCAGCTGGGCCATCACAGCAACCCAGACTCTGGTTAGCATCTCTTCCCTGCCCTCAGCTTCCCTCACTGCCACTGGTCCTTTTGTCTAAAACACAATCTTATGCCATCGCCAACTTTCAAGGTCCACGTGGTGCTTCATTTCCAATAAAATGGATCGCAACTTCTGAGCATAGCAAGAGTTAGGGTCTTCACTCTGCCCCTTACCTTTTTACCTCTATCTCCTACCACAACCTGTTCCATGGCCACACACTCCCATCCTCATATGTCATACTCAATCTACCCTAAATATCTTACACTTCCCAAGAATAGTATGCTGGATCTTTTGCTTCCATGGAATTTCATTTCTAAATCCGTTCTAGTTCTTTACATACCCATTGGTTTATAACCTTCTCTCAGGTTGAGAAAAGCTCATAAACAATTGTGTTTATAAACTTCTTACAAGAGAGTGATGGGGACTTAAACTATCTGTGTGTGTGTGTGTGTGTGAGAGAGAGAGAGAGAGAGAGAGAGAGAGAGAGAGAGAGACGGAGACTGAGTGCACTACCTGGCACTGTTTCTTACATAATAAGCACACAATAAATATTTGTTGAATGGATACCCTAGATGCCTGATACAACCACAGTCATGTTGGATTAATAGGTGAGATTGGTCACTAGTTATGAAACTCGAAAGAAAGTGAATTAATTAAGCTCAGATATTTGCCTGGATTTCACAACAAGTTGTTCAATGTAATCATTTTATGATTAAAGAAATGCATGAAAGTTGCAGACCTTGCAGAGCATTGATTTAGCTGGTCCCGCCCAGTGAATGGCATGTTTAGAATAAGAGAGAAAGATGGCTCTAGCTCTTGATTGTGCCTTATTCTGTGGCATGTCCCAGAGATTTTTCCCCCCTCCTGCCAACTTTATTTCACTCAGAAGAGTTATAGTGTGGGTGACTTACGGCTGATAATGATAACTGGCCCATTTGTCTTTCTCCCCTCTGCCTCTATTCTATAATTTCTATCTGTGGGACTACTGTTCATTTCAAAGACATCTCCGTGGAAGAACTTTATAAAGGAGTGGCACTTTAAAAAATCTTGACTAATTCATAACAAGAATGATGTGGTAGTCTTTGGTTTCGCAAAGGAAACAGCAGAACTTTTGCCTTTTGGCAAGCGACAGAAATGACAACCATCAAAAAGATAAGCTTGTTCCGTTAGAACATCAGTATTGTATTTTGGTGAAGAAAAGAAACAAAACAGCATCATCAGGCAGCCTAATTACTAATTAAAATGTAGATTGAATATTGAGTAAGATTTATAAGATGTACTGAGTAAGTACCTGACTAAATAACATTATCTTTGATGATGTTATCATGGAACACTAGTTGTGTTTTCACACCCACAGACACATATCTATTGTCATATCCAACCATGTAAGATCTTTCCAATTTGTCAGAATGGAATTCTCTAGCCTTTCTGTTATTAGAGATTTCGAGAGCTTTCTTTTTCTTCCTTTTCTTTCTGCTCCCCTAACTCCCCTTTCTGAGCTTCTCTCACCACCACGCACATACCTACTATCTCTCCTCCCCTCATATATATTACATATTTCCCACCCCATGAATATTTAACAGGCAGCCTGCTCTGATTTTCTTGAGTATGGATGGAGGAGGGAGTAGAGAGTGGTATTGAAGAAATTTACCCAGCAAATTCCAATGTTCCAGCCAAGGAATAAGACCCTTGATTCTAAATACAAGGCAAAGGCATGAGTCAAACCACAAGAAAGATTGGGATCTGTGGTTGGGTCCCAGCCCTGCTCTAGGTTGCTGAGGTCCTGATTATTATGGTGGTGGATGTGGTGTAGGAAGAAGAGCTCTTACTCAGTTTGGAGGAAATGCTGAGAAATCCAAAATAGGGACCAAGCTAGAAACATGCTGGAGTGAACAAAAACTAACTCTGAACTGATCGCTTTCTTTTAAAAAAAGGTTTTATTTATTTATTCATGAGAGACACACAGAGAGAGGCAGAGACATAGGCAGAGGGAAAAGCAGGCTCCCTGTGGGGAGCCTGATGCAGGACTTGATTCTAGGACCCCAGGATCACGCCCTGAGCCAAAGGCAGACCTGAGCCACCCAGGTGCCCCTGAACTGATCACTTAATCTAATTTCATCTAAAGTACTATCAGTCCTGGGAGTAAAGACTGTTCTTCTACCTTTTCATTCAGAACTCACTCAGCCTGCCCGAGACAGGGCGTCAGCGGCCCTCTCCTGGGAGGGTTTGGAGGAAGCCGGCACTGCAGCATAGTTCGTGGTTGGAATGTGGTGTTTTCAAAGTACTGAGTGTTTTTTAAGTGTCTTGACACCTCTGGAAAGAATCAGACAATTCCCAATATTTGACTTGTCTTTCAAGGTCAAGTGAACGCTAAAGCAGTGGATTAAGGCAAGGGAGCGTGAGTTGGTCATTCATCAGGAGCCCTCATTGTGCCTTCTGGATGGGGCTGGCTCAGACTGCTCTAAAGCAGCTCCATTTGACCACTTAGCTTCACCTTTTGCTTATTTTGTTATCTGTCATTTAGCATATTGGTTATCAAAGAAAGTAGTAGACAATATGAATACTTTTATATGGGTGAACCTAAAAAATCTTTCCATTGGACCTTTGGAAACCACCTTTAGATATAATGTTTCTGAAATTATACAAAAGCTTCTCTTTTCTATGTTGACTTTTATGTTACAATCCTCAAAATAAATTTGGGAGTCTACTAAATTTTTACTGCATCAGTTTGGCATAACGTACTTTAAGACTTACATTCAAGTGCTGGAAATTAATTGGACTCCTGTTACAGGCACTTAGAATTGGATCCTGGTTCATGGAACTGTGTTTATCCAATGTGTAGACTGACTAAATCACCAGAGATTTTGGAAAAATGAAGACTTGCTTCAGGATGAGCACAAAATTCAGATGATAGCTGAGGGAATATCAGGTGGTTTGGGGCTAATGTAGTCCTTTAAAAAAAAAAAAAGCAAGAAATAACCGAGCACTTATGTACATACTGGTACAGAGCTTGGTGAAAAATACTAATTTGATGCACAAACGAGATCCCTATACATCATGTTTGTAAAAGTGTGTGTTAAACAAATGTTTCTCGAGAGTTTACTTTGCTCCAGGAACTGTGCTTGGCGCTGTGTTTGTTAAGTGTAGCATCTGCGATGCTTCTTCACAAAGAGAGCCTTGAGTTGGTCCACTCAGGCACACTTTGCGCCAGGAGAATAATTAAGATTTCTTCAGGGTTAGAAAAGGAAACCCCGAGACTGACATGATTAATGGAATGGATTTGAATTTTGCTGGAGCAGATGGTACAGGGGCATCTCTTTGGGAGAAACCCCGGTTGGAAGTACAGAAGAATGTTCTGTGGTGTGAGTTCCCTCGCTACAGTCTTATTTAGTAGTTGGAGCAGAGTTCACGTCTGGGAGCCCTCTGAGAATTAGTCCTTAGTGAACCAAGAGGAAACAGCAGTAATATATATTGAAAGGCTTAATCTGATCTCTCGCCTGTCTTCAAAGGAAGCTTCATTTGTAAAGGACATGCATGATTGTGAAGAAAGGACCCCCATTAGGCAATGCAAGAATAATGAAAGACTCTACGTCCAAAGCCTTTGGTGCAGGGGGGTTAAGGGATCTGCTCTGTGCCCAGTTGGGAGACTGATGGAGCGGGACTCAGATTTGCCTCTCGGATCCTCTGCTCAGTAGAGCACAATTCCTTTCTTTTGCTATAAATTAAGATTTATCTGACAAGAAGCTTCCACATGGAAACAGAAGAGTGAGAACCCGGCAGAGCAGAGTTCACACTCATTCAATTTTGTCGGCTTCTTCTCTCGGATCCGTGTCTTTGTTTTGGTGGAGGGGTTATGTCTGAGTCAACCGTTGACTCATAGAGTCAGGGACAAAGTGAACCCTCCTCGGAGCTTCTGAGATGAGGAGGTGAGAAGCACCCCAAGGCAGACAGACGCACATTCCTGTTTCCTGTCTTGCTAGATGGTGTTTGAAAGTGTCCTCAATGACCTAAAAGAGAGGAGGAAGTCTCATGAAGAGAATCTGAACTCCTAGAAAAATGGTATCAGTATGTGTATGTGAGTGTGTGTGTTTAACAGCAATTGGCTTATACTGTGGGTATCTCTGCAAATTTGTGTCTTTCCCTCAGTATGTTGGAGATATACAGACATATAGATACGTATATGTACACCCCGATGTATTGGTAATAGCAAATGCTTTACCTATAGTGCTCACTCTGTGCTGTATATTTTCCAAGCACTTTAGATACTACCAATTATTTAATATGGACTTAACCACATTCTCTTAAGTCACAGTTAATTTGGTTATTTCCTAGTTGTTGGATATTTAGTTATCCAACTTTTCTATTGTTGCTATGAACAAAGTTGCATCAAATGTCCCTATGAATGCTTTCTTGGTTATGCGTGAGCACTTGCAAAATGATGAAAAGATCTAGTACACATCATCTGATAACAGTGGCTGCCTCTGAGGAAGGGGAGGGGATATGAATTGAGTTGGGGTGAAAGGAGCTTTAGCCTTCCGTATAATGCTGCATAAGGCTTTCTAAGAAAAATGCATTCGTGTATTGCTAGTATGCCTAAAATTAATTTTGGGAAATAAATATGAGGTTAGAAGTGTTTAGGCACGTGATTTAATCAATCTGATCGTGTCCCCCTATTTTCAAAATACCACCTGCCATAAAATCCTGGATGTGTGGTCATAGCCGACCAAATGCAATTTATTCAATGTGACTGCGTTTGTAAATGGCTTAATTCGCTCAAGTCACTCTGATTCTAATATATCTGGATTTTAGTTAACAGTAAAAGTATCAAGAGTCCACAAGGAGTAAGTATACCAGTGAGTGTTTTCTGGTTTTGACAAAGATGTCATCTACACTGAAAAAAAGAATTTAAGTTGCATTCGTAGAGAGTTAATTCAACATGATAATTAACACAGAGTTTTGAAGTTTCATAATCACTATGTGGATATACCACCCCTCTTATTTATGTTACAAGTGTACTAATTAGAGTTCATTATACTTTTAAAAATGTAAACTCACTCTGAATATATAGTTTCCGGAGCCTCAGGTCTGTACGGCTGTTATAACCATGTGACTACCCTACCCCTGTGAGAGTGTGGACACACACATCATCAAATGCGAGCAGTAACAAAGGAAAAAAAAAAAAAAGAAGAGGGTGAAATCAAAGAGTGTTTTTTAAATTGGTGTTTGTGCTTCGCTGGAAAACTAAGATATTTACTAGGATATCAATGTTCCAGCACAGAGAATGACCTTGGGATGTTATCAAGCCCTCCTGCTCACAAGATATAACATAATTTAAATATCGTAGGCAGGAGACCTTCCAAAAACAGACCCAGTGACGACAGTTGGATCACCATTGCCATCCTGAGTAAATTTCAGTGGCGAAAATTTCTTTAACCATCTAACCTTGTAAAGATAGAAAATGTCTAGTTGCTCTATTCTGTTTAAGAATGACCCTTCCTATAGCAATCTGCCGTGAGGTCAGATCAAATGGTGCCAGGTAGTTTTGACTTCCTGGTTTTCTAAAAGTCCTTACCTTAATATCACTACTCTGGGGTATCCACACCATTTTGACAGGTCCCACAGGGAGCATTTCTCTGTGTAAGGTCATGCTTTGAATTCCCCAGAGGGTGTTCACACATACACACACGCACACACTGTACACACTTCCATCTGTGCCTTTTCAGGTAGAAGGAAGGATTTCAGTGTGAGCTTTCCCATAACTTGGCTACTTAACCTCAGTACTGCCCTGCCTGTTTTCTGAAAGTTTGTCTTCCTAAATAGGATTGGGCCAAAGCAAGAATAAACGTTTTTTATGGCTCGACTATGCCACTCCCTACTATGCACTTTTATGGAGCACAACCTTTTATTTTAGCTTCTGTTCTATATCTGTGCTCACTTTGAAGTCCCTGATCAACTCTGGAATCTGAGCTCTCCGATGGAACTTTCTGCAGTGATGAGAATGTTCTATAATCTGTGCTGTCCAATGGCACTTCGGTAGCCCCTGGTCCTCCTAGCTGTTGAGTGCTGGAATGAACGTGACTTGTGCAAATGAGGACCTGAATTTTTAATTTCATTTACTTTAATAATGCTCAGTTGAAATAGTCATATGTAGCTAGTGACTATCGGCGTTGACAGGGCAGCTATAGATCATGTCGCATCCATTGAGATCTAGGAAATCTCCAACATTTGTATTGTACTCTTTGCATGTGAAAGTCTATCCCTTTGGCTCTGTCTGGCATTATTTATTTTATTTTATTTTTTTATTTTTATTTTTTTATAATTTTATTTATTTATTTATGATCGAGAGAGAGAGAGAGAGAGAGGCACAGACACAGGCAGAGGGAGAGGGAGAAGCAGGCTCCATGCACCGGGAGCCCGATGTAGGATTCGATCCCGGGTCTCCAGGATCGCGCCCTGGGCCAAAGGAAGGCGCTAAACCGCTGCGCCACCCAGGGATCCCCAGGCATTATTTATTTTAATTAATGAAGCCATTACATGAATTGCCTGCTTCCAATCCAGGGTTTATTTGTCCTCCAGGGTTTATTTTGCCCCAGATTTTTGTTTTTCCCTGTTCAACCAACCACCATGCTACCTTCAGCAAGTAGATATTTTTGAAACCTTACATTTGAAAGGGGTATAATGCTGTGAAACAGGAAAACATGGCTAGTTCATGAAGCGTGTTACAAAAAGTTCATAGCATGGCTTTCTTGGATTTCTGGTTGTCACGATCCAAATGACTAGGATTTAGACAAATCGCATCTATTGGGTATGTATCTCTCATCTCTCCTTTCCTGAGAATCAGACAGATTTTAAAATTAGCAGTAATCCTCACTCGTCTTTACTGAACTTTGGAGAGGTGTGACACATTCCTTCCTGCTTGTCGAGTTTTGGGAACTGGCTGACTCAGTGGCCTCCACACAGCCATAATTTAGCACTCTGTGACGGAGCCCATCTTCCTCCTAGGGCTTCCAAGGACTAAGTTGCCGGTAAGTAGGAACTTCCTTCTGCCCTCGTGGGGCTTTTGAATGATTTGGATGAGCAATGATTCTCCAGAAGTGGGTAGAATGTTGAAAGAGTAAACACGTGGATTGCATGCTGTATCCACCCCATTCTTCACACATGCCGCCTAAGATAATAGTCCTTATAGAGAAACCGCAGCATTCTCAAGCTGTGCTCACAGGGTCCTTCTCTTTACTTAGAGGCCAACCAGGATGCCCAGAAAACATGACTGATAACGCCTAGATAATTATTGACTAGTTTTAGTATTAATGGTGGGAGCTATATTCCTTTTCTCTTCCTGGTTATGTTTCATTGATGTAGTTTGCTTATTTCAGTGTAGACGCAGGATGAGTTTCACTCTCTGGGATGAGAACTTCAGCGCCGGAGACAAAGGTAATTTGGTCGAGCGCACCTACAACATATGTGGTTTTAACGTTTTGAAATGTTCCCTTGTAAATCTGTCTCTGTGATTCTGAATGTGCAGGGGGGGAGGGAGTGGGGGGGCAGATGTACAACGTCATCTGGTGTATTTTGTATACCTTCCTCTTTGGACAGATGTTCTGAATTGTAAAGATGCCTTCTTTGTGGCAAAGGGATGATGTGGAAAATGTGTTTCTGTGAATCCCTAGATGTTCACCTAAAACACCACGTGGGTAGGAGGAGCACAAGTAACCCAACCTTATGTTTTTGGAAGCAATTTTTCCTCTTCTGCCGCTGGCTACCCCTTTTTTTCATATTCCTGGGTCTCAGGCTAGATGTTTCAAGCAGCAGTTAATGTGGTAGGATGTATCTCTTCGTCCAGTGGCTCTCCTCTGCCCCTGGCTCCTGCAATTTCTCCCCAGCCCTCTCTGCCTCTCCTCCTTTTTTTTTTTTTTTTTTTTTTTTTTTTTTTTTAGTTTTTAAATTAAAGGGATTTTATTAAGAGTACAAATTTTACAACCAGAGCCCTTTGGGGCTTCAAGTGTAGTTTGCACATACTATTCTTTCTGTAAGTCTCGCATGTTTCACCACGCATTTTTAAGGGGCCTTGAAAAATGTTTGGTTAATTTGAATAATGCTAATTAACTAAATACTTACAATGGTTTTTAACTACAACTAATGAATCTTATATTTTGAATTATTAATTAATTAAATGCTTCAGATGCCTTCCCTCCTTACAGTCCTTGCCAGATGCAAGGAAGGGCGAGCTGACCTCCCGCACCTGGTACCCACCCTGTGACCCTTTTCTCTCTATTGGAAAAGTGTGAGGGATGGGGTATGGGGAATGACAATGCCAGACACAGAGAAGTTGCTCAAAAGCAAATGTTGAAGTAAATACATAGCCACTGACTTTCTAAGGTCATGGGGGGCCAGCCAGGTGTGTGAATGATTTTCTTTCCCCTTTCTTGACACTTGCACTATGACGTCTCCAGCTACCTCCAGCTTCTGTGATGGTCTCCTCAGTATCCAGAGAGAATTTAAAAATTACAGTAAAGCCATATCAGAACATTTTAGGGATTATCTTGATAACATAATATTTTGTCTCCTTTTACTGTTATGTTTATTAATATATAATGATAATTTCTTTCTCTCTAGCCAGATTCCTTCTTTCCCTGTTTCTCTCACCTGAAAATATTCTGGGGCAGTGGAAAGAAAGCCAGATGGCGTTCCTGTCACTAACTGGTTGTGGGCTATATGGAAAGGGCTATGCTAGCTGGTCATTAAGGTTTTCTTTAGCTTCAGGAGTCTGTGATTCTGTTCCTTCCAGGGTGTATGTCTCACCCCCCAGCTCCCATCTCAGCCTCTTCTTGTCTTTGCCTGTCATGAATCATATCAGACTTCCTGAAGTCCCGGGATCCTACTCTGGGAATTAAGGCACTTTTCACAAGCCTTGGGCGGGGGTGGGGTGGGGGGGACGGGACTCCTTTTGTGTTTAGCAATGTGAATTCATGCTGCCAAAGGGTTAATCTTCCAAGACTAAGTGCAGATTGGGTAAAATCAGAGACGATCAATGGTTGTACCCTGCCATGAGTAGGGGTGTTCAATCATGCAGGTTTCCAGCCAGATTTTTAGAAATCTGCATCACAGAAGTCACCTGGGCGTCACACCCTGAGGAACTCTGGGTTAATGTGTGGTGAACAGAAATATCAAGTTTATGCCTATAGGGCAGTTTTCATTGGCATGAGCTTCAGCACAGAAAAAATGGCCTTGGTAGCCTTAATTTTTTTATGGGCAGTTGCACGATAGCTGGTCTTGGAATGTTAGCAGCACTGTTGCAGAACTAAAAATGTTACCCTGAGACATTTTAAAAGACTAATAAATATCTGGTTTTAAAACACAGGCATTAAAAAATTATAAACTTGGAAAGTTTTTTTTTCTTTTTTTTTTTTGGTTGTTGTTCTAACTTGGGAGTGTTAAAGCTGCCTTTTCCTCTCGGACTTCTCAATAAGCAATTGTAGGGCTTGGTACATTAATGATCATTTGACTACTTTGACATTGGGCTGTTTATGCTTTAACAAAAGCATCATGCCAAGTGATGAGACAGTTTGGCTTCACGCTGTGAAGATGTGGCTGTGCTCAGGGCTGGGCTTGCACACCCTCTGTGTGCCATGCCAAGGACAGTCCTTTGATGTGGAGGGCAGAAGTCATTGCTCGACCTGGACTGCACCTGTGTGATGCGTGCTTGGAAGCAGATTGCAACCACGGGCACCTGGGGATAGCTGTCCTAGGGGATGGACTCCCATTGGAGAAATGACGCTAGTCTCCACCCCTGTCTACAGGGAGAGGGTGCTTAGGCCAGGGAAGATGGTGCCACACACTTGAATGTGGCCAAGAAGGACTCAATTTCTTGTCATCACTTTTTTTTTTTTTTTAAATTTTTTTTAAATTTTTATTTATTTATGATAGTCACAGAGAGATAGAGAGAGGCAGAGACACAGGCAGAGGGAGAAGCAGGCTCCATGCACCGGGAGCCCGACGTGGGATTCGATCCCGGGTCTCCAGGATCGCGCCCTGGGCCAAAGGCAGGCGCCAAACCGCTACGCCACCCAGGGATCCCATACATAAAAACATATATACATAAAAATACATAAATACATAAAAATACATAAAATACATAAAAATACATAAAATACAAAAAAAAAACATAAAAAACATAAAAACAGTATTACAAAAAATTTCAAAAATCAAAAAGATTTTCACTCTCTCAAGTTTTGCTTGGCTCTGCCTAATTAACTTTCTTATAGTTTCAACTTTTTCCTCACTTAATATTTTACCATAAATGTGGGCCTATATTTCTGCATGAGCTTTATAATTGTTACTATAATTGTAAATATTCATCTATTTACGTACAGTAATTTATTTTTCCCTCTATTATTAGTTTTTCCATGATTTCTAATTTTATGCTGTGGGGTGTAATACCACAACAAATAAACTAATGAGTGCAGCTTTTCCTTGTTGATATGTATTTGAGGAAAATATCTAACAATGGAATTATAAAGAGAAAGAGTGTAAACACAGTAATATTTTTATACATATTATAAAATTTCTTTTCTTAATTTCCAAAAGAGTTCTAACAATCTTCAAAGCCTCTAGCATGAGTGTCCTTACTTGTATTGAGTTTAGCATTTAAAAATATATTTAATATATAAATTTAAAAATTATGATTAGATACATAAATGATATACATTGAATATCTATGTACAGATAAAACATGGAACCTTGAAATTTCTTTGTGATGTGCTTCAGTAATCTGTGAAGGTGACCAATTTGTCCGTGTACCTAGAATTTGTTTTTCCCTTGTTTGAATGTCTACATCTGTCCTATTATAGTTTTTATAAACTTGACTTAGCAAGCTAGCCAGAGGCCAGATGCTCCAAACAGTTCATCTTTTAAAGCTTGACCATTCATTATTGAGATTCTGATATCAGAGTAGGGGCTAGAACATTGTCCTTCTCTGATAGGGGGTCAGTGATTTTGTAACCACTTTATATTGTCCATTTTTTTGGGGGGTGATTGTGCACAGCAAAGTGACTGCTTTTTAAATG
The DNA here is from genome assembly GCF_048418805.1 of Vulpes vulpes. NCBI lineage: Eukaryota > Metazoa > Chordata > Mammalia > Carnivora > Canidae > Vulpes > Vulpes vulpes. The sequence continues at coordinate 40,291,782 of NC_132782.1, forward strand.
ACTGTATATATGTATATACACATATTCATATCTTTATGATTATATTTATTATTTTATATATACATATATATGTATATATAAATATATGTATATTATTTTCTATATCCATTTATACATTTATACAAACACACCCGTGTGTGTGTGTGTGTGTGTGTGTGTGTGTGTGTGTGAAGGCAAAATTTAGACAAATATATTTCTGAATTCACTTAATGGCAGGCTGTGACATAATGAAAACCTACTCTCTTTTTAAAGTCCAGGTAAAACTGGAAAGCCAAAGGTTTCATGTAACTAAAAAGAAATAAAATAATTAGCTTTAGGTGTAAGAGAACTCTTAAATAAGTTGAAAACCTACTGGAGATATAGCTGGATGCCAAAGGCAAATGATACCTTTGTTTTCTGGCATTTAGGTGAAGGTAGATTAAGAATTCCTGTTACAGAGAACATGATTAGGATTTTTATAGAGCAGGATGCCAAAAAATTAGGAAACGTTCTAATTTGGCAGGAGATTAACTGGAATCCAGTTGTGTTTTCTGCCACAATAAACCTGGAAAACATGGTGATCATTTTTATTTTCTTGTCACACCATGACTGTGTTTTGAGTTCATTATAACTAAGTCTAGTGCATTCTAACCAGAGCGTTTCATCCATATAGTATTCAGAATTTGTTTGTAAAATGTTTTGATAGGTGACTTCTATCACCATGAATCGATGGGCAGATATATATGTTTCTTAAAGATGGATATGAAGATACAGGATGGGGCACCTGGGTGCTCAGTTGGTTGAGCATCTGACTCTTGATTGCAGCCCAGGTCATCTGGGGGGCTCTGCACTCAGCAGGGAGGGGAGTCTGCTTGAGATTCTCTCCCTCTCACTCTTCTTACTTACAACCCCCCTCCCTGTTCATGCATGGGCATGCTCTCTCTCTCTTAAAAAATATAATATATTATATTAGATACATATATAATATATATTTCTCATATATACTATAGAGAAACCAACAATCTTTTTCAAAGAGAAACTTAGTCCGGTGATTCCAACCTTCATTTAATCATTAACTGAACATCCTACCTTGGGTAGATAGAGCATTCAACAAACTCCATGCCCGAGTGTATTAATATAGAAAAGGAGAGCACCAAATCCTGGCAGCCTGACCACGGAGGAATCACATTAGAACACAAAAGTAAACACATGAAAGGACTTTGTGTGCACTGCGAGTCACACCACTCCCAGATGCAAAGTATTATTAAAAGAACTGGATATGATAAGGTGTTTATTGCCTTTATTCTTTAAAGAACTCCTTGACAATTCAGCTCCTTGGTCTAACAATTCCAGACCTGACTTGCCACCGTTTACTAATTAAATCCACTTAGTAATTAGAAAGAACTCGTGTGTCTCTTCCGTCCCCCTCCCGGCCTGAAATTCTTAAACAAGCATTGGGTGTGTGGTAAATGGTGCGTTTTAATAAATGTTTTGTAAAGGCCAATTATTCAGTCAATATTGAATTGTGTGATAGGAAATACGGCTGCTTAGCTACAGGGAAGATGTCTACATGCTATTGGCATCTGTTGGGTAGGTAATGTTCTTAAACCACCTGGCCTTCTTCCAAACTTTGATTATTCATAAATCTGTGGAGTGTGGTAAGTTGCACTATTAGCGTTTAATCTCTTATTGAAGCAAACTCAGGAGACTGAAATCTATTTGCTTTAGCCAGCTTGTTCACTGATAAATGTACGATTTAAAATTTTCCTTTTGTGAATTCCTCAGTGCAAGAAAAACACAGCTGGGCATAGCACAGATCATATTTATCTTTTCATTAACTAAAGTACAAGAAGATAGTGGCGTTGGAGGCTTATAAGGAGGGATTGCTAAAGAACAGTCCTCCTCCTGTTTGCACACCCACTTGAGAAAAGCTTTCCAAACAAGTATTTGAGATACTTGTGAGAAAAGCTGGTTGAATTGTCAAAAGAAGACCAAGTGAATGCATATGAAGTGGTTGGATTTCAGATAACATTTTCCCCCTGAGTGTTCAGATTGGTTAAATATTAGAAGAGGGAGATAATGACACTGTTTGTCGCCACAAACGTAGACGTATATCTTTTTTCACAAGGTTGGTATGAAAGGCATATCAAAGATTTTCCATCCCAGATGATTTAGTTTCAATGTGGTAAAGGGCGTTGTAGGTACAGAAAGATTGCTTGGACAGTAAGTGCCTGACAGGAGCATGGAAACTTTGTATAGACTTTACACTAGATATAATTTTTTTGTTTTGAGAATAACACAATAAACTGATTGGCTGTCTTGGGGGAGGTTAATATATATATATATATATATATATATATATATATTTAATTTTTCAACATTATTCTTTCTGCTAGAGGGAAGATTATGAAAATTTTTGTGAGGTTTTGGGAGTACTTATTTGCAATATGCGCTAAACCAGGCTATTAGGTGCAATCTTCCAGAAAGAAATAAGTGACTTCTGGTTTATATGTGTTAATAATAAATTCTCCACTTGGGAGAGTAAGATGAAATTATAGGAGATCTCCCCAAACCTACCTTTCCCTGAAGCCCCAGATCATGAGGGCTGAGATTGCTTGTGCCTCTGTAGTGCCTCCAATCCCTGGCAAAATGGCTTGTACACAGTAGGTGACTAATAACCACAGACTGATTTGTGTACCTTTATAGAACTGCTGGGCTCTGCAAAGATGAGCTATGCCATAGATCTGTTCTTTTGTCGCTTTCTGTGACTCAAAAAGAATAGGAAGACCAGAAAAGGGAAAAAAGGAGACTCCTGTCCAGCCAAAAGCCGTGAAGCTGCAACCCCCTTGAGCTCAACAGTGACCCAGGGTTACCCAGTATAGGCTAATGGTCCATTGTAGGGGTCAGAGAGACCCAGCCTGGGCTGAAGTTAATCTCTTCCCTATTGCCCATCCTCCAAACCCGGAGATCCCTTTCCTAAGTGGAACTAGAAGCAGGCAAGGACAGCTTTTTCCTGACTCCATTTACCAGTCTTATTCAGTTTCTCTGAGAGTTAGGCCCAAACATTTCCTGTTAGTGATGGCATTTATGGAAACATTAGCATATTTTAACTAAAACTTGTTTAAGTGATCATCTCTTGGTTTATGATTTCTAAGGTTTATAACTACTTGTCCTTCTTATTCTTCTTTTGTTTTAAAGTTCACCAACCCAGTATCAATATATTTTTTTTTTTACACATGAGCATTTAGGACTGATATTGGAAAAGTAGAGATGAGCAGTTGAGAAGCACAACTGGTGAAATGGAAGACATTTCCTTAAGATCATCCAGCCCAACTCAGTTTATAGAGAAAAGAACCAAGGTCAAGAGATGGGAGGAGAACTTTTCAAAGGTCACAGGGTTCATAGAGAGGCGAGGACTAGAAATCAAGCCCCAAGCCAATACTTTTTCAACTTCCTTGTTTTATCTGAATGAGTAACAGAAACTTCCAAAAACAGGGGCTTAAAATTTAAAACAAATCTGAAGGCTGGAAACCAGCTACTGGTACTGCAGCTCCATGATGTCATTAGGAACCCTGGATCCTTCTAGCTTCCTGCCCTACTATTATTAGGTGTGACCTCCATCCTCGTGTTCTCAAGACGGTTGCAGAATGCCAGCCGTTCTGTGCATATTCTAAGCAAGAAAAAGGTCAAGAACAGCAAGAAAGAAGGGTGAATGCCAGTAACTCAGCTCCCTCTGACAGGCTTTTTGGGGAGACCCCAGCCAGTGATAATTGCTTATGTCTAATTGATCAGAATGGTCCAGCTTCAAGGCAAGCTGGGAAATTTAGTCCTCCTTTTTTTCTCTCTCTCTTTTCCTTCCTTCCTCCTTCTTGCCTCTATCTGTCTCTCATTCTTTCTCTCCCAACCTCTTCTTTATCTCTCTATAATGCACTGAATTAAATTGGATTTATTAGCAGTAAGATAAAAAACAGTTGATATTGATAGGCAACTTCTTGTCCTCGTACACTGCATTTCATATTAAATAATTACTTTTGCGTTTGGAAGTGTAAGATCTTACAGTTATGTTTTTCTCTGCTGACATTTCCTCAAGTTTCCTGGATGAGAAGACCAAACATAGCATGGGACCAGAAATTCAGGTTGCTTTCTGTGAGCGAAACAACGGGAAAAGAACTTAGGAACTGTCATCTCTGAGCTGCCCGTTGGCTTCCTATGTTCAGTGAAACACTGTTCCCTTGTTTCTGTTGGCTTGAAGGTGAGCCTGGCATGAGTACCATGCTGACTTCACCGAGGCACACTTCAAAGATTACTAATGAGGATCATTTAAATATTTAGAAGTAAATAGCAAATAGTTTGTTTACTTCACCCTGCCTGTTTAATGGGCACATGCTTTTCAAAGGCCTGAAATTATAAACCGTAGTAGGTCATTTAGGACCATGACTAACAGAGTCAATCTCCCAAGGCCCGCTGAGGGGAAGGAAGCTTACTCCCATATAACTTCACCAGCGGATTCATCTGTGGACAGCAGGGAAGAGGCTTTATTTGCCAGTAACTGACTGGTTATGAGATTTATGGTGCTGTCGGGCTATGAAGTTGTCCTGACTAAAGTTAGTTCCCTTTGTTGAGTTAACTTCTTTTCTTTATGTTGAGTTGAGTGTTACGTATTTAAAGTAAGAAATTTGCCGAAGTGAAAGCCTTCCTCAGAATGGTAGCCACGTTACCTCATAACTAACATACTCTATGTCTACTGTTTGTTCTGGGCAGGACTCAGATTAGAGAGCTCTGGAGACATCAAGGAGATTTCAAGAAGCAATAATGTGGAAAGACTCTTACACCCTGAAATCCATTAGTGTCACCATGTCCCCTAAGTGAAGAATGGCCTGACAGCTCAATGCTACGAATGCCTTAGCCCCTGCCTACTGTAGTACTGTAGGTCCTAGGGAAGGGGAAGAATTGTGGAGAATGAGAGCCTGATATTTTACCTGGTTGGCATGGGAAAATGTAGTCAATGATGGGGCTAGAACCCATCCTCTCCCAGTAGATCTTCTCTAAAGTGTTTGACCTGATATTCATTCACTTACCATTTTATTCTGCTGGTGTTTCACACACTCAGGGCTGGCCAAGTGTGTTTCACACACTTTGGGCTCCCAGCTCTCTGATGTCACAAATCCCTTCACTCCAGATCTCTTTCCTCATATGACCCTAATGGCAAGATTCAACCTGAATCAACCTGAATCTTCGAGCAATTACTGCTGTGTCAAGTTCCAAACCCTCACTCATCATTTTAGAAGTCAGCAATGCTAATATTAGTATTCGTAATATATTAGAGCTTCTTCAGTGTACTTTACCAGATAATTGTTGCACATCTTTGCCTTTGGGCAAGAATATTGTAAATGTACTGATTTTCAAATAACAGAGTTTCTTTGGAGCCCATCTCCGCTGCACACATGGCGTGGACGGCCGTCTGTCTGGATTCCATCATGCCTGCCTGCCATATCTTATCAGTGCAGAGCCCTGTGAAGAGGATCCTATATATTAGCCACAACATGACCTGTGTGGCCAGAATCAGCCCTAGCAATTATCCCACCGGTGGTGCAGTGATTTAGAATGAACAGCTCAAGGATGCCATTATTTACCATATATCATAGCCCAAGATAAGGTTAATAAAATCTCTCGCCCCACACCAAATTGAGTTGATTTATATATCAAGAATATTGGCAACCAAGCTTTTTCTAACTTCTTTTTGTTTTGCTGCTGTTTAAGTAGATCCTAATTGGTCGAGATCCTGACAATTCTAGCTCTTGACTAATGTAACTACTCAAAGCAACAGTTAGCCCTGAGCACAGTCCCCAGCCAGACTCCTGGCAGGAGTCCATGGGAATAATCTCCTTCCCTTGGCAGCTGCCTGAGCAGCAGTTTGTGCAAAGGACTGCGGTGGGTTGGCAGGATGAGAGTGGGTCTGTATAGCACATTAGGTTTAAATACTCACTGCTTACTATATAGAAAGCTTCAAAAACTTGTGTAAAACACAGACTTTAAGTCTATAGAGTATGTGATGGCTTGGACTTTGTATTTGAAGGAAAGATACGTCCCACAATAAAAGCGGATGAGATGATGCTTCTCCGAGTCTGCTTTCTTAAGGGTTTTGGATTAGACAGCTTCTAGGAAGGACCCTTTCCCTTCTACCATTTTATGGTTCTGTATCACTAGGGAGTCTCAGAAATGTAATCATGCTTGTGCTTAATACCTTGCTATTTTTTGTTACTGATTTTTTTTTTTATTTATAGCTATGCTATTTCCATAAAGCCCTTGAGGCATCTTGCAACAAAAATATAGGTACAAAGGGGTAAAAAAAAAAAACAAACAACAACAACAACAAAGGCAACCAGCATGAGACAAAATGAGTAAAAAAGGTGGGAGAGAGCAGTATATTTAATTCTGAAGAGAGCTCTAAGAAACTACAGGCTCTGTCTCTGAGCTTCCTAATAGCCCCGGCAATAAAAATACCAGTTTATGGAAGATAAAGGACACGTGGTGTTTATTTTCCCATATGCATGTTACATTCATACTTTCCCTAGAGATGTGGAAATTAAGTATAGCACTTGGCATAGTCTACTTAGATTTCAGATTTTAATTCTGTAGCTACTAATCCTGAACCTAGAATACCTAACTTCTGAATCTATCCTCTGTGGAAATGATCATGCTCTCATTTAATCTATTAATTAATCCCATAGTTCATTTTCCTATCTCAACATTCTTTTTTTTTTTTTCCTGGGGAATAGTTGTGTTTTTACACATGGAATAAAAATCAATTTTCACTTGTTATCTTTCTACCAACATGTTATGAAATCTGACATATTACAAAGAAGCAAAACCAATTTTACTTAATAATAAGCTTTTGTTGAGGGGGAGGATTTGTACCCATATCCTCCCATTTCTCAATTTCTTCATGCGAAAACAGGAGGAAGATATTATTATGTAAGCAAATGGGTCCTTGTTTTTAGGTATTATAAATAATCTTTATTAATCTTTGATAGTCTAACTTCTACTTAAGACATCAAACTCAGAATCTTATTTAATATTTCAGTGGTGAGATTAACTGGGATCTAGAATTAACCTATCTCCTTTCCTTCAACCTTCTTATGCATGAGCAAAAGAAAATTTAAAAATAGACCGTGTGTGCACGTGTGCGCATGTATCTGAGAGGAAAATGCTCCGTATGTTATTAAATTGAGGTTTACATGTAGGAGGTCCTGCTCTGTCAGTTTTCAGTGGCAGGACTCAAATGCCTTTTATTTCAAGAAAAAGTGACAAATAGCTAATGTAAATCCAGCTTATCATTTCAGGGAAATGTATGGGTTTTCCTGTTTGGGGTCAGGAGAAAAGACAAAGTATTAGGCAAAGTGTCAACTGAACTGCAGCAAAGGAGTGATTGCCCTCAATTCTTGCCCCCAGCCCATTGGAAGCAAGAGATGGAAGCAACCTGATGCATCTTTAATGCCACTCCTTGTCTCTCACATAAAAAGTGCGCCTCTTTGGGGGCAAAACCAAAATAAATTCATTTTTTTCTATCACTGTATTAGTCACGATAATTAATATCTGTTTCTTCAGCAGATAAATCCCTTAATTTCATGGCACAATGCAACAATGGTATAGTCTTGCTCAATCTATGTTTTGTGCTGATTGGTGGGCGGGAGGGGGGCGCTTCCAGAAAATGGGCTGGAGGACCCTGGTTTTCTTGTGATGCTCCTACTGCAACAAGGTTTCTAAATTCATCCTGGAAGAGGAAGAATGAAATGAAGAGGAATCACTGGCTCTAAGGTGCTCAGGCCAAAGTCACCATCGTCTTGGGTTCATATCCCTTTTGTCAAACTCAGTTGCATGGCTCTACCTCATGGCAAGCAGAGCTGGGAAGTGAAGGGATAAAATATAGAAATTAATATGGGGTAAGAAAATGGCTTTCCTTGATATCTGAGAAACATCTTGTGTAAGAAAATTGCTTTGCATGGTGCATGAGCGAGGGCATCCTGGAGGAAGCATTTGAGTAAGAGTTTGGTCAGAAAGGGCACATTCATCGCAAAGGCCTCTTCTGTTGTGACAATCAAATAGCAAAATATGTGCCAGTATGCTATGAAGTAAAGGTATGTTGTTATTATGAAAATTCCTTCGGTCAGCAGCATTCTTTGGCCAGGAGTGGCAAAGATGTGTTATTTTTAAAATTTAGATTGTTGCTGTTGGTAGTTAGAATGGAAGCTCCTGGAGAGCAGCATGTTTCTCATCTGATCTGTTCATTGACTTACCCAAGCAGCTAGAGCAGGGCCTGGTACAGGATAGGGACGTGCCACAAATATTTGATGAACAAATAACAACTTGCAAAGGACTCAGCCGGTATATTCGTTTCCTTTTTCCTGTAAAAGTAGAGGTAATAGATTCTATTGAGATTGTCTCTTTACAAGTCAAAGACAGAGTGTTGAGCTAGTATTTAGGAAGTAAATGTGTCTTCTGTGCTGCTTTTGTGTGTGTGTGTGTGTGAAGATAAAACCAGAAAAGGTGGGTACGGCCCAGGAAGGGGTTAGAACCACAGACATGGCACCACTGATATATCCTCTTTTTTAAGTTTCTTAACTGGTAACATGTGTTTCGGAGAAAGCTGCCTGCGGTTGATCGACACGGAACTTTGACCATCTTACATCAGTAATTTAACATGACGCACAGTCAGTCAATTAACACAGTGCTCCGTGCATATAATATCTGTTACTGAAAAAGAACCAAGGTAATATAATTTTGACCTAAATTTAAATAATTTAGTTGTCGATAAAGCAACTTTTTTTTTGTCTTCTAGAATCTCTCTTTGTCTCTTGCAATAATGTAAAATTACGTTCATTTAACTCTTATTTAGGAGCTAATATTTCAGATTGAGGCTGTTCATGTTCACACTGTAAAGGAACAATTCAAAAGGACAATTATTATGCGACTAGGATCCCAAAGGGAATGAACAAACTACACAGGGAAAAAGTAGTCAGGGATCATGGCACATTATCATGGTTCCTTTATCACATCTTTGGAGTCATTAGAACTAATCACCTATCTATACACTGAATTCTGACCACAGTGAAGGCCATCTTTTCACTAACGATTTGTTAAGCATCTGTCCTGAGTATGACTAAGTAATTTAAAATATTCAATAACAATACTCATTAAAAAGTCATAGTTAAGCCTGCTTCCTCTGCCTGCAAGGAAATGTAGGAATAACTTTGTATCTTATCTTGTTTCTCTCAGCTACCCCGTATTGACCAACAAATAGAAAAATCTGGATTTTGTTTCAACGTGTATTATCATTCTTGACAAGTGCAGAAACCGAAAAGGGGGAAAAACAAGCTCAGTGTATAGCTATTTTAGCAGACTTTGATCATGTTGGAATATGGACAGTGAATAGAGACCGATAAACTCGTAGAGTTCTTTGCCATGAAGGCTACTTTAGCGTGAAGCCAAAAAATGAGAGGGGTAGGCTTACTTTTCGCAGATTTAACCAAGAACAATGACACCATTTGCAACCACAGTGCAGAGCCAAAAAAAATCATTGCCAGCATGCCAATGTATACTCCCTAGAGAATGAGTGGAAAATGAGAAACGCCTGTCAGAGATTAAGTTCTATTTCTAATGGAAGCACCGAGCAGACTGATGTCTTTTTAATGAAAATGAACATATCACAACAGATGAGTTTCATTTGCTAGTTTTAGTGTGAGTTCTTTGGAAGCCTGTCACTGCAGATAGTCTTTTTAAAGGCAAATTTCAGAATGCGATGAGTAAGTGTAGCAAGTTGAGGAACCAATATAGATGAAACATTTAGTGGACCAAGTGTCAGGGAGTCTGATGTGTTCTAAAAATAAGGAGACACAGACCTCTTAAATATCAACTAATAAAAAATTAAAATTCGAGATTAATGAACATTTCCTCCATTTTATACTTGCTATTATAATTGGAAACATGACTAGTAACCTGGTGTCAGTCACTATTCTAAGCACTTTTTATGAATTAACTCATGAAACTCTCGTAAAACCCATTTGAGGGACGCCTGGGTGGCTCAGTGGTTGAGCATCTGTCTTCGGCTCAGGTCATGATCCCTGGGTCCTGGGATCGAGTCCCACATGAGGCTCTCCACAGGGAGCCTGCTTCTCCCTCTGCCTCTGTCTTTGCCTATCTCTGTGTCTCTCATGAATAAATAAATAAAGATCTTAAAAAAAAAAAAAAGAACCCATTTGATAGGGAAGACCACTGAGGCACAAAGAAATTCACTAACTTGACCCAGGGCCCACAACGAGTGATCTGTGAAGCTGAGATATGAACCCACGGAGTCAGGCTCTAGAGTTTGTGCACTTAACCAATATGTTGCACTATTGCTAGTGACCATACTCATTGTTGAACACTTTATTTCCTTATGCCCTGGGCACAAGTGGGCCCTTTTTTGAAAAGTAGAAGATACTTTGAGGGAAAGAAAAGAAAAAAAAAGCAAAAAAAACCATGACCACGCTAGAACCCGAAATCCTGAACACAGGATTAAAGGATGTTCATGGGGCCGATCTTTAAGTTGGTGATACTGCTTTAAGTTGGTGATACTGGGTAACATAAGCTTTGAGCCCTGCTACCTGCAAACATGTGGCAAAAAGAAATTGAACCAGAGAGAGTGGAAGAGCAGTAGTGATTAGGACAGCCTGGATTGTTTCTCTAAGACAAAGCGGCCAGGAGTCAAGAAAACAAAATCAATAAAGGGTAGGACACTTTTCCCTCTTGTCTTGGCTTCCGACTTGGCTTCCTTGACCACATTGGGCTGCCTGGTAGGGATGACAGAGACCTTGACGGAGGACAGTGTTGGCCACAGCAGCTCAGTACTTCAATGAATAGACTTTTCTATACTCACAGGAGAGTAGAAACAGCCTGAGATTCGGGATCTCAACCCCTAGACAGTCCATTGTCGGTGTTCAGCCTGTGGCCTCAGGCTTATCTGTAAAAATGGCAGTGCTGAGTCACTTTATTGGGGTTATTTTAAGTATTAAGTGAGATTGAACATGTGAATGCAGGGGCAAGGCACTTGTATTTATTTATTTAGTTAGTTTTAAAGATTTTATTTATTTATTCATGAGAGACACACACACACACAGAGGCAGAGACACAGGCAGAGGGAGAAGCAGGCTCCCTATGGGGACCCTGATGCAGGACTTGATCCCAGGACCCCGGGATCAGGACCTGAGCCAAAGAAGACACTCAACCACTGGCCCCATGAAGGCACTTTTAACCGAACAGAGGTGATAGTTGATATCATTAAACTTCAGTGAATTTTGGAATTATTTAGGGCAGCTAAAATTCTTTGTGACAAAATTGTGATTTAGTGGCTTTACCTGGCACAGGCCCATTGATCAGTCCCCACTTATAGGTAATCGGCGTGGGTGTTCTCAGAGTGGCTAGCCCTAATTCCCGAGGTGAGTATCCTCTAAAAGGTGACCAAGCAACACCAGCCACAACAACATAATCAACAACAACCAACATTTAAAGAAACAAACAAACAAAAGTACCCAAAGCAACAATAAACTCAGAAGCACAAAGATCAGAGAAGGGAGCCAAGAAGGATTTGGGGAAGGGTTTGGAGCACAGGCCGTGTTCATCCGTGGTTTAATGTGGCAGTTGACGCAGCAGAATTTAGGAGACCTGCAGTGGGGAGACCAATGGATTTATCGTTTTTTAATGAGCGATTAAAAATAACCTGGGACTTGAGCAAGTTGGCCCACTTCCCTGGGCTTCAATTTCAAAACTAAAAAAGAAAAAAAAAAGTGTGATTATAATAAACTCTAAAGCCCCTTCTAGCTCGACACCCTGGTTTTTATTGTTTTAATTTAAAAATTTTTTTATTTTTATTTTTTTAAAGATTTTATTTATTCATGAGAGACACAGAGAGAATGAGAGAGGCAGAGACACAGGCAGAGGGAGACGCAGATCCATGCAGGGAGCCTGATGCGGGACTCGATCCAAGACCCCAGGATCACAATCTGAACCAAAAGCAGACACTCAAACACTGAGCCACCCTGGTGTCCCAACACCCTGGTTTTTAAGATCTTTCTATGATGTGTTTGTCATGAGTTTTCTGAAATTGACTTTTTTTTTCTTTCAATGCACTACACTGCTGGCACGAGGTAGTAGTTGCTTTCTCGTGGAATAAGATAGAAAGGGAGAGTAAATCAATGCAAGAGGTAGGGAGCTCCCCTCTAATTTCTAAATGAGATGCTGCCTAAATCATGAATTATTTAATAAAGCCAGTTAGGTCTTCAAAGGAAAATACGATATTCAGGCATATTGTACTTCTTTAAAGAAAGTAGAAGCAATTATCTACACAATTCAGACAGCTTCTCCACAACTTGCTGGTTTAATTGGTGACTGAGAATAGACCAAAATATTAGGTGATAGGAGGAAAAAGAGCAAGAGAGAGGGGGAATAAATGTAATTATCCAAGGTCTTTCTCTGGAGAAGTAATCATTTCACCCTTTTTTGGCTGAGTTGCCATGTCCCTCAAATCGGAAGAATTAGAATCTAAAAATTGTGCAAAAATTAGTCTATACCGAGATTTGGGATTTTCTTCAATGAGGCCTCGAATAAAAACCTGAAGATTAAATAGCTTCCTAGCCCCAGTCTAATGCTACGTAGAATCGACTATTACACCAACATAAATATAGAGTGGTAACAGGAGATTGATCAACTTTGGTAGAGAATTTCAGCTTTGATGCCAGAAATTCAAAATTATCTTGGCAGAGGAGAAGGATATACTTAATGTTTTCTGGAAGAAACATGCAAATTACCTCATTCTTAAACATTCCCTAGAGGCCATTATTATTTTTTTTATTCCATTCCCAAGTATTACTCACAAAGTGGAAAGGGATGACCAATTTCTTAAAATGCTCTTGACACTCTTTGGTGTTTATAATGTATATCATAGCCTTAGCTGAAGGCCAGGTACATTTACACCAGCTATTTATATATTTATATTTCTCTGGCTTTGCTCTCTTTTTCTTTCTTTCTTTCTTTCTTTCTTTCTTTCTTTCTTTCTTTCTTTCTTTCCTTCCTTCCTTCCTTCCTTCCTTCCTTGATATCATTTTAATTGAATTAGTTTTAACCAACCATAAGATTTAAAAAAATCAAATGGATTCTCATTTTCGGACCACTCATAAGTCATTCTTTTTACATCCATTAGCATTGTGGTTGACTTCACAGCTTTGAAGCTGTCTCTGTTTGCTCAGCTCCAGCTCTTGCTACTACCCCTAAGTTTAGGAGAGTCAGCATCTAGGCCCTTTGGAAGTTAGGAGATGACTCTACTCTGGCTTCACTAGGACTGGGACCTTGGCAAATTACAATTCTTTTTTTTTTTTTTTTTTTTAGATTTTATTTATTTGACACAGAGAGAGTGCAGGGCACATGCAGGGGGAGGGGCAGGCAAAGGGATAGGGAGAAGCAGCCTCCCTGCTGAACAAGAAGAGCCAATGTGGGGCTTGATCCCAGGACCCTAAGATCGTGACTTGAGCCAAAGGCAGATACTTAATGGACTGAGCCACCCAGGCACCCCCAAATCCCAGTTCTTACCCTCAGTTCCCACACTTGTAAACTCACTGAGATGAGGGTTTGAGAAGGTAAGAGCAGGGGTTCTAGATGCACTTTTCTATCTTTCCTGTCCTGTGGTTCAGAACTCTCCTTTCTGAACCTCCTGCTGATGACTGAGCATATCTGCTGGTCCAGCTTAAAATCCTTTGATATCGGAATCCAACGTCTCCTTATGTGGAAACATGTCATCCCTTCGACTAGCTCCATCTTCTGCCAACTTGACATCCATACTATTGAATCTGCTTATTTTCCCCATATAGTCTCGCAGTAAAAGTCGTGGCCTTTGTGACACTTAATCCTTGGAATGAGTGTCAGAAATAATGGATCAAAGAGTAAAATCACCTCTTGGTGCTGGAGTCTGTGTGCAATGGAATTATTTTTATTTCAGGATAACTTATATATAACCTTGAATTTTAAGTTCAGTAGAACAGGCGATGTATTTGTTTAGAGGGCAGGACCATTAAAGTCAACTATTTTTTTTTTTCTTGTTTGAATTGGATAAAATTGTAATATATCCTTTACGTCACAGTAGCACCCTAGTGGTTATCATATTGCATTAGTTACATGAGTTTTCAGGGAACATTATACAGTATATACTGCCTCCAGTAAATACACCAGTCATGCTTATGGTTACATAGCCAGGGCCAGGAAATTTAGGATGACATTCCCTGCAGGTTAGTAATTCTACCCATTATTTATATTGGTTTGATTTGAAACTAGATGAGGCTAAGTATTTTCGAAGAATTTTTTGACAGAATTCTAGAAAAACTGGGGAATGAATATTTAAAGTGGGTTAAATATCTTTGGATTTTCTTTTCTTTTCTTTCTTTCTTTTCTTTTCTTTTTTTTTTTTTTGAGATCACCTAAATTTTGTCATAAAGTCAAATCATTGAGAATGTCAGGAGAGGGCTTATTCTGAACATAAGATACAAACTCATCTCATCTATAAATTGAAACCACTCATAAATAAAAATCTATCATGGGTATACACTTAATAGCCTGCTCCAGGAAAACAAAATTATTCTAATTCTTAAAGAAATGGAAAAAAATTAGTAATGAGACTGTGACAGAGTCACTGAAGCAGATGTGGAAATTGTGGAGCATCAGCTTGGCAGATGAAATAGCCTCACCAGCTGGATGTCTTCGGAAAGTGGGGATTTATCATGTTTAAGCCACAATACAGAAGTCACTACTTGAAAATGCTTGTCATAACAGCACAAGATTTTGTTGCAAAGACTAGATGATTGTAATGAACTTGACCAATAAAGTGTGTGCGGCCATGATGAATTCAGACAGCATTATTTTGAGCTTCTAAAATAGCATCTTACTTCCAAGGAGACCAAGCTTATAGAGCTTAGATACCTCAGGAGCAAACAGAAAAATAAAGAGGCTGATCGAGTGAGACTTCTTCTGAGCCACACCATGGTGTTTGGTTCAACAATCTGCTCTTATCTTTGTCCCCTCCTTGAGAAGTTCTCCATACCTGGTGTCTGGGAGAGGCTATACGAGCAGAGAGACAGAAAAGGTTTTTTGTTTTCTGTTTGGTTTTGTTTTTGCCTGTTTAGGGATGTACCTGACCATGAAAGATTGTGCTGCATTTTAATTTTAAAAGGTGTGACAGGGATCCCTGGGTGGCGCAGTGGTTTGGCACCTGCCTTTGGCCCAGGGCACGATCCTGGAGACCCGGGATCGAATCCCACGTCGGGCTCCCGGTGCATGGAGCCTGCTTCTCCCTCTGCCTATGTCTCTGCCTCTCTCTCTCTCTCTCTGTGTGACTATCATTTAAAAAAAAAAAAAAAAAAAAAAGGTGTGACACTCCTCAGTTCACAAAATTGGCGTGTTAGTTAAGTGAGATGCCATGGTTTTGTGTCCTGGGTGCTTTCTTTTCTCTTCCAACTTAGGCCTTTTGCTTCTCTGTCCATTATGAAAATCACTGTAAGTAATGCGAAGGGATAGTAGCTGTGTGATTATGGGCCAGTTATCTAAACCCGAAAGAACTGGATTATCAGAGAAGTCAACTAGTTTTCAACTCTCATGTATGCTTTCTGTTGGTAGATCTCTGATCCTTTGGAGTATTTCAGAAGCTGTGGTCTGGCTCCATGGTTTGCTAACAGCAGTGCCAGCCATGCATTGTGAGGAGAGAAAGACACTCGTGGGTTCTGGTTTTGCAACTGGGGGACTAGATGAACTCCAAGACTACATCTAGATTTATCATTCTGCCCTGTACCAGAATCAGTTCTGTGCCCACTTCCAGTTTTATTCATTGCCTTAAATCATTCTGAGTCTTTTGGAGTTTTTCCACTTTTTCCCTCATTTTCCACGTGATACCCAGTAGATAGCTCTTTCCCTTTTTATAACTTTACATTTATTTCATACTTTATTATTATCTGAAAATAATATCCTGTTTGTCGAGAACAGAACTCATTGAAAACAACCTCAATTTTTTAACATGAAAGCTCAGGAAAGTGTTATTCTCACTGTGTTTTCTTAGCATGAAAAATAAAATGAAATACACACACACAAAATCTTGTTCCTGAGGAAATAGGTTGTCAAGGTGGTGAAGTCACTAAAATGTAAGCTCCAAGTGGGCAAGAGCTTTTGTCACAAAGAGTGCCTAGAACCAAGTAGAGGCTCAGTGGCACTTGTTGAATGAATAAATTAATATCTGAATCAGGTAGAAGAGACTCTTGGAACATCTCTCGGCTTAAGAATCTCAGACAGTGAGGCTAAAACAAAACCTAAAAGTCATTTCCTACAGTTAGAGATCAAGTCCATGGGTGACACATTCCTGGAAAGGTATTGGGTTGTGCTAGATGATCTCTCACACCATAGGTTTTAGCCTTTATTTTGCTTCCCGACAATATCTTCTGGTTGGTTACAGATGTTCAAGATTTTTGCCTTCCCCTCCCCAAAACAATATGCTTAAGTTGTACCCTAATGGCTATGGCAACTCAGAAGAGAGAATTTCAATTGACCAAAAAAGTCATCACATAATCGTTATGAGGAATAACTTACACAAGTGGTTTTGACAAGAAATTATTAAAAATTTTATAGATATTTTAATATCATTATTCTTTGGATCGTCACAATATGACTTACTATGTATGCCATTGCATTCAATTAAACTTTAATAAGAATATAATGAGTACCTACCATGAACTAGCTGTGTTAAATACGGTTGGGGCAAAGAAGTGTAACATGTGATTAGGGTAGGTTGTTTGATTAGGGTTCCTTTTCTACATATGTTTATGTTGACTATATGTTCACATTAAGGTGTGTTAAGCTGTTATAAGAGTTATCGCTGCTTTTCCTTTTATCTGGGAAAAAATGTTTTATAAACAAAATGTTTCTTTTGTCTGGGAGAAAAATGTTCTAAATTTGGAAAATAACATGAAATATCTATCTATTATCTATCTATCTATCTATCTATCTATCTATCTATCTATCTAATCTATCTATCATCTATCTATCAGGTGCTCCGTGAACAATAACATTTTCTTAAATAGTATATAGTAGCATGTCTTCCTACAGTGAAGATAGGTAACTTTAAGGCCTTGATAATTAACATATTTTATACTGGTGGTGTGTGTTCTAAACAATTTTTAGAAAATGAATTCTAAGAAAAAAAAAGTGAACTCTAATAACTCAAGAAGAAAAGAAGCACTGGTGCTCAGACTTGTTGAGAATTCCTTTTGTGACACGCTGCAGAGATGTGTCTTGCCCTTCTCATTGGTCAGCTTCAGTAAAGTTCATTATTTTATTTTATCTATTTATTTTTTTAAAGTTCATTATTTTAAAGTCAAATTATGTCAGTTACTGTATAGATGTAGACAGATTCACAAAGGCGCACACAACACACACACATTTTAAATTGTGGGCACTTTTGTGAAGTTGCGATTTCCAACCAAATTCAAACCTTTTGGCCCTGGATTAGCATACTGTGCTCACGTTCATATTCACTTATGCTTGGTAGAATGCAGCTTCCTATTTTTTTTGGGGGGGGGGATGCTAAAAACTCCTAGTTAAAAAAAAAAAGCTTAAAAACCTCTCGTTTTAAGAAAGACAAGGCTTTTGAATGTCAAATTGCTCTTACAGAAAAATATTTGATGAGTTAAGTGTAAAAAAATAAGAAACATATGGATTAAATTTCACTGAAAATGCACATGGGCTTAAAAATTAAGGGAGAAAGTACTTGGCAAAATATGGTTTTGGTTTTGCCAAATCCAAAGTTTGAGAATAGATTAAGACATTGAACAAACCCAAACCATACCTGGTGTTAGCCATCTGCTAGCCTGCTGTCTACAAAAACCTTTTGAGGAGGACTGGCTTTCTAAAACTGTTAACGACACCTGAATTTGCCATGTGGTGTCTTCCATCTTCTGGCGCCTCCATAGGCCCGCTACCTTAACGGTGTAAATTGATAGACCTAAACTTCATTAACAGACTTATTGTGATGATACGTCTCAGGGTGGACCTCTCAGAAGGGAAGACATTGGTGTGAGACATGACTGTGTTACTAATTCAATGAATGTTATGTTTAAATATACAAATTAATTATTTATCAAAACATACATCGTAGTTATAAATGCTATATTTGTTTTATATAAAATGTAAATATTTGAATGTTACTATAGTGAAATATTTTCCTGTATTATAGTGAAGATTTATTTGTTAATAGGCACTTGATCATATCCCCCAAATCTCCACTTTCTGATCTACCAAAGCACCTTTTCTGTTTTTCTCTTCTGATGCTTTCCATTTAGATCATTTATTATGGTTATCTACATGCATAGCTTCTCTCCTCTCTCAAACTAAAAGTCATCCTGCGAACAATTTCTGTCTGATGTGGATTCTTATGTGTCAAAGATATCTAGGTTGTGATATTTAAATAAATAACCTGAGATGAAAATTGTTCCATGCATGGATAAGTATTTTACAAAATATTTTAATAGTCTTTAAAGATAAACTGTTTTACCATTTTGTCCAGACCTATATCTTCTACATTTCTTATATGTCTATAAATAGTATAATTTTATATTTATTAAAACTGTCCTACCCCCGCTTCTGATCAGGAACAGGTTTATGTGAATTTCCAACATCATGATCTCAGTGAAAGAAATGTGTGTCAAAAACTATACAACAGTTTTACAATAAATGATACACATTGTTTGGGTTGTCTTCCCACCCCCCCAAATCCCAAGTCTATTTCTTCAAGGACAATGCAGCAGCAAGTTCATATTCTGAGTAATTAGACACTCCCATCCCCGAAACACATACACATTCCCATAGTCAACAGGAATTTTATTTTTTTAGGATTTTATTTATTTATTCACGAGAGACATAGAGAGAGAGGCAGAAACATAGGCAGAGGGAGAAGTGGGCTCCCTGCAGAGAGCCTGATGCAGGACTCGATCCCAGGACCCTGGGATTACTCCGTGAGCCGAAGGCGGATGCTCAACCACTGAGCCACCCAGGTGCCCCTCAACAGGACTTTTAATAAGTGAGCACCATTTCACTTTGCAAGCAGTAGTATGATATGCCTACATTTTAATTACACACATATTCAAAAGTTCCAAGTCTCTCTGTAGTGCTGTCCACATTTCATGCTGGAGACACTTGGCCAAGACTCAGTTCATATGTCCTACAGGGTTACATATGATGTGGCTCCTCTCCCACTGGGTTACACAGGATATGAGCTGGATCCTGGCGGCTTCTGAAACAAGAATGAGAGAAGCTCTTGTGGAGTGAATTTAAGGAGAGAAAAAACCTCTCTCTGGCATTGAAGTCATTGGAAGTTTGGCATGTCTAACTGGGAGTAGACCTTGGCTCACAGAACTGAGAGATAGCTAAACAAAGATTTGTTCAATTTGATAAACTCCCTGGCTAAGATTGCCTTGCCAACTTTCTTTCTAAAGCAACTTTCACAGCTGAATTATAAAACCTTGAAAATCAAGGGTTTGTAATGGAAATGCTGACAGATGCAACTAACGTGAAGTTGCACCAACCAAGCATTGCTATCATATTTTATAACTGTCTGAGAAGCTTATAGAACGGAACGGTACATTTGCTTCATGGGATCCATTTCCTTTGCTAAAAACTACCAAATGCCCTTATGGTAGACTCCTTCACACTTAGAGCTGTCTTGATAGAAATACATACATATATATATTTTATGAAGAGCGGTGTCGAAACTACTGACTTTGTGCGAGGCTTGAAAGCAACTGTTGTCTCATCCTATATTCTGGTTTTACGTTTGATAAAGAAAACTCAGACCCTGCCATTGGTGCCTAAGTATTTCTTACTTACATATTCTTGGAAAACTGCTTAAACTTTTTAACCATTTTACGAAAACAAATATTCATAAAGATGAACCTTCTTTGTTGCTTTCAAGCAAATAGAAAAAAATATTCTAAAATCAAAGTACCCATGGTGGGCCAGTCGGTGAAAGAAAATTTCAATGCAAAGTGTTACCGTCAGCTTACAGGTGGTATACTCTGGACAGATACATGGGTACTAAGTTCCATTTATGCCTCCTTTCCAATTCTAACTGCTTTCTTCTGAGTTTACCATGTTTCATGCGTACTCAAGTTCGATTTCACAGAAAATCATGGGTTAAACGTCCACAGGAATAATAAGGAAATAATTACTCACGCAAGTAATAAGCCTCAATGTTACTTACCCCCTCAATAACAGCTGAGAGCTGACTCTTGGGAGTTCTGAGACAACCCAGAAGGTTTGAATGTAGTTTAAGTTCTAGAAAAATCCAATGGATATCATTTAACAATAGTGAGGAGTGAGAAGTGATTGCTCTGGAGGCAAAAGAAGGGCCGGTTGGTCAAATATTTGCCTTGTGTTTAAAGGCTTTCACTTGGTCTGTGGGTTCCTTAGCAGAAAGGAGAAGTTACAGTTAACAAATTAATGAAAACCAAGTGATGCCTTTGAAGAATTCTTAAGTGAACCTTAACCAATGCCTTGGGCTACATGTTCAATGTGCACAAAAAAATTAAGGTGAACTGGCCACTGCTACTAAGAGTCAATTGACAGAATGCATGGGTCATTAATTTTGTGTCCTTTGTTTTGTCAGTGTGTTTTCGTGAGGCCTGGTAAAGAAAGTAAAACCACTGAAGCTGAAAATTGTCTGCTCTGTAGCTCATTTCCCCTCCCAGCATGCACTGACCCAAGGGAGTGGGCTTCAGGTCACCCGCCCCCATTTCCCTTCGAAACACTCCTGGCTCCTGCAAGTTTGATAACAGATCCATTGGGTTGGTGGAATGGTTAATTCTTTGCAAGTTTGTGCTTAATCATATGCAGAACCTAAGTACCAATAAAAATAAGATGTCTGCTCACACCGTTTTATTGTATTTTAAAAATAAACTCTGAAACAGGCTCTGTGACCTCGCTTCCATTCAATTACAGAAGGGGAGAGAGTGAAACTTAAATTGGTTGGTTTGCCTTAATTCCCTTGTTTCATTACCAATAATCCCTGAGGGCCACCTTCTGGTTTTTTGGGCCATGAATGAGTGATATAAAATGCCCATAATACTGGGGTGGCATCCTAGGGCCCTGGTTGTCTTTAAACTTAGGTTCTAAGTCACTGTGCCCAAAATGTTATTGCTTATCAACAATTCCATAAATCCATATCAATGCAATCCAGACTCTTTCGCATTTTATTACCACATAACTTTATTTAAGAACAGATTTTTTTTCTTAGGATCAAAGTTTTTAAAAGCTGGTTGCCATATCAGGCCAGATTTTCAAATCTCAGCAACATTTTTACAGCCCTTAAAGTAGAAAGGACACACATTGGCCTGAATTAGAGTGAACATACCTCTGCCTTGGGCAGGGTGCTGCGGAAGTTTTGCAGATCTTAAGTAAAGAATATTTGTAGGTTTTGTTGGCTATATCGCTCATAGTAGTCCAGACATTGTGGAATTGTGTGTTGCTAAGTCCTTTTCTTTGGATACTTACATCTGTGTGCTTTGCTTATCGGTAGTGCAAGTTGGTGGCACTACATGTCAGGTGTGGGGTTGATTTTAATCCAGTCGGAAATGGTTCTGTTATGGTAGTTTCTCTTTCATTTTTTTTATAGGCATTTATAATTCACTCATTTGGCTTGGTATCCGCTTCAGTGTTAGGTTATTTATTCATTCACTCATTCATTCGGCAATTGTATCAGGTACATGGTAGGTGTTAAGTAGTCAAGGATAAGTTAGATAGTCCCTGACCTAAGAAATGTTTGTTTTGTGCACTTTCAGCACATCCATTGTGGAATTTGTTGGGAGGTAAGGCACATGGGTGACGGGAGGATCATGTGGCCCTCCATATGGAAGAGCCAATGCGTGGGGTGATAAATGTACTTGTATCAGTTTATTAGGGTTAGCATCACAATACCACAAACTGGGTGGCTTAAACAACAGAGATTTATTTTCTCACAGTTCTGAAACTCAACGTCCAAGATCAAGGTGTTGGCAGGTTTGGTTTCTTCCAGGGCCCCTGCCCTTGGCTTGTTGATGGCCGTCTTCTCCCTGGGCACTCACATGGTCTTACCTCTGTGCATGTTCATCCCTGATATTTCTCTTTGTGTCCAAGTTTTCTTTTCCTCTGAGGATGCTGGTCAGATTGGACCACCGAAGGACCCACCCTAAGGACCTCATTTTAGCTTAGTGACTTCTAAAGTGCTCTCACCAAAGAGAGCCACATCCTGGACTACTGGAGGGTTAGAAATTTAACATGCAAATTTGAGGAGCAAACAGTTCAGCCCCTAACAGCCCTGAAAGAAGAGATGACTGGAGAGAAATCAAATAGACATGAAATGCAAGGGTATTCCCAGAACAATGCCTAGAAATGCATCCTGGAACATGTTACACCAGACGTACAAACTTAATTCCAAGACCAAGAATTTATGCAGTGCAAACTGAGAGATAGATTTAACAGCTTTCTATTTTATTAGATAATTGCATGTCTGCTATATGCAAATCACCCAGCTAGGCTTTGCTACTTACGGGAGGACTTGCAAAGTAGCCAAAGAAAATCATGTAGGGGTCACCAATCTTCTGATTTACCACATCTCCATCAGAGGTTCCTAATTCTGGCTACATGTTATAATTGCTCCTGTAGATTCGGATTAATTAGTCTGGGGCAAATTTTACAGATAATTTCTAATGTGATTTTAATGATGTTATATGGCTTAAAATTTGTTAACAATTCTGAACACATACACAGTAAAAATTATGGCTAACATTACTTTTATGCATACCAGGTACTATATTAAACTCTTACACATATTATTTTATTTAATAGTCACAATGAAATCCATCATGTCTGAGGTATCATTATAATAATTCCCATTTCACAGAAGTAGAGCAAACTGGGCAAAATTGATAGCTGACATCAGATTGACCCGGGTTCCAGTTTAAATGAACTCCGTCACTTTTTTCACAAAATGTTTTAGAGAAAAGTACATTTTGTATAGTCACAGTCTTAGCATCCAAAGATCCAGTTCGAATGTGTATCAGTAGGTTTTATTACTTTTTTAAAAAAATGTCTTGGTGTCAAAAAGACCACAGAATATCCATCACAGTTCAGCCCACATTTTAGGGGTCGTGGGCTAAGCGCATAGTATTTAGTCAATGTTTGTTGTCTAGGGGATCCCTGGGTGGCTCAGAGGTTTGGCGCCTGCCTTTGGCCCAGGGCGCGATCCTGGAGTCCCGGGATCGAGTCCCACGTCGGGCTCCCGGCATGGAGCCTGCTTCTCCCTCCTCCTGTGTCTCTGCCTCTCTCTTTCTCTCTCTGTCTATCATAAATAAATAAATAAATCTTTTAAAAAAAGTGTTTGTTGTCTAAATTGCTATACTTTTTAGGAATTGTTTTAAGGAATGAACTTAAAACCTGTTAACACTGTTAAAGTGTTCAGTAACCCCTGAATGCAAGAATTAGGTAGAGAGCTTTCTTCTCTATATGAGAATCTTTTTAAAGGGCAGGTTATCACCTGAGAAATGGGCATGCGTTTCCTAATAATACATGCATAGGGCCTGCAGCTAGCACACTACGAAATAAAGAACTGGCCCTGTGCCTTCCATAGAACGAGACTGCTCAATGCAAAGAACAGAAGAAATACGAAGCACACGTTGGGAGGAGAGGGAAACACGGGAAAAGTGTATATGCCCTGCTTCAGTTAGTAGGTGGGATTGCTTCCTTAACTTTTCTAGGACTAGAATAGGACTTAACATACTTCAAAGAGGGATAGGCTTGCGTGCTGCACCTTAGGAAAGGGATCCTGTGACAACTGTGGCTTGCGACATACCTGTCGATGGAGCCTCTTGTCTTCCAATCAGGCATCATGGGCAGGTTGGATGTGCAAACACAGTCTTCCAGCCCGAGGCCTCCAGCCTCCTTACCACCCAATTTCGTATTTATGTAGCTTACCATGTGGTTTTCCAAAGGTTGGCATAACTTGTTCAATAGCCTTCATGATTTATCAAAGCAAAAGCCGTTTCAATAGCGTTTTTAGATAAATCGTTCTTTTTTGTTGTTAGGCTCAGAACTTTCCTTCATGATATGGATTACCTTCGGAAAATATCATATTTTAATTGCATGGTTGCTTATTATCTATAAATCAGGCTCAGGGTCAATATCTAAGAATTCCCATTAATTCCAAAGAGCAACACACACTTTTATTTCAGGGGAAAAAAAAAAAAAAAGTCTTGGCAGACAAGTGTGGAAGTACCAGATGGAGAAGGCTGCGCCACATGGATTATAAGTTTTTTCCTCTCTTCTTATTGATGTCTTAAGTTGAACATGTTCCATCTGTCCACTCTCAATAATGAATAGCGACTTTTTTATTGTAAAGGTAACAAATTCCATATAGGATAAATTAATTCAAGCATATAATGAAATGTACAAGACTCAATGCTCTGTACTGTGTAGGTTTTGAGGATTATGTGGGGGAAGTGTGGAAATCCAATACAATTTCTAGAGCAAAGCATATTCCTACTTGGGGAAGGCATTTTAAAAATTCCCTTCCTAAATCTCCATTTTGGTCTCCTCTAGGGATTAAAATTCTGAGTGATGGGTTGTAGGAATTGTTTGAATCCGATTTGTCTTTTAAATTACTAATTCTACAAGAATGACCATTTCAAACTAAGTTATTTCCTATCTCCTACAGTAAATTGTTTTCTTATCATACTAGTAAATGATTGAAGATCATTAAACCACCTTTCTTATGGGTTGACTACTGTCTAAATCCAGCTTGTTAAATGCAATATGTAGATCACGTTTTGATATTTCTTTATTCATAGCTTTGGTCTTTTGAGGCTAACTCCTCTGGTTTGAGGCTTTTCTTCTATCTTGTGGCAAAGATGGTGGTTTTTCTACATTTAAACCCTAATGCGGCTCTTCTGTTGATTATTTTATGTGTTGCGTTATTGATAATAATACCTACAGCTTTATAATGATAGGAATGGAGACTATTTAAGTTTTGCATATTTTAAATAATTTTGTGGGACTAAACCTTTACTCTGTGTCTTGTTAAATGGGTGTCCCAAACACTTCCAATGGAAAACCAATAAAGGAGTCATAAGATTCTTTTATTGTTTAAGCAGGATTAAAATTTAAGCAGCTGTTTGGCCTGGATACTACGTATATTTTTAAAGCCTTGTTTTTTGGGTCTGTGTATGCGTGTGTATACATCAACTATTCGTGGCAATATACTTTGAAATGCAAACTTCTTAAATAGCTCAAGACCCTGGCTTTTAATTTTTGATGAGACAATCTTTTCTTTCTGTGTGTGTGTGTGTGTGTGTGTGTGTGTGTGTGTAGGTGGTGGTGTGGTTTTTTTTTTTCTTTCTTTCTTTCTTTCTTTGGTCCCTCTTAAATCTGAAATTGGAAGTTTTTTTTTTTTCTTACAGATAATTGAAACCGACTAAACTTGTTAAAGTCAAAACCAACAACGCCATGCTTTATTACATGCTCCCATGTTTGGTCACAGACTTTAGTAGATCCTGCAAATGGCACAATTTATGCAGTGGCATGTCAGAAACTTAATGCTGTGATTTCCCTCTTCTTAATGGAGAATTAAGAATCTAAAGGGCCTGAGCTGTTCACATGGACTGAATCCCCACGGCTTGGGTGCAGAGGTCTCGCAAAAATTTAGTAAGTGAGAAGGAGAACAAAGATTCTTAGTTGGAGGGGAAAAAAATTGGATCGCCTGTGGCTGAGAAGCTGAGGGGGACAGGTAGGCACAGTGGGGTGCAGGATAATGAGGCACATGGCAAATGTGATGCACAGATGTTAAGCCAACTGTAGCTCCGGCTCCCAAAGTTGTGCATGCCACAGCACCATGCCTTGGGGCTATGTCTACACCAGAACATTTGGAGCAGTAAACGACGGCAACATTAGGTTCAAATTAATCTATTACTCCAGAGCTGTGAAATGTTGGTTGCTTGTTTCAGAATTACATTGCCTGTGGGTGAAATGTTTTAGGTAGATTTTAATGCAAGCTCATGGCTTGCTGAGGAGATTAAGAGGAGAAAGGGAAATTAGAACAGTTAGGAGAGTTGTGGAGGGGCACATTTCTGGTTAAAGTATATGAAAAAGTATTACATATTTCACGGGCAGGTCTGGTCTCCTGTTGGCCACCTGCTGGGACTGAAATATCCCACATCATAATGAAGGCAGGTTTGCAGAAGCCTTGTAAATACTTGAGCCCTGCAATTGAAGAAGGCAGACAAAGGCGGCTTTGGGGTCTCCTGGAGACTTTTGAGGGTTAGACCTGTCAGGCGGGTGCTCCAAATGAATTTGGTAATTTATTATTCTGCACTTGTTAAGTGGAACATGTAAAATTTTGCATTTGGGTTTTCACCCTTATGAGTTTTGAGTAAACTTCTCAGTAACAGGTAGCCTTGTGACTTTTCAGAGTACGTTACAAAGTAATCTTGTCCCCTTCCCTCTGCCCTTGCTCCTTCGCTGATATTGGCAGGTCCATTCTCTTGGAACCTGTGTGGGACTCAAACCCTCTATTTTTCCAAAGTGGAAAAACTAAACCTTGAATTAACCTGGATTTTTTCTTCTTTTTTTGTCAATTAAATAGAGTTTATTCAATCAGAGGGGGAAAACTGTTTGGAAGTATCTATAAAGAATTTTTTTTTTTACAATATTGTAGTTTTTCTTATAAAAACACTTAATTGAAATGCCTAAGAGCTGCCCAGCACAAAAGTCAATAAAAACCCTAGAATAGAGTTTATAGGGGTTGTCTATGTACATAATTAAATCCTTCAGGCACTTTAAAACTCTGCAAAATAAATGGTTATGCAAGAATAGCCTGCTGAGAGAAGAAATGCTTGTATCAGCTTTAACCAGCTGCCCTGT
The DNA here is from genome assembly GCF_048418805.1 of Vulpes vulpes. Lineage (NCBI taxonomy): Eukaryota > Metazoa > Chordata > Mammalia > Carnivora > Canidae > Vulpes > Vulpes vulpes. The sequence continues at coordinate 40,318,764 of NC_132782.1, forward strand.
GTTCCATGTTTCTGGGTTGGAATGAGAAAGCTATTAGAACACTGGAAGACTGCAAGCCACATACAAATCATCTTTGTTACTGACACTTGGGGGAGTACTTTATAGTGGCTGTCAAGACCAATACAAAACATGGTTTGTGCCTGAAAAAAGTCAAGTGCCATTATTTAGGAAGATGTGAGGAATCCAAATAACTGAACAACATCCAGGATCTTCGCTGAGTTTAGCTGCTACAGAAGCAGATTTATTATTGGGCCCGACTTAAGTAAATTAACATGCAGGTTCACATTCTAGATTTGATGGAATAACAAAGGTTAATTACTTGCAATGATCTATGCTGGAATAGGAGTAAAAGGGGAGAACTGTATTTAGATTTAATTTCACCGGTCCTTGGGGAATACGGTGGAGAGGATGGGATTATTATGGGGGGGGGGGGGCAAAGGAAGGAGTGCTGGGGGGAAAAAAAAAAGAAAGAAAGGGGGAAAAAAAAAAAAAGACCACACCACCAGTCTGATGAATGTAACCAATAGAAAAATTGGAGGTTTGTTTCTCTCCCCGGCCCTCAAAGTTATGATAAATGATAGCACAAGGAAAAGATAACCTACCATGAGAGTAGGATCACCAAGGCCAAATACTAAAACTCCCAGCTGACTGGCCCATACACTACAGCCTCTGTTCGTGTTTATTTTTTCTGCTCACTCTTGGTTTCGTCAATCAGTATGATAGACGATAAGTCCTGACTAGAGCAGCCCGCGTCCTGCTCTCTCACGGTGGGTAGCATGTTGTGGTTGGCGCCGAGCAGTCGGAGGATCGCCCGCATCAGGAGCTTGCAGGGGATGAGGCTCCGAGCGGGCTTCCAGCAGCCGCTCCTCCGAGAATAGCAGGCAGGGGCGTTATCAGGCGCAAGCGGGGCTGCCAAGAAGCTGACCACACATTAGTAGCTTTGTTTGGGTAGAGTCTAAGGGGGCTGCAGCTCACCGACGGGAGACACTGTTAAATCATCCCTGCTGGAGGCGGTGCCGGGAGGGCCCGGTCACTAAGGCCGCGGGCTCAGCGCGCGTCCTTATCCCCAGTTAGAGACCCGGGAGCGTGGCCCTGGGCGCTGCGGATGCACAGCAATGAAACAAGGGCTGGGGTTGGGGGGAGGGGGAAGGAAGGCAAATAATAATAATAATAATAATAAATAAAAGGAAGAAGAAGAAGACTCCCAGCTTTGGGTCTTCCATTTATGTCTAAAGCAACCACCTCCTCTTGTGCAAAACTTTAATGCCTTTGGAGGAGCGCTCCAGGCCCGAGGGGCAGCTGGGCTGGGTTGGTGACATACGGAACACTGCTCAGGGAGCCAACAGCTCATCAGATACATGGAATTTCCTGAATGCTACTCACAGATCGCTGATGTTGTTTATCTACTGTCTCAGTGCTAATACTTTTTTTTTTTTTTTTTTTGCATTTCATTCTAGAAGATTTTGACTTGATTTCTCTCATTGGAAACGTTTAGCCAGATTTCTAGGATGGCTTTTTTTTTTTTTTTTTTTTTGACTCATTTTGTGGAAGCTCTGAGACTGGAAAAAAAAAAAAAAAAAAAAGAAAAGTCAAGAATGTCCTGACTTGATTCACTGAAGTAGCCAAAGTGAAATTCTTCTGATATCTGGTGATGCAACATTGGTCAAACATTTCCTGTTCAACGTTTTTTTTTTTTTTTTTTTTTTCCTCCCCGTCTAGGTATTAGTGGTTCTTTTTCCCTCAAGAATGAATGCTTTGGAAATCTGGGGCTTTTTTTTTTTTTTTTCTTTTTTGGTAGGAAATTTCAAATAAGTGATCAGCTCACCTTCCCCCAAAGTAATGCTTCTTGATAGAAAGAGTAAGACAAACTTGACGGTCCTCCGTGTAGATGATTTCTCTCTGTTTTAGAAATTACACTAATGTAAGGAATGTTTCCCTTTACCTTAAGGTATATTCCATAAACAAAATGAATACTTTCTGATTATAACCCTCTATACCTGGTGTTATTACTTATAACTGCTGATGTATGTTAAGGTGAAACTTAACACTGGAATATTAGTTTTATTTCAGTTAATTATGTTACTAAGAGCTCATGAACCCAAAGATTTAGGGTTGGTCTGTTTCTAGTTATCCTGCCAAGTTTTTTACTTGATGGAGGGGGTCTGTTTCATTCTACTTGGCCTCTCCACCTTTGTAACCCCTGGTTTCCTCTTTTCCTGAATCACAAGGCTACGTTCTCCCCTTCTGTGAGAAGATTGAACGCTTATTCAACTCCAAAATGACTATGGTCACAAAATATCAACAGTGATTTTTAATAGATCTTTGCCTATCAAAATATTGTTGCTGAATAATAGGGTAAAGGCAGTTGTGGCTGCTGATAGGAAGGAATCTGACTATTAATAAAAAGCAGACAAGGGTCTTGAAACAGTACTTCCACTGTTACAATTTAGACACTTTATATTACTTTATTTAGTGCAACACCTGCAGCTACTCACATTGCTGGTGGCTGAAATAATCCAGGTCCACACCGAGAGAGTATTACAATTTCATTGTGCTATTTGTGCTTACCGTTTAAGCCTTTCTCACAGGAGAAAGCATTAGCTAAGTGTACAGTAGATAATAAAAAGGGGGATTGGGGCTCATCTGTTCCCCTTAAATCTGTCTAATAAAATCTCCCTTTGTAATGAGTATTTGACTCCTTTTCTACCACCGGCTGGCACCTGGAGGTGGGCAGTGGCATCGAGGACTGGCATTTCTTGAAGTGTTTTCAAATGCCCCCCCCCCCCCCCATACACACAATGTTGTGGTTTTATGGCTTATGCCCTCTTCTGAGCCTTGGAAACAGTATACACTTCCTAAGATCCACTTTTGCAGATGCTATAATAGATTTCGGATGGAAGACGTTTGCCATCTCAGTAGAAGAAAGAGGGTGCCTCATTTTAAGGCAATAATAACATGCCATTCTTCATCTTTAATTGACAACTTAATTTAGATTTCAGAGTGGTCCCTTTTAGGGATGCGCTAGCTTAATTTTGACCCCAAAGTGCTGATAATCATGAATCCAGAGGCATGGTCTATAAAATGTTCCAGTTAAACAAATTTTTACTTTTAGGCAGAAGGATGTGGGGCGAGGGGTTGGGGGGGGGGCGCCTGTGGGCTGAAACCAAGCCAGAGGTCATTTCTTCCTCATCTATGTTAGAACAGCTCAGAGTTCAGGGGGATTCATACCCTTTTGACTTTAATTGCTCTGGGCCCACTGAGGCAAAGCAATGGTGCTCTATTTGTTTTGGGGTCAAAGAGGCAATCACAAAGGCTTTCAGAATATTTTCAAACATTTGGGGGAGATAAACAGTTTTCAGACATTTTATAATCATAAAACTAGTTTCTAGATAGTTGTCTAATTTCCTAAACCATGCTTGCTGAAGTTTATTTGGTTATTGAAACATTAAGCTTAACCAGTCATGTTCTTTCTACTTTATGAAAATGTAGACAGGAAATTATCAGCAAATTGCTCGTTTAGAATTAAAGACAGGAAATGAACTTCAGCAGTTGAATTCTTGTAGTAAAAAGCTTCTGCCTAAAGCATAAGTAAAGCCAGCAAACCTTGCTTTTATTTTTAAGTCTGGGCTTTGTTATATCAACACAATAGATTTAGATACTCTGTCCTTTTTCTCCTCATATTTCCATATTGCTTTTTACAGTATCCACAAATGTTTCTGTTACTAATTTCCTTGTAATTTTTAAGACGTAATTTGTGTTTCAATACTTTACTTATTTGGAAAAATACCTTTTCTTGAATTACATTAATGGATTAATGTAGGATATGACTCAGAAAGAGTAACTTTGCTAATTTATTTGTTAGGACATCCAAAAAGGTGAACATCTCCTGGTTTCCACAGTATTTTCTATCTGAAATTCCAGAACTTGTTATTGAAATCTTGATTATAATATATTTTAGTACGTATTCCTCAATAGTTAATAATTTTCCCTTGAGGTGAACTTTTGAAGTTATTCCTTTTGATAGTTATTACCTAGATTTTATTCTTTATATATTATATTGTTAGTATGACCAATATATCAGTGGTATCTACAAAATAATTCTTGTACTTAATTTTCTTTTATATTTTTGTTTTGCCATTTTTATTTCTTTCTATATTTCAAATACTCTAATATTCTTTAAAGTTCCCCTTATTGGTGTTACATTATTTAAATAAGCCACAGACATAATTCTCCTCCAACAAAATGATTTGTACCATGTCTGACTATTTTGATTACCTTTAAGGAAAAATGAACTGCTTTGGATTAAACAAGAAAGAACCTCAAACTGTAGCCAAACTTTGAACCATTTACTCAACTTAACTTGAGGAAGTTAGAAAATTCTGGTTTTGTGATTAGTTTAAAATTCACTTTTACAGCAATTCATGTTTCTTAACACTTCATTTAGAATTTTAGAACCCATAAAAGGTGAGAATTACTCTACATTCCAAAAAATATATATTATTAATCTATTATTGTAGATTCTTATTACATACCTATTATTGTGAAGATGTAATATATTCAAATGAGATTTAAGTAATATAAGACATTCTTGGTATTTATTTGGTGTTAAAATTTTATAGGATCAATCGTATTAAATTTTAGCATATGTCAGTTTATAATATTTTGTTAAGTGACTAAATAGTGGATACAGAGGATACAGATAATCTTGATGTTGTTCTACCGCCATTTTGAAAGTGAAAACTCACATTTTTCTTTCTTAATATTCAAACTAAAAATTCCTTTAATTGGTTACCATAGAAGATCTTATTTAAGAGAAAGTTGATTTTCTAATCAGATTTGTTAGGTAGGGTCAGCTTTGTGTCTGATGAAGATATTTATAACAAAGTCCAGGGGATATTTTAGCTTATAAACCTTTGGGCGAGATTGCCTCCAAATTGTTTCAAGTAGTAATTACTTTTTTCAGTTGGTACATTTGTAAGTTGGTTGGTGTGTTTGTCCTATGGTTTTAGTTTGGGTTTTCCCTACCTTAATATGAAGTGCATTGTAAATTTTGTCTTGAATATGCCCAAGTATAATATTTTTATGGTCATCTCAGGTAGCAAATTATTACATATGATGTTTTCCAATGTTTCATAACTTTTTTATATCACTGTGAATTTAAGCTAGTTTATTAATATATGAATCCAGACATCTAATGGAAGAAACAGGACTATTTCTAATTAGCAAGAGGTTTGACTTAAATCTTAAATTCATGCTTACAGCTGGCATGTGAGGATAATTATCAACACTTATTAATTTAAGAGATCCTTGAGGAAGTCTTGTTTTGTAGGAGAAAAATATCTTAATGGTAAAGAGCAATAAAAGTGAAATTAGATGCTAATATTGAAAATCCCATGATAAATTTCAAAGGGCATTGGACTTTAAAAGAAAATGAGTGAACTATATTTATAACTTTAAAATTAGCTAGTAAGATCTACTTTAGACCTTTGCTCTGCTATCCAATTATGTGAAGTGATATTTGGAGAGGACACTTGCATTTATGGTAGATATCCTTTTGTTCATTCAACAAATATGTTCATTCAACAACTACGTCCTGATGGGGACTCATCAGTTACCAGGGCAGATGAATTTCTTGCTCTCATGAAGCTTATATTCTAGGTGGGGGAGACAGCACATCAATAAAGATTAGCTGAGATGGTAATTTGGTGCTATGAATATAATTAAATTGTTACGGAGAGCAAGGGATTAATATTGATGAGCTAGCACTTATGATACACCCGATTTTATACTGAATACTGTAACAAGTCATGCAGTCTTTTTCTGGAGGTTATCTTTTACTTAAGCAATAGCTCTGGCTCCCATGCTTGAGTAGTGAAATGATAAAATTCAGTGTTACTTACACTGACAATGCTTCACTTTTAATAGTAGTTATTTAGTCTGTGTTTGTTTTATTTGTTTATTTAATGGTCCGATTAGAGAAATGTTCTCATGGAAGCTAATTCTGAGTCTTTTGCTTGAGTTTAACAGCTTTGAACCATCTTAATGCTAATTTGATGTATCACAGTTGCTGCCAAAAAGATTATTTCTAGTATTCGCATATCATCCTGGTGGATATTACATTACTTACTGAAGTTTTAAAGTGTTTAGTTCTGTTTCATCTAGTCAGACTTAATTTAGGAGGAGCTTCATCCAGATGTTTTGTTTATTTGTTCCCCCAATTACTGGTATGAGATTTCAGAATTTATGAGATCACAGGTCAAGTGAAAGGTCACAGTTGAGAGGTCAAGTGAGAAACTAAAATTTGCAAAACCAAAGAAATGACAGGACAGTGCCAAATGAAAGGTCAAAAGTCAAGTGACAGACTCCGTGCAGATGAAAGCAAATGGTGTTCGTTGAACGTCTGAGCGCCCTGAAGTATCTCAATATTCGTGCGCATGAAGTCAAAGGTGCGTAACCTTGGAATTCACAATTAATAATCATGTGCCACTAGTTATTATAGACGTATATGTTATTTATTCACAGAGAAAAGCACCATTACATTAAGTGAAAAAGGTTTTTCATTTATTGATTATCATTAGTCAGGGTGACTCTTTTCCTGTGCGAGCTCTTCGAGATGCACACAGAACACCCACATTTGGGAAATTCTGAATAGCTTTTTCTTCTTGCCAGAGGTAGGAAAAAGACACATAGCAGATCATGTAAGGTGTGAAAAAGCTTACTTAAAATCAGTCTGAGAATGGGTTTTTTGGGGGGGCTGACTTCAGATTGGTACTCCCACGGGGCTTTATTTCTTCACTTATGTATTCATTTCTCCATTCACTCGTTTATTTAACAAGTGTTAATTGAAAGCCAAGTCACCTTTGGTAACTTCCATTGCACCACTCAAGAGAGAAAGTTTACTTGGGAGAAAATTTCTGCTTGAAATATGGCCGGGGGTAGCCACTCCGTGGTTTGTGTGGTCATTGACACTTCCTTGATAGTACTTTTTTTTTTCTTTTCTTAAAAAGCAAAATGGTTTGATACTAGAACCATTTTAATGAGTGAGAGATGGTAAATTTTTGTCATTTGGGGAAATTAAGAATGAAGATATACGTGATCTCTGTTTTACATGACTATGACCTATATTACTACTATTAATTTGTTTATTCTTTCTGTAAAGAAAAGTTTTTCTTCTGCCCTGGTAACAGAAACATGGCAGTCTATAGTTCTAATGTGGATATACTGTCATTTATTCACTTTTGGCTTATTATTTTGTTTTTGAGGAATAGTAAACATCATTAATATACTTGGGAATTGTGTGTGTGGGGGGTGCTCTTGTGTGCATTTGTCATTAGTAATAAATGGCTCCTTGTGGTTTAGGGGCATTTTGTCAGTGATTTGTTTTATAGGTCATACAAAGTGACCATTCTTCAAAAGCCAAGTATTTAAGGGAAGTCTCTTTTCATATTCTAGAAATAAACAGCAACATTTTATGACAAACTCAGAAAGTGAATTAATATGTCAGGGATCTCCAGCTCTAAAAGAAAAACTACCCCCTGCCCCCCAAAAAAGAATTTGCTTAATATAGAGTCCTATGCTGATACAGCACAATAGACTGGAAGCTTATTAACAGGTAAAAGTCTTATTGATGATAATAGAAGTCGGTGGAAAGCAAATAAGAGTTTAGTCTCTACCAAACTATAAAATCAAGCTTTAAATCATAGAATAAGTACTATCATTGTCCAAAAGAAGTGTTTATTTTTCCTAAGTTTTACTTTTCATATCAGTCTCATAAATTTTTTTTAATATATACTTTGAAAAGTTAAGGGCAAGCCCTGAAGGGTGAAATATTGCAAACCAATTACAAGCAACTGAAGTGAGATTCTAAAATACAGGAGTTTTCCAACTCATGAACAATATTTAGAGAGCTGGTTAATTTTAATTCCTCTGGGAACCCTAAGTCTGGGCATTAATAGGTTTAGAGTGATAAAAAAAGGCCATATACTGTGCACATATAGATGGTGTTGTCAAAAAAGAAGCAATTAGTGGCAAAGAAAGCATAAGCATGTACACATATGGTGAGCAGGTTGAAATGTGAAATACAGCCAGGGATAAGAGCCAATGACAAAAAAGAAGTGGAAGCTGGGCTACTGTTTTCACTTACTTACACAATGGCAAATCAGTGATTTGCACACAAACAGATCAACTTCGCGATTGCAAATAATGAAAAGACTTTTAGGACGTTTCTTAGATGTTTTTCATGCAACTAAGAATCTACAGTACATGGTTTTCTTTCACATTCTCCTCCTTCCTTTCTCTCTGTTGCCCTTCCTTTCTTTCCCTTTTTCTTCTCTTTCCCCCTAAATTGCCTTATATCCCTTATCTCCAGTCTTCTTTCTCTTCCCGTGATTTCCTCGATGACATAATTGACTAAATTGATAATTTAATTCAATTTGCCTCATTTAGAAGTACTGAAGAATCTTGATGGAATCTAAAACGCAGATTTTTCCCAACCCAAAGAAGGCAGCAGAGATAGGGGGCCAAATGACTTTTGACATCTTTCTCAGTGGTTACTGTTTGGATGGCACCCAGTCCCTCTTTGGGGGATGCTAAATGCATACCACCCCAGGCACCCCCCCATCCATTGTTAGGGCTTGTGCATCCACCCCAAAATCAGCCTCATCATCTTCTCTGAAGAAAATTAGACCTTAAACACTTTTCTATGGGAAGTTGACCTGACGGGACACATTTACATTTCAGTTTTTAGAAGTTATACAGCTGTCAGTATAAAGTGTAACAGGCAGGTTGTAACCTTATCTACTATGTTATAGATTTTATGTCACTTTCAAGAGAAATAAGTGGATGTGAAAAGGAAATACATTTAAAAATCTGATAACCAGCAACACATATTTTACTCCTCCAAGTCAGGAAATTGGGGGACATGCACAGGTTCATTTCCAGCATGAAAATCGTATTACCGTGACTAATTTAGATGCAGAACGCACTTTACAATGGAAGGCACTATAGTATGGAATAAATAGGAATAATTTTTAGCATCATTCTCCATCTTAACCCTGTTTATTTTGGCCATGCGTCTTTTTTGGGATGTCATCTTTCCCAAAACCCAATTGCTAAAAGCTGGTTTCACTGGCACAGAAATAAAAAAGACAGTCGAGTGAGGTTTAGAGAGCACTGCAATTAGTTCTGTGTGTATGGAACTGCTTATCTGCCCACAACTGGCTCTGAGGAAACTCTGCTTAGTATTTATTAGGAGTTAAATTTATATGAGAAAAAAACAGATGCTCAATTTTGCTACCTTTCCTTTTAAAGTTTAATGTGCTGTAAAATACAAGGATCTGTACAATTAAGAAGAAGGTGCTTTACCCTTTAACATGTGCCAAATGCCTTTCACCACCCCCCCTTGTGCAGATGCCCTCCTATTTCTACAAAGCACCCGATAATAAGTCCATCTCCAGATGAGATTCCCAGTACCATCTGATCCAGGTTGCCATAAGGTGGGCGAAATGACCTAAAGGGTTATCCAACGTGATGGCTGGAATCATTTTCTGTATTCTCTGGTGTTGGTCCAGGACTGAGCACTATGTTGGGGACCCAGGTATTATAAAGAGAATCCTTCAAAAGCAGCTCCAGGGTGCCCCACAATAATTGAAATGTAGGAAAACCAGTATCAGACGTCAGTATCTTTCATTTGGATTTGAAAACAGGAAATGACTTGGCATTTCTAATCTTGACTGGGAGACAGGCCCTGACTTCACAATTACAGAGCATAATTACTCCAAGCTCGATCGACGAAGAACCCCCAACTGCTTGTTGAGGACCTGCCAGGAAACTGACCTGGGTGAATGGTCTGGAAGAGAACATGAGGTGACAAGAGGCTGAGATGCCATTTTCAAGTAAATCTACATGAAAGGGCTGCTTAGAAAGGTAGAGGTTGTTAAAATCAGCTTGGCACAGGGACATACCAGAGTTTAAGCTGAGAAAAACTGGCAACATGCAGTGCTTGGGGCCTGAATCAAACATTCATTGAAGCTTTGAATAGCGTGGTTCAAAAAAACTTTTCAAGAATTTTATTTTTAAAAATCCTCATTTCCAAGCCACACCACAAACATAGTTGAGAACGATGTATATACGCATATATGTTTTTCAAATGGTTACTGGACTTCCATGTAAAATGGGGCCATAGTCCCTTATACTCCCTCTGCGACTCATTTCCTTCTGTAAGCATCTTACTCTCTATTGATGTGTCTGAGGTTACTTTCCACAGATTCACAGCTCACTGTGGTTCTTATGCCAGTCACAATACATAAGTTCTTTGAAGCTTTCCTCTTTTTTTTTTTTTTAAAGATCAACCTTTCAGCTATTAAGTTGGCTCCTAACAAAAGCTTTTGTTGTGGTTTGCTTATATCATGCTTGGAAGGACGGCAAATAATAGGTTACAGTAGTGGAACTGGAAAATTTCAAAAGACATGACTCTTGTGTCCAAGTCGTTTTGCACTTTCATTGTGGAATGGCCTCAAAATGGCAATTTTTGGTATGGTCTTTCAGAAAGCCCACCAGAGCCTGGAATAATTCGAAAAGGTAAATTCAAGAGAAAAAGGAGAAATTCTCAGAACCTTGGAACTGAATTCCTTCTCACGTGACCAGAGAAGGGGAAAAGCTTTGAAGTCTCTTATGGGCTTGAGCTACCCCAGCCAGTCATTTTAACTTACATGCATTGGGCTGGGGGCAATGTCATCTACGTGCACCAGGGCACCATACACGATGGGCTTGGACTGCTCAGAACTTTGCAAGAATAACTTTAAAGCAGCACCATCCAATGTCCAATGTTGCATGCTGAAGAGACAGACACAGGATTAACAACTTAGAAGGGAAAAGACCCCCATTGCCGAACTTTGGCACACTGTCCAAACTGGACCAAGTCAATGGGATACGTGTACATTTGCATATTATTTAATTAAGCAACCAATAAAAAATATTGAGAACTTGCCTAAGGAATAATATTCCAGTTCCCTCCCTTGGCCATGGGGCCGTAGAGGATTTGTCTTTTACCTTCACTCATTTCCTGTATTTCAGCCACACTGGCTTCCTTTCTGCTTCTCAAAGATTTCTCTTTCTGGGGTGCTTCTCCCAGCTTTTTATGTGGAAGGCTCATTCCTATCCTTCAGGTCTTGGCTCAAATATCACTTCCTCAGTAGAGACTTCTCTGACCACAGCTGTCTAAAGTTTCCTACTTCTGTTTCTTCTAATCTCATCATCCTGTTTGTTTTATTTCCTTCATGGCACTCACCATAGGCCCTAAGTATCTTGTTAGTTTATTTATGTATTTCCTTGTTATGGTGTGTTCCTCCCCTCCTGCCCGCCCAAAATATAAGCTCCCGAAAGGCAGAAACTTGAGTGTCTTGTTTACTTCCTTATCCTCAGTACTTAGCCTGGTGCCTGTACAAGTAGGTGCTCAATAAATGTTTTGTGACTGGATGAATGAGTGGATGAATGAAGAATTGAATGAATGAAAGAATGAAAAACATACATACATTAGTGCATGCATTGTATTTCTCTTGAGAAGCTTTCGATCTGATTCAATAGAAAACAACAAAAGGAAAAATTAGACTACAATTGTAAGAAATTGGAGCTATCAAGACTATAGATGCAATAATGTCCAGGATTGTAAGAAATATCATTTTGGCCAAGAATATTTTCAGAATACATTGTAGAGTAAATACTTCTTATGATGGAATGAAGGGTAAGGGAGGAAAAAAGATATTTAAAGAAAAATGTCTATGAATGATGAATTAAGAAAGGCGGAAGTTCCAAAGGCAAGCTGGAATAGGCTATATTCTTTATTGCATTATTTTAACACTAAGAACAAATTTATGCTCATGATGGGAGAAGTCACTGAAGATCCTATTTGAGCAGGAGCTTGTGGAGAAAGCAATTCTGTATGTAGCTGAAACTGTTCTCGTCAACCGTGAATGTGAGCCAATGGTTGGCCATCACAATGGCCAAGTAGGAAATAAAATCAAGTAGGCCTAGGGTAAAAGTTAGACTATGAACCCTAAAATGTAAAAGCTCTACTTTCTCTTTTCAGCAGAAACTTTGAGGCCAATCCAGCCAGTCATTATTGCTATGGGCCCTTTCTGAGCAGGATTTAACAGTTCTAGAAAAGACTTAATGTGAGAGCTGGGCTTCTGAGGAGAAACCTTAATTTACAGCCTGACACTTAATAGATGTTCATTAAACATCTTTTGAATGATTCACTAAAAATAATGAGAAATTAACTAGTAATGAATTGGTACGTTGGAAATCCATCCAAACTTCCTTTAGGAAGATGGGTCTATTTATAACATCCCCCATGAAAGCAACCTTTGACCTGGTTTCCCAAAGGAAAGCTAAGGGTTCTCTGTGTGAAATGCAATCACTGCATCGTCCTATCATCAAGGAGGCAAGATGCTTCCTATCCCGTGTATCTCAAGAAAGGAAGAACTGGTACACTTGATAAAGGGAGCCTGCAGAACAGAATTTTTTTTCTTTTCAACACAAAAAGAGAACCTTCTGAGAAAGGCCAACATGGCAGATTGAAGTAACAAAGGTCTGACCTAGAGGGAAATGAGGTGACTATGTGAGGTAGTGGCTTCTGAAAAAAGGTAGCTGCCTCCAGACACCAAAGAAATTTTCTGTAAGATGAGAGGTAAATTCAAACACATTTGTATGACCTAGAAAGAGGCCCCTAAAGTAGTTCTTCCTTGAGAGAAAATGCTTTGGAGTGGAGGAAGACAACTCAAAAATGTAATTAAGTTGAGCTTTTTTAGCAGTTTTTAATCTTCTTTTATTGGGGCTTTCCTTTGTTTATTTTTATTGTATTTAATCAACTCCATGTTTTGCAAATGTTTTTGATTCACATAGGATTATGACGTGAAAAAAAATTCATGGCTTAAAGAATAGAAAATCCATACAACTGATTAGAAAACATTCTCGAATTCATGTGACTTAAAGCACGAGAGTACCTGGTTGTCGAGGCATCAGGGTACATTAGATCTCACATTCCTGAGAGCTGTTTTGGGGGCATAACCAGAGTAGCCGCCTTAGCCAACCCATTGTGAGGCCCAGCTTTTAATAGTGACCTGCGGGAGGGGAGCAGAAGCCATGGAGAGTGGTAGAAACAGAATCCACATCCAGAGCCCAGGCCTTGGTCAGTTCAGGGGGCTCCTTTGACCTCGAAGGATCCTCCCAGAACTCCCTATGTGGTGACCTCCAGTGATGTGAAGTAGTGTCCTCTGCCTATCTGTGGATCCAGCATTAAGCGCACACACACACACACACACACACACACACACACACACCCAGTCACTGGAAAGTCTCATCTGAAGGCCAAGCAGGGGATGCCAAGGCCAATGGAGAACACAATGTCTGAGCCACTGCCTTCCAAGGGTTTTTGCTAGAATGCTCTTGTCGCTCCTCTGGTGTGTGCTGACCGCCTCTCCACATGCCTGTCGGCATGGTCACCAACCATTTCACAGATGTGGATGGCACCTTCTAGCTGAGCGTGTCCTATCCCCGAGGGGTCTAAGGAAGCTCTTCCGCTCCTTACAAGGGGCCGGCAAGGTTGGCAGTTTCTTTAACAAGAAGAGCAAGATTTTTTATAGAGCCCCTCTGGGGGATTTTACTATAAGTAAACGGACCATTGACCAGAAAGCCAGAACCAGCGTTTTCAAGCCAGTGCAGTTAACACTCACATATATGTGAGTGTGAAAAGCTGGGGGCCATATAATCAGCGTGTATTTTATCAAGTGATGTTGTGTTATGTTTAAAAACATTGACTAGCATCTTCACCGTGTCCAGTGTTATCTCACCCAGTGAGCCAAAATATTAGTGCATAGTGTGAGCTCCACGAGTGGCCCAGTTCGGGTTTTAAAAGGTGCGTTTGAGTTAAGAGCATAAAACAACCTTAAACTTTTAAAACTGCAGACTATTGTATCCTTCTAACTCCAGAACAGCTCTGTCTAATGCTGTCCAACTTGGCAATAAAAACAAAATGAAGAAAGCCGAAACACTTTTAGACTCACACCAAGTATGCAGTATTTCAGTCTGACAGGATTATTCCTTGGCTGGAGTGACTTATGTTGGAAAGGGAAGTTTGCATGGAAATGCCTTTGAGGTTAATTGTAATGTCATTAGTGTGATGCTATAATCACATCTCTGAATTTCCTTCATAAATTTCTCTTCTATTTTTATCCTGTTTTTATTTTTAATATACTACTTTCTGGAAAAAATCTACTACGGTCTTACAAAAATACACCCCTCTTTTTTTTTTAAAGCCTCTTGAAAAACTGGTCTCTGCATAAATTATAGTTTAAAAGAGCATGGTAGGTAATCTGTCCTCTGCTACTTTTCAGTTCCTTTTTATTCCTTGATCATCACCTCCCCCTGCACAGTGAATGATTTTAAATGATCAGATCCCAGGGGTAGCAGGTATCACACTGAGGTTAGGAGAAATGAGTCACGTGCTGGTATTTCCATTATGACTTCCCACTGTAGTATCACCCGAGATATGGCTAAACCACCATAGATAATTCTTTTTAAGAAAATCATCTGTTTAGCCAAATCTGTGGTAGATTTGTGGCACAGACTACAGTGGAGGAGGAACTCAGTCAAAACCACAGAAATTGCTCAGGAACGCTGCAAGATTGTTCTGATCAGATTGCTTCGAGCTACTTTGGTGGTTGTCAGTTTTCTCTGTGGTGACGGAAGCCCAAGGGCTTGTCCCTGGGTTCTCTGGCGTTCCCAGCATTGTCTGTCCCCTTGACCTTTGAATCCATTTGTCTCAATTGTTCTTGAGGTCTGGGAGAAAGAATCTCAGATGAGAAAACCATTGTTCCCATTGGGGACCCTGCTCCAAACCCACCCCCTTTGTTTTGGCTTCACAGTGACAAAGTCCTAGGTTTGGCAGTCCTGCCCTCTTGCCTCCTGCATGCTGATAGCCGCTTCTGGAAACGTATCTTGAATGTGCCTCATCATGAAACACTGTCGTGTTTCTCATCTTGTTTCCTTTTCAAGACGAGCTATTTTATCCCATGGCTTGCACATTCTGCATCTATATCAATAATTCTTTTTACTGATGTCACCCTCTCCCCCAAACACATTTCCTGGGCAAAAGGTGACATCTAGCCTGCTAGTCAGAAAGAGCAAAACTTTCCCTCAGGTTGCTAGGAGGGAGGAGCTTAAGCATTTTCATCACTGAGGTGTGCTCCTTTATTGTCCTGGTTGGAGTCAGAACCTGTTTGTGACATCTCTGTCCCCATAGCCAGAAGACCAAGTGCACTAATACCTTCTAATCAGTTCATTTGGTCTGATATAGAGAAATAAAAATCTGCACAGAATTTCTCAGAAACATTTACCCAATAGACAAATGTACCCATTTGGTAAATATATTTCTGGTTTAGGAAAAATTGGATGTTGTACTGAAACAGAATTTTGTACCAAAACCACAACAGGCACGGGAGGGAATTTTAAAAAGAATTGTAAAGTTCAGAATCCATTTATATGTGCTCTCTCTCTCTCTCTCTCTCTCCCTTTCTCTCTGCGTCTATCCTATAATCATGTATTAAAAAGAGGACTTGCATTTTGTTTTTTTTTTAACATCATGAGAATTTTTAAAAACTTAGGTTGTTCTATGAGAACTATCTAGTCCTTTTTCCCATTAGTAAATGACTGTTATTATTAGTACTGTGTATGGTCTTAACCTATTGCCTCCTTCTCCCAGCAGTCCATCACCATGGCTTATTTTACAGGATAGAATAATGAGTTTTACTAAATAGTTCAAATAATATTTTTCAAAGAAGGAAGCTGTATTGTCCAGGCAGTTACTTGACTAGGGACACACAGTCAGGAGACTAAAGACGATGATGTTAAGATCCCTTGTACATGTAAGGCAGGGGCTCTCTTTTATGGTCTAGAACATCTTCTCTTAAATCAAATGACCTCATCCATTCTCCTGCTCATTGCCATGTATACAACAAAACAAAACATTTCTTTGATAAATGGGGGAAATAGAGCTGCTTTTAGTACTGTTCAGAGTATAGTACAAGTCAGTTAAACTTCTGCAGTCAATAAGAACTTTTTGCAAGATCTCTGAATGTGAGCCCTAGAGAACCGCTTTGATTCCATTACTGATCATTGCATATAATCTCTTAGATAAAAAGAATATATCTGCTTTGTATGCAAATATCTGAAGGGGGAAAAATGTAGTCCAATCCTATGTTACAGTGTTAGTTTTATGACTTGGGGTGAGTTATCTAAATTCTCTATTACTCGATCCCCTCATGTACAAGACGGGGTGAATAATTGCACCTTCTTGGCACATAGTAGATGCTTGATGTTAGCTCTAGGCACAGACCTGTATGGAGAAATTACAGAAAGGTTTAGGAAATATAATCTATGTAATTCATGACATTTAAATAGATAAAAGACTTTATATGTACTTCTCACACATAGCTTTATTCATCTCTATAATAGATCTAGAAAAAAGAACAATGCGGAGCGACTATGGCCCCTGTAGAAAATCACATTGTGCTTCTATCCCTTATTCTTTTTTATCCAAGTGAAATTAGCTATAATGATTCCTTTAATGGGTTCATGGGTACCCATAATGTTCATTTCACTCTCCTTGCACTTGGATCAAAAAAAGAAGTGTGGAGCAGGGGTAGTGGTGAGGAGGTACACTTGAAGAGAACCAGGAGATAATAGGCCATCTAGGGCAACTGCATGATGGAATGTGTGCTCAGAAATTGTCAATTTAATGAATGGAAGAAAAGATTCAATTAAAGTGGGGCGCCTGGGTGGCTCAGTCAGTTTAAGTGTTTGCCTTCAGCTCAGATCATGATCCTGGGTCCTGGGATCGAGCCCTGAATCAGGTTTCCTGCTCAATGGAGAGCCTGCTTCTTCCTCTCCCTCTTCTGCTGCCCCTGTTTGTGCTCTTTCCCTCTCAAATAAATAAATGAAATCTTTAAGAGAGAGGGAGAGAGAGAATGGAAGATAACATGTTGAAATCAGTTAAAAGAGGATCCCCTTTTCTATCTCACATACACTTTTTGGAGCCATGTCCGTTGTATCTACCAATTTCTTTTACCAACCTGTGGCCCTTCCTGCAATGGTTTTAGGGTAAGCCACTGAATATTTCATCTGGATCTATAGGGTACTCTTGGGTACAGGTCTTTTTTTTTTTTTTTTTTTGAGTTTGGAATTTTATATTTGGGAAAAGATACACCTAAGACCACTAGCCCAGAGATTTTTTTGTCCTCTCCTGAGTGCTTCAAAAACACAAGCAGTCCTCCCTATATCGTTGTTCATGCTTCAACCTGCCCTGTCCTCAGTGGTTTGGAGATGTGAGGTCCAGGTGTGTACTCCTAAGCAGCTGGGCCACTAGAATCCTTCTTTAGTTAACATTAGCTCTTAACCTGCAGATTAAGGGATATTGAACATGAAATCCCAATATCTCTCCACTTATATTTAGAACACACTTTGAATTTTCCCCATAGTTTATATATTCATAATGTGAGGTAGTAGTGTGGACTTCATGCTAAAATTCACATTGATACTGAATGATACCATTTCTCTATAAAACTCATTTTAGAGTCTTTCAAATCAATAAATTCATTAGATTTGTTAATATCATCTCTGTCTTGATTTACCTGAACACAGTGTTCATTTAAGCTAAGCACACATTTAAGTATGTGAAAATCTGACCAATGTATTTAACAGACTTTGTGAACTTTTTTTTTTTTTAATAAAACTTGGTTTTGGAAAATACATGCATATATTTTGCCAAGAACTTGCCCCTTAATGTTTAATCTTGTGGCTTTCAGGGGAAATCTAATTTGTATCCTTCGTTTATGCTCAACTCAACAGATTGTTGCACTGTTAGCCAAGTGCTGGATGGCCTTACAGCCCATGGGACTTTTCAGGTTTCTTGATTCTCTGTAGGCCCCACTGCCTTGCTTCTCAATCCCTGGTGGATCACAAATATAGTACATTTTAAACTCAGTCCAGCTATTTTAAAATTAAGTCACACCGTAAACAATGGGCTATCTCACTATTTGCAAGAGTTGGGAAATTATTTCTCTCCCTTCATCCTATCCCCAGTGGCCTCACTCTGTTTTTACTATGAGATTTGTTAGGGCAGATCAGGATACAATGACAGAGGCTTAGGGTTTTCTATGAAGTGATTGACTCAAAGTAGAACTGTGCTTTTTCTGTGTGGGGATGACAGTGACTTATTACGTGTACTGGGGCTAGGTTTGGAGAGCACTAAGATGCCATGGCCTCTCCCTCAAGCCCTGCAAGCAATAAACCAATTCACTTGGGCTTTCATTGTGGGATGAACACCTGACTCCTCACCATGGCTTTGAATTTCCATCAACTCACCTCTTATTCACAGCCTTCATCACTGCTGGGCCTTTGTTTTCCCATAGACACTCCTTTGCCAGTCTAAACATGAACATAGGTAGCAATACTGGTGGTGAGGGGTGGAGGGGAAGGAAGACTTCAATGGACCCTGTGGGAGCTGACATTCTCCATCATCTCTTAGATTCTTCTCCCCCTTTATCTCTAGGCTACTTCCCATCATGCTTCTTAGTGTAGCTATCCCACCACATCCTAGACGGAAAGGCCCAGAGTTGGTGTGCATGATTTGGTTTTTGTCTCTGAAATATAGCCTTTCAATGTTTGGGGGCAAAGACTTTGTATTCCAGGTACCTAAGCGGCCTTGTCTTTTTCTACGTCTCTGTGTTTGGGGGATAAAAAAGAGTAACTGAAAGAACCGTTAGGGCACAGTAATCAAATAGAGCACTATTGACTCAGAATACAGTGTAAGAGTTGTTGTTTTTCTATTTCTTGATAAGAGCTTCTGGGTTTTATACCTGGCCGGAGTTCCAGGTCTCCCTCAGTGTTTTCTTTCCCATGCCCAGAACTTCCCTTCCCTACCTCCCTTACCACACCCTCCATTTCCGCTGTTGTGCTTCCCTTGGCTGGACCCTACCCTGCTGGAGGTCCTACCTGAGGTCCTAGGAGTCACCACTAGAGGGTTGGGACTTGAAGGAAGAGAGAAAGCAGAAGAGATGCAGCTTCTGACACCCAGAGTAAAGCATGAGTATCTTTTCCAATGTACTTACTGTTGAATCAAGTGGTTGGATGTTATAGTATTGTTACTACAAGTGATAGATTACTTGTTCTGTTTTGGTGCAACTGTACTTCCCTGTCACATCAAATATACTACGATGTACCATGTGTCATATTGTTTCTCAGGGAAAATGAGCTATAATCTCATTGTTTCTAAGGCGAAATGAGCTATAATCTCCAAACAATGAATAAATAGTGAATTTATGCAATCTACCCAATCTTTTAATTGGGAGATGTTTTGTCCCCAGACCTCCTATTAAAATTATAGGACTTTGAACATGAAATCTTCCAGTGTAGAGGCATGGATCCTCATAGCCATTCTTATGCCACAGAATCAGTGATTATCATATTCAGTCCCACCATTTTATAGGTGGAGAAATTGAGTCCCGGAATGGCAAAATATTGTCTTCTCTGATTCCTTAATATTCCCTGGCTTTGCATTTTCTTAAAAAAAAAAAAGTAAAAAAATCTAATTGTTCCGTGGAAGAAGGCTCCACTCATTCTTAATGGAATTTCATTTTATTCAATTTTGTGGTGTCCACAACAAGATTATAAAAACAATAATTTGATTTAGAAATCTTTCCAGCTTCAGCAAGGTTACTTTGTGGAGTTGTAGATAAATGACCAGAAGAAAACTTCACAAAATTAGCGTTTACACTTAATCTGGCAACGAGCTATAATTTGATTGGTAAAAAATTCATTTGGTGTACCTCTGGCCCTTTGCTGCTGGATAATGAAAATTTATATCTGCGTTTCAGACATCTGGGGAGGACCTGACAGCTTTGGGGCCGGATGAAAGATGATGTCACACTGACCCCTGTCAGCATTTCCTCACAGACTGGTTACCCAAAACCCAACAGCAGTCACACTTTTTTTTTCCCCCTGCCAGAGCAGACTCTCATTTTATTTTGGAAGGTTAATGACACTGTAAATCTAATAGGCCATTTTAGTGCCATCATGTGGATATTAAAAAATCATGTGACCAGTCAGGGCACCATATGTGGGGTTCGCTGTTGTCTAATGGCAGGAATAAGAGGCTGTAACAAGGCGCTGAGGGCAGCCAATGTTTGGAATTAATTTCAAAACCGTAGGTACCTTTAAACTAATTTGGAATCTCTGCTAATGATTATTGCTTGCCATTTCAATTACATTTGCTTTAATAAGCTAGCAATATTGGGTAATGATGGACCCCAGAAAATTCTTCATTACTTAAAAATTTATCAGTAGCTCACATTCTGTGGAGCAGCACTGGCCAATAGAACTTTCCTTGATGATGGAAATATTCTCTACCCATGCTGTCCAGTCAAGTAGTCTCTGGCCACATGTGGCTATTGAGCCCTTGAAATACGGCTCTGAGAAATCATGGCCTGAGAAAATGAATGTTTAAACGTAATTAATTAAATTAATCAATTTAAACAGTGACGTGCAACTAGAGGGTGCCATTTGGGGTAGCACCTCTATGGAGCAACTATAAGATAAGACTAGAATTCTCAGAAAATGGCAACAGCCAAAGCACTTTACCCAGGCCTCTGGTCTGCCTGTGACTGGTGCCAAGCTATGTGGTGACACAGATGAAGTCTGATTTATCTTTGTATCCTTTATGATGCCTTTGTAAAGAGTCCAAATATGTATAAAAAAGACAATGGATACATGAATGAGTGCAATGAATACGTGGGGAGTGAATAACAGAAAACAAGATATTTAAGTGTTTATCCTCATTTTACTGTGTTTTGCTGCCCAAGCCATCCAAAGCCAGACCACGAGACTTCTAGAAGCTGCCTGCCGACCCTCCCTGAAACATCTCTTTCAGCCCCTGGAGAGCCCATCGGCGGCCTAAATGGCCAGAGGCCATGAATGGACAATTTCCAGGCACATAATTCAGATCCTTCCTTGCACAGAAAGAAGCTGGGGAAGGAAGAAGCAATTCTCTTTGGAGAGCTGGATCATTGATTGTGTAGCCAGACAAAAGTATGTAAAGAGAAACTAGAACAAATTGTGAATTTGCTCTAAAATGCCATTTACTGAAGTAGTTTTACGTAGCCAGTCATGACGGTCACCTAATGCCATCCTCATAAAATTTTAATGAGGATGATAGTTGCAATGACGGTAATTATAGTAATAATAATAATTAACACATTCATTGAATACTGTCTCAGACTTGGTGCTGATTTCTATGCAAGGATTGATTATTTTATTTAAACCTCACAATAGTATGAGATAGATAGTCCTGGAGTTTCCCCCATTCCTCAGATGAGGAAAAAGAGGGAGGGTAAATAGCTTGCTCAAGTTTATGCAACTAGGAAAAAGCAGAGGTGGATTTTGAAGCCAGCCAGCTTAAAACCAGAATCTACGCCACTAAGCTTATTTTATACTGTCTTTCTTTAATCTCTCTCTTTAGTTTCATTGATTTGTTCATTCATTTAGTAAATTTTTTTTTGAGCCCCCACTATGAGCCAGGCACTGTCTAGCCTCAGGAAATATACTAATCAACGAAATAAATATTTCTGCCTTCTTGGACTTTTCCTCTTATTAGTAAGGACAGATAATAAACAAGTAGCTAAAAACATACGTAGTTTATTATCTAGAAATAAATGCTAAGGAGAAAAAATAAAACAAGGAAGAAAATAAAGTGCCAGCAGGTGGGGGACAGGTAGAGGCTGTAGGAAAGTCTCGCTAAACAAGTGATGTTTGAAAGAAGAAGCAAGTGAGCTTTATTTTCTAATTCTCCATGAAGCCTCCTGATTTTTTTTTCCATGAAGAATGTGAGCTATAAATATACACTCCAATCTGGAGATGACCTTAAGTTTTTTTTTTTTTTTTTTTAAGTCTTGATATAGAAGGATCCCTGGGTGGCTCAGTGGTTGAGCATCTGCCTTTGGCCCAGGTCATGACCCCGGGGTCCTGGGATCAAGTCCCACATCAGGCTCCCTGCAGGGAGCCTGCTTCTCCCTCTGCCTGTATCTCTGCCTCCCTCTCTGTATGTCTCTCATGAATAAATAAACAAAATATTTAAAAAAATAAAGACTTGCTATAGATGATACTCAGGTAGAGACGGAACAATAGAAAACTCAGGACCTCTGCTTATAGAATTATTTTCCAGTGACTCCTTTGATTCTGTGGACCTCGAGTGTTTGTTTTCATAGCAGGTGAGGAGAA
This sequence comes from Vulpes vulpes, assembly GCF_048418805.1. Taxonomy (NCBI): domain Eukaryota; kingdom Metazoa; phylum Chordata; class Mammalia; order Carnivora; family Canidae; genus Vulpes; species Vulpes vulpes. The sequence continues at coordinate 40,341,090 of NC_132782.1, forward strand.
TGGGCTGAGTCTTAGAGGTGCTGCAAAAGAGGCCATCGCAGTGACCCTGGGAGGCACTGTGAGTGCCAGGCATGGCAGGCGCAGACACCAAGAGCTTGGCCCAGCTCAGTCCTGGAAAGAAAGCACGCCCACGTGCAGCTCCACGCGTGGGGCCGGGAGGGCGGCTGGTGGAGAAGGAGTAAGAAGAAATACCCTGCTGAATTTGCAAACCCACCCAAAGCCCCTGGAACAGTGCATTTCAATTCAGTACAGTACAACATTCTTGGCCAAAACAAAATTGTATAAGTAATAGAAGAGAGAAAATGTAAATTCCCGGAAAGGAGCGAAAGGGAAGAAGCAGCAGGCCCCTTGCGTACCTGGTACAGAGGGTGAAACAAAAGTGAACGGTGATACAGACCCCATTCTGTTGTATTTGATCACAAAATAGGAACTTCTCCTAAGGTGACCTGGTATTTCACAGGTTTTGAAGTCACTGGGAGACCACAGGTCGTGGGCTTTATCCGAGAGACGCTCTGCCTCCCCCTGCCTCCCCCTGGGCGCATAGCACTCCTTGGGCCATTAAAATACTCATTGCAATCAAAAGGGAAGTGTCCTTTTGTGATCCCTGGCATCACTTCCTGTTTTTCCTTGTAAACTTCCCACCCAAGTTGTGGTATTGTTGGGATCATTGCCTAAAGTAACTTTCCATTACACTGGCAGGTCACTAAGGCCTTTAGGGTAGGCATACACCTGGTGTCAGCGGTCCCCATTACCGGTTAAAAGAGTCACTGCAAGTAAAGGACAGCCTCGCTCTCATGATCCCCCTGTTGAAAATTTTATCCTCTTCTACTAAAATGATGCATTTTTAAGAATGTCACAACCTCATGGATCATTTCTTCTGGAACTTTCCTGAGTGTATAGAATTTTTTAATAGTTTATTTTAAAAACACATGATAAGACTCCTCTTTCCTTCATCATGGCAATAGAAGTTCTCTCCTAGATCCTCAACCTACAAGCTGTATTGCGAAAGTTTTCACCTGGCGTGATTTATAGTGGTCAGATTATTACTGTCATAAGCATTAACTTCACTCTACAGTTGTTACAAGAAAAAAGTATTTAATCAGAACCACTGAGAGTTTAGGTCGTATAATGAAGTTGTTGTCAGTGCCTGGGCCAGGCTATAAAATACCTATTAGGTTTGTGGGTGAGCGGGATAAACAACTCTATGGTGGCATCTTTATAACTTTTCAATTAACGGACACGATATTTAAGTATTTCATGGAAGTGGGGCTAAGTTTACATTAATTGTGGACAATTTATTTAAAATCTCAGGATTTTGCTACTTTATCTGGACTTGACCCGTACTGTTTTTAGGTACAATGTTCTAGTTTATTACAAACCCAAAACGTAACCTTAAATCTGAATCTTTCCTGTTTTCTGTTTTATACCTTCTTACATCCACAGAAGTATTTTATCGAAAATCAAAGGGAGACACCAGGAAAATGAATCTAGGTCTAGCTATAGTTTACTCACACGGGCAAGAGGTGAGAAATCTGATCTGTGGAGATCAAATAGAAGTAAGAGTCACGCGGTCAGTGCTTCCTCTGGCATCATTGTCTGCATTGTTCTATCTTGAGTTTATCCCCTAAATCTGTGGGGCCCGGTATCGGCTTTGTGGATAGTCCACCCTCCAGGATGGGGATGGGATGTTCTGTTAGTGGTTCTATATGGTAACATTCCTGTTGATTTGTGTGGGTAGGTGGTGACTAAAGTAATCAATGGTGCATGTTTATGTCTTTCAAGTCTTGGGGCAATATATTTATTCTAAGTAGATTTAAGTAGTCTGTGTGAATAGTTGACGTGGAGATGACTTACTGTGCATTTTTGTTTGTTTGTCTTGAGAGGGAAGCCTTGCTAAATAAGTAGTGCATTTATTTCCCCTCCATTTAGAGACAACAACAACAACAACAAAATGAATGCAGGAAGCTGGTGGAAAACCACACATTTGACCACTCGTGACCTCGTGGCCAGTGGTCAAACATCATTTAAGAGATTTGGGAACATTTCAACTGTTGCTTTTAAGATATACCTACACCTAAACACCGCTAGAAACAACACAACTGATTTCTATTTAGGGTTGGTAGGATACCAAGAGATGATTTTTACTTTCCACAGAAATTCATCTAAATTTTCCATACCCATAAGCTCTGAATGAGTAAGAGTATTGCTGTGAATTTGATTGAAACAGTAAATTCTTTGGGGAAAGAAAAAAAGTTTAAATGGCGGTCATTTTGACATCAAACAATGGCAACCAAATGTTACTTTTGCCATCCCACCATTAGAAAAGAAAGACTTGGAACTTAGGGATCCATGATAGCAGCCAGCAAACTTTCTTATTGTGCAACAAACAAGAGGTAGAAACACTGTTGAGTTGACTTCACTCAGAAGTCCAGAAAAATTAAGGTTGACACTAAAATAACTTTGGCTTACATACGACTCACAGCAAATGCTAAATAATGAAAAAATATGTCTTTTAGGTCTAAAATTTTCTGGGTTGTGAGAAAATACGAAGCATAAATCATATCAAACTATTCCTGGCATTAGGCCTTCAGGATGCATTTGTTTGAAATCAAGGGCCAAATTGCCTGGAAGAGCGAAAACTGCTAGATGCCAGCTGAGGCGGGATGCCAGCCTTGGAACTGACACATCATTTCTGGAGAGATCCATATGCACGACCCTAGTTTGCCTTCAAAGTGGTTCCCTTGAATTGATTTTGTAAATTAACAATATTAGGCCTTCTGTAGGATAGAAAGTGCATTAGTCACACTGCTCTTACTTTACCCAGCAAGGAAATTCTATTGTTCTTTTGTAGTAAAATGGTCCAGGGGAGGGGCGAGGGTGAATTTTGTCGCATCAGGTAAAAGGAATCACATTCAGTTTTCAGGCAGGTTTAATGAGGAATTTTAATAATGAGGGTAAAAATCAATGAGCATAACTTCACTAAATGACTCTTAAAGGGAAACTGAACCGGCTCCTGTTTTTACAAGTGTATGTAACCATCGTTGAATGGGTGCCAAGCATCAATTGTTCCAAGTGAGTAAGGACATAGGATATGGCAAAAACTCGCAGCAATTTATTACCAGAATGTTTTAAAAGAAATGGAGGATTTCAGAAAAGGAGAATTTCCACGGATTCATGTTTAAATTCACCATAAGTGATTAATCTTTGTGTTCCATTTTTTGTCCAAGGTCGGTTTTACACACCATGTAAAATTGCTTCTTCTAGAAGAAAGTCTGCTGTTTTCAAAAAAGGAAAAGGGAGGGGTGGACAGCGGGTCTCCCGGAAAATACTTCATAAGTCTCCTTCCACATTAGTTATCTGTGCTTTATTTATGGAAGACGTTAATCCACAAAATATTGTCCAAGGCATAATTAAATAGTGTGGGATATAAGGCGAATTTACACAAACACGGCTACTTTCAGTAAAGGATACTGGTTTTTCTAAAAGCTGCCCTCCTATTGTCAAACTTCTATAAGAGAAGTCTGGGCATTTGGTTTTCTGAATCTTCACGTGCTCTGCTTTTTGCAGAGGGGAATAGACCTAGATTTGTAAAATATATAATATATACGTTAGGTCTTGATGCATATTTTTCCTTTGTAAACTTTTGGGCTGATTTATTCTAATGGTAGAAAATTGTAAGATAATAATCATTGTGTTGTCATCTCTAATTAAAGAAAATATATTTATCAATAAATCCAGGTAGAGATAAAGATTTTCAGAATCATCCGCCAGGCATTTCTTCAGATTCATTTTGAATTATTTATCTCATAGCATTTATTAGTATTGGGGTACTCAATCACTTACAAAAAAGACTAAAGAGAGAGAGTGTGCTGCAAATGAACAAACAAAACCACCGTTTTCCCTCATTGAAATGTAACCAAAAGTTTCTGAAAGCTATAACTGAAAAAATATCTGTTTGTTTTTAATCAAAATGGAGTTTCCTTGCGTTAGGTTTTGTTGTTGTTGTTTTTAATTTAAGGATAAAAGTAGTGTTCCAGGTCTTCATTATGCTTGTTTGCAAACAAAAAACTGTGTCCCTTCAAATATGTCTTTGCCACTATTTAATATTAAAGACCTAATTATATAATTAAATTAAATTTGACCAATACATATTGGGCATCCACTGGGTGCAAGGTTAGGTTTCAACTATTAAGAGCTGCAAGCTGAGTGAGCCCTGCTTAATCCCACTGACACCCATACATGTTTTTTTTTTTTTTAATGTTGGCTGGTACAAAGCCACAAAGGGGAACAAATATAGCTGTATTGCCTGCCTTCCACCAAAATGCTTTCGCAATTGAAAGATGGGGGCAGGGTAGACACTCAAAAATGCTTTGAGATCTTTAGATGAATGGTATCATACAGATGTGTATTATTGCTAATTCTTTGTTCTCAATCACTTGTTTTCAAGGACACTAAAATCCATGTAGCTCCTAAAAAAGATAAATAAGGGCAAGTCACTTTTCTTCCTCCAGTCACAGACTAAAGAAATTATTTCAGATAATATATAGCCCTTCAGCCATGGGAGCAGGAAGTGTTTACTGCTGAAGTCGGGGTCCCAGTTGGTAAAATAAACGGAAACTTCTGGTTCAGTTTTAGGACCCTCTTTCAAATAAAAACTTCATTTTCTCTAGGCAAATAAATTGATTTAATCTGGCATGATTGCAAAAGAATTCATTAAGTTGGGACAGTCTTTAAGGAGTTCAAAAACACAACTTGGGATTCTTTTTTTTTTTTTTTTTCCTTTAAGAATCAGAGAAGTTTATTCAAAAACAGGAAAAAAAAAAAAAAACCTTAAAACACCAAAAAAACCTATGATATTTTCTTCTCTGATGATCTTTAAAACTGGTTCAGGCTCATTGGTTTGGAGTTATTCAGGTATGTACGGATTTGAAAATGGACCATCATGTCACTGTCTCAATAGGGTGAAAGTTGAGACAGTAGAGTCGAAATAGAGGAAAAAATGATTAGCACATATGGGATAAACATTTTTTTTTAAGAGAAAGCTTAATGTTGAAGAAGCCAAAACATGATCAAGTTAACCACACTCTCATGTAGTCCTAATTTTTTTTTTTTGCTTCCTGTTTGTTTGTTTGTTTTTTTTTTCTTTTTTTTGATCTTCCTAAATCCTATGTGTTGGAAACTAAACCTAGCTCTACTTTTCACAGGCTTATTTCTCACTTTTTCATTACTGTAGAGACCCGTTAATGAAATAGGTATGGCTTGCGCACTTATGACAAAAGGTTACAGGCCACGTATCAGACCAATCGACAAAATCTTGGTCCTTACAGAGCTTCTATTTCTGTGGTGAAAATTGAAATTCTGTTAGTAAACAAATAAGCAGATGGCAAATAGTAAAAAGCACAAAGGAAGAGACAAAATAAGGTGACAGGACAGTGCCTGCAGGTGAGCATGGTGTTGAGGGGCTACTTCAAAGAGGAGGTGGGGGACAGTTCCCTGAAGATGGGCTATTTGGGTGGGGTCTGGATGAAAGAAGGAGTTGGTGACATGAAAACCAGGCAGGAGAGCATTCCAGGCCAGAGGCAACAGCCCAGGGCAAAAGCCCTGAGGTAAGAACAAGTTTGGGATATTTGGGGAACATCAGTAAGGCCAGGAGCATAGTAACCACGGAGAGTGAACAACCCAAGGCCAATGGCCAAGTGGAGGCTAAGGTAGAGGTCACAAAGCAGAGGTGTTACGTGTGTTGTTATGTCTTTGCATTGTTTTAAAAAATAGTGTTAAGTGGTCAGTTGTTAAGCTTGGCCCCCTCACAAGCACATGACTCTCACCCTGTCCTTTCTAGTCACTGACCTAACAGTTAACTACAGACCCTGTTCTGTAGGCACGTGAGTATGGTAGGGCTCTATAGGTCATGGCATGAGGGTTTTGGATTTTACTCTAAATGCAGTAGAAAGCTTTTGGTTTCTGGATATGTTTTAGAGAAAGCACATCTCAAAGGCTTTTCTAATACATTGGATGCAGATAGAGAGAAAAAGAGGATTTGAATGGAACTCTCACATATTTGACCTGGGAAAATGGATGACAGGCAGCGCAGGGATGGATGACTGAGAAAAGAGAGTGTTAGTGGGGAGTGGGTGGGGAAGGGGGTACTTCAAGAATTCTGTGTGGGGGAAACTAGATTTGAGTTATCTATTAACCATCCGGATGGAGATGTCAAGGGACAGCTGGCTATAAAGATCTGAAAATCAGGACACCTCGGTGGCTCAGTAGTTGAGCATCTGCCTTTGGCTCAGGGCGTGATCCCGGGGTCCTGGGATCAAGTCCCGCATCGGGCTTCCCGCAGGGAACCTGATTCTCTCTCTGCCTCTCTCATGAATAAATAAATACAATGAATAAACAAATAAAATCTTTTTTTTTAAAGACCTGAAAATCAGAAGTGAGGTTAAGATAGAAAATATACATTTGAGAGTCCTGAGCATGGATGATCTTAAAAGTCCTGGAACTGAGGGGAACCTCTGAATAAGACAGTATGGGGAAAGGAAGGGGGGTTAAATCTAAACTCAGATATACCACGATAGGCCAAGCAGCAAAGAAGATGGAGTAGAAGCTCTCCATGAACTAGACGTCAAGAGGCTGGTGTCAAGTAAGTCCGTGGAAGAGCACATTTCAAGATAGAGGTAGTGGCCAGTGGCACTGCTGGGGAAGATGCAATCAGAGAAGTGGGCAATGATTGGTTAACTTGACAAGAACACAGGAGCAGGAGGAGAGCCTTATCTTTCCTGCCAGGTGAGAAGCAGAAGACAAGCAGACACACTAACCAAAGAATTGGGACAGTTGGTAGGTAGGAGTCTTTATTTAAGTGTTTTTTTTTTTTTTTTTGCTAATCTCAGTGTGATCACTGAGTTCATGTCCCAGGCCCCAAGGAGTAACATTTAGGCCCATGAAAGTAGAAAAATACCTCTCAAGAGAGGGAGATCGCATACAATCGTGGTAGGTGTGTGAAAGAGAGCTTCCACTCTGGAATACCACTCAGCAGCACAGAAACAAACTGTCATATGGGCCCTGTACTGGGTGAATCTCTCAGGCCCTGAGCTGAGCTCCAGAAACTAGACATGAAAGAGAATAGCCACTCTGATTCCATTAATATGAAATTCTAGAACAAGGAAATGAATCTATACTGATTCGTATAGAAAAGCTAATCGATACAGATCAATAATTGCCTGGGGTGGGTTGTGAAGAAGGGAAAGGGACACGCGGAAGCTCTCCGGGGAGATAGAACTGTTCTCTCTTGTTCGGAGTGGTGGTCACGTGGCTACACACATTTGTCAAAGGTTATTGACCTACTCCCTTAAAATGAATGAATTATATCTCAATAAAATTGACTGATTGATGAAGAGAAAGTGAGATCACGGTTTCCCTTGACTAGGTTCTTTTAAACTAAGTCATTTTCCTATCACATTCGTAAGATATTCTCCTTCTTGATTACGTCGAGAACTCTTTTTTACTGTTTTATGTCTGTCAATATGTCACTCAATTACTGATATCTACTGTCTATTGTATAGATTATTTTCCATAGAATCCTTCGCAGTATTGCCTCCATCCCTGTAGACATATGCATGCCTATTTTGATCCTTACTTTAACATATAATTTACATAAAATGTATCTAGACTTGTTCTCGAAGTGCTGACATCATCAGCTTAGGACACCTGTAGCCATGCTATTGACTTGACGTCGTTTATGTCGCAAACTCCATTACATCTTTTCTTCTCTGATAACTGACTTCTTGAATTGAAAAATAGAGGCTACTATAATAGAACTTTTACTTTATAGACAGATAACTGGAGGGAGGCTTTTTACATTAGCTGCAGCACAAGTTTTTTCAATAAGCGAGACCCAACACTTGTTTTAAAAAATTCTATCACATACAGAAATAGTATCCAGAAAAGTGCCTTAGAATAGAAGGATTGAGTGCTTTGCAGGAGAACTGGGCTTGAGTCTCAGGCTTGCTGTCAGCCAGCCATGTGAGCTTGGGCAAGTTCCTTACTCACTGGGTTTTAATTTCCTTATCTGTAAGAGGTAAAGTAATAATTACCTTTCTATCTTGTTATAAGGTTTAAAGATAACATATATAAACTTTCGAGCACAGAGCCTGGCTTGTTAGAGGGGCTCAAATATGGAGTTGAAATTCTATATGTTGTTACTTCTGTTATCACACACATTGTCAGCATGGGTGGGAAGTGAGGGAAGCAGGAAGCCTGCTTCTGAATGTCTAAAGGCCCACAGACGTTGGTTAAAAGTGTCCCTGAATCCTAAACTGTAGCCTTTTTGGTGACAGCGCAACATTTGATGGATTGTAGAAGAAGACATAAACAATTAGGCATTACCTAAACCTTCTGTGAAGTTTGGGACTTTTAAGCTTTTGAAATAGAACATTAAAAAAAAAAAAAGACATCAATAACATCTACACTAAGAAACATTCTCCTGTTCTTCGAAATTGATATAGAGCTTCACCTGCATATAAAGCATTGCCATACACCCCGTGCACACACATAAAAATAGGTAGAGGGTTTTTTTGTGTATTGTGTTTTTTTTCTCTTAAGAAAAATAGGTCTTCATATCTTGTGCAACGAGGATTCTGAAAGCGAATAAAAGGCCCCGTTTACCCCATTAAGAGTCTTCCTTTTTACATAATATCTGCATTTTTTAAAGTTTCTTGTGTGAGTAATTGCTGCTTTTCTGATTTTTACCTGCTATTAATTACAGTTTATTCTCTGCTTAAGCTCAACTGTTACTGTAAATGTGACTTCCGTCCTCTGTGTATCTAAATGGGATATTCTGAGATAGTCGCTTCTTCCTGAGGATGTGGGAGTCCTTTCCAGGAAACATTGAGAACTATTCTTAACCTGGAACTCCTATACATCTTGTGTCATCCTTCAGAGATACTGCACCTTTCAGCGCTGCCTGCCCCATCATGTGTACGCTCACTGTTTATTTCCCAGCTATTTTAGGAAGACCTTTCTTCCTCAACGATGAGAGCACATTCCCATGAATTGAGTAGCTTTGGGTAATCTTATAACTTCTTTGTTTAGGCAAGAGGTCACTATGTTTCAAGATCTTTTTGTTCTTTACCCTCTACCTTTGTGGTGGTATCATTCTGTGTTTCTAGAAAAGTGCAACACTTGCTTTTTTTTAAAAGATTATTTTTATTTATTTTTTTATTCATGGGAGACACACACACACAGAGGCAGAGACACAGGCAGAGGGAGAAGCAGGCTCCTCGAAGGGAGCCCCATGCGGGACTCGATCCCAGGACCCAAGGATCATGCCCTAAGCCAAAGGCTGAGCCACTCAGGCGTCTTGTGCAACAGTGGCCATTTGCACTATAAGGCCATTTTCTATTACATGTAATTTTCATACCCCAGAATATGTTTTCATATAATAAAATCATCAATTACCTTTTGGGCCAGGGTCCATGAACCCTCCCTATTCACTAAAATCATCCAGGAAATTTTTTTTCCCAAGTATTATGCCCGGGTCTCACATTTAGAAATTCTGATTTAATGAGTCTGTCCTAGGGCCCCGGCTTAATGATTTTAAGAGCTCTGCAGGTGATCCTTAGGTGAAGCCAAAGTTTGAGGCCCAGTGTTGTAGGTGCAAAAAGCTTTTGCAAGCTTTAAAACATCACAGCCTTTGAAATGACAGAGGATCTCTTGTACGGCTCAAGAGTTGCCGAAGTCTAGAACGAGGTAGTCTTTAAGTCAGAATGGCAAGGAGGTAGATAAAGCTGTGGTTGCAGATGACCCTAAGTTTTAAAGTTTTTCACTTATTTTTCACTGGAGTCACTGTTTTTCTCGACAGGCGACTACCGAAGTGAGGGACCTATGTTGGAAGATGATGTATACCCTTAGTGCCCAGAGGGAAATGTGTAACATTTGACCTTACCCTCATGCCAGCCCTGCCACAAACAAGCTTAGAGTCCTGGTCAAGATAATTTCCAGACAGGATTCACAAACATAGACGCAGCAGGGGCTAGGAAGCTAACCCTGAGTAGGTGAAACCGCAGGAGTGGACATTGGCACAGAGAAGGACTCCCTCCCACTCCCTCTGCTCAGGCCCGGCCACTTGTTCCTATGGGAGCATGCAAGTGAAGTGTTGCCAAATATTTCCATTTTTAAAGAGAAATAGAATGTCTCCCCTTTGGGATGAAATTTTCCAATTACTTCTTATTGACATCATTAGATGCCAACTTTTTTATGTGCCTTATTCATATCGTGGGGCTTAATTTGGCCCTCAGGCCACCAGTTTGCAACATCTGGGTTAAATGATTTCTAAAACTCTTTCAATTCTGACATTCTCAGATTCTAAGAGACTAATTTGGACAAAACACAAAAATACTCCCTAAAGGTGGGAAGCTGCTATTTGAGTATGTGCTTAATGGATTTCTCTTTTCCTGAGCCTTCCAATTTTTCTCTCTTATTCCATGGGTCCCGGCAGCTTACCTTCCTATTCTGACCCATCGCCGGAGTTGACATCTCAAGAATTTATGCAACCATCGCTAATACGCCGTATTTACAATATATAGAGGATCCTGGTGTTATGTCAGAGGAAAACCTTGTCTTAACTTTTCAGGAGGGAATGGAATGTACAGTACGGTGTGGCTTATAAATCATTTTCAAATTAGTATTCTGTACATCTGGAGAAGAGTACATTTCTACTCATGCATAAATTGCCTATGAACACATTTCAAAAACCTATGCTTAATCTTAGCAATGAACATTTCAAAAAGTAAATTAATATCTTCAAGGGGAAGAAATACAGTGTATTAAACAGGAACCCACTAGAAACTCGATAGTTAAGAGTCTGTCAGCATTTCCATTATAAGCCCTGTTTTTGAGGGGTTTATAACTCACTTATAAAAATTCATCGTAGGCTGGGACTTGGCATGTTAAGGTCTCAGCCCGGCCGCTTGACGTGATGCTAGGTCTGAAGGACCTCAGATTCTTGTCAAAGGGATACTATTTCAAAGATCCAAGATGAGGTCTAAATAAAGAGGGAGCGTGATTTAAGCCCCCAGAATCCAGGAACTGCCGAGTAAAACTAAAATAACTGCTCTAAGATCAGCAGGTTGTGGTTTGGTTTTATAGAATTCTTCACCATTGTCTACTCTGAACTATACATCTTGTACTGCGTAGGGTGGAGTCGGCTTCACTTTCTTGTCTGGGTCACACTCAATGCAACTTTAATTCCTCCTTTTAATAGCTTAATATATTGTCTGTTGAGGTTACAGGTTTAGATGAAAGTTTATAAATGAGGCTAATTAACATTGAACTTGTAACTCTTTTTTTTTTTTTTCCTTTCCATTTGAAGAAAGGTACTCTTAGGAAGTAGGAATAGAGTATAAAAACGTCTTAGGCCACAGTAAATTTCTCTTGTAGATAGTTCTGTGATGTGTTGCATGTTTAAATTAGCACAATATGTATTCATTTTAAATATTGATCTTTAAGGAAGCAATGTAATAAATCTGAATACTCTTTTGCATTACTGTTTACATTAGGTCCACTCCAGATTAAGAGAGACAGTTGCCTTGTAAATTTGCTTGCAGAGTAAGCAGTGGCATATAAATAATTCTGTTTCCAATTATACAAAACAATGATGATAAACTATTGGGAGCTGGGACGATTGTGCAGAGCTTGGCTGAATTCACAGCCCCAGACCCGGCCTGTGAGTAACTGATGTGCAGCTGGCAATCGGGACCATTGTTTAGATCAGGAAGCAAATGAAGAAGTGGCACAGAACAAAATTCTATAAATGTAGCTCCATTAAGATGTAGTTCCTCTCCAGCTGTAAAGTTTCTAAGGAGCTACCAAAACTATTTAAAAACATAAAAACACAATTGTTTGGCTTGGTAATGGTAACAATTTGTCTGTAACAATGTTAAGTATGTTGTGGTCACCTTCATGGGGAAAAGCCCTATGGATGGACTTGGTTGTGGTTTGGGGTTTCCACCTTCTCCCAGCGGTGGTTCCTGACTTGTGGCATGAACTGGCCTTTGAACCATTTGATAGCTCAACCAAATTTCAGCTAGGAATGTTAAAACATAATGGCTGAAGATTAAGAATAAATTTACACCTAGGCCATATAATTCCAAGGCCAAGATCAACCCATTCCCCTTAACGTTCCCATCATCTATTCCGGAGTGCAAATATTCACATGGAAATGAGGTTGGTTGAAATGTTTAGCTTATATTGGAAAACATATCTGCTAAGCAGCTGAGAAATGTATTCATTTCAGTCTTTCCATTTGACAAGGCTCATTCTCCCAAGTAAAATACTAAGAATGCAATGACAGCAGCTGAAGCCAGTCCATTTCCTCTCCTGCCTTTAATCTCTCCCTGGGAAAAATAGTTCTTGAAATGCTATAATGTGTGTATATTGACACTCTTACTTATATTTTTAAATAGGGTTGGCCTATTTAAAATACACAGAGGTAGACCCTGTATGTATTCTCTATGCCCAGTGAAATTTTACCAGTTATTTAAAAGGGTGTTTATTATTTTCATAACTAATAATGATTATCATAACCATACCATGCTTTGCAGTTGATAAAGTGTGTTCATATGCATTATTATATCATTACATCATTACCATCATTATAAGAACTTCAAGAAATGAGCTGGATCAATATTATTTTTTTATCCTGATTTTTTTTTTTAATGATGAAAAGAAGTTCAGTGAGGTTAAGTGATTTGTTCATGTTTTTATAGCTAGTAAGTGTCAAACCTATACTCCAATCCAGCTATTTGAACTCTAAATGCCATGTTCTTTCCACTGTGGTTTTAAAATGGCCTGTTTTCTTTTTTTTAAGGGCCGCATTTAGCACAGAGAGTCCTATGGAAGGTGTGTGTAGATCCATTGGCATAAGGCACATCAAGGCTTCTTGCTATTCATCCCTGCGTTGCTTCCTGTTGAGATAGAGTAGGTACTGTAAAACAGACAGTTCTCAAATTTGGTTTTAATTAATGGCTGCAACAAAGTTCATGGGTTCCTTTTGATCATGCATATCTTCAACGTAACAAGAAAATGCCTAGTAGAACAGTGAAAAGATGAGACATGACAGGAAGTTGGTGAGAAATGGCAGGATGAGGACTGTGTTTATTCTAAGACTTTTTGGGTTTGCTATTTTAGACTTTCATTTGCCCATTTGTTGCAGCCCCTTGTCCATCACCCTTCAGAATATGTGCCTAATAAATCCACCAGCTTGCTCATTTGGAGTCTCAGAAAGTTGCACTTAATTGTGAACTCTAGATTCTAGCAAAAAAAATGTTTTACCAGATGATCTTAGTACTGAAGGAGCTTTAGAGAGGAAGGATTAAGGGGAATTTTAAGACACGTGTGGAAACTGAAGCAGCTCATTGTACACTATCTTCCTGGACATTGATGTATTTCTGCACCATGGCTGGGTAGAGGGGACTGTACCAGAGCAATGATAACTCTACCAAAAGTGTAAGGGCCTCTCCATGACTATCTCTGGGAGTTCAAGGAGTTATGTAACTGCATTGGAATAAAACTTTGGATGCTAGAAACTTGACATAAAAAAAGCTTCAAACTTTCACAAATAATGTAGAGTTTAGTCTATTTTGCTTCAAGCCTTTAACTTAGCAAAGATTTTCTTGCCAACTCTAGGAAGGAAAACATTCTATAGTAAAATAAAACACTAATGACTCAAGAATACTATGTGACACCTAATTTAATGATTGCCACCCAAAATTATTTTCACCAGTTATAAATCAATTACTAGGCATAGTTATAATTACATTAATAACACCGGTTTGCCTTTCCAAATCCAAATATTATACAGTGAGGAAATGTTCTGACTCTAAATGGTTTTAATTAAAGAACCAGCTTCTTTTTTTTTTTTTTTAAGGTGGTAAGGAAGTATATTTTTTTGTCCTCACTTTTAGGTTTTTGTGCTCATGGTTTCAAGAAAAAGGAAAGTAATGATTATAGTAAATTACAGGAGTTAGGCAGTGGGGTAATTAACAGGTAATTATCAATAAACAATTTAACCACAAAAGCTTGGATCCCACCTACCACTTGTCAACAATAAAAGCTTAGTAACTCCACATGCCATTGGAAACAGAGTCTACAGGGAGTCCCAGAAAGGACTGCTAATATAAATAAACAATTCTTTCTTGGGAGAATACACAAGGGCCAGGCTGTAAGTGACCACATAGAAGAAGGAAAGAAAAATCCAGTAGACAGGAAAAATATTAGGAAACCAAACATTTGGTTTCAGATTTAGGAGAAAAATATAAATGTGCTTGGTATGGAAGCCAGAAAAATTATCTATGAATGTCTTTCTCATCCCATACATAAATTTTGTGTTTCTTTAAGCATGGTTAGAAGTGTAAGATTATTTAGCCAAGTTGGCATTTTGACACAAGGAAAAAGTTAACTTTATCCAGGTTTAAATATAGTCAGCATGCCTTATAGATTGAATGATTGATGAATAATTCACCGTAAGATATATTTATTATGAAAATCTACAACTAAGTTTTGAAAGAATCTCTAAACCTTATACAATTCTTTTTTTTTAAAGATTTTATTTATTTATTCACGAGAGACACAGACAGAGAGGCAGAGACATAAGCAGAGGGAGAACCAGGCTCCCTACAGGGAGCCCAATGCGGGACTCGATCCCAGGACCCCGGGATCACACCCTGAGCAGAAGGGAGCCACTCAACCACTGAGCCACCCAGGTGCCCCAAACCTTATTCAAATCTTGATTTGGAAACTCTTCCTTTCTAAAATGGTCCAGGTCTCTATGACTATAGCTTGAGGGGGTGAAGCGTTTCTAATAAGCTAGGGAAAAAAGAACCATCTAGTTCAGACAAAAAGACATGACCCCACATAGACAATAACTAATAATTTAATTCTCCATTTTTATTTCATTTTGGCTCTGTTAATGTGGTATTGGGATACAATTTGAAAATAGCTAGATAATGAATTGAATTTCATTTTAGAGATTGTCTCTTCTTGAGTTCTATTTCATCTACACACACACACACACACACGGCCAATGTGTCTAAAAAGACATTTGACTCTATCATAATCGAATGCGCTTATTGCATATTTTCAACACCTGGTGACGTGCTTGGCATCATGCAAAGTGCATTAGGTAAGTACGTTCTCTGTTGCCTAAGGTGTGAGAGACAAAACTGTCTTAGAACACGCTTAAAAGATGTACACGGAACTGAATAAACATTGAGCAGATGGACATATTCAATAGAGACTTCATGAGCTCCAGGCCAAGGGGTAAAAGTATATTGTGGAGTGATGACAGTAAGGCAACTTGCAGGGCTTGCAAGGTTAGATAAGGGAGACTTGAGGAGAAATTGCCATCTGACTGCCCCCACTCATCAGGAAAATCTTTGGGTAGAGGGGAGATTCCATGTCTCATCTGAATGGCAATCTGCAACAAGCCTGGAACATCAGGGTGGGCAGGCCATCCCTGGAGAGGGAAGGAAAAGCTAGGATGTAGCTCTGGTCTCAACAAGAGGTGCAGGTCTGGGCAGAGGCTGCCCAGTGATCTAAGGAAGACTTTACGTTACAGCAGTAGTTTGAACGTTTAGTGTGATATTTAAAGTCCCGTGAAACCTAATTGCCAAAATACCTGACTCTACTGTGCTCTACATTTTGCCTGAGCTTCACCTAAGACGGTTTTCATTTTCTCTCTGGCTTGGCATTATGTCTGCCTAAATTTTTTCCTTCAGATTGCCCACATCCAATCGCATTCATTAGAACTTCGCTAAATGCTGAGTTTCCCATGGTTTTCTTAATTCCCTTTTGAATTTTTTTTTTTAAAGACAAACCCAGATCTTGTTAAAAAACCCTCCCACTGTGTCTTCTGTTACTAAAAAGTAATTAAATAAAAAGTGAGGTTTGGATACATCTATCATTTAATTTGAAATTACATATGAGTATAGAGAGGAAAAGTGACTTTGAAAGATCAATTCTCAAATTTTGATTTAAGAACTGTGTTATTAGCCAAAATAATATGAACTGAGTCCATTCTTTTGACCTTTGCAAGGTCTAACCTAGTCAATTATTGCAGCAGAGCAGGGAACCAAAGAATGGCTTTGAATCGGTCAGACCCAATCTGATTTAAGTTTGCATGTGGTTAAATAGACATTAGTTAAAAAATAATTAATGCTGTCTTTGACCTTTGAAATGAGGAAGGACATTCATGGTCCTCTCTGACTGCCACTCCATACATGTGAATCTACTTAACTCATTTCATTACTTAAAATAGAGATCTTTTTAATATAGCTTGATATTAAATATCTTGAATAACATAAACAAAGTTGTATTCTCCCTAAATGGATGCTGTCAACAACTTTTCCTAGGGTATTTAGAGCATACTTTTTTATATATATAGTTCACCAGCTGACTTTTAAACACACACACACACACACACACACAGAGAGAGAGAGAGAGAGAGAGAGAGAGAGAGAGACATATCCTTGTTCTATGAAATAACCACCAATCAAATCCCTTTGGCACAGTTTGGTAAGATCCCCTTGGGGTTGTTATGAGCAGATCATTGATTTTTCTCCTTCTAGATTTCAATAAGACCCAGAAATGGGTGCAGTTCTGTTGTTGTGTATGTTAGACACATAGCATTTTAGGCAGGAATTTCTAAACTGCATCACAATGTTTTGCAACCAGAAAGAAGAATGACTTTTCTCTCTTCCCTTTTCCTCCCATTATTTTTCCTTTTCTACCAATTACCACTGCATTGTGGACAAGGAAAACCGCCATGCACCATGAATTCCCTCGGCTGTTGGGGGCAGGTAGAAACAGAAGGGAAGGAACAGAAGTATCCCCAAAGCAGGCTCTAAAGAAGCAGTTAACTTACAATGTAGTTTTCACATTGTTCTTCATCATTTCCAAAATTATTTCTGGTTCAGATATATTTTGGGGAGTTTAAAAAGTGTGCTCCATGTTTCCCCAAATAACAGTTTTAAATCAACAAATGGAAGAGCCCTACAGGTGACACAGAAGATGCATGAAAGACAGGCACATAGGAGACAATCAATTTGTATGTAGTGAACAAATGAATAAATGGACCCCTCTAGGCCTTTATACATACCAGTCGCCTTTTCCTCTTCTTGGTCTAGAAAACTCTTATTTGTCTGGCGGGTTTCCAGTTTTTGTTATCTCAGAGGAAGGACTTTGCTGACTCTCTTTGCATTCTAAATTATGTTCCAATTATCTGTTACCACAGCACACTAAATTTCTGTTATATCTTTGATCACATTTGGTTGGGATTCAGTGTTCAGTGTCTATCCCCCCCAGTGTCTGGGCCTGTTAAGGGTGGTGTTTACTTCCCGCTGCCCAGTACAGCGACTGGCCAATGGGCAGGTGGACCTGACCAGTGCAGAAGGAAGAATGGGTAGAAAGTAGAGTTCAACTGGAAAGGGAGAAAAAGTAATGAATGGTGGGTGAGATCTGCAGAGGAAAGAGTCCATGACAAGGGAAGACATTAAAGGAAAAAATGCGTAGGGTGGCACAAGGGGCAGAGAAATCAAGACTTTGCAATGCGACATTCATGCCTAAGCCATGGAAGAATTTATGACATCAAAACAGAAGGAGGAAGTAGGTTAAACACAAGGAGAAGCAAAGAAAAATCCACAAGAATAGCAACCAGACTCTAAAATAGAAAACATAACAAGGAGGATCTTGCCCACTTATTTTCATTTCTGACCTTATTTTTCCCCCTAAGCAAAGGGAGAACAAAGTGAAGGGAGAGTTTGATATAAAAGTTTGACTTAAGATACATATTTTCCCCCAAAGTAAAACCCTATTTCCTAATAAGTAAATATGAAACACTGAGCCATTGTAAAAAAGAAGGCATCTATTGTTATGAATTGGTCTCAGCAACTTGACATCATCTTTTATTGTCAGAAGTCGTAAGTAGTTTACACGTTTTAAAATCAAGTCTTGTTTTTTTAGCATTCACACATATATTTTTAAAATCTACTTTAAAGTTGGTGAATGAAATCTGTGTTTTAGGATTTCCAGGATAACATGTTCTTTGTGTCATTTTCCACAAAGGGGACATGATTTGGTATTTATTTTAACAAATCTGTCATCCACCGAGATGTGCTTTACCACAGAGTTTTTAATCTGTCTCTTCTTAGAAAACTGTAGTTCGTAAGAAATGTCATAGAAAGATCAATGATAAATCAAATGCATGTCATAGTGTTACATCGCTACTTCTCCTTGGGAATGGGGGGCAAAATATGATGCCTGCTATGGCACAGTGTCAAAGCAGGGTTTTTATAAAGGATGGGTCATTTTCAGAACTCTTCAACCCCTAGTCATTGTTGAGCTCATCACCTACCAAACTGAAATGATATTCCTAGTTTGCACAGTTGAAATGAGTGTGCACACCCTCATCACTGAAACATGCATCATTTCTCTTTCTGTAGATAATTCTCAGAAGCACCTGTGTGACTAAAGAATTTTGAGATTTGATTTCAGTTTCTCGGACTCTAACATGGATCAGCTGGCTTTAAAAGCACACGGACCGAAAAGGTCACTGACATTATCATTGGAATAGCCTTGTATTCACATGAACATGACTAAGATCCAGAGCTGCCCGAAAATCTGTCTGGAAGCCTATGGATGAACAGACACCATCTAAAGTAAACTGGGATATCCTAGAGACTCTATTCTTTTCTTATATATAGTTCACACATCGCACTTTATTTAAAGTGTGATCACTTCCCACGTTTTTGTTCTTTTGCCAACTCCTTACCACTGACGTACGATCCTTGTCTCAAAACTTCCCAATAAGTAATTCCAAAATAAGAAAACCGGCTGATGGGTGTTACTAAGCAAAAGTCAAAATAAGACCGCGTCTCATTTTAAAGCCTTATGAAAATTGTGAGGCCTTCTAAAGTGTGAGGAGTGTACGCCTGTGTACGTATCACAAACTGTTTTGTGTCTTTAACGACTCTATTTTTCAAACTAAGGCTTGATGATTGTTGTTGGTTTTAAATTTTGCTCTCCCCTTACTTAGAAAATGATAGCTCAGGACATATGCTACCTGAGAATTGGGAAGGAAACAGACCTTATGAGCATCAAGTAAGATACAGATATAAAATGCCATCTCATGCAGGTCAGTCATATTTAAAATTATGTTTCCTTTACCAAAGAATGTACCCACCGATAAGCTATCTCACGTAATCAATGGGCGTGACTTCCTGCGAAGGCCACTCGTGCTGAATCCCTATAGTTAGTTAATAGCAATAGAGAGAAGGGACTTGACCGACTCTTCTCTTGGAGAACTACAGAATCCTGGCTAAGTAGGAGGCTTAGCCAGAGAGCATATTGGTTTCAGCAGACTATGGTAAAGTTAATTAAGGATGATTAATGGAGCATTTTCCTTCCAATGATATCTGTGACAGAACAAAGCTGTCTGAGGCTTGTCAAGCAGAATTTGAGTTGAATGAGTATTTATGTGATCAAATCTGAAGGCTGCCTC
The DNA here is from genome assembly GCF_048418805.1 of Vulpes vulpes. Classification (NCBI taxonomy): domain Eukaryota; kingdom Metazoa; phylum Chordata; class Mammalia; order Carnivora; family Canidae; genus Vulpes; species Vulpes vulpes. Next base: position 40,360,639 of record NC_132782.1, read on the forward strand.
TTGACAGAGTGAGGATTCATCAATCAATTGCTCTGGCTCGCAGTGGTGGGAAATTGGTCTATCCGAGTAGGTTCTGCTCCCATCCCCCATTTTTTTTCATTCAATCATCCCTCAGGCTACAATGCATCTTTTGCTTTTACCTCTGACCACCTTAAGGGCTATCAGAGAAAAGTAAAGGCAGGAGCAAAAACATCTATTCTGATGGTTATTTCTCAGCTGAACTCATACAATTGATTTCTTTTAAGCAGAGGGTTATAAAGTGACCACCCCCCCCCCCCCCCAAGGAATTAATTGGCATTAACAAAAGTTATTTTACAGCCTGATGAGAAATAATTGCGGGCTTAGTCAAAAACTATCCGTCACATAGCTGTACTCTTTTGGTGCTTCTACCTTTTGGCTTATAAAATCGCAGGCTATTCCATGCGGTGGCCCCCGGCCTGCAAGGATAGGCCCTGCTGGCCAACACCTACCTGGACAGCAGGCTCATTTTCACTCAGGATATGCAGAGTCTTGTTTAATTACAACGGAACAGTGTCAATGCAGAGGTCTGACCAGGGATCAGCAAAAATAGAGTATTCATTTCGTAAGATTTATGCAAGTGATTTCACGGGCATTATCCAATTTGATGCTCACCAGAAATTCACGCAAACAGGGGAGCTGTAAGGATTCCTATTAAATAGATGTGGAAATTGAGGTTGGAAGTGGTTTCATAACTTGCTAGAATGATATGGCTGTAGATGGCTGAGATGGGACATGGGACCAATTGGGGGCACTCCCACTACGCCCTTCTACCTCTTTTGTGGACTGTGTTCTTTCTGGGTCGTGGCTAACTGCTTATTTGCCTCCTCAGATGATGGCACAATACTTGCACCCCGAATGTAAGTAACGAGTGAGTTTTTAATGGTCGATGCAACTTGAACAATTCAGGCTGATATGACATTGGCTGATGCCATAGTTAATTCTGAGGTTGCATGATGGCAGCTGGGAGTAGAGTATTTGTGGTTCGGCGAGGCACTGGGACTCTTGGTGATTTCAGAAGTAGCACCCAATGGCACAGACTCTTCACAGATGTCAGCATGAGAAAGACACAACTAGAGCCTCCCAGAAGAGTAGCCCCAGTGATCCCTGAGGTGTGTTCAGAAGAGAAAAAAAATCAAATGGATACAAAGTCATATTATTATCATTGTTATTTATTGAGAGGTTTATAAGGAAGCATTTTTGAAGAATTGGCTTCGTATAGCAGAGTTGAGGTCTTCTTGGTTATTTATCAGAAAATTTCACTTTCCCAAATCATGCTTACTCATCTCTAAATGTTGTCATTGATTTTATGATCTACAGTCTCACTATCTTTGGGAAGCACGTATGAGTAATGATATAATAAAATATACAGTCGGTTTTACATGAAAGTGAGGCAACCACTTGCCAATATAGTATTAGCGTTTTTAGGAGAAAGTTTCATTCCTTTGTTATGTGTTTGCAGAGTGCAGAGTCAGATAAAAAATGATTTAATAAAAGGATTGCTAATGGGTTTGATCAATTTCAAATGATATTTATTTCTCTTTATGTATACATAAACACAAATGCTGATTAGTTTTTTGTGTCTAAACTATAAGAATGGGCTTAGATTTCTAAAATCTTTTTTTTTAAAAGATTGATTGATTGATTGATTTGACCCAGAGAGAGAGAACACAAGCAGGGGGAATGGCAGGCAGGAGGAAAGGGAGAAGCCAGTTTCCTGCTGAGCAGAGAGCCCAACGTGGGGCTTCATCCAGGGACCCTGGGATCATGACCTGAGCTGAAGGCAGACACTTAACTGACTGAGCCACCCAGGCACCCATAAAATCTTTTTTTTTTTTCCTAAAATCTTAAAATGGGTGATTGACATTCCCAAAATTCAAGATAAGCCTTAGCTTTTCTGCCCTGTTATTCTTGGAAATTACATGAAATATTTTATTATTTAATATTTGTGTCTTCAGATGCTTTTCTGTGAAAATATTGAAGGGTCTCACTTTTGTTTCCCATTTTTACATATTTTTTTGTGTGTAATAACCATTGTTATTACAATAACACAAGGCCTCTTGTGTTTGTAAATATTTTTAGACAATTCTTTATTCTATAAAATGCTTTAGGACACAATATTTCTTTATTTTGACTTAGAGAAAAAAAAAATCCAAGGAGCAGAAAGGGATGATCCAAAGACAGCCACATCAAGAACTGAAATCCTCAGTCCTTGATTTATTCACTTTGCCCATTCGAGCATTGTCATTAATGCCGGAGGTTGTCCACCAAAAGCAGAGTGAAAAAACTGTTTTTTCCCCTGTTACGCTTATGATATGTCTAAGAATACTCTTGGATTGTAGCAGCTTTGTGGGTGATCATCTCATAGCCTGAGCTTTAGAACTTGCAGGCAACCAAAATCCCTATGTCTGTGGCATGTGAAGTATTAATTAGGTCAGCTTTTTCTCCGTTCAGTATTTAGGCAGTTAATTTCTTAGTCATAAGTGTGAGATATTCATGTCTATAAAATTTTTAAAAATTAATTTAGACATATAGCTTTGACCTAGTGAGATAATCTAACATGTGAGTTCTCTTATTTCACGGTCTTTCTACTTTGACCGCAGGCCTACTCCTGCCCTCAGACTTATGTCATTTTGTTATCATCCCCTCCACCCTCCATCCAAATCACTGATAAAAAATGTCTGAATGGAATAGGGCAATTTCCAAGTTGCTGTTGAGCCATTAATTGTCCCTGTTTGCATGTCCTTGAGCTCAGATAACCAACAGACTCCAATCAGTAAAATGAGTAAACAAGGTATTACCTACCTTGTATCTTGGATGAATGCATGATGTCATCTTCTAAATTTGTGTGATAGTGTAGGTAATAGTGATTCAAGGTGGGTTTTTAGGCAGGTTTGGTAAATTGGACAGTAATTGCAAAATTGATATTCACACGCTCTGTGAAAGTATTAGAGCACTCCCAAAAGAAGTAGACACAGAGAGAGGCAGAGACACAGGCAGAGGGCTGTGAAGCAGGCAGAGAAGCAGGCTCCATGTGGGGATCCCAAAGTGGGACTTGATCCTGGACCCCAGGGATCACGCCCTGAGCGGAAGGTAGGCGCTCAACCACTGAACCACCCAGGTGTCCCAAGTTTAGAAGCTCTCTTTAGTGCATCTTCAGATGGAACATGGCCATCTACCAGGAATCTGCAGTAAAAGTGAATAAGGAGTCAGCCCTCGCAATGGGCACAGGCCCTACTGTTATTCTGAAATAGCCTTCTACATACTTATTATTTGTAAAATCAGCCACTTACATATATTCTGAGGGGTCAAGAGTAGATATGGGCCACAGAAAGTTTGATTGTATTGATATACAATATGATTGGCCCCAGGGCCCACTTCCCAACTACCAAACTGGTTATTTATACTGGCTTTGCTTGTCTTACTTCTTTACTCCTAGCCATCTTCAACCCATGGGCTGAGGACCTACACTGCTTATTTGTACCATAAAATCTACTCCAAAGTTTTCTTAGATGAAATCTTAACCTGTTTTAGAAATTGGCTGAGTTACCATGATTAAGAGAATTGACACCCGTTTAGGAGCCCAAATAGTCTGTTTGTATTCTGACTCCATCGCAGATTGACCTTGTTCAGGGTCGTGATATGAACTGGAGCAAGCACTTTGTCGAACTGAACTTTCTCCATCTGTGCAATCGGGAGACTGGCTGACCCATGTTTAGGGGTTTGAGATGATTAGACTCATGTGAAAAGATGTAAATTCTAACCATTATGAGGTCACAGATTGATATGAATTGACAAGTGAGTCATGAATGTGATGTTTTCCACCCAGAACGATGCTGAGTTTTCTTTAGCCTGAGAAATAGATCTTTACTTAATTCTGGAATTATGAAATGGGCTTTGCAAAGGAGGGGTGTCTGTCTGAAGAGATATTTGTAGTGCCCCTCTCTTGTGATGAGTACCTCTGGAAGAAGTCTCCTACTTTGTTGTTCGCTACTCTAAAAATGTATCCAGATTTCTAAAATACCTTGAGTTCTGAATGTTTAGATTTAAATTATATTTATATTATGGTTGAGTACCATTCTTTCCTTGCCTAGATACGTGAATACTATTTTTGTGTGCGAGTAAGCTTAAAAATCGACTGTCTAAATATTTAACCAGAGTTATTTTAAAAGAATTTCATTATTTATCTTCTTTATGATTTATATTATCACATTCTGTGTCTGTAGTTATGGTTTATCATAAGCAGCCCATCTGCTACAACAGCCAAATTGGAACATTCATATAAGATGAGTTCAGATATCATAAACATGACAAGAGATGGGTTACATGCAGTCTTTCTCCATGTTTAACCAATTTAATTTGTTTCCTATGCAGAAGAGGCTCTAAATTTACTTAATATATGTTAGCACTTAGGAACATAGTTAGAAACAAGGCGAAGGTCTTAACCTATTCGTAAATAAATGAGAAGATTCCTGTCGGAGTGAAAGAGAGAGAGAGAATTTATGTCAAACAATCAGGAATTTAATACATAGTGGTCTTTTAGGATGTCCAGTTTGTGTACATACTCTTAAGGCATGATTACGAATAACTTCACTTCCTATAAACAATGTGACTGGAGAAATTACTCACAGATACAACAAAAAGGGGAAGAAAGGTAAGACGTTTTAACTAAAGCCAATAAGTGAATTACTTTCCCTGAAAAGGTTAAAAATGGCAGATTTATTTTTCGTTGCCATAATATTTGTCTTTGTTGGCCAGCTATCTGAGGTATTCTCCAGAAGATGCAGGGCTCATTGAGATGTCACCACATGACCCCAGGTTCAAAGTTACGGCAGAGTCCTGAAGGATTTTTCCCCTCTGTGGTTCGGGGACTCGAAATACCTTCGCCCAAGACTAAGTCTATTGGCTAAACGAAAGTATTGATACTGCTGTAGTGAAAGCTTTCAGTGATTAGACTGGATTTCCCTTTGCCCCTGGTAGAGGTCAAGTAGAGGACTTTTTAGTGCAAGCAAAAGAGTCATTCATTTTTCACTCTTTAGGTAAAGGACTTATGTCATATTATTAGTGAAAACGTGATTAACTGTTAAAGCAACATAGGCCTTAATGATCTATAAAGCCATTTCTCTCAAAGTTATGGATTCATTGCTCTGCAGTACTAAATATATGTTGTTCTAGGATCATGCAAGTCATGAATACTAAAAATAAAAATAAACATATTTCTTTGATGATGATTTATTACCAAACAATTTGGAGCTAATACATTCACATTATAGGATGCAAATACAAATATGACATAACTGAGTGGGCCTTTAAGATGAAGTGTCATTACTTTTGGAAATATGGGCAGTGCTTCAACTTCATCACAGCCTTTGTAACATAATGTTTTGAGAGCCTGTGACTGATGTTTCAACTTGCAGCAGTTTGGTTCTTAAATTCCATACTTAACAAGAGAATGGTTTCATTCAGCCTCATTGATGACCTAAAAACCCATATGTGGGGATATTATATGCCATTGTGAATTAGTATGCAAAGCTGGTAAAATGAGATTGGGGGGTTCCTTTCTGGTAAGATGCTGAGTTCACAATGAGCACAAAGGCAGAGCCCTGGTGGAGGCAAACCCAGCAAGGAAGGGTACCACAAACCCATGTGCCTAAGGGTGGGCACCCATCGGTCCTCTCTGAGACCTTCAGAAATACTCCTGGGAGTACTAATGCTAATAGCATGCTTATTTTTCTGCACCTGGGTAAAGCCCTCTCAGTACCTGCAATCTCTCAACAAGCTAAAAAAGCAAGCTAAAAAGCTGTGCATGTGTGCATCAAGTTGACCCTGCTCTCATCTTTACCATCTCCGTCTCTTCTCCTTCCAGAGCCACACTTCCTTGTCTCTTTGTTCCCTCATTCTCTCTTCTGTTTATGACCTCCACTTCCCCTTCCTTTCCTTTCTTTTTTATTTTTCTTTCCCCTCTTCTTGTCCTCCTTCATCGTGTTTCTTGCTTTCTGCCTCTGGCTAGGAGGGAAGCTGACATTAAGTATCGCAGGCCTTGTATCTTTGGCCCCATCAGCAACCCACTTAACGGAAAGAGGTTTTCTGGTATCAGGAGAGAAGAGCATTCCTTGTGACAGGAGAATATGAAATTCTCTTCCAGGTCTTGTAACGGTACTGCTAATTCTATTACAGCAATCTAAGCAGATCCGCTATTTTCTCGGCAATTCCTTCCATTGGTATGACGCGAATAAGAAGATAGTTAAAAAAGGTGTTTGTGCGAGGCCTTTGAAAAATAACTTAGAGGGGAGAAAGGAGGACAAAGGAAGCAAATGATGGAGCAAAGTACACATTATATGAGCACCGCAGACGGCTCTACAAGTTAGACTGCCCCAGTGTGCGTCTAATTTATGTAGCTGATAACCCAAGTTAACAGAGACCCTGGCACTATTATGGAGGTAATATTTTCTCAAGGATGTACAGTCTTAAACAACTTCTTCCTGTATTAGGTTCATACATGGTTTTCTTTAACATAAAGCAGGTATGTCTGTTCTCTTGTTCCATTTCATTTTCTTGGAAAAATAAATTTATTGCAGGCCAGCTGAATGGAAATTCTGCTTACTGTTTACGACTGAAGTGGCTCTCCCCTCTCCTGTATTACCCAGGGAATTAGTTCAATATAGAGCCTTATTCCACACCCATTTCTTTATTTTTCCCCCCTCCATCCTTCTTTTCAGGGTTCTGTTTCAAAACCTATATTGCCACAGAGCAGCTGGTAGCATTTAGCAACCACCTGCACAAGTAGTTCTGTTTCCAATGGAAGAAAATTTAGCTTACATAAGGCAAAAAACTGTAAGGTGTCGGCTTTTCCATTTTTATTTGTATTTGTGTACATTTTCTTACTCACTGATGAATGTTCTGCTAAGTGAAACTTAACTCCTTGGTAAAGAATGAGAAACAGTATGGCGCAGCAGTCATTTGTTTCAGCAAGGTTCGGTTAAATTGAAACTCTGTCAGGAAGGCGAGAGGTTGATGGTAGCCAGGAAGAGACTCTTAAAATATGTAACTTCTTTGAAGGGTGAGAAGACACCCTCTTGAATTGGAAACTTCGACTCTGATTTTCCAGGTAACGGTCCCTCCTGAAGACTCTGACGAGCGTCATGGTGTGCGCTGGCTTTCCATGAAAGGCACTGTAGGGTCAGACTTTGAATATCCAACAGTAAATAAATTACCTTCCCATTGCTTGGGAATAAGTTTAGAGCTTTAAGTTTTTATTAAATTGTTCACATAACTACACACTGAATATTGATCTGAACTGCACCACCAGTGACTAATGTGTCAAGTGGTGACTTTCCTTAAATCAAGGTAGCTATTCCATAAATGAAACTCCAACCTGAAAAGCCAGCCATCTACAAATAATATCTGATGACTAACTTAAATAAGCAGACTGCAGCTCGTAAGTCATTTTTGCTTACCTCTCTCATGCACTCCTCAGTTGGCATTTTTCCCCCTAGGTAGAGCAACTGAATCAGAGGAAGGCTCTGTGACCTGGTGAAGGTCGCTTAGCTGTTAAGAGTAAAGTCATCCAGACTTCTGGTATAGTCACCTTTTAGGGAGAAGAGTTTAGCAGTTAATATTGTTTTAAACAGGCCTAAAAGTTATTGAGAGCCATTGTATAGAGATATGCAGTCATTGCCTCTAGGAATCTAGACCGTGTAACTACTATCCAGGACTGTGAAGCAATGCTTCTTTTTTTTTTTTTTTTAATCCCATTGTGTGATGGAAAGGATCCTAGAGAGATTTATTTTTCTAAAAGATTTTGTATTTATGAGAGGCGGGGGAAGAGAGAGAGAGAGAGAGAGAGAGAGAGAGAGAGAGAGAGAGAGAATGAGCAGAAGGGGGTGGAAGGGTAGAAAGATAAGCAGACTCCCCACTGGGCAGGAAGCCTGATGCGGGACTCGATTCCAGGACCCTGGGATCATGACCTGAGCTGAAGGCAGACGATAACTGTCTGAGCCACCCAGGTGCCTGCTAGAAGAGATTTAGAAGAATATCAAGGCTTTATAGATTAACAAACCAAAATATATGACCAAGGCCATCCACTAGTTACTGGCAGTGCTGAGACTAGAATCAAAATCAGTCCTTTTCCATCCCTCTCCTTTTCCTCCCTTCTCTTCTCTTGCATTTCCCTTTCCTTTCCTTTCCTTTCCTTTCCTTTCCTTTCCTTTCCTTTCCTTTCCTTTCCTTTCCTTTCCTTTCCTTTCCTTTCCTTTCCTTTCCTTTCCTTTCCTTTATTTCCCTTTCCTTTCCTTTATTCATTTTTCTCTCCCCTCTTTCCTCTCTTCTTCCACAAATACTCCAACCCATATTCTGAGCCAGTTTCTACTCATCTAATCTGGGTGTTGGAAAAAAAAATTATTAGGTGAGACTCCTTCCCTGCCTTGAGGAGGTTTAATGAGGGATACAGTTCACTGAACTGGTACAGTGCACCTGCTATGGCAGAGGTACAGGATATTAGGTATGCGTGATGCTTGGGAGGGATAGACAACCAAATCTAGAGGGAGTCAGAGAAGTTTCCTTAAGGGAATATGTCTAAACCAATACCCGAAGGAGGATTATTCCAATGAAAGGGAGCTATATAGTAGCTGAAAAGAATATTCAGGTATCAGCCCAGAGGCAAGAGAAAGCACCGTGGAATTTGTGTCATGAGAGAAGTATAGTGTGAGTATGGGAGGCCAGGGAGAGTAGTGAGAGAAATACCAGGATGAATTCCCTTTAAAGATAAATTGAATTCAACAGGCATGAGGTGCTTGTAAGACACCATTAAGAGCTATGAAGTTTACAAGATAATACTCTAATTATAATGGAATAATCTAGGGCCTTGAATGATAGAATGATGAAGTCTCCCTTAAAATGATACAGATTATGAACTTTTCTTGAGATTCAGAGGCAAAAGAGGTCATTGTGGGCCATGGTAAGCCAAGAAGGTGTCAAGGAAGATTTTGAAAGATGAGTAGCATATCTCCAGATTGTACCTTCTAGGATCCCTTTTCTTCATGAGCAAAGAGTCTTTACCATTTCTATTGCCTCAATTTCCATTCAGTCTTCGTTTTACTACAAGCTCTATTTTTCCCACAACACATGAAGAAGTAGTAGCGATCCCCAATAGCCAACTGCCAAATCCAGTGTGTTTTTTCAGTCTTTGGCCTACTATAATGTCCTTAGGACACTTTTCTCCTTCTTGGACCCTACACCTCCTCTGGCTTCTGGACCACCACTCACTTCTGTGTCCCCCTCTAATTCTATTTCCTTATTTTCCCCTTCACAGACCTCAAATGTTTCCCAGTGTCCAGACCTCAGCTGCCTTTCTTCCTGTAGTCTTTGGTCTCCTCAGGTGATATCCACCTGAAGACACTATCTATTTATCCATTAAGGACCCACAAATAGTGACCTTAGGTTCCAAACCTATGCTTCCACTCTCTTGTTGAACATCTATACTTGAGTATCTTACCCTACTTCAAGTGAAGTGAAGTCCCCCCACCTCCTCTAATGTCCCATTGTTGTTAATGATTTCACCTTGGTCCTCAAGCCAGAACTTGAAAGCTTACCTTGACTTCTTGCATTTCTTTTCTCTTCACTCATGTCTAATGATTTGCCAAATTTAATATTCTATACCTCAGAGACATTCCTTGATTCTCTCAAATGGCACTGCTTTCCCCTTGATTCAGAGCTTCACCGCCTCTTGCCAAAACTGCATGTAAGGGTGCTATCACTGCCACCTGGGACCATTTTCTTCTAAACATCCCTAAGATAGTCCTGAGTAATCTTTTATTTGCTTAAGATACTACTCTGTCTCCCCGTTGTCCACAGCAGTAGTTTTTAAGTATATTCTGCTGAGTTGCTAGACCCCTTAAAGTTGCCTTAAGAGTAGCACTGGGAGAGGGGCTCCCGAGTGGCTCAGTAGGTTAAGCAAAGGACTCTTGATTTTGGCTGGGGTCATGATCTCAGTGTCATAAGATCGAGCCCCATGTGCTCTGTGCTCAACATGGAGTCTGCTTGAGATCCTCTCTCTCTGTCCTTCCCTCTGCTTGTACTCACTTTCTCTTTCTCTCTAAAATAAATGTATAAAGTAAATCTTAAAAAAAAAAAGAGTAGCACTGGGGGAGGAGGAAGTCTAGCGAGTCTGTCTCGTCCCTACCTCTTCCTCAAGCAATGCAACGTCATTTTCTACTTGTTTACTATTTGTGAATTTGTGTAAGATTTTGCTTGGGAAAACAGAGTGTGCTGTGGCTAAAAACTCCTGAAAGTTAGAAAGTTGAACACTGTGGCCTGATACACGTAGCCCTTGGTGATTTGATTCCTAACCTTCTTTCTCTTCAGCTCCATCTCTTCCCTCTCATTGTCCCTCACCTTAATCATCATTCACTCACAGTTCTCCTGAAAGCACTGTGCTCTGTCACCACTCCGTGTCTTTGTTTATGCTGATTTTCCCACTTGGAAGTCCCCCATGTTTGCTCTCTGTTTTCTTCACCTCTTCATTCTCTTACCCGGCAAATTCCTGATGATTCAGCTCCAATCTTGCTCTCATAGCTGTCCCTAAGAGAACAGTTGGCATGATCATAATCTCTTCTGTAATCCTTAACCCATCAGTTTACTTCATCCACCTCTAGACTGCTTTTCCTGTGGCCTCCTAGAAGGGCAGAGAATGAGTCTTTTTTTTAAGATTTTATTTATTTATTCATGAGACACACACACACACACACACAGAGAGAGAGAGAGAGAGAGAGAGAGAGAGGCAGACACAGGCAGAGGGAGAAGCAGGCTCCATGCAGGGAGCCTGATGTGGGACTCGATCCCCGGTCTCCAGGATCACACCCTGTACTGAAGGCACTAAACCGCTGAGCCATCGGGGCTGCTCCCAGAGAATGAGTCTTACCTTTGTATTGGTAGCCCAGCATCCGTGATGCAGAAAGTGCTGCTTGGTTAACATGAGCTCTGGTTGCTTGCTCCTCCTTCTGCTGTTGTTGCTACGATGGCAAAGCCAAGGGACATTTTTGAGCAAAAAGAGTAAATATCAAGGATAGACTTTCGATGTTTAGGATGATTGATCCCAAAGTCATGTGCAGAATAGAGAGAGAGAGAGAGAAAAAAAAGAAAGTCTGGGGTCAGGGAGAGAGGGGTCTAGCAGAGATTCTCAGAAGAGCATGGTAGGAGTTTGATTAAAATCTACCATGGATTAATTGCTGAACTGATGAGATGAGAGAAAATATCTCAGAGGAGAGCAGTGGAAGACTAAGAAGGATGTTCATTTTCTTTAGAAATCCTAACTGTGGCAATGAGAGTCTTCGTCCGTCCCCTTTGCACTGTGTATTCACTCTGTGGAGGGCAGATAAGCCACTTGGGTCTACTAGTCCTCTCCATCTCCATCACAGAGCTGGAGTGGCGGCAGCAACAGTGGTGTGTCCTTGTACGTGCCAAACACTGTGCTCCCCACACTACATGCACAACCTCGCGAGAGGTAGTGAGATTAAGTACTATTATTACCTTCACGTTAGAGATGAGGACAGCAAGGCTCAGAGAGAGAAACTAGCTTGCACAAAGTCTTGTAGCCAGGGAGTTGAAAGTAGGAACTCAAGTGTGTCTGAATCCAGAGCCTGACCTCCATTGCACTCACTGCTCAATCTCAACAAGCTCTGTTTAGCCAAGGACTTTTGGATTTTATATCTGAATACTCATAGGTACTCGGGTAACATTTCTTTCATTAATACAAACCAGAGAGTTCAGTGTTCCAGAGAAACAAATCCCCCAGATGTCTAAAGCTCACCTCTTTGAGCCCAGTAGCTTCTATAATGTTGCCCTAAAGGATGCAAAACTTTGCTGAAATCATGATTCCAAGAAACCAGATAGCCAATCTTACTAGATTCTTGTCCCACATCAAAGTAAATTGTCACTGAATGACTCTCTCTTAAGAAAAGTGTATAAGCTCTGGCACGTGGGCTTAACCTCTGGGCCGTCCAAATTGAAGGCAATTTTCCTACACGTGTGAGTTTTCACCCAGGTCTCATGTAACTGAAGTTGTTCAATGGCTTCCAACAGATGTTGACTCACAACTTACTTCACGGCCTTAAACCAGTGGGATCGCAAATAGTTTCCAAAGTGCGGTGGACCACATGCATCACAAATCGGGATACTGCAGATTTCCAGACTTAGCCTCATGTCTCCTGGTTTCCAAGCTTTGGGGAAAAGCCCGAGAACCTGCTTATTTTTCTGAAGTGAAGCACAGTGAAGAGGAGCGTGGCGATGGTGCTTGGGATACCGGGGGTCTGAAAGTGCTGAGCGTGGTTGGTACAGCATGCAGACATTTAAGAATAGCTGTTAGCCTTGGCAGCTCCATTTTCTATTGCGCCCTGCCAACTGCCTTTCAGCTGGGGACCTTCTGGGGTAATTAATAGCAAGCATATCAGCTCTGTAAATGTTTTAACTTGGTTCAAGCAGCTCTAGATCTGCCCAAGTAAACCCTCTTCCTACTGTTCTTCATTTTGTTGTTTAGCTTTGATTTGCATTTTTTTTTTATCTCTAAATATATATGAGTAGGTTTCTAAGGGTCTCCTCTGAGCAGGAGATCTACATGTGTCCACTTACTGCTTGGAAGACCCTGCAAAGGAGACATTATTAGTCTCATTGCATGTGAGCAAGTTGAGACTTCAGTAGCTTAATTCACGTGACCAAGGTCATGGAAGCGGGGATCTGGGACTGAAGTTTGAACCCAGGTCACCTGACTCCGTAATCACACCTTTCTTCAATATGCCAGGTTGCTTCACACCACTTGGCTGCCTTCTCGATAGGTACACATACAGCTACGGTTTAAGCGTCCTATCCCGGATGTGTGGGAAACACTGTCACGAGAACTGTTTCTGTGGCACATATGTCTCTGTGGTACATCTGGAATCCTCCCCATCTTTTAAGTTTTATCCTACAAAAGAATAGGTAAATTGTATCACTTCATCTTTGAGGCATAGTTGAAGTCTGGAATTATTTTTAGTAGGAGTTTTGTTTGTTTGTTTTTACCAACTTCACTAACCTAATTATGAGCCAGTGTGTGCAGTTGGGGTGTGTGGAGTCTCTTTCTCAGGCATCACTGCTGATTTTTTTTTTTAGTCAGCAATGACCAAGAAGACTCTCTGCAAAGATAGAAATCTTCTGCATTGTTCTATACAGTTGGCCAACATGCCTGAGGAAAGGAATTTCTCATTTTAATTAATTTATCTTTAAATTTACATAGCCACAGACTCCTGGGTGGCTCAGTGGTTGAGCGTCTGCCTTTGGCTCAGGTTGCGATCCTAGGGTCCTGGGATTGAGTCCTGCATTGGGCTCCCCTGCAGGGAGCCTGCTTCTCCCTCTGCCTATGTCTCTGCCTCTTTTTCTGTGTCTCTTGTGAATAAATAAATAAAATCTTAAAAAAAAAAAAAACTTATATAGCCACATGTGGCTAGTGGCCACCATATTGGATAGCATAGGCCAAGATGGGTCTACAGCAAGACAGCAAAGTTGAATGATGAAGGATTCAAATCTGGGACCAAAGTGACTGGCTTACTAGCCTGTATAGCTTTGTGCAAGTTACTTGACACATCTTTTTTTCATTACTTTAAATATAAAATGGCAGTAATAATAGTATGTGCCTCACAGCTTAGTTGCAAGGATTACATGAGCAGTTCATGTAAAGATTCTTAGCACAAGCCGAGCACGTAGTAAGGGCTCACCAATGTTGGTAGCTATTATTTTGACTATTACTATTTTCAGCTGAACTGCCTAAAGATTTTGAAGGTTTTGCCTTTTTTTGTGTGTGTGACTTGAAATCTGCTTAACAGTGTTGATAACATGGTAGCTGCTTAATCAATATGTGTTGAATTAAGTTTTTGAAATCCCTGATTTGGGACTTTTGATACATAGACTCATATGCGTATGTAGAGAGAATGCTGGGGAGAGTCTCAGAGAACGCCTTCCCTTCTTCAGATATACAATAGGAAAGTAAGTCTGTTTGTCAAGACAAACGAGAAGGAAAGGAAGTGAAGAGGCTCTAATACTTAGAAAAAAATAAAAATTCCCTCAGCCCTTGTCCCATGTCACTCCAACACCCATGATCTTAAAAAGTCCATTTTAAGTTTGAAATGTGTGAGGGGGTGATCAAGGAAAGGGCGTTTTAATAGGACACATGATAAGTAGTAGGAAATGGGGTTCTGCTCAGGCATATTATAAATCCATCTTGGTGATTTTTATTAGCCAGTCTGTATTGAAATAACCACGCACACCTACAGACGCTTGCACACCGCATTCAGTGTGTACGTGCATGTCTGTTTGTGTGTGTATGTGTATGTATATTAAGGCTGACATTAAAATTAGATAGTAAAACCTTTCATTTAGTGCCAACAAAGTCTAGCCACAATAAATTGAAAATGTGAACTACTTTGGCATGCCTTCGCTTTATAAAGCCCTGTAAATGGCTACACAAATATTTTTCTAAATGGAAATCATATTAGACTTGAGGTTTAAAGTACTGTAGATAGGAAAGAGAGGTAAATAGTTGCCTTTTTTTTTTTTTAACTTTGTGACCATATTATAAATGCCAGACAATGGAAAAACTAGTAAAATTAAAAAGGAATTCCTAAAGTAAAACAACATCATGGCTCACAATTGTCTTTCTTCATCATCTGCGTTGTGGATTTATATTGAGTATGTTGCCAACGACTCGGTGGCGCAGGGAATACTCACGTGGCTTAGCCCGGGCCTGGGCTGCAGGTCTAGGACCGAGATGGTGTGGGAGGTGGGTCTCAAGAGGTTCCGAGCTATCAGTGAAGGCTTATGGCTGCTTGCTTGACAGCTTAAAAAGAGAGACCAACTGCTCGACCAAAGGAAATATAATATGATCTTTTAATGAGTTGAATGTGGAGAAGTTTTTGAGGAAAAGGAACTGAGGTCTTTCTGAAGGGATTTGGTGGTCACAGTCTACACCTTCATTAGCTGGCAAAAAGTGCCTGGTGTAGATGTTTGGCAGTCTACCCTGAAGTAATTCCCTCCTTTCAAAAACTTTCAGTGGCAGGCTACCAAGATGGCCCCATTGTTACCGCCTTGTTTAACTGTTGACTCTGTGTTGATTTGATTATTCAGGTAGGCCCCACCTATTGTTTCAGAGGTCAAGGAGCTTTTTCATTGCGTTTAGTCTCAACTGTAGCCCTGGTCCACCGCACTCTTTCTTCTTAGGCAAACATTCTGCAGCAGCTGGGTTGGAAACTATCATTCCACACATCACGGCAAATCTCAGACAAGTTGAGTTTAATTATTCCCTGTTGACTAGCTCTGCCATTACTAAAATCTCTTTTAACACGCTGACATTGAGAGTGGAAGTGTAGGGTTTCTGAGCTCTCAGCACAATAGCTTTTGCATTAATATCTCACAGTTTATTTCATGGAGCAAAGGCCTGCCTGTGGTGTCTAAAATTTGTTTAAACATAAATTGCAAAGAAAGGCATGGTGACAAAATAGAGCTGTATACAGGGAAAAGAAAGCCTGTGAATAGGCTTAGGTATTTTTTTAAGAGTGCATTTCTCTTATTAAAAAGTTTTTTTTTTTTCCTTTCAAGTGCATGTCGAAGAGATTTTAATCACCTCTTTGTTTTTGTTAATTTTTATGTTTTATTGCTCTGCTGAATAAATAGTATGGGTATAATGTATCTCAAACTAAACTTTTCATGATGTTTAACAAACTGTAATTTCATGATTAATAGTGCCTAATCTGAATGTCCCATGCAACTTTGTGCAGTGAGAGGTGTTCAGTGTTAGTAAAGGTTAGCAACCTCACAAAATGGACAGTTCAGTGATTGTTTCCAAGGAGATTGAAAGTCTTACGAGTTGCGAGAGAAACAATAAAGCTCTGGCATTGGATATCTAGTGTAACAAGTCCTAAGATTTATCACTACCCAGAAATTAAGGACTACGGAGGGAAAGAACTGAATATGTTTTAAAAATTCATTTTGAAGTATCAGACAAGGGAGCATCTAGCATGTGGCCACTATTGTTTTAAAGTTATATGCACTTTCACCTTAGCTGGTGAACACCTGTTCATGCCACTAAATACATGTCCAGAACCTTCTGTTTCTTTGCTGGCCATACACTGTTTTCCCCACCTGAGCTCCAGGAAATTATGCCTGTAGAACACCCAGAAACACAGTAGAAGTGACCCTGAGAGACCAAGCTTCTTCTTGATGGGTATACCTTGACTTTGCTCTATTTGGGGGCAGAGGCATATCACCAATTTCAAAAGTAATATTTTAAAAACCCAAATCTGATTATGTCTCTCTGGTGTCAAAAACCCTCCAATGGTTTCAGTCATGATAAAGTTCAAAATTTATATCATCACTTATGAGGCCCTCCATCATCTACTCCCGCCAAATCCTCAGCCTACCACTTCTTTCCAATCTTCAACCATCTCTCAGTTTCTTAAATTTGCCTCCAGCCTCAACCACATTGAAAACATTCTTTCATTTATTTATCCATTCATTATTTATTGAATATGGACTGTGCCAGGCACCATGTTGATTGCTCAGAGATTTGTCAGAGGGCAAAATAGACATGGCATGTACCTCCCACCACCCACCCCTCAAAGTTTATCAACTAGTCAGAAAGCCAGAAATGGAACAAATAACTATAAAAGCTATTCTGTAAAACCATTTTTCTGTTGCATGTAGCTATCTCATTTTTACATTTCATGTCTCTTATTAAATATCCTGTCCTGAAGGAAACTTCCCTGATCCTTCCTCCAGGTTAGAACCTCTTAATACATGCTAAAGAAATAAAGCAGAACCAAACTAGTAGAAATTAGACTTTAAGACTTTATAAAGGCCTAATTTGGCTCTGTGGCTTCTGGATTCTTCATGAGTTTTCATCAGTCATCTTTACTCACTTGATGATGTTTAGCTCCTATGGTTTAAGGCCAGGCCTACCTATCTGGGGGGAAGGGCTGATATACGACATAGAGAAGAATCTCTAAACAAGTTAGAAAGAATCATTCGGGGGCATCTGGGTGGCTCAGTTGGTTAAGCATCTGCCTTTGGCTCAGGTCATAATCCTGGGGTCCTGGGATCTACCCCCACTTTGAACTCCCTGCTCAGCAGGGAGTCTGCTTCTCTCTCTCCCTCTTTCTGCCCCTCTCACTGCTAGTGCTCACTTTCTCTCTCTGTCAAATAAATAAATAAAATCTTAAAAAAAAAAACAAAAGAATTATGTGTGGAGTATGTATCCATCACAAATATTTTACTCCTATTAAAATATTTGATCTTTATATAAACATTGCGAAATGAGTACAGAAAAACAGAAGAACATAGAACTAACAGTCCAGAGCTCTAGAGACGGACCATCAAATCTGCCACTGGGACTCCCTTGTTACTCAACTGTACACTGAAGATAATAGCTATTTCTTAGGATCACTGGGGGAGTTACATGAGATGATACACACAATGCCATCCAAAGATGTGTGGCACATGGTTTAGTGCTGGCTCGTATTGTTATTCCCATGTATAGATGAGAGAGAAGGCTGGCAAGGTTTAGGTAACTTTTGAAGATCATAGAGCTAGCAAAAAAAAAAAAAAAAAAAAAGGCAACAGAGTCAGGGTTGCGACACAGGTCTGTCCAATTTCAGACTCTAGTATCTGTTTTCTATACCAGAGAAGGTAAATATCATCCTAGTGAGTGAAGGTGATAGAAAAGTCAATCAATAGTTACCAGAAGAGAAAGGGTCTGCTTTTAAAAGCCCGAGTTTAAAAAATTTGTCTTCATGCCTGGTTTCTGTGAATAAAGTTGTGCTTGATTCCTTAAGTAATGGACAGCGTTGGTCATTTGAGTAATGTGCCAGATGGTTGCATAAATCCCTGAGAAGCAGCATATTCTTCTGTTTAATTTTAAAATACAATGTGTCAGGTTGAGAAGGGAAGATAAGAAAGGAATGACCCTGTCTTGTGCTGATTAATTGCTTTGTCCAAATGTACCTTTAGTTGGATACCATTCTATAGAACCTCTTTCCTTAGAAGGTACAAGGAGCCATGGTTTAGGAAAAAAAAGTCTCTGCATTAACCTGATACGGTAAAATATGTCTTTTAAAAAGTGTCCATAATTGAAGCATTGTTGATGTAACTGATACTTTAGGTGTAAAATTATCAAGTTTAGTTTTCTTTATACAAATATATCTTTATTCAAGGTTTCTTTTTGCATTGTGTTTCTTACAATTATCACTTTTTCTACCTGTCCTTTGCAGTAATTCAGGGTATTAAAAAGGAAACCTTTAAAATGTTGATGCTATGCCTCCATTCCTGTCCCTTACACTAGTAATGTATAATAATGTTGGAAGGAAACTCTTACTGGAAGGACCGATAGCAAAAAAAAAAAAAAAAAAAAAAGGAAGGACCGATAGCAATTTGTTCAAAGTTTACTTCCACTTTAATTAAACATCTAACATGAGCCAGGGGAAAATATGTGTAACACATTTTTTCTGGTCACAGAAATCTTTGAGTTTAGTGGTAAATATATAGAAATGGATATTTTTAAGAAAAGGTACACAGATTTTTGCCTACGGGGCTGTGGAAGCATAGCAAAATGCCCACCCTTGGGAGTTTGGGGATTTGCCGCACATTTCTGTAAATGAAGTCTTTAAAATGATGAGTATGAGTAAGCCAGGTAAATGATGGGTAGAAAGTATGTACTGAGAAAGAGGGACCTGCCAAAGCAAAGGCTCAGAACCTGAACCATGAGGGTGAATGTGAGGACTTACAATCTGGTTTATACCTACAGACTGCAAAGGATGATGAAGGGAGTAAGAAGACATCAGCTGACAAGGTTGGTGGAGGTCACATGAGCATTCTGCATGTCATATTAAGTTCCTTGGCCCCCAGGCTGTCAGTAATGGACAGTCACCGAAAGACTTTATGCAGAGAATTAAAATGATTTATTTGATTGTATACAATCTAAATCACTAGCTGCATTAGTCAGAATGTATCTAATGTGGACAAATCTGAATGAAAGAAGTTGAGTGTGATCGTTAAAGATGGAGAAGACAAGCAGTAGAGAGAAGCAACTGATATGGGAAATGTTTAGGAGACATAAATCATGAGACTTAGGGATTGGCTGGGTTTGAGACAAGAGAGAGGTAGAGTCTAAGGTAATGCAAGCCGGAGAATGAGAATGAACACAAAGTGTTTTTAGAGTTGGCCACACTGAATTTATAAGATGCTTCTGGGACAACTGGGTATGGAGTCAGGGAGTTACCAGCATAGGGAGGGATGGACAATTAAAGCTTTGAGAATGGTCGGAAGAAAACTAGTGGGCATGTTAAAAGGAAAACAGGCAGAAGACAAAACCTTGGGAGAAACCCAGCATTTACTCAGCAAGAGGAGAAAATGATCCCAGTGGGGGATCCTGAAAAAGAATCCAGAGGAGCAGAGGGTGAGCCAGGGAAGAGTGAGTCATGAATGCCAAAGAAGTAGACCATTTCAAGGAAGAAGTAGTTATTAGTGTCAAATGTTGTAATTTTCATTTATATTTTATGTTTATTCCTATTCTCATTTTTTACCATGTTTGCTAATGATAGAAATAGGTATGTTTTGAATGGGGCCAAAATGAAAAAAAAAAAAAAAGTCCTTTCCTTTCAGTAAATTATGGGGAGACAACATTGACATGTACATAAAATAATTATAATAACAATCCCTAAATTGACAATTACATACTACTTAGAGTTTGTTAGGTGCCCTGATATCCAATATCACTTTAGTTTCACATGAAACCAAGAAGATAAGCACTGAGACCTTGGATTTCTCCCCTTCTTCCCACTGAGGAAGCCAATGTGCAGCGAGGCTGAGTGACTTGCCAGGGCTAGCTGCTGGTGAGTGCTAGAGCTCGGACAATACACTAGTATGTCCTCAGCCTCCTGACCCATCAGGCCTTCATGATGCCAAGTTAGGAATCCAAACACAAAATCTTCATATTCTTTCTTCGGGTTTATTACTTTGCTCCTACTCATTAGCAACCAAAATCTTCAAATTCATAAAATTGCAATAATTAAAATACCCATTACAATTTTTATATCGTCTCTTTTCTGTTCCATTTTCCCCCCACAGAAAGGAATTTTCAATTACAATTTGTTTTTTCTGAGGTTACATTTATTTGGGGAGTAGTTTCTAGAAGTTTAGGCCTTTACTTATATCTACAAGGATTATCTATGGAAGCAAATAAAATTAAAACCTATACAATCCAATAGATAGATAGAAAGAAAAGAGATTGATATTTGCCTGGATTTTGTGAGATATTGGGAAACATCTTGAATACAATAGATAATAATCTATACAAGACAACTCAAAAAAATTAAATTCATGCCTTGGGAGGTGGCATGATTGCATTATGTGATCTGGGGTATCTGCTGTCCCAGCTCTTAAACATGAATAGCATGTTCGTGTCAGGTCAAACCAGAGGCAGACTTTAAAAACATATATATAGATTTTTTCGTGTATAGTACTCTTAGTAAAAATTTGTAGCATCTAGAGTGAAAAGAGAGTTCTTGCTTCTCATTCCTCAGTCTTTTCTTTGTCAGTATCACGTGTTAGATTTCATGTAGGGTTTCACATGAGTTTCCTCTGTCTATACCCCACTTTGGATGGAGCCCTTTGAATGTTGGTTTAGTTTCCTATTGCTCATTCTGAAGTGACCTGGTGTTCCTTTTGTATTAATGTTTACTCTCTTGGGAACTTTCTATTTTGCTAGTCAGTTCTCTGGCTTCCCTTTAGAAAACTAAGGCCAGTAGTTCCCTGCCCCACTGCTTCATCTACATCTTAATAGTTTTCTCTAGTACTTCTTCCAGGCAAGTTTCCCTGTTTCTCTTAATGGACTTTTCCGTTTTAAAATAGCTGAGGAGTAACATCTTATCCCTTTTATTATACATTTTCCTTATTTCTTTCGTCTGCCTCAGAGTAACATGGAGTAAGTACTTGACAAATGACTATCAAATTATTTATTCCAATAATCATTTATTTTACTTAAACTTATTTTCATTTTCTTCTGGATCAATTTCTAAATACATTTTAGCATCATTTTTACACTTCTCTTTTTAAAGGACTGTAATGGCCATGATATGAAATGTTAAAGAGCTTAATAACTGTGTTATAAAACAGTATTTCAGGCTTCATTTTATCAAACACATACTGGGTACCTACTTGTACAAATCACTGGAGTAGGCATTAGAAGAGATATAAAAATGACAAGGACCCTGTCTCCAAGAAGAACAAAGCCAAATAGGGAATTCAGGATGAAGGAAAACTGAACAATCTACCTTAAAGTATTATTGATTATTATTTTCCATGAGAACTAAAGCAATTTAATTCATTCCTAGAATGTCAGGAAAAGTTTCTAATAGAAAAATACAATAGCATTTTATGTGCAGCATCTCCTTTCTCCAGATTTTCTCTATTGCTTCGTTTGTCTTTGCTAAAAACAAAACAAAACAAAAAAATAATAACAAAGTATTTTCTGGTAGGAAATTGGCATGTTTAAAATTAAATTATGCATGTATACTCAGGGAAAATATTCTTAAAATAATGCAAGGCATTTGTAAGCAACAGTTATATGAAAACAAAAACAAATTCCAGCAGTACATTTTGAAATTTCCTTATTAATTTAACAACATGGAAAGAAGAATATCCATTCATTTTGGAGTTTTAGTGTATGTGTGTGAAAGACTGTTCTGTATTTTACGTATTTTATGAAACACTGCCCACTAGGTTTAGAATTTGTTATTTCCTAATGGAGAATCAAAAAGTCTACAGTATTCATTGGAAGGGACATAACGGGTAGAAACTTAAGGGCACCTGTAAGGGTACTAAAAAAAGGGTTAATGCAGTTACTTTTATTTTCTTGTTAACTGCCAAGGTGAACAGTGTACTCTTCCTCAATAATATGAGCGAGAAAAACATCCCCAGCTTCAACTTTTATTTGAGGAGACACTGAGTCTTCCAATACTAGGTACATTGCAGGGTAGATTCCCTGTGCAACTTTGTGGAATGTTTCTAGAACTAGGGAACTTGGTTCATAATTCAGAATAAAAAAATTATCAGAGCTTTAGCTACTCTGTGCTGAATGGAAAAAAAAAACACAACAACACTGGACTAGCTTATACTTTTTGGCACCCACACAAAAGTGCATATACCTTTGAATTGTGCCTTCTTTTGACCTGATCTAATTTAGTACCTTGGGAAACAATATAAGTTGAAGGTTACTTCTGAGAGAACAGAGAGGCTTGGTGTTGACTCTTTAAAGTCTGAGTTGGAACAGACAATTTTAATGATTAAAATAGGTATCTAAATAAACAGGTAAAAATAGAATGCCTTGATCACAAGAGGGCTTGCTGTGTCAGGCAAGTATATGAGATAGTTTGTGATAGTCTTGGGATTTCATTTCTAGTATGAAATACATAAATGGCTAGATATAATTTTCCTAAAATATTACTTCATTGGGCCAGTTGTAAGATATGATCTTGGCCTTTGTATTTTGGCTGGCTGACATTTTCTTTTTTCCCATGGAAAAAAAAAAAAGTAGAACTGGTCTCATATAGAATTGCACAGAACAGAGTGTCGTACTGCCCCTCTCTGTTTATTAAGATAAACTTCTGATAAGATGGTTAAGCAGGAAGTTGGAATAGTTCAGAGAAACTAAAGGCTACTTCTTGCTCTTGCTATCTGGGACATATTATTTTACATTTAGAAATCTATTTTGAAGGTTCCTTTTTTTTTTAAGTACAAGATGTACTGAGTTTTGAATGATACTTTAAGTTTCCTTTTAATGGATATTGAATAAGTGTGAAAAAATGTCAATATTTTTATTTGTATTAACACTCTGAGGTCAGAGCAAACATTTAGTAATATGAGAGAAAGTATGCCACTTGGGTTCTGGAATGTTTGCAAAGAACATAGCAGAACACACTTGGAAGTATAATTACCATCATTTTCATTTATGAATAATTTTTATAGCATGTTGATTATTTCAGTCCAAACTAATGAGATTAAATTTCATCTATTTTTGGTAACTCCATATGTTGATTTTATCATACTATCAAGTCTGTCTTCCACTTAGCATGTTCAAATCAGGGAAAGATTTCCCCTCTGACCCAGAATAAGCTATTAAGAACTCTACTTCTGCTGAAAATCATGTGTAACTTTTTTCCCTATATTAAATAATAAAGCAGAAAACAAATTCTTTTTAATGACTATTTTCATCAGCTAACACACATCGTTAATTTAATCTAGGCTTAGGGATTGAACTTGTGCTAGATGAGGGAGAAATATTATCCATAACTCTTCAAAGTGTAGAAACCAAAATCTGAGCAAATATAATTTATTTTTACTCACATGACAACTTTTAAATTAATAATATACGTGTACATTTAATGCAGATGAATTTTATCTATAATACTCTAAATCACAAATAATTTCCTTTTACTATGTTCTTTGAATTTTTCTATATGGTAAATAAGTTACATCCTTGTATGGAAACTGAATTTTTTCCTTGTATTCCAACTTCTCTGTGTGACTTGCCAATTGTCTGGTTTCAGTCAGAAGAGCTATCTCAATGAAAACCAATATATTATTTGGTTATTTATAGTCCAGGCTATGAGCTTTAAGCACCAAGAATCTAACAAAGTCGACTAATGAGGTTTCCAAGACAGTTTTGATACAGAAAAAAAAGATTAGATATAGAGTCAACATAAACATAGACCTTTAAATTGACATAGGAAATGAATTGAGAATCTTTTTGGTTTGCCCATAACTAATTATAATGCAATTGATGTTAACAAATCCGACCTAGCAGGATTTTAATCTACAACCTGGCTACATTTACCAATTTCACAGTTACAATTCTTTAACCTAATATCTCTCAGGCAAACCAAAATAAAATAATACCATAATTTAATAAAGAACCAACTAGTTTAATTTAAAGCAGGATAGAAAAAAAAAAGATAATACTATCAGGTAGAAAATTATCAGCATTAGCTCTGGACTCTAAAGCGTTTCCAACCAAAATTCATTATAAAAAGTCTAAAAGTGGTTTCAAAAATTCTTCTAAAAGTGATCAAATTATTTAACAATAGTATTGCCATTTCCCCCCCATCCCGTCTTCATGTGACAAGCTGCTATTCTCTTTCATTTCTTAGGGATTTTGCTTATTGTATTTATTTTATTTATTTCATTTCACAGAATATGTTAAAGGCAAATTCTCTTCCAGGACCAGAGTCAGCAGCTAGGGGAATAATAACTCTATTAATTCAGAAACTGGAAGGACAAGTACTTAAAAGCCATTTACACATTCTTGTTTTAATAAAACGTATGTTTTATTAAATTAATTTTGGAATCACATGCGCATACACGCATACAGAATCATTTTCCTGCCTTCGGGTCGCACGCCTATTCATGGAAGTATAGATTATATACACATAGAGAGTAAATTTTCAATTACCCAAGGACAAAATAACTTTTCTTCGGAGGAGAGGTTGGAGGGTGATTACCCACGGTGAAAAGCAATCATAGAGGATTTGTGAAAGCAGTTTAAATTACTGTTAATCATCTGAAATATTTATATATTAAGAGCTCTTTATTATTTAGAGCTGCACAGTAGATAATAAATACCGCAGCATTTTAACACGTGGGACCTTGAGTTCCCTGGCCAATCGGATGTGTCATAGATTGGAAAAATGCCTCCTTCCTCTACTCACTGCCCATCTTTAGCACCTAGGAATGGCTGGCCCCCCAAAAAGGCTGGAAAGCCCCAAGGCTTGCAGCAGCACTAGAGGAGTGGAATATGTAGCTGCAGTTGCACTGCCATACAATTCATCCACTACGTTAGAGACAAATTGAGGAAAAGTAAAACCTTTTAGGAAACAAACAATAAATAATAGATTATGAAAGTAGACCATGATATTTTGGCTCTTTCTTGCCAAACAGTATACATAATTTATGTACATTTATAAACATAGTTTATTTGCATGGTTTGCATTTTTAGTTGTAAAAACTTATGAACTATTGTTTTGACTCTTTCAGATATAAAACAGGAAACCTGTTGTGAATTATAAGATGTACCTCACCTCAGTACATTTGCATTACATAATTATTTTACAATATTTTGGCTTTTTCTCTTACCTTTGTTGCTTTTGTTCACATTGAATTGGCATTACGTGTGATTGTCACCCACACTCTCTTCAGTACCTTACTTATTATAGTCACATAAAAAATACTGATACTTTGATTTATTTATGTACAGCCCCTTACCTGGGAAGGGATTTGAAAATGATTGTGAAATATTTAGCTGGTCTGCAAAAACTCCTTTTGCACATATATTTGGAGTGAGGTTGAGAGACTAATAAAAATTTAGGCAATTCAGATTATGTGTACTGGAACGTTCAGTAGCCCCTTCGAGAAAGTTACGAGAGGTCCCAAAAATAAAAATGCAATCTCCCCCTCCCTGTCATCCTGTTATTATTATTATTATTATTATTATTATTATGTGCTTTAAACCTGTTGCTTTCTCTAGCCACCACACAATAAATGGAAAACTACAAACAGTTTTTAAGAAAAATTGTATGTTTTGTTCAAGGATAAGTTCTGGTGATCAGTGTTGTAAGCATGACGTATGAGAAAGCTGTGATAATAATGGGAAGCTATTAGGAGGAGCAAGCGGCAAGAATGGGAAGAAAAAAGGGGACCTCTCCTCGCAGTGAGAGAGATGGGATCCTTCAATGAGAGTGGAATTCATGATATACATAGTATGGCCCAGCTGTTTGGGAACATTAAAAATCCCTTCGCTTAAGCTGTTGAAAGCTGCAAAAAAGACCAAATGTTTTCCATCTCAAAACACATTTTACTTAGCTGTGTTTTGAAAGCTGTTATCTAAACATTAGGGGGAAAAAAAACCCAGCGTATTCTAACATGATTTCTTCCTTGGGTGCAAATCAGCAGTTATAATTTAATTTAGGAAAGAGAGTGAAAAAAGGTAGAAGGAAAAGGCACATTTTATTCTCCTACCTTCTTGTTTATCTTTCCTTAAAGTATTTGAAGGACATAAAACAGTGAAATAAAAAAGTCACCGGCATACAGTTTTGTTAACTTATCTCGTGAACATTAAACATTATGCCTCAAATTTCGTATGGTACATAAAGTGTTTCGCCTTGCGAGATCATGTATACAGCACTTCAAAAAAGCCAGTAGGACAGCTCAGTAAATGTAATGGATGTGTAACAGCAGCTCTTTAGATCTCTTGTATTTAGCATGACAACTTTGGGTTCTTTAGGTGCTTTAAACATGATATCTAAAACCACATATTTTTTTCCCAGTGATGAAAAACATAGACTAATTACAAACTTCTTGTATGCTAGGGATGGCTTGACCATCCGGTGCAATTGAACATTTTGATTCTACTCTATCTCCTTTTGTTACTGAAATCCATCAGTTTTACAACCTCACCTTGATTCCTTGGTGCATTTTCACTTTATTTCTCCCGGAGTCATAGTCATAGTTTGGAAATGCGTTGTCTAATGGTGCGGTAAACACTTTCTATCTATTACCCAAAGCTTTGGAGGTGAAATCTTAACTGCTCCCCGATGCCTGCATCCATCTATGCCTTCACTAAAATCCTGACCAACTCTTATTAAGCAGTTTCAAAAGATTATCTTGAAACAGAGGGACTGATTCCCACTTTAAGAGTGACTTCTATAAACCAACTTGTTTCCTGTCAAAACTTATGTTGGCTATTTCGTAGACAAAACTTGTCAGGAAACTTTACTGGGAATCTGGCTCAGACAAGGACTATGACATGGGGTCAGTGCCTTGCACCCAGGATGCAGACCACAAGTGGTTTTTGATGATAAAAGCACAAGGAAGTTTCAAACAGTGTAAATAATCAGATAAGGAAGCCGATAGCCAGGGCAGGCACGCTGGATTTAGGAGGAAACTGCCACTAATAACCCTACGCGACCTTCCGTGGGCTAGGAGACATAATTATGGTTTAATGACATAATGTTAAACATCAAATTTCATTGTTTTTACTAACATCCCTTTATGACAGATGCATAGCTGTGGGCAGAAAAATGAGAAATTGTTTTGTTTCCTTGTATTTTTACCTTTCTGTTTTCACACAAGTCTACGTGACCAAGTAAGATAAGGATAGGTAACACGTTTTCTAAGGTCATGTTTGAGAACCTTAGTAGATGAAAATTTTACTTCTGAGAAGTCCTCTCTTTCTCTGATTTGAGTACTGAGTTTCTTTTCCATGTGCTTTTTCTTAACAGACTACAATTAAAATATTTTCATCAATGAGAGGGTGAAAAAAAATGGGATGATGCCACAAACCAAGCATTGGTACAAATTTGTTCTCACTCTGATTACGATTGAGCCTTGGAAACATCATGTTGCTTCTCTGGTCTCCGTGTTCACATTCGCAAAATGACAGCATTAATTACTAATATGCTATATATATTCACTGATGTCTCCAGAGTTTAGATTGGCCTTGAAAATGCCCCTAGTGGGTTCTTCCTTCATTTATCTAATACGTGTTGTTAAACCGAGGTTAACATCCCTTAGGGTCCCTGTCAGTCAGTGGTTGGCTCAGAGTGACCCTGAATGCCAACTCCCAATGGCAGACAGATGACATCTTTGGCAAATTAGGAGGCCAGGCTTTCTGGTGTTTATGTCTGAGGTAGTAAAGCCTGGGGAAAAGTTATATAGCAGGATAGACAGTCATTATTGATCATGGTTTGAATCCCATTTTTAATACTTAACAGTTGTGTGACATAGGGCAAGTTATTTACTCAATCTTACGGAGTTCAGTTTTGTCATCTGTAAAAACAAGGGCAATAATCACTTATAGCCCGTTACTGGGTTATTAAGTGAATATTAAGTGAACTGTGTCACTTGACATAGAAGAGGCACTTAATAAATCATTGTATTATGATCGTTATATGTTACCATCTTATCATCTCTTGCTTCTACTACTTCAATAGCTTGCTAATTATTCACCCAGCATCCACTTGCTCCACCCAAATTCATTTGCCACATTGTTGCCATTAGGGTTTTTAAAGATGAGAATTTGGCAAAGATCATGTCTGATTTCTTTCTGGAATGAATGAATAAATGAGGAAAATTAACTAGACTGACTAATGTTAGAAATAAAATATTAGTGATTGGGTGATGGGCACTGAGGGGGGCACTTGATGGGATGAGCACTGGGTGTTATTCTATATATTGGCAAATTGAACACCAATAAAAAATAAATTTATAAAAAAAAGAAATAAAATATTAAAAGACACTTTAAAAAAAAAATGGATGTCAGGCTCCTGGGTGGTTCAGTTGGTTGAGCATCCAACTCTTGGTTTTGGCTCAGGTCATGGTCTCATGCACCTTGAGACTGAGCCCTGTATCAGGCTTCGCATTCAGTGGGGGGAGTCTGCTTGAAACGTTCTCTCCCTCTGCCCTCTCCCCAACCAAATAAATAAATAAATAAATAAATAAATAAATAAATAAATCTTTTAAAAATGGCTATATTGCCTACATTTATTATTAAAACCAAACAATTTACAAAAAAGTTAAATCCATGAGTTGATTTTTTTTAAAAAATGATTTTATTTACTCATGAGAGACGCAGAGACACAGGCAGAGGGAGAAGCAGATTCCCCGTGGGGAGCCTGATGTGGGACTTCATTCCAGGACTCCGGGATTATGCCCTGAGCCAAAGGCAGAGGCTTAACCACTGAGCCACCCAGGTGCCCCATGAGTTGATTTTCAAATGATCATGACACACAGAAAAACAACAATGAGCATATGTATTTAGACATTACACTTACAATTTAGAAATGTCTTGTGATTTTTGTTATTGTTATTTTTACTATCGCAAATAGGTTGACTATAACACAGAGTACGTCTTTGGTTGTTAAAGAAAATGGAAAACCCCATTTTCTGAAATGTTTCTAGCATACCTACAAAGCATTATGCCTGGATATGTACCTTTGGTATGTTATCAATTATTCTTAGGTTAATAAAAAATTACTCTAGAAATTTCATGAGCTCACCAGTTGCTCTTAGGTTTTACCAGAACTATTATTTTTCAATGTTCCTCTAATTTATGTGAACAGATTCACCCCGGACAGAGCATAAATCTGTCTGGTACATTTGAATCCATCGGGAAAATTGATCTCTTTGTTTAGAACACACATGAATATACACATACCTAAGATACTATAATCTATGTTCTAAAAACATATAGGGATGATTTTATACACCTGAGGAACAATAGGGAGGCTAGGTTTTATCAATGCAATTAAGCAAACATTGAAAATACATTTCGCTTAAGTCCGGCACACAGTGAAATCCCCAGAACTATTCTTTTCCACTTTTGCCAAGCCTTTGAATGAGTGCAAGTCTCACTTCTCCCATAAAGCTTCTCCCGCCATGCCAGCCTTCACACATCTCCCTCCTGTCTGAATCTCTGCAGCACTTATCATTTGAGCCACATAATTTAGTACTTAATGACTTAACAGTCCTGTGCTACTTGCTGTTCTTTCAAGTAGCTTAGTCTTTTTTCTCTAAATCTAAATAGATTGCATGGGCCTTAACAGCAGGGACAATTGTTTATATTAATTTTTTATTTCCTCTGGCTTCTAAACCTTATCCTATAGCAGATTTAGTTTGGTCATTTTCAACTGTGAATCAAGAGCCAAGGCATTGGAGAGAGTGGCATGTGATAGAGGACACATTCCAGAGTTATTCTGAAACCCCAGAGTCCATGCAAAATGTGTGTGTGTGTGTGTGTGTGTGCATGTACGTACATGTGATTGTTTATATGCATACAGAAATTCAAAAAAGAAGTTCAGATTTGACATAGACTTCCTAACTTTTAGATTGTGTGATCTATTGCCACATTCAAAAAAAGAAGTTGTAGAATAATATGTACGGTATAACTCTATTTTGGTCAAAACAGAACATACACATATATTCATTTCTTTGTTTTGTGTGAGCAGACAATACCACAAGAAGAACACACTGGGTTGAATATTGATTACCTCCGAATAATGAAACATCTTCACGTTGTATAGTTTGGTTGGCAAAACAAACGTGTTCTTTTTGTAATTTGAAAGACTTCAAAGAAAATGTTCCAAAATGAACACTGCAAAGGAAATATCAAAGTGAAGTGGAGTGATAAATAAAATTACCAGATTTTTCTGTAAGAGAAAAAAAATAAATATAAATTCGGCCTCTTTGCCAGGATAGATGGAGAACCACCAGCGCTTTGGGAAAAGCATTTGCTAAGAATTGAAAAGCTCTGGCTTCCAGCCACAGGGCCAGCACTTACTAGTGTCGGGACCTTGGGCGAGTTCTCTAATACCTACATCTCCTTTTTCAGTTTTATTGTGGTGATAATTTGACTTGTCATGCCCCTTCATGATTTTGTATCATTAGTGACTTAGTTAATTTAAGTGGAAAGTATATCCCTTGGGAGGGATAATGTATTATCCCTACTATGCTTCTCTGTCACATCTGATATGGTTTGGTTGGTACTTAGAGGCAAACCTGGCCATTTCTCTGGGAGCCTGTGGGGATGGCAGCCAATAGCTACTTTATCAGAAGTGGCTGTAGCTCCTGGAAGAGTTTTAGCTACTACCAGCAAGGGACAAGGTCCTAGTCCATGGCAGGAGTGGAAGGGGAGAGAAAGAGAAATTGCTAGTATTATTTTTCACTGATGCATTTGGCACCGATACGGTTATGTTGCCTTTCTTCTAGCTTTGGGCTAGAGTTGGGGAGACTCCTGGCAAGCAGGTTAGCAAGGGACTTCTTTGTTCAAAGATCAACATCTTAGTCATTTTATAAAGACAACAAAAATCAGTCTGAATTTGCACAGCAACTAACTCTCATTTAGTACATGCCACCAAACCGTGATCTCCTATATGATGGCTCTGGAAATAGGAAACAAATATTTCCAAAATCTTGTTGTTAGAATGTCAGCACTCTGAAACTTGTAATAACTGCCTTTTTTTCTGTTTCCAATCTATTATATAGCTTAAATTCCAACAGTCTTTGGAAAGCGTTCCATAATTTGGCCTTATCAAGTCTTAGTCACTAATGCTTCTCAATTTTATGGCTCCTGGGACCTCCTAATGAGTATATATCAAGCAACAATTCATGAGCAGAAATGGAGGCGAGTATTATTAGATGAGAACATGAAAGCGCCCCTTTG
Source organism: Vulpes vulpes (assembly GCF_048418805.1). Taxonomy (NCBI): domain Eukaryota; kingdom Metazoa; phylum Chordata; class Mammalia; order Carnivora; family Canidae; genus Vulpes; species Vulpes vulpes. The sequence continues at coordinate 40,391,939 of NC_132782.1, forward strand.
GAGCTACAGCAGGCTGCCGCTAAGTGTGGGCTGGGAGCCTCATGACCAGAAGAGGTCAGGCCACTGAATTCTCCATATCCACCAAAGAGCATTGGCTGGTGTATTTTGTATCTTTTCCTGCATAATAAATCACCCCCAAACTCAGTGGCTCAAAATAGTAATAAACATTAATTATTTTCAGTTTCCGTGGTTTAGGGAATCAGAAGCCACTTAGCCAGCTGGGTAGTTCTGACCCAGGATCTTATCAGGTTGCAGTTACGACTGTGGCTCCTGTCATCTGAAGATTTGACTGGCATTGGAGAGCCATTTCCAGTGGCCACTCTCATTTGAGGACCTGGCCAACAGAACAAATCTAGTGCGATCTTCAGGATTCACACCAACTTCTTATTCTGTATCTTCTTTCCTTTTCCTTGAATATTTCATGCCCCATTTTCTCTACATTTTGAAGAATTGCATCTCTTAATAGCTTACTTCAACTAGTGAGCAAAATGCACTTCAAACTGATCTTCTGTTCAAGGCTTATTGTAAAAACATGTACAACTTCCAGTAGAATGATGAAGACTCCTGTTTCTCTTTCATGTGCTTTCTTTTGCCTATTTCCAAGATATTCTTCTTTTTGGAAATATTTCTCTCACTAGCATTGGGACTCCTAGCTTACTTGTTAGAGACCATAATGCATTTGTGTTTGAATTGCTTTCCTTTTTTTTTTTGGTTATTCTTCTCTGGTGCTCCGTGTTTCCATTTCTGTTTCTCCAAAATAACCTGCTGCCTGAGTGACCACAAATACATTAGGAGAAAAAAATGTTTGTCTTCTAATATAAGGATGTTGATGAGAAACACAAGCCATGAGGGCATTTATATTGAAGGTAATTATTTTATAGAGTTAGGACTCCTTTTAATGATAGCTAATGTTAATATAGCACCTAATAGTTAATGTTTATTAGGTGCTTATGTGCTGGTACTGAGCAAAGTACTATGCATGGATTATTTTATTTAATCTTCTCAATAGCCCTATGAGATACTATCATTACCCTCATTTATAGACGAAGAAGCCGAGGCGATAGGTAACTTGGCACATGTCACTTGCCTCGCATATAGTGAAGCTGTGATTTAAATCCAGGCTGAACTGCTCTAGAGTCTGTGCTTTTAATCACTACATTGTTTCTCTGCCTTATGAGTCTCTGCTATGTACCAGGCATTATATGAAGTTCTTTTTTCTTTTTTTTAAAAGATTTTATATATTTATTTCAAAAAGAGTGAGAGAGAGCATGAAGAGGAGGGGCAGAGGAAGAGGGAAAGGGAGAAAGAAACCCAAGCCAACATCGAGCTGAGCACAGAGCCCAATGTGGGGCTTGATCTCATGACCCTGAGATCAGACCTGAGCCAAAACCAGAGTTGGATGCCCAACCGGCTGAGCCACCCAGGCACCCCGATATATTAAGTTCCTTATCTACATTATCTTCAGTTTAATCCTGTTAACCTATGATATAGGTGCCATTACCATAATTTTAAAGACTGCATCAAGAAATTTAAGCAACTGTCTCAGTGTCACATAGCTGGATGAAGACTCTATTGAGGCCTTAGGTATCAGAGGGTGACAACTTAGCCAGAAACTGTGGATGAGACTGATGGCTCATGAGCCCAAGTGAGTTCATATGTGCAGGGAGGAAACCTGTAGTCCACTGAGCCCTGGGAGGATCTTCTTACTTCATTATGGCAGCTTAGCACATTCAGTCCATCACTTTCCCCACTAAAGGCCACGAGAGGCAGGTTGCTTGTGGAAACAGACTATTGCCACCACATCCTAGGTGTGAGTGATGTGACAGTTGGGTCGTGTGAGTCCTGCAGGAACCACTCCATCACCTAGACAATATTAAGCAAAATTTGGGGGGGGGGCAGGGAAGAGTTAGAAAAGAAATGTTAAGTTGTCTTCTGCAAATACTAGGTAGAGGATATGTTAATTTATTTGTCTTGATTATTTATTTTGTCAGTGCTATGAAATATTTTTCAAAACCTAAACAAATTCAGTCAGTTTATATTTTATTGAGGGCTTAGATCATGCAGTGAGCAAGTCATTGGAAATCGGGTGTAATCAAAATTTCTCTTGCTCAGCCCTTAAACTACCAGTGTTGATGCAAGTTACCTTGGCTTTGGTGAAGCATCAGAGAAATGGATGTATAGTATTTGCATTCATATACTGCATGGTGTGGAAAATACATGATCTCTAAACCTGAGAGTTACACACTCAACACAAGATACTCATCAAAAAAAGACATTTAATTCCTGATTCCTACTGAGGGAACAGATGACTCATGTCTCCACCTCATTCTCTTTTCTGGGTAAAAGATCATTCAGTCTCTCTTAATCTCTCTTTCTTTGAATCCCCCTTTCCTCTCTTTCTTCCTCTCCTTTCTTTCTCTTCAGAATAGTTGAACATCAGTAGTTTGACAATGTATATATTGCAATGCCACTATACCTCCCAAGATTAAAACTTAGCAAAATAGATTTTATAAAGCCTTTAAGTGACTTTTTTTGAAATATTTCAGAAGTGATATGCATAGGAAATGATAGACATTTATTATGATGCTTTCTGCAGAAACAACAAAAGCCACAAATTAATGCAAACACATTCCATAGCTAAAGTGTACTTAATGAATTATCTCAATTTGATTCATCTACCCATTTTTTGGGGATGGATGAACTTTGCTAGATTCAAGGGTGGAAGTGGGAAGGAGAAACATAAAAGTGTGTAAGATGTAGTATGATATTACACAAAAGCACGAGTTGAAAACTTAAAATCTGTAGTCGTTTCGATGTTACCTTTCTAGGCTAATTTCAATTTTCTTCATCTTATGACTGGGTTCCATGTTTTATTTGTAAATTTATAGTCCACATCATATGGGGATAGAAATTATGTGTGAATCAGGGTGCGTATTTTTCTTTCCTCTCTAAGTATTTCCATTCATGTCCTTTCTGGCATTCTCCATTCTAGTGGTAGGGCACTGCGTTAGCTAGCCTGGATTCGTTTTTCCAGCCAAGAATTGCATACCAAAACACAAATACCTTTGAGAATCTGCATCTTGGAAATTGACCAGTACTTAATTCTGGAGTTTATAGACAGGCTATTTAGGATTTTATTTGAAGCTAAAGAATTGACTCAACAAAATTTACAGACAGATACTTTTAAAACCATGGCTGAACTCAATGTCCATATATTCATAATGATACTGAGATTTCATTGGTACTTTAACCAACTGTTGGAATATTTTGACATTTATCGAAAGAGATGTGACACCCATTCAGTGAATTGCAAGCCTAACACACTTTTCTGGCTCTGTGGGGTTTTAAATTTTTTTATTGGGTCTGGCTGTGGTCATCGATGTTACAAAATTGGAATTTTAGACTTTCCAACACAGAGAAAAGATAAATGCTTCACTAAATCATTGACAAGAGCTTAACCTATTGATTATTTCTTAATAATTCTGTAACAGACACATCATAACCAGCATGTACTGTCAGAGCTTTGGAGTAGAGTGTTAATTCTGGGGTCAGAATTGGCCTACCACCCCTCCCCTTTGTTTCATGTATGCCTCTCTAGTTAGAAGCAAGCACTTCCAATAGATCACAAATTAATCACAGTCATTAGTGTTCTTTACGGAGAAGATTGTGTGGTCGCTCCTGTGAAATGGCCTGTTCCTCAGGATGATGAGTTAATTCATCTGGAACAACGTTAGTTCATCAAGGTTTGTGGTTTATCTAAAGATCAAATTCCTGTAATTTTGTATGCCATCTGATTTAATGTCCACTTAGTTTAGTGGTTAGGCAGCCATCGGCAGGCACAACACATGAATCCAATATCAAAAACTGGAAAAAAGGCAAATTCTTAAACATCTAATTCAGGCATCCTTAAACCGAGATTGACTTGCAGCTTTTTTTTTCCTCCTGGGGAAGTGCAGATCTAGATAATGCCAAATCTTATTAAGAAAAGCCTAAATAATGTATAACATTGTGTGTAAATATGCCCATGGTAAAATCTATGCTTTAGAAGAGCTTTTAATGGAAGAGGATAGGAAAGAGTGGGTTGATTTCGAGATGAGATTATGCACATTCCTTTGGAAGGTTCTCGTACCATACTCTCAAATATAATTACAGCAGTTCACAGGGCGAGGATCAATTGGCTAGAGCTTACTGATAACCCACTTTTCTTGTGAGTCTGATAGACCTTCCGAACGCTTTCAATTTGAATGAAAAGTTGAGGCTTGATTTCATTTTTATTCATTGATTACAATTTTGTAGTAACATTTTTGATCAGGAGTTTTAAAAAGTCAACTGATAGAAAAATATTTAAAAGAATACTTATATGCTTTGCTGAAACGGATGCAAAGTAACATAAAATTATTTCCCTTACTTGTCCCAGTGGAGGGGGGAAGGGGCTTTCATACATGTTTAAATATTTTTGTTGATGCCCCATTAAACAAGTCAAAAGGTTTCTTTACTGAGGGACTTCTTAGATTTTTAGAGTCCTAGAGCATTTACCTTGTCGATGTTCACTGTGAAGCCCCAATGGGAGTTATCACCTTATTTAACCACAGAACACATTTTCAGGGAATACTTGTTAACCAGGCACCGATTAGAAAATGCTCACGTGCAGGGTATTTCTTGGCATTAAACAGCCTACAGGTAGATTGGCAGATAACAGAAATATTCCAAATGACCCTAGATAGGATGACTGACTAGTGAACAATTTTAACAATGGGTACTGTAAGAATTTCAAGGAAGGGTGCCTGGGGGGCTGTGTATGAGCTTGACAAATAGAAATCTTATTTCTATTGTTTCATCTCCTGAATGCTGTGACTATCAAAGAAATGTGAAGGGCCCACATGAACACAATTAAAGGACCAAAAGCTTCTGCTCACATCCCTAGTTATTAACCAGAGCTGAAGATTTGTTTAGAGGGAAGAATCAGGAAACAGGCCTAGAAAGATAAATTTGACATCAAATTAGAGAAGAGATTGCATTTGGGATTAGGGGCTTTATTTTCTAACACATTAGGAGCCATTGGGATCTTTATTAGTGTGTTTTTTTCTTTGTTTTTTTTACCTTATTTTAAAAGTAAGACAAAACATTGTTATAACTTTGTTATTTCGAGGAAGGCTAATTTGCAGTATAAAGCAGTCACGAAATTCAGGCCTGCAATGACAAGGGCTTCCGGTAGGTCAGTGCCAGTGGGAAGGTGAGGGCCCCGTGGAAACAAGTGAATGGACTGACCAAAGCCATGATTGTTTACTGGGGATAAGGGAAAGGAAAAAGCCCAAGATGCTGTCCAGGGCTGGTACTCAGGTAAAGGGCGGATGTAAGAGTAACAGACATTTGAGTGATGGGGAGCAAGGAAGTGCTGCTTCTGGGAAGTAGCAGTGGCAGGAATTTCTATCTCTAAATTCCCTAAAAGAGACTTATCAGTGCCTCGGTTGGTTCCCGCGGGGGAGGATGTTAGGTAGGCTAGTTTGCTTGGATATTTAATGTAGCAATTCCTCATACATCTAGCCATAATTAATTCAGTCTTGCAAGGGAAATTCAAAGGTGGTTTCAGCCCATAATGAAAAGATGCTGCTGAAGATGTCAGTGCGAATAAAACTTGATTCCATCGTTAAGAATCTTAAAATGACCCTTCAGGAGGATTTTTGATGATTTTAATAATAAACACTGAAAAGCATTATAGATACTACCGCTAGGTAAGATAGAACTGGCTATGAACCAGGAGAGAAGCACGGATGATTTGGGGTGAATGATGGAAAGGTCAAGCTTGGTTGGTAGCAATCACTGGGCATAAAAAGGGGAGGTCTTTGAAGGGTAGATAAGATTTCATCCAAGATAATCAGGGCAAAATGAATTACAGGCTGAAGAGCGATAATGGCTATAGTAACAATTATTTCAGTAATCAATAATAATAATATCTATTTTGATTGACGATATGTGAGGCACCGTCCATGATTCTAAGTGATTTACATATATGGCTTCATCTAATGTTCAAAAAAATGGAATGAGTTTATGCTGAAACGTTTAGACAGCTGAAACCCATTGAAGACTTTTAAGCAGGGTAGCGATTAACAGCTGATGCTTGGGAAGATGAACAGTGTTGAGCTTTAATAAACTGTTGGGAAGGCGAGCCATGGTCAGAGATCTTTTAGGAGGTCATTGCCAAAATTCAGACAAGAGGTTAAGAGGCATCCAAGCTGAGCATCCAAGCTAGGTGGGAATGAACATCAAGGAAGGTCCTGATGCCTCTTTTCAGCAAACATCTACTGAATACCTACTGTATGCCCGGCGTTAAATTAGACTCTGGGCAATGGACACAAATATGATAGACCCTATCTGTGCTACCCTGGCACTTCAAGTCTACCAGAGGACACGGTAGAGAATAAATTTCCTGGTCTTGGTAATTAATATTAACCTAAAAGTCATCCGGATGTGTGTGTGTGTGTGTGTGTGTGTGTGTGTGTATGGATTCCTAACCTGGTTTTTAGGGATCTTGAGTCTCCATGGCATTTTACCTCTGCCTCAGAGGTCTCCTTCCTACTGATTGGCAGAGAACACAGTGGGGGGCACAGAACAAACTCAGCTGCAAGCCAGACAGAGACAGACATCTTCGGGGGTAGCACAGCTTGAGAGAGAAACAACATTTTTCTTAAAATTCTTCTCTTCCGTAGGTCAGGGTAAGGATTAGGGCAACTGACATTGGAATGGAAGAAAAAAGGTAGAAAAATACTTATACTTTGCCATTCCTCAAAATATAGACTAGACTGTCTTCCTCATCGTGTGTGTATGTAAGTCTCTTCCAGCCCATTATACCAACACCAATACTGTGAAACGTGCAGTATTTTGACCTGTTCCCATGAACTCAGAGAGGTTCACACTCATATTACCCAATTTGTTTTCCCAAAACTCGTGGTAGGCTGATATTATGAAACTTTCATGGAACCGAACTCAAAGGTTAAGTGACTTACCCACAGGCACATAGTTAGGAGTGGAGACAGGAGTAGACAAAGGTCTTCCAATTCACTTTCCCCACATAATTACGAATCTAGAAGCACTCTGAAATGGTGTTTTTATAGACTCGGGAAAGAAGCTGACCCTAGAGTTACTGCATAATGTGCTAAATAGCGTCCTGAAAGATTGTATTAATTAAAATTAATAAAGTAATTAAAAGTTAATTCCCAAAAGAGTTGAGGTTAATTCTAAAGGCGTTTCATTCTTTGATCTAAAGTTAGGAAGAGTGAGGGCTTTGGCTTTTTGAGACTAATTATAATCATGATCCAAGTTATCATCCATAAAAAGAAAAGACAATAGTAATTTTTGCTCAGTGATCTACAGTGCTTACTGTCCAAACAAACCAGATCGATGTTATGTATTTTTTGGTGAATATTTGTTTTTTGTTTTCTGTGAATATTTATTTGTTCATTTTTTTAAAGGCCTCTTTCATTGCATACACATCAGATCATTAAGCATTTCTACTTTGGGTGGATAAGGAAGAGAAAAATAATGGTATTTTGTCTCTTTTTCTCAACCAAAATTTTACTCGAACATATTTCATTAAAGTTTTTATTTTATAACAGTGTTTTCATTTAAACTTGGTATAAATTTTTTGTTGTTGTTGTGCTTTAGACACAAAATAACCACTCAGCGTAATAGCTTAGGACTGAAATACATCAAAATAGCCCAACAAAAAATATTTTAAATATGGCAGTCTTAATTGGAGTTTAGGAAATAAATCTTTGACTATAATAATTTATTCACTCGAGCTGTTGTCTCAGCAAAGTATTTCATCTTAGTTTCCAAAGACCTGCTAGTCATTACTAAATATATTTAAAGTCAAAGCAAAATAAATAAATAAAAAGGAAATTCACTTTCATCCTGGCCAAATATACTCTAAAATACTCAACTGGTAAGAAAGCCGCCTGCCTTTTTTTTTTTTTTTTTTAAAGATCAGATAGGTGATTACGCTTGTGTAGTTAATTAATACAATAGGAAGTAGGTAATGGTTCACTGGGGAAACTTTTATATCACAGTATCTGTTATGAAGGATCCCATGCTGGAGGGACAATAACGGGGTGCTAATTCTGAACGCACACAGTGCCGTCCTACAAAGACATCAAGATTTGTAGGAAATCAACCCTCCAGCAGTCCTGGCAAGCCAGACTGACCCCAGCAAATGAAAATAATCAAAAGTAATTAGAAGCGTGCTGGACTACTCCTCGGAGAGCCAAGCGGGAGAGTAAACATGCCTGAATCCTCGAGCCACTGCAAAAGCCCATGTCTGAGCTGTTAGGTGCCCTGACCTTGTCCACATAAAGATGTGATTTATGAAGTGCAGGGCACAGCAGCAGGGCTTCTGTCTTCTCCTGGAGAACCAAATTACTGAGGTGGAGATTAACATGCTTTCAGTAGGGCCCATTTCCAGACCAAGGGAAATTTTTTATTTACATTTTTTTTTACCTTTAATTTCCTTTTTTCTTTTTTTTTTTCAACAGTTCCCCCCACCAAACCCATAGATTTAAAACAAAAAAATAAAAAAAAAAAAAAAGACAAAATCCATCCTGAGCAGTGATGATGTATGTTGGTGACTATAGACATTCAGAGCCCTTTTTGTTTATTAATTTTTTTTTGTGCTGGACTATTTTGTTTGGGTCTACATACCCAGAACCACAAAATTCATCTACAAATTTAGGTGAGCCCCTCTTGTGAAATACTCCCCTGATGAAAACATATGGACTAAAAATTAAACTAAATATTACCTTTGATTCCATGGCTTTCTGATCTAGTTTCTCTTGCTAAATGTGGTGCTTCATTGCAAGCCTCATTTTTAAGTAAAAGTATTTGGGAGAAGAACTTGTAGGTGGTCGAGAATTTGGAGAGAAAGAAAGAGGAGAGACAAATTGGAGCTTCTGTATTGGGAGAAAATATTTATATGAGAAGCAACGGGGAGTCTCTTGAATCCTAAAGACATATGTATTTTTTTTCTTATCTTCGTCTCGGCTAAGTTTTACGAAATCCTATTGCGATGTGTTAAAGGAAGCATCGATTTTCTTTTTAAACACACATCAATATCTATACATGAAGCTAATTTAATTAGCAAGCAGTTATTGTTCGGCCAAATGTCAATTTCTCAGATTGTTTCATGTTTCTGGACGTGAACTGTATGAAACAAGATTTCACAGGATCTCCATGAATGAAATTGCACTTGAGAAATGTAAAAATGCACTTGTACGTTCTTGAAAAGCTACAAAAAAAAAAAAAAAAAAAACACCCCAAAACAACACCCAGCGTTAAAACAAAAATGTCAGGCTTGAACTTCAGTGTATATTTAGCCACCTCAAGAAACCCAAAGCTGCGGAATTAAGGGAACTCTACTTAGGCTGAGGTTATAAAGTGCCTTCCTCTATAAACTAAAAACATAATGTCAGGGTGAATGGGAACATACTTTATTAACTTTATGGTATTGAAAACTGCCAGCAAGTTGTCTTGTTTTTAAATATTGTCCTCTGCAGAGCGTTACAGGGCTGTTTGTCCACAGGAAGCCTATTAAAAGTGGACAGTGCAGTCATTTCATCTGGCTTTGGCTGGACTGCTTTTCTTTCCTTTAATGACGTGCTGGAATGTACCATGCCCATAGGGTCTCCATTAGCAGAACTTTTACTTCTGGGACAACCATGAAGTTTAAGGCTTAAAAGAGGCATCAGCTTACAGTCTTGGGGGAATCCCTTGAATACTGGAGCACTAACTTCTTACTGCTTTAACTAATATATTGACTTATTTTAAATAAACAGTTACACAATGGAGGCAGAGCCAGTGGCCTTATTGGAAATCTTTGAGCCTTTTAAAGATTCTGCAATCCTCGCGGATGGGGGAGGAAGGAAGGGGCCTGAGGAGGGTTTATGCCCTTTTCAAACCAGGAAGAAAACACATTAACCTCTCCCACCTCAGCCCTGCCATCAGCCAAAGGGGGATCTTTACAGCTCCCAGAAAATCTATCAACTCACACTCAAACCTCATATTTTCCGATGCCTTTTTCCTGGTAAGCCACAATTAACAGAACGAGAGAGAGAAAAGACAATAATTCCTTCTGGAAAAGAATGCTTGAACAGTCCGATTCTCTCTTTAAACCCCGCTGATGAATCACTCTTCTTTTCCGCTTTCCCCCAGAGCTATACGTTTGCTGTCGTGGGCGCCTCTGTGCCATCCCCTTAATATTTAGATCATTTGTCCTGATACATGTTTGCAAATTAAAGTTGGTTTGAGATTATAGTAAAACCATTATTTTTAATAGCCCATTTCAAGGGCAGCGCTAAACACTGCAGAACACGCATGTTACTGATTACTGCTGAGCAGACAGCGGCTTTTGCAGATTAATTTGTAACTGGGAACTACTGTAAACAGATTTCACCAGAAATCCCAAAGAATAAAGGGAATTGGTGGTGGTATTTGGCTCCTTGTATTTATTTATTGTTTTAGAAGCCTCCTGATGGAGAGCCAGTTACCCAGGGAGGAAAGCCAGCCCCCGGCCACCCCCCACCACCACCACCTTGGCCTCCAGCTCTGGCCTCCTCCTCTGGTGCACTTCTCCGGGGGGAGGCCGTGGGCCAGGGTCTTCTCCCAAACGGTCATTTAGATGGCAAGAGGCTCCTTCCAGGAGACGCAAGGCCCATCTGCCTACCCTGGGGTTTCAGGACCTTCCTCTGACACTTGCCGCTGCGCCCTCGGGGTCCAAAAGCGGGGTGACTCCGTCTTTATACGGACTTTGCACATCTCCTATCATCAAACAAGACAGGGGGGCGGGGTGGGAGAGAACGGGAGCAGCGCGGGAGCCAAGGCGGTGGTGGGTGCGGGGGGGGGGAGCGAGGGAGAGAGATTAATATTTAGTGTTTGCCCGGGTCCTTCTGATGATTTCCTTGAGTCCCTGTCGCCAGTTATTCAGTGGGGAGCAAGACGGATGATGATGCTATTAATAAAATAATAATGATGAGGCCAAGTAACCCCCCATCCCTCGAGATAAATCTCTGCAAGGTTTCAGAGAGGAGGCGTTCACTCTTCTGGCCCTGCCTGGAGGAGGGAGCGCCCCCGGCAGAGGTGGCCCCGGCTCAGCCCGGTGGCCCCGCGGCCCGGGCTCGGTCCCAGCCCCAGGCGGCGGCCGCTGCACCTGGGCGGTTAGAGCCGCGGCCGCGGGGCCTTAATTCGGGGCGCAACGCCATCTACCGGCCTCCTGCCGCACCTGCAGGTGCCCGGGCTTCCAGAGTCGCCCCGCCTCCCCCACCCGAACCCAATATAAGGAAAAAAAAAAAAAAAAAAAAAAAAACTCGGAGGCCCTTTCCACGGAATCCTAATTTAGCCGGGACCTGCCGCTGATTCTGCTCGACCTTTTGTTTACCCACCGACGTTTCCTCCTTTTCAGAGCCGCTTTTTTTTTTTTTTTTTTTGTAAAGGGCAAGGAGGTGGTGGGGGCTGGGGGGCCGGGGAGGGGGGATTGGGGCGCTGAGCTCTCAGACCCCCTGATCGGGCCGCACTGTCTGAAGCAATCGGTTCCCCAGATTACTTGTATTTAATACACAATGCATCATAAAACAAATCCCTCATCCTGACAGGAAGAAAATAGAACAGCTCATAGCTCGAGCCGGTCCAATTTATGGCTAAATTAAAAAAAAAAAAAAAAAAAAAAAAAGGCTCCGACAATGGGCAAGTCGAGGAAGGGCCGGAATCCGTGGCAGCAAACCGGGAGCTCTTAAAGGTTCTCAAGCGCCGAGCTCCATGGGAATATCTGCCCGGGTTTTAGGTTATTTACAAAGGATTTTTCCTGTCCTACCTACCACGGCTGGCTGTGCGATTTTCCCTCAAACAATGGCCATTATCTGAAATAACAGTTCAATGTCACAGATAACAGGCCCCCGAAACGAATTAGTCACCACCTCTTGTCATTTCTCTCTCCCCCCCCCCACCTCCCTCCCTTTTGTTACTATTTTTTTTGTTGTTGTTAGTTTGTTTTCCAATCAGCATTTTGGGGAAAGATACATCGACTAGATGTACACGTCTGTTTGCACTTGGAGAAGAACAAAAAGGGGACTTGGCGTGGTCCCCGGTTGCTGACAGAGCCAAGCATCCTCCGCGGGCCCCTCCGCGCCCCCTCGGATCCCCCGACCCCGCGAGGGTCCCCGCGACCCGCTCCCTCGGCTGAACTTCCCATTGTCGAGCCCAGGAGTTGGATTTGTTCGTTTATTTTTATGAATGGGGTTTTGTGATAACAAGCACTTCTTTCCATTGAACCGGTGGGTTTTACTAGATTTTTCCAAGGGTGGCCCTAGGTACATCCGTAGGCTCTTTGGGTTTGGCCACGCATTCCCTATATTCTCCCTTCCAGGGCCGTTTCTGAAAAGTTTTGATGGAAACTGACCCTGTGCATCAGAAAGTTAATTCATCACCCAGGACACTACGACTGATCCCCCAAAGCAGCGTTGATAATGTTAAGAAGTTTAAGAATAACCTGAGCTGTGAAACTGCTTCATTCCACTTTTTTTTTTTTTTTTTTTAAGAAACGTTCATGGTGTTTTAATGGACGCATCACAGAATCTGGCAAACAAACAAACAAAAACCCTCATAATTGTCCATCGCTCCAAGCCCTTAACACCTTAAGACGCTCTTTGGGCAGGTTACATGACAAAAAAAAAAAAAAAAAAAGTTTCAGATTGTGTAAATGACTTCTTTTAAGGAAACTATGGCTTGAAAAAGTAGCACGCTCTTCAGCTGACCTGACTATAATACTGGAGGGCACAGAGTATGCATTTCAATAATCGTCATTTTTAAAAGATGCTTAGCAGAAAACTGGAAATGGACTTGTCAACTTTCAGTGTCATGACGGCTGCTGTTTTCTGGGAAACCTCTGAAGTAATGACTGAGGTGTGAGCAGGAGCCAGTGTCTCTCCACCCTAGACCCCAAGCTCGCCCCCTCCGGCGCCGCCCCACCCCCAGCCTGGGTGCACACACCCTCGCACCCCCCGCCCCAAAAGCACCTCTCCAGCCGATCGCTCCCATCCCCCATCTCCAACATCCACACACACACACACACACACACACGCACGCACACTTACACTTGTGCTTTCAGGACAAGCGAAACAGGCTATTTCCCTAGGGAAAGAAATCCTGCCTGGCGAGATCTCCCCATTGGTTGTTGACCCGGGGAAATCTACATGTTTAAGGGGGATGGTGTATCCACAATCAGTCCGTCCCTATAGGACTTGGGTCCCGGCGACCTTTTTGTGACCTCTCCCGCCAGAGGAGGCTGCTGTCACTTTAAAAATTTACTGAAAGAGGAGCCCGTCGTCTGGCTTCCGATCACTCTGGGCGGCGGGAGATAGCTCCCTTTCTCCCTCGCCCCGGGTTCTTTCTGGATGGCCGAGCAGATCCTCTTTAAAGAGACAGTTCATGAAATAGAGACCCGGCGGCTGCGCTTGGAGTTGCGAAGGGGACGATCCCGGGAGGGTCTCGGAGCGGGGACGGCGCTGCGGAGGATCTCCGAGGGGGGCTCCCGCTGCCCTCGCCCCCCGGGCCCCCCACCTTCTCAGGCTCCCCTCCTCCTGCCTGTCCCCCCCTCCCCACCCCTGCCCCCACCCCACCCCACCCCTTGGAACTGGGAGAGAGAGAGAAGGGGAAGAAGTTTTAGTGGGTTTCAGATAACTTTCATTACACATCGGGCTGATAAGAGCAAGAGAAAGTGAGAAAAGAGGGAGGTGATGTGAACCAGCAGGAATAGCTCCGAGCTCCTCGAGGGAAAGGGGAGAGAGGGGGAAAGAAAGGAAAAGGGAAAAAAAAAAAAAAAAAAAAAAGCCAAAACACACCAAACCCGGGTCACCCAGACGAGAGGAGACTTCATTTCTGGTCTTAAAAATACACAGTTGGCGGACAATAAATCTGAAACGCGTGGTCCTGGCGAGCAGATCCTAGAGGCGGACAAAGTTATCAGAGAGACCTATTCGGAAGTCGAGACGCGAGGCTTTTTTTTTTTTTTTTCTTTTTTTCTTTGTTTTTTTTTTTTTTTGTTTTTTTCATTTTTTTGTTTTTTTGTTGTTGTTTTTCTTTTTTTAAACATCCCGAGATGTGGTTCGGGATCGTTTGAAAGGATTTTCGTGCAGGAAAGCTGGGGGCTGCCGATGATGGTATTTTGTTTGTTTTCATTCTTCTGTGATTGCCTTTTATTGCTGAGTTTGAGGCCATAGAAATCTGAAGGTAAGAGAACTCTCAAAAAAAAAAAAAAAAAAAAAAAGAAAAGAAAAGAAAAAAAAAAGTCTTGGCGATGTGCAGAGGCTGTAACTCGGGAGAGTTTCCTGCCTTGGCACCCCTTCCCCGGGGCGCCCCCGCCGCCGCCCCCACCCCGCCCCCGGGCTGCTCTTCCCCCTCGCCCGCGGCCCCGCGGAGCCCGGCGGCTCCTCGACGCGGCCCGGGCCGGCGGCGTCCTCGTCCCTCCTCGTCCCTCCTCGTCCCTCCGGGGCAGCCGTGCGGTGTGGACGCGTCTCCGGGGTGGGTCGCCCGGCCTCCGGCGGGTCTGTCCGCGGGCTGCCGGCCTTCTTTCCTCCCGCGCTTCTCCCTCCCTCCCTCCCTCCCCTCCCGCCGGGTGTCTGTCCGTCGGTATCAGGGACGCAGAAGGTGGGGTTTTGCCAAAATCTGAATTCCTGGCACCGGCCACGCGACTTTGGAGCCGCTCTCGGGGCCGGGGCCACCTTGCCAAGTGCAGCCGAGCTGTCCAACACCGTGCGCTGCTTCGCGAGAAAGTCACACTCGGACCCTTTGGCTGGATCCTGGGGATTTTTTTCCCCTTCTTTGCTTTTGCTGTTGGTTTCTTGAAAGGGCCTTTCTCTGAAGTCCACCTAAAGGGAATTCCTTTTTATTTTCTTCCTTTCCTTCTTCCTTTCTTCTTTCTTTCTTTCTTTCTTTCTTTCTTTCTTTCTTTCTTTCTTTCTTCCTTTTTTTCCTTTCTTTCTTCCTTTTTCTTTCTTTATCCTTTCTTTCTTCTTTCTTTCCTTTTTCTTTCTTTCTCTTTTCTTTCTTTCTTTCTTTCTTTCTTTCTTTCTTTCTTTCTTTCTTTCTTTCTTTCTTTCTTTCTTTTTCTTTCTTTTTTTTCCTTTCTTTCTTTCCTCCCTCCTTCCTTCTTTCTAAGCTATCTTTGGAACTTGACAGCTTTAAAGAAAAAAAAAAAAAAACAACAGGAGTGTGTTAGCTGAAATGACGGAAGATGCGTTCTTACTTTATTTCATTCGAGATTTCCGAGACGATGAAGACATTGGGGGAGACAAATGCAGTTCTCTTGGCAAATCAAAAGTGGATAATTCACCCCCGGGGGGCTGGGGCTGGGGCTGGGGCTGGGGCTGGGGCTGGGGTGGGGGGTGGGTGGGTGGGGTGGGGTAGGGAACGTTTCTGGAGAAAGTTCAGATTTTTGTCTTGGGGCAAGAATATGGAGAGTCAGAAAGGTACTAATGTCGGGGAAATAGTTGAATGATCCATGTAACATATCTGTAAAAAGACATTCTTTGGAAATGAACCTGTTTTTAAATTAATTCCACTGTTGACAGTGGCAATGGCAATAATGTTAACACGGAATAAAATTACACCTAGGATTTTTATGTGCAGTAGAGGCAATCCTTAACTCCCTGCCCCCGCAAAAGGGAATGCTCGAAAGCTAAGGGGATAGATGATGCTTGACTTTGAAATTAACAAGTTTTCCACGTCTTTCTGCAAATATGAAATGGAACTGGTGTTGCATTTCACTGACTTCACCCTATTTCCTTCATTAAATATTTCTCTAGTGTGTCAGTAGAACTGCCCCTTTTTTTTTTTTTGCTAGTCAAGAAAACAAATAATAAAAGATAGCCAGAAACCAAACAAGTCAAAAAAAAAAAACCCAAACAAAACAAAAACCCCAACTTTTTTACTATTTTAAAATGTCTATTGCTGTTGTTATTTATGCTCCCGGTAGACATCTGGGGGGCGGGGGTTTCTCAAGTTGCCATTGGAGTCACTCAGCATTGAGAGTTGAGGAAAACAACTTAAAGTTTGTGATTTTAAAAATGAGAAATTGTTAACATTTGTCTTTCTCACTAGAGAGGGTATTTAAAGGCAGACTTTCTGTTGTTAGTGTGAAGAGGTGTTTTGAAAACGACCTGATTTGTGTTGTGTGGGTGTCTGTGTGTGTAGCAATTATTATCCCTATCTTCTGTTTTGATTTTTCTTTCTTAAATCGTGGGACTACTTATTGCCCTTTAATTGCCTCATGGCCAAAGGCTTATTCATAATGCCTCTTGACTAGAGCCCTCAGAGCACTGGGCTTCTTCTTGAAGTTTGTGGGTGAGTTAATGAGTTGAATCTGCAACTAGGTGATTACCTGAATTCTATGCAAGATTGCTTTTGGTCTATGCATCCAAGAGTTTAATTTTTACTTTTAGATGGGTGTAAATACGGCAGGGTTCTGTGGGAGTTATTTAATTCATTATTTTTTGTTCTAGGCTGTCTTATTTAGTCTGTGATAGGAAACTTCCTCAAGTTTGCATTAACTGATTGACATTAACATTACCACCCTTTCTAGTTACTCGCCATTAGGTCAACAGCTCTGCAGTTTTTGCTATTGATGTTTAAAACATTATTGCTGCTAGTGAATCAGAATAGCTGCGTTTAAGTGTGGCAAACCTTACAGAGGGACGTTTCCCATTTCAATTTTTGTTTAAGGTGTCCTAAGTAATGATTAATATTCAGGATAGGCCGAATGTAAAATCTCGTGAAGAATAACAGTACACTGCCATAGATAATGGTGGCAATTTATTACAGTATTATTATATATATTTTTTACCTGTTCACAAGCCAGTTTTTTTTCTTTTTCTTTTTGCTTACTAAATGCGAAATTGAAACATGCATTGGCATCTGTTAACTAAATCATTAGTTTGCCATATTTTGCATGAGTGTTCACCAATCGTTTGTTTTCATTTATTTTTCTTAAGTTTGGTCAGAAACATCTATGAGACAAATCTTATTATCTTTTTCCATTAAGGGTGTGATTCAATTGTTTCATGCTAGTGAAATGCAAAGCGAAAAGAATTTAATGCTCTTTAAAGTTTTTGAATTGAATTTATTTAAAGGGCAAAAATGTGAAAGTATACACTTACATGGGAAGACAATCTGAACCTTAAACATGGACTACTTAGTTTAGAAGTATTAGGTTAATATATGCTGTTCAATATTGTGTTTTTTGTAAAAATTACGTTGAATAAAATTAAGTCAATAGCACTCATTCATGCATAACAGGGAAACAAGCATTTTTAAAAACCGATTGATCAGTTTTTGCAATAATGTACAATTGCTTTGTTTTTTAAAAAATAGTACATTGCTGCTTCTAAGATAACTTATTATTTATTATGCCTCCTTTATTAATATGCATGCTGTCTGACTTTTTTTTAAAGGACATAAAGGAGGACTATACACTCGAATAAAATATTTTCAAGCAATTAACCATTCTAATGAATGAACTGATATGGAAATTGATTGTTCTCATCTTCTTCCTTCCAGATCTTAGATGAGTTTTGCAATGTGAAGTTCTGCATAGATGCTAGTCAACCAGATGTAGGAAGCTGGCTCAAGTACATCAGGTTCGCTGGCTGTTATGATCAGCACAACCTCGTTGCATGCCAGATAAATGACCAGGTATGTTGTAAAGATTTTCTTGTCTTTCTTTGAGAGCACTAAAGTATCAGTGAAGCCTGAAGAATAAAAATAACAGTGAGCTGCAGTAGACCCTTGTGGCCTGTTTGTTGATATGGTGAAAGGTAATGCACAAATATGAGTAAGATGCAGAATAAAGTTATTTGCAGTACTACTTTCTTTCAGTGCTACTTTTTTGGGTAGCTTACTCACTTTGTGACTTTATAAATGCTCCAGTTTTCTGAATGTGCTTGAACGATTTAAGGACAGTGTGCTATTTATTGCTAGTTGTTCTTTACCTTTTTTTCTTTACCACCATAATAGGGAAACATTCATAGAGAGTATTGAGCAACTCAATAACACTTTATGAATTTGTGCAGAAATTGGAAGTGATACACTTGAAATATTATATAGATTTTACTTGAAATAGTAGGTAGATATATATATATATATATATGTATGATCTACATGAGGACTTATCTGACTGTGCATTTTATATTGATTTGCCTATTTATAAATGAGAAACACTTTTAGGTTAATCAAAATATTCTCCCCCCCCCCCTTTTTTTTGTATATGTGAAAAGTTAAAAAATATCACTGCTGGAAATTGCTTTATGGAGGCCCATGCAGTGAGGTTAACTTTAATAACAATAACTATGAAATAAGATCATGAAAATATCATGAAGCATATTTTGCACTCAATAAAGTTAGGTTATGAATCTTGTAACTTAGTATGACAATACCTAAAACAACAAAAGGTTTTAGCCTGTTAATTTTTGTTTTATAAACACTGTTGGGTTAGAATTTAATTATGTTGTCCATCATTTATTTCTTTTAACCCAATGGTTACCTAAATCAAATATGTTTCAAAGATCATATTAAAATGGTTGTTTGGCAAACTTACTGTGAAAATCACCACCAAGAAAAAGAAAAGTTTAAATTAGATGTTTCCAATTGAAAGCTGTTAAGTAATGTTAGCGTCATATGGTCTAAGACTCTATTTCAATCATCATTATGAGATTATTCTTTGGCATTTTACCAGCCACCAGATAATTTTTCCTGACGAAACTGTAGAAGAGGTAGTAAATTGTAAAATTAGGTTTAAATGGTATCATTTAAAAATCTTCAACATATATCCAAAATAATAACCCAATCAATTATTTTTCCCTTTGCTGCAAGAAAACAAGAGGCATTATTGACAAAGGAAAACATTATTAAATTCGCTATTGATTGAGAGCAGAAAATATCCCAAGTCCATCATATGAGTTACTGTCACATCAACAGCGAACACTTTTTGAGCATACACTATTTGTAGATGTGGGAAATGCATAGGTGTTGTGAGTGAATGAATTTTTCATGTTATGTTTCCTACAATAAAGGAGCTGACGGACCTCAAAAGGCAGCTGTAGGAGGAGATAATGTAGTTATATCATAATAGTTATTTGCTGTCTATACCTACTGACAATAGGAGCTATCTCCTTGGACAGATAAAACTGTTGTAGGACCAATGAAAGGATGGGGTAAGAATGGGACATGTGGCCAAAACATTTTTTCATTTAATATTTATGCATCTACTATTTTATAGTAAATATACTCATCATTGGGAATCTTGATTGCATTAAAAAAAAGCAAAACTACTTTGCTATTGCTAGCCATGAATTAGGTTGCTTTCTAGGGTAGGCATTTATAATTTTAACACGGTCACTTTTGAGGCACACATTGTAAAATATACTGCTTTCAAAAGAAAATATGCTGGCTTCAGACCATAACGAATAGCATGTTTACTTTTTTAACTGAAGAAATCAGGGGAAATTGTTAATCAGGAAAAAACATAAAAGGCCAATATTAGACACATACCTATTATTTCTGTAAGCACTCGTTTTAAATTTATGTATTTTGCTGGCAGAAATCTAAGATGGTAACAGAGTACATATCAAATAACATAATTGTGAAATTGACATTACATGGTCAAGTAAGTTCACCCATAAACAACGAGAGAGGAAAGTCAGAGGTAAAAGTCAGATTTGTATGATAGGCGATATATGCATACAATCATACTTAGCCCAGTTGACAAGACAAAAGAGAACAGATACCCAAATAATGTATGCATATTTTATAAACATATTCTTCTATAAGCTTGTATACATAGTTCTAAAAGTTAATTAAGACTACAATTTCAGACAGCTTTGAATTGTGAATGTTAGACCAGGTGCAATGATATAAGAAAGAGCTGACCTAAGAGATTCTCTAGGTCTGGTTTTTGTTTTTGGTTTTTTTTTTTTTTCCTGCTCTCTTTTCCATGAGGAATGAGAGCTGCCAAATGGTGAATAAGCACAACTCATCACATAATGAACACTCCCATTGTGTGAGATATTATTTAATGTCCTTAAAGAGAGACCCTGGACCAGGAGTAATTACTAGACACGAGCAACATCAACTCACCTGTACAACACAGTAGCAGATGAAGCGCTCTCAAGAAACTGTAAAAAAAAAAAAAGTGTTTCTCTTTGCTCCAATTCTTAGATAGAGCTCAAGTTTACATAAAATGAATTTTAATAAGAAGACAGGCGTTAAGTCCTGGGCTACAGGGAAGAAGGATGTCAGATGAATCTTTCAACTGTAGTCTAGTCATTACAATAATTATGATAATGCACAAAGAAGGGAAAAGATGGCCCAGAACAAAACAAGGGTGTACAAATTATAGCTCATTTTTGCAAAGATGATATTTTTAGAAATTCTGATGTTAAAGATCAATGTGGATCAATTAATCAATGTGGATCAGCTTTATAATGATGTGGAGGAATTCTGTAAAAGAGAATAAATGTGCTTGCTGAGATGATAAGAGAGGTTGGTAATAGTGAGACAGTCAAAACATGTGGACTGGATAAAACCCATACTTGATTTGTTTAGGGGTAAAGAAGTACTTAGAAACAGCACGGATTTTGATTTTCAAGTAAAGTTGAAAAAAGGATGTCATCTGGTTTGTCTCATAAAAACAAAGGCCATGCGATTAACATTTTCCTAATACCTCTATACAAGCATTTTATTTGAGGGGATTTTCCCAAGTTTGAATTTTCCAGTAGATTTCTGTGAGTTATTTTATTTCAGGGTCCTTCCCGCCCCCCCCCCCCCGCCCCCCAGGCCAGAGTGAGCTTTGTGGCAGTTTTCTTTCCTAATGCTTCCTAGAAAGACTCAACCTTATTGTTTTTAGATGTTTCTTCATGTTTTCAAAATTATTGTTAGTGATGTTTTTGGAGATAGCAACTCTGAAAACACTGTAATGAACGGTTAAAATCATAATTTCTAAGTAGCTGTAGCTCCTGGCTGCTAGCCTTTACCACCTTCTGGAAAATACTCTGTTAACTATAGTAATCTATCTTTGTAGAAGAAGGCCACACCAAAGACACTAGTAAATTAAGCTCCAATCACATTCAAGTCATAAAACAGAAGATCTATAATAATATCCAAGGTTCTTTATCCTTGAAGTTCTAATTATTTTCCCCATATTCCTCAAAGTTCCTGTACAATAATATTACAGAGCCACACTGCTGTGCCCATAGCATTTAGCTGGGAATTTTTCTTGAGACAGACAATGCTTCAATATTTTTACATTTTAACAGTCTGAAATTGTCCCCAGTTGCTTTCAGGACCAAGAGCTGGTACTGGGAGGAAAAGCAGAGAGTTGGGTGAAGAAAGTTCTTTCCAGAATAGGTTCTCAGGAGGACCAAATATGTAAGGGAAGCGTGAGAACAGTTAATTATTTTGAATTTCATTTACATCTGGATACACCCATGTGTTTAATGTTAAGTAGGCAAACGTCTAGTTGATTTGTTGAGCTTTTCTTTCCTTCTTTTCTTTTCATTCTTTTCTTCTTTCTTTCTGTCTTTTTTTTTTTTTTTCCTGGATATTCTGATGTCCTTTCCTTTGATGTTTATAGATAACTTTACAAACTATTCTGCGGGGTGGATGTAGCACATTGCTTTAGATTTGGTCTCACCTTGCTCTTACCTTTCCCTCCACTCTTTGATAAGTTCCCTCATACCTCTGTATTTCTGTACCTTCACCTTGAACAAAGGCAAGGTGACCCATAGACCCCTTATGCACCTCAAACAAGGCCAGTTCTCTATCTCCATGCTATGTTTGCAAATTTGGGGTACTTTTGCAATAGCTAGCTCTTTGCACACAGTTTTTCCTCTAATACCTCTTCGCGGTGAGACCACATTGGTTGTAATCAGACAGGTCACTAAAGCACGATTCATAATAACTTGACTTTTTGGACCTAAGACCTGCCTTTCCGCTCTTGATCATGAGAATGATCTGGGCGTGTGCTTGGGCGGGGGGGCGGTAACATTTCATATGTATGTATGTGTTCTGCATCCTGGAGAGGAACAGGGTTTCACTCAAACTCCTGGCCTGCCCTTAACATGGTCTATAACTGGAATAAAGTTCTCAGAAACCCAAGACATTATTAATCTTGTCATTTACACAAGGTGATAAGTCCTTTCATTTTTAAACAGGCCCTTGACAGCTGGTATTTAGTAAGTAGAATAAGAGAAGTCTGCTGTTCACTTCGAATAAAAAGAAATGTGTCAATAAGAGATTATCCAATGCCTGATGTATATTTTGAAGAAATAAGATATAGAGGAACGAGCGCCCCTCAGAGAGCTGAAGGTCAGCATTCACTCGGGTTTTTGCCAGCTCTCTTGTGGTTAATGAACGGCAGCAAGACTCGACAGTGTTTTCAGTTGGAACAGGCATTGTTCTCGTTTGTGCTTTACCTTATAAAGTTTTAACTGCTTCCAGGACGATCGTGGCTGAATTGGCACACCCACTTTCCCTCTCCTTAGGTCCACGTCAGTGGTTCTATCAAGACGGCCGTGACACTAGGCCAGTATTATTACTGCAAGCTTATTATGGGCTCAATTATCAAGTTATTTTCTTTGGCTTTTTACGGAGGAAAAAAAAATGTTTTCCTGAATTATTCAATTAATGCAATTTGGGCGAAAAAGCAGGGAAGACCAGCTATGTAGAAAGCAAAATGTAATTTGTTCGCCTCTTTCCACTTTTTAAAAATGTTTGCGTCAACTGTCAGGTAATTTGTTAATTTGCTCTTCCTTTACAAGGATTTCTGTCCACATTTTCTATGACCTCTTTTGATGTTAAAATTATTATTGGCTTTGGGCATTTTCTTTGCTTTCCTTTTAAGTCAAGTTCCACTTTTATACCAAAGTTATGCTCTGCTGTTTTAAGATGAGTGCCAGCTGGCAATACCCAGAGACTGGCCTTGTGAACAGGGCCTAGGCTGACTTTGGGGGGGATGTTGTCTGGCTGATAAGTTACTTCCTTCACCCGAAGATGAAACTATCTCAGGCATAGTTTGCCATTTGATATTCACGTAATAAGACAAACAGCACTGCCCTTTTGGGGGGGAGGGCCTCCCCCCAAAAAGTTTCCCTCAAGTAATGATGCTTAGGACAGAAAACAGCCATAACACTACGCAGGCTAGGAGTTTTATGAAGATTCACCCGTCACATAAGTTGAAAAAGTGGGTAACCTGAAGTATTCTGTGCACGTTTTAAGTAATTAGTGTTTGCATATGTAGAACACCTGTCATTCAGGAAGATGTCAAAGCATCACATCCATGCTAGAGTCCAGCTAATTCTGGAATGGTGCCGAAAAGATAGTCATCAGAATGCATTAAGATCCATCAAGGAGGAAAACATGTTGGTCAAGGACACAAGAAAAGCCTCCAGCCTACTAAAAACCCCAAACATGTGATCTTTAGCTTCCTCATCGTGTTATGATGAAACTCTTCCCAGGCATGCTGAAACCATTCAGAATGATCAGTTTTCATAGAATTACATGAAATGGCCACATTTAAGACAGGTGCCTACTGGATAATTCTTGTGGGAATTGTAGAGTGATCCTTAAAGGTCATTTAATGGAAACTTTCAAGGCTTCCAGGCTGGGTACACTGTAGGCTCCAGATACAATAATTGGTGGATCTTTATCATCTGCTCTATTTATACAAACTAAAACCAACAGTCAGTTCTCTGTTTTGTGTCATCCAGCAAATTATACCTGGCTTTCTCTTCATGTTATTAATAAAGAGATAAAAATGGAGGAAAAAGCCTCTCCTCCGGTAATATTTTTGTCCTGAAAATAACCAGTGGATACATACTGTTTGGATGTAGGAGGACGGTACCTCATAGTTCTCAAAATATCTTTTAGTCTTTAGACTGTCATCTTAAAGAGGAATATGGTAAGCCATCTCCTTGGAGAAATTAAGGAAACTGAGGGTGGTTTGCTTTGGCAGAACTTGGCCATGATAAAGCTTCCATTCTGCGGGACAAATGTCTCTCTGTTCTGTCATCAGTCTCTCTGTCTCCTGAAGACACTTCTCATTATCTCTTACCAGTTAGGCTGAGAATGTATAATAGAGTCCCTCTTGTTGAGACTAAAAGCTTGACATTACTCCTGCCCTCCTGAACATTGGGGTTTCCCACATTGCTATGGGTTCCAGACCGTGTTTTCTAAAGCCAGAACACATGCACACATTGTCTTTGGCAACCTGACGTTAACTCTCTGCAGCACCAAGGCTGACAGATGTGTTCATATCTAATGTTGACTTTGTTCCGATATGCAAACTGTCACCTACCTCCCCTCCCACCTAGCTTCCAAATGTTAAAGCTCCACTCAGCCTTTCCTACTCTGCTGACTGCTAAATTGCATGAAGTATAGAAAATAAAGCATTCAGGCTGAATGTTGGGAGCTGGAAGAGGGAAAAATCAACTGTCAACTTCAAAGCGAGAAGACAGCAATAGTCTGAAAAAGTTGTCTCTCAGTACAGATTCTGCAGGGAGTACATTTCTCTATTATTTCAATTATTACAACTTCCTGAATAGGTTGAAGGTCATTCATAATTCACACTTCTGTCATTTTTAGACATGCCAAACGCAGTCTATTAAGCATAAATAAAACTTCAGTGCTTGACCAGGAAAAATAAACGGGGTTTGTAACAATGAGGCCTTGTTCATCTTTTTAAAAGTAAATGATGTGTTTTCTTTTTTTTTTTTTCTTCTTATTTTCCCCCCTGTGCACTGAATTTCTCTTCTGTCTCAATAGTACAAGCACAATACTTTAAATTGATCCAAGCATAGCAAACTAGACTGTAAGTCTGGTCTGACAGATTCTAGATTTTTCTATTTTATAGGATAATAAACAAGAACCCACATTATTACCATTTATAAATACAAATAGTAGCATTGTCTATTTGATGGAGGACTAGTTTGAACACAGGCCTTGACAGTATAAAACAGAATTCGTCTGAAGTCTTTTATAGCCTATTAACTTTCCTGTTGGAATGCTTGTAAGCGTCCATGCTCTTTTTAGTGCTTGTGCTCCTGGACTTAAATAACAAAAGAACAGAAATATTTAATAAAATAGGATTAATTCCAATTCCAACTATATATAACTATATATAACATATATTATATACAACATTCTGTATATAATATATAATTACACATCGCTTATATGATATATAATTAGAATTAAGCATATGCCATTAAACGTTCATTTACATTAGTACATAAAGTATGAGATTGCTCATATTTTATGCAAATTTAAAATTTCCCCAAGGTGTATACTTTCCCACATTTATATATATATATATATATATATATATATATATATATATATATAATACATAACATACTTCAACACATTTATACTTATATATATCATTGTATGAAAATATATCTTTTGGAAGTCTAAAATTTGTTAAATCAAATCCAATCACCACTGCCTTTTATCCCTAGCTTAGCCTTGTGAATATTAACTGAACGGATATTCTTTTGGCATTTGGAACTGGTTTCAAGGTTTGATTAAAATACATTAAGTATAATAATTATGTTTGGAGTAATTCCTATGTAGATGTACATAATATTACATTTATGCCTTAAATCATGAATTTTGCCACTAGTAAAAGTGAACAGCTTGGGGAATTTCTAGTTTTATTTTCAAATACTCAAATGATTTGGAATGAAAAAAGAAACATTCAGAAATTCCACTACTGTGCTATCTTAGCAAATTTAGAAAATTAAAAACTCTGAAATGGGGGATCCCTGGGTGGCGCAGCGGTTTGGCGCCTGCCTTTGGCCCAGGGCGCGATCCTGGAGACCCGGGATCGAATCCCACATCAGGCTCCCGGTACATGGAGCCTGCTTCTCCCTCCGCCTGTGTCTCTGCCTCTCTCTCTCTCTCTCTCTATAACTATCATAAATAAATAAAAAAAAAATTAAAAAAAAAAACTCTGAAATGATCTATTAAAACAGTTACTATAAATATTTATTCTTATAAATGAGTCTTCTAGAGATCAAGATATAATATTCACACTTATAAAGATAGAAATAGAGCTTTTTGGAAGAATAAAAAGAGTACCTGAAGATATTGGGAAATTTAAATTTTTTATATGATAAAATGAAAAAAACACCTTAACTTTCAAAAGTGTCAAATGTACACACAGGTCACGGTCATAACATGGTGTATTTCTGGTATTTGTTACTTGCTACCAAAGAGAAAACTCTAGAGGAGTTAACACACTTTAAAAATACTTATCATGACTTTTAAAAGAATGGAATTTTTATATCTTCCTATTTTCTTATTCTCTAAGGCCTCGTTCCTCTTATCTTTCAACTTATATTGTCAGGAATTGAGTTTTTTCCTTCTTGTAAAAGATTCCGAGAGAGATACAGCAAAATAATAAACCGACAGCCCTTTTGTATCAATTTGAACTTTTTCTAAGTCTTTGAGACTTTGGAGTCCCTCTTTACATACTTGAATTTGAATTCATCACAAAATCCCAGATCCAGGACATTTTTATTCTGGATGTAGATAGCTTTTTCCATAAACCCCCCTCCCCTGATGGGAGAGGAGAATTCAACAGAGTAATGATTCCCTTCCATTTTTCCCCAACACAAAAACCAGAGAGGTTACATTGGTAGGATCTCTGCTTCTGGTACGTAAGTCAGATGACATATAACTCATAGGACTGCAGTAGAGCCGAGATTTTGAGAATACACTGAGTTCAAAGACATTATGGTTATATATTTTATGAGCATGGCCAAGAATACCTAATGTACAAACCTGTGGGGAAAAGCTACTTAAATCACTTCTGTTATTGATTATATTTTTATTTGCTGAAAGACCTATTTTTATCATATAAAAGCAGAGATGTGATACCTTATTTTCTGAAAGTCTTGATTCCTCCAAGATGACATTCCATCATTCCTCCACATAATTGTTTTGAGGCAACAAATCGTCATTATGTTTTTGTTTTAAACTCCTCCTCTTGCTTCTCAAAGGCTTGTAGAGTGAATTATTATTGCTAGAACATAAATTAATGTCCTATGCAGACATCTCTGGATTCGAGCATTCAAATTATATTTTTGGGTCGTTGTAATTATAGGTGGAAAAACATAATGTTACCGAATCTCTCTAAGATCCTAAGAGATGAGTTATAAAGAGGATCACAAGTGGCAGCAACACCTCGAAAAAACCCACTAGATCTTTAAGGGTGTGGTAGATGGGACTTTGAGGCACATTCTTATTGCTATATGAGGAAGCGTGCCCAGAATCTGCCCTCATTACGTCTGGTGCTTGCCAGTTCTTTTCAAACCTCAGTTTCATGAGCACCATAAAAATTCACTTAAAATCGAAAAGAACACCCTGAAGTTAAAACCCACTCTGCTTTGCCTTGCCTTTCGTGGCCTGGAATGTCACCTTTTACCTCCAGTAAATAAAGCCAACATCAACACTCTTCCATGTCTTTTATTTTTTATGCACTCAATATTCTTCACATGACAGTCTGGACACTTACAGGGAATTACCGTGGTGATCAATGTCCCTGCGAAGAGAATTGTCTCTATACTGTATACTTACAACATACCTATCATTTTCTTTTGTTTCTTGGACTGTTCACATTGGATTGAGTAAATCTAAAATGGAATTAAAAGAGACGTGATTAATACTGGACCACAAAGAAATCATGATATCATAATACTTTCTTAAAATGACCTTGTGTGTGTGTCTAAGCAGCGTTCCCCAACAGAGACAATTGTACCGTGTGACGATCTTTCAGGGTATTGTCTCTTTAACCTCACTATTTCCGAGAAGCCACCGAAAAGTTCTAATATGTCACAATTCAAATGTCAACATGTTGTTGGAAAGGAAGCTAATAAGTTAAACCTTTGAGAGATGCCAAAAAAAGAGGTGATTCAAACTGTTGAGAGAAGTCCATTGTTTTCTAAGGGGAAACAGAACTCCAGAATGAAATAGGGTGCTTATAAGCCTTTAACTGGAAGGTTTAGGGGGAAAAAAGGCGAATGCACAGTAATTTTTCTCAGTCTGATAAACTTTTTGAACAGAGCTATCCCTCTTAGTGTACTTCCAAAACCAGGAAACTGTGCAGAGTTAATAAGATACAAACTGCAAACTCACTGATTTTTTGTAGAAATAACACACAACAAGGAGTAATTTTCTTAAGACAGTCTAGAGTCTATCTATGGGTAGATGTGAAGAATCTTAGGTTATATTATAACGCATTCTAGCAAAATTTTGCATTTGGCATTATTTCCTATAAACCAATTTAACGTGATTAAATTACTGTTGATTGGGGAAAAGAAAGATTTTATTTTGACAGGAAAGAAAGTAGTCAGAAAACACTCCTCATTGAGTGATTTTTTTTTTTTTGATTTAGCACAATTTGTGCTGTGATGTTTTTTATAGAAAAATAAACAATTGGACTTTAGAGCCACCTACTGGAATAAAGAGGCACATACTTAAATTTGATGTCTTCTGCTTTTCAAAAGATAAATAGATAAATACCGTGAAAGTTATGCACATTTCTGCTGATCTTATAAGATATGCATTTACTCAGTTTTTCTCAGTTTGAAATGTCAAATATCCTGCAAGAAACCAACATAGTTAAAGCAATATGCCCTCTAAAGATATGTATTCTCACAGTTCTTGGTAACTTGTGTGAGTTTTTTCCCCATTGGATTGAGACTGAGCAGAATTGAATACTTGGTTTTGTTGTTGTCTTTGTTGCTCTGGTGGTTTTGTGCATGTGTGTGTGTGTGTGTGTGTGTGTGTGTGTGCGTGTGTGTGTGAATGTCACTGGTTTCATTTTCACCGTTTTTCGGTTAACCATTTTCACGGTTAATTGTATAACCTCATTCTTTCTTCCACAACCCCGATCTGGTCTTGGAATTGTTGTTTAATAAATAGTCTTAGATTACAATTAAAAAAAATTTTTTTTGGTGGTAAAATGAATAAGCACCTTAAATGTTTTCATGATTAAGTGCTTTTTCATTGAGATATGATTGATGTGTAACATTATATTAGTTTCAGGCGTACAGCATGAGAATTAGGTACTTGTATATATTGTGAATTAAAATGCTTTTATAAATGAAAAACATCCTGAAGCTTGGACAAGTACGTTGGACAGTGACTTTCCTAAGGTCACAGAGCTGGTTGGGGGAAAGGTAGGCAGCTCTCAGAAATTATAGGTCCACACATTTGCGCCACGGCTTTTTAGTTAGTCATTAACGAATTTATTAAATTCTTTCTCTTCTCAGCATTTTGCTAGAAAGCAGGGGAATAAGCACCACCCCCTACCACCTTGGTGAATGAATCGATTAAAGGCATACCGCCTGCTTTCAGAGAGCTGGGGCATGAGGGCAAGCCCTGGATCTTGGTGAGAGAGGGATTAAGCTTTTAAAAAACAAAATATTCTTCTTTGACTATTTTTGCTAAAGCTCAGTTCTTTATGTCATGTCCTTCCAACCTATTGCCTTAAAAACACCCATGTTGAGATGGTGCTGCTTCTGAGGATGTGCTGAGGGGTGGCTATAACCCTGTCCCCCTTTGCAAGGCTACTGCTAGATAAAGCCCGACACAGTCAGCTCTGTGAGTTCCTGTGTGGCTCACTAGAGTGAGGAATTCAGAGAAGGGAAAGTCCTTCACTAAACATTACACGAGGTATATATGCCACAGGAAGCCTTGTATTAAGACAAGGCTTGTCTTAGTTGTATTAAGACAATTTGCTTGGCGAAGCAGGATTTGGAAGAGATTTGTGAACTGGCACGAGCGCCACAGCTTTCCATTTGTCATCAGAAGGCTAATTCTCAGTACACAAAACAGGACGTCACACTTGTTTTGACAAAAATTTAAAAAAAAATATATTTTTTTGTTAAGGTCTGAGAAAATGTACAGATATTAGTGTTGTATCTTGCTCTTCCTTAACATTCACTTCTGTCTCTCTTCCCACCCCACCCATTTCTGGTCTTTTGAAGATATTTTATAGAGTAGTCACAGACATTGCACCAGGAGAGGAGCTCCTGCTGTTCATGAAGAGTGAAGACTATCCCCATGAAACTATGGCGCCGGATATCCACGGTTAGTACTCCTCCACCACCATCCTCACTGCCCTGGTTTGGTGGCTGTGGCGAAGCATCCCCATGAGTTCATCACACATGGCATTTGTCAGTTTTCCTGGCTCTTCAGTATCAGTTTTAACAAACTCTGTCTTGCGACTGGCTCTTTTCTTGGCTTGACATCTGGCTAATGTAACTGTGGAGCTCAAGCAAGCAGAGGTCCTCCCTCAAGTGGAGGGCAAAGGAATTTTGAATATTTCGACTGAGATATCACCTGGTTAAAATTTGTCAGGGCCTTAGACTATGGTGAGAATCCTTTCATTGTAGAGAAGTCATTTCAGGGCCCTCGGTTGCGGGGCTCACAAATCTAGTGGATGTTTCTTCCCATCTAATGTTCTCTTCCTGGGAAAAGTGTGTCAATGTGAGTAAAATCCTAGCCAGCATGACCACATGGGAGAGGGTTGGGAGGATGGGGACTGGGACAAAAGGACACATGAGAAAACTTTACAGCCAGAGAAATTTTTACTTGCCAGAGACCTAAATTGAATGAAGGGGGGACCGAAACAATTACAATGACTATGTATGTGTGTACAGGACAGATAAAGAGAAAATTCTACCCACATTGATTTGTATCATTGAGATGAGAATTTAATACTTTTTTTCTTTTTCTTATTTCTCTTAATATAACATGATTTGGTTCAATATAACCTAGTAGTATCTTTAGAGTGTTTTTTAGTTGGAAGGATCATTGGGAAGGGTTACTCATCCCGACTTAGCTGACAGGTGGCGATTGAGCCACCTCCCATCCCTCTGGCATTCCCAATGGGAAAACCTCAGTCTCTGCTTCTAGAGCTCCTCTGAAGGAAGCTACCAGTCTTGGCTGGCTCTTTACTTGAACATTTTTTTCCTTTGGCTGGGCTGCATTCTGCCTTTTTTGTAGATTATAGCAGTTATATTTTGGGGAACTTTTTGGAAATTATTTTCTTCTTAGAAACCCAGGGTTTTCAACCAGCCGGGTAGAGTTTCAGCCTGAACAGGGAGCCTGACCCAGTGGGGTCTGTGACAGCTGAGCGTGCTTCTAGGCTAAGAGACATAATCTGGGCTTCTCTAGTGCAAGGCAACTTTCATTGGTCAATATTAGGTCTAAAAAGGTTTTCTAACAATTATTTTTAGAAATCTAAACAATTAGTCTACTATTCAAAAAAAAAAAAAAACCAAATGGACATTAAATGGACGTATTTTTTTAGGGCTACCATCCTTTCTTGAACCCATCAGTTGCATTTTGTTTTCATTGTGTCATACCCATATCCATATATATGTATATATACACAACAATGCATTATATGTAATGGTTATGGTGTGTAAGTAGTGGTTTGTGTTTTATAATTCCAGGATTTCACATTGCTTAGGAGAGAGAAAAGAAAACACATGCATTGCACACCTACTATATACCAGATACATGCTCCTCATTTATTATATCATTTGGTCTTACACATAGATTAAACCCATAAGAGAGGAATCATTTCTATGATACACATAGAAAAACTGAGGCTACCTTAAGCAAGGTAAATTGGCCAAGACCACACAATCAGCTTTCAAATCAAGGTCTTGCTGTCTCTAGAACCTAGGCCTTTTCTGTACATTCTGTGGCCTGGAAGTTCTGTTTGTATTCAGACTGCTGCTGAGACCCTAAATGTAGATTATTATTATTATTATTATTTTAAAGAGAGTGAGTGGGAGTGAGTTGGGTGGGAGCATAGAAAGAGAGAGAGAAAGAGACAGAGAATCCCAAGCAGGCTCCACACCCAGGTAGGGATCAATCTCATGGCCCTGAGATCATGACCTGAACTGAAACCAAGAATTGAACTCTTAACCGACTGAGTCACCCAGGCGCACCCTAAATGTAGATCTGAAATATGTGAATAATGTGACAGATTATAGGAAATGCTTCCATTACCTGGTTAATGTCATCGAGAAACCTGACTTTAGAGCGGAGGCGATTTATTTGAGAATACCTCTCTTTCCTTAAGCCTCTACAATCCAAAGTTGACACACATATTAAAATATATAGCGATCTTTACCGTCCTGGCCCCCTTCTTTTTGGTTTAGTTCGAATGAAACCAGTATTGTTATGTGGGTTATAGCCGTGGTGTCCCATTTGACTTCCACTTAACTTCTCACACTCCAGCTAGGCTTTCCGACTTTCACTGGCTTTCTGTTCCCTTCTTGGCATGGACCCCGAAGGCCCCTGGTGAGCCACTATGCGCTCTTACTTCTCTTCCCATTGCTTCTCTAAATTCACCCTATCAACCTGCCCTCTTTGACTACAGCCCTGCCTTTCCACAAGCTGCCATGCCCTTCCTGGCCTTTATCATTACTCCACATCATTTCCACGGCCTGAAACATCCTCTCTCATCCCACTTCACCTGGTTGATGCTTGCTCCTTACCAAGCCTTTTCGGAACCTCTCTCCCTCAGATTAGATGGATTAGACACGTTCCTCTGGGCTCCCCTAGGCCCTATGCATGCATCTGTCATAAAATATATCACACTCTATTTGTTCACATGTGTATCCCCTTGAGCTTCTTATATAATCATTCCCTAGCAAAATGCCTTGCATTTGTTGGTGACTAAAATATTCCCACAAAAACATCCAGCCAGTGAGCAACTGGCTATAGGTCGTGGCTGTAGGTCTATAAAACAGGGATTATGTATCATGTTGCCCTGGGTGTCTTTCCAGCATTGTGAGCTGTTTTCAAGACTTCGGTGATTGCATCTGTGTGATCTGTGCATAGTATGGCCTCACGAGTGGGCTAAAAGCTATTCAGATGGAAAGAATAGGAACAATACCATCACTCCCTGACACTTTATAGCCTTGTTATCACTAGTTCCCCCCATTACCATTTATTTATCTTACTGATTCAAAGTGCAAATTCATGCTATGTTTGCTGTTTAACAAGGCCCTGCCAATTAGCACTGGCCATAGGGTAACATAACTTAGCCTACAAGGATTCTAAAAGCAATCTGTGTCCTGTTTTGTGGTAACGATGAGTGTGATGAAACATCCCAATCTACTGCTATTAACCAGGTATAAGCATGAGTCAGATGGGGACTCTGCGTCCCACATGCCTTCCAGGTAACATGGCACAGTGAGAAGTGTTTGAGACAGAGATGGGTTCAAATCCTGACCCAACCACTTGGTTCTATAGTCCTCGACTTGTTACTGAACTTCTCTGAGCTTCCGTAGCTTCATCGGAAAATGGCATAAAAATCCGACCTATAATTTCTCATGACCAAATTTGGAGAAATATCAGTAGTCCATGAAGAGTGTTGAGGAAATAGACAATGCATGGTCCGCAGTCATCATTACTTTGAATGTCCTGTGGATAGTCACCTCTAGGAGGGTTAACGCCATAAAGTTTTACCTTATGGTAAGGAGGCTATACTGTAGCCACAGGACCACATTATCATGCGAGGCTCTGTCCTGGCTTCTCTACGGGTATTATTTTTAATTCAGGTTAAAATGGAAGTGGTAGAAATGACAACTAAATCATTTCTAGTATGTCTTCCATAATTCAATAAGAACTGCCAGTTTGTGGTGACACTTCCTGACCGCCCGAGCCTGGTAACATCTGAATTATTTTCACAGAAGAACGGCAATATCGCTGCGAGGACTGTGACCAGCTCTTTGAGTCCAAGGCTGAACTAGCAGATCACCAGAAATTCCCCTGCAGCACCCCTCACTCAGCATTTTCAATGGTGGAAGAAGACTTTCAACAAAAACTCGAAAGCGAAAATGATCTCCGAGACATACATGCGATCCAGGAGTGTAAGGAATGTGACCAAGTTTTCCCCGATTTGCAAAGGTTAGAAATGGCATGTTGTGCTACGGAACATGTTTATTTACTCTGCAGTAAAGTGTTGTTGTTATGCGGTCGGTATGCTGGATTTTCAGAATCGATGCAGATGGAAAATTTGGAACCGCGATGGGCCTGACAAAGTGTGTTAGTGACCTGTTCAGAAATCGGTTTTCACTGGAAATTGTTATCTGTCAAATGTTGACAAGGGAGTTGGAATTAGTTGTTTTGATGCTAGACAGAAAATAATATGTTTATGTTTATTTAAGCAGTTATCGGCCACTGAAAGCCTAACCTTACAGCATAAGATATGACTTAGAGGAAGAATCAAGATTGCTGCAACAACACTGATGCCGATTAAAGTAATCATATGTCCAACAGTAAAGCGGCCTCTAGAAACATCTAGATGATTAAAAAAAAAAAAAAGATTGGTTCTGGAATATACTTAATGAAAGATGATCTTTTGAACTGTGTAAACTGTGGATTTAATTTCAACTATTTATCTAAACTGCACATAGATAAAAGAATAAGAAAATCATGCCCAGTGAAGAAAGTGCTCCGTTTCCCAAA
Organism: Vulpes vulpes; assembly: GCF_048418805.1. Taxonomy (NCBI): domain Eukaryota; kingdom Metazoa; phylum Chordata; class Mammalia; order Carnivora; family Canidae; genus Vulpes; species Vulpes vulpes. The sequence continues at coordinate 40,426,526 of NC_132782.1, forward strand.
AGGGAAAAAACAAACATGATCTAAATGAAATTATTCTTGAATACTTATTTTTAACAAAGTGAAAATAATATATCAGCAATATATTAACTTTTTATAGGCTTTTGAACTTCATTCAAGAACTTTTTTTTTTTTTTTTTTAGTTTCTGTGAAAGGAAACAGCAACCCTGGAGCCTACCCTTGAAAATCTACCTTGATAATTATGCTATAGAATAGTCTTTCAGATCAGGGATGTATCTAACCAGCTAACAGGTTTTCTGTTTCTACCTAATGGTTTTTGCCTTGGCCCACAAACAGTTTTAATAATTGCATTCATTTCTTTGCTTTTAAATCCAGAAACGATCCTTGGAACCTAGAATTGGAATTTCAAATGAGCATAACGTTGTATTTAAGTGGGTATGGTAGTGTGTCAACTGGCCTTACTCAACACTGTGAATTACTCATGGTTTATCTTGGACACTCCACCTAGTGCCCTTGACTATTTTGTTTCCTTTCTTTTCTTAGCACCTTCTCTCCTTTTCTCTCCTCTTTACCTCTGTAGACTGCCTTGCATCCTCTTCTCTGGCTAGGCTTCTTACAGGAAAAGAATCCATACAGTAGCCCTTGATTTTAGCACATATGTAACTAAAAAAGCATCAAGTATAACCCATTCCTTGAGGAGACTGAGTCAAATGAATGAGTTCATTTGAAAATTCAGGCCTAATTTAGCTTTTAGAGTGAAAAGGGGAATGAGTAAAAGGGCTTTCCCAGTACCCTTTAAACTCATCTTTACTATTTAATATAAATCCATGTGGAGAATAAATCTGTTATAGATGTTTGGTAAAACATAGATTTGTAATAAAAATAAAGTCGCAGCATGGCTCATAAATGTAACTGTGACCAAATTAAGAAATAAAATGAAAGTAATAAATACCAGTGGGTAAGGAAAATATTTATACCGTAAAGCAGTATCTCTGATGCCAGAGATGAACTGTGTGTCCCTCAATTTTGTTATCAAAAATAATGGACAGCTTTATAAAACAAAAATTGGTGGACTAAACACTAAAATGTAATTCCTACTTCCCACTGGAAGTGTACGGCGACACTTGGAGAGAGATTCTTACTTTGACTAGCTGTAGGATTGAGCCTGAGTCAACTCCACTTAATGCCAAAACCAACTGTCAGTTTGGTTCCTTCAGACATTCAGTGGAAAACAAAAGGAAACCTAATTATCTGGTACTGGATGAACCCTCAAAACTTACTATTCGGTAGCTCAGCCAGATGGATCTAGCATGTCACTGTGCAACCTGATGTCAACCATCTAAGTGGTATTTTTGGTTATATAATTTAGCCGTGTGCAGAACCTACATTCCCCAAATATTTTCCACTTTATCGAATCCTATATTGTTGCTTCATACTTTAAACAAATGAGAAATCCTTTTTGACATGGTAATTATTCAGTTCTGCATCTTTTCTGTAAAATGTTGAGGAAAAAAAAATACCCCTTGCCTCCCCTGCCCGGCAAAAAAAAGGGGGGGGGGCGAGGAACAAAGGTTGATATGCAAAAGTTGAAAAGCACCCAGGAGGCTAGGCAAAGCTCTGTAAGTTAGGATAAAGTTCTGTGAAAAGTGGAGACGTCTCACTAATGACCGACGGGCTTGCTTCTATGTTTGTGAAAGAAATGCACATTTGCTTTGGTAAGAACCACTTACTTGCCTTTTTATTCTTTCTATCACTGATTAAGTGATAGCTGGTAATTCCATGCAACGATAGGGATTTTATGCTGGAGTGGAAAGAAAGAAAGAAAGAAAGAAGAAAGAAAGAAAGAAAGAAAGAAAGAAAGAAAGAAAGAAAGAGAGAAAGAAAGAGAGAAAGAAAGAGAAAGAAAGAAAGAAAGAGAGAAAGAAAGAAAGAAAGAAAGAAAGAAAGAAAGAAAGAAAGAAAGAAAGAAAGAAAAGGTTTTTTTGCATTTATTTATTTCCCCCCTCCCCGAATGCCATGGACTGTATTCTTGAAACTCTTATCATATCCTTGGATTTAGGGCAGGGGAATAAGACTCCATGTACAGGCCAGTCTCTACCACTAGATTTCAGGGTGTACGACTTGACATACCCTTTGTAAAATAATATTTGTCACAAAATGGCAAGCCTTCCTGGGTTGCTGAGGAAGTCAGGAAGAATATTCATCTGTGCAATGACTGGGAGATGTCCCTGACTCAGTTCAATGTTAACTGCAGTCGATGGTATCTCTCTCTTAACTCTCTTAATAACATTTCAACTTGTGTAACAAACAGAGGATTACATATTGTAGATAAAGATAGGTCTGTTCTTGTGACTCCACACACCTGTACTCTCCTGGTACCTTTTGTTCACAGAGATATCACCATTTGTGCTATTCAAATAGAATAGCATTACAAAGTCGACTGACTCATGGAGCAGGAAAAGTAAGTTCATGTGCCAATATGCATACGGTTGTAGGGAGGAAGCTAAGGAAGAGAAAAAATATGAGAAAGATATCTCTAATTTATCAAGAGATGAGAAAGGATACATAGTTTTTCACGCACGCTGCCATGCGCACAGTCTATATGGCTACTGGGTATATTCCACGCACACAGACATCTTATCTTATTGGATACTAGAATTTAGAGTATTCATCTAGAAAAATAAAACTTGGGAAAGAAAGAATGCTTACATATTCAGTAGTTGCTGGTTTTTTTTTAATATCTTTTTACTATGGAGAGTTTCAAAATATACAAAACTAGGGAGGATGGTGTAATAAACCCCCATAGACTCAGTTTGAATAATTATCATACAAGGCCAGTCTTGTCTCAGTTACACTCGTTCAGATTATTGCAACAAATCCTGGACGTTATGTCATTTTATTCATAAATAGCTCAGTATGCATCTGTAGAAAAAAAAAGGACTCTTTAAGACACAACTTTCAACACCACACTTTAAAAAATAATGACTCTTTAATACTACCAAATATAAAATCAGTGTTCAAATTCCCCCAGTTATCTCATTATTTTTAGCTTTTTGTTTGAATTGAGATCAAAATACGGTCCACCAATGCAATCTGTAGGCATATCTCTTATGTCTCTTTTAATTTATAAGTTCCTCCAAAGTCAGTTTTTTTCTTTCTTTCTCTCTCTCACTCCCCCTCTCCCTCATTAAAATTTATTTATAGAAGAAACTGCTTTTTTCCTGCAGCATTTCCTCCAGTCTGGGTTCTACTGATCATGTCCCCTTGGTGTTAACATCTTTCTCCATCTTCTCTACTTCCTGTAAAATATCCCAACCCTTGATCAGATTTAGGTTCATTGTTTTAGGAAGAATACCTCACTGATGTTATGGCTTATTTCCTTCAGGAGGCACCAGATTTATTTATGGATTGCCTAGATTTATTAATTGTTTATGTGCTGTAAAATGAACGTTTTCTACTTCTATCATTCTTCCATTATTTATTATCTATATTAATTCTATGCAGAGAAACTTCCCCTCATTGTTTATTTGCTCACCCCGAAGTACAGTTCATATAGGAAAGGCAGGACATGTGGGTGAGTTTTCCCCTTGATTTACTAGTTTTCAGAATAATGATTTGACTTTCCAGGATCTTCCAAGGGTGAGGTTTTGCTTGTGTGATTTTGAATATTGTTTTTTGTTAAAGGGCAAGATTATTGTTTTTGTTGATGCTTAAATGTCCTCAGCACTGGTCAGTGGATGTCTTTTCAAGTTGGTACCTTAATTCTTTTGAAATGATCTATAACTTTCTTGCTTTTTGCCATTATTAGACGTTCAAGGTCCGTCTTGGGCTTCAAATTTCAAACAGGCTAATTCTCCAAGGAGCTCTGGTTACTTTATTTAGGGGTATGTTCCAGTGTGTTATATGTGTGTATTTAATTACCAAACCTGTTACAAACTTCTGAATATCACAGCAATCCAGGATCTATAATATTTGCTTTTCATTGCATTCAGGCAGATTTTATATACACGTTTTAAAGAAGACAGGGAAATATTTGAGAAGCAAAAATAGTCTAAGCTTTAAAACAGAGAAATTATGCTTACGAGAAACTTCTATGTTTTTCTTTTGAGAGGCTTTAATAGTACATTTGCTTAGAGTATTATACACTTTTCTTTCCTCCCCAATTCATAGGTGCTATAGATACACACTTCTATATCTATGTATACACATATCCACTCATCGGTTCCTCTGACTGACCATCCATCCATCCATCCATCCATCCATCCATCCCATTACATTGGGAAGTTGCTTATTGAATGGTTAGTGTCCAGCTCACTTTCCCATACGGTGATATGGGTAGAAAAAAAAGTACCTTTTTGAATCTAGAGGCTATATATGCCTTAGATAGGATACCCGCCTGCATGTTCTTAACCATTTTTGAGGATCTTCTGTGTGAGTGTTTGTGTTTGAATGAAGTGGGTATGAGCGCTGTGTGTTGCCCTTGGAATGGTGTAGTGGATTCAGAACTGGACAAATAACTGGACAAATAACTAGTCGTTGACCGTGGCCCTAAATTGGCAGCTAACCCCCGATAACTGTATCAGATTTATGTTCTAACCACAGGGGTTCTTCTCTGTGTTAGTGAGACTCACGGTCTAAGAGAAATACATGTTTTTTTGTTCATTTGCAGGCCTGTTTCTTCTTCTTCATCTTCCTCACCTCAACGACTCTTCCTTCATATTTCTTTAATTGCCAGTTGGATTACTAATAAAATGACATTCTGTTTATGAATGTGTTCTTTGTCACCATGGCTTATTAAATCAATTGTTCTCTTAACAGCCTGGAGAAACACATGTTGTCACATACAGAAGAGAGGGAATACAAGTGCGATCAGTGTCCCAAGGCATTTAACTGGAAGTCCAATTTAATTCGCCACCAGATGTCACATGACAGTGGAAAGCACTATGAATGTGAAAACTGTGCCAAGGTACAGTGAATTTGTAGACTACTTGGCCTCTCTCTGTCATCCTGCTCTCTCTTAATCCATCACTTGCTATGATATATAAAAACAAGCCTTGAGAGGGGAAACTATAAATATCTTGAGAAAAGTAGACTGAGTGTTGTATGCTAAAAGGCATTAGTACAGTGTATAAAAACACTTAGTGGGTATCCTTTTATTTTTGTAAGGGAGGAAGTGAGGCTTAATGGTGAGTTCCAGAACTAGGTGTCAGACATCCTTGGTAAATTCCTGGTTCCGCTACTGGCTTGCCAGTGTGGGGTTGTTTTATAGCCTTATGGAGAACGAAAATTTTATCCAACGCACATTTACTGATTTCTTTTAATAGCAATTTGTGAGGAAGTCACATAAAGTTTCTGAATGCCTATTCAGAAAGAATAGGAGACTCCGACATTTGCAGATTTTTCCACCCAAGGCCCCACCATAAATCATGACTTGGTTCTAATTAAAAACGTAGTGCCTCAGTGGCCACTGCTAAACAGCATAAGGGTGCAGCGAAAGCACTTCACCTTGACCATGACTCTGCAATGTGAAAACAGTAGTTCACATCATGTAATTTTCATGGTTCTCAATTAACTAGAAGATGCCCTGATGTCATTAAAGTTGATTCCTATTTCCAAAACCTTTTCATGACAGTGGAAATTGTGGCATTTGAAATTATCTTTAGAGATGTTTTGAAGTGTGGGTGACTTGTTCTTTTTCTTTCTTTCTTTCTTTCTTTCTTTCTTTCTTTCTTTCTTTCTTTTTTTCTTCTTTCTTTCTTTCTTTCTTTTTTAAATACAATGTTTAAAGGAACGGTTTTAGCTTCATTGTAATTTGCTGAAACACAGGGTGAACATTAACTCCTGAGGGGACTCCTTGAGTAGACGTAAGATACTTTAGTACATTCCCCCCAATTTTGTACATAGCGTGTCTTGGTTTAGAGGATGAAAATAGCACACCAGTTTTAATAATGTCTAGGCTGGCGTTTTATGATTCAACTCTAATTATTCCGAATGGGATCAAAAAGACCTTGAATATGGTCTAATAGTGCCATAAATTATTTTGTTCGGCTGATACTGATGGACATTTCATGCTGAGGACCCAGAGCTGAATCATTTACGGTCCCTCCCTAGCCTAGAGAAGTGCACGCTTTGGAAAGATGACTTTTTCTTTTGGTCTTGAGGGAGCAACAAATAAACAAAACCAAAACAAATAAACCAAATTCCTTCTTGAGTCATTCCTGGTCTTCTTTCTTGTGTCCTGGAATTAAGTTTCTTGATTAATCAGTACTCATTTCCTAGCAGGTTTTCACGGACCCTAGCAACCTTCAGCGGCACATCCGCTCTCAGCATGTTGGTGCCCGGGCCCACGCGTGCCCGGAGTGTGGCAAAACGTTTGCCACTTCGTCGGGCCTCAAACAACACAAGCACATCCACAGCAGTGTGAAGCCCTTTATCTGTAAGTTTTTAACACTCCAGCCCTCCTTCCTGCATCCTTCTCTCGTCCAAAAGGCACTGTGATGAGGAGAGTGGCCGCATGGCCGTAGAAGGGTCTGGGCGTTAGCTATTTATGGTCCAATCCAGTAGGGCTATTTTCTGTTACAAGAAAATATTTTACACTCAGATCCATGGTATTTTGTCCATAATCCCCAGGGTGTTTTCTTTTAGATGCAATCAATAATGAGCAGAGAAAGGAGAAGTCATTAAATAATGGAAGGGAAGCCTCCCCAGGTTGTAGGATTTAATAGAGACAACCAGACTTGTCTCCCACTGGAAATGGTCATGGCTTTGTGAAACTGCAAGTGGCAGATGCCACTAAATAAGATGAAGTGATAAAAACCTGTTCTGGGTCAGAAAGGACTGGGAGTGTACCCCACTTGGCAAGTGGGCTTATGTACACGTGTGTGTGTGTGTGTGTGTGTGTGTGAGTGTGTGTGAGGAGAGGGGGGCAGATAAACTTGCCCTTAATCTACACATTCTTACCAATCACAGGCTGCCAGTCGGTAGTCCTTGGGGACTTGAAAAGCAGAGCATTTTCACTTTGATGCGGGACCTGCTGCTTCGATAGCTCCCTCCCTGCACTAGAGCAGATTTACAGGCAGTGCATGTTCAGGGGACACCCAGTCTGACCACCTACTTAGAACGTCCCTGTACAGAGCACTTCAGTAACCTACGCCACATAAAGGAAAACTCTGTCCATTTGCTTCTTCTGTCCACCAACTCCCGTCCCCTGTATTGTGCAGTTGTTTTCTCCATCTGGGCAACGACTCTGGACTTCTTTTGATCCATTGCTCAGCGGGGCATACAAACACAGTGACTCACTGAGTTGTGCTACCAACTTCAAGACTGATTTTGGATCCAAACACAGAACTGATTGAAGCACCCTCCATGGTTGGCAAAACCTCTGATTTGGGAACCCTTACAAAACATTTTTTTTTTTTTGACGAATAATGCAATAGTTTGTAGTAGCTGTATGAGACACTACTACAGGACCTGATGGGCAAAAAATAATTTTGAGTGCCAGCATGGAGATGCCAGAGATTAGCCTGCCTCCTTTTTACCTCCACACAGCCCTCTTTTGTGCTTCTGAGCACCAGGGGGGCTATTTTTTCCCCCCTTTCCAGCTCACACTAGAGTCTTGTTTTGCTCTTATGTTCCTCTGTTCCCTGGGTGGAGTGAAGAGGACTAGCTGATAAACAAAAGGGTGCTCTGGTCTCCCTTGGGGAAGCTCTGTTGAAAGTCACGGGAAATAAAGCATACAATAGAAATTTTAGACTTCTTGTCTCATAAAAGCATTTCTGACTCTAGGTCGTAACGCCCTTAAAAAATGTACTTGCAAGGGTTACGGGCATAAATTACTCATTTATTTCTGATTTCTCAGAAACAGACCTTGATACATTTATTGTGTTTGGATGGAAAAAAATAGGCCAAACAAATTATGATCACCCGTTTAATGCTTTCTCTATTACTTAAACCAAAAGTCAGAAATTGTAGATTCCTATCATCTAGGGTCCTGGGATCTGGAATTTTAATTGCGTTGAAGTCAAGTGTTTCATTTTAAAGCACTATAGGGTGTCCCTTTCCAATCAGCTTGTGCAACTATTTGCCACGAATGCGTTTTCAGTAATTATTGGTAAATTTAAATAGCAGATGGCATTCTTCAAATATAAAATCTGACAGAGAACCATGGGGTAATTATGAATAATAGCCATGTAATTTCAGAACAAAAGAGGAGAGTTGGTGTGGAGATTGAGAGTGGAGGAGGTTCACCTAGAGTTGATATCTGTTTCTCACCAGAAGGCCACACACCACGATTTACCCCCATTGGTGTGTTTATGGCAACTGTCTCTTATTACAGTGTACCGCCAAGCTTGAGTCCAAAGTCACCAGCACTAAGGTAATTACTCACTGCCTTTACAGAAACCTCCAGCTTTCCCAAATAGAAACCACATGCTCTAATAGGCTGAACATATTCAAAATACCTCTTAATTTGTTTAATAAGTAGAAAAATGCAATGTTAACTGCTGGCTAATTCCTTATTACTAAGAAAATTACAGTAGAGTGTAGACTTCAACATCAATTGAGCCGTTTACCTGGAGGCCTGGTGGTTTGTGGTGGGCCAGGCCAGACCTTCAAGTGAGAAAAACAAAGCCCCTGCCCAGGGTAACATCCCAGATTCTATGCCCTTGAGACCTGACACAGACTTCGCTCATCTGTGTAACAGAGGGTGCAACCAGGAAAGTCAGATGCCCCTTCTGTTACTCTGATGTAGAGAAGGTCTTGATTTCTCAAATCCATCCAGCTAGAGAGGTATAGAGGGCAACGTTCCTTTGCCAAAAAATGGCAAACCTTTCAAAAGTTTATACCATGGTTGAAGACCCATCGAGACATTTTCTCAACGCCTTTTAATACCCTAGAGGAGAGGTGTTACTTTCTTGATGAGTGTACTTTTAGAATTCCAACGACATTTTATTTACTCTTTCTTGTTAGTGCTCATAGCTGAATTAGTGTAACTAGTGAAAGCCCCATGTTTCTACCCTCGACGTCAGATGGTTTTAATTAGTGTATCAAAGAATTTAAATAGCGTGTATATTTATTGTATATGGTTGAAGAGTACATACTTTTGAAAGCAGCCTCTGGTCAATATATTCCAGTAGGATGATTTGAAAAGAAATCACTCACATCTTCTCTTCCCATTAAAATGCGTGTTACGGCCTCTATAATGTCATGAATCACCCCACAGTGGAAAGCTCTTTTACTATTTACTAAGCACCCTGATATATGTAGCACTGCATTTTAATCAGTAGTAGTAAAAGAAATATTATGGAATCACTTGGTACTTCCTGTTTGGTGGTGTGTGGGATAATCCAACTTTTGGGTGAGTTTCGCATGACTGAACGTCTATAAAATCTGCTTCGAGTTTTTTTTTTTTCTTTTTCTTTCTTTCTTTCATTTATTATTGCTTTGACTTAGGAGCTCAACCATTCTTCTCTTAAAGGCAGCCATCCCATGAAAGCAATAAATGTTGCATTTTGCCTTCAATTTTATTTCTTATACAAATTTGTTTCAGTAATTACCGACAAGGCGTATCGTGTTTCTGCATGTGTTAAACGTGCACAGAATCGTTTCCAGTGAGCTCACACATAACGTGGATTCACCTCTACTAATGCAAGATAAAAAATGTGATGCTTAGGAAATGGAGGCCGTAGCCTGCTGAACTGCCAAGTCAGGGGGGGTCTTACCCAGCCCAAGGGTTTTTAAAGGTTCCGAAGTTCGATCTGAAAAGACACCTTGTGAGGAGGAAGATGTTCTACTTTGTTGGCAAAGGCCCTGCCAAGAGGGTTCTTTCCCAGCCTCACCCTGCTGTGTTCTCCCTGGATGAGAGCATTCAGAGCACTCTCCCCTGCTTACCATAGTTGGCTGAGCCCCATAGAAGTCAAGCCCTGAGATAACCGGCGAAGATATGACAACAAGTGGACATATTTCCCAAGGACGGGGGTTTCATAAATGCAGGAAGGTTAGCACAACCACTGGTGTGAGGGGAAGTCAGAGGACGTGATCATAGTTCATGGGAACCAGCAATGCAGGATGGGCCACATTCAATTTAGTTTCCTTTGCAGGCTTAAAATAGAGCCATTGTAAATTATGTCAGTCTTTCTCAAATCATGAAAATGATTGTTAAAAATGTCTCAGAATACACAATGTGCATTGTTGTGTGGCTTTGATGTGTGAATGATGAGAGCGTATGATATAATGCAAATTAAATAATGGTAGAGCAGTCACAGGCCTTTTTCCCCAAGGGGGGAGGGGATGAAGGTAAAGTTGCTGGTTGAGGGAGAGGCTGTTTTATTTTGCTTCGGTGCCTACGACTTAGAATTGTGGAAGTGGGCTGAAATTTGAAGGGGGCTCCTGTTACGATTCGTGCTTAAGACTCTATAATTTTTAAGATTCTGTTAGGGTCGTGTGTGGGTGGGAAATCCGTGCGTGCTGGAATTTGGACTTTCCTATAACTATTTAAATACACAAATATGATGCAAAGCACTATGCAGTGGGGAGGACAAACTATTTAAATATATTTATATATGATCTATTTGTGCTGCCTCAAGACATTTGTCAGGTTGGATGCCTTGCTTTGGAATCTAGTGAAATGGGGATTTCTGTGTTTGGAGCGCCCAGATTGGTACCTCCAACGACTTTTCCTGGCTTCCTAATTGAAATTCTGGGTAAAACCAATTGTGATACTTGCTAAATTCAGAAGCAATTGCCATAAAGCCTGAGATTCTTTTTTGTTGTTTGCACACAGGTGAGGTCTGCCATAAATCCTATACTCAGTTTTCAAACCTTTGTCGTCATAAGCGCATGCATGCTGATTGCAGAACCCAAATCAAGTGCAAAGACTGTGGACAAATGTTCAGCACTACGTCTTCCTTAAATAAACACAGGAGGTTTTGTGAGGGCAAGAACCATTTTGCGGCAGGTGGATTTTTTGGCCAAGGCATTTCACTTCCTGGAACCCCCGCTATGGATAAAACGTCCATGGTTAATATGAGTCATGCCAACCCGGGCCTTGCTGACTATTTTGGTGCCAATAGGCATCCTGCTGGTCTTACCTTTCCAACAGCTCCTGGATTTTCTTTTAGCTTCCCTGGTCTGTTTCCTTCCGGCTTGTACCACAGGCCTCCTTTGATACCTGCTAGTTCTCCTGTTAAAGGACTATCAAGTACTGAACAGACAAACAAAAGTCAAAGTCCCCTCATGACACATCCTCAGATACTGCCAGCTACACAGGATATTTTGAAGGCACTATCTAAACACCCACCTGTAGGAGACAATAAGCCAGTGGAGCTCCAGCCCGAGAGGTCCTCTGAAGAGAGGCCCCTTGAGAAAATCAGTGACCAGTCAGAGAGTAGTGACCTTGATGATGTCAGTACGCCAAGTGGCAGTGACCTGGAAACAACCTCGGGCTCTGATCTGGAAAGTGACATTGAAAGTGATAAAGAGAAATTTAAAGAAAATGGTAAAATGTTCAAAGACAAAGTAAGCCCTCTTCAGAATCTGGCTTCAATACATAATAAGAAAGAATACAGCAATCATTCCATTTTCTCACCATCTTTAGAGGAGCAAACTGCGGTGTCAGGAGCTGTGAATGATTCTATAAAGGCTATTGCTTCTATTGCTGAAAAATACTTTGGTTCAACAGGACTGGTGGGGCTGCAAGACAAAAAAGTTGGAGCTTTACCTTACCCTTCCATGTTTCCCCTCCCATTTTTTCCAGCATTCTCTCAATCAATGTACCCATTTCCTGATAGAGACTTGAGATCGTTACCTTTGAAAATGGAGCCCCAATCACCAAGTGAAGTAAAGAAACTGCAGAAGGGAAGCTCTGAGTCTCCCTTTGATCTCACCACTAAGCGAAAGGACGAGAAGCCCTTGACTCCAGGACCCTCCAAGCCTCCAGCAACACCTGCCACAAGCCAAGACCAGCCCCTCGATCTAAGCATGGGCAGTAGGAGTAGAGCCAGTGGGACAAAGCTGGCCGAGCCCCGTAAAAACCACGTGTTTGGGGAAAAGAAAGGAACCAACATTGACCCAAGACCAGCATCGGATGGTTCCTTGCAGCACGCTAGACCCACTCCTTTCTTTATGGACCCTATTTACAGGTAAGGGTGGATAGGAGACGGTTACACGCGGACGTGTGTACGGAGGGCAGGTTTTACATCAGGAAGCTTTGGCTTTTAACAAAGTGTTTTTGTGATGATTAGAAGGCAGAGAGTAAAGTTGTTTGATCTAGTGAATTCATTCTTTATTCAGGAGGTCAGCTCGTTAGGTTTGGACTTATTTTTGGATGTCTCTGAATTTGGGGTTTTGGATGAGGCCCACAGAGTCCTTTCCCTTGACAATAACTGTATTTTTAAACACATTTTTTAAGTGGAAAATATGGGAAAGCCATATTTAAAGCAAGTTGTCAAGTGGCAGAAGAATGAGGCTCCTGAAGGATTAATGCAAGTATGTGTGGGTACTTAAACGGGTCAGGAGATTTGGAATGAGATGGGACATAGAGCAGCGGGAGTTTTCTCTTTGTTAACCTACCAAGACGTCCTTAGTAAGTACCGTTCATATTCAGTTTCTAAATAAATCTCCCTGGAGCCCAAAGTGAATGAAATATTAGTCGCAAAAATGTCTTGTATATAATGTGAATGGTTGGTTGTGAAAAACATGTCTCTGTTGATACCTTCATCCTCCAGTTTTCTTTGACGCACCCAAAAATTTTAGGGAGGGAAACATATATGCTTAATAAAAAGCCTCTTAGGCAGTATTCAGTAAAGCTCCCTTGACATTCAGAATGATTTAGTTTTGAAATGCCAGCTTTCTTTAAAAGTATGAATAACAGTAATTGTGCTTATCATGTTTTTCAAACATTACCAAGCCTTTTCAGATTTACTTTCTCACTCAAGTCTTGAGCATTGTCAAGAAGTAATGGAAGGCCTGGATCATTGTTGGACTTGTTTAAGATGAGACTATTTTCATATTTTTGCCCGATTCTCTCTTATAGACAGACAATTTTGGGCTAGTCTTTTATTCAACAATACTTACTGATTCCTATTACTTAATAGGAATAAGAGCTGCAAACCCTTCTCACTGAAAACGACTTTTCTGCCTCAAATTATCTATAATACATTAACTAAGAAATAGTGCCGGTATGTGGAGGGCTAACCTGACGTGAAGGAGATTGGAAAGGACAATGCAAAAATATCTCAGAACCATTGGTACCATGCTTGGGTGCTCCCCCCCCACCCCCAATTATTATGCCATGATTCCTGTGGTAGTCCCAATAAGAGAAAGGAAAACAGAACTTCCATATTTTGTGAGTGGGTTGCAGTCACATGTTGCCAAAAAGGGTGTATTTCCAACTCCGTGATCCACCTCAGCCCTTTGTGAAGATGATTCCTTAGACTTTCTTTCTTAGGCCCTCCGGGCAGCAATGGGCTTCCAGTTCCTCCACACACCCATTACTCCTAACCGTCCTCTTGCTTAGTGGAGACTCAGTCTCCTCTCTGCTATTTCAATCTGAATTAAGGCCTTAGGCCTGTCATTTTACCAAAGTCATGAAAGACCTGAACACCAGTTTTTGTGGAAAGGCTGAGTTGAAATCTCAGCTTTCCCGTGTCTCAGAATTTTTTTAAAAAAATCCATAAAATGGGCATAAGAGGACCTATTTCAATAACTGAGAGAGTGTTTGCAAAACAGAGCATATATAAAATTTCAAGAAGTGGTAGCTGTTTTTTATTAATTTTGATTCTATTTTTAAAAGCATACTTACTGCACAGTCCTTAAAAGAAAATTACCAACAGTTGGTAAAAAAAAATAATAATAATAATTTCATCCACAATCTCATTTCTTGTACTCTTAATGGAAAATAGAATGACAAACATTTCTAAAACGAAAGGGATATGCAGATAAGTTTTAGACATCTCTGCTCCTCTTCCTTTTTCCTCCACCCCCTTTGGCCTGCCCTGTTCATCAGCAGTGGCATCCGAAAGAAGACGCCTATATCTCAAAAAGTAGACAGCAGGGTGCACAGTATGCTTAGAAACACTCCTGCTGGCATTGGCAAGTATGGGAGAAATATAATGAATACCCAGGGGAGCGCTTTCTTGGTAGAAAAATGACTTTAACTTTCAAACTGAACTCTGTCCTCGTGATTTCAAAATCATCCAGCCTTCTTGTCCCCGTTTGAAATGGAAAGGTACAAATGTGTGACCAACGCCTCTGGTTTCATGACTCTTCATTTTTTATATTTCCTCACTATTGTTATTACTGGTCATTCAATAGGATTTTGTCATTATAAATAGGACCTTCTTTCTTTGAGTGCCTACAAGTGCCATGAGTATTCTTCAAGAACTGAACAGATGTCTTTATATTTTTATTAGTGTGCTTCCTAGAAACCTACCGTTTGCTTTATTGTTAGCTGTTTTAAATGTCAGTAATTACACAGTGATTGATATATGAGACTGATTCATCTCCAAAAACTAATTTTAACCTTTCAGAGTAGAGAAAAGAAAACTAACTGACCCACTTGAAGCTTTAAAAGAGAAATACTTGAGACCTTCTCCAGGATTCTTATTTCACCCACAAGTAAGTATTTTGAATTTGAGACTTCAAGCTTGTAAACTAACTTGTTGATCCTGAAAAGCAGGTGCAATGAAATGAAAGAAATCTTGAGAACATTAGGATTTCCTATGACGCTGGTGTGGAAGGACACAGGAAATTCTAGCAGAATTCAAACCCAAACTCTTTAAAGAAAAAGAAATTAATGTATGTGTAAAAACAACATGTTTTGGGTGTTAAATTGTTGTCTGCGGTTAACTGCTTATTGAGCCAAAGTGTATTTTGGAGTGAGCAAAATTCAGTTAAGAAAATAAATATTGAAGTTGTCCTTTGTGTTTAAAAATGACTGCTGGTGAGAGGTAGATCATACTGTGACTCGTCCCAAACTCATGAAGGGCCTTCAAGTTCCTTTAGTGCTTAGATAAAAAACAGGAAATGAGTCTACCTGACAAGTTGTTACCATAGAGGGTGAAGGAATTTATCTAGAGACCATTGGGCATTCCAGCGAAGTTCTGTAATTGCACAAGAATTTACCACAATACACAGAGCCGTTTGCTGAATGGAGCTGTGTCCATTTATCAAAATATATACAGTTTCCCATTGCAGGGAGAATGCAGAGTGGTGCCATCTAATGGGTTCATCCCTATGGCCTTACATATTGGGTTATTTTTAAGAACGGTGTTTACATATCAGTCAACATGCAGAGAATTGTATTGAAAGACCAAATATACAAACATCCTAAATGTGTTTTTTTACCTGATATTTTGTTTTTTATTTCTGATTTTTTTTTTTTAAAGGATGTAAGCTCTGGTCTTTATAGATGGCAAGCAAATTTTTTCTGAAAATGCTTAAAATCAGTGAACTAATTGATTCTGTTTCAATATATTCAAACTAAAAGTTATGCTCCTCTAATAAAATTGGTGGAATTTTATGCAGTCTTAAAGGAAGTTATGAGGTAATTAAATTATCTGGGGATATGATTCTCCCTGCCCCTCTGCTCCTTCTTCAAACTTTTCAAGTACTTCCTCAAAGTCCTGAACAACAGAGTATGAGAGTGGAGAGGTACATCTTCCAGTTAGATGGAGAAATCGATCATTGCTCAAAAATTCTATTTCAAAGTGAGAAAATATATGATTTGGTATTAAAAGGGTTAGAAATGTTCCAGTTAGTATGCATTTTATATAGAAAGGCTAAGGAATGATATTATTTACATAATTACTTTATGGAAAAGAAAAGTTATAAAATAGGTAAATGTTTATCAGGTACTTACAATTTTACATTTAGGTTGATTCAAATTGCACTTTTAGGCCTCATGGGCTAATAAAGCTGAACATAACATGCATTTTGTGTCAGATATTGTACAACAGATGTATCTTTCTTGATAGCTTACTTTCTAATTATAAGAAACTACTCATGGGGATGCTATAGTTATATACGTTTAGTTATTTAGTTACAGTAATCAAATTCTCTCCATATTCTATTACCTTTAAAATCTGGCAACTAATCACTTCTAAATTAAGTGCCATGGGTACATGGTATCACGGAGGGAAAAAGAGATTGAGATTCAGGATCCCTGAGTGACTCAGTCTACCTGGCTCTTAGTTCCTTATCTGTAAGATGAAAGAGTTGGCTGTAAGGTCCCTATTGTTTCTGAAATTCAAAGATAAAAAAAAAAAAAGAAATTCAAAGATTTCTAGCTTAGCCAAAGTAAAGTTTTGCTGGTTCATAAGATGGGCAATCTATTGTCTACCAATAGCACCACATGTGCATTCAAGTATTATAGTATGTAAAAAAAAAAAAGTGTTCTAGTATGTACTTACTTTTAATAAAATAATAGAAGAAAATCTATTATCTCTTGGTATTTCCAAAGCGAATGAAGGATCACAAAAGGTGAGGCATCTGGACAGTGCTTGGGGCATCTGGACAGCCCTTGCCTTGCAAACATGCCTGCAGGAGCGCAGTGGCAGTGTATGCCTCCTTCCCACGCCAGACTGTCGTGTCTTGGTGGAAAGGACTGCCTACTGCTGCTATTAGAACAGGACCCAAGAGGGATAATCAAAATATTTAGCACCTTGTACATCATGAATACGGACCGATCGGAATGCACTCCTGACGTTCTGAAGCAGGATCTTGAAAGTCCTCGCAGCACCAGTTGTTAAAGCTGTAGTTGCTGGCTGGTGGCTCTCTGAAGGGTCTTTTGAGATGTGGCCAGGTTGGTAAGAGGACAGTTCAAGGTTCTTGGAGCAGAGGCTATTTGCCAGCTACTGCAGAAAGATTGTATCGTTTTTATAACCACCGTGGCTGTTTTTTGTGTGTAATGGCTGTATATCACTGGGGTACAGATGAAATAACAGCTGTCACCTGGGATAAGCTTGGGCCACCGAATTTTCCTCAAGCCTTCAGACCAGAGTCTGTTCTCTCAGAAAATCTGCCTCAGATATCCTAAAGTTTCAGCAGAATTCTTGTTCTTTCTAGCACTCAATCAGTTTCATTGTAGCCTCAAGATCCACTTTCCCATAAAGAAACACAAACAGAGACAAGCTGTGAGGATTTGGGGCCAGAAATAAGGTGCTTTAGGACTGGTTTTACTGCTTATTAGCAAAAATGCTTAGGTTTTGAGCAAAACAGTTCATCTCTCTGTGCCTTCTCTCTGCATGCTGGGAATACCCCGTCCAGCCTTACCTGCATAGCTGTGAGGGTTCACGTACAATACGTGGTATGACCCCTTGGGCTTGGCAAGTGGAAGAACCTAAATGAAGAAGAGCTTTCATTGTTGTTGAATGCAGAAATACTCCATTTCGAATGTGAAGGAATGTCAGTAAAATACTCTCACGCCATCCCCTGAGCCCAGTTTCTTTGGCGGAACTACACCTGTATCTAGAAGTACTTGGAAAGATGCTCACTGTGTTCTTGGCACTGCCTCATTGACCAGCAGTAAGGGTGGCACAGAGCCGGAGGCCGAAATGGAAGCCCTTGCCTCTGCTCCAGGGCTTGCCATGATTTTGTAGCTAAACAAATGCTTGGATAAGACCATTCATTATTTCATTTTGCATTTAAAGTACACTGGAGCAAATCATATGGTCCCTCTGGGGCTTCTGAATCTTTGTCTTCCAAATGGGAATGATACTTTCCCTATGTATTTCTGAGTTATAATAATAATATCATCACCATAGAAAGGAAACCACATATTCTTACTGCTTTAGGGAAAACATAGATATAGGTATAGAAAGTCTTGGTAGTGGTCTTCTCTAGGCAAGCTTGATTTTAGAATTTGTGTGTGTCTTTGTATTTCTACTCAGTATGTTCCTTCCCAGGGCACAGTTCCTAACTAATGAAAGGTGAAAACCTCAATAGATACTTAGATATTTATTGATTTTTTAAAAATTATTTATTTATTCATGACACACACACACACACAGAGAGAGAGGCAGAGACACAGGCAGAGGGAGAAGCAGGCTCCATGTGGGGAGCCTGATGTGGGACTTGATCCCAGGTCTGCAGGATCAGGCCCTGGGCTGAAGGCAGGCGCTAAACCGCTGAGCCACCCAGGCTGCCCATATTTATTGAATTTTATTGGAAGATTATTAGGCCATCTCGCTGCCTCTTGGAAAAATATTGTGTGTTTTTAGAATCTTGTCAAAAATATCTAGAAGATATAGGAACACATACAAAATTAAAAGACAATTGCTGTGTGTTTTTTTTTATTTATTATTCTCATGATCTAAATTCCTCACTTAATTCAATTTTTTAAAGAAGTATGCTTTCTGTGTCAGGCCATGAGAGGACTATTTAGATTTCTATTTTTCTTTTATAAGTAAGTTAGTTTAATATAAGGTAGAGATAAGTATTATAGAGGTTCTTTCTTGATAGATTGAAAATTGTTTGTAGAGTCTTGGTTAGATTACAATTTTGAAAAGGAATGATAGCCACAAGGAGGTGAGACGCAGGGAATGGTGTTCTGTGATCTCTAGAATGTCCATTTCATTGGGTACTTTGCATTTTAGGTCCTTGGCATTTACATTGATGGCTCATTTGAGCTGCCCTAGAAATCATTTGGCAATTGTGCTGTCGTAAAACTGGCTTTTCCTCCTTGGTTTGATTTTCCTATACTCTAAATATATTTTGGGTGGCTAATACATTTTATTTCCAGATGTTTGGCTTGTACACATCTGCAAAAAGACTCTGTTTTACCTCTGTTTCTGTCCTTTATTCATTCATTTTTATTTTCTTCTTTTTAAAGTGTCTGACTATCCTGTTAGTATATCCCAAAAAACTGAGAAAAAGTTAGTCTTTTTCCAAGTTATCATTTATATATATCGATGTAAAAATCAGTTAAGTCTTTTGTCCTTCATCTTCTATTTTGCTTTCGACAAAGTGTTTCTTCTTGTTAGCTTTCCTCCACAATGAATCTTTTATCCTTAAAAACTGTGTATCTTCCTTATTAAAGATACCATCACTTATAAGGGCAAGAAATAACCCATGTAACCAAGCAAAATGATAATTTTAAGGATACGACATTTGTGCTTCCTGGAAGAGTTCACCTCCCAACTCACTGAAATTTTCCCCAGTGATTCTCGTCATAAGCCGACATAGGTAGCTATACGTTTGTAGTTGTTTTCATTAATGTCCTTCTTGTTCTGACCACTAATGGTCTGAATCCCATGCTAATAAAAGTCAAGCAGCGCATTTCCAAGTACATTACTTTTTTTCTTACCCAGTGATTTACGTTTGAGTAAATATCTTCTTCGTTATTAATGTTATACAAATGCAAGAGGCTAGACTTTTTTTTTCAGGAAATTACTGAAGTTGTATCTATTAAAGTTTAGGACTCTCTTATTTTGCAGTGAGTAAAAACAAATAAGGAAGTATCTACTTCGCTCTTTAAGATTTGGTAGTAGGTAATGTTTAGCTTTCTTGGAAAAAAAAGAACATTCTGGTTTATAACCTTGATTCTAAAATTTAATTTAGGTAAATGGAGGAAATCCAGCAGTGTTATAAAAACATTTAATTTTCATTTCCAAAGCCTTTACTCAAGGTACAGTTACATGATAAGCAAAAATGACAAAGTCTGTATAAATGTTAATTTCTCAAAGGATAGATTGCAATAAAGATACTGATACAGAAGTAATTTTTTGTTTTTGTTTCAATTTTGCTCCCAGTTCCAACTGCCTGATCAGAGAACTTGGGTAAGTTTCCTACTTATATTTTTGACTAAAATAATGTAGCATTAAAAGGAAAACAACTTATATTATAAAATGCTGTACAGACATGAAGAATTCTGAGCCGCCTTCCATTAAATGACACGGCTTCAGCAGATCGTTTTCCAGCTTTGTCAAGTTGCAAAATACTTTCCGTTTTAATTGGGCATTTAGTGTGCTATAAATTGTTTACAGAAAGAAGTTTATTTTATAAATTTGACCCATTCCATGTAATTATACCTTGATGTAGAACTCTTTCGCGGCACTTGGGAGCATGTTTGTTAAAAGAGCCTTCGAAATGGGTCACTAAGTGGAAACAACCATTATTTGGGGGAGCCTGTATCAGCATGTTAAAGATGCTTTTGATAAGGCCTTCAAAAGGTTAAAACCTGAACTTACATGTAGACACAAGCTGACATTGGAATTCACATCCGTATATCCCAGGGCAGAACTTAGTTCTGGCTATTTGGAGTAATAAGACTAAATGTTTAAAAATCCATATCTAACCAGTGAATGAATCTTTCAGCCTTGGGTCTCACTTCCTCAACTTTCAGTTCTTATTTCCAGATACAGTCAGTTGTCAGGTAATAATACCGGGAGACAGCTCTATTTTTTGCTCAAGACACAGAGAATACTGCTTATTTTGTTTTCACTCTCAAAGAAAACTTTAGGTCGATGGGAATCCATATAAATAACATGTATTATAAAATTGACTCTAATTATATATACTTTTACTCTTTCATTCTCTTCTTTACCCAGGATTATTCTGATTCTGAGATACGGGTAAAATCTTGGAATGCAGTTCAATTCTTTTTGTCACTGTATAATTAGATATAAATTATGTTACGTTGGAGCACTGTAGCACTTACTGTTTCCTCTGACATTAGATTTTCCTTACCAGAAATTCCTCCGTTTTCTTTCTTCCGTGGAGTATGTGATGAATTGTGATTTTTCTCATTTTGATAGACGTTTAAGGATTAAGTTCATTTATTTCAAAAGTATAAGGGAAGAGAGGGAGAGAGAGAGACTTCCTTAGACAAAGTTGTGCAGTTGATGGAGTTGTGCTTTGATTACCCTGGCTTGTGTTTCTAGTGATATTTCTAGTGTTCCTCCCTGAGTATCATGCCTCCGGGTCCTCCTCCCTTCCAAGGTGGAAATATCATTTGACAGTACCTATGTGGCTGGCTGCTTCTTTCATAAGGCGCTGTCCCCTACATATATGTCCAATGGTTCTACCAGTTTACAAAACCAAGTCAGATTTTAGGTTTGACTCCCTTTCCTTGTATCAGATGATACAAGGGTACAGCAGTTGCCATTGCAATGTTTTGGAAACACTTCCATTCCCTGAATCATAGGGCTTTCAGAGCTATGACTTCTATTCGTATTATAAAACACAGATATTAGTGGGAGCTACTAAAATACTAAAGTTTATCATTTTTAGTGGTAAACACATTCTAAGGGATTGGATAATCATAACTGCTGAATGTGATACATGGAATGAGATGGCCGTAAACCATGAATACTTACTTCTCCCCCAAAAGGCCATGATTTTGAGATTTCTCAAGATTATCAAGTGAATAAATATAGAAAACTACCAAATCTACAAACTTTCCCATCATAAGTTATTTATGAGAAGTTAGTTGTTTTATGATAAAGGCATGTGTAATCTAATTTGTAAAACATTAGGTCACATAATTCATGGTGCCATTGGACATATCATTTCATATAATCAGATTGTCACTTTAATGGTTTTAATGAGAAACTTCTTCATGTCATCAATTATTGGCTGCCAGATAATAAATGTTAAGCTAAGTGCTTAGGACCCAGTTGATGATATCTTGCCTGCTGAAATGTTTTTAAAAATACTAACTCTATTTGACTAGAGAGATAGCTGCATTTTTTGGTAGGATCTAGGGAATTCTGTCTAAATATTAGTTTGCGTCAGTATCAAGTTAATAGCCTCTTGGGGACTGTAAGGGGTACAATGACTTCCTCTTCCAGACATCTGGCTGCAGATACCATCAACAACTATTATATATATAAATAAAAATTACTGTTCCATAGGAAAAAAAAAACCTGTCATTTACTGATCAGAGATTAGCCTGTGACATTAATAGGACACAGGGCAATGCATTTCTAAAATATATGATCTAATTTTTCCTCCTTTATTTTCCCCATTCTCAGCAAATTTCTTTTTTTTTTTTTTTATAGCAGTACACATTGCCCTCCTCATTGGGTTTTTCATAATTGAAGTATATATGTAGCTAGATTCTGTTCCATTTATCCCAATTCGTGTTGATTTTTAAAATACCAAGCCAGACTTTAAAATGAATGTCAAAACTTGCTGCTTCTCCTGTAAAATGCCTGTCATTTCAGGAACAGCATCCTATGAGTCAGCCCAGAGAGTGAGAAAGTTAGGGTTTTGACCCAGGCACTAGATGAAGCTCATCTTAATCCAACACCTTCACCGAAAATAGAGACAACAGACTGTTGTTGGTCACAGAACTGCTAACCCACCCAACTGGCAGATGTCGGAGCCACTTCTGTCTGTCCTAATGGGGACACTTACTCTTTTCAACTGAGGTCAAGTGCGATGAGAGCAAATCTTTTGAAGATGAAAGGGAGGGTTCAGTGGTGGCTTTTATGTTCAGTGGTTGCCAGCTGGACAGAGAGTACTGCACGTGTGTGTGTATGTGTGTGTGGTGTTAATAGCTACCCTCGGCTCACTTCCCATCTTCCTTCTCTCCCTTTCCCTCACTCCTGTTTAATCCTCTTTTCCTTTGACACTGGAAGCCAAAGGTGGGGGTGGCTATTAATAGAAGCATTCGGGTCACCCCTATTCTTTTGCCTATTATCTTTTTTTTTTTTTTTTGCCTATTATCCTTAAGAGTGTCAGCGTTTAGTTATCAAGCCCATCATGTATTTTCTTGTTTCTTGATGGTTTCCCCAGATCGGAGTAGTTTGCGGTAATGTAATCGCGGCAATCTTTCTTCAAAAGGAGGTATTAGCTACTACTAAAGCAAGACACATTTCTCAACAGCCAATTGCTCTTAAATAACTTGAAGGACTTGCAGTTTATATGTGCTAGAGATGAAAGGCGAGAATAAGAGTCATGAGTAAGCTATTTTCCATATAAAAGGCAAAGTGTTTCTATAAGATATATCGCCGCAGGAATCTGAGTGTGTCAGCAGGGCGGACACTCCAATGATTTAAAACCGCTAGATAATGAAACTTTACTCAAATATTAAATGTACATAAATAAAACATTAATAATCATCACCCATGCACTTACTATTCTTCCCAATAAATGTATGCGATCATGACCCTGACCCTTGCTTGTTTCTGCTAATCAGCTTGAAGGCCAGAGGTCATTTTTCACTCAGACAATTTATTCCGCGGAGGGTGGAATATCGAAATGATTTTCTGCAGGAAACAATTAGAAGGAATAAATGCAAATAAAATAGTATCATAAAATATTTCTGGATTGATTTTTAATAAATAAAACCCAAAGGAAGATGAAAATGCTAATGCTCCAGCTAGAGGGGGATAATGACCGTATTCTGCAGGGACAGAGTTTCCGCCAACCTCTCTGAGCAGCATCATCATTCCATATCTCTGCCCTGTGATCAGTATGTGTCAAAATCCTTCATAGTGACAAATGTGCTGTCCACTTGCATCTGTGGAGAATGTTTTAGCAGCTGAGTGATTATGAATCAAACCCCTGAGCTTCGAGCCCCTACTGCCTCCCAATGCGTTCACATTTGTCGTCTGACAAGTAAATGTATCTTGACTTTCCTCTGAGATTTTTTTGCACCATGTTTGATGAAAGACATTTGGCAAATTGGCAGTGGTACCCTGTACGTTGCAATTTGTAGCTAGCATTAGGAGTCTGGGCATGAAACGAGAGGGCAGGCTCCAGGCTCTTATGTTCAGTGTTCCCATAAAGGGAAAAGGAGAGCGCTAACTATAACATGAATAGTCATTTGAAGAATCGGGCATTTCCCTTCGTAAGAACCGAATCGTCGACAGGCCACCCTGTTAAGATTTTGCTTCACCGTAAGGAGTCAGTGGCATTCTGTTCGGCTGCCTGGCCACGGAATAGAACTTTCCTGAATTTCCCTTTTGAGTGGGAAGTGTTGCCTTTTATTTCTAACCTGAGCTCGTAAAATTAGGCCTTCAATTCGGTCCTGCCTTCTCATCAGTGAGAGAATCATCATCCTCTTGGGTTAAACAGTTGTTCAAATGTGCAGTTGTTACCATTCTTGTCCTTGCGTGGAGTCTCCCGGTCTAAACCCCAACACCCACCCACCCCCGCCCCAGCTCTTCGAGAAACACACAGAGTGCATATAGAGTGCAAACACCTTTTTAACGGCTTTCTGAGCTCTCCAGTGGCAGAGTGCCTGAGAACCAAATAAATAATGGGTGAGTTGATTTAACAGGATGGCCTGAGAGTTTGCTTTTCTACTTAAAAATTCAGTAGTAAGCAGCTTCCAAATAAAATACGAGCACTAAGGAAACTTAACATTTTGGGAGGGTTGAAGGAAAGGAGAGTCCTTCTCGCTGAGGACAGTAAGGGTCAAGCTGCCTTTCAAAGTGGATGCCATCCTCCTCCGATCGGGATCGTCAGACACATGGGCAGGTGGACAGAAACTTGAAGATTGAAAGCAACATAAATTAGGTTGTTTGAAGGGAAGAATTAGGCGGGGTAGTTTTGGAAGATTATTTCTCCGAGAGTGCGGTTACCCTAACTACTGTCCTTATAGAGCCCGTGCCAAGTTGTATTACGTGAAGTCATGATGATATATCATGAACTGCCTTTCAACTCAGTCTTTGTCCAGGAAAAAAAATGAATATTTCATCAAAATTCCTTGTATATGGTACCATTTAAGATTGTCGCACATCCAGATATTAGGTTAACCTAGTCTTAGGCAAAACACCTCCTAGACATTCATTTTTTTCATTCTGCTCCCCACCCCCCCACACACACATTTGGCTTAAACTCTAACTTTGGAACACTTGATGTGTTTCATGCTGTGAGTTCCTTTTGTGGGATGCCACGCTTCCTATGGTTTTTACTACCTAGGCAAGGTATGCAGGACCTTCCCCTGTGGTGTCCAGTTTATTCTTAATGTTCATAATGTAGCACTAATGTTGTCTCTTAATTGAATAACAACAATCCAAGTTGGTTTTATTTTCGCCCCATGTATTTCATTGCTCGGATGTATATCAGATTATGATAAAATGGCCTAACCAAGTTCTTATGAAGAAGTTCACCCAGCATTTTACAAGCATGGTTCTACCCTCGTTGTTTCCTAAATCGACGAGTCCTTTTGTTGTCTAATATTGGGACACTACCACCTTTTCCTATAGTCCACTGCATTCAGCAGAGTCCATGCTTCCCTTTTCTTAAGGATTTCTTGGTTTGCTAGAGATTAGTACAGAAGAAAAGAAGTCAGACTGGTCCTTCATGGTCTTGTGCTCTTGCCTTCCAGATGTCAGCTATTGAAAACATGGCAGAGAAGCTAGAGAGCTTCAGTGCCCTGAAACCAGAGGCCAGTGAACTTCTGCAGTCCGTTCCCTCCATGTTCAACTTCAGAGCGCCTCCCAACACCCTGCCGGAGAACCTTCTGCGGAAAGGGAAAGAACGCTACACCTGCAGGTGACTGTGGAGCGCCGTATGGCCGCCTGTCCAAAAATCCCCCCTCTGATTTCAAATGGCCCTGCTGTTTATTTTGGAAATTATTCCCAATTGGATGATTAATAGTGACCCTGATAGATCTCAAGCACTTCAAAGTACTCTTTATTTAGGGAGATATAGAAGTAGTGGTTTTAAAAAATTATTACTAAATGAGAATTTTAGCGCAGGCCATTTGGTTGTGATAAATGAGGTTGGAAACAGGCCAAATACTTGTTTCACTTTGATATTTATGAATTTTCTTTCACAGTTAATTATTTTCATCCGAAGGTATAATACTACTGTCTTCAAGCATACATTTATTAATTGTCATGGCATTGAAGAATAAGGCCATTAACAAAGGACGAATAAGGTCGATAAGTGGAGAAAGCTAGTTAATAAGTTTCTTGTTACCCATCAGTATTACAGCAAAGCCTGGGGTTTTTTTTTTCTGTTTTTTTTTTTCTTTTAAATAAAATTGTGCTTATGATTTCTGAATTGTCTTCAGAAATTTGTGGCATCTGACTCAGGCATATCAATTTATCTGCTCTTTGGAAAATGTGTCACTTTCTTTCCAGAAAAGCTTTTATAGGAACATACCTTGATGGATGAGGTCTTCGGATCTTGTCTGATCTGATACCGCTCAATGTACAGAGTTGTCACTGTGGCTAACATGTAAAATGAGTTGAAACATTTGAAATCTGTTTACATCAACCCAGAGTCACGGACTCTTGTCATTTTTTTATCCCCTTGTCTGGTTCAGTTTTGCGACTCTAAAGATACAGAGTTAATAAAAGAGGCGCACGGGGGTCATCAAAACTAAAGTCTGTTTTCATAAACTGCTTGCTTATGCGTGAGCAAATTCAACCAAATCTCATAACACAGCCTTTTTTCGTGGAGTTATTTATATCTGTAGAATGGCTTTGTTGCAAATGTTAAATACCAAAGACATGTGAGTTCCATGCAAGATTAATTAAATCAGGAATAAAGCATCTGGCTTCTACGCGGCTTGAGTGAAATAAAGTCGATTGTGCTGACTTTCTCTTATAAACATCTTTCATAACAGATACTGTGGCAAGATTTTTCCAAGGTCCGCGAACCTAACACGGCACTTGAGAACCCACACAGGAGAGCAGCCTTACAGGTTTGACAATGATTTTTACTACATATCTTGGTTAATATTATAGTAGTTAGAGTGGATGTATTGCCACAATTTTAAAGGAGGCTACTTTTGTGCATGTCTGAGATGTCTGTCCTTTCGATTTTGAGTCAAAGAGTTGACTAATGGCTAAGATAAAAATTAGAAGAGTTCTAATTTCTGAAATCAGGGCTTCTGACTGTTTAATTGTCTAGCAGGATCTAGGCTATAATAAGCATTTGAGAAATGTTAGCCACTTTAAAAATTAATATTATTATTACTATTATTTGAGAGAGAGAGAGAGAGGTGGGAAGGGGCAGAGGAAGAGGGAGAGAAAATCTTAAGCAGGCTCCATGCCCAGGACGCAGAGCCTGATGGAGGGCTCGATCCCACGACCCTGAGATCATGGTCTGAGCTGAAATCAAGAGTCGGATGCTCGACTGACTGAGCCACCCAGGCGCCTTCATTTTAAAAAGTATCTGAAAAATTATTTTAGTGCCATCTCTCTCTTCTCAATAATTGGTGCTATATTAATTGACAATATCATAACATCACAGCCTCTCTTTCTCAAGTCTTAAGTCTCTGCTAGGAGTTGACAAGCCGTCTATAACTTTGTTTCCCCAGTATAGCTAAGTCATTGTCCCCAGATTCCATTAAGAGGTTTAAGGAATAAACCTTAAACCCCGAGAGGAAGAAGACGATGTGGAGCTAGGGGTAGAAGAGATGAAATAGAATATATTGTAGGAAGAGGAACAATTCTGCCAACAATTTCTAAACTACCTCTTCACTTATGTTGTTAAATGTCAAGATTGGCCACGTGACACATGAGATGTGTGTCTAACTTTAATATATTATTGTTTGTTAAAGAATGAAAGTTATCAACATTCTCTTCAATTTTAAAATATAATCTACATTGTTTTATGTGCACTGCTTTGCACATAGTGTTAGGTGCTCATAAATATTTTTTAAAAGAATAAATGCTATTTATCTTAAGCCATATCGTAATTTCACTCTGCTTTGAAACTCTTATGCATTGCATATGTGTAAAATTATTTTTGTCTGCACGCTCACTTTTCCTATTAAAATAAATGATTTCTTAGGTTTCAAAGACTTTTCTTTACATATAAGACGAAGAAAATGGGCAGACCGATGAATGCTCATTTGAAGAGAATTGAAATTTTAAGAGAAAACTAGAGGGACTTAAGCTCAGAAAATAATAATGTGTTTTCTTAAATTCTTTGCTTTCCTACATGTTTTATAAATCACTAATCATAAGTGATACTTCTACCTTATATGTAATAGAATGGACTTGACATAAGTCTCAGAGAGATATAAAAATGGAAGCTGTTGGTGATTTGCCTTTTTGAGAAAATTTCAGATCCCAGGAATTTTGCTTAAGTGGAAGAAAGATTTCAACACTTAACATTTTATTATAGCCAGGGATCTGATATGCCACTCTACCATGCTCATTTTACTCTGAGCTTGAATCCATGGTTTTATTCTACCCCATAAATGGTATGTGTATTTTTAAAAACTCAAGCCAGGATGTTGGCATAGCCAGAGATCTTAAACAATTATTTGTCTAGCTCCTCTGTTTTACAAGTGAAGAAATTCAGATGCACAGATGTTAATTGCCTTCTGTAAAGCCTGGTATTAAAAGATCCAGAATTAAAACCCAGACTTGGGGCTCCCATGTCAGTTTTTATCTCACACCATGATCTCAAAGACTCCCATGACCCCTGTGTTTACATCCAAATTCTTGATAGGGTATTGCTCATGATTATGTTATGTATTCATTTTAAGAATTTTTGAAAGTTAGACTCGTAACTACCTACTGATTTATTGGAGCAGAATGGAATGATTTCTTTATTTAAGAGCACTCAAAGCTTTTGGCCAGGATATTAGCGGAGGAAAGATACAAAATAATAGATGCTTATTGTCTAGAATGTTCTTATTTGCCGATTTTATTTATATTAGAGTAGATGATGCCTATTAGATTCGGAAAAGCCCCTTTGCATACAAGCAGAAAGTTGGAAGCATGTCAAAGACAAAAAATCTTTCTAATTCATGTTGTATGAATGCTGTGAGTGAAAAATGTTTGGTGGCAGTATAAGTTTTCTCCAGCAGTGTTTTCTAGGTGGTTCTGCTCGATACAACACGATAGTGCTAATTGTATCATTATCCTCATTGTAGTGGGCCTTGGGAGTCAACAGTTATTACAGAGAAGGTCATGACTCAATATACATTTTTTTCGAAAGCAGAGGCTAAAATATTACAACGACTATGAATGTGGGGTTTCACACGTTTTTCAATTAATATTATAAGTGAGGAAAGTTGAGGAACCTCATCATGCGAGGGCAGTTTTTTAAGGGGGAAAAATTAAATCAGGCCTTGAGTCGGTTTATTGATACTATGCCAAAGTAACTAGTTTAACAGATTTATTTTCCCCACTGAACCAACTAGACTTCTGGCATCACGTGGAGACAGCCGTAGAAACCCAAACACTTCGAGTGGAATGGGGTGATTTTTGATGTAGAGCACTTGAACCACTGAGTCTACATTCAGAAGTGGGAGGAGAAGGACCCTTCACATATGGAAGAATAAGCTAAAGATTGTCTGGCTGCTAAGTTAGAAATTTTCACTTAAAAGTTGTCTAGAGAAAGGTTTTTTTTTTTTTTTTTTTTTTTTTTTTTTTTTTTTTTTAAGCAACACACATACCAAAAAGTCACACAAACAAATAACGAAAGCAGTCTTGTCTTTAGAATGCGAAAGGAGGATAACCCCATGGACTACCCCACTTTTCTTCTTTATCCATAAGAGCTGGGAAGTAAGGGATATGGTGGAGGGAGTTACATTTTTATTTATGATTAAATGAGAACTTCAAAATAACTTATGATATATATTTTTTTAATCACATGGAAGGCAGAAACAATTAGCCAACCAATAATAAGTGTTTTCCTGGAAAACAGACCTGGTTCAGAAATGCCATGAACTCTGTAAGAACAGAAATGGAAAACTGGCGGCGGGGGGGGATTGGAAAAGCAGAGATTAATGAAGACCTTTATTTTATTCCAAAAGGAGAATTTGGTGCCACTCTTACTTTCTTTTTCTTTCTTTTTTTCTTTACATTTTATTTATTTATTTGAGAAAGAGAGTGCGAGATTGTGGGGGGGGGGGCATGGAGAGAGAGCAGGAGCAGAAGGAGAGGGAGAAGCAGACTGCCTGCTGAGCAAAAAGCCTTACTTTCTTTTTTTAACCATTTAAAGATGGGGGTGCCTGAGTGCCTAAGTCAGTTAAGTTTCTGATTTTTGGTTTCGGCTCCGGTGGGGATTTCAGGGTCCAGGGATTGAGCCCTGCAGCCTCTGTGCTCAGTGGAGAGTCTGCTTCTCTCTTTCTCCCTCTCCCCTTACCCCTCCCCATATGCACTCTCTCTCTTAAATCAATCAATCGTTTAAAAAAATACAGTTTAAAGGTTATCAGAGTAAAGGCTCTGGGGGCTTGTAATCACTACAGATTATGAAAATCACTGTCTTTGGTTTGTCATAAACTACTCACTTTGCCTCAGTTTTAAAAAGTCTGGAGTTTACTGCTCTTTTTGAGAAAATAATGGAAGTTCCTGTAGGATTTTCAATTGAGAAAGTGAATTTTCTAACAAACTGTTTAATCAGACTCTGAAATTTTGAAATTAAAAATGATCTTTTTACTTTATTTGAAGAATATGTGAATTTGTTTCATGTTTGTTTACAAAGGACTTATTGGTATTATCCTAAGCAGAAGATAAAACATGCTAGTATTTATTAATGTCATTGATTTTGTGAGCTTTATCTAAAACATGAAAACTAAATGGCGCTAATAAATTTGGGAGCAACCAAATTGCCAGTATTTTATTATGGCTTTTCCTAAAGTCATGAAAAATCTTTAAAGCAAAAGGAATTGGAATTGAAATCTTGACTGTGCAAATAATGTTCTTGCCTAGGCCTTTTCTCTAAAATGTTTTATGGGTGACAATTTTGGATATCTGGCTGACTAGTCTTGAGAAATATCTTTTGATTTGCTTGCAAATATTTTCTCTGTTTATTTTTCAGATGCAAATACTGTGACAGATCGTTTAGCATCTCTTCCAACTTGCAGAGGCATGTTCGTAACATCCACAATAAGGAGAAGCCCTTTAAGTGTCACTTATGTGATAGGTGTTTTGGTCAACAAACCAACTTAGACAGACACCTAAAGAAACATGAGAATGGGAACATGTCTGGTAGGTAATCAATTGTGTTATGAGAAGATGGCTTAATTTTCTTACTTTAAAAGATAATTGTGAATAATACTGCATATCAAGTATACTTTTTAAAAAAGAGATAATTGTGATCTTTCTTCTCTCCTTCTACTTTGAGACCAGAGACAGATCCTAAAATTTACAACATGTTTCCCTTGAGATTATAGGGTGATGTGACTGCTGAATAATATACAACTCAGGACCTTATTTGGATTGTTTTCACATTCTCCTGGATTCATCTCGATGGGTAATCTCAAACAAAGAGAACCATAACGCAATCTCATAGGAAACTTATGAATCAGGATTTCCTAAATTGCAGGGAACAATCTTTCCACCTATACAGAATGGGGCTTCCGGGCATGGCAGGATTTCTCCAAAGTGGCAGCCCCAAAATACCATGCTCCAAATATTAACTTAGAAACCATGGCTGCTTTTGCAGAAGTCCTGCAGTTCAGAGAACAACCCCAGGGTAACTTTTCAAAGATTAGTGATAGAAGATTGTTGACATGATCAGAGCAACCCATAGCGAATGATAGTGGTGTGTCGTTCAGGTCACAGATTCTGATGTAGAATTAAGTTAAAAGTGGCAAAAAAAAACACAAAACAACACTAGCCTTGTTCTCATTCAGACCTGCCAGCACATAGTTAGCAGAAGAAATGGTAGTTTTTCTTGCCTTCGCTTCTAAGAGTTAGATAATAAATCATTAATTAATATTTACCAATTGATGTATGTGTTTGGAGCCACCCTGTGCAGCCATGATTTGCTTCTACAGAATCTCGAAAATGACTTGGAGGCAAGGGAGGGAGCAAGCATGGGATTCAGGGAAAGAGATTTCAAAAACACTAAAAAGTTGAAGCTGTACAAAGTAGTTGTTTTTACCTAAGAAAGTTATTTTATTATAAATCTTACCTCCCGCATACAGAGCCATATTGCTTACGATCTTGAGCAGCTATGACATAGAACTATATATACTGTTCATTTCCCTCTAAGCCAAAATTCAAATGATTGTGGTCTAAAGATACCAGATTTTAGAGACAGAAATTTAATTCAATGTACAAAATTGGCCACAATTTCCAATCACATGCACCCTTACAGCATGTTCCCCTAATTTTTCTAATCAAAAGTATTTTGGGTTTTTTTTCTGTTTTTTTAAAGATGTATTTATTTATTCCAGAGAGAGAGAGAGAGAGAGAGAGAACATGAGTGTGCACATGTGGGAGGGGAGTGGGGGTAGAGGGAGAGGGAGAGAAAATCTCAAGCAGTCTCCTCGCTGAGCAAGGAGCCAGTTGTGAGGTTTGATCCCAGGACCCCAAGATCATGACCTGAGATGAAATCAAGTTGGCTGCTTAACCAACTGAACCACCTAGGTGCCCCTAATCAAAAGTATTCTGGAAAATAATTGAGTTAAAAATGTAACATGTCCAAGTTCAATACTTACTTGTTGACCCATTATAACTTTATTCAACTGAGAAGTGTTCTCACCTCTCATCTTCATCATCTAGACCATTAGGATGAACCGTTAGACTGTAGATATCTTGTGGGAAAGATAAATGGCTCAAATCAAATGGTGTAAATTTGACCACATCTAAGGGGTTGATAGTTGTTTAAATTTATAAAAACCTTAACAGTCATCCTTTGATGAGGTATTTTGATTCTAATTTTACAGGTAAGGAAGCTGAAGATCATCCTATAATCGACAGATCCCATATTGTCCTCTTAATGCTGGCCCAGCTCAGACTCTGGGCTGGTGTGTTGAGTCTACTCAACGCCTCACCCATCAAACCAGAATACGGAATTTTTGGCGTGTGTTCACAGTCTTTATTTGGGAACGTGCTTTAGCACAGAAGCAATAAATACATGCTGACTGCAGCCAGGACTGAGTATACGGTTTCTTCTGGCAGCATCTATTTAAGGCTTCTTTATAATTGGCCTCACCTTGCTTCCTTGTTATATGAATGAAAATATTCTCATGTCACAGTGGGAATGGGAGGAACCTGTGGGGGCAACATCTTTGGGAGACCGTACCTCATGATGTCAATGGTATGAAATATTCCCCAGGAGACTTTCATTAGCAAGTATGTGGTAATCTGGGAAGACTTTGGCCTCCTAAAGTTACCATTAATAACATTCAGAAGAGCCTGTTTTAGGAAACAACGCCGATCCAATGAGGGAGAAACAAGGTTCAAAGTAAGTTGAACACCACGAGTAGTCTTTTCACCAAGGGCTCTCTCCCCTCAGGTACAGCAACATCATCGCCTCACTCCGAACTGGAAAGTACAGGCGCAATTCTCGATGACAAGGAAGATGCTTACTTCACAGAAATCCGTAATTTCATTGGGAATAGCAACCACAGCAGCCAGTCTCCCAGGAACACAGAGGAGAGGTAAAGCTGAGTTTTTCCTTTTTTTTTTTTTTTTTAAATTCTCTGATTTCTGAAATCAGTATGTTCCAGATAGATTTGCTGTGCTCACTTTTGTGACACTAAGGTGACCCCTGCCACCGATGGCTGGCATTTCTTTAGTGCAGACTAAATCCTAAATGCTCTCCTAAGCACTTTACACATATGAGTTAATTTAATGATCATAACAGCCCCACGAGGTGGTGACTATTACTATATGATTTTATCAGGGGAGGAATGGAGATATCGAAGGTTAAATATCTTGCCAGAGGTCATGCCAGCAATTAATAAATGGGATTTGACCTGGGCCATCTGGTTCCAAAACCCAGACTCTTACCACTGTTCTGTTCTGCTTCTCTTGATAACTAATTAGAATATTGTATCAAAACTTGCCAAGCAGAGGGAAAGCCAGCACAGGGATTCAGTTGATTCAGTAGTGGTTACAGTCACACCTCATGTGTTTATGACGGGTAGCCTGTGACTCCAAGTACCTGTGGGGGGATCTATATCCATATCTACATCTACATCTACACACTTGTGTATGTATATATACATACCTATATATAAAATGCCTATTGAATGTCATTTAAGTATCTTTTTTACCTAAAAAGCAGTTGAGACTTCTTGATTCAATTCTGTCGCTACCTATATACTCTCAAGTGGATATTCATTAAATTCTGACATATTTGTTTCAATGGGTGTGATCCTCCTTGTTTTTAGTGACCCGGTGCCCTGGCCACCTCTTGTCAACATCAACATCAAGCATATATGGGGCTTAATTCATAAAGAAAAACTTTTAATGCTGCTGCTAATAATAATTAACACTTATCTGGTATTTACATTTTATGCGATGTTAAATGAAACATTATTTTACCAAAAATACCAGATCTCATTTTTCTTGTTTCTAATTAGGTATCTGATGTTGAGAACTGAATTTTTTTTAACATACCTACCCTACTCAATTAGGATGTTGCGTAGCCGATTGTAGTATCACGTGAAGTTAGTGAAGGCTCCATTACGTTTCATCACACGGGTACTATTGTTAATGTCCTCTATTTTTTCATGCTCTTAGAAGTCAAGTAATTGTTTTAGGTAGTTTTTAAAGTAAGCCAAGCTTCAAATAAGCATAATTTCCCCAGATAACAAAATTATATGGCCACGTCTGTTCTTCAATGTATATAGAAGTGTATTTAGGGGGAAAAGGAGAGAAGATCTCCTAGTTATTACATGACCCTTCCTGGGTTCTAGGAAGTCTGCTAAGAGCTATGACTTTGTGCAGTTGGATATGTCTTCCTCTCTGCTTGCCCATTTGTGTGTGTGTGTGCATATGTGTGTGTGTAAAAGAGAGAGAACGGAGGATGAAAGATGAGCAGATGATCAGAAGTACAAAGTACTAGGAACAAGGAAGCGAGTCACGATCTTACATTTTGATAATGATATTTACACGATACAAATAAGAAATGTTGAGCAAAAACCACCATTTGGGTTCTGAGATGCCTTTTCAGATTTTCTAGTACTTACTTGGAGATTTGTGAGCCTGCATGTAGCTGCGACATCTGGCTTCAACATGTCCAAACAGCACAGAAGTAAGAAGATTGAGTCATTTAACTCCCCCCTCAACTCCTATCGAGGCTACTTTTGATGAATAATTTATCCTCCATAAATTGCCACATTTGAAAGCATAATTAACAAATAGGTTTTCTTAATCATGTTGGCTTTGTTACTTTTGGTTTTCATCCATGCATTCTTTTGTTCTTCTACTTTTTCTTTCACTTTTAAAAAATAACAGTTTCAATCCATTCAAGCTAGCAAGTTGGCAGTGTATCTGGAAACTAATAATTTATGTCTGTGCAAAACATGTTTTCATCATTTTTTGATAAAAGTGGTTAAGAGACTGGCTGTGTAAAAAGATTAATAATGATAGTATGACTTTTTTTTAAAATACGACTGTTTTTAAGATTTTTGCTATGTGCATCTGTGACACCCAACATTGTTTTGTTTATTTATTTGCCTTGGGAAATCTGAATATTAAATTATACTCATTTTTTTTTTTACATGGGAAAGGGATGAGGTACATTGCTGATACCCCATTATGCTGATCTCGCATAATCTGAGAAATAGTTCCATTAAATGTGAATAGCATACGTTTCTGTAGCAATAACTTAAATTTCAACAAGCTTTCTGAACTTGGGGAAGTGCCTTAATTTCCCAGGTCATATATCCTTAAAAAGAGGGGGTTAGGAGGAGATACTCTAGTCCAATGCATTTGTAATCAAGTTGGAACTAAGTTAATTTTGACTTTTAAATATTATAATGAAACTTAAATTCAATTTTTACATTCCTTTTTTCAAAAAAAATATTTTATTTATTTATTTTAGAGAGGGCACAAGCATGGGGAGGGAGGGGGGCAATCAGACTCTGTGCTGAGTGTGGAACCCTACGTGGGGCTTGATCTCACAACCCTGAGATCGTGACCTGAGCCAAAACCAAGAGTCAGGTGCTTGCCTTACTGAGCCACCCAGGCTCCCCTCAATTTATACATTCTTTATGTTTATTTTAAAACCTAAGAAATTTGTCCTACTTTTCTCAATGCTCTCAAATGTGTTAAATTGGGACTTCTGTGTAACTAAACTCTTTTTTTTAAGTATATAATTAAACTTTTGAAATGCATAATACTATCTTTGGAACCCCCAACTAGAGTATTACAAGTGACTTTTAAAATATTTAAAATATAATAAATATTCTTCTGTATCACATCAGACATGCATGCTAAGTAAGCTTCGAAAGATATTTGCCCAATTGCATTTTTAGATAACTACCCACCTCAATGTTCTTCTGGGAAACAGAGAACTTTTTTTTATATTCAGACCCTTAAGGATAATTTGAAGACAGTACAAATAAGTGAGCTCTCAATCACTTCCAAGTTTGAACAGGATGTCTAAGTGGCATATACCACAAATGTCACCTAGAAATATCAAATACCGGTAGGTCCCTGGGAGCTATCTTAACATTTTCGTTGAAACTTAGATTCACTTTAGGCATGTGTGTTGAGGTTTTTGTCAGTG
The DNA here is from genome assembly GCF_048418805.1 of Vulpes vulpes. Taxonomy (NCBI): domain Eukaryota; kingdom Metazoa; phylum Chordata; class Mammalia; order Carnivora; family Canidae; genus Vulpes; species Vulpes vulpes. The sequence goes on from NC_132782.1 coordinate 40,462,817, forward strand.
TTGTTCAGGGATATGAATTTTCCAAAAACCTATTATTTTAAATGGTGGGCACTTCTATGATAATTAGGTAGCATTATGTAGAGAAAACACATGTATGCCTTTTATATTATATATAATGATATCATTTATCAGGCAAAGGTCTGATAAGAAATAGGAGCCTGAGACTGTTTTTCCGGTTGTGCCAGAAGCTCCATTTATCCTCTGAATAATCACCCAATTATTTTTTTTCTTTATTTTCTCATTTGTGAGGTTACATTATTTTCCCATGGCTGCCATAGGCATAAACAATAAAATTGTGTTATAAGAGTGCTGAAACTCTAAACTGTTGTTGGGAAGACATGATAAGAGAACAAACTGCACGTTTAAAAATGAAACCAATCATTGGGCCTGTTTCTTTTTTTATGCTTTTGAAAGAATGAACGGCAGTCATTTTAAGGATGAGAAGACTTTGGTGACCGGTCAGAACTCAGATTTGCTGGATGATGAAGAAGTAGAAGATGAAGTGTTGTTAGATGAGGACGATGACGACAACGATATTACTGGAAAAACAGGAAAAGAACCAGTGACGAGCAATTTACATGAAGGAAACCCTGAGGATGACTATGAGGAAGCCAGTGCCCTGGAGATGAGTCGCAAAACGTCCCCAGTGAGGTGAGTGCCTGGGATGACATCAGTACACAAGCAGGAGTAGATACATATATGGGTGTAATTCCATTAAGGCAGTATTTCAGGATGTAGGAGTTGATGAGTAATTAGCCATAAACAGTAAATTTGAATTAGCAAGGCATATTTAGTGGATGAATCCTGAATAGGTGAAAACAAGGTAGCCATCAACATAATCCACAAGAATACAAATGTGTCGGTGTTTGTGGAACCCTGATTGACCTGAGATGGGAAGTTTAAATGAAAATCAGTTGAGTACCCAGACATTTATTTAGACTCTACCTGTAAAACCCAAAGGAAAATAGAGATTTCGACATTATCTATTTCATTCAAAAATCTGGTGTGTTATCAGCCAAATATTATTGAGATAAATTTCATTAAATTTGGTATATATGTAATCTCTATAGGTAGGTTTTTAAATGGAAAAAACTAACCAAATAGTTACGTTCATAGGAATATTTTCATATGGATAGTGGATGCTCACTGAATATTATTATCATAACTGGCTTTATTTTAAATGGAAATTACAAACCTACAAATTGCGTCTCCACAGCATTGCTGACTCCACATCATTGACTTTAACTCTGCATCTTATATATACAATTGCTTTCGTTATGAAAAATCTTAAAACAAGTATGTTTCTAAGATCTAATATTTGCGGACACTTTAAAGAACCCAATAACTGATGCATGCTTCTTTTTAACTGCAACTATAATATGAAGTTTGACAGCTGTATCGATTCCGATGAAAAGTGATTTGGTTGGATAACAAACTGAAGAAGGAAAAAAAAAACCCTCTGTGCTTTCCCATTGGTTCATTTTAGGTATAAAGAGGAAGAATATAAAACTGGACTTTCTGCTCTAGATCATATAAGGCACTTCACAGATAGCCTCAAAATGAGGAAACTGGAAGATAATCAATATACTGAAGCTGAGCTGTCTTCTTTTAGTGCTTCCCATGTGCCGGAGGAACTTAAACAGCCGTTACACAGAAAGTCCAAATCACAGGTACATATTTTCCTGCAGCACAGCATCACGGTGACAGTGTGCCTCCGACGCCAAAAGGCAGAGAGAGTCTACCTTGTCAATATTCTAGAATCCGAACAGGTTCAGATGCTTTACTCAAAACGTTCATACCTTGACCGAATCCCACGTGGTTAACCAATACAGTAATGAACATGGATGCACTCTGCACAGAAGCTTCCATGACAAAACTCCTCCTCCAGTAACCTTTCCTTTATTTTGTAATTCTCTTACTTCTGCAGAGATAGTCCATACTGTTTGCACCTATTTCTGTATTAGTTCAGAATGATTTTCTAATTGCTTTGCATCTGAAATTTTTGTCAACCAAATATTGACAAATTATCTGTCAATGTTTTCAGACTGCTGGAAAGGGAATCCTGCCCTCTGTTTTTTGTTTTGTTTTGTTTTGTTTGGTCCCTCACTGTACGTAGTTGATTAACAAGTCATCTGATTCTAACATTCAGGAGCAAACTGAGGATCAGAGATGAAACGAGTTGCCAAAAGTCTACAGCAACTTACCAACAGATCTGGAAATGAAACATATTAAGTTTTAATTGAATGAATGAATGAATGAACGAATGAATGGTACTCAAGTTCCTTGGGCTCTACGGCATTCTGTGGAGATGAAAATAAATCCACTTAAGATCCCTAAATGCCAATTAAGAGAGCCTCAGTTCTTTTATCGTAAAATAAAGGAAGTCGGTATTTTCCACTGATGTCCACACTCAACCAGATTGTTCGTTTCATTCAGGCCAATTACAAAAAAATAAATAAATAAAAAGAGGAAGAATGGAAACTTTCTGTTATTACCATATTTTTTGGTCACGTTGGCCCAATTGTTTGATCTTGAGCCCATTTTGGAGGTAGCCTGACATATCAAACCATGTGACTCCATTGGCTTGTACATTTGGAAATGATTTCCTATTTGGCTGAGATGTTTTGGGCTACTCTTAGCAGCAAATGTGGTCGTCTCTCAACTAAGGTGGGAAAAGCATTGTGCCAGTGGGATAATACAGATTTTTAAATATCAGTCAATTCAGTAAAACTCTTAAGATACCCTCTTGGTAATAGGTAAAATGAATGTTCTTTGTGAGTTGAAGTAAGAAGCAGCCAGCCTCAGCACTGGAGTTGCCAGCTACGTGAACTTGAGAACATCATTTCATGGCTGTGGGTATTGTAGAGTGGGGTGACTGGAGGACATATCTAAGATCCCTTCCTACAGTATGAATCAATGGGGTTAAAAATTAATTGTTCAGTTTCTAACATTAAAAGTAAACTCACCATCATAGACATCTCGTTTTTACCTGGACATAACCATTAGAGGTAGCTAGTTTTTTTTTTTTTTTTTTTGAGCCTTTGGTATCCCATTCTTTCTTCCTAATTTATCCGAGAGATCTTTGGGGATCCAGGCTTTCTTTGCTTTTTTTTTTTTTTTTAATTTTTTTAATTATTCCACCAAAATGCTTATAAGACACACTACCTAAAAATTCCTGAAATTGTCAGCAGTGATTGAAAGCAGAAGGGTCAGAGAACCTAGAGATAATAGACGTGATATATTTCAGTACCGGCCTTGTGACAGCAAGTCCCATCAGAAGAAATACTAGCGTTTTGCACTCCTAACTCATATTTTTCATGTTACTTGATCACGTTATATATATCAGTTTAACAAATGGTCAGGCCTTTTGGCAAACTGACTTTATTTCATGAGACTTTTCATTCATTCATTCATTCAGTTGTTCTTAACTGCCAGTCCCATGTGCAGGGCACTGATCTTGGTGAATGCAAATGTTTATTCTGATTACCAAAAAGCAAGCATTCTGTATTTACCATTTTCTAGAATCTGCATAGGGACAGATGATTCACTCAAAACACTCACATATTTCCTCTGTGATTTTTATATTGAATCCAAGATAGTTGAACGATACAACAGCGGCTGCATTCTGCATAGAATCCTCTTTGAAAAACCCTATCCTAAAAATTAATTTCACGCTAATAGGTACTATTTATGTCTGGCAACCTATGTTAGTGCCTGTAATCCCTCATAGCCCTTGGAGGCAAGTTTTCGTTGTTATGATCACCATTTGATATAAGGAAAGTGCCCTTGAAAGGCTAAGCAACTTGCCCAAGGTCACTAATTGAAGGTCACAGGTTTGAAGGCAGGAGTCCAAAATTTTCTGTGTATTCTTTTTCGTTTTTTTAATACTGGAATGGATTCTGTTAAAACCCTTTCAGAACATTCTTTATCGTGATCTCCACAAGTGGGTACATAATAAAAATAAAGTTCAATGCTCACCTCACTCCTATTTGAAACTCCTCAGAGAACAAGGACTGTGTGTTGTCTATCATTGATTCCCTAGGACCTAGCACAGGGCCTGGCGTAGAGTAGATGCTTAAGAAATATTTGTTATATGTCTGTTGAGATTTCGTAGAGGTCCAGAAGGCAAATTGCATACATAAAAGTCAAATGTGTACATTTAGAGCAATGACCCAGCAAATCAGAATCAGCCCACAAGGGCAGATTTTCTAACTGAATGCCATGATTACGGAAGAAACCACAGATTGGCCACATGTCTCAGCATGACTCTCAGAGATGAAATTCTGCTTAACAACAGAGGCATTTTGTCTTTGTTTACAGACAGTGGAATGTCTTTGGCAGGACTTTAATGATTCCACTTCAGCAGCATTTTGACAAGCAAGTTTAGCAATGGATGAGACCAACAATAGCAAATCAACAGTGAAAAGTTCACTCACAAGTCAAGACCAAACATTTTATTTGAATATTTTACTTGGCAGCAAAGGAGGGATTCTCTGAACAGTTATTTTGAATTGACATGATAATAGGGAAGAAAGAGCACTTCTTCATAGAGCACCGCCATGCCCCTTCTGTTTGGCAGACACTGGAGTACAAGTTGGTTAGAACATTGTTGGGTCTTGTGTTTTGTTTTATTTTTTGGTAGGGCTCACTTGCTCTACCTTAGCTTTCAGGGTCTTTGGGTGTCTGCCTTGAATATTTCGAATGCGGAGGGAAACCAGAGAAAGGACATTGGATTACAAGCTGGGCACCAAATCAATAGTTGTACCTCAGCCCCCTCCACTATCGAGTCGAGTGACTGGGCAAGGGGTGTCACCTTCGGTGCTCTAATATGAAGTGCACGAGTCAGTGGGACTGTGGCCTCTACTAGACCCCAGTGCCATCAAGGCAGGTCTATATCCTCTCCATATTTCCAGTTTCAGTCGTGAGCATGCGATAATGTTTTTGGAGAATTGAACAAGTGCATGAACAGTGGATGGAAGAGCGTATTCATGCTTGGGCAAGGGGGTGACTCGTGTTTCTCAGTGGAGGCCCTGTTGACATCTTTGGTAGGACAGTCATTTTTTTCCCCCTGTAGAACATGTACCTTTGTAGGCCCTAGACACTGAAGGCCAGCAATAGCATCACATCATTACAACGACCAAAAAGTGCCCCACGCTTTTCCAAACACATCCGTGAGGGACGCTCCTACTCCGAGTCCCTTCTCCTCCCTAACATTCACCAACAGCACAGTAGCCTTCAAATGAAAAGTGATGTTTTCCAGCGCCACTTACTGAGTCTCTCCTTTTTACCCCAGGCATATGCTATGATGTTGTCACTGTCCGACAAGGAGTCCCTCCATTCTACGTCCCACAGTTCTTCCAACGTGTGGCACAGTATGGCAAGGGCTGCAGCGGAATCCAGTGCCATCCAGTCCATAAGCCACGTATGACATTACCAAGGTCGACCAGAGTGGGACCAAGTCCAGTAGTAGCATGGCTCTTTCATCTAGGACTATTTAAAAGACTGCTGAGCAGAATGCCTTAGAAACCTGAAGGGTCACCCATGGAAAGTCTGGTGACCTTAAACTGAATGCTTAAAAAAAAAAGAAAAAAAAAAGAAAAAAGAAAAAAAGAAAAAAGAAAAAGAAAGGAAAAGAAAGAAAGAAAAAAAAGAAACTATTTATTCTCGATATTTTGTTTTGCACAGCAAAGGCAGCTGCTGACTTCTGGAAGGTCAATGCGACTTCACGTGCGATTCGGTGAGAATGAGCAACTTGCCGGGCAGGAGGCGCCCCTGGGTTGGCCCTGCCCTGGGCTGTGGGGGGCGCGAGGGCTATGGGGAGGGCGGCATTGACACGAACGAACACTCCATAGAAACTGAATTCTTTTTTTGTCCAGGATCACCTGACACATGATTGGGAACAGTTGCTTTTAATTAGAGATTTAATTTTTTTTTCTCTTTGTTAAAGTTTTATGTAATTTAACCCTTTGAAGATGGAAGTAGTTGGATGAAATGCACACTCGATTGATTATTATAGAAACTGATAACAGGGAGTACTTGTTCCCCATTAACTTTTGCCTTCTTAAGTACATTGTTTAAACCTAGGGAAAAAGGGTATGTGTATATTGTAAACTATGGATGTTCCAGCGCTCAAAGAGGTTAAGTCAGTGAAGTAACCTGTTCATCACCAGTACCGCTGTACCACTACACTAATAAAATGTTTGCCAAATCCTTGTAATAACATCTTAATTTTAGACAATCATGTCACTGTTTTTTAATGTTTAATTTTTTTTGTGTGTTGCGTGTATCATGTATTTATTTGTTGGCAAACTATTGTTTGTTGATTACAATAGCACTGTTCCAGTCAGCCACTACTTTCCGACGTCTGAGGCACACCCCTTTCTGAATTGCAAGGACCAAGGTGACTCGACCTGTGTATGGGAGTGCCACATGGTGTTTGGCTTTTCTTAACATTCCTTTTTTGTTGTTGTTTTGTTTTCCTTCTTAATGAGCTAAATACGAATAGATGCAACTTAGTTTTTGTAATACTGAAATCGATTCAATTGTATAAACGATTATAATTTCTTTCATTGAAAGCATGATTCTTCTGATTAAAAACTGTACCCCATATTTTATGCTGGTCGTCTGCAAGCTTGTGCGATGTTATGTTCATGTTAATCCTATTTGTAAAATGAAGTGTTCCAGACCTTATGTTAAAAGAGAGGTAAATAACAGACTGTATTCAGTTATTTTGCCCTTTATTGAAGAACCAGATTTGTTCTTTTTTTTTTCCTTTTTGTTTGTTTGTTTGTAATCTCATTTTGAAATAATCGGCAAGTTGAGGTACTTTCTTCAAATGCTTTGTACAATATAAACTGTTATGCCTTTCAGTGCATTACTATGGGAGGAGCAACTAAAAAATAAAGACTTACAAAAATGGTTATTTTTCTCACTGTGTGATATTTTCTTCTTGTGCAATTTTAGTTCCTCTTAGGGATCCAATGATTTAAAGATATGATGTCTGGGGCTCTGATGCCCTGGTAGATACATGGAATGTAAAACATGTGTGTACATTGTTTTTGAGATGACATAAGGATAGACCCTGACCCACAGGGAGTTGGGATAGCTCTGACTCATTCTTCTGAACTTTCTCCGTGTGGTGCAAAGTCAGGGCTCATATGCAACACTGCAGGGTCCTGGGTCTTGCTCCATGTCCACAGCATCCATTTGAGTTAGGAATGGAGCAACCTACCATTTTTCTACTCAGTTTTACACAGTACATCCTAAAGGTTGTTCTGATTTTAATTTTTGTTTTTAATTCCACAAATGCTGTTAACTGATTCATAGAACAAAGCAAAACAAAAACCCTTTAACTTTTCTATATTCTTTCTACGTCTTTGTCCACATGCCGAATATCAGTTTTTACAGTTATAAGCAGAGTGTAGACATATTGTTGTGTTTTCTTTCTTTACTGTGACCAAAAATAAAGGCTTATTGTTACAAATTCTTCAAATTAATAATTTAGCAGTTGCCCCATATTCCATCAGGTTTGGTGTACTATAATTTCTTCAACTATTTCAAATTTGTTGAAAACTTAAGCTTTCTGATATCCACTAATATAAGCAATGGAATTTTAATTTTGATGCACAGAATTGTTTCTGTGTGTTCATATATGTACATACAGGGTTGAAATGTGAGGAGGGGTATTTCCATATGGTAAATTCTCTGGTTAGGAAGTAATTATGAATTTTTTTTTTTGCTCCTTAAATATGATGTCAATTGTTTTAGAATATGAGAATTCCATTTTGGCTGAGTATAGAGGTTCTAACAAGGCTTGAAGAATAAATAAGTATGACATGTAGAAATAGGTCCAAACTAATTTCTCCATTCATTTACTCATTCGTAGCCACACTGCCAGATGCAAAGAGAATCTCCTCACATTCTTTCTAAATAAATGTCAGTAGTATAGGAATTAAATATATACAGTATAAATGTTGATTTTTTAAATAGAAAGTATATACAAGAAAAAACATTCAGGAAATCTAAGCTATAAATGTGGTCTATAAAGAGGGAGAAGAATCTAGTAATGGGGACGTAAGGAAAGTGGAGATCTGGAACATACTGTGCATTTTTCTTTCTTTTAAAGAATATACCTATAAATTTTGAAGCAGTTTGAAACCTCTTAATGCCACTAAATTCTTGTTAGGCTTTGAGCACGACATTTCAGTTGTTTGCTAATACTTAGTCCCTCCAAATTCCAAAAAGGCTTTCAAGCCCTACATTTCTACTGTTTTTTCCATTCGTTTCGCCAGCAGTCCTCCACCACGTGCCCCTATGGGGACTGGTGAGATACTGTGGAGACAGTATTGGATTTGGAAACCCCAAGGCCTGGGTTTGAGTTCTGGCTCCACTGCTCCACTGGCTCTGAGGTCTCAGGCAAATCACATAGCTCTCAAAATCTCATCTATGAAACCAGGATAATAATATTTGCTTCTGCTGCTACTGCACTGGGTTTCTGTGAATGTCAAAAATCAAAACACGTTTTTGGAAATATTTGGTAAAAGTTCTGCACATGCAAATCATTTTATAATTTTCCTAGTTGTGATTAAGGACACATATGCATATATCTATACATATCCACATACATATGTGTGTCTGCAGACCCACAAACACAAACACTATGCTAACAGAAAAACTTTAGGATGTAACAAATCTACTCTAGATTATAGAGAAGTAGACAGGGACGTTTTCTAGAAAAAGTAATGAGATATTTCTTAATAAATATGCATCTTTGAAAAATAAAGCTCAGTCCTTTGAAAACATGAGCTATTCAGTATACTAGTTGAGAGCTCTCAAAAAATTTAAGGACAGTTAAAGCATATTCAAAGAGCAGTCATATTCATATTTTTATTTTCAGATAATGTCCACCAACCAATCTTATTTCTGTACAGAATAAACGAGTTATCCGTCTTTTAACTGCCTGTTCTGTCAAGGTCTTGCTGGGAATGTGCACATCCATGACCTCAGTTGGCCATCACCGTGGGCCTGAAGTAGGCAGCATTTCTCCTGTTTCACAGATGAGGAAACTGGAGCTTGGAGAGTTTAAGGACCTCACTCAGAGTGAACCAGCTGGGAACTGGCTGGCTGAGATTCCAAGGGTGTCTGGCTCCTTGGCCTACTCTCAGTCAAGGGCCTCAGACCTCTTGATTTAGGCTCAGCTAACGAAAATCCAAAAAGGAATGTTCCAAATCAAAGAAATGTGCCCACAGAGAGTAACGCTGTCAGAGATGCAAATGTGCCCGGGAGACATTTAGGCGTCAGAGTGTTGGCTGTAAAGAGTTTGAAAGGTGAGTGCCAAGCACTGCGTTCCAAGCTTTTTCTATTCAGGTTATCTCAAGTCAGAACCAGCAATACCAGTGCTTTTTTTGAACGGTCCTAAATGCTTCCTTAATGAGAGAAGAGCCTTAGTAATCTTGTTTGCAAATTCGTAGCAGGTGGCTTGAGTTTCCTCCTTACCCTTTTGGAAAAAAAATGATTTACCCCAAACCTACATTTTGCAATTATTAACATGGAATGAATTAAGCCCTTTCTAAAATGGTTAGCAGACTCATCATGAGAGAAAGCAAATGTAGAAGCAAGTGTTGTTAAGAAGTTTGGAGAGCCAAAAAAAAAAAGAGGAAGAAGAAAAGAAGAAGAAGAAGAAGAAGAAGAAGAAGAAGAAGAAGAAGAAGAAGAAATAGAAGAAGTTTGGAGAACCAGCCAGCTCTTACCCAAGAGATTTAGGCTGAGATTAAATTGTCTATTACATTTCCCAGAACCCATTTCTGATTATAAGAGACTGTCCTTGGTGCAACATATATTTAGAAAAAGGATGCAGGATGGCTACTACCAAAAAAAAAAAAAATTAGAAAATAACAAAGGCTGGTGAGAGGGTGGAGAAATTAGAACCCTTGTGCACTGCTGGTAGGAATGTGAATTGGTGTGGGCACTATGAAAAACAGTATGGAGAGTCCTCAAACAATTAAAAATAGAACTGCCTATGATCCAGCAATCCCACTTCTGGTCAGATACCCAAAAGGAGTTCAAAGCAGGGTCTCAAAGAGATATTTGTACACTCATGTTCACAACAGCCAGAGTGGAGACAACCCAGTGTCTATCAATGGACTAATAAACAATATGTGGTATATAGATACAATGGAATATTATTCAGTCTTTAAAAAGGAGATTCTGATATGTGCTTATCATATGGATAAATCTTGAGGATATCATGCTAAGTAAAATAGCCATAAAAGACAAATCCTGTATGATTCCACTCAAATGAAGCACCTAGAATTATCAAATTTATAGAGATAGAAAGCAGAATGGCGATTGCCAGTGGCTGGGGACAGGAAGGAATGGGGAGTTGTTTAATTGATACAGAGTTTCAGTTCTGCAAGATAAAAAGAGGTTCAGAGTTTCGTTATATGACAGTGTGAATGCACTTACCACTGCTGAATTGCACCGTTAAAAGGGTTAAGAAAATATATTTTATATAAGGTGTTTCTTACTATCATTACAAATAAAATAAAATCCTGCTCTACCTACAAGTTTCTTTAAGCTGAAAGAATCTGTTTAACTCAAGCAGAGAAGCAAATTACCAGGGAGAGAGAAAGCTGGGGAATCAGGCCTAGGACATAATCCAGAACGAGTCAGTGAGGCACCTCTTAGGCTGTTATCACCAAGATGAATCAACTACCACTATATTCAGTCTTTCTTGTCACTCTGTGTCCAGGTTAAATTTCTAGGGATAGGCCATGAAATTGGCCCTACTCGAAACCCTACTTGATCAGAGCACCATTAAATGCATCTAAAGGTATGGGGCACAAAAGGCCAGTTCCCATGTAACTAAATTGAGAGACCCCTCACAAATAAGTGGGAATGAATGAAGGATTTCAAAAACAATTAATCTTCATACCACTTGATGATAAGAAAACTAACCAATATGTAAGGAACAATATTTTCAGGGATGGACACAGGATTTGGTAACCTTAAGCGTCATCAGAGGGATAACTCGACAGCATGTACAAAATTAGGACTACTCCAGAAAATTGAAGGATGTACAATCCTCACAGGAATAATTGTTCCAGAAAATTCTTCACGTGAAGATTATTGTTGTTGTTGTGTGTGTGTGTGTGTGTATGTGTGTGTTTAATGCTTCAATCATGACTCCTGTTGACAGTTTTACCAAGATTGCCAATAAAATTGTAGCCAAGTAGCCATGGGTTAACCAGAATGAAAGCAGACTGATTCATAAAAGGATTTGCAAACTTCTATGGGATGCATGCAATAATCGCAGTCAGTAAGAACCCGAAGTGTTTGAATCAAAAGCACTTAGTAAATCAATGTCTAGAAAGGAAATCAGAAACCATTCTAAATGTTTAAAGCAGAGAGGGATTTAAGGCAAATGGTTGCGTTAAAATGCACTAGAAGCTCTGAAAGAGCAAAAGGAAGAATAGAATGCAAACCAGAGACCGGGATGTGGCCTGCGCCTCTCCCCTCTTCTCCCCCAGAGTCATGGGAGCATAGCTAATGATGCCGGTGCAGCTCATAATGCGCCTCCACTGTGGTTGCTGAAACCTCTGGTGCTGCCACTTAGGGAGTCAGCCTTCCTGCTGTTTCTCACTTCCCGCCAGTGCCTTCCACCACACCTCAATAGAAGCCAGCTGAGGAATGAGCTTTACCAGCATCCGGGCCCCAGTAAAACAGAGGGACAGTGGGGATGGTGCTACCAACAGACCATATCTGATATAGGACCAGCTAAACTGGACATACGTACTAGATTAGTGGAGAAATCCTCCGCTAGCTTCCCATTGGTCTTAGAATGGCTATCAACATACCAACATGGCCTCCAGGACCCTCCAAGACCCACCTACCTCTTTGTGCCTACCTCTCTACTCTGGCCCCACTTGCCTGCCTCAAACATGCCAAATGACTCTCAGTCACCAAATTCAACTTCACTTTTAAGGATTTCACACATGGCAGTCTGTAAACTTGGAACACTCCTCTCTTGTCTCTCAATGGGGAACCACCCCACAAATGCATTCTTAGTTGATTAATTTACTCTTCAGATTTTAACTTACCTGTTACTTCTTCAGAGGAACTTTTCCTGAAACCTCCTACTCTCCTCTGTCTATTAATGTAAATGAGCAGTCCTGTGGTAGTCTCCCACCAAACCAATTATTACATGTTTCATGCACCTGTTACAGTTTGTAACTATATTCATAGCCATGAATAATTTAAGATCTCTCTTCCTAAAATCTTAAGATCCATGAATGTACTATGTCTGCTTTGATCAGTGCTATACCTCCAGTGACAAGCACGGAGTACGGCACAATGTGACTACTCTATACATTTTTTTTTCTACATACATTTTATTAAATTAATGGACAAATAAATGAGTTGACTGAAAGGATGCATATCACACCAATGTCAGCGGTTACCTCTAAAATGGAAGTTGAAAAACTAATTTTTTATACTATGTGGTTTTATTTTAATGCTTTCAATAAGAACGCATTTTTCTGTTTAAAAAAAAAAAACATCTTTTTTGAATATACCTCTTGATTAGGAGACTCCCAATTCTAAGAATTCATCCTGAAAAGCTAGTTAGCTTTACACACTCATATTTGTATACATGAATGTTCATTAAAACGTCAATAATCAAAAGTTATTATCAGCATAGAAGTCAAACAAAAGAGACATGTGGAGGTCAACTGCTGTGTTTGCATGCCCATGGGTAAGAACCTGGACAGAAAGTCCTCACATATGAAATGAACAATCAAGTTATGGTTGGCTGAAACATTTTACTAGTTGGTAGAATTATGCATGAATTTTATTTGTCTTCTGTCTTTTTCTTATTTCCATTTTTACATTATCTAAAAATGAATGTGGTACTTTTTTAAATAGGAGAAGCATTATTATAAAAGCAAGCAAAAAACTTTCTTGCAAATTAAGTAAATAATACAAAGAGAACAAAAAAGAGGTCTTATCCAAGAGAGTGACGTGGGAGAGTTGATTGAGGTCAACCTGCCCAAGATACAAGTGACAACAGGAAGATCTACAAAGAGTAATGATGGTTTTATCCAAGGTCCAAGGTCACACAGCTGGTTGGAAGTCCAAACCCACTGCTTTCTGGAACACTACGGTGTGAACCATCATCTCAGGAGGAGTAGGGTATGAACACAGTGGGGTAAAATCCTGGTGTTTGACAGGGAGCTTGGGCCGAGGGTTTTTATAATGAGTTCAAGTGTTAGATTACCTCCAAATATGTTCAATTCGATACCATGCCCCTGGACCCTATTTGAACTTGTTTTTAACGTGATAACAACAACAAAAAAATATCTTGAAGGTAATAAAGTTACAATACACACTAAAATTAAAGTTACAGTACCTGTTTCCCATATATTGATTTATGTTTATTTCATTTCAATTTGAGACTCTAACTACTCATCGGAAATCGGGCTCCTCGAACTAAGTGAATGGTGATGAGCCCATATAGGCAAGAAAGGAGTGGTCAAAGGCATCTTGTGTCAAAATCATGCTCCAGTTTGACATCTTAGAAGACAAAATTGACTTTTAATATTTTCTCTACATTATTGCTCTGCAGGATAACATTTTGGCTTCTTCCAGGAGCATCTTTAAATCAGAGTAAATAAATTGGAAGAACAAAGAATCAGAGATTTCCCCAAAGAAGCAAAGTTAACAAGGCTAGCAGGAGGCCAGCTAGTGTCGTGACCTTGTCAAAAAATATCTCCTCACCTCCACCATTAAAGTCATCTTGGTCTATATAGTCACATTCTTTTCACGTGAGGTAAGATTTTTCTAGAAGCAAGGACATATTAAGTGATTTCGGTCAGTATCATTGTGAATTAGTGAATCGATCCTTTTCTCTGTGGTAGCAAGGGGTGGGGATATTTTCCAAAGAGGTGGGAGTGGGGTGAAAACAGAAGGTAAGGGGACAGATTGGAGGCCCTTTCTGAATGGAGAGCCAGGGTCAGCTGAATCAGAGAGGGTGCAGCAGTCTGAGCATTCTGTTTACCTGGGAGGGGAGAAGGTGCCAGAAGGGCAAGTGGAGAGTGCAGGCTTTTTTGTTTTGCTTTGCTTTGTCAAGGACCAATTCTTGCATCAAAATTCACTTGCTAAAAACAAAAGTTGTGAACTAGGGTCTTCCATTGGACAGATTAGAAAGAAAATAACAGAAGAATAAATTGGGAACCTCAATGAAGAATTTTTGATAAATAATTTATTGTGATAGCAGAAATATTCAATTAGCTCTCTGTTAACTTCTTTTGAACAATAACAACAAAAAATATGGACAAAGACTTGTAGGGGCACCTGAGTGGCTCATTTTGATAAGTGTCTGTATTCAGCTCAGGTCATGATCCCAGGGTCCTGGGATCCAGCCCCAGGTCAGGCTTCCTGCTCAGTTGTTAACTGGGGAGTCTACTTCTCCCTCCATTTTGCTGCTCCCCCTGTTTGTGCTTTCTTGTGTGGCTCTCTCTGTCAAATAAAAAAAATAGTCTTTTTTTTTTTAAGGATAAAAACTTGCATTATTTAACTCTGAATTTCTTCAAAATGGTCTTTTTGGAAAAGCATCCCCCTGTTAGTATTACTAATTTAGTGCCCATCGTTATATAAAAATGGGTGACATTTTCCTTATTGCTCTTTTGTGTACTTGAAATCCATACTTTTCCTCTTTGCATTCTTTCAGTAAGTCCAATACATTTTGCAGAATTAACTAAAAAGTAGTTTCTAGCTCTATTCATTTTCTCCTAGAATGCCATCTAAAGATATAAAAAAATTAAAGAATAATTAGGGAAAATGGGATTTTTTTCTATTAATGTTTTAATATTCAGAAAAGATTCAGAACTATCTCCTAGGCTTGATTGGCTACCACAGGTTTTGCAAAGGCAACAGCAACGCCGAGAGAAAAGTAGAGCCAAAAAGATGGGAAATCTTAGCATTTTTGCCACAAACTAGCTGTGTGATCTCATGGAAGAACAGTGGTTCCCAAATTTTAACCATTATCACTACTTTTTCACTATATCTCTATACCATCAGTATCGTTAAACTTAGCATTTTTCCATCTTGATTCATTTTTTTTCTTTTAAGAGGACATGTCAATAGAAAGCTACTCTCCATAAATACCACTTAACCATAAAAATAAGCACAACGAAAACCTATAATATTCTTAGATTTTAACAAGTTACTTGCTGTTGACATATTGCTTCTGGAGCATACTGAAAAGCATACATTTCTTTTTAAAAAATATTTATTTATTTATTCATGAGAGACACAGACTGAGAGAGAGAAAGGCAGAGACATAGGCAGAGGGAGAAGCGGGCTCCTCGCACCGAGCCCGATGAGAGACTTGATCCCAGGAACCCGGGATCACGCCCTGAGCCAAAGGCAGGTACCCAACCGCTGAGCCACCCAGGGGTCCTGAAAACCCACACTTCTGCTAGAGATGTCCACATAACTAGTTCCATCTAATGAATGGAGAGAGAGGTATACATAGCACTTCTGGGCCAAATAATTTAACAACAGTACTTTCTATTTTCTTCCTCTGATGTGGCAAAGAAGAAAGCTGTAGGATTTACCACCTGCAGCAATAAGATAGTAGAGCCTCAGCCCTGGTTCTTCAGAAATAGTGGCACAGACCTGCTTCCATTCTGAACACTACTACATCCAGTAAGGTACGAACTTAGATTAAGAACTGTACTTTGGGGGATCCCTGGGTGGCGCAGCGGTTTGGCGCCTGCCTTTGGCCCAGGGTGCGATCCTGGAGACCCAGGATCGAATCCCACGTCTGGCTCCCGGTGCATGGAGCCTGCTTCTCCCTCTGCCTGTGTCTCAGCCTCTCTCTCTCTCTGTGTGACTATCATAAAATAAAATAAAAAAAAAAAGAACTATACTTTGGGGACACCTGGGTGGCTCAGTGTTGAGGGTCTGCCTTTGACTCATGATCCCAGGGTCCTGGGGTGGAGTCCTGCATCAGGGTCCCCACAGGGAGTCTGCTTCTCTCCCTCTGATTATGTCTCTGCCTCTCTGTGTCTCTCATGAATAAATAAACAACATCTGTAAAATATATTGATTAGCTCAGACATTGAGACTCCAGTTGTCTTAACCTATTTTGATTAAGACAACACTGTGGCCTGCCTAAGACTGTGGTGTCTTTGTCTACTTGCTCTTTATTAAAAAGAAGGAATATTTGGAATTATGAAAGATGATAGAGAAATATGAGCTTTACTTTGAGACTTTATTCTTGAGAATAATAAAAAATTTAAGAATAATTAAAATAAGAACGATTTTCTTTCATCTACTTCAAATCTATCCCTATGCCTTGAAATACACTGGGCAAAATATGCTCTCATTGATCCTTATTTCCCTGATCGGAGAAATAATGGAAAATAATGTTACATGACATCATACAACGTAGCACACAGATATTTTGAACAGCAAGTATTTATTTTGCGCTGTTCTAGGCTCTGGGGGACATAGGAAACAGAACATATCTTGGCTGAGGCAAGCCTCCGAGCTTATGACATTCATGTAGAGACCTGAATGGTGGAGAAAAGTCCTCCATGAAGGAATGATCGAGGTGAGCTGAGTAGCAGTTTAGAAGGAGCATGTGTAAAAATCTTCAGACACCCTGATATGAGAGCAAAAGAATGGAACTGAGGAAACCAGATAAACTAGGGAAAAGAAGTGAAGAAGTGTCTCAGTTGGATTATGTTTTAGAGGGAGAGTCAAAAAAACTTACTGATGGTTTGGCCTATGGAGTTTTTTGAATAGTATCTAAAATAATAATTATCATTTATTAAATTCTTAGTATATATTTAGCACTAGGATAATGCTTTTATTTCTTTTAACCATCACAGTAATCTTATGCATGAGAGAGACAGTATTATCATTGCCACTTTATCACCTGGGAAACTGAAGCTAAAGAGGTTAAGAAATTTACCCCGGATTAACCATTAAGTTCAAAAAAGAGCTGGGAACCCACCCAGGTATATCTGACCCCAAAGGCTGTGAAGTCTATCACTTTTCATTCTGACGACAAGGGATGCTATTTCACTTTTCCACCGAATAACCAGCAATTACATTTTCTATATCAACTGAATCCTGTTCTTTGTGTTTTGAATATTTGGAATTTGCTCATGAAGACAGCCTAAGATATCCATGTGCTTAGGATTTTGCCTGTGTAAACAGAATACTTTGCAGAGGAATGCAAGGGTTGAGGGTTGCATGAACAGCCCAGCTATGCAGAGTAGGATGGATGCCACTTAACTTTGAACAATTACTCACATATGTCTTGAGCATGAAAACTATTTGTTGGTTTCCTACAATTATCCATGGAACAGTGCAAGGTTCTGGGTCACTTCATGGTAGGTGGTTGCTTTCCAAACAAAGTCATTTCTGTGTGTACATGGGTTTGTGTGAGCACGAGGGGGCAGGGAGGGAACGAAGAGGGGCAAATGAAAAAATAGATGGATTAGAAGTTCACTAGTGGCATGTGGCACCATCAAAGTTGGCTTTACAGTTAATTGCAGCAAAATGTGTTGTAGTAAGAGGAAGTGCAGCACAAAATGGTCTGAACCAGACACATATAGATAAGGATTGTAGCTCTGTTATGAGCTAATGCGTTACTATGGAGGGGGATATAGTAGTTATTACATAGCAGGGGAAAGGAGAGCAAATATTTGATGCATATGAAGAGTTTGGTACATAACCCATGTTCAAGTAACAGTAAATGGTCCTATATTGAGTTTCACTGCAATCTCTCCTGGTTTTTTTTCTTTTTAATTTTTGGTTTTTTATTCATCTTTTTGCATAGACTGTATCTGCTCGTGGTAAAAACTCAAAAGTTATAAAAGAAATTATAATAAAATATAAATTTTCTTTCTTCTCTTGTATCCAAGAGAAAACAATGGTTCCCCTTCACAAATGAATCCTGTTATAAGATTCTTAATTATCTTTTCAGAAGACATGCATATTACTCCTTTTAGTTCTCCCACAAACGGTAGCACACTACATACTCCTGGATCTTTGAAATTTACTTTACCTTAGAGATTGTTGCATACAAGTTCAAATAGAGTTCTCTTCTTTCTTTTCTCCTTTTCCCTTCCTCTTTGTCTTCTCCTTTTTCAAGTATGGAATATCCCATTTTATCATAATTTGATCAACCAGTTTATTTGAATAAACATGTAGGGGTGTATCAAATATTTCACTGTCGAGAACTTAAATGAATATCCTGGTAAAAAGTCACAAAATGGCACGGTCAAAAAGTATGAGCATTAGATTCATCTCTAAAGTGTTGTCATCAGTTTATATTCTCATCATTGTTGATGAGATACCAAAACAACAAATAATACAATATTTTGATCTTTACCAATCTAAGATGATAAAATTTGTTTGTTTAAAAATTATTAATTTTTCTTTTTATGTAAAGTATGTTTAGTTATTGATTCCTTTCTTTTGTCTAGGTTTTTATTGAATTATTGGTTTTGTTTTCTAAGAAGCTCTTTAATTAAATCAATAGCCTTTTACTTGAGATATTAATCATAATTTTAACATCATTTGGGATCTTCTGTTTCATCTTGCAGAGATTATTTCTGCAGTGAAATTCGTTGATGTTTTCTTTTTTCTTTTTTGATTTGCTCATATGTAGATAGAAATTCCCATTCTAATTATTTTTAAATTTTTTTTGTTCCATCCAGATTCCTTTTGTTATAAGGGATAACATAGGGACTCAATTTAGTTTTCCCAACACCGTTTAACAATGATTGACCTTTTTACAACTGACTTCAAATGCTATCTTTTCATATAGTAGATTTCTATATGAATTTGGTTTATTTGGGGGCTTTTACTCTTTCCAGTAATCAATTGAGAAGCCATTAACATGCTATTTTAATCAATATGGCTTTTTAATAAATTTTATGGTAGGGTCAGAGTTATTTTGTACAATCGTGTGAGTTGCATATGGCTCATTTTCAGAATCATTTTTTACGTAAACTATAGGGTTAGTGAAGGTACCTTACCTCTCACTTGCAGGAATTGTTCAGGGCATAGCCAACACAACTAATGAGCCAATCCCATGCAATTTTTTTAACTTTTTCAGAATTTTCCAGCCATTACTGATTGCTTTTTTCTTTTTTTGAGGAATTTTAGAATCAGCTTTTAGAATTTCAATAATTCTTATTGGCCTTTTTTTTTTTTTTAAACTGGGACTCATTCAATTCACAAATTAATTTAGAATTGACGTCTATCTTACACCATGTCACAAATTAAAATCAAATCTAGGTGAATTGTATATCTAAAAGTAAAAGCTAAACAACAAAACTTGACATAACATATAGTTGGGATATCTTCATGACTTTAATGTAAAGAAATTTTCTTAAGTGGGATGCAGGGTTCTAACTGAAAGGGTAACTGGTTAGAATATTTTGTGCTCAGAATATATAATGCACCAATAATCTAATCAATAAGAAAAGGGATGGACAACCTCAATAGAAAAATAAGCAAGAGAGTTAATTATACACTTCACAAAAGATGGTATTTGAATATTCAATGGCCTCAAAAATCAAGGAATACAAATTAAAGCTTTAATGAGATAAACTAAAATTTAAAAGACTAACTTTATTAGGGGTTGATAAAACCTGGAGCAATGATAAGTTTCACATGTTACTAATGGGAGCACAAGTTGGTACAACCATTTTAGAAAATTGTTTAGGGATGCCTGGGTGGCTCAGTGGTTGAGCATCTGCTTTCAGCCCAGGGCATGATCCTGGAGACCCGGGATCCAGTCCCACATCGGGCTCCCTGAATGGAGGCTGCTTCTCCCTCTGTTTGTGTCTCTGCCTCTCTTTCTCTGTGTCTCTCATGAATAAAAATAAAAATAAAAATAATAATAATAATAAAATAAAAAATAAAAAAAGAGAATCATTTAAACATTATCTATGAAAACGGAGTACAAATATTTCCTGCTTTTTGAAAGTTCAGGTTAGGCCACTTTGCTTTTTCAAAATACCTACATTAGTACCTATTTCTGCTAACTAAAAGAAATCCAGAAAGGATTTTCCGGTTTTACAAAAAAGGTGAAAATTGAATAATGCTCATTGTTTGTTTTGCAGCGAGCCCTTATAGAGGCAGCACACACCTCCAGAAGTGAGAGTGGCACCAGCAAGCTCCTTCCTTAGGAATTACACTCAGCATCTCAGCATCAAGCTGCCATAGCTTTGCACTGTGTGAGCCTCTTGCTTTATCTTGATTTATTTTGTGCATTTGTTACCAAGAGGTGTCCTAAAGTATCAGAAAAACCTAAAAGCCTTTTTGAGTCTGCGAATGTTAAAAAAATTTCCAGTACAATTAATGGTAATTGCTTTTTTGTTGTACTTCATTTCAGCTTACAAAAAGTTTTATAGGAATGCTCTACCTTCAGATAACAGGGGCAACCAGTATATGCTGTTCCTCATGAGTCAGCTACTAGACAGAAATATGTACACATATGTATCATAATTCATGTACGAATGTGTTCACAGCGGCATTATTCATAATAGTCCAAACTGTAAACAATCCAAGTATCTATTAGCAGTAGAATAGATAAATAGACCAATGACTGTGGTATTTGTAGATAGGTAAATACTATTTAGTGTTTAAAATTAATGACTGCAGCCACACGGGATAACGCATGAATTTCATAAAATATAATTTTAAGAAAAAGAAGCTGGATGCAGGGCACCTAGGTGGCTCAGTTCATTAAACATCAGACTCTCGATCTGGGCTCAGATCATGATCTTAAGGTCCTGGGATGGAGCCCCACAGTAGGCTCCCCACTCAGCAGGGAGTCTGCTTGTCTCTCCCTCCCTCTGCTCATCCCCCCCACTCATGCTTTTACCTTTCTCTCTCTTTCTTTTCATAAATAATTAACCTTATAAAAAAAGAAGCTGGATGCAAGAGAACACTTACTGTATTATTTGATTTATGTAAGTTAAAAAAAATGGGCACTACTGTTTATTGATAGTAGGAATGAGACTGGTGGTCGCTTTTGTACAGGAGGGAAGGATTCATGACATGGGAAGTGGAAAAAGTGACTTCTGGGTGCTAATATGTTCTATTTCTTGACCTGGGTGATGGTTACAGGGGTGCAATCACTGTATGATGATTCCCTGAGCTAACACTTATGATACATGTCATTTTCTATTTGTGCATTAAAATACACATATATATGGGGCACCCAGGTAGCTTCAGTCGTTTCAGTGTCTGCTTTTGGCTTGGGTTGTGTCCTCAGGGTCCTGGGATCCAGCCCCACATTGGGATCCCTGCTCAGCAGGGCAGCCTACTTCTCCCTCTTCTTCTGCCCCCTTTTCTGTTCATACTCTCTCTCTCTCTCTCTCTCTCTCTCTCAGTGAGTAAAGTCTTTAAAAAAATTTAAAAGTAGATATATATGTATTCATATATACACATATAGTTAGGTTTTTACCTTAATCTGCTTATTATGAATTATTATTAACTTTTAAAAGTCAAATTACTTTATATATCTTATAATAAATATTTTTTAAAAATCCACTGGCCTCCTGACTGTCTTTTTATGTTTTCACATGCACATCATTTTAACTCCTTTAGGTGTTTAAATACTCATTTATATTATTTGTAAAGAATATAAACTATATTATATAAACTATAATTTATAAACTATAGTTCATAAACTATAACTAGTTTAAGTTTTAGATGCTTTTCTCAGATTCCTGCTATGGAAAATAAGAATTTAGCTTTCCCATATAACCTCTCCATACTTTTTCTTCCTATCTTCCCAACATAGGTTTATGACAATTACTAGATACCTCAAAACTAAGGGCTGAAAAATTATGATAATGAGTATATTTTATATATGCCTATATCAATATTACTCATAGCTGATCCATGCATTACATTTTATTTTTATTAACTCTTTTTTTTTTTCCTGGAGTTCATGCTTACCCTAAGGTCTCTAAATTCTCTTCTAAACTTTTAAAATCTGTTCTGAGAGTTCTTACTACTGATTTTTTTTTCTAATTAAACATATACATTTTATACATTCCCTCTGAACTTGTTTTTCGTATTTATTAAATTCTGAATCATTTAACTATTGTCATTATATTGAAGACTCCTCAACTGGTTATAGTAGTGTACAAACTCCACTCATTATTGTTCTCTCTAAAACTTCCTTCCATGATGTTTCCTCTATATTTTGGTTTACTGAATCATCTTATAGAGCATCCTTCCTCTCCCCCCAGCTGCCTCGTGGAACCCAAGGCTGTCAGTTCCTCCTCACTATGTTCTCTTGTATCTGATCCAGCACCTTGGTGCTCCTTTTGTCTTGCTGACTCTACATTGTTCTAGTCCTTTTTGTCTCTGGTCACTTAGCTGGATGATCAAGTAGACTTCTGTCTGATTTCCCTGGCTCCAGTCTGTCCACACTCCCATCAGGCCTTCATCAGTAAGTTTATTTTTTCAAATCACATGTCTGATCTGATCATATATTTTAAAGACATTTACAATGTCATGTAAAAAAAAACAAAATAAAATATGAGATATAATGGGGGAAATTTTTGTGATATCACGTTAAAGTGAAATGTCAAAAACAGAAGTGCGTATATATAAGTTGTAATGAAAATTTTATAAAAGCATATACATTGGAAGAAAACACATCCAAATGTTAATTGTATATATAAGGCCTGGAGGGATTTGTGCATCCCCCAACCTGCATTGAGGAAAAATACTCAGTAGCATGAAATTATCTATAGGCAGAGGCACAAAACTCCACCCCAGGAAGTCTCAAGGTGCTTCATAGACACCAACATGAAGCCTACAGGGTGTGTAGTTCAGTGAGGCAGACAATGGAGGGAAACACATTCATGACAAAAGAGACAGCAGTTTAAGAGTCCAGAGCCATGAGAAAGAATGCCGGGTTCAGGGAATTGTGAAGAACTGTTTGGATAGGGAGCTGGAAGCAGCTGGGGAGGAAGTAGCAGATGAGGCTGGAGGAGTTAGATGATCCAAATCCCTAAAGCTTTGTGAAGACTTTGGATTTATCCTGTAGGTCATCATGAGGAGCCACTGAAGAGTTTAGCAGTGCCAGAATGTGACCTGATTTAGAATCCAGAAAGCTCTTCCTAGGAGAAAAGACTGCAGTGGTCAAAACTAGAAATTCATGAAACAATTAGTTCAATCGTTCTCAAGCTCTTGTAATTGTTATACATAGTAAAGGAACAAAAAACGAACAGCAAAAAAACAAAAACACACCCCCCCGGAAACAAATAAAATCAATCAAACAAAACTTAAATCAATCAAACAAAACTTAAATTGTAAATCAAGTGTAATACTCTGATTCATAGTGTATATATATATATATATATATATATATATATATATATATATTGGTCTTTGTCTCCATTTCTGGCACAGAGCTCCTAAAACCCTTGGAATGTCCTAAGTGATGAGAATGAGAAAGTCTTTTTGTTATATTAGTGAGGAGACTTTAGGAAGCACCTAAAGGTGGGGCCTGGTTGCCCATGGGGCCAACTACGTGATTAGAGGGTTGGACTTTGTGGTTCTACCCCCTGACTTCTGGGGAGGGGAGAGAGGCTGGAGGTTGAAGCAATTACCAATGGCCAATGATTTAATCAGTCGTGTGTATGTAATGAAGTCTCCATAAGAATCCCAAAGGACGAGGTCTGGGGAGCTTCTGGGTTGGTGAACATGTGGATGGATATTCGTGGAGAGTAGTTAGCTTGGAGAGGGCATAGAAGCTCCGTGTCCTTTCCCGGTACTTAGCCCCACACATCGTTTTCATCTGGCGGTTCCTAAGTTATATCCCTTTGTAATAAACCAGTGATCCTAAAAAGTAAAATGTTTCTCTGAGTTCTGTGTGCCGATCTAGCAAATTGATTAAACCTGAGGAGGGAAGGTCCCTGAAACCTATGATCTATAGCCACTTTGTCAGAAACACAAGTCCCAGCCTGGACTTGTGATTGGCATCTGAAGTGGGGATGGGGACAGTCTTGTGGGACTGAGACCTTAACCTATGGGATTTGATGCTATGTTAGGGTAGGTAGTGTCAGGATGGAGTTGAATTGTAAGACACCCAGCTAGGGTTAGAAAATTGCTTGGATGTGTGGGAAAACTTCCCCTCACCCCAAAACACAGAGTGGAATTAAGTATTGTACTAGGTAGTGCATATAACCTATATATCTGTACATATGAATGCGCAAATACACAAGTATAAATGAATCAAAGTTTCAATAAACAGAACTTATTTCATGTACTTTATCCTGATATTTTCTTTTTTTAATTATTTTTTAAAAGATTTTATTTATTCAGGAGAGACAGAGAGAGAGAGAGAGAGAGAGAGGAGAGAGAGAGAGAGGCAGAGACACAGGCAGAGGGAGAAGCAGGTTGCATGCAGGGAGCCTGACCTGGGACTCAATCTTGGGACCTCAGGATCACGCTCTGGGCTGAAGGCAGACGCTAAATTGCTGATCCACCCAGGGATCCCTATCCTGATATTTTCTATTCTGTTTTATTTTATTCATTTTTTAAAGAGTTCTGGCCCTGATCCAGTACAATAATTTGATAACCACTAATAGGTCTCATTATAGAGCATGATAACTATTGAACTTGGGGGGGGCGTATTATAATAATCTATGGGGGAAAGGTGAATATGTGTCAAAAGCTAAATATATCCTGAGAACTGTCTGTAAGAATGGAGAAAAGGGACTGTAGGCAATTGGGATTTAAAAAGCAGTGTCAATAGTAGTTGGTGAAGGATTAGATATGACACATAAAGAAAAGAATATTCATGAATAATTCTATATTTTTGTTTGAAAAACTAGGTAGATGGTAATGCCATTTGTAGAAGTAAGGAATGTAATAGGAGACAAGTGTGTGGGGGTGAAGAGTGAATAATTAGTTCAATGTTGGCCATTTTGAGTCTAGGGTGCAAGTGAGACATTTAGATGATACTGCCAATGCAAAGAATTGTCTGGACACAGGAAAATGGGTGTAGGCTGCGATACGGGAAAAAGGTTGAATGAGAAGAAATTTAAGTTTAAGGACAGAATTCTGCGAAATATTACCATTTAGATGAGTGATGACAGACTAGATACCCAAGAAAGACAGCTAAGAAAGGGCAGAGACAAAGGGGAAATACAAGGAGATGGTTGTGGGATGCTGAGGAAGGAGAATCTGGAGGAGGGATTGGCCAATAGCATCAAATGGAAAGAACTGGAAAAGGATCACTGATGACTAACAATAAGTGTTGTAAGAGAGTCGTAGTTATAGGAAGCCAGTTTACGGTAGCTTGAGGCGGGCCACACTAGCAGGGCCCAGGCAAGAGTATCAATGGAGGCAAACATCCATACGTCTTTCTCTGCCAACCTTCACTCCGTGGCCACCCCTTGGCCCTTGGGGTGTGCCACTAGTAGTATGGGCTGCTCTCTAGAGCGCTGACTGGAGAAGCACCCCCACCCACCCCCGTACACACACACACACACACACACACACACACACACACACAAACAACAGGTGAGCAAAAGCATATTTATAGGCTCGGGGAGAGAAACTAACCTTGGGGAAGCAACTGAGAGCTTGAAAAGAGGGTGAGCAACTGACAGATCAAGTCCCTGTAGGAGATAATAGGGGTCAGGATGCAGCACACAGCTGGGACAGGAAGAGGCCTTGGACTCTACAGGAAGGGAGGGAAATTCTGGATACAGGTTTATTTATAGGTGAGAAGGAGTTTGATCCCACTCACACTTTGTGCTTTCATTTTCTCTGGGAACGGGGAAAGAGAGAGTGTGGTTAGGGTTGAGGGGAGATGAGGAGAGCAACCCTGATGAATAAATATAGTTGCTTTTCTAGAAAACTCTCCATTGCAGGGGCAGGGAAGGGTGCTCAGAGATGAGCGAAAGACCACCAAGTGGCCGGCAGGGCCAAAAAGAATTTGGAATAAAAGGATTCCAGGTTGCTACAAATTGCATGACTGTGGGATTTTTCTTGGCCGTGACGGAACAGGACACATAATGTTCACTACAAGGTACATTCAGGATCCTGCTCAAAGGAGGTTTGGTGAAAATTTAGTGGGTAATTACACGATTATTTTTGAGATTTTTCCCTTAATATCAAGTCACAGAAAATGGAAACGGAAAGGATCTCCTTCCTCTCCCCTGGCAAGACGACTTGTTATAAGGGACTCCAAGAATGCATGCCTCATTTCCAAAGTCCAGGGTGAGGGAGCGATCTCCACTTCCCTTAGGAATTATTTCATAGCCTAACAGTTATTGTAGCCAGGAAGCTTATTTTTTCTCTTCCTGATATTTAGTCCAAATTATATTCTTCTTAATTTCAACCTATTATTGTTAGTCATTTCCTCATGGTTAACTTAAGAATCTCTATCCCTTCCTGGTATTTGCACCTTCCAAATATTATGTCGACTTATCACCTGACCTGGTGATAACTGTTTAAAAATATACATTTTTGGCTTATATATAGGATGATGGTTTTACATCCTATAAACACACCGTACATGGATGTCTAGGGACTTGAGAAAATACACTTTTGTGTGAGTGAAAATATGTAGGCCATATATACCTGATATATGTAATTACAATCTTCATAATCATTCATTTTAGATTTGCCAACTTGCACATGTGGAAATGTTCAATTTGTAATGTGATTATAACACAAAAACAAAGCATGTTTGATACCTGTGGCTTGGTCGTTTCATGGTAAGTGCAGAAAATTTGAAAAACCATGTTACATTTCATATTCCCGGCCAAGTCAAACTCTGAAAGTAGCTCTATAATTCTTGGGGAATCTCTTTAAGCAGACTTGTGTCAAGGCCAATTAGAATCCAAACAGCCTTTTTCTAATTGGGGTGAGGTATGCAGCTGAATAAGTCTGTCATTAAGCAAACCCCTTATAAAGGTTACAACTCCAAGGCAAACCTCAGCCTCAGGGCTGAATAAACACAGGAGGGTAGGAGTGCAGCATTCCACGACTGGCACCTTCACCCCATGAACCCCGGAGAGGGGGGGTTTGGATTTTTCTCTATGCCAAAGCCATATACTTCTCCCTCCACCCTCTATCTTTTCTCATGCCTGGCAAAGATATAACAGAATGCAAATGCAAACTTTCCATGAGCTTTTGCTTGATCAAGAAGCCATATTGGTTTTTCTTTTGGGGATAAGAATTGGGAATGCTATAGAACTGGTTCAATTTGGGGTAAGTCCATGTCTGCTGTGACATTTTTGGCTTATCCCAGTTTGAACTCTTCTTTTTCATACTTCTCTTCTCCTACATCTCCTCCAGTCCCCAAGCTCCAGCCAGCACTTACTATTGCCCTTCATGGAATATTATACATGCAAGTCCTCTTCTTTCTATTATCTATCTATCTATCATCTATCTATCTATCTATCATCTATCTATCATCATATATCACCTTTGTTCATGCTATTGCCTCTGATAGCAATACTCAGCCATTCACATATCTCACAGGCTTAGAAGTTTGTTGTTCTGGTTCAAAGCCTGACTCCATCAGCTATAGACTGTGTGATATTGGGTAAGATATTTAACTTACCTAAGTCTTACTCTCCTCAATTATACTAGGTTTATTTTAATATTAACCTTACAGTTTTTGTAAGCATGGGAAAGATTAAATTATTATATACTAAGTGACTAAGAATAAGAATAAGAATAAGAATAAGAATAAGAATAAGAATACTTAATCCTGTGTCATAGGTTGGGGTCTCTGAGAAAGAGAATTGAAAAAACGATTTGTATGCAGGAAATTTATTGGAAAGTGAAGTTTATTAGGAAATGTTCTAGGAATCAATACCTTTGGGAGTGAAGGAGGTAGGATTAGTGGCAAGGAAATGTTGAACTGTGACGCAATAATGACAAGGATTTCAGCCCCTTTTCTGTAGAGCTTTGGAGTTGGGATGACTGTGAGAGTTGTTCCAAATTGTGGCAAGAAGGATGGTCCTTTATATTCAGTATCAGCTAGTCATTGGACAAGGGCTGATTCTATGAAGAGAACATGGTCTTGGATAAGGAGGCTCCATTCAGCTGAGAGCAATTTCCAATAGAAGAAGGACTGGATAATTAGTACTGAAGTGGGAAAATATGTACAGCCCATCACAGCATCCATAGAGACCAGTGTTGGCATTGCTCAGATCTGGGAGTAGCTCCTTCCTGATTCTGATGGGCATGTTTTCCTGGAGAAACTTAAAAGAAGAATGTCAGCAGGATGAACTACAGCTGCTCCTGCTCCATCTGGTATTGAGGCAGCACTGATATTCATCCTCTCCCACCTCTATCACGTCTTTAAGTTCCCTTAGCTAGTACATATGCTATCCTGGGTGACTTACCTTGTGGGAATGACCTGGACTCTCATCTCTCAGGCCTCATCTCAGAGGTCCTATCTCACGGTCACCATGCCTTTCCCAGTCTCTGCTGTTTAACTTCTTTTAGCATCAAAGTTGGCAAGGAATTAACAAGAGACACCCAGGTAGATTACATGAGCACCAAACATAATCTTCTCTGCCCTTTTTGTGTGATGGCAACCCTCTCTTCCTGATAATCAGGGCTAATTATCCCTGATAGCATAGTCCTCTCTTTTCTTACTATTGGTCTCTTGATATGACAAGGCCAAAATGATGGGGCGCCAGCAGTTCCCTAATAAAAAGCACTTTCCTGTGGGAATCAGGGCCTTTAAACTTACAGGTATGGAAAGCACAAATTCCCCAATTTACTTGTTATCATGGTAGTGGGGCCATTCCTATTTCTACTCCTTGCAAACTCAGGAATTCTATGTATTGAAGACAGAACACCATATAATAATCATTGACTTAGGCTAAATAGTGCATGAATGAGGATGGTGTTCCATCCTCCAAGTGCCGATCTCCAAGCTCACCCTTTCATTACTCTTTCATCATTCTATAAGGCCAGCCAGGTGGTGCAGTATATGATATGACCAGTGTATTCCATGGTCATATGGCCAGTGCCATACTTCCTTTGCTGTAGAGTGTCCCTTAGTCCAATGTGATGTATAGGATCCTGTGTTAGTGATGAAACTCTGCATACCCTCAGCTAATGGTGCTGGTGGAGGCTTTCAACCCAAAAGGCAAATCCACACGTAGATTATTTGTTGATTTGACTCAAGATGAATTGCTGCCCCCTTCACTGTAGAAAAGATCCATTATTATCAACTTCCCACCAAAATTGTTCCCCTTGAAACATGGTGCCATATAAAGGACTTACGTTGGTCTCCACTGAGGGCAGTTTGGATGTTCGGCAGTGGCAGTGGCTAGGTCAGCTTCAGTAAAGGAGAGCTCTTGTTTTTGGTTCTGTGTAGAACCTCCATTTTTCCCAACAGCTAGTCCATTCATGCATCTATTGTGCAAGAACTGGCGTTGCTAATGATAGGAAGGTTGATGTCAACTGACTGAATCATTCTTTCTACTTTGTTGTTTAGGACTCCTACTGTGGCAAGTGTCTTCCAAGATATTATGTGATACAAAGATCTTCATACTTCATGACTGTTCATGTTAATTCATCTCTGTTCCTTTTTCCTACAACTTCCTGTTCCTGACTTGCCAAACTTTCTCTGTCAGGTGCCAGAATAACCAATCAATTCGTTTATAAGGCTGTCCAAGCATGATTATTTACATTTTCATACAAAGTGAGTGATCTGGTGACCAAAGTCACCAGGTCCACTGCCCAGAGCTTTTCTCATTAGGAGAATTTCCTGTTACCACTCTTTTTTAGTACTACTCATTAGTGAAGCAGTAGTATAATT
Organism: Vulpes vulpes; assembly: GCF_048418805.1. Lineage (NCBI taxonomy): Eukaryota > Metazoa > Chordata > Mammalia > Carnivora > Canidae > Vulpes > Vulpes vulpes. Next base: position 40,492,668 of record NC_132782.1, read on the forward strand.
GTAATTCATTTTCAGCATACAGAAACAGCTTGAACCAATCCATCCGTGAACCTACCAGAACAATTTTCCTCCTCCCTCATTGGGTTGTAGGGTACCTCCCTCCTCTTACCATGTGATCTCAGGTAAGAGCTAAGTATATACATAGGCATGTACACATGCTTAATACCATGGGGGGTGGAGGTCTGGCTGTGTGCTTATGTAGTTTTCTTGTGCCCTTTGGTTTATGTCATTACAACCCTAAATGTATCAGTTCCATATTATAATAAATTGATGCCAGACCCATCTAAACTTATGACTTGATAAGTCTAGAAGAGCCAGTTTTTAGTAGACAGTTCTGATCGCCTGTCAATTTATGTACCATGGCCAGGTATCTACTATGGCCTAATAGCAAGCCAGGAGTTAATATCCAAGAGGTACAAAATTCTCATTTGCAAAATGGCATTGCTTTACATCAGAACCCCAAGGACCTGCACTGTGATATTCCCACTGGTGTTTGCCATAAAATTCATATAGCATTTCTACCCTCCACAGACACCTCTCTCTCATAGGGTCTACAGTATCACGTGGCCCAACAGGCAAGGCCACTTGGATTGTGACTTCTATGGAACCATTACCTATTCTTGATTTATTCAAAGTGATCAAACTTTTATGTATCCTGGTATTTGAATTAGAGTAGTGTTTCAAATGTAGAGTATGCTACCTCCATAACCCAAAGAGGCCTACAATGCTATTTGGGTTCCTTCTTACTGGTGGGAGGTATGAGATGCAGTAATTTGTCCTTTACATTGGATAGAAAGTTCTGATGTGTCCCAGAGTGCTGCATCTCAAAACCCTTTTTTTTCCTTTTTTTAAGATTTACTTATTTATTTGAGAGAGAAAGAGAGAGAGAGAGAGAGAGAGAGAGAGAGAGAGAGAGAGAGAGAGATTGAGAACAGGGGGAAGGACAGAGGAGAAGGGGAGGGAAAGAGAATCTTAAGCAGACTCCCAGGCTAGCATGGACTCTGATGTGGGGCTCGATCTCAGGAGCCTGAGATCATGACCTGCACTGAAATCAAGAGTCAGACACTTAGCCATCTGAGCCACCCAGGCACTTCTCAAAATCTTCACTAATACAGCAGATCTCTAAATCTTCATTAGGTTTATCTCCAACCTGGAATGCATGTGGTTTATCAAGATGTCCACTGTATTTACCACTTCTTAATCATTCTGTCTAATTCACATGACATCATCAGTATGTTGGACCAATGTGATTTTCTTTGGAATATCTATATGGTTGAGGTCCTTTGGGCAACTTCTTTGATGGGAGTGGGAGAGTTAACATAGCCCCAAGGATAAGACTGTACATATATACTATCTCTGTCTCAAGTGAATGTGAACTGATCCTGATCTTCCTTTCTGATAAGATTAGAAAAGAATGCATTTACCTGACCAGGGGCTGTATTCAGTACACCTACAGCTTTATTAATCTGTACTAGAAAAAATAGCATATATGGCATGGCAACTACAAGTGTGGCTACTACTTAGTTGAGTTTCTAATAGTCCATTGTCATCCTCCAGGATCTGTGCCCAGTTTATGAACCTGAGCCTACACCATTCATTTAGAAAAGGTGAAAAAAGGGGATCCCTGGGTGGCTTTGCGGTTTGGCACCTGCATTTGGCCCAGGGCGCAATCCTGGAGTCCCGGGATCGAGTCCCAGGTTGGGCTTCTGGCATGGAGCCTGCTTCTCCCTCTGCCTGTGTCTCTGACTCTCTCTCTCTATCATAAATAAATAAATAAATCTTTAAAAAAAAGAAAAGAAAACATTTCAACAACCGTTCAATATGCTCTCAGTTGCTCAACAACCTTGGCGCTCATTGTAATAATTATTCCCACCTTGCTTCTGTTATACTTTTGACTCCTATCATCCCCACAGTTATCAGGGAGCACAGTTCTATAGAAGTATCTATGTGATCAACATGACCTATAGAGGACCGCGTCTACTAAGCTCCTCAGCAGTGCTGGTTCCCCTCTGACCTGTGCCAGCCTCATCATCTTAGGAAATAGTGTCCTCTGGCCTTCCCACGAAATAGCATGCCCATTTCTCCTGGCCATTTTTATTCCTTCTTCCTTGTCTGCCATAATAGCCTGGTAAATGTACCTCACTTAGCGGGCCATCCCTAGCAACAAATTTCCAATAGCTATCTTCATGGAATACAATTTCCATTTCCCAGGGTTGTGTGCCAGGGTTTTAAGTCCTGTTTAATGGTAGAATGTTGCTATATTAATAAACTTTGGCTTATCCAAGTTTGTATTTCACCTTCCTCATCTAGCATCCTCAGGACCCTGTCTTGGGTACATGCTGAGTACATGTTGGTTAGGCCCTACCATGCCTTTAAAATATTCTCTTCCCTCCCTTTGCATACTCCAGCTCTCTGGATTATTATCTCTGGATTATCCAACATTATCTCTGGATAATGTTGAGGTTCAACATTAGTTGTTGGCTTAGAGGACATAGCAGAAGGTTGATCCTGAGAGAGGATGGGATGTCCCTACAAGGTAGACACCTTCGCATCATTTTCAGGCAAGGGAAAATTATTAGACTTGAATATGGGGGGTTCAAGATGATGTGGAGATTTAAGGTGCATTCATTCATCAACCCTGACATCCCTATCCCAAGTCTTAGCATCACACTGCTTCCCAACAAGGGTCCTGACCTTGGTAATGCAGACCTGCCGTGTTTAAAAATGGAATCTTTTTGGGAGCTTTGTTATTCTTATTATTAAGTTCTAGGCCTGATCCTCACCTTTCCTGTCTTCTGGCTGCAGGAGCCAACAATCTCTTTATATGTTTCTAGGAAGACCCATTTATTTCCACACTTAGTTTCTAAGTGGTGAATGATCCTGGTGAGTCTTTTCTTTCTTTTCTTTATTGCATCCATTGCTTATAACAATAGCCATACCATTCGATAGTTCTTCATAATTACTTTTTTTTCTCAGTACCTCTCAAATACCTTTTGTTATATTGCTTTCTATCCTTATCTGTACTAGTTATATAGTACAACAAATTATCTAACACAAAATTACTCTCCACATTTAGTGACTTAAAATAGCAATAAACATTTACTATCTCCCACAGTTTCTTTGAGTCTTGAAATCAGGAATGGCTTGGCTTGTTGGTCTCCGGCTTAGGGTTGTCATGAGGTTGAGTTGCATGTCAGCCAGGCCTGCACTCAGGTGAAAGTTTGACTGGAGCTATAATATTCACTTTTACGTGGCTGGGAAATTATTGCTAGCTGTTGGGGTTAGGCTGAAAGGCCTCTCTAGAGAACTGCTTGGGTATCCTCAGATATGGCAGCAGACTTTCCTCAGGAAGAGTGGGTTTGAGATACAAGGTGGAAGCTTCAATGCATTAGTAATCTAGCCTCAGAAGTCATACACCATCACTACAGCAATGTTCTATTAGGCATATTGGTCACCTTGACTCAATGTGAGAGGGAATTGCATAAGGGCATGGATATCAGAAGCTGAGGATCACTGGGGGCCATCTTAGAGGCTGCCTATCACAACACCTTATTTAAGTTTATTAAGAATGGATATTTTAGCAGTTGTACCCTTACTGCAAGTCAGGGCTCATTGATGTTTTTATCATCCTTGATGAGGTCTCAAGGTCAATTGGACAGCAGTGATCTAGCATCAAATTTCTATTTTTGAACCCAGATGGAAGATAAACAGGTAATGTCTGCCTATCATCTCCTTCTCTCTCTCTTCCTCCAGAATTTGAGTACTTTCACCACTTCTTTTACTCTTGTCAAAGCTACCATGATATCCTGAAATAGTCCCCAAGTGGCCTCCTGATCTGAATTCCACTACCTCTCCATGCTTCTCTCTGAACATGCTTCTCTTGACTCACTCCTCTCTAGCATAAATGTCACCTTAACAGACAAGCCATCTCTGTCCATCTCATCCTAAATATCACCTCCTAGCACTCTCTATCTCCTTATTATAAGAGGAAACCTCTTTTCTCTATATTTTCTCTTATAGCACTTGTCTCCATCTAACATTTATTAAACATGACATGCCTTTATTAAACATGACATGCCTTTATGTGCTATATGTTCATCTTCCACACTAGATTAAAGGTGGGGTTTCTTTCAGACTCTTCCTCTCCTCGGTCCCCAAAACGGTGCCTGGTGTACAGTGAGCACCCCAAACATATTTTTCAAATAAATGAATGAATGGATTACTGGCAACTTCTTAGTGTTATCAGCTATTGCATTGATGACCTTTGTTAGACATATTTGCAGGTTCTGATTGAACCGATGTGAGAAGCCATAGGACTCTATTCTGCTCAGAACTGTCTTTTCTTGAGTTAAATTTGGCTTGAATTTTAAGACAAAAGGCAACATTCTGTTTTCTAAGTGGCCTGATTTCCTTTTGCATTAACATCCATTTTGGAACACTTATTGTGCTGTGACCTTTGCTCTTGCAGAGTCTATTGTTCGGCTTGCACCAACATAGAATCCCTTGGAATAAAACAAAAGAGATTAAAAGGGATATCATATCACCCCCATTTTCCATGGTTTCTTTTCAACTTTTGGCATCTAGATTCTCACGTATTCCCCAGACCAATCTGATGTGGGGATTGTCAGGCACCTTGTTCTCTCCATGATCTCCCTGCCACCCAGCCTTGTTGTTCCTAGGTTTATACCCTGGTTGTTAGAGGAAATGAAGCGAGGCAAGGTCACCAAAATTGACTTATTCCTTGTAAATTTCTTTGGTAGAATTATTCAGTGTGTGATACATGAGAATCTTAGATTTCCTGTTGCTTTGAAATGTTTAAGTTATCCAACTTCAAATAATATTTACCTATTTAGACATAAATCTCTGTAGTGGCAAATCTACAAAGAAGTAATATCAACTTGTGCTTCAGCTTTGATCCAAAGTCTTATTCTTGTGTTTTATGGAACATCTAGGATTTTCTATAAGAGATTAGTGGCTAGGAGCGAAAACACTATTATCTTATAGGTCAACTTCAGAAAAAAAAATTTTTCCCCAAGCCAAACTGTATCCAGCTTTATTAAAGATATTTTTCATAAATGATCGTGGTATTTCAGACAGAACATGGGCAGACAATCATTAGTAATATGTAACAATTTTCAAACTCCCTTCTTCACTGAACTACCAAAATCAGAAAGCCACTCTAAACCCCAATGAAGTCTCCACGCAATGCTCTGAACAGGGCAAGTTTAGAGGGGTGGTTGACAGTTCACATTTAGCATGTGGTTTAACAACTTTTCACAAGCCGACCCTAACTTTCAGGAAATGAAATGAAACTGGAAGAATTACCAATCTAAAGATCCACAAGCTAAAAAAGAAACTTTTGAGGGATGCCATCTCCATGGTGTCATACTGCAAAGTCCAGATTGCCTGAAATGCTGGAAGGCACTTTGTGGGGGTCAGATCCCAAAAGGTTTCTGGATTTAAGGGAGTGTAGTCTATGCTGAGGGCAGAGAGGGAGAAGAGGACATAAAAAATGAATTTTAGTTTTTCTACACTACAAAGCATCTGTGCCAAGGTGGCTAATGTGTGTCAACATCCAAGAGTCCCTCCTTCTGAGAACTAAGAGAAAGTTTCTTAAAATTAGAAGGAAAAGGTGTTTTTTCCCCATTATCAGTCCAACTTCGGGGGGATTCTATTAGTGGTAAATGCCTTTCCCCCAAAACAAAATTGAAGTGTTCTGTGTGCTAACAACATAGCCATTGTACATTCATCTACTGGAACCAATTAAAAAAACTGAAAGCAAAATAAAATCTTTAACAAATCGAAGTAGGTTACTTACATATTATTTTTTCAATGAGACCTTCTCTGATAACAGTCTTTGAAACTATGCTCAACCCACTCTGAACTCCCAATCGTCCTTTAAAAAAGTAAAACATAATTCTGCATTTTTATAAAACTGGATAAAAAGCAGTAGTTCAAGCCACACAGTCACCCGAAATACACAGTTATCAAAAATGCACACACTTCTCTTGGCATCTCCAGCCCCTTCAGGTTTTCTGTGTCTGGTCTGTTTGGCATCTCCATTTTCTGCAGTTATTCCCCTCCTGGCCAGCATCAGCTTTCCCCTTTATCCCTTTGGGCACCTTCTCTCCCTTCTTTGCAGGGGCCTTTTTAGGATTGGGCTCTGGCTTTGGAGGGGCAGGTGTCACAGATAACCTTGCAGATTTTCTCTATGGCACATCCTTCACCTTGTCTGTGGAATCCTTCATGTCAGCCTTTCTCTTGGGCATAGTGGCTGCAGCTGGCAGGACTAAGGCGTTGGACTCTGTGATGACGTGGTGTGAGTTTCGGTCGGTCATTCTTGTCTCTTCTTCACACTGTTCCAACTTCAGAACTTTTGAAATTTTACAAAATTTGGCCAAGTCTGGGTAAACACTTCAGTGTTTTCATTCTTTTTCTGTTTTTGTGTATTTATATTACTAGAATGTAAACTTCATGAACATAACCCACATAAAATTTTTATTGCTTTTCTTGTCGGAGAAGAAATAAGCTAACACTTTTAAAAATATGCTTTTGATTTTAGGACTTTGCACAAAGTATTTTGCTTTCCCTAATCATGGTCATAGATTTTAAGAAGTGTGAAGTTTTCATCTCTGAAAATGTAAGGCAATTAGAACTTCACATTTTCAGAATGCCTGGTATTAGATCTAGGCTTACCGTTAATTCATACCCTCCTCACGTGTTTATTGAGTTATAGTCAATGTCATGCCTTGACAGTATTAGCAGGTGTCCTTATTGGTCTTATGCTCTGAGGTCCTCACTGATCTTATTTTCTGAGCCAGACACGGAACTAGTGAATTCAACCAAGTTGAATGTTACAAAAAGAGCAGTAACAGTGTGTCATGGGGCAAACATTCAACAGAGTGACCACCGTGAAGACATAATATTTAATTTAAAATGTGAAGGCTGAATTGAAGTTATCTAGCCTAAGGGTGGTAGAACAAAGTATTCCTGGTATAGGAAGTAGCAAGTTCAAAAGTCTTGAGGGGATAGAGAACTTGGTATATTTCCATTTTTTTTAAAGTAAACTCTATGACTGGCACGCTGGGAGCAAGTAGCAAAGTAGTAGATGATGAAGTCAGAGAGATTAACAAGACCCAGACTATACGTAAACGCTTGAAGACTATTTGATTTTGAACTTAGAGCCTGATAAGTCTTGCTTTAAGTAAGGAACGACATGATCAGAATTGGTTGGAAAAGTGGCTCTAGCTGCAAGGGAGAAAATGGGGTTAATATGACCTTGGGAGACAACTTAGGACACATTTGAAATATTTCAGGTGAGAGACAATGGTGACTTGGACTAGGGTGGCATGAATAGTCTCTGAAACAATGGGTTATTTGGAAGATAGAATTGCCAGGACCTGTTGATGGATTGGATTTGGGCGTTGAAAGAGATAGTGTCGTCACGAATGGCTGAAGGGCTAAATGGTGGGCATGCATAGTAAGATGAGAACACGAGGCTGGATAAAGGGGAGTGTGGTCAGTCATCTACTCTCTGTGATCCAAGAATTCACACAATTTCCCTCCCAAATCTGCTTCTTATGCTGAAATTTAAAAGCAGAAAACCTAGAAGTTAGAAAGATTTTACAGGTAATCTTCCCAAGGTATATATGTGCAGGGGGATGATTATCCAGTCTCTGTTTCACTGCTAGCAAGAAATCATGTTCTAGAAATACTGCTGCTTATCCATCCTCCCTTCTAAAAGAATTTACTTCACTCAGCATAATACCCTCCAGTTCCATCCACGTTGAAGCAAATGGTGGGTATTTGTCGTTTCTAATTGCTGAAATATCAGGAAGGGAGACAGAACATAAAGACTCCTAACTCTGGGAAACGATCTAGGGGTGGTGGAAGGGGAGGAGGGCGGGTGTTGGAGGGGAATGGGTGACGGGCACTGAGGCGGACACTTGACGGGATGAGCACTGGGTGTTTTTCTGTATGTTGGTAAATTGAACACCAATAAAAATTAATTAAAAAAAAAAAAAAAGAATTTACTAGCCTGTCCCAGCACTTGGCTAAAAACCTTGACTATACTGGTAACCAGTAGAACCAACCCACTTAGCACAACCATTTGAATTAGGTTTGAAAAAACTGGGTTCAAGAGGCTCCAACAAAACTCTTGTTGGAAGAATTTGAACTATAAGGCCCAGAAATGACAGAGATACTGTTGGATCCTGAAACACTAAGGGAACCTTGAGATGTTCATAGAGCGGTCGCTGCAGCAAGCCAGGGCTGCATGCAAGTTGAAATGAAGGAGAAACCAGAAATTTCAAGGATCAATGCATTCTTCACTGAGAAGAAGGTGGTGAATTTAAAGAGACTGTGTGCGGTTCTGGAAAGAAAGAAATGGAGAGAGGAGATACCTGACACTGTTTTGGTTTCCAGGAAGACTAGTTGCACTGACTGCAGTTGAGTTCTATCAGCATCTCCTTATTCTCTTTTTCTTCCAAGAATCGCACTTTTTAACAAATATGCTAGGGTGGGATTTTGTTCATTGCAACCATCTGATGCCGGTCTTTGATAGTCTCACAGAGAAGAGTGTTCTCATTTTTAACAGATCCAGTGTAAACAATTTTTTTCCTATACATTGAGCTGTATCTTTCTTCCTGCAGCTTCTGGCGTCCCCAGAAACCATGCTGAGCAGTCTAATTCCTCTACTGTACCCCTGTCCACTGAAGAGGGGGTGCCTCCCCTCCAAGTCTTCTCATCACAAAACGTCCACAGTTATTCTAAGTGTTCCTGACACTATTTGACTTTCGGGCCTCTCCCCTATTCCGTCATGCTCATCTGAACACCTTATGATTTGCCAATCCTTTTTAGAACAAGGAGCCCAGAACTGCCCAGAACACTTCATGAATGATTCGACAAGCTCAGAGCAGCGTAAGGCTATAGCCATCCATCGCAACTTTGCAGTTAACTAAATCCCTTTTTGGAAAATTTCTGGATTTGAGTTTTGGTTTTGTTTGTTTGTTTGTTGTGTTGTGTTGTGGTTTAGCAAAAGTGAGTCTCTAGAAAAAATACAACGAGAAGATAATTCCTTTGGGTTAAGACATTGTTGATTGGTAAAATAAAAGTACCCTTGTATGTCGCATGGCAGGTAATGACATTTAGTTGTCAGCAGCTACTCAAACCTTAGCTTTTGTCTTTCCAGTGGGTCAGCTGATACCTCCCTATCAAAATGAAATGTTATACGCTTGGAGAGAGGAAAGAGGATTCCCGAGCCAGAATCCATGCTGCCATTCATGGAAGTTGGAGGGGAACTAAGCCGCTCAGTTGCTGCAAGCCCCCCATCCGACTGGCTGACTTTGCAAGAGGGATGATATGAGGAAGGACAGTAAAGGAGAGGTAGAAAGATAAAAAAAAAAAAATAAAAAATAAATAAAAACAAAAACAAAACAATTCAGTTGAGGGTAGCAGTTCACTGCTGCCAAGGCACTGTCCACGGTTACTTTGAGATAGCCAGCTGCCGTCTTGAGATTAGTCCAGGGACTGGAGAGGAGAGGGAAGGCAATGTCTGTACTTCTGGTCATGCCTGGCTGCCATTAATTAAAGATTTTTTTCTAAAAATTTTAAAGATCTTTAAAATTCCTGTGGTCGTGTGTAGATCTGTTGGTCTCTGCAGCCAGGCCTCACTAACTGCTACTACGCAGCCCCCCTCAGTACTTCAGATCGTGACACTTTAATATCAGATCCCCACAGCTCCTTATGAAGGAGAGTCAATGACTGACTGTTAAAATACATTTTCTTTTTGAGTGTGTGGGAAACTAAGAGGCAAAGTGAGAAGGCTTTTTTTTTTTTTCCATAGTTATAGATGACTGCAGGGGCAGAGCCAGAAATAGACACCCCTTTTTCATACATAGTTCAATTTCCAGCCAGGCCGAGCCCTGCCAATTGCAAACTGATCCGGTGTGTGCTGGCAATCCAGCCGCATGCAGTAAGTGATCATGTGCCACGCTCTCTGCAGAGACGCATGAGCCTCCGCATCTGGCCAAGGTGGCCTCTGCTAGTAGACTGGCTGCTGGACCGTGGCTGGAGCTAAAGGAAATCCAGGGTTTCTCCCTATCTTTCTGGGTCAACTTGCCTTGGGGGGTGGGGGGGGTGGCACCAGTGCTCTGTTACTAGAAGAAATGGAAGTGCACCTTCTCAGGTCTGTCCTAAACCTTCTCACGTCTTAGAGACACTCTCTGGAGCTGTAGGTTTCATAAGGTTACAATGCTTAATCTCAGTAGGGTTATCAGTCCTGTCATGTATTATAAACCCTCCAATCAAGGCAGTGGGAAACAGTGCTTCTATTTAATACCCGGAGAAATGGTGGAAGTCAGCGATTGATACCAACACAATGATGGGAAAAAGTGTCCAGAGGTGCTACTCACATAATCTCATTTTACAGCATCTTGAAAATTCAATAGAAAGGACTCCACTAACAATACCATTACACACTACTGATTATTGTTCTCAAATGTTCCTAAAGCCCTAAAAGCATAACTTAACAATAAAAATGCTCTATAAATACATCCCAACAATGTACGCAACTGTATTTTTTTCCTTTGAAAACAAAAGCACGAGTGTTAGTCACAAGTCATATAATTTTACTTTAGTAATTTCTCAGCTAAAAGTGCATTATCATTTTCTAAACATTATAAAATCACAAATGAAGGAGCTATTGCTTGACATCGGAAAGTATTTCCAAACAATTTAGAAAAGGTGGAGAATATTGCACATGGGGTGATTTGCCTACTTAATATGTGATCTTTCTTGGGAGACATTTTGTTTGTCACGAGCTCTATGTTTTTTTGCAAACGCATTGGGGGAAAAAGCAAAACGTCCTTGCAAAAAGCATTTATAATTTTCAAATTTCCTGCTTCAATGTGTCAATAATTCTTGGTTTTATCTTTTGCCATTAAAGCTTTTGGAATAAGTATATTTTTCAAATGAGTTAAAATTGTAGGAAGTTACTACTGTATCCTGTCCAAGAAACAAAAAAACAAAACAAACAAAAAGTTGAGAGCCATACATGCAAAATATGCTTCAGCCCTTGAAAAAAAATTTCAAACTGGTTTAGAAAAATATATTTTATGCTTCCTGTTTGTGCTCACACCATGGAACGAGGAGGGGATACATACCAGTCCATGTTACTAAGAAAAAAATACTATTTCCCCCCCAAAATCATATTATTTCACCTCATGATGGAAAGAACTAATTTATTTTTTACAAATAAATGTTTTTTACTTAGCAAGTCAAAATTAAATTACTAAATTAAATTACTAAACTATCTAACAATGCTAATTTTTTAGTTTAAGTTTCAATTTCAAATTACTTTAATACTATTGATAATACCAAACTATTAAGTGAGGAACATTCTTAAAATGATTTTTAAAACAACTGGGGAAGTCCATGTCCTTTTAAATAATTCATATTTATATCAATACTCATTTTCAGAGTATCATGGAATTCCTTAAAATTTGCTGACTTAAAAATATAATGCAAATTAAAATTTAATAGCAATTTAAAAATAAAATGTACATATTTAATTTTTAATAAGTGTTCATATATTTTATGTTATTACATATTATTCTGTGTCATTGAGAAATCTGGTGTGTTATTAAAATGTGTCTAGAATATTTTTTCAAAGCTGATCAGGAAAGCTTTCTAAAACATGTTTCCTGCTAAGAATCTGAAATACTACCACCTTACATTTTATTCAAATACTTTTGAAAATGATTATTTTCGGCTATCTTCCTAGATGGTGATTTTACATATTTCAGTCAGATTTGTTTGCAGTTTTCATAAACAGCATTTATTGGAGAACGCAAGAAGCATCAGAAGAGAAGTTTTAACTCCCTCAAACACAGTAAAATGATCAAACATTTGGAATAGAAGTAAATTGTAAAAATGTGTCTTAACTGAGACGCTTTGCCCTAAGGAACCAAGCCTTTGTGTTTGATGGTTCTTCCATAAACCTGAGTTTATTTTAAAGAATTGATCCTTTTAATGTTAGAAAGTTGATGGGGAGAGAATTCCACTCACAAGTTTTTCCACTAGACACTATAAAATTCCATCACAGCCCCTCGCGTTTTTGGCCTCGGCAGGTGAACCCCACAGCTGAATATTGCCAGATCTTATTTTGAAAAATTGTGTTGTGTCTACAGGATGCAAATCATCTCATGAAAATTCAAGTCAAATGGAAAGCCTGCTTTGGTCCTGGGTGCTCCACTGGAGTTGAACAGTGAGAAGACCAAAACTCCAACGGGACATGAAGAAATTTATGGAAAGAAAAGACTAAGAAAAGTAAGGAGAGGAGGAGAGACAAGAATAACAAGAGAAAGCAAAGAGAGCTAGGTTTGATCTGGAAAGACAGATTCCGTGACATGCTGCTTCATGCCTTTCCACGCAAATGGTGTTGCCTTCCCCATAGCTGGTCTACAACCTATAATATACTCTATGTGATTACCCTTGTTGGGAATATTTGATGGTTGGTCAATTTTTCAGTTTCTCATTTTTTCTCTAGCTAGAAAGCAATGTTTTAATGCTTTTCTCTTTGCTAAAGAAATTAAGACTGTCACATATCAATAAAGAATGCTTTTCTAAACCAGGTGTTTGTACATTTAAAAAAAGATACTAGAGTAAAACTTTTATTAACCTGAAAAATATGGGGGGGGGGCAGACTTTTTAGAGAGCTGGATCATCCTTGATGACTCTTAATTATGTAAAAGCTGGACATTTTTGTTTACACCTGAAATTCTTACAATGCAACATTATTCTGTACTCTTTATTTATATTTACAGACACTATACCTACCTAAACTCTTATTTTATATTGGTTTACATTAAAACTCAAATGAACTATGTATTCACTTTACTATAAGTTAATGTGAAAAGTAAAAGCAATAAGGAACTCTATATCAATAGGAGGCTTATGTGAAATTCCGTCTTGTATGTGCTTTATCTTTCTCAGGACAATGGTTCAAAATCAGCATTACAACCAGCAGGAGAAGAGGAGAATTACAAACTAAGGAGTTCTAAATAATTCATGGATGTGCATGGAAATAATGTTTCAAAACTCAAGTCAGAAGCAGCTGCAGGGGGAAATTTTTTTTTTTTTTTTTTTAAGTCACAGTCAACAACAGTCATATTATTTCAGGTTAGCTCACACCATTGTGTGCCTTTACAATGCAACATTTGTACGTTTCCATTGGTTTGGGAAAGAAAATTTAGAAGACTCAAAACACACAAACAGCAAATATAAAGAATCCTTTCTAGTTCTCCCAGACAGTATGACTCAGTAGTAAGAAACACCATTCTGCTTGCAAAATCTACTCTAAAACATGATTCTATATTTTCAAAAGTAAATCCAAACCTTGGCCAAATCGTTTAGGCGAGTAAGGCCCCCTTTCACAAAATAAATATAAAAATAAGACAAGTTATTGTTCCTGTTTCTTCCCCATTGTTTATTTCACAAATGCCCCTTATCTTGACATAGGTTTAAGATAAGGGTCATTGGAGACACTTGACAATAACAGAAAAACCACTCATTATCCAGGTAGGTCATTCACAATTCTAAGATTGAACAATGATGTGGAAGCAAATTATTTATTTTGCATAATATCGAAATCAGAAGTGTGAATGTAGCAATGGAAAAAGGAAAGTAATCAAAACTATTTGAGGATAAACATTGAAGTAAAACAGGATATTCTTTTAGATCTCACTTGGAAAGAAGACAACTGATAACCATATAAGTGGAACCATTCATCCTCAATTTATTTAGATTGGTTTTGCTCCAGCCCCCTTTTCATGGCAAGAACTCATGTTCTAGCTCCCTGGACTCACATAAAGATAATATTTATAAACATATTTACTGGATCGAGGTATAAAGGAATCTAAATTACCCTAATATCTCAAATAAAACAATAGGTCATAGTGACCTAAATGCTTTATGGAAATAATGTCTGTGATATTCTAGATGAAGCAATACATTCTTGAAAGTAACTTTTAAGTTAATATTTTAAGATTATTTTTGCTAAATACTGTTATTAAGTGAAGATGATGTTGACCCTGTAATTAATTGGGGTAAAACAAACATTGTCCATCCTTAACTTTCAGGAAAGAACTAGTTTCTTTTCTCACATAATGAAAAATTTCAGGTTTGTTTGTTAATCTCTCTTCGACAGTGTATGTTTGACCCTTTTGAAATCATGAGGTTACAAACAGCATATTTTGAGGTTTTTAAGAGATCTTGAACAGATTAGGATAATTTATCTTGTTGAATGCTAACATGAATTATAATATTTTAAGTAGTGGTTATTCCTAATCAAGATTTCTTTAAATTTCCAATGAAGATTTAGCTAGATTGCAAATAAGCAGAGTCAGAACTCTTTAAGTACACACCTGAAGTTGCAATTTTCCTTTTCCTTTTTTTTTTTTCTTTTTAAGAGTCACAGGTATTGTTTCCTGCTTTTACTTGTTATCAGTTCTGATACCCCAAAAGTATCCCCATGCAGTTGATTCAAATCGAAGCCAAACATTTCATGCGGTCTGTGACTTCGATTAATCAGCTCTCCCATAAAATTACAATTTAAAAACAATGCCAACTGCCGCCCTTCACATTGTAGTTCACAGACAAAAGCCATAATGTAACATGACTTGGCAATAGAAGCATGGTGAGTTGGGGGAGGTGGATTTGATCCCGACTTCATTTGTATTTTGACCATCTTGTTATCGACTGGCTCTGTGTTTTCTAGCCTATTATTAGCTAATACGTGCACGACACCAATGAGCCACCTGCACCTCCTTCTTTCCTTTTTTACCATGTCTGGGTTTTCTGACCTTTGTATTTCTCAGTCCTGGGGGTTCTCTCTCAGCTCCATCTCTGGCAGTTTATGGGGAGAGTGTGCCGCGAATGAGATCTACAGAAGCTGCCCTGCGCGTTTATTATCACATGAAAAACTCACTTCCATTTGCACAAGGGCCAGGAAGATCCAGGAGGTTTCATCTCCTCCACTAGCTTTCATCTCTCTGCAGCAGCTGTCTGGTGAGCTCTGTGGTGAGATCTCATGCAGGATCTGAGAGAAAGTGTGCTCTGATCAAACTGGAGATGTCAACTCTTGAGTGCAAAAGTGAAAAGTCTGCCTTCCAGACATAGGCGCAAAGATCGGCGAATGACCAGCTACGCTCTGCCAAAAATCAGAAAATGATTTTGAGTTATGTATATGTTAATTTCCATGTATCTCTGGCTTGGTCTGAGAAAAGTAAACATGTAAAAATAGACTATGCATAAAAATACATATATAAATAAAAAATGAATGTTAATTTTTCTGTTAGCACTTTTTAGAAATTGGCTGACAGTGGGTGATAACTTTAGATTGGACTCCACTAACTGCAGCGAGCAGTGTTTTGAGGCTTTTGCAGACAGAAGAGCAGGGACATAAAAAAAATGGTTATTTGGTCAAATATTTGGTTTTAAAAAGAATCATTTATTGGTCTAAAACAAATGTGAAAACATTCAAGGAAATAGTTACATATTCAGAAAACTAGTTATGATTGGGGCGCTTGATTCAGTGAGACTGGAGACTTTTTCAGCTTTGATTTTCTTTCTGGTTAGGCTTCAAGGAGGGGGAACTAGAGCTACTTCCACATTCTCAGAAGTAGACTTACCTATTTTCTGCCCCCGAAGATCTAAGAAATCATTCAATTATTCTGATTATATTTAGTGGTTAGTAAGATTTCTTTCTACTCCAGGTCTTAAACTGTTGTGTGTCTTTTTAGTTGGAGCTTTAGCTCATGAGCATCCATTATAGTTATTTCCTGCCCCCCCCCCCCGCCCCATTTCTATTTTCTAATTGTGTTCATGAAGCAAAAGAAGGGAAGGCCCTTTTTGCCCCTAAAGAAAGCTGTAAATTTTGAAGTCTGTTTTTATAAATTCTCTCACATGTATCCAGTCACTATTTCTCATCAATAGCATATGTACAGATACAACAGCCCACAAATGTGTCTGATTATTGGGCCATCAATTTCACTCTTACCAAATAAAATAGTTTGACTTTATTATTTACATGATTCTTAAAATATGTAGGCCACTGACCACACAAATAAACATGTGCTTTTGGATCAGTAGAAAGCCTGGTGTTTATGAACAGCGTTCTTTGTATTTTTAACAATATCTGGCACATATAAGCAAAACTCTTTACTGAAACATGGAGCCTGGATATTTGTGTGCTTCGTGATCTATGCTGGGCAGGGGCCCCAACCTCTGCTCTGTAGCAGACCAGAGTACGAAAATCTGTTATTGCAGTTTGACATTTTCTTTGCATGATTAGGTCAGTTGGTAAGTCTCCACTTTGCAGTTCTTAGAAGCCCAGATTTCCTGTTACCATGCAATGTGGTTCTGATTACAGCCGTACTGAAGCCCAGACGTAGTACCTGTGTTCTGCAAGCACTTCCACCTCTCATTTTCCATGTTAACATGAGCAACTTATTGACCCTATCCTCTTCTTTGCCTGCAACGGTTGGGGAGATTGAGAACCCAAGGGGTCGTAGTGAGAAAACAGAAGGCCGAGTGTTACCCACATTCCAGGTTGTGGTACAGTGCTCCTGAGCTGGAGAAGAGAACCGTAAGGAACTCAAAGCAAAAGTGTTTTTCTCGTGGAGAGCCATGGCTCATCTGTTTTGTGCTTTAATTCTGACTGTCACCACAAGTTCAGCTGGTGAGGCAGCATGAATGATCTTCCAAAGGAACACCTTCATCGACCGTGCAAGCCTCCAGTCCTACCCAATATTGCATGAGGAATCTGGTCCATGGCACTTTCTCTGCTCACCTGACTCACACAGCTTCTTGCATAAGCTTGCATAAGCTTGTAAGCTGATGTAGACAGCCTCGGAACTCACCTCCTGCCTTTCACTCTCGCTCCCCTACCTCCCCTTGCTCACAGTTGCCTGAATTTTCTTTCAAAAACGAATGCATTTAAATAAGATTGCTCCTCTCCTCTGCCAGGGTCCTCCACCGACTTCTCGCTGCACTCTGATCAGCTTTCACACTCTCCTCTGTGACTTCAAAAGCCTGACATGATCTGGGCTGTGCCATTTTCCTGACCTCAATTCTTACCACTGTCCTTTTTTGCACACTGCATTCTATGCAACAATGGCTCTCTCCCTAATTCTGCCTTGAAGCTTTTGAACAGGCTGTTCCTTCTTCTCAAAAAAGGCTTTCCCTGCCTCATCACACTACTGACTCCTCATTCAGCCCTTAGATCTCAGCTGACCCATCATGTCACTTAGACGACTCTTCCTGGGCCTCTGATCTACAGAATTCTTTGAGGGAGTCTCCCTCCACCATCTATTTTATTTCTTGGACAGCCCTCACTACACTTTAATATTATCTAGTTGCTTCATTGACTTACTAGTTTACTTTTTGTCTTCTTATAGAGGAACCATGTGCTTCCTGGAGAAAAGGGACTTGATCTTATTTTCTGTGGGCTGGTTGCTTGGTGCGGCAAAGCCACACAATACCCTTGTTGTTGGGTGGATGGATGAAAGACCAATCACTGAGTTTATCTAAGTCCACTCACCAGAAAAGGCTCGGGACTGGTTTCAGAGTCTTAATCTACCACAACTAACTTGGAGCACATTAGTTTTCATTCCCTTGTTTCTACACTTGTCTTGATTCTCGCCAGGGTCTTACATTCATTTAGTTTCCGTCACTCTTATTCATTTAGTTTCTAGTAGCACCCAACACAGGCTAGGGATTTTATGATTGTTAGTAGAACTGCAATCTGACATTTTATTTTAACCAAGATGAGCAACCTCATATTGCCATGTAACTTCTTAACTCTGTTAAAAAAAAAAAAAAGAAAAAAAAAGTCATTTTCTAAACATAAAGAGAGTAAAATTAGTAACAACGTTCTCCCTGTTTTAATGTCAACACTGTACACTTCCAGGATTCCTGAAATGTGAAGGGTAAGCAAGCTGAAAGATAAAAATAATACTTGGAGCTTTTATAGGAACATCTTTCAGAGAGGTTTTGCATATTACTGTATCTGTTTACATGGAATTTCTTTAAGGAAGTGTTCTTGCATCTCCTTTTTGAGACAGGATTAATGTTAGGTGACTCACCAGAAGCCCTGGTGAGCCAGTAGTAAAGGAAGTACCTGTGTTTCTAATCTCCCCCCTCCCCCCCCACCCCTCCCTGCTCTACCTTCCTGCCCCTTTGCTGTTTGAATGTTTTTGCTATTTGATTCCCTTTGGCTTTTTTTTTTTTTTTTTTGGTTCAAATTTACTTTCTCGTTTTCAACGCATTATTTAAAAGCATCCACAAACAAAAGCAAGCCCTGGGAATGGAAAGAGAGTGGTATTTGGGGAATAGGAAAGAAAGGGGATGGGGAGAGACTGTGATAAGAATCAGGAAATCTCAGAACTTCAAGAAACCTCTTCACCAATCAGAGCAAAGGCCAGGCCAGGGCGAGGCAATTCCTTTTCAAAGGCAGCCGGAAGGAAGACCGGAAATGACCAGTGCATATACTCATCATTTATGGCAATGCCTTGCTTCTGAACCATTCCATGAGCCACACCCCTGAAGATATTTAAAAGCTCTGGCTATCAAACACAATTTGATTGGCTGCTAAAGACTTATTTTGAGACGTGATGGATAAAACAGAGGCACTTAACTTCCTTTTCTGCTTTTACATCTCCATGACACATCTTTTTCCCTTTTTCTAGGAAGGATAAAATGCACTTTTAAGGGGAGGTGGAGTCATAGCAGACCAACAAGGGTGGCAACGACGCCTGTTCTGATTTCACCAATGAAAACCATAAAGTACAACTAGTGGGCAATTACTCAGAGCGATTTAGGCCACTGGTGGTAAGCTGGGGGAGGACTCCCCCCCACACCCCCACACCCCTGCCCCCAGCTGCTTTGCCTTGCTCCCACTACCACAGCCCAACTCTCAGTTCCAAGTATAGGCAGGGAGAAAATGACAAAGCCTTGAAATGTTAATTTTCAAAGGCATCTTGTGGATTTTTTTTCTTTTCATCTGGAAAGGTTCAGGAAACACTGTGAAGAAATAAACATGCAATTGGGGAAAAGGGCTTCTTCCATGCTAAGAAAAAAAAGAAAAAGAAAAAGAAAAAGAAAAAGAAAAAGAAAAAGAAAAAGAAAAAGAAAAAGAAAAAGAAAAAGAAAAAGGAAGAATAAAAAGATGCCGTACTGTGGGGCTTAGAGAGCGCAGGGGTTTATTTACTCCCCTAATTCCTCTACACCATTCAGGACAGTGCACTGAGCCTCGGTGAGCCTGTTTCCATCTTTTGAGAATAATATTTATTTTGAAGTTTGTTTTGAGGTCTGATCTAGTACTAGGTTCATAGGAGACAGTCAATAGCTGATAATTTCAAAAATCATGGAGGCCATTTGAACAGGGTCAAAAACAAAGAATTGCTAGTAGCTTAGAGTAGGAGACACAGTATTCTTCTCCAGGTCTGCTGTAACGGGAAAGCTACCACTACATAGGAGACCTTCAACTGTACAGAGGCCACATTCAGAAAACGAGAAACAAAAAACCCTTTTAAAAGATATCTCATTGTATTAATTGTAGGTTAAATATGTGTCTGAAAAATCAATAATGAGAATATGAATTTGCGTATCTTAGGATATCCAGAAAAAATGATTTGGATGTCAGGTTACTGGCTTGTTCATGGGAAAAAGGGATAAGAAGGATCTCTCTCTAAAAGCAAGGTTATTTATGTTATGAAGTCAATCATTGGAATGCTTTTTATTTTTTTTTAAACTTTCACCCACTTATATTAGCAACATACAGACACAACCTGCATATACTCTGGTAGCTTGTTATTATGTATTTTTCTTTCCTATTATTAAGGTAACGTAGATAACCTAGATCACGTTTTCTTACACTGTTTTCACTGCAACTTGCTATGTGAAGAGTAAACTTCAAACTTCTTACAAATTCACTAAAACAACCTCCAAGTTTTTCTAAGGATTTTTTTTTTTTTTTTTTTTTGCCAATAATAGTAGCTTTTGGTATTTTGTCTTTTACTGATTTATAAGTAACGTGTGTTCATAGATTAAAAGCAAACAGACACACAGGCAGACTCTATAAGAAAGTTCTATAGAAGTAAGGAAACATCAGCTATGAGCCCATTACTCAGAGATAATTGCTTTCTGGTGCTTATCATCCAGACATTGTGTAGTCGTTCCCAGTTTGTTCCGAAATGAAATCATGCTATGATGTTTCAATCTCATTTTAATTTAAAATACACCACAGACTTTCAACACCAGTAATCGTTCATTTTTATTTGTATTATATTTAATGATTTACATAATAGTCCATTTGTATGGATATACTCGAATTTATTAAAACAATTTTCCTTTTGAAACAATTTAAGTTTTCTTTCTTTCTTTTTTTTTTTTTTTACTATTAAAACCTATAATTGTATTGTCTGTTTTCATAGGATTAATTCCTAATAGTGAAATTTCTAGGTCAAAGGAAATTCATATTTCAAAAAATTTTTTGGTATATATTTTCAAACTGCCCTCATGAGAGTTGTTCCTAGTGTTTGGAAGTGGCTTCTCTCTCTTGTGAACACTGGACATTATAATTCTTTTTAATCTGTGCTTATCTAGTAATAGAAAAGTACCCCACTTTAATTTTCATTTCTTTACTGTTAAGCATGAACAACTTTTTCATATGTTTATTGGGTGAGATTCTGCTTCTGTGAATTGCCTATTCATGCCCTTTGTCTATCTTTCCACTGGCCATTCATCTTTTTTTCAGCCTGATTCTTCGTAATGTCTTACATATTGGGGCTATTGCTGGTCATTTTTTAAATTAATGATTTTTAAATTCATTTTAACAGCTCACAGCATCTGGAATCTCAAGTAAAAAATGGCACAAGTTTGTATGGGGAAAGAAGGGTGGGGGCACATCAAGAAATAGGATGGGCCTTAGGGAGAGATCCAGGGTATCCAAAATATTATTTGAAATACTAGCTAAATTGCAACATGAGAGAGTTGGATTGCACACAAAAATATATTTCCTAATAGTTAACATTTTAAAGTGTTGGCCAGATTCTAGAGCAGGATGTCAAGATCTTCCTTCGTGGGACTTTGCAAGTGGGTTTCACACCTTTTTGTCTGGCTTGCATAATGCAAAAGGATGGGCCAGATGACTGCTCAAGATGTGCCTTTGTCCAAAGTACTTATTTTCTTTTATTTTTCAGATATAAACTTGAGATTCGTAAATGCCTTAATCCCAGGCTCTTTTTAGTTATCTTACCAATGCTATGTATACTGTCCTTCCTAAGAAATGAGAGATTCTGAGCCATATTTCCAAACTTGAGAACACATAAAACTAGCTCTGTGTTTCACTTCTTCCTAATACATAAAGAATGACTATGAGTCATCTTCCTAAGCTTTAATTTCTTACTGCTCTCTTGTGGCCATTCAAATGAACTGTCCAGATTTTTTTTTTTCTTAACAGATCCTATAATGTTAATAATTTTTTTTTAATCAAGCACAATCATCAAATTTTGTCTGTGTAACAAATGCAGAGTCTCTGACACTTGAATATCGAGGTCACAGAATAATTCTTCGTTTTATTACTGACTACTTGCTGAGATGGGGTTACAGAATAGGAAAGGCCTGCAAATTCCTTCTTTTTATTTCAGTGAAAGCAACCGCATTGTGATTCATCTATGAAGTCATCAAAAGGCTACAGATTGAAATAGTTCTGGCCATTCTGAAAGTAAAATAATGCAATTCCCAGCTCCTTCCCTTACCGTGGCTTGGGAATATTGGGAGGTTCTAAGTTCAGTCATTATAATATAAAACAGTCTTTTTGTGGGAACAAATAATTCACAGCTGGCTGAACACTGGAGCACAGGTAAGACACAGCTAAGCATGAACATTATTCCGTTACACTTTGGCCATGTGATACTGCACGTGGGTAGACAGGGTCCAGAAATGGCAGCATCAGCAGGCTTCAGGAGACAAGATGAATCAAACTGGCTTAGTAGCCCAGACCAGAGCATCGTCAGCAAGTTATGATGTTGTCCACTCCATTCGTCTCCCATTCCTATGACCACATCTATTCAAACATGGCAGGTTTCAAGTGAGATCAGTAGCTACTCTGCCATAATTAGCATATATATATATATATATATATATATATATATAGGCATACCTCATTTTATTGCACTTCACAAATACCGTGTTTTTGTGTGTTTGTTTGTTTTACAAATTGAAGGTTTGTGTCAATCTTAGATCTGACTAATCTTTGGGCAGTATTCCCCACCCCCCCTCCCCACAGCATTTGCTTACCTTGTGTCTCTGTCACATTTTGGTGATTTTCCAATGTTTCTGACTTTTCCATTATTATTATATTTGTTCTGGTGATCCGCGATCAGTGATCTTTAATGCTATGATTATAATTGTTTTGGGGTGCCATGAACTAGGCTGGTACAAGATAGCAGACTCAATCTGTAATGCTGTGTGTGTTCCAACTGCTCCACCAACTGGCCGTTCCCCCATTTCTCTCCTTCTGCTCCACCTCCCTACTCCCTGAGACACAACCATATTGAAATTGGATCAGCTAATAACCCTACAATGGTCTCTAAGCATTCAAGTGAAAGGAAAAGTCACAAGTCTCTCCCTTTAAGTCAAAAACTACAAATGATTGTGCTCAGTGAGGAAGGCATGTCGAAAGCTGAGATTGGCTGAAAGCTAGGCCCTTGCACCAAACAGCCAAGCTGTGAGTAGAAAGGAAAAGTTCTTAAAGGAAATTACATAGTGGAGACACAAATGACGAGAAAACAAAACAGCCTTATCGCTGAGATGGAGAGAGGCTGAGTGGTCTGGACAGAAGATCCAACCAGCCACAACATTGTTTTTAAGTCAAAGCCTGATTCAGAGCAAGGCTTTAACTCCCTTCAATTCTGTGAAGGCTGAGAGAGGGGAGGAAGCTGCAGAAGAAAAGGTGGAAACTGACAGAAATTGGTGCAGGAGGTTGAAGGGAAGAAGCCATCTCCGTAACAGACAAGTGCAAGGAGAAGCAGCAGGTGCTGATGTAGAAGCTTCAGCAAGTGATCCAGAAGGTCTCACTCACATAATTCATGAAGGTGGTCACACTAAACAACTTTTCAGTGTAGATGAAACAGCCTTATATTGAAGGAGATGCCATCTATAGCTTTCATAGGTAGAAAGAAGTCAAAGCCTGGCTTCAACGCTTCAAAGGACAGGCTGCCTCTCTTACTAGGAGCTAGTGCAGCTGGGGACTTTCAGTGGAAGCCACTGCACATTGACCATTCTGGAAATCATGGGGCGCTTCATGCTAAGTCAACTCTGCCTATATTCTATAAGTGCAACTGTAAAGCCTGAATGACAGCACGTCTCTTTACAACATGATTTACTGAATATTTTAAGCCTGCTGTTGACACCTACTGCTCAGAAAAAAAGGTTCCTTTCAAAATATTACCACTCACTAACAATGCACCTGTTCATCTAAGTGCTCTGATGGAGAGGTACAATGAGATTAATCTTGTTTTTATGCCTGCTAATACAATATCCATTCTATAGCCTATGTATCAAGGATTAATTTTGACTGTCAGCACTTTTAAAGAAATACATTTCATAAGACTATAGCTGTCATTGATAGGGATACCTCTGATGGATCTGAAGGAAGTAAACTGAAAATCTAGAAAGGATTCGCCATTCTAGATGCCATTAAAACTTTTGTGATTTATGGAAAGGTCAAAATACAAACATGGACAGTTTAGAAGAAGTTGATTCTTTTTTTTAGGATTTATTTATTTATTTGAAAGAGAGAAAGAGAGAGAGAGAGAGAGAGAATATCAGGAGAGGGCTAGAGGGAGAGAATCTTCAAGCAGACTCCCCCTGAGCACAGAGCCCAATGTGGGACTCAAACTCATAACCCTGAGATCATGACCTAAGCCAAAATCAAGAGTCAGGTGCTTAACCAAATGAGCCACCCAGGTGCCTCATGGGAGAAGTTGACTAACCCTCATGGATGACTTTGAGGGGCTCAAGACTTCTGTGGAGGAAGTTACTGCAGATATGCTGAAAATAGCTAGAGAGAGTTAGAAGTGGAAGCCTGAAGATGTGACCGAATTGTTGCGATCTCATGATAAAACCTGAAAGGATGAGAAACTGCTTCTTGTAGATGAGCAAAGAAAGCAGTTTCTTGAGACAGAAGCTACTCTTGGTGAAGATGCTGTGAAGATTGTAGAAATGAGAGTCAACTATTTAGAATATTACATACACTTATTTGATAAAGCAGTGGCAGGGTTTGTTTGAGAAGATTGACTTTCATTTCGAAAGTTCTACTATGGATAAAATGCTATCAAATAGCATCACATGTTGCAGAGAAATTGTACACGAAAGAAAGAGTCAATTGATTTGGCAAACTTCATTGTTGTTTTATCTTAGGAAATGGCCAGAGCCCTGCCAGCTTTCAGCAACCACCACCCTGACCAGTTGTCTGCAATCAACAAAGCAAAACGCTCCACCAGCAAAAAGAATATGACTCACTGAAAACTTAGATGATAGAATTTTTTTTAACAATAAAGTGTTTTTAAATTAAGGTATGTCCACTGTTTTTAGACTTAATGCTATTATATAATTAATAGATAGTTTAAACATAACTTAATGTATAGTTTAAATG
Organism: Vulpes vulpes; assembly: GCF_048418805.1. Classification (NCBI taxonomy): domain Eukaryota; kingdom Metazoa; phylum Chordata; class Mammalia; order Carnivora; family Canidae; genus Vulpes; species Vulpes vulpes. Next base: position 40,517,386 of record NC_132782.1, read on the forward strand.
TAACTTTTTTATGTACTAGGAAACCAAAAAAATTCATTTGACTCATTTTATCACAATATCTGCTTTATTGTGGTGGTCTGGAATTAAACTTCCAGTGTTTCTGAGGTATATCTGTATTCATGTGGCTAATTCTTCTGTAAATTGAGGTCCATGCTATTCCAGACGTGATGCTATAGAAACAGAGATGGACTCAGAGCATCCAGAGCTAGTGACTTCAACCAGTGTATACTGGAGCAGCATCTCCATGACAGGTGCTAGGAATACAAACAGTAACCACCTTCCCCAAAGACATAGTCTCCTAGTTTGCAGTTTACTGTAATGAAACATGTAATCCATGAAAGAATGTAAAACTACAAGCACAGTAAATTATACAAAGCAAAGAAATATGGACAGTTTATCTGGTCAGGAGGATTAGAAGAGGTTTCTTTGGGAGTGTGATGATACAACCAAGATGTCAAGATGAATAAGAACTAATGAGGCAAAGAGGAGAGAAAAGGCAGAAGGACCAGTGTGTGCAAAGGTCCTGCAGTGAGGAGGAGGAAAAGAAAATGTTAATGAAATGAAATAATAGGCAATGACTTGGCAGTAAGAAAGCAAGAGGAAAAGTGAAATGATTTAAAGCTGTTGGGGTATGATTTTGTGGACTCAGTGAAGGCGTAAGTTTGTCTTTATTACAAAAGTTTAAGAAAGACATCAAGATGCCCTAGGTAGATAATGTTAGGATTTCCTAGTCTTTGAAAACATTCTTGATGAGCAGAGAGTGGAGAGACAGGGATCAGAGAGATGAGAAGACAGCACGTTGAAAGCTATTGCCATAGTCCAGGTGGGAGATAACAGGGGTATTGATGGGCTGTGAGGAATACCTGCATCAGAGGATATGGGAGGTATGATCTTCAAGGCTTAGTAATGAATTGGCTATTAGAGGTGAGGGTGACAGAAGTCTTCTGGATCATTCCTTGGAGTCTAGCTTCAACAACACACTGACTCCTGGTTATATTTATTAATAACAGAATGCCAGAAGGTGACCAACTAGGGGAGAAACACTGAGTTTAGGTCTTGTGTGAGATATACAAGCAGAGATGGTGGGAAGGTGGGTGGATATGTCAATTGACAATCCATTGGGGCATCTGTCATGAAAATACATATTTGAGTGAACTTGGTATCTAATGTGTGAATTTGATGAGATTTCTGAGGATAGAAAACTAATAAAAAGGATGGATAGGGTAAGTGAAACCTGAAGAACTTAAACATCTATTTGTTAAGTTAAAAAATAAAAGAGAGACTCTGCATAGACAAGTGAGAAAAATTATTGGAAGGCATTGAGTAAAATCATGGGAACATGGTGCCACAGAGATCAAAGGAAGATTAGGACTAATGAAGAAAACAAATGGTTAATGTACCAAACAGCTTAGGTAACAATAAACAATAACAGCTAACATCTGCTGCCTTTCAGATGTGTCAGACATTTTCTCCAGGTTTTGCAGATATTAACTCCTTGAGGCCTTACACCTGTACTATGATGTAGATACTATTATTATCCCCATTTTATGGAGGAAGAAAGTGAAGCACAGAGAGGTGAAGTCTCTTGCTTGAGATCACACAACTAGTAAATAGTCGAAGTTAGTAGTCACACCAGGGTTCCCTACTTTGTTTGCCATTATGCCGTTGTGCTTTTCCACACATCGACGATAGAGAAAAGGTGTCTTTGACTTGTGATGTGAAGGTCAATCATGACCTTACTGCAAACTGTTTGACTGGAATGATAGGTCAAGGCCAAGAGCCACACCGCCATGGATTGTAGAGTCAGGCCAGGAAATGCAACATGGGTGTTGCATTTAGATACAGCTAGACAAGCAGCTATTGAGAAGCATGGCTCTGAGAAATATACTTTGAATCAGTCTCCAGATAGAAGCATGCCAGTGGGACTCTTATGAGGCCGGTCAATGTTGGAAGACTCCAAAGACTAGGAGTCATCTCTATCTGGGTATGAAGCAGGTGTTCTGAAATGTACAGCCTCTTAGTTCTATTTTACAATGAGACAGAAATCCCTGGGTTACTCTGATATTACATTTCTGAAGTTAAAAATTATTTTTTTGCAGGGTGCCTGGGTAGTGCAGTAGGTTCAGCATCTAACCCTTTGTTTCCGCTCAGGTTGTGATCTCAGGGTGGTGGGATGGAGCCTCCCAATGGGCTCCATGCTCTGAGGAATCTGCTCATGGATTCCCTTCTGCTTATGGTCTCTTTCTCTCAAATAAATAAATAAATAAATCTTAAAAAAAAAAACACCTATTTTATTCATCTTATTATTAATCTTATTCCCAAACTCCCGCACTTATTATGCTTTATATGTAGCAGAGAGAAATGGGGGCCTGGGGATAGTCACCCTGGAGTCAGGGAACGCTCCCTTGTTCTCTACTGGCTGTGACTTTAGACAAACCCAAGTCTCTTGGTTCTTTAGCTGTAAAAGAGGAAAAAACAGCCCCCTCTCAGTATTGTCGGTAAGGTTAAGAATAAAAATACTTTGTGAATGACACAATTCTATACAAATGTTAGGAGCTACTATGACAAACTGTTATTGAAAAGGGGGAGGAAGGAGAGAAGCAGAGAGTGACCCCGGCTTGAGAGTTTCACCATACTAGAGGGCATCTAAGCCTACCAAAGACTGTGGGCACATGGTAGATGGCAATAAATAGTTGTTGGTGAATTAATTGATTTTTCCACTTGAGAAGGGCTGGAAACAACAGCATGCATCCACTGGGGTCAGAGAAAGATCACCCTGACCCTTGCCTGAACACCATTCATGTGGGCACCATGGCAAATAGGCAGGGGGTGAGGGAATGTCAGGCTAGCGGTGGTGATAGAATAGGCACTTAACATAAATATTTGTTGATTGATTGATTGAACCGGGCATATCATCAACATTGCAGCACAAAATGTTTCGACAAGTGATCTTATGAGACTTTATAGGAATAAGCTTGCCAGCATTACGGCAGGCAGACATTTCCTGAGCAGTCACACTGCAGCGCCCCCGATGAATTGCCCACCAGTGCCAATTAAATGTAGTTGTAGTTAAACCTTCAGGGTGGTGGAAAATGATCTTTAGGACAGCTTGGGATTCACTGGGGAGTAGCCAGTTCTACAACGCCGTAGTTTCACACGTAATTTGAGCAAAAGGTGAAGGAACATGAGAAAAGTTGATTGATGTCTTCAAGGACTAGAGATGCTTCATGGAGGGCAAGTCTGAGGCTTAAGTTTTTAGAAACAATGAGACTCACAGCTCTTTCAGACATCACACAAGGTCCTCTGAAGTTTTTCTTCAAGCGTACATAACTTGTTAACATATTTTTTTAAAGCATTAACTTTTCAAATGAACAAAACAAGTAAGAGCAACAAGAACAATGACCAACACAGCAAATGAACCAAAGGGAAGAGGATTGCAATTAAGAAAGCGTCTGTGTCTGTGTTTGGGTCTGCAGGACCTGATCGTGTTAGTGCGTAACTACTGAGAATGCTCCTCATCAAATCTTTAGAGGAGTCAGTCCACACACTTATCAGTCCACACACTTTTGCGTCCTAGAACAGGACCAGATTTCCCTGACCGTGTCCCAGATGTTTCCAAGTGTAAAACCACAGGGATGTCTGGCAGGATCAGGAGCTAGAATAGGTCAAGGTAAACCATGAGGCTTCTGTGGAGCTGCTGGTAGAGGGACCTTGAAGGAAGGATATTTCTTTTTACCCTTTCCCTTAGATACACACATGCTGTGTTGGCAGGGGCCCTTGAGATAGTTGCTTTTTGGAGCCTAGTGTCTCACTTTGTGCAGACTCCACTTTGCAATGGGACTTTTTCTCTTAGGACATAAATTGTCCACTAAATTAACTTAAGTCTAGAGACCTGAAATTAAAAGTTAGATATAGCAACATTACACCAGTTGAATGTAAGACTAAACGTCGTTTGAAATATAACTGTAATTAGTTTTAGAAATAAAATTTTAAAAGCCTAGTATGTTACGGATACGTGGACAGACAAGCCCCTAAATGCCTTTGCCAAAAATCTATCACTATACCTGGGGGGGGGGGGGAGGCATGAAGACAACATCCATATCTCTTCTTGTAGGTAACTGATGCTTACCTGGAACTTTTATGTGCTGGAAGCCACTGGTGGAATTGCTGTTTCATCCTAACTGGAGCTGTTAAATACAGCCCCTTGGGACGCACAGGCTTTCAGAAAAACAACTCCATCCTTCTCTTCTAACAACATCACCCTTTGCTTTGCTCAGTCCTGAGATTTTTCTCTTAGGCTACAGTCTCCCTTTTGCCCCCAGCTAGCTTAGCAGTGTTAAATTTGACTCACTCTTGACTAACTCCTACCTGGTGATTCCACATTCTCTGTATAAATGCGCCCTTCTTTACCTGAAAGGGAAAACCACCTCTACATCCATTTTTAAAACCAGGTAACTAGATGATTGATCACATGCATAACCAACTCTTAATGTCAGCTCTGACATAGACTGTGTCATTTCTTTTCCACTTAAAACAAAAAACAAAAACATAAGAAAATGGGGCACCTAGGTGGCTCAGATGGTTAAGCCTTTGCCTTCGGCTCAGGTCCTGGGATCGAGCTCCCTGCTCAGTGGGGAGTCTGCTTCTCCTTCTCCCTCTGCCTCTCCCCCTGCCCATGCTCTTTCTCCCAAAGGATTAAGTAAAATCTTTTAAAATTAAAAAAAAAATCCAAAAAACAAAAAATCATCAGAATGAAAAATGAAATGATAAGAAAACGGAAAGAATGATGTTATAATCCAGATGGCACTGAGTTTGCTTTAATTAACAAACAAAAACACTAGTAAGCAATGGTATTTTATTATCACTAATCACTGGGGACACACACTTTGCAATCTATTGCCACCATAGCTGAGTCCAGTTTCCTAGGACAGGTGCTCAAGAGGGAGGTTTGAATTAGAATGAAAAGTCAGACCAGCTGATAGGCTAGTGTCTCTGTGCTCACCACCTCCTTGTGTCTCTCACCTAGTAAACCTCAAGGAGCCAGACTGAGGGGCAAAAGCAAGAACTCTATCTATGTGGGCTGTGCAAGAAGGAAGAATCAGTCAAGGGAGGGTAACAAGAATTCAGGCAGACTGACATTTTCATGCCTGAAAATGTAGCCTGGCATCATTAATTTTAGTTCATTACTCTTAAAGTGTTATTAAATTATTTTTCTAAAGAAAAATGTGCTTTAGTGAATAACTTTAATCTATTCACCCTAATTATAGTTGTACCAAGAACTCTGAATTGCCACTAAACGCTTTAGTAGTACTTTTACTCTCATTCCAAACTATGCATATATACAAATATTAAATGAATATTTAATAGTACATTCTAAACTGTACCCAAATTCTACAGATGCAATAGTGAGCAGAGTGGTTTCTGTCATCACAGAGCTGACATTTTTTAATGAGGAAATAGATGATGTAAAAAGCAATTATAACAAAGTTTTGTAAGTGTAATAGAGGGTAAATTCCAGGTGCTAAAGGGGCAAATAGCAGAAGGCACCTAATCCCATCAGCAAGAGAGGGTCCCATGACTCCCGGGAAGACATTATAAAGGGTCAGAGGGTAAGGAAGAGAGTTTCAATCAAATAGGATGCCATATGCAAAGCTTCAAGACACAGGAGAGATGATGCATGCAAGGAACCAAAAGAGATGATGTGTGCCTGGAGTCAAAAATTCAGCATGGGAAGTGGCAAGATTAAGTAAAAATCCAAGATGTAAGACTTCTAAGCCATGCTAGGAATTTGGATTTTTCTCTAATGTCGATGGGAAGCAGGTGAAAACTTACACATGTGGTAAGAGTAAATCTATATTTTAGATCACTTGGACTTCACGTGGAGAATGCAGGAATTCCATGCTATCCACATTCTCATGAGTGGAGCTCTCTGGTGTGAGACTCAGATAAATTTTTAGATAAATTTCCACTCTCCAAACTTTTGCTAATCACTGTACCAGACAGAGTCAGATAACCGAATGTCATTCCTATCTAAGCTCTTGCTGTCTAGACTTAAGAATCAAATCCATTCAGAAAATAAAGAATATTTGTAAATTTAAATGGGATGATAATGGAGGCTGGAGACATAATAAAGGTAGTAAAAGGGAAGTGACCTGAGGATAGAGATATTTAAAAAGCATCACTAATCCATGGGATTAGATTTGATATGGGGGGACATCAAGAGGGATAAAGGCAGAATGAAGGATGATAAACAACTATACTATGGTGATAAATATCACAGTGTTTCTCCAGCTATGATAGGAAACAAGAAAGAAGGAGTGGTTTTCACTGAAATGGAGTTTGGGGATCATGAGATGTGGAATATTATAAATTCTGTTTGGAACCTACTGAATCTAAGATGTAAGAAGGAATATGATGTGGAACTGGCCAGTAAACAGTTAGATGTTTGAGTCCGAAGCTAAGCAAAGGCATCTGAAGACACAGAATTTTTAGTTATTGGCTTAGAGGGTGGTGGAGACTTCTAGTTGTCTACTAAAATCCATCCTCCCACCCCCTGTTTTCTCTGATGTTATGCACAACTAGAATCCACATTTCCCAGCTGTCACCAGGGAGCTGTGTGGTCATTTGACTACTTTCTTACCAGTGGGATGTGAACAGATGCAATGTATGCAACTTCAGGCCATTTGTTTAAAGAATAGTCTCTGGCCCTGACCTTTCTGAAGACCTGAAGCTTAACAAACACCTAGCTTCAAATAGCAGACAATGGCTATACAGATGGGGTAGGGATGCAAAGCAGCAGAATAAGAGAAGCTGGGTCTCTAAGTGATCACGCAGAGCAAAGCTGCTGCCATCCTGGACCTTGTCCATCTTGACTCTTAGGAGAGAGAGATAAATCTAATTTTTTAGGCCACTCTTTTTCAGCCCCCCCAGTAGCTTAGCCTTTACCTTAAAGGATAGAGATGGGAATCCTGTGAGAGTATAGATATACCAGGGAAAAGTGTAGAGTAAGAAAAGAAACACTCTATGATAGAACCTTACAGAACACCAACATTGAAAAAGTAGATAGACTTCAATCCTGAAAAGGAGGGTGATCAAGTGTAACATAATACAGGAGGACGTCAATGGGGTCTATCTCTTCATAAAAGCTTGAGAAAGAATGTTTCAAAAAGGAGAGTGGTCACTAGTGTCAAGTGACACCAACAGGTCAACAAAATAAAACCATGGGGTAGAATTTGGGGATTTACTGTCAAGGAGGCCACTGATGACCTCAGTGAGAACAGATTCAGAGGAGTAGTGGTATGAATAGATGGCAGAGAGATGAGGGAATGGGGATTATAAATGCTGGCAGGATTTTAAAGAAATCTGGTGTGTCAAGAAGCAGAGGAATGGAGCCATAATTAGAGATGGAAGTGGGATCAGCAACTAATTGCTAATATTTTCTGAGTTCTTAGGAGGGGTCAGGTAGTATGCTAATCTTTACACATACTTTCCCATTCAATTTTCACAACAACCCTGTTAAACTGATCTATTTACTGAACACCAAGGCTGCAAAATGTCAAATAACTGCCTGAGACCCCACTAAGTTTTGGAGCACCCTTCATCGCCCTGTGCTACAACTGCTGGTAAAGTGGCTCTGAGATCTTACATGTTTGTGTGTGTGTGTGTGTGTATGTGTGTGTGTGTGCATGACACTTGGAATCTTCCTGCTTTAAGTATTCTTGCTGACTGCAAGCTGAATTTTAAAGTTAAGCCCAACAAAATGGTTAAAACCAAGGCAAATCAAATCATTTGCTCCGCCCCAATGAAAGCCAGAACATTTCTACTTGCTTCAGTCTCTGAGTCCTGGCCGATTAAAGAGTATGCTCTCAGACATCCTGCATTGATAATGATCAACATGATTTGTTAGTCACAACATGAATTTAGAGTTGGTTAAGGGGTTTATTTGAAAGTGCTCACCCTGGATGCCAACATTAGTAAGCTTGCTTGTTTGTTTAAAATAAGTACCAAGGGATCTAAAAAAAAAGAGCTAGGAAAACATACAAAAAGGGATTTCTTGGAAGTGGTGAGGGCCCCCTTGCTGTTGGCAAGATCATGAATTTATTATGGAATTTGCAGTTATGTGATTTCTTCCAACTTTTGGTCAGCCACCGAGGTGAATATGATGGGAAGGGCGGTGGTTGGAGTTTTCTAGGCTTGGGCTTCTGCCAGTAGATGATGGAACAACAATGAGCAAAGAATTTAGGATGTTAAAAACGGAGGAGTTGAAATGATGGGTCATGGGATTTAAGCTGTGTAGGAAAGGATATGGGAGAGCTGATCAAGAGAGGGTTAAGGGCTTTGAATGTAAGCTTCATGACAGGAGACATCTTTGACTTCTCACTTTACTCCAGGAAATCTAATGTCTAGAACAATATAAGGTACCAAGAGGGCTCTCATCACTATTTCTTAAGTGGCTGAACAATGAGACTAAAGACGAAAGTATCAGAAATAATTAAGCAACAGTCAGAAAATAAGAGTTCTGGGTCAAATAATTAAATATGGTCCAAATTTTCAATTTAGGAGCTAGAGTAGCTTCAGGTAAAGATTAAGGCTCCAGCTTTACAATGTGGTGATGGGCACCTGAGGGCACTGCACAGGAAAGGAAGTCACTGGAGGTGAGGCCAACATGCAGAGAGCTCAGGGTTTCTTTGGGTTGAACACACGTCTTTCCAGGCACTCAGAATGATAACAGAACCCTTGGAAAGGAAGAGAATTGCAAGCCCGGGTGCCAAGGCAATCAGTAAGCGAGAGGGAATGATTAGAAGGTCTGCAGGCAACACACTGCGAAAAACAGAGTGGTATACAAGTCAAAGATGAAAATTCCAGCTAGCTTCACTTAATAATAATAATGGTTAATGTGTTCCATTCACCTGGCAAGTGGCTGACAATGGATACTTTATAGTTCGATTTACCTGTTTTTATGGTCTAAAATGAAATATTGATTGCCCGTCTGGAAAATTATTTCATTCTGTGCCATATGACATGAGTCCTGCTTTTTTTTTCTCATATGCCAAAGTTGGATGAATCGATAAAGGCAAACTTATTTGACGGCGATGATCTATCAATCAATAAAGAAGCCTCAAGCCAGTTTATCAACATGGATATTGTCTAGTCTTTGAGGTTTTGATATTTGTCTAATGTGCTCACAAATTCTTATAATTCATTATTCTTTCTAGATAAGAATTTCTGTTTATTCTTTGCACTCGTTGCCACGGCATGCATGATTTCTTTGCAACGACATACATGTCAAATATCTTGTGTTGGTCATTTTATTTTTTACTCTTGTATATTGTTTACTTGTTGATGGAGTTTGAAATTAACTTGGCTTAAATTTGACAATGATAATATTCCCTTTTATATGATTAATTCTATTTTAACAAGATGCTAAATATTTTGCTGCATGTCTTTCAAGTCAAATTTATCTCAGTTTTTAAATAATGTCCAGAAACAAATAAAGATCATGGATTTCTTTGTTTTCCTATCTGGAAGAGAAAATGGAAAATTGAGGCTATCACACCAAGAACTTAGGCTATTTCATTCAAAAGTGTGTTTTTTTTTTTTCATCTGTGTTACCTGTGTATTTAATTCTCCTTTACTTTCACAGAGTGTATGGACCAGAAATTAAAGACAAAGTTTCTAATACTTTGGTTAGAGAATGGGTAGAAATGTTCTAGCATTTGTGATGTGTAGAATGTTTCGGAGCCAAAAAAGTATTAACAAAATTCTTTACCTTGATTCCCAGGAACAAGAATTTAAGAACGGAATCCAACCAATGGGTAGACCATTTCAGAGAGTGTTTTCATGCTCAACTCTTGATTCCCCTGTCTTTGTGAAGCTGAAAGTCACCAGACACTATTTGAAAGCTTGTTCCACTATTCTCGATATTCTTTTCTTCTCATTATTTCAACTATGCTAGTCAAATGAGTTTCCATGGCCCTGTCCTCAAAAGTTGTACAGGGCATGATGGCTTGTTTTGCTTGGCAAAATTCTCTAGAACGTGATTCATTGTCTGCAGGTGATTCATGGTTAGGAAATTAATTCTGAACTCTGCCAGTGATTGCGGTTGATTAAAGTCCAGAAGTCCCTGCCGTCTATTCACTAGCACTCTTTGTCAACTGGAATATTTCTATAATAAAAAGGGCCGAAAGTAGATGTGCTTGATGCATGGAATTTACATGCGTGTTTGCATCTTTTGAAAGAGCTACTCAAGCCTACACAATTTTAACACTTGGCATGAAAATCATTCTAAAAGTGTCTGACTGAATGAATCACATTTTACAAATAAATATCTGTCAAATGGTGCAATTACTTCAGATCCAGTCATTAAGCAATAAAATAAAGCAGTAAATAGGATACATCTGCTGCAAAGTGCTATAGAAATGCGAGTTTCCTTCTCAAGTTACTTGTCTTTTAATATTTTAGCCTAATTGGTGGAATGATTCACTAGAAACATCAACCATTCAATGTAATCATGGCACCAAAAAAGGAGGGGGGAAGAAAGGCTTTCTAAACCAGTCAATAGGACAAGAAAAAAAACACCCACTTACTTGAGCACAGAAAGCAAAAGAAGGGGATGGGACCTAAAGCATTCCTGCTATGTGCCATTACGGGGAGTGTTGTGAGGCGAAGGACCACACATCCTTTGAGAAGCAATAACAGCGTGTGAGGTGCCATCTCGTTACCTTCTGTATCAAAACAGCTGTGTACATGCAAAGAGAGCAAATCTAGGGAGATTGCTATCTTTGTAAGTCAACTGAAATGCAAGTGTTTGGTTTTTCTTAAACGAAGAAAGTAAATAAATAAGCAGGGGAGATAATTAGCTTCATAATTCTCTACCGCTCTGGTGTTCAGTGGTACAGCGTTCACATTCAAAGTCAACGCCCAGCAATGCATTAGGTAGTTATAATTATGATCTACTGACATATGGAAGGACATCATAAAATATTAGGCTTTCTTTCTCCAGTCGTTGCCCTTTCTTAGTGAATAATTATAAAAGGGACAAAAAAATAGGAAACCTCTGAAAATTCAGTTTGGTGAAATCTTTAAACTGTTTGTTGGGATTAGATTATGAAGAGTAAGTTTCCGTTGTAACTTCAGAAAAAATAAACAGAAGAAATTAAAATTCACACCTAATGCTATCATTCAGATAACTAATGTTAGGGCCTAAGCATCTTGGGCCTTTCCTACATTTTTCATTGTATATTACTATGCCCAGACCTAAAGAGAGTGTCTTTATTTCCATTCTCTCCCTTGTACCTCTGTCACTACCACAAAAAGAACATGCTCGGGCTAGCCCACTGTACTAAAAGGATGAGAAACATGTGGAGCAGAGCGGTTCCAGCCAATCTACAAGCCTACAGTGGTGCACAAATGCAGGAGTGATAATTAATGACTGGCTTGTTTTGGGTGATTTGTTATGCAGCGATAACTAACAGGTGCAATATGCATATTATAATGTCCATGAGTATATATACACAAACATAAGTGTGTATAAATAACATATATTTAGGCAAATCAAAACTATAATGTCCTTTAGTTTGTTGTGTTTTTTTTCTTTTTTAATAAATATATGTCCACCCTTATCTCAAGTACCTGTGAAATTCCTGAAAGCAGATACTGCTATATACCAGTGATGCGCCAGGATCTGGCCCTATTGTTAAGAACTAAACAAGTATGCAGAGACTAAATGAAAAAATTCAGTATCATCAGGACACCTGGGTGGCTCAGCGTTTGAGTGCCTGCCTTCAGCTCAGGGTGTGACCCCGGGGTCCTGGGATCGAGTTCCGCATCGGGCTCCCCTCATGGAGCCTGCTTCTCCCTCTGCCTGTGTCTCTGCTTCTCTCTGTGTGTGTCTCGCATGAATAAATAAATAAAATCTTTAAAAAAATGTTCAGTATCATCATTTTAATGGCTGCATTTTATTCCATTGTATACAGGCAAATATCATGGTATTTCCAACCGGTACTCTATTTTAATTTTTGTTAAAACTCTTTTATAGACATACAGTTTAGAGCACATTTGTTCTTTCTTTTCTCAGGAAAAATTCCTAGAAGTAGAATTTGGGGGGCAAATATGTAGAAAGGACAGCTGTTTAAACAAAAAAAATTAATCAGCATCTTAGCAATCATAATTTGGCAAAATGTTTTTTTTTCTTTTTCATCTAACTTACTTGATTCATAATGTGGCCCTTCTAGTAAAGTGAGACAAAAAGCAGTCTCAGATTGTGTGTGGTGCAAGGAAAATTTAAAAGTGGGCATCTTTTCCCCTTTAAAAAAAATAAAAACGTTGTAACCACTTCCTATAATCTATGATTTTCTCTTTTCTGCTTTTGAGGCTTCCTTTCATGTCTGGTCAAAAAAGGTTTATGTAAGTTCTACTGTGTGTGGGGTAGTGGGGTAGCTTCACCCACCAATCTCTTCTTTAAAGGTGCTGCTCCTGGGGACACCTGGGTGGCTCAGTGGTTGAGCATCTGCCTTTGGCTCAGGGTGGGACCCTGGGATCCTGGGATGGAGTCCTGCATCGGTCTCCCCACAGGGAGCCTGCTTTTCTCCCTCTGCCTGTGTCTCTGCCTCTCTCTCTGTGTCTCTCAGGAATAAATAATTAAAACCTTAAAAAAAAAAAAAGAGGTTAAAAATTCCAAGGATAGAACTTGTCACAGGCAGGAGAGTGGCCACCTTACGTGCTCATTGTCTAGCTTGAGAAGACCTTTCAGTTTGGACAGGTTTTAGAGCAAAACCCAGAAGGTTGATGAGAGGGACAGAGAACTTACTAGCAGCCGGAAGAGAGGGTCGGGGCACCCTCTCTATTGTGGAGAGACTTACACCCACATCATTGTACTGAACATAGCCTTTCAAATGGGCCCTAATTATGTCTGAACCTCTTCCTTCCTCATCTCTAGGGATCATTCTACAATGCAGACTTCACAGTGAACAAAGGCACTTGCTCTCGCACTTTCTGTGTAGCACCTATTCAGAGTATAAAAGGCTTGTCAATCCATGGTAATGTTATTCCTATATTTTGCTAAGCACTATATTTATGATAAAACATAAATGATGGTAGGCTGACAGATTTGTTTTTAGCACAGACACTAGATTTTTAACTAGTAAAATCGGCTGACGATTTGTTTTAATTGATGTGTATTTCTGTGGCTTAAAAAACTGTTGTTGGTTGTTTTCTAAATGCCACTAATTTCTATTTTAATGCTGATATTATTTTCAGTTCAGGGCTGTAGCTGAGGAAATATAATCAGAAGAATTTAATTCTATCTTGAAATAGGTATGCAGTTTATAAGGTTCAGAACGGGGGGAAAAAAAGAAGGGGTAGGTTTCTTTTAGTTTCAAATAACTGTGATTTTGGTTCATTCCTGATATGAGATTTGTCTTGGGCTAACTTGAATGTAACCCCTTTTAACAGGGTTGAAACATTTTCTCCCGATCAGAATTTGGTTCTGCACTAACAATAGAAGCTGAAAGGATTTCTAACCATGCCGTACCCCCAACACACACCTACAAAGAAGTCCATGCCTTGTCACTCTTGTATGAAGTTGTGTTCCTTGTAAGCAGTCTAATTCAAACCAAAATTACAGTTGGAAGTACTGTGCTCCAGTAAAGATTTTCCCATTTATCCACAAACTTCAATTTAATAATAAAAAAAAGCCACCGGATTTTGAACAAATTAGAAGGGGAAAATGAAAAATAATACTCTCTATTTATGTTGGAAAGATTGGAGACATGATTCAGAGCCTACCCTCATCCCCTCCCCCACAAAAAAGACCAGGTTTATATATACATTCAAAATTATATGAATAATTGAGCAATTATTCGGATATTTGGCTGATATATTCAGACATATTACATAAAAGTGTTTTGGTATTTTTGGGTTTGAATCATTGAGGTAATTGAACACCAATTCACTATTTCATTTTGCCTCTGTGAGTGTAGTAGTACCTTAATTGTAGTCTAATTTACAGGGTTTCTGTTCTTCCATGGACACTTTAAGAATACTAGATTTCAAATCAAGAGACCTGGGCTTGATTCTCTTTCAGCCATATTAGCCTGGTGAACTTGGACAAGCACTTTCCCTCATTGGGTCTGTTTCTTGATCTAGAACAAGACTACACTGCATACCCTACATATTTCATGAAGTTGAGAAAAGGCTAAATAACATCATAGGAAGAACCGTCATTTCTTGGTTATATGTGATTTATCACATTTCATTTTCACAGTAATCACAATGGGTAGAAGAATTAATTGATGTTTAGAGAAATTAGAAACTTTGCAAAGTCATATAGCCAGGACTGCACAAAGCCCCAGACTCAAACCCCAGACTTGGATTCTAATGCACTTGTTATATGGTCTCTCTAATGAGACAAACTCCTGCACATACACGAAGGATTATTTTTTGTATGATCCTGGTAAGTGCAGTGAACCAAGCAACCTACAGTGGGTTGGGCAAACTTCTATACTGGTGGGTTTTTAAAATTTATATATTTTTCACCTTTCTTCAGCAATGATTCTAGGACACTTGAACAAATGGCTCTTAATGGTGTCGCTGTTGGGGCCGTAGCCATATGTTCATGAAGGACATGTGAAACCTGTTAGCTTTGGCACCATCATCAATAATAACTTTGCCATTTCCTCGGCTTGGGAATCAATCCCTGGGGTTGGATTTGCTAACACCAGCATGAGGTCCCTTATCTAATCAGAGCTAGACCTAGCCATATTTCAGTGCATTTGACAAGGAATGATGTAATGGTCTTAGTTGAAAATGAGATATGCATTTGACATTTGAATGTCACACAGTAATATGATTGTCAACTGAATTGCCAATAATAGGTTTAGTAAAAGCAAGCTTTAAAATAGGGTAATGGTTTTACTCTAGAGCTTTTTTCTCCCGGTCACCGTTACGTACCCACACACATGTATATATGTGTTGACACACTTATATACTCACTTATCTATGCAATAATAATGATATGCCTGTGAAAACAACCAGGTTGTGTCTGCTTTAAATGTGGAGAAGTTACTATTTTTCCACATCCAAGATTTTCCCACATACTGATGAAAAAATAAGAAATCTTCCTGTTTGGATTCCAGTGGTGAGAATTTCCCCATATGTTCACCATCTCTTTACCCTTTAGATATTCCGAAGGCAACAAAATAGTACATTCCATCCTCTGTAAATTTCCACCAAGTTTTCTCATCACAGATAAGGATTTTAGGTTAGTTAACCAGAATCCTGTACAAAATGTAGGCACAATAGGCTAAAGGTTATTTGCATAGCTCAAAAAGAAGAAATATTTGCAACTAACGCAGAGAATATTTGACCTTCTAGAAATAATAGATAAGGTATAGTATATAGCACAATTCCATGAAATATAGAAATGCTACATATAGGCTAATTTTACATTAAACTATTGCTAGGAAAACTGCAAACAGAGGTCAATCTTTGACAGATCTAAAAATACAACCATGTGGATCAAATTTTCCAGTCACAGCTTCATCTCTGCAGATTTTCTTTCATTTGTAAAAATCTTGCTGTTTCTGCAGAGGAACTGATTAGACTGTCCACTTTAGTGCTGAGCAATGTATTTCTGAAAATGAGCTTCAGCCTGCAACAATGCAGTCTATTTGCTGTGTGTTTTTTAATCTATCCAAGACCAGCTTTTTAGGCCTTAACATTTCAGATTTGACAATTTGCCTTCGGCATAAACTTTCAGTGGCAGCAACTTGAATTTTCACATAAATGGTATTCCAGTTAAGAACTATATCTATATAGCCATGTCATTGGAACACACACTTTTAAGCCTCTTCTAATGATTAACATACATTTCCATGCATTGCTCTCACTGAATTTTGGCTTGTGCCTCAGTAAAAGTGAATAATATTACCCACTTTCACCTCAACTCGTACAGTAATGCTTTAAAACAACTGAGCTAGAAGAAGATGAAACAGATCTTGGAATATTTTACAAAAATCCCTTAGAGAAACTCATTTTATCAAAAATGCAGTTTTCCATTAGGACCTCAATCACACACGAAGTGACTTTGTTTTTCTACGTTTTGTATTGCCAGTTTAGCAATTTAATGCACTAGTTATGCTAAGACACTGTTGGAAAAAGGCTTTGATTAAAATATATGTTTTGTCCCCTATCATTAAACAATGAAATGTCTGAAATAAGTATATTTTCTAGATCATTGAGGCTTATTCCATTAATTGCCTAATTTTTCTGTTAATAATTTGTGCATGTTTTGGTAGAATTTTCCTCAAAAACTTCTAATTCAATGGAGGCCAAATGTATTAGATGCTTATTGTGATGTCTCCCTGGCTTATAATTTCCAAGTCTGGGCGTGGTCCTAATATACAGGTTGGTCATTCAGAGACCATTTTGATTCTATTTGAACTCCTTCTCAAGGACGCAACTGATTGGCTCACTGTTCAACACTTGAGCTAAACTAAGTAATTGGGGTCCTTATTCATGATTTTCACATAGGACTAAGACAAGACAGTCCATGGAATTTAGAGTGATGGTAGTAGTTGCAGGAAGTAATGCCAAGGTACTGCTGGCAGGCAGGTCATCCACAGCGTAGAGAAAGCCAGTCTTCAGTAGGAGAAGATGACTCTGAGGAAAGCCACAGTAAATAGAAGATGGAAAGAAAGATTCCTGGGCAAGACCAGTCATTTTGTCCACTTGTCTCTGAGGCTCAGCTCTACCTCTGTCCTTCATGAGGCTGGAAAAGTAGCCTTTGGATAAACTTCTTTTATTGTCTAAGCTAGTTCCATTTGAATTTCTGTCATTTGAAACCAAACAATCCTGATACCATTATCACATATCTGTATTGTCCGCAGCTGATTCCGGCAAACTTCTGAACCATCACAGAATACATCAAAGGATTTTTATGTGAACCTCAATCAATGTAATTTTCTGAAGCAACAGGAGCAGTTTACATGAAATTTTTCCTGAAAAAATGGTAATGGCATTGATCTTAGACATAGCATATTGAATACACCTCCATATTTTTTTTCCTTTTTTTTAATTTTAATTTTAATTTTTTATTTTTTATTTTTCCTTCCTTTTTTTTTCTTTTAAAACATTTACTTATTTATTTGGGAGAGGGGCAGAGGGAAGAGGGCAGAGGATTTCAAGCAGACTCCCCAGTGAGCTCAGAGCCCCACTCAGGACTTCATCCCATGACCTTGAGATCATGATCTGAGCCGAAATCAAGAGTTGGATGCTTAACTGTCTGAGCCACCAGGTGCCCCTACACCTCCAGATTTTCTTGATGTTGTGGAGCTTGCATACTCAAATGAACTTCAGTTGCTGTACTCTTCTAATTCAGTGACATATTCAAGAGCTTTTTGAAATAGGAGACGTTGTTTGTAGGCACACTAACCGGCCCCAGACAGCTGTGCTTTGTAAGGTATTCAATCTGATTTACAGAAAGTCTCTGTCATTCCTTCTCTGACTTATTGTTGGCTCTCATTTCCTGCTGTTAGAGAGAGGTGGTTTGAGAAACAACACAGCCATTGGAAGAGGGATCTAGGTTGGACAGAATGTGTACTCTTGCTTTCTAGCTGTTTGACCTTGGGTGGTTTCTTTCAATGTCTGACCTTATCTCTTTTCTTACAAAAGGAGAGATTGGCTTAATAGTAACTTTTTTCCTAAAGAATAAATCAGATAATATATATAAAACAATATCAAGAATTCTATAAATGTTAGGTCATTTCTGGCAACCACTTCCCCCCACTTCTAACTTACTACTTCTAAACTGTTCTGAGCTAGGAAAACAAATCGGAAGATATGGAACCTGAAGGTGTTTGATTGTGATTAAAGGTGACTCAGTTTTTAAAATCACTTTGAAGATTAAAGTTTATCAATTAAGAACCACTAAATATATTGAGTACTCTCTATAAAGTCCCCATCACATGCTTAGACAAATGCTTCCACAGCAAAGTATACCTATTTGTTCATTCTACCCTTGGACAGCTATGATTATTAGATAGTTTTACTCACATGGAGATCATTGCAGACTAGAATTGGTTCTACCTAACAAGCCACTCAGGTGGAGGTGTCTGTATTTCTTTATTTTTTTTTTAAGATTTTATTTATTTATTCATGAGAGACACAGAGAGAGAGAGAGAGAAGCAGAGACACAGGCAGAGGGAGAAGCAGGCTCCATGCAGGGAGCCCGATGTGGGACTCAATCCGGGACCCCAGGATTAGGCCGTGGGCTGAAGGCGGCGCTAAACTGCTGAGCCACCGGGCTGCCCAGGTGTCTGTATTTCTACATAATGATTATTCAAACATTTGAAGGATACTGTCTTATCCTCAAACCTTTAATGTAGATTAGAAATGTCTACTTCTCTTCCTTTGTCTTTTTTAAAGCATCTTCTCAGAATTACTCAGGTTATCACTTTTGAACTAATGCTCAGAATATGTTATCTGGGTCATTTGGAATAGAATCCTATTTCTCTCAGAGCAAGCCCCAGATTTCATTTTTGATAACTAAGTAGATAGCTCTCACACAGAGAGATATTTGTATTCTGAATGAGATCATTATTAATGAACCTAAGCTACAGCCTGGTGTGCATCCCATGGATCAGTTAGGAAATTTTGTTGACTATCAATCAAAACTTGATCTCTTTTAATTTTTCCACAAATACATATGTACACACCGATTACAAAATCCCTTATCTTATCCCATATTTGTACTTTTATGTGATTTTCCAAAATTACCACATGGTTTTGTCATCTCAGTTATAAGTGCTATTAGTATGAGCTGGACTTACTTCAGACGTGTAGGATGTGATGTGTTCTTATAATCGTTACTATCATTTTGATCTATGCTAATCTATTCAATTCTTGTTCTACATATTTCAGTCTGCAAAAATGTTTACTTGCAGAGAACTTCTTTTTCTATGTCATTTATAAAAATTGCTCCAAGTAAAGATCCAATATTTTCTTGATTGCTTTTATTTCAATATCACTGAAAACTAAAAAACTAGATTTGATATCTTTTCTGTGTGTGTTTGTGTGTGTGTATTTGCATTAAAGGTCGAGTCATTTAGGCCTTTAACCTGAATGACCAGTGTGAGGTTTTAAGCCAACTATAAAAGATTAGAGGGAACACTCTCCACAAAAGTCCACCCTCAGTTTTGATAATTTGCTAGAAGGATCTCAGGACTCACTGAAAGTGATTATATTTCTAATAATGATTTATTACACGGAGAGGATATAGATTTAAAATCAACCAAGGGAAGGAGGGCATAGGATGCTAAACATGGAGCTTCCATTGTCTTCTTACTGTGGACTCAGAGATGCATTACTTTCCTAGCATTCATGTTTGGCAATATACATGAATTGATGACATATGGAATATTTCTAGCCAGGGAATCTCACTAGACATCTGCCAGGATCTTGATCTTGGACTTTCCATACTCCAGAACTGTGAGGAATAAATGTTTGTTGTTTAAGTTATCCAGTATATGGCGTTCTGTTATAGTAGCCCAAGCCGACTAATATATTCGTTTTTCCCTATAGAATATGATATATAATAGCTAATCAATAAATATTTTTGGCATAAATAGATTAATGTAGACAGAAAACTTCCCTTTGTTACTAGGATCTTACTATTTTTTACATTGAATTTGCCTTATGTGCCTTTATCATTACTTCGAAGTTCAGAGCTCATTTCACATAAACTAGATTTCCATCTTCTCCTGTGAAATCAGAATCCCAGACAGAGTCCTGACTGGCAACAATTATTGAAACTGATGAGTAGCCATCCCTTTCAGACTGGACAATACCTCCAAGTTCATCATATGATATTTTCTGCTTTCTATTCACTTTGTGGTGGTCATTCTTCCCGATAAGCACAGGTTAGTGATACCCTTCTATGACAAGCGATTCTGGCCTATTTTCAGGTTTCAGAGATAGCCTCACTGGAGTAATAACCAATCATAATCCATGTAGAATAACAAAATGGGAAAAGGAAATGCATTTTTAAAAAGACATAAAATTGTGCTTAAGAATGAACTCAATAATATATTGACAGCATCAACATAAATGTAAAATTTTATTGAGAAACTGGGTTAGGTTGATTTTGTATAAATATATGTCATACTCCTGAATGCAAATATTATAAGGTAGTGAATCTCCACAACTAATGTACAAATTTAAAACAATTTCAATACAATGGGTCCTAAAACTCCTATGGAAGAATAAATAAGTGAAAAGCAGCAACAAAAAAAGTTATGAAAGAATGAATATCGAAAAGAGCTTTCAAAATTAGATATCATCTTTTTAAAGCTATAATAATGACACCCTGGCATGATACTAATATAAGGACAGATGAATTGATGGAAGGAAGTAGAAAACTGAGAAAATGATCCAACACACACTCAACACTTTACTTAACTATGTCTGGTCAGTGAATATCATATGATGAAAAGTGAAATTCAAGCCATATTTGAATGAACATAAATGTACTGCTTTGCATATATAAGTCAAATAAGAAGGATGAATAAGTAGCCCAAGATTACCAGAGAGAACATGTGCTTCCTATGATAAAAAAAAAAATCCATTTTACTCAATAGGGAAGAATGATTTAATCAATGGGAAGGAGGAATGGCATAATTTGTTGATTAGTTAGAAAATATACACTTTTATGTCTACTTCACAATATTTATTTAAAAACTGCAGATGGAATAAAGTGTTAAAATAATACAGCTTAAACTCATAAAATCAGTAAAAATGTACAGATGAAAATCTGATTTCTTGGTAGAAATGAAAAATAGACAACCAAATTAGAAATGTTAATGAATTCAAAAGCATAAACTTGAAAAACTATTCTCATAAAATAAATAAAAAAACAAAGGTGAACCAGTAAAAGTAATTGAAAAATAAAGTAAAAATGAAGAGCAACTGTTCTTATTTATGTGGTACATTATAAGAGGAAAATTGTTAAAAGAAAATACCAAGCAATTCACTAGACAAGTTATAAACAGTATAAGAAAATCTACATCACAAAATATCAAAGAAATACATATTGAAATATTAATTTAAAAAGACATTTCACATGCAACACTGGCAAAGATAAAAAATGATAATAATCAGTATTGGCAAGGGTGGTGGGAAATGAGGACAGTCATAAATTGTTTTTAGAAATGTAAGATAACATAGCTTTTTAGAGGGTAATATGGATGTGATATAACAAAAGCCTTACAAATATTCACACATTTGAGCCAGCAAGTTCACTTGTAGGAATGTATTCTAAGAAAACAATTTGAGATATTGAAAAAGATTTATGCTCATTTTGTTCTTTGCAGCATTGTTTATGCTGCCATAAAAATATTCAGCAATAGAAGTATGGTTAAATAAATTACGGTCAGTGAACAAATTCAATATAACCATGAGAAAGTGAGTTGAACAAGTAGAGTATAACCAAAGTTTCATAAATAAATACATACTGTTGACCCCTGAAAAACACAGAGGTTAGGGGTGCCGACCCCTGTATGGTCCAAAACCCACGTGTAACTTTTCACTCCCTAAAAACTGAATCTCTAATAGCTCACTGATGACTGGAAGCCTTATTGATAACATAAACAGTTAATTTACACGTTTCACATGTTATATGTATTATACACTATGCTCTTACACTAAAGTAAACCAGAGAAAAGCAAAGGGTTTTAAGAAAATCATAAGGAAGAGAAAATACAAGAACCATGACAAACTATATAATGGCATAAAGAAAGATACTATTTTGTGTTATACTCCAATAAATCACGAACTTTGACCATCCCCATCTGGCTACTCCTTAAAATAAACCTTCTTCAATGTCACTAAACACTCTCAGAATCTACTAAAATGCACCAGCCGAGGTTGAGTACATAATATTTCCAACAATGACCATGCATTTTATCAGGGAGAAGACGGATTCTCAATCTGCGGGCTTTTGCCTTGAACACAAGAAAATTTTTACATAAATACCCACTTCTTTTTAAACAGAAGACACATATTGCATGCAAACTGAGACCTCCCTCTCACCTTGTAAGAGGAAAAAGTGATGGACAGACAGGTGCAGATCAATGATGGAGTATCTTGAGCGCTGTCTGGTGCAACTGCACTTATTACGGGCACTTATTAATGCCGCATGTTCACAAGTTTTAGGAAATTAAAGAATGAGTTAGAAATGAAGGGGATTACTACAATGAAAGGGCATCCAATGATGCTTTAAAGTGACCCTTAAGGGAATCCCTGGGTGGCTCAGCCGTTTAGTGCCTGCCTTTGGCCCAGGGTGTGATCCTGGAATCCTGGGATCGAGTCCCACATCAGGCTCCCTGCATGGAGCCTGCTTCTCGCTCTGCCTGTGTCTCTGCCTCTCTCTCCTCTGTGTCTTTCATGAATAAATAAATAAAATCTTTAAAAAAAATAAAAGAAGGAAACTTGTTGTAAATCCTGAATTAAAAAAAGATTTAAAAAATAAAATAAAATAAAAAAGTGACCCTGAAAAATGGCTGCCTCTCCATAGGGAGTATTTGAACCATGTGCTCAATAGCGAAGCACATGACTCAGCATTTAATTAAAAAACTAATGTGATTAATCTGAATGTTTTTTGATAGCAAGAGGAGAAAGCGAAGTCACTTAACTTGTTTAACCCTTATTAGTTGAGTGTTTTCTATGTGAAATGCATCATGGCAGTTTCTGGAGGTCTGGTGAGGAGGTGAGGAAGATGGAAAGTTCTTTGCCCTCGTGGAGCTTGTAGTCTAGAAGGGGGTATAGGTTGAAAGATTCCAAAAAATTTCTCTGTGGTAACTGCTTGGACTGAGGTTCTGGGTGCCATGGAAACACAAGACAAGTCAAATGGTGGCCAGAGGAGGTGATGTCTAAGCTGAAGAACTGCAGGATGAGTAAGAAGCAAATAGATTGGGGAGGTTCAGACAGAGGGGCATGGGGATTGAGGACAGGCTGAAATGTCCACCGTTCCCAGAGGTGGACAGAAACATGCCACACTACTGTGAGAACTGAGGACAATTCTCTGGCGGAGGCAGAGTTAGGATTGTAGGGTAAGCAGGGCAGGTGATTGCTGGCCTTATACACCCATGTAAAGCGATTAGGACTTACTCCTGTCGGCAGTGTGGGGCTGCTGGAAGAGCAAGTGACAGGTCAGATCTGGAATTAGATTACGGTGGGGGGCAGAGGCACAGCTGGTAGGCTGTTGCTGTCCTCCCAGAGGGACACCATGAGGCCTACAGGCCGTGGAGGCAGAGCAGATGCAGAGAACCAGAAAGATTTCAGAGGTAAAAAACACCATACCAGGTTAACCTTGGATTGCTGAGGAAATAACACTGACTCAAAGAAAAAAAAAAATCCAGGGTTCTGGCTTTGGCATGCAGAGGTGAGTCAGAAAACAAAACAAAACAAAACAAAATAAAAACATAATACATGGGGACAGCTATGATGATGTGAGATCGGATGAATTGAATTTGAAGACCTCGTACGATATCCACAGGGAAAAAAAAAAAAAAAAAGACATTACAAAAGACAGTTGAAGACCTCTGAAGACAGAGGTTATAAAAAAACAAAAGAAAATTGAAGGTCATATAATTTCTTAATAAACAACCTTTTCTTCTTCACTCCTCAGTACATGTGTTATAAACAAGAGAGCCTAAAGAAATGTTCCCTTAATTGGCTTTGTTGGGGCATAATTTACATACAATAAAGTTCACCAAATTCGAGTGTACAATTTGATGACTTTGGCACGTGTACACAGTTGTGTAGCCAGCACCGCAACCCTGACACAGAACATGTCCATCACTCTCGAAAGTTCCCACACAACCTTTTGTTCTCACATTGCCCCCAGCCCAGCCCAACTTACCACTGATCTGCTCTGTGTCACTCGGTTTTTTGTCTTTTATAGAATTCATATAAGTGATATCATACAATAAGTATTTGGTTTATTTCAATTTACTTTTGAAATTTGTCCACATTGTCATGGGTATCAGAAGTTTATTCCTTGTTATTCCTGGGTAGTATTCCACGGTATGGATATACCAGAGGATGGGCATTTGGATTGTTTCCAGTTTTTTACTATTACACATAAGATTGCTATGAATTTTTGAGAACAAGCCTTTCTGTAAACATGTTTTCATTGCTTTTGGCTAAATATGTAAGAGCAGGATTACTGGGTTGTATGGTAAATGCGTTTTAACTTAATAGGAAACTGCCAAATTGTTTTCCATTATCAATTGTGCATTTCCCATTCCCATCAGCAATGGATGAATGTTCTAGTCGGTCCACATATTCCTGACACATGCCTTTACGTTTTAGCACATTCTACTATGTGATATATCACTTTGATTTTCATTTGAATTTCTCTAATAATTAATAATCGTAAGCTACTTTTTGTGTACTTTTTAGCCATTTGTAAACTTCTTTTGGCAAAGTTTCTATTCAAACCTTTTGCCAATTTTATTCATCTTTCCTAAGTCTCCTCGTGGGGTTGTAAGAATTTTTATATATTTTCAATATAGAATATATATTGAAATATTTTTATTTTAAAAACTCTGCAGATATTTTCACCCATTCTGTGGCTTGCCTTTTCATTTTCTGAACAGTATCTTTTAAAGTGCAGTTATATTTTATTTTGATCTAATCAAAATAAATTCACCTTATTCATTTTTCTGTAATGGCTTATACTTGTGTTCCATCCAAGAAGTATTTGCTTTACCCAAGATCACAAATATTTTCTGTCTTGTTTTCATGTTAATTTTTATAGTTTTACTTTTTAACAGGTAAGGCTATTATCCATTTTAAGCAAATGTTTCTGTATAGTGTAAAGTAGAGGTCCGGGTTTATTTATTTATTTTTTCCCATGTGCCTATCTAATTTTTATAGCACAATTTGTTTAAAATACTATCCTTTTTCCAATTGAGTTACCATAACGCCTTTGTCAAAAATCAATGGACCAGGTGTACATGTATCCATTTCTGGACTTTATTTGTCTATCATTGCTCCAATTCTCGACAACTGTAGCTTCTTAATAAACCTTGGTACAGGTAATATAAGTCTTTAAACTTGACCACTCTTGTTTGCTCTAAATCCTTTGATGTTCCATATATATTTTGAAACCAGCTTATAAATTTCCAGCAAAGAAAAATGTGCTTCTGTGATGTTACTTGGGATTCAATTATACTTATATTTCAATTTGTGATAATTGCTATCTTAACCCTGTTCAGTCTTCTGATCGATAAGCATGGTACGTAGCTCCAGTTTTTTTTTTTTTTTTTTGGCTCTTAATTTCTCTCAGGAGTATTTTGTAGATTTCAGTGCACATATTTTCATTATTTTGGTTAATATATCCCTACACTTTTTATTATTTGAAAATATTGTACATGACATGCCTTTTAAATTTTCATTTATAAATATTTATTGTTCATAAAATGTGATATGTTTTCATATGTTGAACTTAATTCCCTGAAGCTTGCTAAACTCGCTTATTAGTTTTAATAGCATTTTTGCAGCTTCTTTAAGGTTGACTCCGTAGACTACTTTAAACTATTTTTTTCTATTGCCCTACTGCATTGGCTAGAGTCTGCAATGCAACAATGAATAAAATGAACAGAGAGGAAATATTTGCCTTGTTTTCAATATTTGTCTGATAAAAGCAATAGGTTGTTTCCTTTTATCAGGTTGAGGAAGTTGTTTTCTAGTTTCAGTTTCCTGAGAGTTTTTATTATAAATAACTCTTGAATTTTACCAAACATAAAAACATCTTAATAAACATTTTTCTGTATTAAGTCGATCACATGGGTTTTCTTTTGTATCCTATAAATATGATGAATCACTTTGATTGACTTTAAAAAAATATGATGAATCACTTTGATTGACTTTAAAAAAAACATTTGCATTGTTTAATTAAAACCCAGATGGTCACAATCTATTATATTTTGTATATATTCCTGAATTTTACTTGCTAAAATTTTGTTAGGATGTTCATGAGGCTTAGTGGTCTGTAATTTTCATATTGTCTATGTCTGTTTTGATACCAGGTTGATATTGGCAAAATAAGGTGAGAAGTACTTCCTCCTCTTCAATTTTCTGGAAGAGTTTTTATAAAATATATCATCTTTCTTCTTTATATTTTTGGTAGAATTTACCAGTAACATTATCTGATGCTGTAGTTTTATTTTGTTTCCTTTTTTGAAGGAAGGTTTTTAACTATGTTTTCAATTTAACAAATGTAGAGCTATTCAGGTTATCTGTTCTTCTTCAGTGACCTTTTTATTTTTATATTTTTAATAATAAATTTATTTTTTATTGGTGTTCAATTTGCCAACATACAGAATAAAACCCAGTGCTCATCCCATCAAGTGCCCCCCTCAGTGCCCCTCACCTATTCACCCCCACCCCCCGCCCTCCTCCCCTTCCACTACCCCTAGTTAGTTTCCCAGAGTTAGGAGTCTTCATGGTCTGTCTCCCTTTCTGATATTTCCTACCTATTTCTTCTCCCTTCCCTTCTATTCCCTTTCATTATTATTTATATTCCCCAAATTAATGAGACCATATAATGTTTGTCCTTCTCCGATTGACTTATTTCACTCAGCATAATACCCTCCAGTTCCATCCACGTCGAAGCAAATGGTGGGTATTTGTCATTTCTAATGGCTGAGGAATATTCCATTGTATACATAAACCACATCTTCTTTATCCATCATCTTTCGATGGACACCAAGGCTCCTTCCACAGTTTGGCTATTGTGGACATTGCTGCTAGAAACATCGGGGTGCAGGTGTCCCGACGTTTCATTGCATCTGAATCTTTGGGGTAAATCCCCAACAGTGCAATTGCTGGGTCGTAGGGCAGGTCTACTTTTAACTCTTTGAGGAACCTCCACATAGTTTTCCAGAGTGGCTGCACCAGTTCACATTCCCACCAACAGTGTAAGAGGGTTCCCTTTTCTCCGCATCCTCTCCAACATTTGTGGTTTCCTGCCTTGTTAATTTTCCCCATTCTCACTGCTGTGAGGTGGGATCTCATTGTGGTTTGGATTTGTATTTCCCTGATGGCAAGTGATGCGGAGCATTTTCTCATGTGCGTGTTGGCCATGTCCATGTCTTCCTCTGTGAGATTTCTCTTCATGTCTTTTGCCCATTTCATGATTGGATTGTTTGTTTCTTTGGTGTTGAATTTAATAAGTTCTTCATAGATCTGGGAAACTAGCCCTTTATCTGATACATCATTTGCAAATATCTTCTCCCATTCTGCAGGTTGTCTTTTAGTTTTGTTGACTGTATCCTTTGCTGTGCAAAAGCTTCTTATCTTGATGAAGTCCCAATAGTTCATTTTTTTGCTTTTGTTTCTTTTGCCTTCGT
Organism: Vulpes vulpes; assembly: GCF_048418805.1. Classification (NCBI taxonomy): domain Eukaryota; kingdom Metazoa; phylum Chordata; class Mammalia; order Carnivora; family Canidae; genus Vulpes; species Vulpes vulpes. The sequence continues at coordinate 40,544,796 of NC_132782.1, forward strand.
GGATGTATCTTGCAAGAAGTTACTGTGGCCGAGTTCAAAAAGGGTGTTGCCTGTGTTCTCCTCTAGGATTTTGATGGAATCTTGTCTCACATTTAGATCTTTCATCCATTTTGAGTTTATCTTTGTGTATGGTGCAAGAGAATGGTCTAGTTTCATTCTTCTGCATGTGGATATCCAATTTTCCGAGCACAATTTGCATTTTAAAGGAATTTTCTTCTTTTTAAAGATTTATTTATTTATTTGATATATATATATATATATATATATATATATAGAGAGAGAGAGAGAGAGAGAGAGAGAGAGAGAGAGAGAGGGAGAGAGAATCTGAAGCTGACTCCACACCGAGCACAGAGCCCGATGCAGGGCTTGATTTCACTACCGCAAGATCCTGGCCTGAGCTGAAACCCAGAGTCGGATATTGAACTGACTGAGCCACCCAGGCTCCCCTAAAGGAATTTATTTCATCAAAGTTCTAAAATTTATTGGCACAAAGTTGTTCCTATGTTTCACATGTCAGTAGAGTCTATCATGATGTCCTTCCTCCCTGTCATTTCTGACACTGCTCATTTGTGTATTTTCTTTTTTCTGATTAGTATGGCAAGAAGTTTGCCAATTGTATTTTTGTTTTCAAAGACATAAATTTTAGTTTTATTTATTTCTCTATTCTTCTTTCTGCTCTTTCACTGATTTTGGCTCTTATCTTCACCAGACTTTTCTTCATTTTTACTTTGTCTGAATTTTCTCTTCTGTATTCAGTTTCTTAAAGTGCAAGCACAGATCATTGTTTATAGATCTTTATTTTTTTGGAAGCATTTAGAATGGTAAATTTTCCTCTAAGTAGTGCTCCATGTAAAATGAGCCACTTGGTAGTGGTATTCAAGTCTATGACACTACTAAATTTTGTCCACTTTTTCTATGAATTACTTCGAAAGAGTGTTGAATTCCCCCCAACCACAGCAATAAATTTATTATTTATCCTGTCACGCTTTTTCCCTCAGTTACTATTTCATGTATTTTGAAGGTTTGTTATTAGGTACATACACATTTAGGAGGGTGTTTTGTCTTGTTTTTGTTTTTGTCCTCTTGATGAATTGGTCCTTTTAGTAGTAATTTTCCTTATTCTGAGGTCGATTTTGTTTGATATTATATGGTCAGTTCAGATTTTTTTTTAATTTGTGTTTTCATGGTCCATCTTTTCTCATCTTTTTACTTTTAATATTGCTGTATTTGTATTTTTGATGGTTAATTTTCTGAACCAACTTGATGGAATCACAGGGTGCCCAGATATTTGGTTAAACATTAGTCCGAGTGTATCTGTGAGGATGTTTCTGGATGAGAGTAACATTTGAATTGGTACACTGAATAAAGCAGATTGTCCTCCTCAATATGGGTAGGCCTCATCGGATCAATTGGAAATGTAAACAGAGTGAAAAAGGAGAAGAAAGGAAAAATTAACTTTTCTCTGCCTGTTTTTGAGCTGGGACTTAGTTTTCTCCTGCACTTGAACTGGATATTGTACTATCAGTTCTGAGTCTCAAGCTTCAGACTTGGATTAAAATTCTATGACCATCACTCCTTGGTCTCCAGCTACCAGATGGCAGACTGAGACTTCTAAGCCTTCATAATCATGTGAGCCAATTCTATCTATGTCTATATCTATATCTACATCTTTATCTGTATCTATCTATATCTACATCTATATCATCTATATCTATATCTGTATGTGTAGAGATCTATTTTATATACATATGGATATATAATATTTATTTGTGTATGCTTATATATGTTCCATTGGTCTGTTTCCCTGCATTAATCTTGATTAATGCAATAAACTGAATTTCTTGTAGATAGGATATAGTTAGGTTTTGCTTTTTAATGCAATTTAAACCTCTCTCTCGCTATCTTTTTTTTTTTTTTTTTTTTGGCAATGAATTTTCTGTTTCCTTGTCTGAAAATATATTTTAGCTAGTAAGAAAGTTGATAATTTCCTTCTTTCTTTCCAGCCCCTTCCTTCCTTCTCTTAAAAAATTTGCTTCATTATCTTCTGGCTTGCATAGTTTCTGACAAAAATTTTGAAAATATTTCTATATTTGTTCCTCAATATATGCCGTACCGCGCACCTTTAAACCACTTTTAAAACTTTATCACTGTTTTTTTTCTTTAGTAATTTGATTGTGATGTGACTTAGCATGCTTTTATTAATGTTTATTTTGTTCAATATTCTTTATACTTCTTATAAGGGTGGGAAGATTATTTAGATCAAATTTCAAAAAAATAGCATTATTTCTTCAAATATTTTTCTTAGTCCTCTCTTTCACCTGTCTCAGATCCAATTACATTTTTATTAGATTGCTTAGTATTGTCTCATATGTCACTGATGCTTTCATCGTATTTTTCAATCTTTTTTGTCCTATATGCATTTTGGATAGTTTCAACTGATATGTCTTAATAGTTTCTACCCCTTCAATAATTTTTTTCAATGGTCTGTTGCTCTATTTTTTTCTGTAGTGACTAAGAGGCTGCCAATTTGACCCAAATAATTTTTGATTTAATGTTCATTTTTCATCCTCAGAAATGGTCTTTTTCATATCCTTAATTTTTCTTTTCATCATACTCATGTGTTTTTCTAACTCCATGAACATATGGAGCATATTTATAACCATTTCAAATGCTTTTCTGGTAATTCCCTTATCTCTGTCATTTCTGGACTATTTTTTTGATTGATTTTCTCCCTGTTAGAAGTGATATTTTCCTGCTTATTTGCATGTCTAGTAGATTTTTTTTTTTAATGGATGCCAGACATCTGCTAAACAATCCGTCTATTGTTGCTAGCTGGATTATATTGTATTCCTGTAAATAGTGTTGGGTTTTGTTTTAAGTTACTTGGAATCAGTTAAATCATTCTGAGACTTGCTTTTAGATTTTGCTAGAATGGAAGCAGAGGAGCCTTTGATCGAGGGCTAATTCACCCCCACCACCAATGCGTGGCCTTTTTGGGGATTCTACAGTATTATTGTAACATAATGCCTTTCCATCCTGCCTAGTGGGAACACTTAACTACTCTCAGACTGGTGGGAGTATCAGGAATTGTTCTCCCTACTACTTTCTGGTGGCTCTTTCTCTGAACTTCGATCTATCGTCTTCTCCCAACTTGCACTGATTAGTACTTAACCAAAAACTGAAGGTTGCCTCTGCAGATCCTTGGAGCCCTCTCTGTGTGCAGCTCCCTCCTTTCTGGCATTCCAGCCCTAAATTCTAGATGCCTTGGCCTTCTGGAACTGTTTTCCCAGTTTCCTCAACTTGTGCTTTTGGATTTTTCCTCCCTGATTTGCAGCCTGAAAATTGCCTCCAGGCATTAGGCTGGTATGATGGCATGGTTCACTTTGATTCCCTTTTCTGGTTCACTTTGATTCCCTTTTCTCAGAGATTATAGTCCTGTGGTTGTGCTGCCTGTTTTTCAATATCTGGAGAAAAAAACATATGTATATATATATTTTTTTTTCTCCAGACATATATAAAACACACACACACACATATATATATTATATATAATCCAGACATATAACACACACACACACACACACATATATATATTATATAATCCACTTGATGAGTGGATTATAATTTAGGATCTAACGTGACAGGGGAAGTGCTTTGTAATCTGTGAAGCTCTATGCAATTGACAATGTTGAGGGATGCGGTAGGGATGGGGTGGTGAGAATGTTGTTGATTGCTTCAGTTCCATAACTGTTCAAATAATAAAACTATGTTTCAGAAAGATTTAACTTCAAAAAAATCCTGTGAATAATAATAATAACACATACTCTGGGTCTTGTATGTAAGCAAACATCCTTATCCAAGCTGGTTTTAAGCAACGAGAGGATGTATTTGCTCGTTAACTATGAAGGCCAAGTGGCCAGCCAAGCCCAGCTAAACAGAGTTCCAACGCTGTCAGTGTTCTCTCTCTCTCTTTATGTCTCTGGCTCTCTTGCCTCTGCTGCTCTGCTTCCTTCTCAGACTTTCTCCAGGTGGCAGCAAGATGATTGTTGACAATTCCACCTCATATTCCAACAGCTTGGCAAAATGCGTAGACAGAATGAGTCTTTCAACAATTGCTCTGGCAGAAAATTTCTGAGTCTTATTTGGGTGATTTTCCCATTTCTGAACCAATCATTGTAACCAGGAAAAAGTGATATTCTAATTGGCCAGATCTCTGAAATCAGGGACATTTTATTAGATAATGGGGATTCAAAGCTCAGTAGGATATGATCTTTGATCTTCCAGTTAATAAAGTATTTACAGGACACGATGAGTCACAAAGGAAGTTATGGCTAGTTCTACTCAATAATCAGAATACCATAATGTTTTCTGCTTTGGTATCTTTTTTTTTAAGATTTTATTTATTCATGAGAGACAGAGAGAGAGGCAGAAACATAGGCAGAGGGAGAAGCAGGAGCCTAATGTGGAACTTGATTCCAGGACCTGGGAGTCACGCCCTGAGTCAAAGGCAGATGCTCAACCGCTGAGCCACCCAGGTGTCCCACGGTATTTTCTTTAGTATCCTTGCTTATGTTATGCTACTTTGTCATATGGATAATAAGAAAACAGGCAACAGGTAAGCAAACAAGCTTTGACAAAACAATTCTTATAGCAACAGAAAAAACACCAAATCACTACACTCCATAAATTACATGACTATAAAGGAAAAGCAAAAGTAGCATTAGCTCATCTCTGTCTCCTCACTTCACATATAGCATGCTTTAGTGATGCTTTTTGAATACTCCCTGATGTTATTTTTGTTCATGTCATTTCTCCCATACTCCACAGTTAAGTACTGGAAAGCAGAAGACTGTGCCTTTTTATCTTTGGACTCTCATAAGTCATGACATAACACCTCATCCATATTAGGAGCTCAACGAATTATTTGCTGAATGAATGAATGAGCAGATAGCTAATTATATAAGGTATGTGACGTATCATTCTAAATGCTTTACATGTATTTACTCGTGGCATCCTCCTAGCAATCCTATGAGATAGATTCTACTTATACCTCATTTTACAAATGAGGAAATTAATACCTAGAGGGCTTGTTACTTACCTAAGAACTTGTAGGTAAGAATGAGACTTCAAACCCAGGCAACCTGGTTTCAGACTGCTCCAGCTGCTGTCTTATTTTATTAAAAAACAAACTTATTGAAATGCTTTATTAATGAATAAGAGTCAAAAGAGAAAAAAATGAACGTTGTACATCTGAACAGCAACAGCAATTGGTCACCTGTGACAGAAACAGGAAGATTACAGTTAGCTTAAGAGTGTTATCCATTAACTGGATGAGTCAAGTGATGATGCAAGGGAAAACTTGCAACGGTGGGCTAAAGCAGTCATCTGAGTGGTTGTTAGTGTTGCACAAGGGCTGAGAAATGATTCCCTTTTGTTCTTAGGAAAGCATGTAGAAATAAACAACAGTAAGTGACAGTCTGTTTCAACTCTTGATGATGCAAAGAAACCACATTCTGAATTCAGTAGACAGCAAATCACTTGACTCATACAATAAAGCTTAATAAGCCTGGTTATCGTAGAGGAACCTCGAGGCTTTAACAATAATAGCAATAAGAACATCATCAGCATGAGCACGGGACCACCGTTAGAGCCACCTGGGACTACCACTTGCCACTGTATTTGGAGTTATTTCTTATTGCTTCTGTCTTTGATCTATGATTATTGCTTTGATCTTAACTTCTACAACTGACTAGGTTACGTCATATCTAGCCAGTAATCATGGATGGCGCCAGGAAAAATTGCAATATGAATAGTTTCTCTGTGCTTCTTTAATCTCTTTTTCTTTGAGGATTGTCTTAGTGTACTCTTGCCTCAAAATAACTGAAACCCAGACTTAAACTAGTTGAAACAATAGTAAAATAATTTTACTCATGTTCGAGGAAGGTTAGAGTTAGGACAATCTTCTGAGCTGCCAGTTAGCTCACAATGTTATCGGAGATCTAGTTTGTTTTTATCTCTCTGCTCAGATAGACATGATGTTTCTCTCAGGCCGACTTCCTCTTGGTCACAGAATGGCTGCCAGTGGCCATTGCCATCTTTATTCATACAGAATGGGTGAAAGACTCTGGCTACCTGTGACAACATCTTGAGAAATAAAGAGAATATAGTATGTGGAAATAAATGACTGTATAGGCCACAAAGTCCTTGATTCAATAATGAACACAATGATAGTTAAATTCATGAACCATAAGTTGCAAAGTTACCCAACGAAAAACTTTAGTGAAGGAGCTTCTGACATAAGATTTTCAGAAAATGCAAAGCACTGGATCAGGCATATGGGGGTAGGGAGAGATAATATTAGGAAAAAATTTATAGACCTGTTGCCATAAAATTTAAATTTTAACTATAGTTAATCTGTGGATAGTTATAAAAAATGTTTTGGCCTATTTTGAGTGAATGAGTAGAGTTTTCCTATGATAGTCAAGGTTCATTTTAAAGTAATCTTCTAACTAATGATTTGAATCATTGAGACATTAGTCAAAATGTTGTTCAAATTTGTGACAGAGAATTGTGTTTGTTCCCTTAATGCAGCAAACTCGTTGATATTTGAGGTTAATTTTGCTCACCGATGTTGTGACACATGAATGATACCACACTACTCCTCACAGCAAATCAGTAGGTAAGGTTTGAACATTTTCTTATTGAGTCAGGAACTTATTTTGAAAGCATTTCTCTTCATGTAATGGAATGCACAACTAACAATTAAAATAAATGACTCCAACAGATGAGTTTAAAAACACATTGCAAAATCTTGTTTTTCCATATCTAGAAATCTTCAGCACATCTCTTCTCACAGATCATTAGCTGCACATCCACATGCACACACAAGGCACACGATTTTATTAGTATGCGATAAAAAATTGTTGTTTTTCCTATCCGATATTATCTTTGGTTTCCAAAACCTTGGACTGAATGAGATTGCTTTTACTTCTTGGAGTTTTATTAAATGTTAAAGATCACATAAAAAAGAAGAGTTGCAACATTCAGGGACCTTACCATCTATTTCAGAAATAGGTGAGTAGTTGATAAAATTGTAAAACTGGGAATAGTCAATCCCACGTTCCGTGCCGAGACATTAAGTGCCATAGGGAGCACTCCCATAAAGGAGTTGTGCTCAATGCAATCTAGTGTCTCATTGTCTCTGAAATTCTCTCCAGCCCAGGAGTTTCATTCACTAAATGTCCAAAAATGCAAATAATGACTCGTTTATGTGGCATTTGCATCTGGATTCATAAAAAAAAAAAAGAGAGAGAGAGAGACTTTTAAAATTGTGTGTTGAATGTCTAATCAGAGTTAATGTAAAATAGCGATGATTGGATCAAAATCTAAACAGTGGAGGGAGACATTCTAGCAACTTACTGTAAAGACACTGGGCATCAGTGAGAATTATGGGTTTTATAAAGTAAACATAAAATATATAAAATCTAAATGTAAAATACATAAAAATATTTGATATTCCAAATTCTTTATAATTCTGATTCTACATTAGTTTATGTGTGTGCTGTCATTATTTTTAGGAAATAAATTCATACTTCCAGAAGGGAAAAATCCGTTAGCTGAGAGAGTCATATGCAAAACTGTCCATTGATGGTATCAGCTCCTCCTGAAGATGAATAAGAGCATAGTCTTTGCTCTCAGAAGTTTATAATCTAACGAGGGAGAAAACAACGAGGCAGCTGAAGTCACAGAAAATAGTAAAAGGCAAATCACATCTTTATGTGAAAAATTTTACTAATTCCAACATATATATATATACATATATATATATGTATATATATATATTAAATCTAATGTAATTCTTCCATGATTTGTTTTACTTGCTTAATTATAGACATAGGCTACACCAGGATATTCTTGAGCCTGGGGAGTATTTGATTTAATAGCTATTTTCTAATATTTATTTCCTCTCATGAGTCTCAAAATTAATCCCACACCTAGGAGTTAGGGAAACTTTAGAAGGATTTCTATTGAAACTTCAGAGGAAATTCTTCAGAGGATTTTATACGCACTTGGCTCTTAGGATCCTCTTGGCCCAATCCTTACTCCTACCATGAGCAAAGGTCAAATAGAACTATTGTAAACTTTTCATTAGAGCTTGTCCTGTCTTTGACATTTTATTTATTTATGTTTAAAAATTTATTTATTTTAGAGAGAGTGTGAGCAGGGGGAGGGGTAGAGGGAGGGGACAAGAGAAACTGCAGCAGGTTCCACGCTGAGCTCAGAGCCTCACCTGGGGCTTGGTCTCAACCACCCTGAAAGCAGGATCTGAGCTGAAACCAAGAGTCAAGCACTTAGCCAACTGTACCACCCAGGGGCCCCTCTCTTTGACATTTTAAATGTTGCTATGAAGAGGTCTGGATAGAAATTCTGAAAAAAAAATATCTATCCTAGACCCTGCTGCAGTCCCCCTGAAACCTTGAGTTGGCTTATAAACCAAAGGAAAGGAGAAAAAGAAAAATAAGGGAAGTAAGCAAGCATGAAGCGAGCAAGTGCTTTGGAAGGTGAAAAGGTCTATTTTTTTTTTTTTTTTTTTGAAAAGGTCTATTTTTTAAATTTGCTTTTAAGATGAGGGAAAGAAAGGAAAAGTCTTTGGCTCTCCTGTCCAGATCCCACCAAGCAGGGGAGCTCATGGTGGTGGCGTGGTGGCGGGGACTGTACAGGACTCTGAGCGCTCCATCCTGTGCTCTAACCACTGCACTGACATTTCCTGCTTAGTTTTCAGAAATACATTTTATCGATCCTACACTTGCTTGATATATAAAACAAATTTCATAAACTTAAGACCCATATAAAAATAAAATATGATTTATCAGTCAGAAGAATTTCCTGACCCAGGATGCATGGCATTACCTTAGGAACATACCCCAAACCACAGCATTTCTCTAATGGTGTCTTTTAAAAATTCCTGACCTCCCACCACTTCTGCTCTCACAGATTTTTCCTGTTTTAGCAGTACTCTCATCCCATCAAACAGCTTTCAGTGGCGTTATTTATTTGGGTAAAAATAACAGGAGTGGAGATGAGGGACCCATCAATTCCAACATAGACAGAAAAAATGACTGAAATTATCTGGCTGTGGAGTTACTTTCTTTTTCACTTCATAAAACATCCCCAACATTCATCATATATCAACTTTCTGAGTGCATTTCAACGTGGCCACCATGTTTGTCAGTTCAAAGAACTTGCACAGCCTTGTCTGTTTGTCTGAAGCTGCTGATGGTGCCTTCGGTTTCACTCCTGGTCTTCTGGCTCCCCAACAAGAAGCAGGCCTTCCCCATAAGTTCCCACACCCGTCTCTGGCTGCCCATTCCCTGGTTCCTCAAGCCAGAGCCCTGGGAAAGAGCTGCTCAGTGGGAAAGGGGTGGGGGCCCCTTTTGGATACCCTGGTACTGGTACTTCCAGCCTGGTATGAGCATCTTCCAAGGAGAAATCTGAACAAGATAGACAGCTGGACAGAATGGGTAAAGCACTGGTCTGGGAGTGACCCCAGGGGTCTGAGCAATTACTTAGCGTCTCTGACTCTCCATCCTTTCCCCTTATGAAAAGCAACAACAATGGCACACAAGCCCTCATTCTCACCCTGTTTACTTCACTGATAAGGTAGGATGCGTGACTGAATCTCATGTGTGGCAAAATCTTTTTAAACTCTCCAAGACATCACACATCATCGGCTCTCATTAACACGGATATTCTGAACACGGTTAAATGGGCTGCTGGGGAGGTAGCCTCCCTGAGTTCAGCTACATGGTTCCCTTCCTTCCCCACATCCTACCCACTGCCAACCACCTGCAAAGGCAGCGTATGATGTGGGTGGGTATCTACGACAGGAAGGCTGTTACCTACTCCCCCACAACACAGTTCCTAATTAAAACAAAATCCCATCTGTTAACATTTCCCTCTTTCTTCCTCCTTTCATCCGTGGGGGTTATTGTGATAGTTGGGATCCCGGTGGTGTAAAAAGAGTCATCCCAAGGTGTTTCTCTAGAAGGAAAAGAATCAAGACATCTGTGTATGACGCACTAAGGTAGTCATTGGCAACCTCCCTTCCATTTCCGGGTTGGCTCATTGTTTACCTAATTGCCAGTAATAATATTTCATTGTGTAAAGAATGTTGGCACCCGGGGCCCAGGTTGCAGTTTATTGATGGCTCAGAGTTTATGAATTGATGCCCTCAGCAGGTTGCTGCCCTGATGAATGGCAATTACTGTGGCTCCCACAGAGGCAATTGTAGTCAGAGCATTTACTCCTTTCAAATAATTGCCCCTGAGAAGTTGAACAGGTAATTGTAACATCTGAAAACCATGCTTTTGGCTCCGAATCAAAGAGTATTAATCTCCATAACAGAGGTGTTTTGGAATGACCCAAAAGAGTTGTTAAAGAATGGTCTCCAGAGTGTTTAATTTTAAGATGAATTGGAGAAACCTTAGCAAGACCCCCCCCAACCTTCCGAGCGAAAATTAAAATGTTGTAAAGACACCCAGATTGTCGTTAGGGGTGCCCACCTTTTTGAAGTTATGATACTCTGTGGTGATTGGTTGATTTTGGACTTTATGCCTACCATTACTCCTCCTTAAAATTCTTTAAAGCACCTTGCTCCAGCCAGGCTAACCTGCCCATTAACCCCTGAAATGTCGTGTTCACTCTCACCCTAAAATATTTGATTATACCACTCTTTAATGCCATTCAATAAATGTGCACCATAAAAAAATGGCAAAAGGTAAAATTATATGAAATACCATTTAATTGTATACTATGATTTAGGTGGATTTAATTAATTACTAAAGGCCCTTTAATGCAGAGCACTAAAATCTTAAAATCATGCATATGTCTTCTTAAGAATCCAAAGGTTACCTTCTACTCTAGTTATTTCTTTAGGGTTTCTACTCTGTTTATTTTGGTGCCATGGGAGAAATGGGAAATAGCCACATATTACAGTTTATTTGTTTAAACTTCAGTTTGGGGGGAACTATTGCACACATGGGAAAGAAATACGAAGATACTAATCCATGATGTTTTGATGGAGGGAGGGGAAGAAAAGAGCATCAAGGAAGAATGTTAAGTGTAGAGTCACACCTACAGCTTGGAAACTTTTGTGTGAAATAAAGGTCAGAAATCTTTGAGAGATGACGGTGGAGGAAAGGAAGGAAATAAGAAAAGGAAAAAAAAATCCAAAATATACAACGGTATAGAAAAATCATAAGCTAGTTTTTAATTCTGGAATACTTGATGTTTAAACGTTTATTCTTCTCAAATTTGTTGGCAGTAAACCCAGTGCGCCGAAAACAGCCAGGTATCTCTCCTTCAAGGCAATCTGCCCATCGTTATTCAAAGTGCCAGAGGTTTAAAAAGTGTCTTAGCATCATCATATTTCAGACTGGTAAGTAATGCCAAAAGGAATGATTAGAAGACTTCAGATTAAATTATGAGTTGGTTCTGAAACATGAAACAATTAGAATAAAAGCTATAAAAAAGTGATTAGGGAAGTACATATGGGATAAAATTATGAACATGGGTAAAGTCATATATGAAGTAATTCTATAAACACGCACACACACGTGAATGCACGACTAGAAGGAGCTAAAGGATACCAACATGAAGATAAACTTATCCATACAACCAGAGACATAAATTTCCTTAATCTTGATTTACCTTAAGGTTTAATACTCAAGAGTTTCCATCTTACATAATCATGACCTTGTTCTGCTAATTAGATTATTGGAACTGAGAGTTTTATAGGCTTATAGAACAAGACATGAATTTTAGAGACCATGTATTCCAGACGCCTGCCTTGAGGCAGATAAATATCTGAACCAAGGATGACAAATAGGTTTTAACTTAGAAACTAATTCCAATCCATTTGTGGTTGACTGGCTAGAGCAATGCATTGAGGTGAATTCTGAGGCTGAGTTTAGCTCCAAGCGGAGGAGTACTGAGTCTGATTGATCATGTAGAGTCTAAATTGCTCAAGTCCAGGAATAAGAGTCCAGACACATATTGGGATGGAGGCTGGCCTTTACTGCTATGCATTTGCCCTTCACAGTCTAAACTATGGAGGTAAGAAGAAGGTAGCATACAGTGTAAATACTCAGGACATATTCTGGGGCGTAGTTACATACTACAGAAATATTTCACCTGCATTTTCTTTTGCCAAAATTGTCCTTCACATTTTAGGGGATTTTTAAAATTGGCTTCTATATCTTGAGGAAATCTAAAAGATTTCATGTCATAAGCTTCTTGCCCTTCATTCCTTAAGGTTTGGGAGGTCAAAACAAAGAGGAAGTGCAGAAAATGAGAGACACTGGGAATGGTGGGCGTAGTCAATGGCTATCCTTTACTTCAAGCTCTTGTCATTCAGATGACTGCAGTCACTTAAGGCCTCCACCTGGTTCATGACTTTTTCCATAGCTGATTCTACCTAAAGCTTGGTTAAGCCTTGCAACCACAGATGGTAAGTATAGTCATTTATCCTGACTGCAGACTATTTGTACCTAATGGTCACATAGCATAATTAAAAATTGTTCATACTAAAGGTGTGTCCAGTTCATTTGCAGTTGGCTTTACATGATCCCAACAACCTCTGTTGTTTCCAGTCCCTTTTTCATAGAGGCTCATCTCTTTGGCATGATTTTCTACTACAATTTAAAGCAATCAAAGAACATTGAAGTGCTTTGGTGAGTCTACCGACCCTGAACTATTCTCTTTCTCTTCCAGTGGCCTGTTCATTCTTTCCCTGTGTCCTCTCTTTGTTCTTTACCTTCCACCTTCACTCTAATGCTTCTGTTCATAAATTCAGCAAACATTCAGTGATAATTACTTTTAATTAGTTAAAGTACCAGACCCTGCAGTGGACATGTTTTTATACTTTCTTTTGGTTCTTCACAGCACTCAAAAGAATTCAATATTACTGTCCTTATTGTATCTTTGAGGAAATTGACAATCAGAGATATCAAGTAATTATTCACTATCACATGGTGAGGGGATACCCAGATTGAGACTGGAGTTCAACAATCCTCTTTTCTGCGATCCTCTTTCACTTACAAATCACTGCTTACTACTGTGACATCGAGGGGCACCTGGGTGGCTCAGTGGTTGAGCGTCTGCCTTTGGCTCAGGGTGTGATCTGCGGGTCCTGGGATCGAGTCCTGCATCAGGTTCTCCGCAGAGAGCCTGCTTCTCCCTCTGCCTATGTCTCTACCTCTCTCTCTCTCTCTGTCTCTCATGAATAAATAGATAAAAACTTAAAAAAATATATTGAGACATCTACAATGGCACACAAGACATTATCCAAAATTTTATGGAACTTAAAAAATTAGAAAAACATCTAGTTCATTATCTAGTTGTTTCATGTCCCATATCTATCCAATCATATATATCCATCCTGTTCCTTATTACCAGCACCAATAGCCTGGTCCTGCCCTTATCATCTCATGGTTGGGATAAAAGTCTCTTCACTAACACCCTAAACTGTGTTGTATTCTTTCTTTTATGTAATCTGCCTGCAGATGTTTTTTTCTGCTCAAAAACCTGGAGGGCTGTTTTACCTAGTTTGTCAAGAATCACTTAGGTGGGTACAATAGCAACTATGTGATTAATTACACATATTATTGATTTGTTTATATGCTATCCATTCATTTGGTAAGTAATCCTTGAGAATGAAGCCCATATTGGGCTCTGTCAAAGATATAAAGGAGAATCATTGTTGGTAAAAATGCTGTTGGAGAAATGAGAAGAACTTAGTACTAGACACAAAGAGCTGCAATGCAGAACCAAACATAGTCCTGAAATAAGAAAGGTGGAGATTAAGAGTTTCTGAAGGAAAACAACTGGATCAATCAGAAATCGTGAAGAAAAGAGGTAGCATCTGAAGTAGACCTGAGGGGAATATGTTTCTGGCTTGTGGAAATGATACAAGAGGCTGAGAACACATTGTTAAGGCACAGCCATTGGAGCCATGGGGGGTGTTGGGGATGCTATGCAAGCCATGTGCTGCGAGTTGCTGGGGCATAGACTACCTTCTGCTCTGACTCCTGAGTCACAGTGGGTGGATGCTGGTGCTGCTCTTTGTCTTTGTAATACTCTTCCATCTACTCGATTCTGGCTTAGTTTCGGGGGTTCCCTCAAAAATTCTCTCTCCCTCTCTCTCTCTCTTTCTCTCTCTCTCTCATTAGACCACACCTAAGGTCTTTCCACACTCTGAAGAGTTTGGCCTCATCAATGTTGCTATCATTTCTGTGTGCCAATTGTCTAACGGAATCGGATTATAGTCTCTCCAAGGTCAGAAATCCATTCTTTCTAATCTCACACAAAACAGAGCCTAGGGCTGTGCACACAGCAGGCAGTCGGTAAACACTGGATGATTTATTGAATCTTTAGTTATAAATAAATGAAACTGTCCACAGATAATATGGTTAGAAAATGTTAAATGAATGTTTCAGATTTATCCCAAATTGTTAGCCATGGAAAAAACTAAACATCAATTTAAGAAAAGAGATGACCTTTCTTAAAAAGTGCTGGGTACACCCTATTTCTGTTAGAGATATTTCTCCAATCAAAAACACTCATGTTGGACACATATTGTGGTATGTATTTAGCTTTGAAGATCTATCTTAAGAAAGTAGTGGGGGGAAAAACCCTCAGTCATTTCAGTTTTAAAGCAACATTTTCGATTTTATGTTGAAATGATTCATACCTCATTACCTACTTAGACTGAGTAATATGCTTTCTAACCAGAATTATTTCCATAAATATAAAGAAGTCTATTTCATCTTTCCCCATTAAAATTCAACTTCTTTTATTAGTGCAGAATTATCACCAGATTAAAATTTAGAATCTAAAACGGCTGATAATTTACACACATTCTTTTATTGAAATCTGCCTATGGGATCACCTTGGCAGAATTAAACTCAACCAGTTAAAAGAATAACTTCTGTGAGAACTGCCAGAAAAGATGAGAACCCAAATTATATACACACAACATGGACATGGAGTGTCCAAGCTGACCCAGCAACTGAAAAGTTTCATGATTCCTGCTGAGAAAATTAAATGAAGAGCACTGTGTTCCTTCTCTGATTTATGCTTAGTCTGATATTGATTGTTGCCACCTCCTAAGAATGTGTGTAACTCGCCCAGAGAATAATTACCTCTGCTCCCCATCCTAGCAATCTGCTAAATCTTTTCTCATGTGAGAGAAAGTTTTACCAACTACATATTTAATTTTCAGTTTCTCCTACTGTTATTTATAGTTGCATGCATATTTTTGTCCTCCCAATTCAACTGTGACTTCTTTTATGGCAAAAGCCGACATTTTTCTTTGTATGCCTATTCGCTCTGTCACAGTGTTTTGAACAAGGTTTATTAGTTTTTGTAGAAACGGTAGAGGATGAAATATAACAACTTAACTTATTTTTTAAAATGTATTTCTAGTAAAAGTGACAATTGTTTTCTTGTGGGTTTTTTTGTTTGTTTGTTTGGTATAATTACCAACTAAGTCAAATATCTCAAACCATTGTCTATCTAGAAATGTGGCCCAGGACAAGATCAAACCATCGTACATGGCACAAATTCTAGCTCATACTAAAAGTGCCTATTACAGAACACACACTGTTCAGTTGTTGAGCATACACATCCAGCTGTTGGATGTATGCCTGGATCCAAAATGCTCAGTGAGTTGGAAATTATTTGTTGTGTTTGAAGAATACTGCCTTTGGTTAAATAAGTTGGGTTTTATCTCTTGAGAACTCTACACGTATACTCTAAATTTTTTGGTAGATTGCTGTTCCCATGGCGTAACGACATGGATCAGATTAGAAGTGTGATACCCCTTCAGCGTTCCCCCCAAAACACAGTTAACCTTGAGCTAAAGCAATCTTGCTGAATCATTGATTGAAGTTCTTGGCACTGTTCTTTTATACCTTCGCTTTGACCTTGCAATTTTGTGGAAACTCCTTCTGCCCTCAAACTCTATTCTAAGACACTCATATTAATAAGAATATGTATTTTTCTCACACAGGCTGGTTGCCACATTTAGTCAAAATTAATTAAATAGACACACGCACAAAATCACAGGTAGTCTAAGGTGGCTTAAAATATGCGAGATGATACTAAACATATGTACATACAATTCAAGTTTTCTTTTATTTATTTATTTATTTATTTATTTATTTATTTATTTATTTATGATAGTCACAGAGAGAGAGAGAGAGAGAGAGAGAGAGGCAGAGACATAGGCAGAGGGAGAAGCAGGCTCCGTGCACCGGGAGCCCAATGTGGGATTCGATCCTGGGTCTCCAGGATCGCGCCCTGGGCCAAAGGCAGGAGCCAAACCACTGCGCCACCAAGGGATCCCCACAATTCAAGTTTTCATCACAAACTTAGTGCCAAATAAAGCACATCTCTGTGAGAAACACTTCTTAGATGTTCTAACAAAAGAGTATGTTTTACATATAGAATTATGAACTTTATGGGGACAACTCATTATAGAAATGATAGAAGAGTTGGATATTAAAGAAGAAGGATTTTTTTTTTCCAGGAGAGAGGGGTAGTTTAGGTATAGGGATGTGCATGAGCAAAACCAGTGAACGTTCAGAGTAAAAACTTAGAAGGATTCTATTAATTACGTTGTATAAACTATGGCCTAAAAGTTGAGGGAAGACAATGGTGAATAAAAAGTGTTCACCACCATTATAATCTGTAGGAAAAGCGATTTAAATAACTCAGTTATAAAAATTAAAAATGGTGTAAGTGCGCGGTCTCTATACAGGGTGAAAATATTGTGGGACTGTAGAGAAAGGAGAGAACAGGGTAGTAACCCAAGAAGTGTTCTCAGATAAGATAGAATCTGAGCTAACACTTGAAGGAAGAGTAAGAATGTGAGAGGTCAAACCAGGGGAAATTCCAGGGCATTTCTGGGAGAGGAGAGAGGGAGAGTGAACTGAAGCACACAGAGAACGTTCGCAGACCATCGCAGATGCCAGTGAGACAGGAGAGTGGGGCTTTTTGGTGGCAAGGTAGGGATGGAAGGGGCAATGTCAGTGAAAGCTGGAAGGGTGGTTTGAAGCTGAGTGGCAGAAATGTTTGAGTCCTGGATTGAGGACCTTTGTCACTGGGATGAGACGAGAATGTCATGATTTGGTGTGTGTCTTGAGTTCAACAAAACCAAACTTCGAGAAATTTGGGGGTCATCCATGATGAGTGATTAACTGTCATTGTAGGCAGGAGATAGCAAATGATTGTGTTCAATGTGAGGAGACATGGCTGAAGCTGGAGGGCAGGAAAGCCTTTCACACAGGGAGAGGGAAGGAGTAGAGAAATGGGAGATTAAGAAAGCACTGCAGGGAGACAGGAAAGAGTATCTTGCACACAAAATTTTCATTCTTTGAAAATATATATTCAGACACATTGCCAGGGAATTTGGAGCACTTTGGCCTGCTGGACTTCAGCAAAGACCTGGAATACATGCTAAGCAGCTCTTTGAAATGTTGAGATGATATAGGATCCTCTACTCCCCTCTTCTTTATCTTCTCCTTCACCATGTCATCATCCAACCCAAAGTTCTTTATTCTATGAATCTATGATGTCACCCTCTACAACCTTTCCATACATAATTTTGTAACAAACCATAAAGGATAATTCTGTACAATAGCTGTTCAAGGATGTCTGAGTGGCCTGTCCTTGTCAATATGAAGGACAGGAAATGACTAGAATGGTATTCCCAGTAGTACTAAAAGAAATTTCTTTTAGATCCACAAAATGTATTGATCTAAAATCTATTCTTTAGGGTACTTTGATATCAAGCTAGTAATTTATAACCCTATTATGTTAAATCTTTTGTAGACATTTGCCCGTTTATTGACATATTTTAAAATTTTTCTTAGTATTAAAATTTTTTTTCTTATTGTATGATTTACCATTTTGATTCCCAACATTGGTAATTAGTGCCTCCCCTGGCTGATCAGTGTTGCTTTATTGTTACTAACTCTTATTACTACTTTTAAAAATAATTTTTGCTTCTGTTGAATTTCGCTGTTGCATCTTTTGTTTCTATTTCATAAATTCCTGCTCTTATATTTCTTCTACTTTCTATGGTCTTTCTTTCTTTCTTTCTTTCTTTCTTTCTTTCTTTCTTTCTTTCTTTCTTTTTCTTTCTTTCTTTCTTTCTCTTTCTTTTTTCTTTCTTATCTCTTTTTGAGATGACATTTAGAAGTAAATTTTTCAACTTTTCTTCTTTTCTAATATATGTAATTGAGGGTATGTATTTTTTTCAAAGCAGGACTTTAGCTGTTGCATTTCACAAGTTTTCTGATATTTATAGTGTTGCTACACTTTGAAAATACCATTCCTTTGGCTTCTGACCTTCATCATTGGTTATCTGTTATTTTTACTAACTTGTAAGGAATATGTCTATTTTCTTTGGATTACCTTAAGATACTCTCTTTGTTTTGTTTTGAACTTTGTGATGGTCCTATGTGTTGTTGTTTCCATATTTATTGTGTTTGGAGTTCATAGCACTTTTGACTCTACTGAATGACATTTTTGTTAGGATTTAGAAAATTCTTTTTTTCTTCTTTTTCAGGACTCCAGCTACAATTGTGGTAATTTCCTCCCTCTTTGTTCTCTACCATGTCTTAAATGTCTTTTAGGTCATTTTCTGTTTCTGTTTCTTTGTATTATTGTTGTTCTTTTATATCTTTATTTGGCAGGGGGCAGGGTGGAGAGGAGAAAGAAGGACAAGCAGAGCCTGACATGGGGCTCGATCTCACGATCCTGATCCCACAAATCAGGGCTTAACTTATTGAGCCACCCAAGTGCCCCTCTGTTTTTTTTTTTTTTTTCTCAATTCTTTTTTTTCTCTACATGCTTTAGTCTGGATATAATTTTATCTTTCATTTCTTTCTTTTTTAAAAAAGATTTTTTTTTTTTGAGAGAGAGAGATAGAGAGTACAAGAGCCCACAAGCAAGAGGAAGGGGCCAAGGGAAAGAGAGGGAGAAGCAAGCTCGCCATTCAGCCAGGAGCTCAATGCAAGGCAGATCCTAGGACCCTGGGATCATGACCTGAGCCGAAGGCAGATGCTTAACTGACTGAGCTACCCAGATGCCCCTAATTTTCTTTTTCTGATCTGTCTTCCTTTTTTTTTAAATAAAGATTTTATTTATTTATTCATGAGAGACACAGAGAGAGAGAGAGAGGCAGAGACACAGGCAGAGGGAGAAGCAGGCTCCATGCAGGGAGCCCAACATGGGACTCGATCCTGGGTCTCCAGGATCACATCCTGGGCTGAAGGCGACACTAAACCGCTGAGCCACCCAAGCTGCCCTGATCTGTCTTCCAGCTCAGTAGTCCCCATCTCAGCTCTGTCAAGTTAGATATTAATTTGATCTATTGTGTTTCTAATTGCAATTATTGTATTTTTCACTTCTAGAATTTATAATTTATCTTTTTTTAATAATTTATCATTTTTGGCTTTCAATTCTATGCTGAAATTCTTACTATATAATTGTTTGAATATATTAATTGGTTATTTTAAGGTTTGTGCTTGATAACTACTATTGTCTGGACTTTTTTCAACTTTGTTCCTCTTGCCTTTTTTTTTTTTCCCTCCTTATTTTTGGGTCATATGATCTTGTAGGCAGTTAAGATAAGGACAAGCCATTTTAACCCTATTAGATGAGTAGTCATGCTAAGGCCCATCTAATTCCAACTTACCCCTACACCTAAAGTGTGGCCCTCTGGGGTGCCCCAACTGACAGTCAGAGGTCTTTTCTAGGACTCCTTGTTGGTAAGCCCTAAACTTCGATTTTTGCTATCCAATCTTTCCAGTCTATTCAGCCTCTCCATCTCTTAGCTTCTTGTGATCAGTATACAGTAAGAAAAAATCATCCAGGACATTGGACTCATCTTTTTACCTCTCTGCATTTTTGGGGGGAACTTCTTTCATCTTGGAAATAATTTTCAATTTTATTATCCTTACTGCCTTAATAGCTATCCAATTCCTAAACATAAAAATGTATCTATCATATCTATCATCCATAATTTATCTACCTAATAGAGATAGAAAGATATATTTGTATGTCTATGTGTGTCTGTGTGTTGTCCAGTTTTTATTTTGTTTGGTTTTTCTTTTCCTTTTTTTTTTTTTTTTTTTTTTTTTTGGTGGGAGGATTCATCTACGGTAGCTCAGTATTACCAGACTATTAAAGTGCCTGATATAAACTCCTAAATATTCAATTTGTTCAATTAAAATAATTTTGTAAAAATAATTTGCCGGAGGTTCTGACATCCAATGTTAACCTTGAAACTCTATCATAGAATTGGTTGCTCAAAACAGAAATCAAAAAGAAGGTAAGAGAGAAAAGAAGAAGATGAAGAATTCTGCAAGAGAAAGTAGAGGCAGAGAAAGAAAGGAGAAAAAGAGGAAATACCATGGCAGAGATGAGTCAGATCATTCCAGGTCTCCAGATCAGTTTCATTCTGAGGCTACCTTTGTTTGTTTGTTGTTTCATTTTGTTTACGTTATATCTCTTTTTTGTCCCTGTCACTTCTTGTCACTTCAATCAACCCATCTGGTAAGTTCATGGCCAACCCAGTCACTGGATGCAACCCACGGTGCTTCATTTAGACTCTTTGTTGGCCTGTAGATCTAGGGCATATATTACCAGCACTTCTTGTACTTACTCCAGCTGGAAATGGGGAGTGAATGCTCTCCTTTTTCCCTCCTCCACCTCTGACCCTCCTTTAGGCCTTTCTTGGTGTTCCTGGCCATCTGCCTGACATCCAGAGTTGCCTGCATTCTGACAAGACAGAGTGGCTCACCTAGCTTCAGAACAACATCAGAAGTGCCAACACAAAGTAGACCAGATACACTATCCAAAATACCCCTCCGTGGTTATTCCAAACCAGGACGAAGCCAGGAGTTGTTCCAAAAATATATCACTATATTTTGGCCTGAGTGTCACTTCCCCACTTGGCAAGCTAGGGCTAGAGAAATTGGAACAGAGATTTCCTGTTAGCCTGTCTTATATTCTCTCCTTTCAGATATACATCTTTTACTTGTCCCATCTCTAGTATGACACAGTTGCCTCAGCTTTTACAATTATTTATAGCGTATCAGAAAGGAGCAGAAGCTCTACATTTTGTCTTTGATCTGCCCCAGAAGAATTTCAGCCAAACTGTTCCCTTCACACTAAACAGATGTTATTCAGTGAATAAATGATCAGCTCAATGAATATTCACTGTATATTTGTACTTTCATATCGTGGTTCACAGAACTCCCTCACTATATGTATTTTCTCTTTTTCTTGGCTTGGTGCAATTGTCCCCATCCTTTGGGGTCACCTCAAATCCCAAATCTCAGAGTGTCCGATCCCTATCCCAGTCTGCTCAATGTTTTTTTGTCAATCAACTATTAAAGCAGTTAATTTTTTGTTACTCATTGTGGTCAATCAAAAAACTTCCTTTAATGAGTACCAAACCATTTTATTGTAAAGATACCTTGCCTCTAGAAATAGATGGGAAGTTCCTTTGGAGCAGGAAAACAGCCTCCTCTTTTAATCCCTGTGTTGGGCTCCTGCCTGTAATTTACAAAGGATTATCCTCTATTTAAGATTGTCTTTCTTATCCTCAAAACCACAGTAGGGCAGAAAAGTAGCCTTATTTCAGTTTTCAAAGCGATCAAAAATTGAAGTACGGGAGCGTAGGTGATTTCTTCAAGGCCATATCCTTGATAAATGAAGAAGCCAGACTAGAACTAAATATTCTTACTTCAAAGCCAGTGACCCTTCCACTACAGCATATTCTTTTCCACTTTTTAAAACCCCTTTAAGCGTCCGATAAAGTCTTTCATGAGCTGTAAGGGCTCCATGAAGAATGAGTGGATAAATGAATAGATAGATGGTCTTTTCAACTCACCATTCAAACACCTAGTTAGAAATATGCCTAGTTGATATTTGCTTCAGAGTAAAAGAAGGAGTCTTCTGAGAGGATGGATGACATATATAAAGACAAGAGCATTAATTGTTGAGTGCGTAGATCAACATATGAGCATGGATCATTGTAAGAAATAACTAGCAACAACTAAAAGTCTCAGTGCAAACGATGGATTCCACTGTGTCATGTCAATATTTCTAAGTTTTGAATCAGACTGTTCACAGACTTGGGTAAATGGGCTCATTTACAAACGATCACCTTCTGCTCTTGTGCCTTAATTTACCCTTAACTTATTTGGATACACTCGTGGGCTGTGCCTTGTGCATGGGCACACTTGTCGACATCCAGAAAGCATCCAGATGACACAGTCACACTGATGGCATGATCAACTTCCCTGACCCAGCTCTCTGAGGGATGCTTTGAGGCATTTTGAGTAAGTTCATACTGCATGAAAAGAAGAAAAGTTGTTTTTGCAGCCTGAGACCAGATCTTCCAGGAACTGGCTTCTCCAGTTCCTGGAAGGTTTTGAAAATGTCAGACTATCTGTACATTGCCTTTCTGAGGGGTTGGTAGGGATTGCAAAGTATTATCACTGCCACTAATTTACTTTTCTGACAAAGAAAGGTTGTACTTAAAAATGTGGAAAAAGAGAAAGAAATCCTAATGATAGGTTCTTGAACATTATCAGCATTACTGTAAATTAGCTTTTGTGCTAGAACAGCCTATTTGGTGCCAGGAACAATTCTAAAGCTTTACAATACAAAACGGTGAGGTTTTAACACAATGCGGTCTAGACAGAACTTGTGCGACAATACAATCAAATCATTACTGTAAAGTTAAAAAAAAATAAAAGATGCAAAATTGCTTTTAATTATTTCTTGGTGCCAGATCCCACCCCTCTAAACGAAGCTATTTTTCACTGTTATTTCTTCTGTCCCAGAAGATTTTTTTTTTTTCAAGTAACTACCCTGGCCACAGGCAGTGATTTAAAATACTAGGGTTGAGGCTACAGTTTTACTTGTGCCCAAATTCAGATTGGCCATCAACTTTTCAGCTCAACTCTGCCATTGCCAGTTCTTCAATATACCTGTGTTGGGGAATTTAGACCCACAACGCTGCCAAGACCAGGGCCAATTGTTTCATAAGTTGGCAGGCTGGAGCTCTGCTGCAAGTCAGGACAGTGTCCTAGCAACCAAGTGACTCACCTCTTAAATTATCTCATTATTCTCTTACCCTAAATTGGGAGAAAGCTCATAATTTCCTTCCAATATATTTTCCTGCCACAGTGTAGTTTCTCTTTTAATTATATGCAGGAAAGAGGTTTTCATTGTGGTGGTGGCTTTCTTTTCCTTACCATTCAGGGCCTTTTAAAATAGAATACATTCTTCAATGAGTATATGTGTATATACACATATACATACACACACACATACACATATAAATTAAAATTTCATCTGTTGCTTCCTTTAATCTCTATTTTTTTTTAAATATACATTTTTTTTTTGTTGTTGGTTTAGGACCAGTTCCAACTTCCAATCCCCAATTTAGATTACATGCTCTGAAACTAACTCCAAACATTTACTGAGTTTGAAGGTCACAGTGCTATTGATTGATTTCTACTTATAATGTATGTTGTCCTAACATGAGTTGTGCTTTTTTCTATAACTTTGGGCTAAGTCCAAAAATGCAAGGATCAAAGCATCTGGACTTGTTGCTTTCATGTTTGGCATATAAAGGGGCTGGCAGTCACCAATGTGGTCTTGGCTGGGCCCTACTTGTTTTCATTCTCTGATGTGAAACAGTTGGGAATCACAGACCCTCCAACAACTAGAGTGGACTCAATAAAAATTGGCTTAATAATCTGCCAAGCATTTGGAAGTGCCAGTCTCCACAGTTTTTCAGCAGTTATTGGCCATGACATGTTTCTTTCTCTTTTTTTTAAGGAAAGAATTTGCTGTGAAATTAGTTTTGAGATCAACATTTGAAATAGGTAAACTATTCATCTCAGTAAACTGACTTTATCATCTTTGATCTCATTTAGTTCATTATTTTACATGTTCTATTTTTCTGATGTGATGGTTTCTTTTATCCGTTTGTCTGTTTCTCATGAAAATCAAACATGGAATACAACAAATCACGGCGAGGGCTTAAACATTTGACCATTCTATCGAAAGTCCACTAATTTAAGAAAGTTATCTAGTCATTTTAAACTTTCCAGTTATTTAGATATAAAACATCCCTTATTAAATAATTGAAATTTGACTCCAGTAAAAAAAATATTGAACATATTTATAAAGCACTATCAAAATGCCAACATTTATTTTGATTAGAGCGAGGAATTTTCCAAGTGGATTTTTACCTCCATTAAACTCCAGGGCAACGCTATTCTTTGCATTGAATTTTATTGCTATGAATATATTTCAAAAGGTGGAATTGTTAGCCAAGGCTTGTAAATATTTTCATTATTTACAAATTTCATTTGTTTTCAAACTCATCATCCATTTTTACCTTTCTTTACTGCCCTGCTTTCCACCAAAAAAAAAAAAAAAATGTACTTAACATACATTTGCTACAGATTATTAAGATATTCCAAAAGAAGGCTGTGCCAGGATAAATTTACTAGCATTGGAGATGAGGGGGAAAGGAGCAAAATTGGGAGGGTACATTAATATTTTTGCAGCTAAATTAGAGTCCTAATTTGAATTTGAACTTCTTAAGACATTGCAATCAGAAAAAAAGGAAGCAATAATAAGTTTAAAAATTAGAAAAGAAAAAATATTATGATTATTTGTTAATCATGTGTGTACTTTAAAAGTTTAAGAAAATGAATTCAACAGCTTCATAAGGAATAAATGCATTTGTTAAACTTGTTGAAGAAATGTTAATATTCTGAAATCATGCTGACGGATAAAACGGCATGTTAAAAAAGACAATGCACACTCTTTTCACAATGATAAATTATAGCAACTCAGAATGAATATAGAAGAATAAATTAACAGGATGCATAAGATCCATAAGAAAAAATCATACGATGCTACTGAGGAAACAAAATAAGATTTAAATAAATGGAAATGTTTATAATATTTTCAAATAGAGAGAGACAGCATCTTGAAGATTGTTCCTTAATTAATCTATATGTTTAATGTTAAATTCATAAGAAAATAATATTTTCTGGAAGCAGACATGCTGTGTCTAAAGTTCATGTAGAAAAATAAACAAGCAAGAGGAGGAGGAACCATTCTGTAAAATGAAAATAACGAGGGACGACGCCCAATGTTAAACCACATTATAATGCTATAATAATTAAAACAGTGTGATGCTGGCACATGACTAGACAGGTTGATTAATGGAATAGACCTAAAAGGCCAAAAATAGACTCAGATATGGATATGCATTTGGTATATAAAGGTGGCATTGCAAATTAGTAAGGAGAAAGGGTTTATTCAATAACTATGTTGCAACAATTGAGTAAAGACCGGGCAGAAAATGAAGTTGAATCCCTACCTCACATGCTACATCCAAATGAATTCCTAAATGCATCAAGCACTTAAGTCTGGGCAGCTCGGGTGGCTCAGTGGTTTAGCACCGCCTTTAGCCCAGGGCCTGATCCTGGAGACCCGGGATCAAGTCACACATCGGGCTCCCTGCATGGAGCCTGCTTCCCCCTCTGCCTGTGTCTCTGCCTCTCTCTCTCAATCTCTCTCTCTCTCTCTCTGTCTGTCTCTTTCTCTCTGTCTCTCATGAATATATAAATAAAATCTAAAAAAGAACCCCACTTAAATCCATAGGAGAATGTTTTTATAATCAGAGTGGAGAAGGGACTTTTCAAGTCAAATGTGACTCTAGAGGCCACTAAAAAAAAAAAAAAAAAAAAAGACAAACTCAACTTCACAAGTGGAAAAGAATTCTGCATAGATTAAATTTTAAAAAAAGTAAAATACAGAAAAGCTAGGAATCCATAAATTATATAAAAATAAAGGAATTGTGGGGCATCTGGGTAGCTCAGCCAGTTAAGCATTGGACTCTTGATCTCAACTCAGACCATGATCTCAGGGTTATGAGATCCAGCTCCTACAAGTCCTGTGACAGCCTGTTTTTTTTTTTCCTTCTCCCTCCGTCCTCCATGCACTCATTATCTCTCTCTCTTAAGTAAGTAAATATTAAATAAATAAATAAATAAATAAATAAATCATTTTTTTCTCACCTATGAGTATTCCTTTGAATAATTAGGAAAAAATGAACGCAATGAAAGTGAAGCAAATAATGTCAGACACTGTGGGTAAGGAGAAAATAAATGGCTATTTAACAAATAAAAAAATTTCCAACCTTATTTACAATGACAGAATTTTAAATTAAAACTATATGGGGATAAGCCTTTTACTTTTCAGTCTGAAAAACAAAATCTCAAAGCTTGATATGTCTTAATAAGAATGTAGCAAAACCTGCTTTTTCATGAATTGATGTCAATAAACTGGAACAATTTCTGTGGCAAGCAATTTGACAATACCCAAACTTGTATAGCCCTTTGACCAAGCAATTCTGCTTCTAAGAATTCATTGCACAGATATGCATGTTCATGCACAGAATGACATTACCTCACTAGTTACTGCAGAACTGTCTTTTATCAGAGCATTAAAACAACCTAACTGGACTTTAGTGGGAGGCAAGAAATAAATTATACCATATCCACAAAGTAGAAGATTATGTTGCTGTTAAAAGGATGTAGTATAAATTAGGAGTTTTACTTTTCTCACACAGAAGCTGTCTAGTGCTATCGCACTGACACCATTTATGCCAGCAAAGATCCAGGCTGCTGCTTTCTTTCTTTCAATTTTCACTGTGTGACTTACCACTTACTTATTACAGATGGTTGTCCATTTTCTTACATCTTAGTGATATTGTAGACAGAAAGAAGTGGAATTGTGTAATCTGTAAGGTTCCAAAAAACATTCCTAGAAGCCCGATGAGCTTCTGCTTCCCTCTCATTGGCCAGAGCTGTATTGAATAGCTGCTCAAATCACAAGGCATCTTGGAAATATTGTGTTTTAGCTGGGCATATATTTACCCAGAACAGATGAGCTTCCATTATATGGAAGGAGAGATTGTCGGGGATTGGGCAGAAGTGTGTGTGTCTGTGTGTGCACTTGTGTGCACACATGGATGTGTCCACATGTGCATGCACCCGCCCTTGTGCACCACATGTATGCAGTGGATATGTATGAGGAGAAATAAGAAACAGGTGGTTTTAGCTTCCTCTTAGGAGGAAAATAAAAAAATAGGTATCAGTAGAAATCCCTTTGGTTGTATAATCTTCTATAATTTTTGAATTTTGTACTTCAGACATATATTTTTTTCTTCTCTTATCCACTTCATTTTGCAGCCTCTTCTTTCTGATATTTTAGTTTTTACAAATTTAACCTAAACATTTTATGACTATGTGAATAATAAATTCTTACTATCAGAGATTAGGAAAGGAGATAAAGGATAAAGAAGGAAAAGATAACTCCAATAACTCCAACCTCCAAAAACTATGGTTAACATTCTCATATCTTTAGTCTCTTCTCTAGGAGATATTTGTTCATGTATGGAGATTATATTACATGAATAATTTCATTTCCTAATTTTTCCTTAATGACATATAATAAACATTTTCTAGTGGCCACCAAACACTTTTATATATATATATAAATTTATTTTTTATTGGTGTTCAATTTGCCAACATATAGTTATTTATTACAAAAATATTTTAATGAAAAATGGTACCTCCTTTTAAAATGCTTTTCAATAAAACTCTTCAAAATTTCAAATTTATATAATTTTTTTTTAGATTTTATTTATTCATGAGAGACACACAGAGAGAGCCAGAGACACACAGGTAGAGGGAAAGCTGGCTCCCTGCGGGGAGCCCGATGTGGGTCTGATCCCCCGACCCAGGATCCAGGATCAAACCCTGAGCCAAAGGCAGACACTCAACTGCTGAGCCACCCAGGAGCCCCTAAATTCACATAACATCTTAATCAAATGCTTTAATATTAAAAGTGTAATACTACCATATAATTTGCACCATTATAAAAATCTATTAACCTCTTCATGGACAGAAGGATTTGGGGTAAAACTTTAGTTCTGTGGGCAGTATGGCTCAGAGGAAATTAGTGGCAATTTCTCTAGCTTCTATTTTCTCATGTACAACATGGAGATAGGGTTTTTGTTGGAACATTAAACTAGATAACGTATGTAATACATCTAGCATAGTACCAGGTGGGGTAAGTGTTTCATAAATGGAACCTACTATTTCTATGATTATCGTAATAATTACTATTCCTGAGAATATTCATATGAGGCTGTGTATTTTCTCTCTAAATAGTGTTAAAAGAAATGATGATATAAGATTGGCCAGCTTAGAAATAGTACAATAACAAAACTATCCTAAGGAACAATAGCTTATCTTATGTCTTAACCAAAATCTGAGAGCATCATAGTTTCTATGAATTTTATATCATATGATATGAGTATTTAAGTCACTGTAAAATGGATATATCCTCTATGTTGAACATTATTAATATTAGATTCTAGACACTGCATTCAAACAACTAGTCTTAAATACATTTCTACCATTTAAAAGGAAATTGAAGTTTCTGATTCAACTACAAATATGTAGACCTTAACTTTCATTGGCAATTTGTTGCAAAACCGACTTTCCAAAAAGTCAGGATGTGTTGAAATATAGAATTTAGTAGGCCCAAAGTTTAAATACCATTATCAGAATATGTCCCACAACTCAAATGCAAAAGATTATGATTGAAGAAACCCTTCATATTGTTAAAATTTTATACATAAAAGACTAACACCATTTATTAAGCAGTTGGCTCTCTTTTGCAATCTATTTCCCACAAAAGAAACAAAGATTTTTCTGTCTCCTGAAAAGACATTTTTATCTATAAATGTGAGAGAGGAAAATCAACTGAACAAGTAGGTACCTGGTGACCAGGGAAGCTCAAACACTTTTGTCATCTCAGCAGCTGCACACTACACTCATCATATCTGTTCTTTTGGGGTGGGAGGGAAGATGAAACATTCCATGTCCTGGTTCTTAAAGGTGGCTTGCAAATAGTGAAAACTTTTTAAAGTTAAACATTTGAAAGCCAGGGGTCAAATCTACCGTTATAGTGTGCCCCGTTCAATATTTAGCACAGTTGACTATTTTAGGATCTTACTGTTTCTCTTTTTTAATTAAATATATATTGAACTCGAAGAATGTCTAATATTGATTTAATTCTGCAAATGTATGAGGTTTCAGAAATCTTTGTAAATCAACCATATATTCGAAATTCCCACTTCCTTTGGGAATTGGAAATAGCATTTCTAATACATAAGCAAAGGCAACTGAAAGAAAGACATTTGATTTACCCCAAGGCTCTTGAAATGTTAGTGTCACAGCTTTAAAAAGTAACAGAATTTTAGTCAGTTGTTTAGAAAGGTTGTCTTTAACTCTTGGCCAAAATATGCAAGTCTTGCAGTTTTCCAAACCATTAACTGTATCAGCAACACAGATACATGGGGAGGAATGCTGAAACCACAAGGGGTTGAATATGTTTCTTTGTGCTCCCTTACCCGGTGTCCTTCCCTAGCATGGCTGTGTCTTCCACATTTCAGTTTTTAAGATGTTCCTTCCCTTAGCTTCCCCCCTCCTCATTCCAAAGCCACGCTGGGGAGGGCTCTGAAGAGGGGAGGGACTGTGGTAACTACAGTGTGCCCCAAGCCATAGGAAAGAAGCAGCTAAATAATGATCATTGTGAGCTTTCTATCTTTGCATACTAATACTGATGTGTATTGTTGGGTTTTTTTTTAAAAGATTTTATTTATTTATTCATGAGAGATGCAA
This sequence comes from Vulpes vulpes, assembly GCF_048418805.1. Taxonomy (NCBI): domain Eukaryota; kingdom Metazoa; phylum Chordata; class Mammalia; order Carnivora; family Canidae; genus Vulpes; species Vulpes vulpes. Next base: position 40,574,660 of record NC_132782.1, read on the forward strand.
AGAGAGAGGAAGAGACAGGCAGAGGGAGAAGCAGGATCCCTGGATCCCTCCAGGGAGTCCGATGCAGGACTCCATCCTAGAACCCTGGGATTAGGACCTGAGTTGAAGGCAGATGCTAGGCCGCTGAGCAACCCAGGTGCCCCAATACTGCTGTTTCTATAGTAAACATTGTGGCATTCCTTTCAGATTCTTCTAGTAGGTAAATTTTAGGATAGGAAGCATTTCTTTCATCATTTCTTCAAAGCACCAGCAAACTTTTAGGTTTTCACAATTTGCACATATAATCCTTGAAACGAAGAGAGGTACCTCAGTGAGAGAACATATGTGAGAAAGAGGGAGGGGGCCGGGGAGGGAAAAGGGAAGAAAACAATGTTAGGTTATACAACTCTTGTATCCTTAAAGACAGCTTGGAGACATGGGAACCATATGTGAATTTTTAGCTAATAAAATAAAATGCCAAAATGTGGTGGCTAAAGCTATTGCACCCAAAATGTAATTGGACATATGCTCATTTACTTGCTTATAATCAAAACATTTAAAAAAAACTGTTTTAAACTCAGGCTAGGTGTAAGTATTGGACTAACTTGATTTATGTAATTATCTCACATGGAAAGAATGCATTTGTGCCATGGTGTTATTATTCCATTAAGAAAAGTAAACAATGTATAAGCTGGAAGAGATAATACTCAAGCAAAACCAAAAAGTTCCTATTGCCTATGTTGAAAAGAGGAAAAGAACTTATTAATTTCACACTGCAACTATTTTCCAGTGAACATGTTATTTGGCTGGTGTGCTTGCTGTAGATTTATCATGTTCACGCAAATGAATGTCAGTCTGTTTAGGTAATCAATGCAAATTTCATTTCGTTAGTCAAAAATAACAACTTTTACAAGTCTGGTGAAATTGCCAGAATGTCAGGCTTTGGTTGCTAAACTCAGTTTATGTATGGCACGGATCTAAATTTCTCATATGAATTCATTCAAGAATACCAAAATAGGTTTGGGTTTCCCTTTTCCAAAGGCCCTTTTTGGTTGGTCAATTCCATTTATTCACTTATTTGTTGGTTGATTAGTTAGTTGGTATATGAAGCACTTAGAAAAAAGCAGTTATTAAAAAAAAAGATACAATCCTGAAATAGGTTATATACATAGACATTAATTAGGGATTAAATATGGTAGAAAAAGCAAGATAAAAATCAGATTTTTAAAAAGTTAAACAATTACCAGAGATAATAAGAAATTTGACTCAATAATGAAGAACTATTTACATGTTTTTATTATCTCAGAAAACATTTAAGTAGGAACTTTAAAGGAGACCAGATGACAGAATTAAATGGAGAAAGTTAAAACTCAAATTTCCTTCCTCAAAACAAGGCAAAGTAAGAAACTAAACAAAGACTTATGAAATATGTACAGATGTTTGCAAAGCAACTTTTCAGCCCATTTAAGAACATAATCCGACCTGAGAAATGGTGGTGGGACTTGACAGTCCACCGTGCCCACATGCTTCTATCATGTCATGTCATGAAACATCTAAATATATGGTTGGCCAAGAATTCACAAACTATTTATAATCAATAACTTCTTGAGCACTTATCCTATATTTATGATACAAAGAATTATTACAGGGTGAAGTTTGTCAGCAAAATATTTCGGAGACGGTAAGTTGGAAGGTAGATTGATGAGAGGCCAGTGGTGAGGAGGACATGTCCAGGATGTGTGACTGTGGAAGCACAATCGTAAGGCTAGAGAAACAATGCAGATCTAGAAAGAGGAGCATCAGGAGGCTAGAGACAGACGTGCATGTTTGAAGGCAATGGTGGGACGCCTGGGTGGCTCAGCGGTTGAGCATCTGCCTTCGGCTCAGGGCATGATCCCACAGTTCTGGAATCGAGTCCCGCATTGGGCTCCCTGCTTCTCCCTCTGCCTATGTCTCTGCCTGCCTCTCTCTCTCTGTGTCTTTCATGAATAAATAAATAAAATCTTAAAAAAAAACAATGGTGAAAATCGAGAACGTTTTAAGGTGTTAAAAAGAAAAAAAAAAAGAAATTCTATTGAATTGAAATCCTAAAATAAAGTTAGTACTTTAAATTCTGTATTGAATTTTAAATTGTATCACATTTGTGTTGAATTTTAAAATCAATACAGAAGCTTTTAAATACATTTCTCATCATACAGCTGGCTAGACATGAGGAATAAGCAGCAGGGGGTTTATAGAAAGAAGACATGTAGACTGACTGTGAGGGCATGTATTGGTTTGTGTCAGGTGTAGTGGAAGAAGGGACTCTGTGCTCTATCGTGCAGCCATTGAATTAGAATTGTGTCCTCATGGCATCTAGAGCACAGAAACTCAACTGCTGAAGAGTCAACTGGTGGACTGGAAAAAATATGGATCAAAATAACTTAGGAAAAAAGAATCACAAGATCATATCAATGTAGAGCAAAGCTGAAGACAACAGAATAAGAATGAAAATGAAAAGTAAGTTTATTTATTTATTTATTTTTTTTTTGAAAAGTAAGTTTATTTAAAATACCCTTTCTATAAAACAAAATCATGTCCTTAGGAACAGAGGGGGAAAGATCCTTATTCAATATTGGAACCAGCCTTGGATTATCTGTATCATCTCTGAATTTAAAATGAAAAAGGGAGTAGGTCTTCCTAAATCAACAACCAGTGACCAGTGTGTCAACTCTAAAGCTCCAACAAGAAATCCTCAAAGCATGTTCGGTGTTTTTAAGCCAAGTTTACTGATTGTTGTTCAAACTTCCAAAAACAAGCCTTGAATATAAATGACATATATTGAAATATATAAATAACATATATAAGTATATATTGAATTCTTCCATTTACTAAATGTTAATTATATGGCAGGTCAATATGTCAGGTGACCTAATTATATCATACTAGTTAAGAATATGAATTTTCTGGTCACATTACCTACATAAAAATTCTAACTTTGTCATCAGTAACTTTGGTACCTTCGGCCAGGTGTCCTTTCTCTCAGTCCCCTCATCTTTAGAATCCAAATAATAATATTTGCTTCATACCTCAAAGGACTGTGGTTAAAATCAGTTGGAATATTACAAGCACGATGCTTAGAATACTGGCCAACATATAATAAGCACTCAATAAGCAATACATGCTAATCCTCACAATGCTACAAAGTCATGAAAATTGAAGCTCATAGATTTTAAGAATTTTGTGCAAGTTCATCCATCTAGTTAGTGGCCAGGCTGGGATTTTAACCCAGATGCGTCTGACTAGCCGGTCTTCACAGTGCTTCATTAGTTCGTATTCACAAGCTGGACCTCTGTCTTACCCTGCAATTGGCCTACCAGGTGTTGGGACACAGAAATGGGTGAGCCTCACAGAGCTCCATTTCCCCCACCCCCCGGGGCACAAAGACTGTCAAACATTCCTTACTCTCCCCTGACCTCTGCAGAATTCAGTGAACCTAATCTACAGATCCAAAAACTCAACTCATTAAAAAAAAAAAAAAAAAAAGAGAGAGAATGAAAAAAAAAGTTCAAATTTCTTCAGAAAACCCAGAATGGCTCTTCAGTTTGTTTGTTTGCTTAGGCTCATGTAACCTCCCAAGGAAAACATTTCAGATTTTGGAGAGAAGTTGATTTTTGGTGCTAAGAAAAAAATGACATGATAACTGGACAGAGCTGGCTCCAGAGAGGGCAACAGCGTATAAAATCATGAGACACTTCAACCATCCTGTTAAGGTTAGAAAAATCCATTACCAAGTTGTAGAAGGAAAACAACTTGCGGAAATATCATCGAGGGCCGACCGTTTCCAATCACTGGTACTCCATTCATTATATGCTTGAGTGGTTCCAGGAACAACAGAAGACCGTGCACTGTTACAATGCCAAGGACAAGAAAGGCAACTCAGCCTGTCGGGCTGACTTCCCCTCACAGCAATCCGAACATTTCAGGCTTCGCTTCCCTTGCCCAGATGAGTTAGTCACTAGGGAAGTGAAGCCATGGCCAAGGACTCCTTTCTCAGAGAAGACTCACTGCTCTCTTGTGAACTGTCGCCTGGTTGCACATTCTTCAGGCCTAGCACACACAGGCTCTGTTTGGAAGGCACTAGAATGATATGGCAATCCATCTTCATTCTGTCTTCCCTTGGTTCTTTAAGAGCTTACAGCAGGGGACCACTATCTTCATACAGTACCACTAATTCTTATACTACCCCCTCCAAAACTGTCGCCCTGTTTAGATAAGGAAACAGACACTCACGATATTAAGCTTAAAGGAGCAATTGCCAGCCAGCAAAAGAAATGGGGCTTGTACCCAGGTCTGTAGAGTTCTAAAACCCATGACCTTCCACACAGCAGTTTAGCATGGTTCGGTAGGATGAAAAATGCAGAGTCCATAGTAGAGTGTAGGAAAAAATAAATAAAAATTTTATTGGAGCAAATCTCAAAAATTGGTGCCGTTGAAAAAGTGGAAAATTTCCGTGAGGAGAGCGTCTGGGTAAGACAGAAAAAAGAAAGAAAGAAAGAAAGTTTGTCTAGTAAATATTTTATCACAAAAGAATGGGTGGGCCAAGGCAAGATAGAATTTCGGCTTGCCTGGGGGGTCCCATATATTAGCTCTAAGCAGACAAATGGTCAACAGCCAGGATGAATAAAGTATGCAGCCGTAATGAAGCATTATTTTTAAATTCCTATTTGACATGCTGATTCGTTTGTATTCAATTCAGACTTTCAGACTGAAATAGTCATTTTTGCTGGGCTTAAGCACACACATCCCAGACTTACTTTGTAAATTTAGTGATTTGTTTATGAGTTAAATTTATGGTGGGACCTTAAACTTGGTGGAGAATCTTTAAATATTAAGTCTGGGTACTGTTTTGAAGTGAAGGCCCTGATATTAAGACTATATTATTTCTAGGTACCCAAACCACACATCCAAAAATAAGAAAGCTAGTTGCATAATCTTGAAATGGCATTATTTGATTCACATATTTGGCAATGATTGCTTAAATATGTGAGAGACTTTTGTAAAAAGAGTTAGCAACTGGAGTTTATCACATAGGGGTGCCTTAAAAGCTCGCCCCCTACAGTGTAGCCCAGAGCTTGTATTAGATGGCTCTGTACTCTGTGTGTGTGGGTGTGTGTGTTTGTTTTTATTTTTTCGGAGAGAGAGATGGGGAGGGGCAGAAGGAGAGAGAGAGAGACTCTTAAGCAGGCTCCATAACCAGCATGGAGCTCCACTCGGGAGCTTGATCTCACAACCCCAAGTTGGCCTTTTAACCCACAGAGTCCCCCGGGGCGCCCCTAGATGCTTATATTCTTATCACTGGTTCCAGATTGAACCGTGGTTAATTTGTCCCTTAGCATTTTTGTTCTCTAAGAAAATATTGTAACTTAGAATAATAAATTTGGCTTTATTGATTCACTTTCTATTTTCCACTCTTTGTAGGGTTTTGTCCTAGTATCTCCAGCTCAAGAAAGAATAAATTTATGCAGGGCTTGAGTTAGGGAACAGCTGGTATTGAAAATGTTTCTCTTCTTTAAGCCCTCTCCCTTTCTTATCCAAACAGAGAAAAGACAGATCTGTTTTTTCCTACTCAAAAGGAGTGGAGTGAAATCCAAGTCCTCCAAAAAAGAGACGGAATGCTGTTCTACCTCACTACTCACTCTTACTCCAAACTTTAACTTTTGGACTCACATCATTTTTAGAATGTTAAGCCATTTTTCAAAGACATTAGACTCCCAAGAGGTAGGTGAGGATTAGTTCCAATTTAAGCAAAATTTAGACACATGGATTTTAAAAAACAAAACAAAACAAACAAGCTGGATGCTCCTTTTGTCTTCCTTTTTAGACCACGAAGTTACGACATTGAAAACAAACCAGAGTGTTCACAGCATCGCAAACTGCACTCCTTCCACCCTCCAGTCTTTCGAAAGGAGGTTTGGGAAGACATGAGCTGTTGAGAAGTTGCCAGTTAAGAAGTCAGTTTGGAAGCCACTTTAAACCAAAGTTGCGTAATCAGAACTGTTGGTCTTAAGTATGTGTTTGAGTAATGTATTAAATGGCATTAACATGGACAGTAAAACTCTTGCATTATTTTCTTCCCTGGAGGCATATAATGCAAAACTTCATTGACTGGAGCCAGTTTGGTAAATGGGGCAGAAAATGCCTGTAGAACTGATGTAATGTTACAAAGAAAGCGGAGCATAAGATGGCATATAAACTCCTAATGGTATTGTTTCCTAGATTCTCCTTGTGCAGCAAAGTGAGTATCGTTGCTGCTTTTAGGGGAATAGCCCGATTACAGTTAAGGCACCAATGTATACGCTGCCTGGCACACATATGACTATGGGGCACAGATTAGAATTCATTTCATCGAGCTTTAATTTCATGTTCAGCCCCTTAAAAGTTCCATATCTTTTAAATATGCTGCCAGCAACCTGTTATCTGGTATAATGAAAAGCAGTGTAACCACTCACCAAATAAAATCCCATATAAAATCTAAACCTCAGTTTCACTTTTCAGGCACTGGTTTCATTGCTTCTTCCACCCACCCCTTTCTCTCTGCCAGAGCCTCTAATGAGCAGCAACTCTGGCCAAACCCTGCCAAGTGTGAGCAGGTGGGTTTGATGGGATGTGAAATGTAGTTTGCCTCTAACAAGACTACCATTCGCTGGCAAGACCACATGGATATTAGGCAGAGAGCGAGAAAAATCTAAGCAGATGTTTACCAATAAGAATGAAAATGAAGCATACCGTTCAATAATACTGCATTTGAATAGTGCTCCTTATACGTCACAGCACATTTAAAGAAATATCTCTGCTAGGATTTCTTTTGTACTTGTTAAGCGTAAAATAAGTCGATTTCTAGAGAGAGGAACACAGTTCTTTTCATCTTCACAAAGCCCAGAATAGCAGAAGATGTTTGGATGACATAACCATCCATTCATCCTTTCATTCATTATTTTCAAAAAAAAAAAAAAAAACAACTGAGAAATTCCAAAATAATTATTTCTACTTATTTGGTAGACAAACCAGTGACCATAACTGTGAGGTTTATGGAACAAAAACAAGATTATTTATCGTTACTTTGATTTGACTATCAAGTAATTTTCTAACAGAAAGACCTAATATTTTCATAGCTAATACCATATATGTTTGGTTTAAATTATGCTCTATATATGTTATGAGAAGAAAGAAATATGCTAAAGGAACTCAAGGCTGAATGTGAGAATCAAAACAGATGACGTGATATGGAAAGCATTTTGAAAGTGGTGAAACATTTCACAGACTTACAAGCTTATTATTATCTTTAGAGGTGAGATGGCGTAGGGGAGAGAGTGGACAGAGGGGGAAGTCAGGTACAAAAACTTTGCGACTAGCCAGTGTGTGGAGCTGTGCAGGGCATTTACCCTCTTAAAGACTTAGTTTCTGGTTATTTAAAAATTCCCTGTAATAACTGCCCCGTCCATCCACCACCCAAGCTTCTTGCGAGAGTCAAATGGATTTGAAATCACTCTTTTGAACTGCAGAGCACAATAAGTAATTTAGAAATTTGTGAAATGTGTTCTTGATTATAGTCACTATTGAGGAGAACTACAGCACAATTTCAGAAATAAGGAAATTTCGGGAGCCCATTTTATACAAATGCAGGAAATCAAATACTTTAGAAGCTTTCGTTTATAAATGTGGTCTGTATTAATAAGAGACTATCCAAAAAAAAAGAGAGACTATCCAATTAAAGCCTTTGGACCTAGAAGTATAAACACAAATACAGTTCACAGATTTCTTAATTGACTTGCTATATTGAAAATAGCCACATCATTTTTTTTAACTTACACTTTTCCTTTTAATACAAAAGAATGTGTAACGTATACATTACAAAGTGATATAAAATACAATAAGAAATATGTTATTAAGCCCAAGAATGTGCCCAACAATGATGAGCCTACAAACAAGGATGGAAGTAAGAATGTGTATATGAAATGGAGTCATGGTAAAAATAGGGGAGATTCTTATAAGGGTTTAACTGAAAAGAATTAATACTACACAAGCGACGACTAAGACTTCCCATATCTTCTCTATCTGCAGTTCACCCTTAAACAACATGGGCTTCAACTGTGTGGGTCTCCTTTTATGAGGGTTTTTTATAGTACAGTACTGCAAATATACTTACTTTCTCTCCCTTATGATTTCTTAATAATGTTTTCTTTATTCTGGACTATTTTACTGTTAGAATACAGTACATATCGCATAGAACCTACCAAATATGTGGTAATGGACTGTTCATGCTATCAATAAGGCTTCTGGTCGCTGGTGGGCTATTAGTAGTTAAGTGTTGGAGTCAAAAGTTCCACGCAGATTTTCAGCTGGATCAGCACCCCTCACCCCCACATTGTTCACAGGTCAACTACCTTGTGTTGTCAAATTCTTAGTTTCTGCAATTGAGCGGGTACAACGATGGCTATCACATTTCATCTTAATTTTCATTTCTCTTATTACTACTGAGATTGAACTACTTTTCATAACTTTGCTTACTAAAAAAATCTTTCTTTTTGTGAAACTTCTGTTCATATTATTGCCCAGTTTCCTGTAGAGTAATAGTATTGTTGACTTAGGAGGTTTCTTTTTAATATCGGAGGCAATCATACTCTTCTGTTGGTCATAAGTATTGCAAATATCTTCTCAGAGCTTGTGACTTGTATTTTTGTATTTTCATTTTCTTTCGAGGCACAGAAATTGTTAACGGAATCATAGTCATCAATCTTTTCTTCGTGGTTAGTGCTTTTATGCATTATTTAAGAAAGTCTTCTTTACCCTGATTTCAGGGTGATCTCTCCTATATTATTTTGAAAAATGCTTACAGTTTTATATTTCATATGGAAATCTTTAAATCATTAGCTTTAATATGATGAGAGGAGGGCCCTAATTTAATTTTTTAATATAAATTGACTTTTTAAAGCTACGTTTATCAAATAGCCTTTCATTTCCCCAGTGATGTGCTATGCTATATTTATCAAGGTTTCTTCTGTGCCTGTTCTTTTATTCTGTCCTGTGGTCAATCTGTGTATCCACTGTGCCAATACCGCACTTTCTTATTTATTAAGGCTTTATCTTAATATTTAATATCCAGTAGGACAAATCACCCCTCTTTATTCTTCCTCATGAATAACTTAGCTAATGTTGGCTCTTTTCTCTTCTCTGCAAATATTAGAATCTGATTTAAAAATCCTACATAAAACTTAGAATTTTAATCAGAATAGCATTAAAGCTATAGATCAGTTTGGAGACGTTTGATATCTCTATAACATTGACTATATCTAACTAGAAAGTATCTCTCCATTAATTTAGGTGTTGGTTAAATTATTTGAATAAAGTTTTAAAATATTATTACATTATGTCTTGCACATCTTTTGTTTGATTTCCCCCGAGAGATTATAGCTTTTACTACTTTTACAAATGGCGTTTAAAATTTTTTTCTGAGTTTTGTTGCTACTCTAAAAATATTGATTACTGTATATTAATTTAATATTCTGTTAACTTGGTATGTATAGTCATATTATATTCAACAACTCATGTTAGATTCTTTTGTTGTTGTTTCTTCCTTTTGGTGTCTTTAATGTTTTTTTATTTTCTTAGAGGACCATCAGGGATGGTTGAGGCTTGCCTCTAGCCTAATATAAATGTAATAAATGTAAATTTTTGTAAATACCATAATTGTGCTTAAGAGGAATGCATATGTTATAATTTAGGGTATAATCTCTACTATATCAAATTTATCAAAACTTTCACATAAATATATATATTGTATCTGATCAATCAATCAATCAGGTCTCTTAAAATAAATAAAATAAAATAAAATAATATCTTTTGCTATCAGCCTTTTTAAATCTTTATGCATTAGGGGTGTCTCATAAATTCTATATAGCTTTATTTCCTTAATTCTATTGGAATTATTTGGCCTTTGACAAATTATAACTATTGACATATTAGTTAATATAAATTTTTATTTTTATATTCAGATTTTCTATCCTTTTTTCTCCTGTCTTGTCTTTTATTTTTTTATTTATTTTTTTTCTGTCTTGTCTTTTAAAAATTGATTGGTAGAAGTAGAAATTTCTATTATTGTTTTCTGTTTTTCTTGCCCAGCTTTGGACTTTGCAATTTTTTTGACAGATTTTACTTAACAAAATCTAAAGTTAAACAATGTGTTAATTCCCACTCTTCAACCAGAAACATCTTGAATAATGTGTCTTAACCAGGTCTAGTTAGTCTGTAGTCCATATAATTTCTTTAGAGACATTTATCTAGGTCTCACACAAACCAATAACACATGCTATATCATTTATTTTGAAGAATAAATGAGGAGTATTATGGCCTGAATGTTTATGCTCCCCCCCAAATTCGTATGTTTAAATCCTAATCCCCAATGTGATGGTGTTAGGAAGTGTGGACTTTGGGAGGTGATTAGGTCATGCAGGTGCAGCCCTCATGAATGGGTCTAATGCTCTTTAAAAAGGACCCTAGAGAGCCCTCTTGCCCTTGTCTGCACTGTGAGGATATTGAGGGAAGAGGGCCATCTATGATCCATGAAGCAAGATCTCACCTGGTACTGGACACCCTTATCTTGGACTTGCCAATCTCTAGAGTTGCAAGAAATAAATGTTTTTTTGTTTTGTTTTGTTTTGTTTTAGCCACCCAGTTTATAGTAGTTTGCTGTGGCAGCCTGGACAGACTAAACCTAGAAGTGAAAACATGGTGTTTGCTTGAACTAGGATCCTTGGCATATTATAGTATAGATCTGGAGATTTTAAAATAAGGGTTCAGATTCTGGTTTGACACTTGTTATTTGACTTTGAACAAATTCCTTGCAGCCTCTAAGTCTAAGTTGTTTCTGTTAAGTATGGTGGGAGCAATATTATCTACTATGCAGTGTTAATTTATTTGTTCACTTACTAATTGGTAAATATTTATTTGAACTAATATATGACTGATCTTGTACTAAATATTGAGTATGTTGTGATAAACAGAATGCACTTATTTCTTGCTCTCATAAAATGTCTAGCCTTGGAAATACAGAGTTAGAGGATCATACAGATAACTGAGACAAATTCTCAGAGTAAATTGATATGCAATAACAGGCTGTTTCATGATATTGTATATAAAATGTATGGAATTTTAGTGAGCATGCAGTAAGCATGATAGCGTTTTTATGAGCAATAATTTTCCATATCCTTGAAGTGACTAACTTATAATTAATATGATAATACATAAAAATCCTAAACTATGTGTTATAGGCAGTATATTTCTCTTTTTTTAAGATTTTATTTATTTATTTATTTATTTATTTATTTATTTATTTGAGAGAGAGAATGTGTGCATGTGTGGGGGCAGGACAAGCAAACTCTGCACTGAGTGCAGAGCCTGGGTGCAGGGCTCAATTCCATGATACTGAGATCATGACCTGAGCCAAAACCAAGAGTTGGACACTTGACTGACTGAGCCATCCAGGTACCCCAAAGCATTATATTTTTCTTAATGTTGTAAAAAAGCATTGAGATTTGAATAACAATCTGTTTTTTCAAAAGTAGAAATCAGTGCATGATGATATTAGTCAAATAAACTTTCACTAATATATTTTTATCATTTCCATCAACAGTATAGAATTGTATTCTCTACCTTTTCTGAAGGAGCATTTTCATGTCTAAACTCTATTCATAGTTTGCAGAATTTATTATATTGTTTTTTAAAAAGATTTATTTATTTATTTGAGAAAGAAAGAGAGCCCAAGGGGGAGGGGTTGAGGGAGAGACAAAGAGAATCTTAAGCAGACTCCTGCTGGAGCCTGATGTAGCGTTCAATCTCACAACCCTGAGATCACAACCTAAGCTGAAACCAAGAGTCTCGCCAACTGCACCATGTAGGTACTCCTGTTTTATTGTTTTTCAATTGAGCATTGCCATTTGTTCATTAAATCATTCAGTAAATATATATTATTAGACGTTTAGTATGTATCACATATGTGTTATGTTAGAAGTCATGTGATAATTTGTGGTGGAATTTGAGAACTGAGCAGTTAGGAGGTAAAGGTAGCCCAGAAAAAAGGAATATGATATATTTTATGCAATTTATCAGATTGAGTCATGCTACTTTGTTTTGTTTTTATTAAAACAGAATAGAAATAAATTAATTCATGTATTCATCACACATTTATCAAGTGTCTGCTATGTGTTAATATTGCCCAAGGTTCTGGAAATACAAAAATTAGTAAGATACATTCCCTGTTCTGTTAACTGTTAATTGGGAATTATTGATGGGTGTAACCCAGTGTGATTTAGAAGATAAATATAATCCGGTAGGATATTTAGGATACTTTATTACAAAGATCCTAAAATACTTTTCAGACCAGGAGAAATGTGTCTCAACACAATGCACACTGTTTTATTCTGACTTTTTTTTTCCTCCTGTAAAAACCAGTCTAAAATGATGTGTTAAAACCATGTGACAGAAACTTGTCTTTGCAAGGGACTTGAGAAATATGCATTATGCTTATGACTTGAAAAAAGAAATAAAGAATATTTTAAAATATGATACTTCTTGGTACATTCAGTATTTTGTATCCAATTCAACCAGTACAACCTCGAATTTATCTATGGTTTTAGTTCACACATTTTAAAGAAATAAACCAACAGTTTTTCAGGGCAAGGGAAAGAACTCTCTGTACATATCAACTAGGTATTAGAGCTTTAAAGTATTAGGAGCCAAATCCAGCCTAGTCATGGCTTTATTTTTCAGGAATTAAAATTCACTGGAATATTTGACACTCAGCATGTATCAAGTCCATCCCTTAAAATGAAAATGATTGGCTGACCAACTAATAATTGGATGGGCCTAACAGTACAAATAATGACTGAGAAGACTGAAGAGGCCAATCCGAAAGGGTAGACATTCAACTTACAATTATTTCTTGAGTTCTCTGCTCTGCATATATGTAATGAAAGTTTTGCTACCTTGTGTTTGTTTTGGATCTAGCCATATATGAGTTGTGGTTCTTTATGGAATCAGACAATTAACATAATAGCCTTAAAAAGCTTTTAAATTAGGAAATTAGAGGATTGATAATGCAATGACTGTAAGATATTTTGACGTTTTAATTTCTATTTTCATTAAAACTACCTACATTTTTGTCTTGGTTATTCTATTTTTTTTTCACTAAAGATGGGAAGTTTTACAGAGTCAAGGAGACCTAAACCTCTTGTGGCAGTTTTATTTTCCTTTTAAATGAAGTATTCATTATGGCTAGAATTGGTGGCTATGTAAATATAATACTTTTACTTCTTATTAAAGTAGGGTACATCAGGAAAGACTCAACAGTTCTGTTTTTTTGTTCTTGTTTTTCCCCCCAAATGCTATTTGAAAACTCCAGGATAGTCAGAGTCTAGATAAAGGGATTTAGTGAAATAGATTTCAAATTGAGCCCCCAATAATTTTTTCTAACGTTAAGCACCCTTCCTCATGCCAAAGTAACACTAACAACAATAAAACAAGTTTTAATTAAAATGTTAATAGCAAAAGACTGCAGATTCCTGAGACCTGGGTGTGAGAAATGTAAGAATACAAATCTGAACATATGAGAGTTTCTAGATGATACCTTAAAGATTTGGAATAGTCTTTCACCTTAGAATGAAAGATGTGACTGAGACTTACTATTTTCACCAAACTGTCCATTTTTCTTTCCTAGCCAGGCAGACTACATTTCCCAGCCTTCCTTGCAATGTTATGTGGATAGAACGAATGTGAGCCATTTCTGGAATTGGCCTGTATACTCTTCCTGCCAATAAACCTTCACTCTGCCTCTACATTGTTCCTCTCCATGTGAGGGCTGAATCTTGAGAACTTTAAGTACCCAGAGGGGGGCAGAGCCACACAAGAGCAAAGCCACAAGAGAGAAGTTTTTCTTTGAAGGAATGCCAGACATTTTTTTTTTAATTTTCTGATATATTCTTTAATCGAAATGAGAAATAATAAGAAATAATAAGAAAATCAACAACATAATTTTTAAAAAGTGGACAAAATATTTGAAGAAATAGTAAGAAACAATAAGAAAATCAACAACCTAATAAAAAAGTGGGGAACATATTTGAAGCAGATACAACAAAGAAGATATACAGGTGGCAAATAAGAACATAAAAAGGTGCTCCACATCGTTTGTCTTTAGAGAAATGCAAATTGAAATAATAAGATACTAGTCACATCTATTAGAATGGCTACAATTAAAAAGATTTCACAAACCAATGTTGACAGGGATTTAAATCAACTACAACTCTCACACACTGCAAGTAGGTACACAAAATAGTACAACCACTTCAGGAAACAATTTGGCAGTTTCCTAAAAAGTTAAACATATAACTACCATGCAATCAGCAATTCCACTCTAGGTATTTTGTCAAGAGAAATTACAGTATATGTGCACATAAAGATTTATACATAAATATTCATAAAGCTTTATTTACAATAGTCCAAAACTGAAATAACTCAAATGTTCATTAACAGGTAAATGGATAAATAAATTGTGACATATCCATACAATGGAATACTGAAATAAGCAACAATATTGGTTGAAAATCTAAATCAACCCAGAACATTGCATTATGCTGTTGTATACCTAAGAATAAACTTTTATTATATTAAGCCCTAACATTTGGAATTGGTAGTTAGCTTATCATGACTAATTTGAAAAGATTCCAAGAATGAGAAGCAGAAAGGCTTCCATCAACATTCTAGAATCCGTATCATTTATGGATGTTAAGCATGGATTGAAAGGCTATAAAAATAGGTATCTGCCCTAGTTAATGTCAGAATTGAATCATCACTAGAGTGAGAATTCTTCCAATAACTTTTTTTTAAAAATGGGAATATTCAGGGAGAGAAAATGTGCTTTCACTAGGCCATTTTCCTACATAATAGGAAAAATGGGAGTAACTTCAGAGAAAAGTATGATGTTTGAGAAAGGAAGAATACTGAAGAAGCAGGAAAAAGGTAATAAAAGCCAGGGAATGGCAAACACATCTTCTTCACTTATTCTGTTCAGGGAAATGGTGTCAAAGGTAATGGAAAACATATGATCTTTCTAGTGTTCTTGGCTCCATGAATAATGGAAAATGGTTTTGGGTGATGGCATCATTTCTAACAAAGTGGATTATGTCACTTGATTACTGAAAATCTCTTGTATTTCTTTTGTGATATTTTTATTCTGACTTATTTTGCATTCATTTTTACAGTAAGGTATTATGTAGGGACCCTAAGATATAAAAGTGAAAAAACAGTCTCTCACTTCATGGAGCTTGCAGTCTGCTTATGGAGAGGGAATCACACACATAAATTAGCTAGATATTTAGGTATATAAATGTAGCAATGTAATTATAACAACATAAAAGAACATAAAGGGTGCTCTGAGTGCTATATTGAAGGATGCAGAGTCACAGGTAGGAGAGAGAAGGCCTCTGTGATAATGCAAATTTTCAGTCTGAAAAAATAGTGGATTAGGCAGATGAAACAGGAGAAAGAGAGGTGAATTTAGGTGAGTGGAGAAAGGAGACAGACAACACTCAAAGAAAGGAACCAACACATGTACAAGTGTACCAAACCTCTGAGATGGGAAAGAGCATGCTCTACTCAAGAAACAGAGAAGGACAAAGAGAATATAGGGTGAATTAGGAAGAGAGGGCAAGACATGAAGGCAGGAAGGAGTTGGATCACCCAAAGCATTGTACGCCCTTCAAAGATTTTGAATTTATTGTGACAGCAATGGGAGATCACTGAAGACTTTTAAGGGGGGAACTGCATGAATTGTCACGGCTTTTACAAGACCACCTGTCTATGGTGGAGAATGCATTTGAGGGGAAAGTGTAGAATAAGGAAGATTTCTTTAGGAGTTATGTCTGACGTCTAGGCAAGTACTGAGGGTGATTTATACCAGGATGATGGCAAGGGAGACAGAGAAAAGTCTGCAAAGTCAAGATGATATATTTAGGAAGTGAAACCAATAGGAATGATCAAATGTGAACATTAAAGGAGAAGGAGTAGAGAAGGCTGACTGTCAGAATTCAGATTTTAGCCACTCATGGTTATTATTATTATTATTATTAATTATTATATTTGCATTTCTTGTATTCTTTATTCTCCCAGGTAAGCTTCAAGATAAGAATACTTTTTCCTTTAATGTTAACTTTTTAGCACCTAGTCTAATAATGCAAATACAATAGAAGCTTAGGATGTTGAAAGAATCAACGAATGAATGTATATATGCCTAAATAACTGAATGCATAGCATTTTGAATATTTAGTTCATAAACTACAAACTGAAGTTTCTAAAAGTGATTTCAATCTTTGAGATATTAATTTATATCTTTTATCTCTGTATTATTCTCTTTTTCTCCTCTTCATTCAAATAGACACCAAGGCTCTACATTACATCATGCAATAGACATTTGAGCAGGTGAATTATTTAGTAAATTCTAAATCTTTTTTTTTTTTTTTTTTAGTAAATTCTAAATCTAAACACAGAGGCACTGAGGTTGAGTTCTGAAGAGGCCATGCAGGTGGGGGCTGTGGACTTCTTAGCTATACCCTGTGAATTGTTTTCTCAATGACTGCACTTCCCAACCAACATTTTAGAAACTTTATCACATCCCTAGGGACAGAAAAATCACTCAAAATCCTGTGGGTAAATTAGCATTCCACCTGGTGTAATGGAAAATAAAATAACTTTTTCTAAACTCGGGTTTTTGGCCTGACACTCATATCTTTAATATACACTTTGTGACTGAGACGGTGATAGTTAATTATATTTGTCAACTTGGCTGGAGATGGTGCCCAGATATGTGGTCAAACATTATTCTTGATGTTTCCGTGAATGTGTTTTTGGATGAGATTTACATTAAATTGGCAGACTGATAAGCAGATTGCCCTCCATAATGTAGGCAGGCCACATTGAGTTGAAGGCCTATATAGGACAAACAAGAACAAAAAACAAAACAAAACAAAAAAAACCCCTGACCTCTTGTGAGCAAGAGGGAATTCTTCAACAGATAGCCTTCAGAGCCAAACTACTACAACATTGGCTGTGTTCTGGGTCTCCAGCCTGATGGACTTTGGACTTGATCAGCAGTATGAGTTCTTCCCTGCATCTCCAGACTGCTGGCCCACTCCATAGTGGTAGACTTGCTGGCCTCCATAATCATATTTGCTAATTCCTTAAAACAATATATTTCATATATATACATATTTATATGAACACACATATATATGAAAAAATACACACTGAAATATTATTACCAGTGAGCCATAATACAAAGCTACAACCCTCATAAATTTAGTCATTCTCTATGAACAAGAAAGTTAAATTAGAAATAACTAACAGAAAAATAAATAGACAAACTCCAAATATTTGTAAAATAAACAACCACTTCTTTATATCCTATGACTCAAAAATAAGCCATAACGATTACCTTTAAATAAATGAACATGAAAAAAGGTATATCAGGGATCCCTGGGTGGCGCAGCGGTTTGGCGCCTGCCTTTGGCCCAGGGCGCGATCCTGGAGGCCTGGGATCAAATCCCACGTCGGGCTCCCGGTGCATGGAACCTGCTTCTCCCTCTGCCTGTGTCTCTGCCTCTCTCTCTCTCTCTCCCTGTGTGACTATCATAAATTAAAAAAAAAAAAAAGGTGTATCAAAATTTGTGAGGTGTAGCTAAAACTGCCATTAGAGGAAAAACTATAGTCTCAAAAGCTCCTGTAAAGAGAAGAAAAAGTTTCAAAATCAATTATCTGAGTATCTACCTTGAAAAATATAAATAAAAGAAGAGAAAAGTAAACTTAAATTAAGCAGAAGGAAGGAAATAATACACATAATAGCAGATTATGAAATATAAAGAAATATAAAACAGATAAATATATAATAGCAATTAGACCAAAAGCTAGATTTTTTTTAAAAATCATGATAAATATTTTAAATAATTGATAGATCTTTAGCTAGAATGATCAAAGAAAAAGGGATACACAAATTACTAACATATGGAATTCAACAGATGACATCATTATACATATCAAAAGGATAATAAATATTACAAATAACTTCATGGTAATAAATTTGACAACTTCAGTAAAACGGACAACTTCTTTTAAGATTTATTACCAAAACTGACTGAAAATGTAGAAAATCTTAACAGTTCTATATTCATTAAAGAAATCGAATTTGTTATTAAAAACCTTTAGGTTTTTAGGGCAGCCCCCGTGGCTTAGCGGTTTAGCGCCGCCTTCAGCCCAGGGTATGATCCTGGGGACCCCGGATCGAGTCCCACGTCGGCTCCCTGCATGGAGCCTGCTTCTCCCTCTGCCTTTCTCTCTCTCTCTCTCTCTCTCTCTCTAATAAATAACATCTTTTAAAAAATTAAATAAAAACCTTTCCTAAAGTAAACTCTGAACCCAGATAGTTTCCCTAGTAAATTTATGCTCAAAACAAGACTTTTCAAGAAAACTGCAGACCAGTACCCTCACAAACATCAACACAAAAATGTTTGACAAAATTTTAGCAAATCAAATCTAATAATTTAAAAATGGCTAACATCATGTAATATAAATTTGTAATATAAATTTGGTTTACCATTTAAAAAGCAATCAATGTAAATCGCTGTACCAACAGAATAAAAAAGAAAAACCATAAGATCATCAAAACAGATGCAAAGAGAGGTGGGTGGGGGAATGAGCTACATGCGTGATGAGTATTAAGGAGGGCACTTTTGATGAGCACTTGCTATAACATGTAAATGATGAATTAATTATACTCCTGAAACTAATATTACACTATATGCTAATCCACTATATGCTAACTAACTAGAATTTAAATTAAAACTTAGGGAAAAAAAACAGATGCAGAAAGGGGCACCTGGCTGGCTTAGAAAAGCATGCAACTCTTGATCTCAGGGTCATGAGTCTGAACCCCATGTTGGGTATATAAATTATTAAAACAAACAAACAAAACAAAACCAATTGCAAAAACCCCCACAAAACCTTTGACAAAATTCCATACCCATTAATTATTAAAACCACCAAAATTAAGAATTGATAGCAACTTCCTCGACTTGATATAGGGCATCTAAGAAAAATCTATGCCTATCAACATACTTATTGATAAAAGACTGAAATGTTTCCACCTAATATTGAGAACTATCACTATTCAACATTGTACAAAAATGTCCAGCCAGTTAAGGGAGGGGGGAAAAAAGACAAGTTACAAAAATTAGAAATTTATAAATCTGTTTTTTTGTGGCATATTCATAAACCTAGAAGTTCATAAGGAACCCAAAAATTGTTGTTAGATCTAATAAGAGGGGTTAGAAATGAAATACAATATTAAGATGATAAAAAATTAATTATATTTCTATATTCATGCAAAAACAAAATGGAAATTGAAATTAAATGGTGTTTACAATACGATTGAAACTACAAAGTATTTAGGGGTAAATTTAATAAAATATGGGTAAAATACTTTGTACTCTAGAAAATATAAAACATTTTTTAAGAAAATAAAGACCTAAAAAATAAAGCAATTACACCATGGTTTAGTTGGAAGACTCATTATTATTCAAATTGATACAGATTCAACACGATCTAAATCAATATTCTGGTGGGCTTTTAAAAAAAGAAATTGACAATCTAGTTCTAAAATCCATCTGAAAAGTCAAAAGACGTAGCATTGCCAAAGGAAAGAAAAGAAATGTTAGAGAGCTTACACTATCTGACTTCAAGGCTTACTTATTATAAAACCACAACACCAAGACATAGTATATTGTTGTAAAAAATAGTAAGTTCAATGGGACAAAATAGATTCTAGATATAGACGTATGCATAGATGACCAATTGAATTTGAAAAAAGACGCCAAAGTTATTTAATGGGGAAAGGCTGGTGTTTTCAACATACAGTGCCAGAAGACTGGACATCTCCATGGAAAACAAAAACAAAACCATTAATCTCATCCCTTAACTAAGCCACATGTAAAAATTGTCCCTAAATGACAATACATTTAAATATAAAAGCTAATATAAAAATTTCTAGGAGAAAATTTTTGTGACCTTGGAGAAAGCAAAGCTCTCTTAAATAAAACACAAAGAGTACAAATAATACAAAGTTGGTAAATTCGACATCATCAACATTAAAAATTGCTCTTCGAAAGTCACTATTAAAAAAATGAATCGACAAGCATGGGCTGGCAGAAAATCTTCACCGTATATATCTGAGAAAGACTCATTGTACAATGCAATAATATGAAAATAAGTCCAATTAAGGTGGTAAAAACTTGAGCAGATATTTTACCAAAGATATAGAAATGGCAATAAGTTCATGGAAAAAATGCTCAAGCTGGGTATATATTCATATGCAAAAGAATACTTAAGCCACAAGGAGATAATATCAAACATCCAATCAAATGGCTAAATGAAGACAATGCCAGGCATTGGTGAGGGTGTGGATATGGGGATCCTGGGATCTCATATGGTGCTGATGGGAATGTAAAATTGTGCAACCCATTGGAAAATATTTATAAACAAAGGGTTGTAGAAGGGGAGATGCAAGGGGGAATAGGATAACTAGGTGATTGGCACTAAGGAGGGCACATGACGAGGTGAGCACTGGGTGTTCTACTATATGCTGGCAAATTGAATTTAAATAAAATAAAGCATTGAAAAAAAGTTTCTTGCAAAGTTAAATATATACTTACTATATGACTCAGCACAAGCATACCTAGTCATTTCCCTAAGAGAAGCAAAAACATATGTCACATGAAGACCTGCCATAACGACATCATTCTATAACCGGAAATCAAGTGTCCAACAGGTGATTGTAGTCTGTACAAAGCAATACTATATAACAATAAGGAATACATTCTTGATATGTGCAATAATGTGGCTAACTCTGAAAAACATTTTGCTAAGCAAATGACACCAGAAACATAGAGTTCATACTATATGATTCATTTTATATGAAATTTTAATTCATAATGGTAGAAATTGGGTCAGTGGTTGCCTAGGTCTGGGAGTATGTCATGATTCACTGAGAGGGCACAAGACAATATTTGGGATGATAGGAATGTTCCAAATCTTTATTAAGGCAGTGATTACACAGGTGTATATACCTTTAGGGACAGTTACATATAGATATATACCCTTAAATTGGTGTCTTTTATTGTATGTACATTATACTTCAATGAAGCTGATTTTTGAAGTAGCTCTCAGTTTAAAAGAAAGATATATGCACAAATAGTACACTAAATGATCAGATGTTGGATTGTCCCTAAGATCATAAAGGGGTTACTCATTATAAATTTCAGCAGCTATGTCATTTGAATCCCTGGTTTTAAAATTATTCTTTTTGGAGGCACCTGGGTGGTTCAGTGGTTGAGCCTCTGCCTTTGGCTTAGGTCATGATCCTGGGGTCCTGGGATCGAGTCCCACATCAGGGTCCCCACAGGGAGCCTGCTTTTCCCTCTGCTTATGTCTCTGCCTCTCCTTGTGTGTCTCTCATGAATAAATAAATAAAATCTTTAAAAAAATAAAATTATTCCCTTCAAAATTTAGGTTTAAAAAAGCACAAGACCCATGAACCCAGGCTTCAGACTTAGCCCTGTCTGTGGACTCAAGCTCTAGACCCACTCCTGTGCCAGGTTGGTCCCCATGAACCTGGGGTGCAGGCCCACCCTTGTAGACTCAGGTTTCAGGTTGGTCTAGGCTCCAGACCCACACACCAGCCTGCCCCAGTGGACACTGATGACAAATTAGTCCCCATGGACTCAGACACCAGACTTGCCTGCCCACTTGTTCACGGGCTCTGGAAGTAGGTCTGCCTACCTTACCCTACTAAAGCCAGTCTATAACAATTAGAAAAGGTGACTATTTTTCAAATACACCAATTTCAATGCAAGGTAACAAAAATCACAAATAATCAGAGTTACATAGCATTATCCAAGGAACCAAATAATAACTGACTCTTAAGAAAAGGAGATCTGTGAACTGCTGCAAAAGAATTCACTATAGTTATCTTAAGGAAGCTCAAGAGAACACGGATAGACAAATGACATCAGGAAATAATACATGAAGAGAAATGAGAAGTTCAACAAAGATATAAAAATAATGAAAGCAATGAAACAAATTCTGGAGCTGAAAAATGCAGTGATGGCAATGAAAAAAAAATAGCAAATTTCAACAGAAGACATCAAGGAGAGGAAAGAATAAGTGAGCTCAAAGACAGATTGCTTGTAATTACCAAGTTGATAAGATAAACAAACTGACAAACCTTTAGCTAACTTAAGAAAAAAGACAAGATATACATACATATATATATATATATATATATATATATATATAATTATTGATGAAAGAGAAGACATTCCATTTATACCACAGAAACAAAGGATCATGTAAGATTTTGTGTCAACAAATTAACATTTCTCTAAAGAAGACGTACAAATGGAAAACAAGTATATGAAAAGTGCTCATGTCACTAATCATCAGGCAAATGCAAATCAAAACCACAAGGAAATATTACCTGCTAGAATGGCTATTAAAAACAATAACAAAAAAAAAAAACCAATAACAACAACAAAAAACTAAAGATCAACGAGTGCTGGTGAAATGTAGAGAAATGGGAACCTTGGTACATTGTCCATGGGAATGTAAATTGATACAGCCTTCATGGAAAATAGCACTGAGGTTCTTTAAGAAATTAAAAATAGAAGTGACATATGATCCAGCAACCCCACCTCTGGGGATTATTTATCCAAAAGAACTGAAGTCTTTATCTTGCAGAGGTATCGGTACTCTCACATACAGGTATTACTCACAATAGTCAAGATATAGAAATGAAATGTCCATTGATGGATGAATGGCTAAAGAAAATGTGGTATATTAAGACAGAGTAGAATATTTTTCAGCCTTAAAAAAAAAGAAGCAAATCTTGCCACTTGTGACCTCATGAATGAATCTGGAAGACATTTTGCTAAATGAAATAAGCCGGACAAAGGAAGACAAATATTGAATAATCTCATTTATGTATATGATTTTAAATAGTCACACTCATAGAAGCAAACAGTATAATGGTGATTTCTAGGGACTATGGGGAGGGGCAAATGAGGGGATGGTCAGAGTTTTAGTGATATAAGGCAAAAAATTCTGAAGGTTTATTACACAACGCAGGGCCTATAGGTGCTGTACTGTATATTTATCTTAGTCTGTTCAGGCTGCTGGATCAAAACTCCACAGACTGAGTAAGTCACAAACAGCAGAAACGTCCTTCTTTCAGTTCTGGAGGCTGGGAAGTTCAAGATCGAGCTGTGAGCATGGCTGCATTCCGCTGAGGACCAGAATCTTCCTGATTCACAAGGGGAGTGGAAGGGCTTCCTGCTACATCCTCACATCTCACAGGAGGGAAACCGCCAGGGAGAAATGTGGGATCTCTTTCATAAGAGCAGGAATCCTCTTGATGGGGGCTCCACCCTCATGACCTCATCACCTCCCAAAGGCCCAGCTCCTAATACCATCCCTTTAGGCATTAGGATTTCAGCATATGGATTCGAGGGGAGACACAAACATTCAGATCCTATCAATACCTAAAATTTCCTAAGAAGATAAATCTTGCATTAAGTGGTTTTATTTTGTTTTGTTTTTACCATACCACAGAAAATGGTATTTATAATGATACAGAGGCTGGGGGGAACCAGGAGTGATGGATACGTCTATCTACGGCCTTGATGGTGGGGATGGTTTGTGCTTACATTCCTAAACTTATCGAGTTGTGTACGTTAAATATGTAACGTCTGCTTAGAATTTTCTCTCTCCTCCTCCCTTTGACCCTCCCTGTTCCCCTCACACTCTCTCTCAAAAGAAAAAGAAAAAAAATGACAACCATGGGCCAGTTATTTTGATAAGATCATAGTGACAGAAACTACTAGTCTTTACTCAGCTTGGGATCTCTCTTCCCTCTCACCTAAGTCTTTTGACACGTGAAGGGAAGATGGCAGATGACATCCACATGAGAAATAGGCCTGAGAACATCACACCGTCTTCTAAGATCCTTACATTACGGTGGTAGGTACCTGCACTGGGTTCTTTGGAGTCAGGAACAGAATACAAAACAGAGATCTCCACTCACCCAGGAATTATGTGCCAATTGACCTCATTCTCCAAACTGGTTCTTGTGGCCTTGTTTTTCTCTTCTCCAGATGTGGGTGACATCACCAGACCCTTGTTTTGGTTAGTAAAATGCACTATCAGCTCTTACTTCTCCCACAGTCATATTTACGAGAATTTAGGGAAATTTAAAAAAAAAAAGATATTCATCAAGAGAAGGTCAGCAATGTTATTTCTGATGACTTGCACAGCCCTTGCATTAGCCTGCAGACCGGAAGTATGCGGAGACTCAAGAGCACAGAGTTGACTCCAGCAGTTTGCAAATTAGGCAAATTAGGTTTTTGACTCCAGCAGTTTGCAAATTAGGCAAATTAGGTTTTTGCCTCAGTTTCTGAGCTTATTGGCTGTGTGATCTTTTGAAGCCTGCCCCATCTTTCTGGTGACAGTTCTAATATCTGCCTTCTAGTATTTTCTGAGGATTCAAATAAATACAAAATGTGAAGCACTGACTATAGTTCCCCGTACACTGTTCAATATATAGTAGTTTTGATTATCATGATAATCAAATTCTTATTAGGAATGAGGACCCCTGACCTCTACTGCCCATGGACAGCTACAGCCATGGACAATTCTTAACCTTTATGTCTCAGTTTTCTCCTCTCTAAATTGGAGAATAATGTCTCCCTATCTGATGGGATCATTAAAAGGATAAAGTGTGAAAGAACTGTCATTATTGCAGTGGTTGACGCGGAATGTGCCCAATTATCCTGTTTGTTTTAGGAAGAAGACTGAGAGTCAGAAAAAAGTAAAAATTTTAAATAACCTCTTTTTTTTTTTTTTTAATTGGGTGAGAGAACATTTTGGAGAAGAGACTGTAATTGCATAACCGGATGGAAAAGTTGTTTAGGACAAAGAAGGTGAGAAACAGGATTCTAATAAAATCAGAATTTAAAATCATGGATTATCATTAAAGTATGAACAGTATCGAACTCCAGGAAACTATTTCTTAAGACTGCTAGGAAGTGAAACTCAGCTTGGTTTTTTTGGCCTACTTGAACACACGCACACACACACACACACACACACACACACACCATGTGCCACAACGTGTGTGTGTGTGTCTGTGTGTCTCAATTCCATGTGATTAAGCAGCCTTGTTTCTGTCATTTCCAACATGCCACCGCTTCCCAGAACTTGGGAGGGCTCTGAGGAATAGGGATCCCCGATTCTCAAGTGTTCCTCCTTGCATAACTCTGGTTTTTGAAGAGGTGCGCCAGAGGTGAAGTGCACACTGTGTCATTTCCAGGATTTACGGGGAACTAAAATGCTTGAGTCAGAAGTTGCCAAGTACACATTTCATTTTGATTTAAAAGACAGTTAGTGCCTAAAATTGAAAAGAACGCAAGCGATTATTAATGAAAATAGGCAACAGGAACCAAGAGTTGAGAAGCAAGCCCACTTTTACATGCAGCTGATGATGCTGACTTGCAATGAGGTGGCTAAAGCAGGCTCCTGAGAAAATGAGAATCAACTTTCTGAACTGACAGCGTTCTGTGACTGAGCTGGGTCTTCTTTGACGGTGAAGAGGCAAATGGGGCATTTCTACACGTTGCTGGAAAGATCATTTTCTCTAGCTGTACCATAAAGTTCTGTTCATACTCCGGACTTCAATGCCACAATAACTTGGCAAGAAGCTACAATGGCTCACAAATGGATGCTTATAGAGGCATTTAAATTGTCCAGGCTTCGTTGCAGCTTGTACAAAAAGAAGGGGTGCATGGTTACTGTAAATGTGGGCCTTTCCATTGAATGGTGATATATAAGACTGATGACTAATAAACATACCCTACATGGGAAACATTTGAGTGATGACATCTTTTTTCTTTCACCCTTTTAACTAGCCACAATGGCTGGGATTTTACTTAAGAAATATATGGGAAACAGACTAAGCCCCAAGGCAGATCACCCTGGCAGCTGTAGAAAGAGCAGGCTCTACTTTCCCATGTATGTTATCTGCATTTTTCTATCATTTTAACATCCGCAGGGAGGTCGGCTTGGTCCTGTGCATGATGCACATTGAATGCCTGAGTCTGGCAGACAAATGCAGCTTCCTGCCATGAGGGAAAAGAGAGAGGAGCTCTTCGGTTGTGGCCCTGAAGCCCCTGCCAGCAGCCCCATCCAGGCCGTCTGGGTTTTCGGACAAATGTACTCACAAAGGTTCCCAGTAATCTTGGCCACAGATCATTGTTAGGCCACCCTTATTCCTGTGTCCCCGACAAGGAAGATGCTGGTATTTCCTTGATCCTCAGGAGATTCATGACAATCAAATGACAAGATAATTGTGATCTTGCAAAACATAAGGAAAAATGCAAAACATCAAGCTATTGGTTAATGCCACTGTGAAACAAAGTAAGGAGTTCTTTATACCTTCTCCATGTGATTTGTTACGTTCAGTTACCTCATTTTGCCTACAGATATATTTCTGGTTGCAAAATGAGCCTGGTTTGCCGGTAGACTCTATCGTATCACTAAGCATGTGTCTACCCTTTGGTCTACTCTGCTTTCTCCTATGTTTCTGAGATTTTCCAAGATTTTTCTAAAGTAGTACATGTAGAATTGTCCCATTGTTTTTTATTGAGACATAATTTACACACAATATTGCATTAGTTTCAGTTGCACGATATAATGATGTGATATATGGTACATTGCAGAGTAATTACCCAAACAAGTGTAGTTAATATTCATCACCTCACATAGCTACAAATTTATATTTTCTTATGATAAGTACCTTTAAGATCTACTTTCTTGAAAAAAAAAAAAGATCTACTTTCTTGACAACTTTCAAATATATAGAACAATATTGTTAACTATGGTCACCATGCTGTAGGAGTTACTAATCTTATGGCTGGAAGTTTGCACCTTTGACTACTTTTCCCATTTTCCTCACCCACCACCCCCCGCCTCTAGCAACCACCAATCTGTTTTCTGTTTCTAGGAGTTTCATTTTTAAGATTACATATGTAAATGAGGTCATACAATATTTGCCTTTCTCTTTGTGCCTTATTTCACTTAGTATAATGTCTTCAAAGTCAATCCATGTCGTAAAAGGATTTCTTTTTTTTTTTTTTTAAGAGAGACTGAGAGCGCACACACATTAGCAGGGGGGGATGGGCAGAGGGAGAGAAAGTGTTAAGCAGGCTTCACACTCAGCAGGAAGCCCCACATCGTGCTAATTCTGATGACCCTGAGCTCATGACCTGAGTTGAAATCAAGAGTCAGATGCTTAACTGGCTAAGCCACCCAGGTGACCCAGGATTTCCTTTTTATAGTTCAATAGTATCCCATCACATATATATGTGATACATGTGTGTATGTGTATAAATAGATATATGTAAAGCATATATATGTATATGTGTGTATATATATATTTTATATATGTGTGTATATATATATTTAATTCATCCATCAACAGACACTTAGGTTGTTTTCATGTCTTGGCTATCATAAATAGTGCTGCAATGAGACGAAGGTACAGATATTTCTTCAAAATAGTGATTTCATTTCCATCAGATATATACCCAGAAATGGAATTCTGAATCATGTTATTTTTAATAATTTGAGGGACTCTATAATGGTTTCCATAGTGTCTGCATCAGTTTGCATTCCCATCAACCACATGGGTTCCATTTTCTCCACATCCTTGTCAACCTTTTATATCTCTTGTCATATTGATGACAGCCATTCTAACAAGTGTGAGGTGATATTTCATTGTGGTTTGGATTGAGTTTTCCTGATGATCAGTGATATTGAGTACCTTTTCATTTACCTTTTGGCTATTTGTATGTCTTCTTTGGAAAAAATGTTGAGTTCCTCTGCCTATTCTTTTTTTAAAGATTTTATTTATTCATGAGAGACACAGAAAGAAAGGCAGAGGGAAAAGCAGGCTCCCCGCAGGGAGCCCAACGTGGGACTCGATCCTGGGTCTCCAGGATCACACCCTGGGCCAAAGGCAGGCGCCAAACCACTGAGCCACCCGGCTGTCCCTCCTCTGCCTATTTTTTTTTTTTTAATTTTTATTTATTTATGGTAGTCACACACACACACAGAGAGAGAGAGAGAGAGAGAGAGGGAGGGAGGGAGGCAGAGACACAGGCAGAGGGAGAAGCAGGCTCCATGCACCGGGAGCCTGACGTGGGATTCGATCCCGGGTCTCCAGGATCGTGCCCTGGGCCAAAGGCAGGCGCCAAACCGCTGCGCCACCCAGGGATCCCTCCTCTGCCTATTTTTTAATCGGACTTTTTTGTTTGTTTTCTACAGGGTTGTAAGAGATTTTTATATTTTGGATATTAACCCCTTATCCATATATGATTTGCAAATATTTTTTTCCCACTATGTAAATTGCCTTTTCATTTTGTAGATAGTTTTCTTTACTGTGCAAGAATTTTCTAGTTTGATATATTTAGACTTTTTTATTTTTGCTTTTGCTGCCTTTGCTTTTAGGGTCAAATCTAAAAAATCATTACCAAGACCTATGTCAAAAAAGTTTCCTGGGGATCCCTGGGTGGCTCAGCGGTTTGGCGCCTGCCTTCAGCCCAGGCCGTGATCCTGGTAGTCCCGGGATGGAGTCCCGCGTCGGGCTCCCTGCATGGAGCCTGCTTTTCCCTCTGCCTGTGTCTCTGTCTCTCTATCATGAATAAATGAATAAATAAAAATTTTTAAAAATTTCCTTCCTTTGTTTTATTCTAAGAATTCTACAGTTTCAGGTCTTACATTCAAATCTGTAATCCATTTTGAGTTGATTTTTGTCTATGGGGTCAGATTGGAGTCCAGTTTCATTCTTTTGCATGCGGCTTTTCAGTTTTCTTGACACCATTTATTAAAGAGACTGCCCTTTATTATGTATTCTTAGCTTCTTTGTCATAAATTAATTGCTTGTGTACATGTAGGCTTGTTTTCGGGCTCTCTATTCTGTTCTATTGATATTTGTGTTTGCTTTTTAAGCCAATACGATACTGTTTTATTACTATAGCTTTGAAAGATATTTGAAATCAGGAAGTGTGGTGCCTTCAGCTTTGCTCCTTTTTTCCTCAAGAATGCTTTGGTTATTCAAAGGTCTTTTATAGTTCCAGACAATTTTTGGATTGTTTGTTCTATTTCTGTGAAAAAAATGTCATTGGAATTTTGATAGGGATTGCATTGAATCGGTAGATTGCTGTGTATAATATGTACATTTTAACAATATTAATTGTTCTAACCCATGTGCTTACAGTATCTTTTCATTTATTTGTGTCTTCTTCAATTTCTTTCATCAATGCTTTATAGATTTCAATATATAGATCTTTTCACCTCCTTAGTGAAATTTATTCTTGAGTATTTTTTCCTCTTTGATGTAGTTATAGATTGTTTTCTTAATCTTTGTTTCTTCCCCCTTAATCTTTGTTTCTGATAGTTCATTGTTAATGTATAGAATCACAACTAATTTTTGTGTATTCATTTTGTATTCAGTAACCTTAATGAATTCATTTATTAGTTCTAACAATTTGGAGGGGGGAAAGGGGAGGAGATTTTTCTATAGAAAATTACATAACTTGCTTACTCCTATTTCCTTCCATTCTTGAATCTAAGTTAGATGAATCTAAGCACACAGACAAATTATTCCAATTTTCTGGATTCTTTCTGCATCTTGCTTTTCTACTACTAGAATCCATTTTAGAATAAAGAAGAGCATATATCTATGTAAAATCTGGTCTTTCTAGGACCACGTTATTATTAGGGAAAGGGAGGGAAATATTTCTTTGCTCAGATATTCAGTCCTCTTATATCACCATGAATATAAATAAAATATGCCCAGACGTCTAGAGTCTCTCAAACTCTCGGGGCCTTATTATTTTACTTTCATTATAGACTATTCAAGGTAATCCCAGGGTCAGTCTTCTGAGAACTGAATGGAAGATGTTGAGATCTGCAAGACCCAACATGACTAGCAAGTCATTTTTAGGACTAAGTGCTAATTCCGCAGTCAAGTCAAAGAATAATGCTGCCCCTTCAGTCCTTCCTTTTATCACATTTGTTGCTAAGGGAAACACGTGTTTAGAATCAAGATTGCATGTCTAAGATATCTAGGATGATGTAGAAAAAGAAATTATAAAGTCATAAAGTTAAAAGCTCTTGCTCCCTACTCTCCACTCCCCATCTCCATCCTGCCCAACTACATAAACATTAAAATACTATCTAGACATACTTCATGGTGAGCCTTAAGAAGGTATGTTTCTATTGGCAACCAACTTCCTTAAACATCACTGCACACCGATCAGGAAAAAAAAGACCAGGATTGATGAAAACACAAAGGTAAGATTTGTTCTAGATGATTTATTCTTCTGTAATTTCTTCCAAGAGCCCCCAACCCTCAACACACAGACACACATACAGACACACACACATACCCCTTTTTCCCTTAAATAAATAATGAGCGTTGGAAGTCCTTTAACCTTTTTTTTTTTTTTCTTATAGACATCATTCTACAGGAAAATAGAGACCAGTGTATTCGGTAAGTTTATATAAGTTCTGAGAAAGGAGTCACTCTGGTGGAGTTTCAACCCTCACTGCACCAAGTTTCTTTATGGTGAGTATGACAAAGGGCAGG
Organism: Vulpes vulpes; assembly: GCF_048418805.1. NCBI lineage: Eukaryota > Metazoa > Chordata > Mammalia > Carnivora > Canidae > Vulpes > Vulpes vulpes. The sequence goes on from NC_132782.1 coordinate 40,605,474, forward strand.
CTGTGCTGCAAAACTGCCAGCCGTCTCTGTGTTCAAAAACCTTCTCTCACTCTTCTTGATTTGACATGAAATATTAAACACCAGTTACCAGCAAAAAGTTATTGAACACAGATGTCCACTATCACTTTCAAATTGCTAAAGTCAATTTGGGTTTATATATTTTCTTTGCTTTAGCATTCGCATGCAACACAAATGTTCTGTGACAGTAATGATTTCACAATATACCCTTTCAATTAGGGAAGCACATCGTATATGTGTTTTCATTTTTAAAATGCCTATGTTTTTCATTCAAAGGCTCTGTGTCCCCACTAAAAATGGGACCTCGGATCGAAAAATAAACAAAAAGAAAGAGCTCCACCTACTGATTCATTTTAAAAACTTTTTTTCTGCTCTCCTGTTGAATTGAAAATGCTCTTGGCACAACGGGGATTTTGTGTTTGTAGCTCAAACTGGTTAAAAAAAAAAAAAAAAGATACGGGAGTTGCCCCCACGGAAAGGAATAAACTAGAAAGGAACTCTGTCTCTGGAACTGAAAGAGCCTCCTACCCCCACATTTTCTGTGCCCCTCAGAAGCCCTAATTAATAAGTCTGCTTCAGGTTTAGTGGTCCCCAGGGATATGGGCTAACTGTGGCATTCCCTTTTCCTGGATTTAACAGAATCCCGACGGGTCACACATTTTGCTCCACTACAATAATTGTATTCATGTCATTGACTGTTTTTTTCCTTCTGAAGGACTTGGTGGGCCCTCTTTGAAAGGATTTACAGGGCCCCGTCTCCCACGGGTGAAACTGGAATTGTTTAGCACCTACCATACTACTCCCCTGGCTCAACCACTAGACTCAAGTGATTTCAAAGAGGAAGTGAAGAAAAACATCCACTGGGAACCTGAGGGTAATTTAAGGAGGCCAAGAGTAATTACTTGAGGAGGAACTGCTGTGCCAGCCTCCTGGGGGCAAGGGTTGAGAGAGGCAGCTGGAACGGTGGCTCTCTGTGATGTTTGCCAACTCTCACCCTGTTACCTCTGTCGCTGAGAAGCTTCCAGAACCATTTTTAATTCCTGCCTTGGAGCTTCTTTTGAGAAGGGTATGTTCCCATGAGTCTCCCATTCGTGTGCCAACTCAAGCAGCTTCCTGGGGACACAAACAGATATGACTTATTGGGGGAATATCCTGGCTGCTTTGAAGGGTCATAATGTTCTGGGTTTTAGGTACCCACTGCTTCCAGCTTGGACCGTGCTTCCTGTACTACAGAATTTCTCTTAAGATGAATAAACACCGACTGTATTCATCTCATATATTCGAGCAGTGGCTATAGAAAATATTACCAATGGGTAACAAGATGATATCTGGAAGCACACAATGGAGTAATTTAGATTAAAGTCTCCTACCTTTGAATCTGTCTGTTCAGTCATGCATTCCTATAGACATGATTAACTAACCATAAGACCCAGGAATTCAAAGTCTGAATAGAAAATGTCTATTCTTCCCCCAAATGAATCACACATCACCTATCACTGCAGAGTTGCCAAACTCTATGGTTTTCTTGTCAAACATAAATTCAATAGCTGACCACAGCAAGGGACAGAAATTTCTTATAAATCAAATGACTACATACATTAGAGGGAGATGCAGGGGACCCACTGCCACATTTCAGTCAATCAAAAATATATGTAATGAGTGTCTACTGTGGTCAAGGTACTGTGCTTGGTGTTGTGCGGGTATTTAATGAAATATAACCTGGCCCTAACCCTCAAGCAAGGAAACACCTACCTTACATTGCTGCTCTGAGGATTGTATGCAATTACCTAATACAGTGCCTGGCACATAGTGGGTAATAGGTAAATGGTCACTAATATCATTCCTAATAATATAATATTTAGGTAATATTTAATACATAAGTGGAAGAGATGTCACATGATGGCATGGTTATCAAATGGTTGATTCAGATGCTAATTGTGCTGAGATCAACAGAAAGGGGACTTCTAGAGTCTAAAGTGGGGAAGATAGTTTCACACAGATGATTTGAGCCCTAATGGTAATTTACCATTTTTGGAAGCTCATTCATGTCCAGGCAGTGGACATCATTGATTACAATTGACAATTTTATCTTTTTTTTTTTTTTTTTTACTTTCACAATGAAATGATGTATATATAATCACCCTCATTTTACAGGTGAGGAAATGAGGTTCTGGGAGGCTAAGTAACAAACTTCATGTCACAAAAGCCTGACGCTAATGCTTACAGTTTCTCTACTTACTCAAATGGTGGCTGTCAGAGAATTACAGACTGTTGGAGCTGGAAGGAAATGTAGAAACCATTCTGCCCTAATTGCTCACCTGGCAGATAAAGAAGCAGAGGTCCAGAGAAGAAAAGTGATTCACACAAGTTCACACACCTAACCAGTGACATTGCTGAAATTAGAAACTGAGGCTCTGATTCCAACTTGGTGTCATTTCCATTATTTTTTCCAAGTATTTTTCAATATTTATCCTAAGTCAATAGCACGTTTTATATACAAATATAAAAAAAATTATCCTAAGAGAAATCTTTGGTCTCCAAGTCAACTTTACAAACCTCCCTCTCTGCTGAGTAGGTACTTAATGATTTCCTGTTACTGAGAAATCACGCTTCACCTCACATTCTACACTACCCCATTCCACACACACACGCATGCACACACACACACACCCTCAAAATACACATACTCTGTTTTTATTCAGAAGAAATAATGCAGGCTGAGTTTATATGCACACTTGAGGCTTCTATTATTATTATTTTTATTATTTTTATTTTAGAGAAAGCATGAGAGGGAGGGAGAGGCAGAGGAGAGGGAGAGAGAGAATCCCAATCAGACTCCATGTTCAGCGAGACACAGGGCTCAATCTCCTGACCCTGAGATCATGACCTGAGCCGAAACCATTAGATGGACTCTAAGCCGACTGAGCCACCCTGGCACCCCTTGAGGCTCCTTCTTAAGCCCAGCCTTAATTGAACCATTCTGTCCTCAAACTCATCTTTCAGCAGGACTTGGAGCTAGTCTGTTTCCTGGGAACTGTATCATGTAGGACAAATATGGCAAATATCTACTAATTATAGGTGCTATGGTCTAAATATCTATGTTCCCCACCCCAAATTTGTGTTAAAATCCTAATGTCCAATGTCATGGTATTAGAAGGTGGGGCCTTTGGGAGGTAATTAGATCATGAGGATGGAAGTGTCTGGAATGGAATTTGTGCTGTACAAAAGAGGCTCCACAAAGCTCCATAGCCCCTTTCAGCACATGATGACACATGTGCTATGACCCAGAAAGAGGGTCCTCACCAGAAGGCAACCATACTGGTGCCTTGATTTTGGTCTTCCCAGCCTCCATAAAGAACTGTGAGTGATAAGTTACTGTTGTTATAAGTTAGTCTGTCATGTTATAGCAGGCTGGATGGAGTGAGAAAATAGATATTAATAATTGATTACAGGATACTTTCTTTTTTGGTTCATGGGGTGGTTCCAAGATTGATCACACTGCCTATCAATCAGAGTGTTAGTGCTATCCCTGATTGCAGGTTCGTCTTGGTCTGATATGATCATGCTGCTTTGTATCCCTCTTTTATTTTCTGTTACAGTGCTCTACTGATTTCTAGAGTTGACCCAAACATCAAATCAAAAGAAACATATGACACTGCAGTAAGCAGACTCTTTTAATATTGGTAAATACAACAAAAACTCATAATTGCTCTTTCACTTCACTAATTCAATTCTTTTTTTTTTCTTTTTTGAGAGTTCAGTTGTTTATCATAAAGTGAATACTTGTGTAACTGTCACCAGGACCATGAAATAAAATACTGTCAGTGCCTGGGAGACCCCCTTGTGCACCCTCTTTCAATCATTCCCTCTCTCACACAATTACCAATACTTTGAAGGTCCTGATACTAATTTCCTTCTTTTTCTTGATACTACCAAAATATGCATTGTTAAGAACTCTGGTTTGTGCTATTTTTAAACTTCATTTAAATTGAATCATACACAGTGTGTATATATAAATATAAAAATTATGTATTCCTTTATATATAATACACACATGCATATGTTACAAGTATGTATACATGTGTATGTATAATATATAAAGGAATAAATGATTTGTAATATATTATTAACTAATAATACATTATTAATACAATTTTTTTTTCCTAGCCTCTTTTACTCAACATTACATCCATTCATTCATGGTTATGCCACAGGTTATTTAGCCATATCGTTGAACGACATTTTATCCAGTCTTGACTATGGTAATAATGAACATCATGCTATGAACACTCTTGTACATGTCTTCTGGGACATATGTTCTTCATTATCTTGAGTATATATCAAAGAGCAAAATTACAGGACCATAAAATATGGTAACTCTAGTAGATATATTTTTCCAAGGTAGTTGTAGTACCATCCAATACTTGTATGTGAGAATTCCCTTTGCCCCCTAATATTTATTATTATTATTATCATCATTTAAAATCTAACCATTCTTTAGTTTTAATTTGTGTTTTCCTAACTACTAATGAAGTTGAATATCTTTTCATATATCCCATATGTGATGGATACTTGCTATCATTGTGTGTGTACATGTAGTGACTTTTCAGTTCTCTTGTCCTTTTTTTTCCTATTAGGATGTCTGCTTCTTCCTTATTTTTGTGAGAGTTCTTTATATAATCTGGAAAAAAGGTCTTTACTAGTAATAAGTGTTGAAAGCATCTTTTCCTCTTGATTTTTTAAACTGTCTTAATGGTATATTTTGATGAATAGAAAAGTTCAATTTTAATATATAACCTCCATTTATCAATATTTTCCTTATGTTAGTACTTTTCCTTCTTATTTAAGAAACGTTCACCTATAGGGGCACCTTGGCGGCTCAGTCATTTGGGTGTCGGACTCTTGGTTTTGTCTTGGGTCGTGGTCTCAGGGTCGTGGGATCAAGCCCTGCATTAGGAGGCACTTAAGGATTTTCTCTCTCCCTCTCCCTCTCCTTCTCCTCCTCTGTATGCTTGCTTGCTCTCTCTCTCTAAAAGAAAAAAAAGAAATTTTCACCTATTACATATTATAAATTTATTCTCCTATATTATCTTCTACATGTTTTATTTTACTACCTTTTACATTTAAATCTATAATATATATGGAATTCATCGATGTTTATATATAATGTGAAGGAAGGCTAAGTTACTTTTGTTTTTTTCTATACATATAGCCAATTTTACAATATCATTTGCTAAGACCATATTCCCCACCTGGTGTACATCACATGTCCATATATACACCAGTCTGTTGACGAGCTCTTGATCCTATCCATTCGATCTACTTACATCTTTATAAACTAATACCATGCTTTCTTGATTACTGTAGCTTTGTAAGTTTGACATACAGTAGAGCAATAACCAGCATTTATGGTCATTTACAGAGCAGATGACTGTAGAAAATGCACAAAAGGAACATTAGAAGAAAGTTGAAATTTAGTAGATGCTTGAGCATCCAGAGCTTAGTCCTTGGACCACTTCTCTTTTCTGCCTCCTCTTACTAAGTCATCCCATGTAGTCTCATGGTTTCCAATACCTGTATGCTAATGGATCAAAACTCTCTGCCTCCAGCCTGCACTTTCTCCCTAAATTCTGAATCTAACTTTCCAACATCCTACTTAACACTTCCACTTGAAACTATAATCGCATCTCAAATTTAACATGCCCAACGCTGACCTCCTGACATCTGCCTCTCCACATTAAAGTTGTGGCTCCTTCTGTTGTCATTCTCATCTCAGTTAAATAATAATTCAATTCCTTCATACATGTTGACAATGTTTTGTCTTCTCTCTCTTTCTCACTTGTGACATCCATTGCATGAGGAAATTCACTTCATCCTTCATGAAATTATATCCAAAATTAATAACTTCTTCCCACTCCACTCTTGACATCCTAGACACCATCTTCCCTTTCCCCGATTGTTGCAATAGTCCCAGTCCCTCAGCCTCTCTGCTTCTGCCCCTAGTTCTCTGTAATTTATCTTCTACCCAGAAAGCATAGTTATTTTCTTATTATTCCCCTTTTCAAAAGCAGTTCAATAGATTTCCACATTACTCAATGTAAAAACCAAAATACTATGTTGAACAACCACCTAGGTGATCTGGATCCCTGATATCTCTCAGATTTCATCTTTTATTATTTTTCCCTTCATTCTCTTTGTTCCAGTTACCTTGATCTGAAACATGCCAGGCATGCCCTCTCTTTAATGCTTTCACATGAACTATTCTCTCTGCCTGGAATATTATTGGTTGTCTCATTGCACATAGCCACATACTTGAATTTCTCATTTCTTTTAGTTCTTCACTTTTAGATTGCCAGTGGAGAGTTACCTTCTCAGTGAGATCATCCCTGGACATCTTATCTAAAATTTCACAGTCTGACATCATTTCATGTTGTCTTCCCATACTTTTTTTTTTCTTAGCCCTTAGAATGATTTAATATGCTCTCTAAAATAATGCATTTTACTTACTTATATTGCTTAATGTGTGTCTCTTTGAAGCCATGTGATTCAAAGCCCAACTGGAGGAATTAGCCTTAAAAACGAATAATAGCAACATAGCTGTTATAACAGGTTAGGGAGATAGGATAAGTGCCCACATTAGTGGAGTCCATAATCTACTTCATTGATGGTGCTCCTGACTACCTGCATATTGTTGCCAAAAGGCTTGACTAGGCAGATTTTTTGGAACTATGTTTTGAAAATTTCTATATGATTGATCAGTTTTGTGTTTTACAATAATAATTGAACACTTTGTCTATTGAACATGGTTGGAAATAGGGCACATGGAGAAGTGGAATGGGACCAAGAAGAGAGAAATATGCATATCCAAATTCAATGTATTTGTATTTATTTGAGCTTAAAAATTCTTGTCAGTTTAAGAAGTAGCTGGACGTTATGTCTGTAGTTTAGCTGTGATTTTGTCAACTCAAATCCTTTGGCCCTTTGAAAGGATCAGTAGTTAGTTAACTCCAGGATCACTTGCAGTAAATAGCAGTTACAGGCTTATAAGAAAATATAAATACTATCCAAATGCTTCCACTTTCATATAGTCACACAATAAGTGAAGTGATTTCCTAGATGAACAGACATTTAGATTTCAAAGACTATATTTGTTATGAGTTAAATTGCATCCCTCCAAAGAATCTTCAAAGTACCCGGTACGTATGAACATGACTTTATTTGAAAACGGAGTCTTGGCAGATGAGCAACATTCGTTGGGGTTATTGGGGTAGACCCTAATTCAATATGACTAGTTCCTTTATAAAATGGAAATCTGAGCAGAAGCAGACACACACACACACAGGGAAAACCATGTGAAGATAATGACAGAGATCAGGGTGTTGCTTCTACAAGCCAAGGAATGTCAAAGATTGCCAGCCGACCACCAGAGTCTAGGCAAGATGATTGGGACAGATTTTTTTTCCTCATAGCCCTCAGAAAGAGCCAACCTTGCTGGCCTCTTGATCTCAGACTTCAATCTACCAGAACTGTGAGACAATGTTTTTGTTTAAGCCACAGTTTGTGATACTTCATTATGTCATCCCTAGGAAACTAAGACAGTCCTATTCTTTTAAAAACAACTATCATCAAGACAGTGTGGTACTGGCACAAAAACAGACACATAGATCGATGGAACAGAATAGAGAACCCAGAAGTGGACCCTGAACTTTATGGTCAACTAATATTCGATAAAGGAGGAAAGACTATCCCCTGGAAGAAAGACAGTCTCTTCAATCAATGGTGCTGGGAAAATTGGACATCCACATGCAGAAGAATGAAACTGGACCACTCTCTTGCACCATACACAAAGATAAACTCAAAATGGATGAAAGATCTAAATGTGAGACAAGATTCCATCAAAATCCTAGAGGAGAACACAGGCAACACCCTTTTTGAACTTGGCCACAGTAACTTCTTGCAAGATACATCCACAAAGGCAAAAGAAACAAAAGCAAAAATGAACTATTGGGACTTCATCAAGATAAGAAGCTTTTGCACAGCAAAGGATACAGTCAACAAAACTAAAAGACAACCTACAGAATGGGAGAAGATATTTGCAAATGACATATCAGATAAAGGGCTAGTTTCCAAGATCTATAAAGAACTTATTAAACTCAACACCAAAGAAACAAACAATCCAATCATGAAATGGGCAAAAGACATGAAGAGAAATCTCACAGAGGAAGACATGGACATGGCCAACATGCACATGAGAAAATGCTCTGCATCACTTGCCATCAGGGAAATACAAATCCAAACCACAATTAGATCCCACCTCACAGCAGTGAGAATGGGGAAAATTAACAAGGCAGGAAACCACAAATGTTGGAGAGGATGCGGAGAAAAGGGAACCCTCTTACACTGTTGGTGGGAATGTGAACTGGTGCAGCCACTCTGGAAACCTGTGTGGAGGTTCCTCAAAGAGTTAAAAGTAGATCTGCCCTACGACCCAGCAGTTGCACTGTTGGGGATTTACCCCAAAGACTCAGATGCAATGAAACGCCGGGACACCTGCACCCCGATGTTTCTAGCAGCAATGTCCACAATAGCCAGACTGTGGAAGGAGCCTCGGTGTCCATCGAAAGATGATGGATAAAGAAGATGTGGTCTATGTATCCAATGGAATATTACTCAGCCATTAGAAACGACAAATACCCACCATTTGCGTCAACATGGATGGAACTGGAGGGTATTATGCTGAGTGCAGTAAGTCAATCGGAAAAGGACAGTGTATGTTCTCATTCATTTGGGGAATATAAATAATAGTGAAAGGGAATGTAAGGGAAGGGAGATGAAATGTGTGGGAAAAATCAGGAAGGGAGACAGAACATAAAGACTCCTAACTCTGGGAAACGAACTAGGGGTGGTGGAAGGGGAGGAGGGCGGGGGGTGGGGGGGAATGGGTGACGGGCACTGAGGGGGACACTTGACGGGATGAGCACTGGGTGTTTTTCTGTATGTTGGTAAATTGAACACCATTAAAAATTAATTTATAAAAAAAAAAACAAAAACAAAGTGTCCTGAAAAAAAATAAAATAAATAAAAACAACTAGCGTATAAATAAGATTCAACTTGTGACCACAAGAATTTAAATCTAGTAAGATTTCTAAGGCTGATAAGTCATTTTAATAAACTTTCCAATTTAGAACAATTTTAGACTTAAAAATTATTATTGATTAAAGTGTACACTTTTACTCAGATTTCCTTAGTTTTTACCTAGTGTCCCATCCCATCCAGGATACCATGTGACATTTAGTTGTCATGTTTCCTTATGCTTCTTTTGCTTGTGACAATCTCTGAGTTTCCTTGATTTTGACGACTGTGATCATTTTTTAGGAAGACCGGTCAGTGTTTTGTGAAACATCCCTCTATTGGCATTTGGCTGATGTTCTCCTCATGATTAGACCAGGATGGCAAGTTTTGGGAAAGATTAAAGAAGTAAGGTATTGTTTTCATCACATCATACCACCAACATGACATCACTGCTGATGTTAACCTTGATCATCTAGCTGAAGTGGTATTTATAAGATTTCTCTGTAAAGTTTTTTTTTTTACCCCCCCCCCCTCCGCCCGCCACACACACACGATATCTTTGGAAAGAATTCACTATGCACAACCAATACTTAAGTAATGGGGAGTAATGTTCCACCTCCTTTGGGGCAGAGTTTCTGCATAAATTATTTGGATTATTTTTATTTATTTATTTATTTTTTGCAAAGGAGAGTTGTCTCTTTCTTCTCTCCAGTCTGTGTTGTAATTATCTGGGACAGGTATTTCAATACCCTGCACATAGAAGGTAACTTAAAATTTTTACTATATAATTTATCTTAAAAACAAAGCAAAACAGTATTAGCACATTATCTATAACAAAGCAAGGATCCTGGTCCAGATAAATAGAAATAATAATATATACTTTTTAAAGGTTTCCTCTAATCATATGGTCTTAATTTTTCTCCATTAAAGCATGTATTCTCAATTACCAAGAGCATGAAAATTTGTTCCCAATTACAAAGAAAATTTATTATTGGATCACAAGATGTTTTAACTTCTTCCATTGTCACATGGAGGAATTTATGCCCTTGTTTATGATACTGACCCAATACTGCCCTTTCTTCACGTTTATCTTCCTCCTGAGGTGGAATACAGGATAGAAAAGGAGAAAGCTGTGAGTTTCCCCAAAACAGCAGACTTTTTCACTAACCATAGAGTGTACCTAAGTCCAGACATTCCAGATTTTGCATTTCAAAATATGGAGATCCACTCTTCATCTCCTTTTTCAGATAAAACTAATAAAGTGATGTTATGGAAAAACTCATGCTTCAAGGACCCCAGTAGAGTATACCTAACGCATTAATGTTATTAATTCAGCAAATATTTATGGAAGGCTGGCCTTAAGCAAGGCACTATCTTTGGTTGTGAGGAGAGAGCAATGAGAACATATAGTTAGGTCTCTGTTTTGATGTAGTTTTAAACGTGAGGGAGAAGACCAGCGTTGAGTAAGAATTAAAAGTTTGCTAGGTCACATGAAGAAATTCAGGATACTGTGAAGGTATAAAGCATGATCAGTTAATGGGTGATGGACTAGTTAATTTATTGCAGAAAAACAGAAGGTTTCTTTGAGAAAATTATATTTGAGCTCATTTCGGCAGCATGCATAGGAGTCAGGTAAGCATTGGGAGTCAAGTTGGGGATGATTATCACATTAAGTGAGATAGTCCTACTTTGTGAGAGCGTTAGGTTTCTCCTAATGCTTTACCAGAGACAAAGAAACTTTAGAAAAGATCTCAAAAAAGGCTCACCCTAGAGTTCAGAATATTTTTGGAAAGCCAGTTGAAAACTCCTTACCCTGGACATTTATTATAAATAGTTAGGGACAACTCATCCTGGTGTCTTCTCTCCAAAAAACTCCATGGAAATAGCAACAGTACAATAATACATCCATAATAATGATTTACAATAGCCAGGCTCTTCTCATGCAAATGGTAAAATTGTGCGGTTGTCAGGAAGTTCGCTACAAAGGCAGAAAAAAATCTGAGGCAGCAGTTTCCCCAAATGTGGTGACAGCCTAGTCATAAAAGAATATACTACCTTATTGTTATGAATATATTAATCATTCCAGTGGTTTACTGTGAATATTTTTTACCGTTTACAAGAAAACATCTGTTAGAACTAGATGAATGATTAGCTGCAAAGTATATAGCAATTTTATTTTTAAGGATTGCTTTCTAAAGTACTCCCATTTCACCGTTCACTTCATTCAGGTGCATGTATAAAGATATAGGAGGTCATTTCCAGAATTTTCTGGGTCAGTAGAAGCAAATTCTTGAAGAGGCTCATAAGATAAAGCTTTTGCTTCTCTCAGAATTTGAGTACTTCTTTGAGATCACTCCATCCCACTTTCAAAGAGTTCTATCCCCACTCCCTGGCCACTTTCTAGGACTATCTTCAAGGTTAATGTTTAAGTGTTAATTAAGCCTAGCCATCTCTTAAGAGATAACTAAGTAAACAGGCTAGCCTTGATAACAAGGTTTCTAAGACTGGACATAAAGGAATGTTAATGCATCTTTCATAATGGAAGCAATATGTTTATAATCTTAGACTTAAAGTAACTATGGTTACAAAGCCTTGTGCTGCCTCACCTTTACTTCATTCCTTTCACTGCGGATCCACCTCTGTCATCAGGGGAGAGTCTCCTTGGCTAATGGCACTCAGTTTGTCACCATGAGAATACAAAGATTAAATACCTTCTGAATAGAGAGCACAATTTTTTTTTTTATCTGCTTCAGAAGCGTCTTTTCAAAAAGGAAGACTTGGTCAACAAAGAAAGAAGTGTTCTCAGTTTAAACCAACTCTCAAAATAAAAAACATTGGCTTTCTATTGTACCTGAAGTGCTTTGTTATCAATGATTACCTAGCAAGTACAACGTCTTTAAACCCATAGTCCTGATGTTGACTAAGTGCTTCAAAAAAGAATTTCTGAAGATACTTAGGGTGAAAGGGTCAAAAAAAGAAGATATTATCAGGATATAATTTAGAATACTGGATTTAGGATGAATTGCTACAGACATCTTCTCAAAGAGCGTTAAGGAAATAGGAAATTGCTCAGACCATAACATTAGAAACAAAGCATTAAAAACAAAATGTATATATAATCTATTTTATAAAACAATACAAAATGTATAAAGATGAAAGGAAGTACATGAAAACATAAATGGTGGTTATTTCAGGGGTTAGATTATAGGTGATTTGCCTCAATAAATATATATTCTTTAAATAATCATGAGAGAAATAGTAAGTTTTACATAGTAATCTATTTTAAACAACTACAGCTTTGGCAATTATGAAAAATACTCACTTAATTTGAGACACTTTCAGAAGAGATTGGCAAATGATATCAGGAGCTGGGAAAGCACTGACAATTTTCCACCTGGAGAAAAAAGGAGTAATGAAACATGAAGACTGGCTCTAACCATTTGTAAGGCTCCTCAGGTAGAGGAGTATCAAGACTAGAAGTTTTATGGAGTCAGCACTTGTCTTAATTTAAGAAAGACCTTTCTAGCAATCAGAGAAGCAATTGATATTCAAAAAGAAGTTGGATGGATATCAGACATACAGTTATAGCATTGATGTTGAGTGAGGACTAAGACTACGGGATTCTTAAAGTCCTTTCAACACTTGGAGTCAATTACTTTAAACATTGCTAACATATTTGCCCAACACTCTAGGGGTCAGAAGTCTTAGTTTTTCTTTTCCTCTTTTCTTCTCCCTACCTCACTCTCACTTTCCTTCCATATTGACAAAAAATGCTGGATTGTCCAAGGACTCACTGGGGCAAATTGCCCTTGGAAACAATGCTAAAGGAACAGTCAATTTCTTGTGATAACACTTCTGATTTTAATAGACTCAGAAATTACATAATATAGTGACTTGTCTAATTTACCACGATGTATCAATAATGTACCATAAATAGTAGGGTGGAGTTTCCTTGTCTTGGGGTTTGCAGGGCTTAAGAAAAATCACAAAGGATAAGATGGGCTCAGATTTCTACAACTCATCTCATTTATACATGACCCATATTATCCATTCTTATCTCCACTTCATCAATTTCCATACCATCTTACTCAAATATGGCCCAAGGGATTCTGTGACCAAGCTTACCAGACATATCAGTCTCCTATTCAGGCTGTCCCTTGTGCAATCCCTAATGAGTGTGACATCCTCACCTCTCTTTGGCTTTAGCTTGGCAGGAAATATTTTTGTAATATCATTCTTTTAGGAACCAAACAGTATTAGAAATTTTGTTCCAAATACCAATAGCCATTTTTCTGCTAGTAAAAATAGCAGAATATATATATTTAGAATCCTGGGCAATTTAGATATTTAGGAAACTTATTCAACTCAAAGGCATAAATACTAGAGGATTGATTTAGCCCTTTGGATGTGTTTCCTTGATATATAATAAAAGTGTGATTTTTTTTTTTTACTTTTACTCTGGAATATAAAGATATGCCATAGAATGGAAAACTGTAATTCTTAATTATCTATTTTCTGAGAAAACCTCTAGTTTCAAATATATTGTGTTCAACTTTCCATGGCCACTTCCCATATCTTGATTTTTTATTTGGGAAGTACTGTCCTATACAAGACAGTATTTATAAGAGACTGCAGACTCGCTCTCTACAAGTGTATAAGGGCAAATGCAGACTTTCTCTCTACAAGAGTAACTACCAGAAGAGCTATTGCAGGAGTATTAGGAGAACTAATATACGCACCTCTTAGTCCAGATTTCTGCACTAGGTTAGAATGTGTTGTTATTATTATTGTCAATGGTATTGCTATTAAGAGATTTAGACTAAACAGTCCAGGTTCCACTTAAATTTAATGAGAATCTATATGGTGCAGGTATTGCACTCCATTTTTTTTTAATCTTCTTGGTAGCTTTGAATCTTCACTTCACTTTGTCCTCTGTTCAGATGAAGGATGGCCTAGATGGGTGAAGTGTATTAAGAAAGACACTTGGGATGAGCACTGGGTATTATCTAAATAATGAATCACGAAATTCTCTTCCTGAAACCAATATTACACTATATGTTAACTAACTAGAATTTAAATAAAAACATGAAACCAAAATAAATAAATAAATAAATAAATAAATAAATAAATAAATAAAAAATAAAATTCATTACTAGGATAAAATAAACAAATAATATAAAATATTAGGTATTTTGCTTGAATCACACAGCTATTCCCTCTTGGGACAGACATGTTAAACCACTGTCTAAGATACTCAGTTGGTACAGGACACACATGACATTCAAAGTCATGTTTCTGCAAAATTCTCCATCCTGCTGTGAAGAAGAATGTTTTGAAATATTAAGAAACATATCTCAATAGTGATAAGTTCCCAAACCTCTGATTGTTTATGATGTATTGGCCTTTACATGATGTACCTCATCATTAATCATTATCAGTAGAGGTCCTTCCTTTGTTAACCATTAAATCCTATGAATGAATTATATTTCAAGTAATTCTATTAGTAAAAAAGGGAACAAAAACATTGATAAAATGGAAGTCCAGAAATGGAGACAGAAAATATTGGCCAAGAAAGAAGAAAGAACAGGTGTTTGCCCTTATCCCACACTTCTTCAGACTAGAATATGGAGGAGCAACACTCTTGTTTTTGTGGAAATGTGCTAAAGAAAACAGAAAAATCTAGCCAAGTTGTGCAGTGAATCTCATGAATATATAGAGAAGTGTTTACATGTCTTGAATTGAGAATGGAATTCTAGTCCCCTTAGACTGTGAGCCAGATTTTAGAAGGCCAGTATAAGCCCACTTGCATTGTCTAATCATTCTCTCTTCTGGGAACATTCTAATTTAGCTAAAACCAGGATTTGGACTTGGCCTAGCTATAAATTAAAAGAATACTACATGGCTATGCAGTTCTGCTCAAGAGTTTATTTGCTCTTACATTAAAAAATAACTCAAGTCACTCTCAATGGATTCATTAAAAATCTGATTTCTCCACTTTATAGCTATTTTGCCTGGCAGATGGGATCTGGTTTTTTCCTTATGCTGCATTTTTTTGAACTAAGTATATATGGTGGGATAGCAGTATACTCTCCCGCCAACAAAAAAGCCACATGCATATTTCAATAAAATCACATTATTTGGCATCTACTGTCCACATATGTTCATTTGGCTATTGCTAGTCCAAGCCAATTATAGCCACAAGGGAAATGAGTGTTTGAAATTTAAACAAGGAGCTCTAAATTTTGTAAGAGAGAAGAGGCCTCCTGACAGGTAGATCAGTCTCTAATTCATTTTTAATGCTGTTGACAATTCCATAAATCATTGTTTCTCTCCATTATGTGCCAGCTTCTGTGCTGTGGAAGTTGGAAAAGAAAACTTCTCTATCCTTTTGGGTGGGGGTTTGGGCAAGGTAAAACTCTTTGAATGATCTTTTACGGATGAATAATTCATTGAGTAGAGAATAAAAGGGATTTCAAACAGAGGGAATGGTATGGAGGTGTGGTAAGTTCAGGGGTAAGGAATTCTTCGATGTGGCTAGAAGGCATATGGTGGAATGGATGTAGAAACGTAAGTGAGAAAGGTATGGTAGAGATGATGGATTGCCTAGTGCAAAGAGCCATCATCAAAAGTTTTTAAATGAAGAATGTAAGCTCTATCCCTGTGAGTCCTGAAAAAAGAGTATTATATTCCCACAAACGTGAAAAGAAAACCTAATGTCCTTGTCACAGCAAAGAATGTCTGTAACAAATGTCTGAAGTTAGGTGGACAGATAAATGGGGGCAAAAGTCACCTGGAAATACTGTTGCAAGCAAAGAACCAAAGAATCCAATATCTTAGATTACTCAAAGACTTTTTTTTAATTGTGATTTTTAAGAATCTGATTGAGAACCCGGGGAGAACAAGCTACAGGTGAAATTTGTGTAAATATTTTTTGTATAAAGTCAAGGTCAGGGACACCTGGGTGGCTCAGGAATTGAGCGTCTGCTTTTGGCTTAGGGCATGATCCCGGGCTCTTGGGATTGAGTCCCACAATGGGCTCCCTGCAGGGAGCCTGCTTTCCCTCTGCTTGTGTCTCTGCCTCTCTCTCTGTGTCTCTCATGAATAAATAAATAAAATCTTTAAAAAAAAGTCAAGGTCACCCAGAGATACCACTTGTTTATTAATTTGTTATGTACATGTCAAAAAAAGAATACACACATGCATTTTGATACAGCAAAATAATGGTGGTTGAAAATGTGACTGATTCCATGTGTCCAAATCAGCATCTGGAAAATGAATGCAACCTTATTTGAATTTACTAAATTTTAATTACTTCTAACATTTTCAGAGATAGATTTTCAGTCTATATGGTAGTATTTTAGAATGCTTGCATAGCATAGTCCAGAGCTTGGCCCCCAGAATCAGGCAAACCTGAACTCTGTCCCACTTAGGAGCCATAGGACCTCTGCAAGTTATCTGATTGCTTTAGGTATCAACTTTTTCAACTGTTAAAAAGAAAAATCAGATGCAAACTCATATCTACCAAGTAATTATTTTGACGATTAATTAAATTGTTTGAAAAGTGCTTATTACAATGTCTGGTGTATATTAAGAAAGTGATAAATGTCATTAACCAATTATATAATTATTTTCATTACTCAAAGATAAACGCACACAATCAGTTTGAGAAAAAACATCTGTTAAAAATACTTTATCTACACACTGAGCCAGTTGATTCAGTGCATTTTGCGTGATTAAATAATGATGTAAAGGATAATAACATATATATAATACTTTAGTGTCTAAGAAGTATTCCCTCATGAACAAATAATTTGGCACCAATCCTGTGAGTTACAAAAGATAAAATATTCTTATTGCTTACAAAGAAGAAAAAAAAAGAAATCAGGATGAAACAACTAAGAGAAAAATACCTATAAATGCAAGAACTGACAAAGCAAAAAAAAAAAAAAAAAAGAGAGAGAGAGAGAGAGAGAGAGAGAAAGGAAAGCCTTTGAAAAGATTAAGTTGTCACAGTAAATACTTACGAATAATCAGAGTGGAAAAGATATCATATCAACCAGTGAACTGACGTTGTCAAATCGAATGATGGGGAGCTAACAAATATCAGACATATTTAACCTTTTATTTTTTTATAACTAGCTACTGATTTCTCAAGTTTAAACAATTCATTCCAAAAGTAATATTTCAGTTACGCTTATGACTCTTCACATACATCATCACAAAATATCATAAAAACATTTATTTAAAATAAGCATGATTTTTATGATACATAAGTTGGTTTAAAAAAGTACATGATTGAATATAGTTTTAGGTTCCCTATTTTTTAAAAGTTACACATTTAGAGACTGAAATACAGCCACCATATTTACCTATTATTTAAATTATTGATCCATAAGTTATAATATAGACCTTCAAGTGACAGTTCTCAAACTCTATGATCATGTGGTGAAAGCATAAAGAAGGGTTCCATCATTTAGTTGAATATGGCCAGTCATTTCCAAGTTTTCACATTTGATTGGATTTTCTTTTTAACATTTTGATCACTAAAAATTCTCTTTTAAAAAATTGATGTTCAAGAATTTTTGGCTCTGACAAAGTGAATGTCCAAGTTTCATAAAATATGTATTGATAGAATTTCTTGGAAAGGTGATTGTGCCTAAATTGAACAGTTAATAAATTTTTGTGGTTATATATTCATGTTTAAGATTTTTGTTTTATGTACCTATAATAGAGTTATGGTTTTCTAAGCAGTATTGATTCCAACTCATGTAATATGATTAAATAATGCAATAATTCAAATTCTACTTTGAATAGTATGATACTCAGTTGTTCTGCTTCCTGGTCAAAGTTGGTTTGCAAAAGTTCCATTGCTTTAGAAGTACATACATATTCAGATCATTTTTATTGAATTATTTAAATTTCTCTGAATTCCTGAGTAAGTAAATACAAGGCAGTATACTTGGTTAGTTAAATTTTTACAGAAGAGATGCATTGGTATCTCTGGGGTTTCTATCCCGATTGTCTCGCACCATGGGGGAGAAAACGTTAATGCAACTTTTCCTTATGGGTACAAGTGTGTGTATTAACCAAAAATATTTCTTAGAAGTTTCTTTGACATGTATAAGATTAACTTAAATGAAGTATTCATGTATATGTGGCTTAAATCTAGGAATTATACTTATCGTTCATTACAGAGATTGGTACCAATGACAAAATAAGATAACTTAAAATTTGTAGACTAAACAGCCTTTCAAAATATAAAATTTGAATAATATATGCTGAAGAAGATATAAAAACCTTTAAAATTCATATTATTTTTCTTGAAGTGCAGTGAAATCATTAGTACCTCTGATTGGCTTCAATTCCTTATATGTGTATTTAACTATTGCTCCCAGATAAAATGTGAATAACCAAAAAAAGGAAGACACTGCAAGTTTGGAAGTTCTGTGATACTACAGTGAAGATTCAAAGGGATCTGTCAAGCAAAGTTCACTGACCCTTCCAGCCAAAAGAATTTCTCACATGTCTCAGAAAAGGCAACCATCAGAAAGCAAAAGATGAAAAACAAAACAAAGACTTTCTTTGAGCCTCAGTTTCCTTGCCTGTAAAACTAAAAGACTAGAGGAGCTTTAAGCTATTTTCCAATTCTGTCCTTCTATGATTCCAAGTAATGAAAGATCCTCTACTCTGTTTTAGTGTTGCTGCCTTGTTTTGGTTGCTTTTCTGTAACATAGGTAGGTAATGGCATCTCCAAGTATGAATAGAGGGTTATTTTATTTAGCCTGATCCCATGTGACCTGATTCATACTACTATTTATTAGTTTTAAAATTTATATATATGTATATATATATATGTATTTTGACATACATATATATATATATATACATACATATATATATATATATATCAAAGTCACGTAGTACTGGAGGTTTTTGTTAGTGAGAAAGATGATTTTTCTGAATATTACACTGTGTACATTCATTTGTAATAATCTGGGATTTTAAGTAGAATTTTAACCAAAAATGTCTTAAATATGTAATCCAAAAGGAAATTTTCCATAACCTTTTACCAACAATATAAATAGGTCTGTGTGTATGTGTATATCCGTGTGTGTGTGCATGTAGAACTGGAGATAATTTATGTTAAGCACTTAATAAATGATATAAGGATCATTAGCAAATAATACTTAGATCATAATAACTCTAGTATTATTAGAATTTACACACTTCAATTATGACATGACAACAACTCATGTAACCATTTAGTAATTCTCAAAAAGAAATTATATTCATTCCAGTGCACTACTAAACATTCTCTTTGGAATTTTTAAATCATTTAAATAATCCCCAGGGGTTATTCAAAATATGGTATGTAAAACTACTATAAAATGCCCAGATGTTAGTAAAACTTTGGTCTTTTATTTTCTAATACATATTCCTATAAAAATTTTATAATATTTCATTTAAAAAATACAATTTATTTCACATCTTCCTAATTGTCCTTAATGTTTAAAAAAGTATTTACTCAATTTCTCATATTAATCAGACAAGCAAGAAAGGAAGACCTCTGTAAAAGAGCTTTATCAACATTTTACTTTGCATTTCCAAAGCTCCATTTTGAGAAATATTTGTTGGCTCACAGAAAATCCATGGGAAACTATAAAGTAATATAGGCCTTGCTCAGAATTCTCTCAGGCAATTACTAGAAACACCATAAAAATGTGTGATCAGGGTATCTAGACCAAGGATGTTTCTAAGGGATCTCTCGATTATATATTTATTCCCATTTTTCATAAATGGTCTTCTTTGGAACACTAGTTTTTCAAAACACTCCTGAAGAAAGGAATTCCTAGTTAAACAATTTGGAATTCTTTGCATAATCTTTCTACTGAAATCTCACAAGTCATGACAAGATATTAGAATTCCTAACAAGTATTGTATTAGAGTCTACTATTTATTTCTGTTTAAGAAATTAGACACCTAGAATTTCTTAGCTGATGGGGCTGTTTTTCACTCTAACATGCCAGCAGTTCTCTCTCTTGCCCCCTTTCTCCTTGCTAAATGCTATGAATCTGCATCCCATGGAACACTCACTGGGACATGCTGCTGGCGGCCTCAAGGCTTTGGGAGCCTTTCCACCATCGCTTTGGTACTATGACCACCTCAAGGCCAGAGTGCAGTCCAGGGAGCAGGTATAGAAAAAGGGTACAAAATCTCAGAAATTCATGAGGGTTGTTCAAAATGGAATTACAAGTTTGATTAATATTTCATCGAGCCAAATGAATTTGCTGACTGTGTCATTTTTTTTCTTCAGTATGTTTAGAAATACAATATAGTGGATGAGCTACAACTGTGATAGACATCATGAAAAATGATTGGTCTTCTTGTCACGGGATCTCTCAGAAACGTATGATTGCTTATTTATTTATTTATTTATTTATATTTATTTATTTTTATTTATTTATTTAGTATGATTGTTTAAATGCGAAAAATGCCTTAACTTCAGAATGCCCTGCAAATAAGAAGAAACTTACAAGAAGTATACTTTGAAATAATCAAAATGTTTACAGAATATGAAGATTTTCCTAAGGACAGGCAGTACATGAGTTAAGTCATTTAAGGAGACCAACAGCTTGCACTGAGAACACTACAGGTTACTCAGTTGGCATCAGTGACGTCTTCCTATGTTAAAAGAAATAATCCTTGATGATTCTAGCAAAGCAATGTGAATGTACTTAATGCCACTGAAGCTTAAAAATCATATAGACGGTAAATTTTACACTGTATGTCTTTTGCCAAGCTACAAAAATAAATAAATTAATTAATTAATTAATCAATCAATCTTGTTTTAAGGCACCACTAAAGTAGCAAGATATTTTTTTAATACTCGAGAGAATTACTTGCTTTGTAATAAAATCCTATCCTTAAAAACATCTAAAGCCCTCCTCTATCCCTGGTAAACACTCTCTTGACCAAAAGAGAAGGCAGTGGTGGATGCTGAACAGATCCAACAGCTGTCAGAATAAAAGAAATACTCTTTTCTTCCTCCTACTTCCACTACCGAAATTCCCATGCCATTACAGTTGCAAACACAGATTTGAAAGTAGACTTCCATTTTACATGGTAAAAAATAATACAGTGTTCTAAAAATGTAAAATGGTATTTTACAAGTTTTTTAAAAAAATATTTCATTTCCTGTAGTGGCATTAAGAGTAAAACCTACCGTGTAGATTTCAAGGTTAGGTGGGATACATTTGACTTATCAAAGTGTGTATTAATATAGAAGAATTAACCAATTTGTGAGAAATAGACTTAGCAAAGGATTAGTGAACTATAAAAGGATTGATGAACTATAAAACTCATTGCAAAGCTAAGAATGTTGAAAAACCATTGCTCGTGTTGGCTCATGTCATCTACTAGACTATAAGTTTATGAAGACAGGGAACACATCCATCTTGTTCACCACAGGGTTTTTTTTTTTCATGCCTTTAACAGTATCTAGTGTTGTAGACACTTAATAAATATTTTTGAGGGAATTAGGAAGTTCAAGATAGAGTTAAAATACAGAAAGTTGCTTTTTAGGCAATGGTTAAAAAGTGACACTAATGAAAGTACTTCTCAGTTAATAAATGATTCAAAACATCACCAATTGAGCATTTAGATATCTAATACATCACAAGTTCATTATTCATGTTAATCCTTTGCTACCATATCCATCCAAATCCTACATATGGAATTTTATTCACAAACCAATACTCTACATTTCAAGAGACCAATATTGTCAACACTTAAGCACTTAATATTCAATTTTTTACATGAATCTTTTTGTCTGAAGGACTTTTGCTGAATTTTTCTCATGAAGTCCGGGCAATAAGATTGTACTCCATAGATATCCTTATGTCCTTTTTTAAAAAAGAGATTTTATTTATTTGAGAGAGAGAGAGTGAGCAATAGAGAGAGCATGAGTAACAGAGAGAGTATGAGTGAGGGGTGGGGGGCAGGAGAGGGAGAACAGATTCCCCTGCTGATCAGGGAGTCCTCTTGGATCCCAGGACCCTGGGATCATGACCTGAGCTAAAGGCAGCTGCTTAGTCAACTAAGCCACCCAGGAGTCCCTAACCTTAGGTCCTTTTTAAGTGGATGCATTATTATTAAACTTTCTCTGTATTTGAAAGATATCCAATGGGAGAATATTAATTAAAATGTTGATATTCATTATTTAATTTAATTGATATCCTTTGAAATTCGAGCTATTTATACATAAACATTAAAATGACAAATCATCAAATGATGTTTCATGTAATCTTGATAAAGATTTAGAGATTGAAAGAGTATGTATTTGGAAGATTGTAAAAAAAAATAGGTATCTACTGCTTTTAAATGTATTTCCTGGACATTAATCATTGGATTTTGTGTTTTTTTATTTAGAAAAAGTAAAATAAAAGCAGGAAAAAAAGAACATAGTCTCCAAATGATTAGCTAAAACGGTCAAAACTTTGGAATCACTTTGAAATCTATTTTAAAAGCTCAGCTACTTTGATTTTTTTTCTATTATAGAAACATGAAAAGTTATTTCAACTGAATGGCATACATAACTCCTACAGTGTAGACAGTTGCTATTATTTGTTCACTTCATCAAAATGCTTTTTTAAATTCTTGCTACATCTGTATTACCAGGTCCTGGAGAAACCAAGGTGAAAGAGGCCCAGGAGAAGCCAAACCCTCTTTGCTATTTCTAACAAAGGAAATGCCATTCTTGCCACTAACTCTTGGAATGATTTCCAAGTTCTCTAAAAATAATTTAACCTGTGTCAAATAGCTGTCTCATCTGGAAAACTCAATAAATGAGTGTAGAAGTTAGAAAGAGTAGGGGAGGGAGTTAGGTGTTAAACTGAAATGGTATATCCATTTGAGATTGAGGCATGTGAGATTGAAACTCCAAATTAGCCAGCACGCTTCCATACATCTGCTCACTTTTCTTTAAACTTGAGCTATATTATTGCAGAAAAGCATAATAATCCCCACTCTGATCTTGCATTTCAAGGGAAAGAGCCTGAGCCATTACAGTGCAAGCACTTTTATGAAAGGGTATTATGGGTGGATGAATTTCTTTTAGAGTCAGTACTTCTGCATTCAAAGGGCAGATTATACAGGGAGGAAAAATGACAACAGTAATATAATCATTTCTTCCCAATGACAATGACTCTAATTTGACTGTGGACTTTAGCTTAAAGAAGGTATGCCTAGTAAATCATGCTTTATTTTAAACAGTAGTTAAATTCTTTAAAATTTTGTGCAAATTATTTCTTGGAAGCCAAATCACCCTTCACTGTACATGAATAGCCTTTTTTTAGGTAGAAAGCTCAAGTAAATCCTTATAAAAGTAAAAAATAAAGCCTTATTTATTTATTCAGAAATGTGGGTCAATATATGTTATTTTCTTAATTTGAAGCATTCTAACATGGCAATTATTAAAAATGAATTTTAAAATTCAGCTATCTGATTTTCTAAATCTAAAACGGAATTTTCTTGCTATTAAATTATTTAAGATAAACATTTATTAAATATTGGTCCACAGATGAAATTGCATTGCTTGTAGTGATTTTCATACATCTGTCAGCATCCTCAAGTAGAAGGACTGGACAATATTTTGGAGGGATGACTTACCCTATGACTATTAACTTTCACAGGGTACAGCTTGAATCAAGATTCTTCAAGGTGGCCAAAGGTAAAAAGGAAATGTTTCAGAGTTTAAACATTTCTCTATTTTCTTTTTTTGATATGAAAGACAACTTGAAACATTGTTGTAAAGAAATGAGGCTACAGTCATTTGCATTTGTTCCTGTTGACTGTTTTAAGGAGGAAAGTGAAATTCAATTTGTCTAACGGGTCATGTGATGGTGCAAGTACAGGCACATGCTTTGACTTTGCTTGCCCATTCTCCTAATTTGTTTTAGACCTTGGGGTGGGAAAAGGGGTGAAAGAAGATAATATATGGACCGCCTGACATTTGCCAAGAACTGTGCTTAACATTTACACATGGCTTCTCATTTATAAAAAGTTAAGCAACATATAAGGAAACAAATTTAATCAAAAGAAATCTTACTTTTTTTTCCCCCTGCCAAATCTAGATTTCTTGTCTGTCTTAATAGGAAATAATATCTCTAGTAAGGAAGAGAAACATAGTTTCTTGATTCTTTTCTTTGTAATCACTGTTTTTTTAAGTATCAAAATAAAGGGAGTCCAGCAGTGGATGGCAGCCCAAGAGAGAATAATGCTTTAATATGTCTTATTCTCTTTGCAGGTCCGATGGGGAAGCTAAGAGAAGCTTTAAAAAAAATCAAGGAAAATGAGCAAGTACTCAGAATACTCATAGTTTTCAACTGATTTGTTATAGTTTAAATGAATTTAAATAAAAACATAAAACTTTAATTTTAAATACTGCAGGTAGAGAAAAAAGGTAAGATCATCACGGCTCTTTTAAGATTAAATCTTAAAAAGTTACTTATCAAATCCTTCATGTAATTTAAAAATATCAAATTTGGCATGGCTGCCTATTATAGATAAGCCATATATCCGTTAAATGCACTGAGATATAGGAAACATTAAGATGAGAAACCATACTGAATTGATAATGCCAAGAATTTTGTATAAATCCTTCAATCAATTCTATCCTAAATAAGTTTTGGGTTAAAAGCTACTCTAGGAGTACCTGAGTGGTGCAGTTAGTTGGGCAGCAGACCAGACTCCTGGCTTTGGCTCCAGTGGTGATCTCAGGGTACTGATCTCAGGATCATGAGATGGAGCCCCATGTGGGGCTCCATGCTCAGAATGGAGTCTGCTTAAGAGTGTCTCTGCCCTTCCCCTCTTTCTCATACTCTCTCTCTAAAATAAATAAATAAATCTTTGGGAAAAAGCTACTCTAGGCATTATGCATAAGTCAAATATCTAGTTATGCAATTTTAATATTTTCTATTTTTATCTCAGTAAAGCATGGATAACAGGAATAACATTTCCAATCAAGAAAAGTGTTGTTTCTAATGTGAATTAACCAGCAGTTTGAAATTTTATTTTATTACTTTTATTTATTTTTCATTTTTTAAGATGTTATTTGTTTATTCATGAGAGATACACACAGAGAGAGAGGCAGAGACATAGGTAGAGGGAGAAGCAGGCTCCCTGTGGGGAGCCCAATATGGGACTCAATTCCAGAACTCTGGGATCACGACCTGAGCCAAAGGCAGATGTTCAACCGCTGAGCCACCCAGGCATCTCACCAACAGCTTGAAGTTTTAGATATTCACTAATTACTTGAAGTCAAGAAATACAATAATATTTATCATTGGATCTTCCTTGGACTTATCACAGGGCTCATGTTTACAAATGGCTGTAGAGCCAAACTGAACTGAATGAGCAATCTGGGTGAAGATTACCAATGTCGATTAAAAACATGATTCCCAGCAGGCCCTACTATTTGGGAATTCTGTGTGTCCCAAAGCTGGCTAGGAACTTGTCTTGATCCCTTCCACTCACTTTTTTCCTGTCTGCTGACCAGTGATGGGGAGAACACCACTAAACATTTTGATGATTCATTATAAGTGTGCACGTCATATTTTTACACTGATTTTTATGTGGCTAAAGTCTTAATAGTCTCCCACACCAAAAATCATGTTTGAAATTCAATACATTAGCAATCTGAAGCAGACTTAGCTGTGAAGCAGGATACTGAGAATAAATAGATGAAATTCTAGACATTTCTAAAGAGGATCCAGCTACTTAATAGCCACTGAGGTCTTCAGTGAATAGGTGTGAATATCTCAGTGCAGTCCAACCTGAACTGAAAAGCAGTTCTTACTTCCAAATTTAAATACCGCCTGTGCATATAAAAAAAGAGAGAGAGAGTTTTATTTATTAGTCCAAAATGTTACTATGATTGGGATCTTGGAAAAACATTCCCTATTTCTTGGGCATGTTCTTCAGCAAAAGGCAGTTGGGAAGGGTAGAGAGAAAGGAACTTATACTTGGAAGCCATAAAGTTGAGACGTCCTGTTTTTCACCTCACAACAGGCGAAGTTGGGCTGAAGATAGTTGAGTAAGTACATTTCTCTGCCAAAGTTAAGATGATGAACCATGGGTGAACCCTGGCAAAATTCTATTCACCCACTGAAAAGCTGTATTTGGTTGTTCAGGATCGTCCAAATCATTTTCCTCACAGGTTGGGCCCATTCTCTTCCAGGGGCAAGTGCAGCTCCCATCACAAGGGGTACGGTGAACTCTGTGGATACAGTGGCACTTGGGAGCACCGTCAGGTCCAAACTGGCCTGACCTGCATCCTGGGAGGGAAAAAATAAAAATAAAGGCAATTCCAATATGCTTTTTATCACACAGTCTTTTTACTACTGTTTCTTGGAACTGAATAGGATAATGATAGACTTGTAAAGAATTCTGGTTAACCATGTGGTATCTTTTTCCCATGCTAGAATGTTATATAATAAAAGTAAGGACTTTAATGGAAAACAGGAGGAAACTGGGAGTGTCAAGGAAGGTAGTGACAAAATTGAAAAGAGGAGAAGGTAGGACAGCAACGTACAGTTTTAAAGTGCCTTCTCAGAATTAGATTATTCAATAGAGCTTATAGCGGTGGCATTCTGAGGGAGCCAGGGAAAATGGATTAGTTGTCTTGAGGTCAGAACAAGGCAACACTCACTCAGAATACACAATATATGAAATTTGTCTTTAAGTTGAAAACACAATTATTTGAGCTTATGTTGTTGAAAATGAAATAGCTTTAAATTCAACTCTTTCATCTCTTAAAATATGTCAAAAGGACCATAGATCCCCTGTGTACCCAACTCCGCAAAATCCTGCTATGTGTAGTAAAGGGATATAACTATCTTTAAATCGAATTCCATTGTGCTTGCAACGAGTAGAGAAATAAAGGGAAAGGATTAAAAAGTGTTAGCTTCATCAAAATAACTAAACATGGACTAAAAGGAGTGCCACAAGCATCACACCCCAGTCTGGGTGCTTGGTGTTAGTCTGATATCCGACAAAGAATTAGCAGAGAATTAACACATTATGTGAGTTGAGGGAGAAAGCCCCACCTAGCCCAGCCTGTGGAAACAGAAAATAGGTTCATATTTCCTAGTCACTCAGGCAAGATGAAAATTAACTCAATTTACCAATATTTAAGGACTAGAGAAATTTAACTTGCAATAATAAAGTTGCCTGGCTCTATGTGGTTTATAATTGGGGTCCTAATACATTATTTCAGTTGGTCCTAACATTTACTTGTGAGGTAGGCAAGGCTATGAGGCAAGCTCTCTCATTTAGAGGCAGATAAACCAAGGTTTGGGATAGCTTGAGAAACCTTCTTAAATGTTATATCCCAGGTAAATGGTAGGACTGGATTTCTAAGTTCTCATCTATTGCTCATTACTCATTCTGCACTATTGTGTACAAAGACAAGGTATCAAGTGTATGTGTGTGTGTATATATATGTGTGTGTGTGTATGTATATCTATATACATATATATATGAAAATGAAAATAAGAAATTAGAAAGCTGGGGCACCTGGGTGGCCCAGTCTGTTAAGCCGCCGGATTCGTGGTTTCCACTCAGGTCATGATCTCAGGATCATGAAATTGAGCCCTGAGTTTGTCTCCGTGCTCAGCAGGGAGTCTGCTTGAGATTCTCCTCCCTTTCCCCTCTCCTGCCCCCATAGCTTCTCCCCCTGCTCCATGTGCTCTCTCTAAAATAAATAAATAAATAAATAAATAAATAAATAAATAAATAAATAAATAAATAAATCTTTAAAGAAATAATAAAAATAAAAATAAATTAGAAAGCTGGAAAAGAGAAAAAAGAAAGATGGAAAAGTGGAAAAATTAGAAAAATTATAAATGTGTGTAATATATAATACACACATATAATTATAAATATGAAGATACAGGTATGACAGCAAATTCTAAGTCTGCGGGCAAAATTCTGTTAAACATTTCTTTATTAAAAAAAAAAAAAAAAAACATTTCTTTATTGCCTCAAAATTCTCTTTGCTGGGTTTATCACGAGCAGTTGGATTTTTTTCCCTCTCTTGGACAATGAAGATAGGTTAAGAGGTGGTTTACCTTTCTTGTCTCAATGAATTAATGAGTTAGACTTTAACTGTGGTGTAAATGGAGACTTGGAAATCAATTTTGCAATTAGTTACTTTTACAGAGCAATTCAACTCCTTCCTAAAGGTACAACGGGTAGGTAAAGGAGCCTTGGAGGAGAATGCAAATGCTGCTCTGAAATGAATCTCTTCTTTAAAACTTCAAACTTTATAAAATAATTTTTAAAAATCTGTGTCATTTCAAATTTAAACTAACATACCTACTTCTGCCCAGTGTGTGGGAGGATTACTTGGTTTGGTGGTAAGACTTAGTGCTCTTGTTTGAAAAGGAGTTATGAATCAGGATCTCTCCTGCGCGGTTCAGAATCTGATTTTAATTTATAAAAATACCACATTTTCATGTTAATAATGATGTGTATTTAAGACATCTGTTTGAATGTCTGCAAATGTTAATTTACCAAGAGGGTGGGGAAATAATCCAATAAAAAGCTGTTACATTCTTTTATGAATTAACATTATGGCTGTTTAATAGGGCCTTTACCAGAGTTCAAATTAAAAGGAGGTCTTTTATCTTTATAGTGCCTGCATAGACACAGCTGCTCACAGTTAATATCACAGATGAACTGTGCCTAATTGAAAATAAAAATGCAAATAAAAGACCCTGTAGTACATCTGTGGAGGCTGTGTGTACCCCCAAAGAGCCCATGACAAGAGGGGCCTTGAGGTGACCACTGAGAATGGACACATTAATACGCATGATCTATTGTCACGTGGTAATTTATTTGGGGGATGAAAGAGCCTATGTGATGCAAGAATTTAGTCCAAAAAAAGTCCAGAGAAGTGAGCCTTTAATTTCCAGCTTCTCCATCAGTTCTCTTGGTTTAGTGCCTAGTTTTAGGCCACTGCTGAGTGCTGTCCAAGAGAATTTTCTGCAAAGGCAAAAATGCTCTATACTGGACTATGAAACACAGTAGCCACTAGCTCTGTGTGGCCACTGAGCACTTGAAATGTAATGCCTGACTGAGGTGAGTGTTATTTTATATTTTTCAAGAGTTTATTCATTTATTCATGAGAAACATAGAGAGAGGCAGAGACACAGGCAGAAGGAGAAGCAGACTCCCCGCTGAGCAGGGGAGCAGGATCAGGACCCAAGCCAAAGGGTGGTGCTCAACCACTGAGTCACCCAGGTGCCCCCCCTTGGGCAAGTTCTTAATCTTTTTGTGCTTTAGTTCTTTCATCTATAACATGGAAATGGTGAGAACTGTAAAGCATAAATTAAAGTGCCCAGCATATATATGCATTCAATAAACACTAGTGATTTTCTTCAGTATTTAGATGAAACCACAAATGCTACAAGCATTCTTCCTTTACGGAGCATTTCATTGGTGACATGGGTACTGTGGCTTCACCAAGATGTCATGTAGATGTTTATTCTGACATATTTAGTTTAGGTATGACAAGGTTCAGGTACTTTCATCTACCATGACTCCATGAAGAATGTTGAGAAGCCAGGATTCCTTCATCAAAAATTTGCTAAAGACTATCATATGCTAGACCTTGTCCTAAAAGGCAAATAAAAGACTAATAAACACTGATTCAGTTCACAAACTTATGGTACCGTGAAACACAAGGATTAGATATTTAAATGAAGAAGCTTTGCAAAAAAAAAAGCAGTGTCCAGATCCATTAGCTCCTGAGTTGAAAGATTCCATAAGGTTCCAAGTCAGTCTATACCCCCTGACCTTATTGTACAGGTCTGTGAAAAGGGAAGAAAAATGGCTAGTAAGGCTAGAACACTCTTGATGAGCTACTGAAAGTTCCTTATTCTGGCCTATGTATCAATATTCACACATACAGTATCGTCCACTAATAGCATCACCCAAAATCTGCAACCAGACTGCCTGGGCTCAAATCTTGGTTCTGCCACTTATTACCTTTCTGTGCTTCAGATTCTTCATCTGTCAAATAGGAATAAACAGCAACAACCTCATACAGTGATGGTAAGAATTAAACAAATACAAGCAAAGTGTTTAAGATGGAGCCAGGCATTTTAAAAAAGTAGCTTTGCTTGCTATTTCTCAGAAGCAAGGTGGGGGTGAGGGAGACGGTGCTGGGTAAGAAGCACTCTCCTATAGCCTGGGAAGTTACTGTGGTTTTCTCAGCTATATTGAAATTCCAAATTACATAATCATAGATTAGTGCTGGAAATGATCTTAGCAATACACAGCTTCAACTCTTCTTTTTGGCTGTGAGGAAAGTAAATTCTAAGATTAAACACTCTACTTTGGGTCATAATCTGGGGCAGGGTCAGTCCTTCAGGGTTATCATGAAATGAATAAAACCTTTTCATATAGTAAGCATCCATGAAGTCAAATAGCAAGAGATGAGTCAATTCAATATACTTTTTCCCCTTCTTAAGACAGTCCCCGAAGAGTTAGCACTTTACATTCTAGGTCATTCTTCCTGCGGGTGGAAAGGGAAATAAAGGATAAATCTCAATTTACAAAGATAAGTGGGAGCTTGTTCCCAAGAACATTATCTGGATTGTACTCTAATTGTCTTAATTTTAATTATTTCTCTGAATATGTTTTATGATTGGAGTGTTTAACTGCATCACTCTGAGGTACTTACAACGTGCTCTCTCTTGGTTGTGGTGCTGGTTTGGGGAGCCTGTGATATAATACCTACATACTCCAATTAATCATGCTAAGGCAAAGTGCCAAGCAGTGGTGGGGCAATGTTCTCAGTACGGAAATGTCTATATATCTCTGTGTAACCCATGAATCAGGGACGTCATGAGGTGCCTTGGTTCATACCAGTATCACATCTGGCTCCGGTTTTCCCAGAACCATGCTCCAGCTACTAGGTGGCAGGATCTTTCTCGTTCACAGTTACAAAGTTGATGGCAATTGTCTCCTAAACATTCCAGGGGAACACTCTACCAAGGGAAGAGAAATGCTGAAAATTTAACCCTTTGAGCTTTCATTGATGCACCTAAATTGATATTTAAGATACAATTTCCTCAAGTAGCAAAGTGGGATGGTAAAATTATATTGGTTGGTCAGAAGAAGAGAGGGAAGTTTTGGAATTCTCAGAAAGAAGCTGTATTGTATATGTGATTTCACATCAGGTCTTAAAATGGATTTATTTTGACAATGGTTTATATCTGTTAGAATGTGTGCAAGGTTTTGAAGATAGGAATTTTAAGGAAGGAGACTGAGTCCACCGGCTGTGTATTTTAATATTTTCCTTATAATGAAAAAAAATATTTTCCTTAAAATGTTATTTATTTTGTATCTCTTCAGAAGACTGAAAGCTTCATGTTTTATATTCCCAGATTTTAATGCAGAAACAGGCACATAACAAGTGCGCATTATCAAATCACTAAATAATAAATGAATAAAGGATGGATAAGAAATATCATATGTAAGACTCTAGTGATGTGAGGATATGATATGGGACTAATATATGAATCTTTTTTAAAGGCAATAATTATAGTTCACATAAAGTCAAATTATTACTATCATATCATCATCATGGTTGTAACCATATGGATAAGAGTGTACATAATAAGTGATAAATTGGACTTATAGTTGTCTACTGAGAACTATGTAGTTTGGCACTGTTTTTGGATTAGGTTGACCAGTCTTTTAGGATTTTACAATATTTCATACCAAACTGAGTAGCCCGAATTTCCACCTCTTATCCCTTCATCCACATTCATGGCTGCCTCTACTTTCTTGTGATAAATGCCTAATTCCCATCTTTAAATGGTTTTTCATAAAGCCCTTGTATTTATTTCAATACCATTGAATACAGTACAGCCTTTTAAAAACATTTAAGAACATATTTTTCATTCAGAGGGAGGTTCTCTGTCCATTGAAGACTAGCAGCTTAGTCTGCTTTGAGATATTAACCAATTTCATTTATGGGAGGCAAAATATTTTGATGAATCAGCAGCAAAATCAGAAACAACTACTATATCAACACAGGATGATTTCCTGTCTCTTTAATGTCCAAGTCAGAAGTTTAGGTGATTATTCCATGTTTTCAATTTGAGTTTACATTTTTGCCCTCAGAATGAAAGATCTCACAGTCATGCAGAATTCCCACATGCCTAAAAATGCCCCGGCCATACCTTTTTCACACTGGCTGCCATGGAAACCTGCTGGGCAAATGCACTGTCCACCTGCTACATCACAACTGGCTCCATTTTGCTGTCACGGATGTGAGCACAATTCAAGCCATAAAATCCAGAAAGGCATGCTAGAAAATGGAAATGTCAAAAGTGTATTTTGGTTTTAAGAGTAAGTAAAGGGAAAATTAAAGGACCTGCTCTAAGTCATTTTTTTTTCCCCAGGACCAAAGAAGGAGATGAGAAAAAAGAATTGGAAAATAAGAAAAGGTTATTAGGACATGAATATTGACATTATTTTAGTTATATAGGTAAATGAATATATGAAATGCCATTCTCTATAAGTAGTCTAGAAAAAACCATAAGAAATTGTAAAACATCTTCAAGTAGATAAAATTTACTTGCTATGAGGTGCTATATTCCTACAAAGACTTCATCAAAGCCCTCTAATACCCTAAGTACCAAAATGATGTTTTCAAACTTCAGATTCAGGCTAAATTCAGTGAGAATGTTTTTTCAATTAAATTAAGTAAATAAGAGTATCTGTGGAGGGTGATTCATATAGCTCTTGATAGTTGAAGTCCTGGAAATGTATGAATGTATGACAAAGGTGAGTAGGAGAAAAGCAGGGGAGGAAAAGAAGAGGGAGAAAGGGAATAAATGAGAATATGGTGTATATATAATATATAGTAGGTTAGCATATTATGAGGAAGTTAAGTTTTAAAGTCAGTGAAATTTAATATTTGGAAAATTTCCTTAGATGGACCAAAAAGTACAATATAGAATTTTTTTAAGAAGTCCAGTATAACCTGTTTCTCTTCCAGAGTTGGAGATGATCAATATTTTTGTGGTGGAACATCCGAAGAAGTACTTGGTTTACATTTAGAGACTATGTAATCCAAGCAAATGCATTTC
The DNA here is from genome assembly GCF_048418805.1 of Vulpes vulpes. Classification (NCBI taxonomy): domain Eukaryota; kingdom Metazoa; phylum Chordata; class Mammalia; order Carnivora; family Canidae; genus Vulpes; species Vulpes vulpes. The sequence continues at coordinate 40,638,728 of NC_132782.1, forward strand.
CTTAAAGGCTAAAATTGTCATCTGCCCAGAGAGCTGCTCTGAGAGAAGATTTGGCCTGAGAGAGGTGTGTGAGAGCTAAGCGTGACTGCAGAGAAAAGATTGCCATTTCCTATCTTGAGTTTTCTTAAAGGCTAGGCTTACCACTCAAGAATGGGAAGGGGATGAAATTCCCTCACCCCTCAATTATCCATATTCCATCTCCCTCCCTCCCTCCTTCCTTTCTAGAGCTCTCTCTCCTCTTTCTTTCTATCTCTGTGTCCTCCACCCCTCTTCTAGAGTTGGTTTTGCCTAGACTCCATGTGTATGACACTTGTCCGGTGTGCACGAAATTATTCAGCATTAGGAAAAACTTATAATCAGGAAGAAGAAAAAGAAGGTAAAACCAGAAAGGGAGGGACGCCTGGGTGGCTCAGTGGTTAAATGTCTGTCTTGGGCTCACATGATCCTGGAGTCCCAGGATTGAGTCCCATATTGGGCTCCCTGCATGGAGCCTGCTTCTCCCTCTCTATCTCTGTGTCTTTCATGAATAAGTAAATAAAATTTAAAAAAGAGAGATAAGGAAATTTTATATAATATATATTTTCCATTTTTTGATAGCATGATAACTCTTTAAAAACATAAATAACAGGGACACCTGGGTGGCTCAGTGGCTGAGCATCTGCCTTCAACTCAGGGCATGATCCTGGAGTATCGGGATCAAGTCCCACATCGGGCTCCCTGCATGGAACCTGCTTCTCCCTCTGCCTATGTCTCTGCCTCTCTCTGTGTGTGTGTCTCTCATAAATTAATTAATTAATTAATTAATAAGATCCAGTGTAGGGTTTCTTCTGTTTGTTCTTATATAATCAATACTGAAAACACAGAAAAAATCAACTATTCTTTTTTTTTAATATCTTATTTAAATTCAAGTTAGTTAGCCTATAGTGCATTATTAGTTCCAGGGGTAGAATTTAGTGATTCATCAGTTGTATACAACACCCAGTGCTCATTATATCAAGTGCCCTCCTTAATGCCCATAATCCAGTTACCCCATCCCCCCCCCCCCCCCCACTCACCTCCACTCTCACAACTCTCAGTTTGTTCTCTTTGGTTAAGAATCTCCTTTGGATTGTCTTCCTCTCTGTTTTTATCTTATTTTATTTTTCCTTCCCTTCCCGTCGGTTCATCAATTTTGTTTCTTAAATTCCACATATGAGTGAAATCACATGGTACTTGTCTTTTTTTAACTGGCTTATTTCACTTAGCATAATACCCTTAGTTCCATCCACGTCGTCGCAAATGGCAAGAGTTCATTCTTTTTGGATGAGTAATATTCTATTATATGCATATATGTGTGTGTGTATATATATTATATATATATATTATCACATCCTCTTTACCCCTTCATCTGTCAGTGGACATCTGGAATTTTTCCCTATTTTGGCTACTGTGGACATTGCTACTGTAAACATTGGGGTGCATGTGCCCCTTTGAATCATTATTTTTGTATTCTTTAGGTAAATACCTAGTGGTGAAATTGCTGGGTCATAGGGTAGCTCTATTTTTAGCTTTTTGAGGAACTTCCATACTGTTCTCCACAGTGGCTGCACCAGTTTGCATTCCCACCAACAGTGTAAGAGGGTCCCCCTTTCTTTGCATCCTCACCAACATCTATTGTTTTTGAGTTAATTTTAGCCATTCTGACCAGTGTGAGGTGGTATCTCCTTGTAATTTTGATTTGTAAATTTTGATTTGTAAATTTCCCTGATGATGAGTGTGATGTCAAATATTTTTTCATATGTGTGTTAGCCATTTGCATACCTTCTTTGGAGAAATGTCTGTTTATATCTTCTACCCATTTCTTGACTGAATTTTTTGGTTTTTGGGTGATAAGTTTCGGCTTGATAAGTTCTTTATAGATCTGGATACTAGCTCTTTATCTTATATGTCATTTGCAAATACCTTCCCCCATTCCATAGACTGCCTTTTAGTTTTGTTGATTCTTTCCTTTGCTGTACAGATGCTTTATGTTGATGAAGTCTCAGTAGTTCATTTTTGCTTTTGCTCCCTTTGCCTCAGGTGATGTGTGTAGTAAAAAGTTGCTACAGCTGAGGTCAAAGAGGTTGCTGCCTGTGTTCTCCTCTAGGATTCTGATGGATTCCTGTCTCACATTTAGGTCTTTCATTTATTTTGAATTTATTTTTATGTGTGGCATAAGAAAGTGGTCCAGCTCAATTCTTCTGCATGTTGCTGTCCAGTTTTCCCAACATCACTTGTTGAAGAGATTGTCTTTATTCCATTGGATATTCTTTCTTGTTTTGTCAAAGATTAGTTGACTATATACTTGAGGGTCCATTTCTGGGTTCTCTATTCTATTTCACTGATCTGTATGTGTCTGTTTGTGTGCCAGTACCACACTATCTTGATGAGTATAGCTTTATAATACAGCTTGAAATCTGGAATTGTGATGCCTCCAGGTTTGTTTTTTCCAAACATTACTTTGGCTATCCAGGGTCTTTTCTGGTTCCAAATTTCAGAATTGTTTGTTCCAGCTCTTTGAAAAATGCTGGCATTATTTTGATAGGGATTGCATTGAATGTGTGGATTGCTTTGGGTAATATAGATATTTTAACAATATTTGTTCTTCCAGTCCATGAGCATGGAATATTTTTCCATTTATTTGTGTCTTCCTCAGTTTCTCTCATAAGTGTTCTATAGCTTTCAGAGTACAGATCTTTTACCTCTTTGCTTAGGTTTATTCCTAGGTACCTTTTGGGGTTTGGTGCTATTGTAAATGGAATCAATTCCTTGATTTCTCTTTCTGCTGCTTCATTATTGGTATATAGAAATGCAACAAGCTCCTGTGCATGGATTTGATATCCTGTGATTGTGCTGAAACCCTCTATAAGTCCTAGCAATATTTTGGTGGAGTCTCTTGAGTTTTTTACATAGAATATCATGTTGTCTGTGAAGAGTGGAAGTTTGACTTCTTTCCTGATCTGGATACCTTTTATTTCATTTTGTTGTCTGACTGCTGAGGCTAGGACTTCTAGTACTATGTTGAACAACAGTGGTGAGACTGGACATCCCTGTCTTGCTCCTGACTCTGAGGAAAAGCTCTCAGTTTTCCACATTGAGGATGATATTAGCTATGTGTCTTTTTCATATGACCTTTACGATGCTGAAGTATGTTCCTTCTATCCCTACTTTCCTGAGGATTTTTATCAATAAAGAATGCTGTATTTTGTCAAATGCTTTTTCTGCATCCATTATGATCATATGTTCTTATCCTTTCTTTTATTAATGTAGTGTATCACATTGATTGACTTCTGGATGTTGAACCATCTTTGCAGGTCAGGAATAAATCCCATTTGGTTATGGTGAATAATCTTTTTAATACTGTACTGTTAGATCTGATTAGCTAGTATCTTGTTGAGAAGTTTTGCATCCATGTTCATCAGAGATATTGGTTTATAATTCTCCCTTTTAATGGGGTCTTTGTCTGGTTTTAAGATATTGGTTTATAATTCTCCTTTTGAGTGGGGTCTTTGTCTGGTTTTAGGATTAAGGTAATGCTGGCCTCATAGAATGAGTTTGGAAGTTTTCCTTCCAAAATCAACTATCTTTTATTTTCTTTATTTTAATTATATATAAAACTGGGCCCATAAATATTGCTTTGCTCAAATTTTAAAGTTCTCTAAATAATACTATTATTCTCCCAGCCTCTCTGGCTTAGAGCTTTAGAGCCATCTTTCATTCCTTCATTTTCCTCATCTCTATGTCCAAATCAATTGCCTAATACAGTCAATTGTTCTTCCAAAATAATCTTCTGCTCATTCATTTCCATTTTTATCCCAGTCTACATTTTTAAAATCCTAGACTATCATTAAACCTTCTCACATAGACACTACTATTTTTTGACTATTTGACACTAATGACTACTACTATTGACACTGATGACTATTTTTTTCCCAATACTCAATAAATGTACCCACTTTATATATTTGTTTCACTAAAGTGATGTCTCTTGTCTGTTGGTAATCTTGGTAATCTTCCTCAATAACCCACTGCATGCAGGATGAAATAAATGTATGGGCCTGAAATAGATAATTTTTCCTCTCTTGTACTCTTACTCCAATTGTGAAAACAAAACAAACAAATAAACAAAAACTACAAGATGTTTGGTTTCATACTTTCTGAGCCAAGAAACCACAGAGTAATTGGCAAGAATTCTAAACTTCAAAAAGTTAATAAGATTTATTCCTATGAAATATCTTTGCCAGAGCCTAAAAACAAGTTGGAAGACATGGGAACAATTTTAAACATTAATATTATTTCAGAAGCTTAAAAAATTCTTTACTTCTAAATAATTAATATTTAGAATATTTGTCAAGCTTTTGCCATATGCCTTAGTGCTAAGTATTTACATGTATCTTCTTATTTAGTCCTGATGATTATCTTTTAGGGATAATCTTTTATTCCTCATTCTACATTCGTTGACACTGAAACTTACAGAAGTTAATAGTTTACACATCTTTTATATGACAGATTTAGGCCTATAACTAACTCCAGAGCCTAAACTCATCTTAACTTGGGGCACTTGATGGGATGAGCACTGGGTGTTACACTATATGTTGGCAAATTGAACTCCAATAAAAAGAAATTTAAAAAAAATAAATAAGCTCATCTTAATTTGTTAACTTGTCCATTAGGAATCCTTGATGTATAAAACAAATTATTGTGTAATTCTCCCTTTTCTTCATTTTAAATTAAAATATTGAGTCCAAATAAAGAAGTGATATAAATATGTTTAAGGAGAACTTGAAAGCAGATTTTTCAGAGTTCAGCCTAGATTAACATGAAATAAGAAGATTCCTTGTCTATATTTTACCTACAGGCAGCCAGAGGAAGGAGAATAACTTTGTTCAAAACATCTGGCAGCTGACTCCCCTGCCTGTGTTTACTCCAGATGATCATGGAACCATAGAATTGTTGTTTTTGGACAAGAGTTACAAAAAGAATGAACAAGTTCAATCACTGATTATGTGACGTTCGTCAGCATTTAGAATGGAAATTAGAGCTATGACATCCATTTTAAGAATATACATTATATAATTAACAGTTTACCTAATTTTATATTGTGAATGTATTATTTTATGATTTAAAGCAGTTTTTAAAGCTTAAAATTTGTCAACAGTATAACATGCCCACTCATTATCTCTGTTTACCATGTTCACAGTTCCTTCCGTGGTAACCTTAGAGGCACTCACAGTTTCCACAAAACCTATTGCAAACTCCACTGTTTTGGCATAAGCAATTAAAATGGCAGCGTGAGCCATAATAACCAGGATAACATTCTGGAAAAGAAACTACTAAAGCATTAGTTCTGGTTAAGACAACTGAATTTGTTGTAATGAGTTCAAAGACAGAAACAAACAGTGGAGTTGATAAAAAAAAAATAAAATAAAAGCAGATGAATCATTAACTAACTTAATCAAGACAAAAGCATAAATACACACTTTTTAAAAATGTGGAATAGCCATCAAAAAGAATAAATACAAAACTTATAGTACAAATAAATACAAAAACCCAAATGAAATCGAAAAGTTATAGAAGACAACTTACCAGAATTGTTCCTATTTGAGGTAGAAAACTTAGATAAGCTAATTATATGTAAAATAATAAAGAAAATAAAAAGATAGTTTCTGAATTAAAACGACAGCAACAAAAATCCCATCCGTCCTAGGTTTCACATGGAATTCTATAAACTTTTGTAGATGAGATTATCACCTTACTGTATACGCTATTCCAGAGCATTGAAAGGAAGAGAAATTTCAAACACATTTTATTGAGCATAACATTCAATTCCCAAACCTGGCAAAATACATAAAAAACTAGAGTTAATTTTACCTATGAATATTGATGCCAAGTTTGTAGAAAATATAAGTACACAAACCAACAACAGCATATTATAAAGTAATATATCATGACTATCATAAAAAGTAGTATTTATTCCAAGAATGTAAGTTCATTCAACATAGAAATTCATTAATAAATTCATCATATTTATCAGCCTAAAAAGAAAAGTCATATTATTATTCCATAAATGCAGAAAATATACTTGAAAAACAAATTCACTAGGTGCCTGGGTGGCACAATTGGTTAAATGTTGACTCTTGGTTTTGGCGGGTCATGATCTGAAAACACGTAACACATCCTGAAGTGGCAGATGTGTAAGTGAGGAGGCTATCTTCTCTATTCCACCCAGTTGAGTGTCCGGAAATCTTCAGCCCCCGGCTAGTATCTGAGAGAAGAGTCACTCACCTGAACCCAGTTAATCCTCAGAATCATGAGAGAATAATAAATAGTTTTAAGTCTCTAAGCTTTGGGATGGTTTCTTAAACATAGATAGATAACCAACCAGGTGGCAAACATACTATAGGCATAGTAAAAAGACAAAAGACAAATTTTCCCAAATTAAGGTGAATGATTCACAACAAACAGTTAATGTCTCATATAGATATGTATATCTGTATATACGCAGAACTTCTAATATTAGAGAAGAAAAGGCAACAACCCTATAAAAAAATAAGCTAAGGTTATGAACAATTTATAGGAAAAAATGTAAAAGATCCCGATCCATTAGGGAAGATGATAAGAATTTTCATAATAATAAAAATGGAATTAAAACTCCATTGATATGACATTTCTCACCAAAATTTTGGTTACATATTATTTTGATAAATCCGTGAAGAATAAAGCCATGAAGAAACAGGCATTCTGTAATTGCTCATCAGTAAGCAAAATGGTAAACCTCACAGGGAGAATTTTATAATACGTTGCAAAATTATATTTGTATTTACCCAATGACTCAGCAACTCTCGCATATGTTTGAAATGTTCCATATTAACAGTTTAAATGATAGAATCAAAAGTTAAAATATCCCATATTCCAAAATGCCAGAGAATTATCCAACTTGGAATTTAAAAAAAAACTAATATGAACATGATGGTTCTATTTTTAAAGTACTGCTGTTATTCTGATTTAGTAATCCCAAATATCACAAAATTGGTAAGAGTGGTTTTCCATGTGGGGCGCCTGGTGGCTCAGTCAGTTAAGCATTTGACTCTTGATTTCAGCTCAGGTCTTGATCTCAGGGTCATGAGTTTAAGCCTGGCATGGAGTCTACTTTAAAAAAAAAAAAGAAAGAAAAAGAAAAAAGCTATTTTCCACGATTAGAGAAAATATCCATGTTAAAAAAAATTCCCTAAAAAATAATCTTCAATGTTAGATTTAGAAGGGCTGTCATTTCAAAGTGTCTTTAACCTCAATTCCAGATGGGAAAACCATATCATGGAGAGACTATGATGTTCCAAAGGCACAGAGCATTGTATTAGGAATGCAGGAGTCAGCATATGGATCTATCCCCTCTCACTGCAAGGTGCTATCTTCCATGCCACGCTGCTAAATCTCCTGATGTTAGTTGAAAAGCACATGCATGTCACTTATGAATTTAAAAAAATTCATGGTGGTACATGATTAATTTTTTCTTAATGAAGTGAAGATGGGAGACCTCAGTTCCCAGAGTCCTCGTCTTTGTCCCTTGCAGCTGGACCCACTCTTAATGTGAAGTGGCTCTGTCTGGGCCCGCATCCTCCACTCTGCCAAACTCAATGCCTCAGGGGTGGTTGAGGGTCTTCGGTAGCATGCCAAGAAACTCAAGCTTCAGCAAATCTGCCATCCACAAAGGTTTCAGGCTTCAACAGAGCTGGAGGGGTAATGGGGTTTAGGTCTCACAAGAGCTCTTTCACAAAAATTAATACTATTTCAGGGGTTTAAAAGATTTTCACGTGGTATTCTGGTAACAAGGTAACAAAATCAATATTAACATAACATTTGTTTTATTGGATATGGAGTCATAATTATAAACATCTTGCATGAACTTATTGGAAAATAGACTCTTCGCAGGTCTCTACTATATTTTATCAACCAATGGTAGTATGTCCTAGATTTTTGCTGAATAAAAGAAGATGATAATCGTCTTAACTTTTTCACAATAATTTCCTGTCCATCCAAGACCACAGGTACTGCTTCCATCCACAGGACTGCAAGGTCCACCATTTTCACAGGTACATTTTAGCTCACAATTTGGGCTACACGTTGTTTGGGAACATCCTACAGTAGGAAAAAAAAACATATATATACCATACGTATACACATATATATACCAAACTGAATAAATGTCACATGAATATTTTTCTCTGTTTCAGATCATCGTAAGTATATAGCAAAAGCATAAGAAAATGTTCAAATTAAAGCAACTACTCAGATGTTACCTTAAGGTAGTAAGGACAATTGGTTCATTCATGTTTTCAATCACAATACACACTTTTATTGTGCTTATAACTACATGCTTGGTATCCTTTGGGAACTTGAGATGCCCTATCAAACAAGCAGAGGTCAATCCCAGATTGGCATAGGAGATTTTATATATTTGAACTCATAATTGATGAAGACAGACAAATAGTTTATTCCTTAATGTCTTTGTGCTGAAATCTGAAAATCACTTTAGCCTACAGTGGTGGGTGACACACACAAAAAGCACTGTGAGGAGGAGGTAAGATACAAGTGAGAAAAGCCAAGCAGACATAAAAAAAAAAAAGATGGCGCCTTCATCATCAGGGGAAAAAGACTGAATGGAAAGTGCCCCCAGTAGGAGAATAAACTCTACTTACATTTAGTTGCTTTTGCCATGAGGAATATGGGTCCAATATAGCCAGCCAATATGATTTTTTTTTTCAGGAAAACTCAAAATCCATACTTTATATGAAATTATTTAATCTTTGAAAGTTGGCAACTAATTAAAATTGTTTTACAGCACTGTGGAAGCCAAAACTGTATCAGCCAATTCAAACACATTTGTGGCTAGATTTGGCCAAAGGCCTGTCATTTATACTTTCCAGTTTATAGTATTTTTACATAATGATATTTTCCACATGAATTATCTCATTTAATGCTTACAAATACCCCTCTGATGTGGGTAACAGTATTCTTATTTACACTTGAGAAAACTGAAGTCTAGCAACTTAATTCTTTCTCAGGCTTAAGTAGCCAGGAAAGATAAAAACTGGGATTCCAAGCTAGGACTTCTGACTTCTCATCAACCATTCTTTCTATTCCAGCTAGTGGGAGAGACATTAGAGATTTTTTTATTTGCCCAAAGACATTGTTTAATACATAACAGAGTTCATACTTGAATTTAATCTGTATGACACTTTCTTTTCTGCCTCTACTTGACTTAACTTTAGCATCAAATAAAAGAAAGGTTTCAATTCTGTTTATTTAAAAGACAGTTACAACTGTATAATTAATGATGGAATCACCACTTGATTTAAAATATCAACCCACCAAAATTTAAATAAAATAATGAAATAAAATAAAATAATTTCAACCCGTATGCCTCTCTGGAGCCCCGCATCATGCTGTGTTTTTTCTCTTAACATTGGTTTTATTCCCTTTTAACATACACATAGCTCACTTATTAGTTATGTTCATTGTTCACTCTCTTCTCCACTAGAAAGCAAGTTGCAGGGCTGATATATATTTTATCCATATGTTCCATATGTTTAAAATGAGCATTGGCATTAAATAAATACTTTTGAATTGAGTGGATAAATGACTGAATATATCCAGAAATAGCCCATGCATAGTAAAGCATATATGTGTGTATCTCTCATCCTTTAACCCTTGTCTAACCCAAAAGGTTAATATAGACATGTAATATTGTGAATTTTCCTTCTTCTATAAATAATATTTCCCAAATTCTTCTGAATTAGTACACATCATAGACCTGCCACATTGTTTTTTATCAGGTGCATAGGATTTATTGCATATAAAAAGATTTATTTTACCACATCACTATTGGTGGGCAAATAGGTTGTTTAAAATATTTTGCTACTATGAGCAACACTGTAATGAATATCTTTGTGGAAGTCTTTATTCATATATACCATTGTATCTGTGGGGTAAGTCACCAGAAGACTTTGAAATAAAATAATTTTAATTAGTGACAGTATCAAATTTCCTTACAAAGAGATTTGTAAATGTAATAAGGATTACCAATGTGCCATTTTCTTTAGACAAAATAGTATATTATAAAAATCTAAAGATCTAATTAATCTAATTACATGCAACTTTAATTTGGATTTCTTACATTATGAATGATGCTTATCATCTTTTCATAAGATCTTTTGGTGTCATAGATTCTTTACTTACTAATGCATAAGAACACTTAGCTAATTAAAAAAAAAGTCATTTTTTTCCTTTTCTTCCATTTTTAAAATTCTGTGATACTTTGTATGTCTTTTATGCCTTGAATTTTTTTTATTTCTTTTAAGTCAACAGCATGGATTTTTTTTCTTTTATGGGCTCTGAATTTTTAACAAGATTTATAATATAGGTTTCCAAAACAACTTTTAAAAATATTAATTCCCAGAGTTTTTGTCATTATCTCTAAGTACTTTATACACTTGTAGTAATTTTGGTGAACCAAATTACTTCTATAAGAGTTACTTTTGTCTAGGTTGCTGGTCATTTGACTCAACATAACTTACTAATTAATTCATATTTTCCCTATGTTTTACTTTAGTCATTCCTCATTTTTACCTTAAATTTTTTTTCACTTATTTCATCACTCTTTATTTACTAACATAAGTATTTTGGAATATAAATTTTCCTCTATGTCCTGACGTGGCTTTACATAATGGGATATGAATGTCCTTACTGCTGCTTTTAAATTTCTAAAATACAGTTTTGTTTGCCTTTTTTGAGTCATTGATTATTTAAGAAGGAGATTTCAAAATGCCCATGTAGTATAGGGTTGTGGGATTTTTCCCTAGTAGGGAGTCAGTTTTGTTATTAGTTCCTGTTTTACTGCTTTATGATCACAGAGTGCCATAGATCATACACTTTGGAATTGATTTGCTTTCTTTTAAAATTTTTGTGAATATTTCATGAATATTTAAAAAGATAAAAAAATTTTAGGGAACAGATATAGATAATTATAGAACAGATATAGATAAAAAAAAATTTTATAGATAAAAAAATTTTAGGGAACAGATATAGATAATTATAGAACAGATATAGATAATTATAATTAGATATACTTTACTAATTATGTTCAAACTTCCATAGACTTATTTTTTTCCTGCATGTGTGTATGTAGTTTTATGTGTATGAGTTAACATAAATGAATTGTGTTCTATTGATAAGCTCTTGCTATTTCTCCTTGTATAGCTTATGGCTTTTGCTTTATGAATTTTAATGCTGTGTTATTGGTTTTATACATATTTGTGACACTTCAATCCTCATTGTCAGTTTTATTCTCTATTATTATAACTGCCCTTCCCATTAGTTGCTTGTTGCCATAAAATTTAACATTGTTTGATTTGGTATTATGACTACTGTTTATTTTTCTCACATGTGTTTTGTGTGGTTGTAACCCATTTCTTACTTTCACTTTATTTTGGAGTCTTTTTTTCTAAGCTAATATAGGTGCTATTTCTCTCTTAGTGCTTCCAAGAATTTCTTCTTTAGTTTTTAGAAGTTTAATGTTGATATGTCTTTTGCAGATTTCTTTAAGTTTATCCTGTTTGTCATTCACACAGTTTCTTAACGCTATAGGTTTATTTTCTTTTTGTCATTTTTAGAATGTTTTCAATCATTACTTCTTTAAATATTTTTCAGCCCTATTCTTTTTCTCCTCCACTCTGGGATTTGGATGACAAAAGAAATCTTTTTTAATAGTTCCACAGGTCCTTGAGATGCTCTCTCTCTCTGTCTGTCTTTTTTGTCATTTCTTTTCTTTTCCCTGTCTATTGTTTAGGTTGGGTAATTTTCTACTGTTTTATATTCAAATTTACTGATCTGCCCCTCTGTCCTCTCCATTCTGCTATTAATCCCATTCATTGAGTTGTGTTTTGTGTGGCTTTTTTTTTTCTTTTGACTATTACATTTTCCAATTCTCAAGTTTCTATTTGGTTCTTTTTTCTGCTTCTGATTCTTTGTTTTATTCTTATTCTATTTGTTTAAAATTTGTTTCATATATGGCCATAGTTGCTCATTGAAGCATTTTTATTTACAAAGGCTTATTTAAATTCTGATCTGATAATTTCATAATCAGTATTATCTGAATGTTAGTGTCTGTTGATTATTTTCTTATTCAGGTTGAAAGTTTCCTGGTTGTTGGTATGATGAATAACTTTTTAATGAAATGGGGATATTTTGAATATTATGATAGGAAATTCTGTATTTGCAAGGAAAGAGGTTCATCAGATAGCATTCACCACATATCCTGTAAGTGAAGGGGGGATAAATGTGCCTCATTCCTGCTGTGGCAGTGTTAAGGGTCAGGCTTTCCATGGGACCTCTCCCAGCACCTATCTGACAGAGGAGTAGAAGTGCCTCTTATGGCTCCCCACTCTCACCTCCACTGAGTGGCCTCATTGCTGTTTGATGGTTGTGAAAGTCCTGACTGTCCACTGGACCTCCTGTGACAGTCCCCTAGAATGAAACAGTGGTGTCTCTATACTGCTTGATGGGGGTAGAAGTTCACAGTCTCCACATAGTTTCCACTGACATTGCTAGGGCAGGGGATACATTCCAATCGGCCAGGGATGAAAGTCGCAGCACTTTCTCTCACACCATCCTGGTGCAGGTCAGGGGTACCTTATATATCCCTGTGGAGTCTGAAGGGCAGGCTCCTCACTTGGCCTTTGCTAGTGAGGTTGGAGTCAAGGATGCAGTTTTATTCTTTAGTGTTTGACTGGAGAATTTACCAGTTGTTGTCTAAGAGTTCTCTTTCTTGCTTGGCCACCCTTTAACTTACCTTTTGTTTAGAGAAACCAGGCATATCTTGGACTTTTTTTTTTCTTTTTTTCTTTTTTTTGTCTGTACCCATTGGCCTCCTAGGTTGCAGGTTCTCCACCACACAGCCCAGGATATATGAGTCAAAAAATGGAAACCTAAGGAAAGCCCCATTCCTGTTCCCTAGGTATCTGAAGTCCCTATAGAGTCTGCCTTGTTCTCTCCACATCAGAGATTCTTACGTTTGTTTTCAATATAGTGACTAGAATTTTTACTATTTAGAGGGAGAAATGTGGAAAAGTGAGTATATTCCATCTTTCTCTAAGTTAAGTCTTATAGATATAATTCTATAGAGATGCCTAGGGGGCTTAGTGATTGGGTGTCTGTCTTTGGCTCAGGGCATGATCTCAGTCCTGGGATGGAGTACCCCACAGAGCTCCCTGTGAGAAAACTGTTTCTGTCTATCTCTCTGCCGAGCTCTGTGTCTTTCATGAATAAATAAAATATTTTTTAAAAAGATATAATTTTATATAACTAAGGGACTCTTCTTTAGACAGTGAACATATTATTATATAACAATTAATTTCTTTATTTAGCATATATTGGCTCAGCAGCATGAGTGGTAATGGAATGAATATGTTTCTCCTTTTTCCTAATTTTTCTCATTCCTCTCCTCTACCTGATTTTAGTTGGCTGTTTTTATTTTTAAATTCTCAGCTCCAGCATTTTAAATTCCAGCATTTACCTTTATGCACTTAAACATGGTTATTGAGTTGTCATATTTAAACAAAATGTTTTGTCACAGATCTGTCCCTCCTTTTCTTCAATTTCTAATGAAGAAATACACTTTTCCTCTTCCATCTTCTTTCCTTCCACTTATGCCCATTTTGCTAAACTATCAAAATTGTTATAATATTAAATATGTGTATACTTATTATATCATGTGACCTTAATTCCCATATTTATTTTAAACTTAGCTCTAATAAAAATAGACTTAATACTCACTGATACTCTTTTTACCAGAGATTTTCCATTTATTACTTGGTTGCTCAAATTTATCTTCTACATTTTCTTCAAAAATATTTTATGGCTACATATCCTCAGTAACTTTTTATTATTAAAAATAGCTATTTATTTTCAGTCATACTATACTTGAATAATAGTTTAACTGTGTATAAAACACTTGAGTCAAATTTTTCTCAAGAACTTCATAGGCATTGATTAACCACATGCTAGCAATGGTTGTGATTATTGCTGTGAGCCATGAGCCAGACTGATTTTTTCCCCTCTCTATATATGAGATCTCACACTTTTTTTTTCTTTTATTCCTAGTGGAGTTTCCCCTTGCTTATGATCAATCTTAACTACAGTTTCCAGGGATAGAATGTATTCAATCTGTGCATCAGATCTTCTTTCATTTCAGAGGAAAAAAATCTTAAATATTTTATTTGAATATTTTCTTTTCCATTTATATATTTGCCTATTTGTATATTTGTTTCCACTTTCCTCAAGCTTCTTCTCCATTTACCTGGCTGTCACAGAAGCAGATTCAATCCTCCTATTACCTGTGTTCAATATGGTCCTCATTTATATGATGTGAGGTTTAATTTTCATTTCCACTTCTTTCTGAGCTCTGCCAGCTTACTTTTTCATTTCCCTTTGTTGTCTTTTCATTTATTCCATGAACCTTTGTATCTCTGCATTGCACTCACAATTTGTAGAGAACACTTTTTCATTATGTCCATTGAATTCTTGGAAGAAATTCTGGTTAATATTTCCATGTGCTCCATAGCAAAATTTTTCTGCTCTACGTCCATCTGCTTTTTGTTTTCTTACTCCTTTTCTCCTTTACCCTTCTTATAGAATTTGCACTAAAAGAGTAGCCAAAACTTTGAATGGTTTCATATATTGTTTCCAAAATGAGAGCAGGTTTTTTTTTTTTTTTTTTTTTGGTTTTTTTTTTTTGCATCAGGTTTTTGTTTTCACTTTCATCTTCTTGTATCAGGTTAGTTTTGTGTGAACCAGGTATTTTGGAGAAGGTAGTATGGATCTGAGGCTAGAAGAATTATTTCAGCTAGTTAGGAACCTCCTGGGCCCAGAGTAAAACTCCATGTGACACAAAGTTGTGGTCTGTGTGTTTCTGTGTAGGCTTAGCTTCCTTTAGCTGCAAGGCTACTTATTGCCTATAAATTCCCCTCTATAATAGTGTAGGGTTGAAAAGATGATAGGTCTGTGCTCTGCCTGGTTTTACCCCATTTTTCCTGCAGCTTTGTGATGTCCAGAAGGGTTTAAGGTAGCTCCTGCAGGATGCTCATGCAACCAACCCTTCTTCTTTTTTTTTTTTTTTTTTTTTACCAACCCTTCTTTTCTCTAACAAAAGGTCATTGGTTTTGTCTCTGTGTGTGCTATGGAGAGTGGCTTTCTGCATTTCATTTCACTGAACTTGAGAGTTCTTCTATTATGATTATTATTGTGATAATAATATGATTTAGAGCAAGAAAGTTTTGTAGTTTTAAACAAAGATCATGTTTTGCTTTCTGTCTCCCATTTTTCTTGCAGCTTTCAATGGGCTTCTGAAAGTTGAAGAAAACATAAAACTTTTCAGTTATTAGAATTAGACATCCCTAACACAAAATTTTAGGCAGTTTTACAAAAGTTAACTAAACTTATTTCAAAATTTGCTCCTAGTCAAAAGTATACATAAATTCTTCTTTGTTTTTGTTTTCAATTCTTGTTTACCCTCCAGTAGGCTATTTCCTATATGGCTCTATGAAAGTGTGTACTTTCATGTTATTAAATCCACATTTAAGAAGAAAGTGTTTTAAACAATGCCCATTTAATTATATTCCCTGGCACCAAATCGGCTTTCACAGTGTAGTTTAGTTAGTGCCTGGACGGACAAGGTGACCCTGCAGTCATTGTTACCTTGCTGACGCCTGGCTCCCATTTGGCCAGGTGGACATTGGCACCCTCCAGTCACCAGGTCACACTGTCCTGAGCCACAGGAACACTGCTGGACACAGTCTTGCCCATAGTGATCCACGGGACAAACTGCAGGAAAGAGCAAAACAAAACCAGATTTTTCTTATTAAAACGTTTTGCCAGTCAAGACTTTAAAAACCTTGTAAATACACGACCCTTTCTTTTAATCAAATAGGTTTCCTTGTCTTGCCTTCAGTTTGGTTTTCAACTTAAAAGGTTACTTTGAAAAAACAAAACAAAAAAAGGAACTGTTCAAATTGTTGCTTACTTAGTGCAATTTTGGTTGACATCAGGAATTCCAACCAAATATCTAGTGTCAAACACTTACATATATGATATAAATGACTCTTACAAACTCAGTGTTGCTTTACCACATGGCTGCCTCAGCAAATTGTGTGTGTGTGTGTGTGTGTGTGTGTATGCGTGCATGCATGTGTGTGCAATAATCTTGAATATGTTTCCTCTTAAAGTCCACTCTGGAATTTCAGCTTACACCTCCATGTATCAACGTAGAATCTATTATGCTCAGATCTCCAAATATCATTTATGTATTTGTTAATTTATTCGTAAGTTTATTTTTTATTTCTTAAAATCAACAGATTTGTTAAATTATCTTTTTAAATTATTACATTAATTAATATAAATTAAAATTTAATTTATTAATACATTAACACATTTATTACCTTGCCTCATTGCAACTTTATTCCACAAATTCATTGAGATGCTTACCAAAATACAGATAACCCTCAAAGATAAAATAAATATCTGTAAGAATCCAGTGAAGGAAAAAATATAGTTATAACATAAAAAATATCATAATTCTTTGAACTTGTGAGAGGTAGACTGCAAATTGGCTCTGACCTACCTAGCTGTCAAAGCAAAGAAAGAAAAGTACTCAAGTATAAGATCACAGCCTTCTGAAGACAAAAATACTCCTAATATTCAGGGAAATCAAAACTCTTGAAGATGCTTTGGCTTGAGGAAATTAAGAAATTTCTCTCAATGATTTCTTTGAGGAACAAAGGGGCCAGTTAGAACCTTCCTTAGGAGATGTTTATGGGTTGGCTTTAACTCAAAGACAACTTGGCTGGTGAGACCTCAGAGGCAGTATCCACTATGTTTCAATTTTCCACTACATGGAGCCAGGACTTTGTCTTGCTTGTCTTTTATCTTCAGAACATCAGGGTACTGAGGCAGGGTAATTAAAATTATTCTTATACAAAGAAGACAGAGCAACTATCTGCCTGGGCAAAATAAGCATTTGGATATCTTTAGCGCATAACAACAATGATCACAAACTTCGTTATCATTCTCCAAATGAAGTAATCTCAAGTTTGCAATTACAGCACTTCTTTCATTAAAGATCTATTGACAGTTTCTTTCACTCTTTTAGTTCTAAAGTATAAAATGCAGAATAGTGCACAAAAGCATAAATGCGCAGCTCAATGAAACATCACAAGTTAACATCCTCAACAGCAAATAGGTTGAAGAACGCAATATTGCCAGAACTGCCTCCCCATCATGCACTCGCCCATGCATTGTTTATCTACCCTCTCTAAAAATCATTATAATCTTGCAAACTGTCCAAATATTGAGGAAATGGCAAATCTGATAAGATCAAAATGTATTTGCTAAGGATATCCCTATAGAGCCTAGGATAGTGCATTTTTCAGGGATCTTTAATTTACATCTGGTCCCTTAAACTTTATGTCAATAGTTGTCTTAACGATGGGTAGTTAAGTCTTTACATTTTAGGGAACTGGTTACTTTTTGGTAAATAGGGGAACTACTTAATTCTGAGTTGGGGACCGCTGAGGGCAAATGAAATTGTGGAGCTTTACCCAATGAGTTTGACACTGGGTACACAGGCATTGCCAGTCCACTGTTATCTTATGGAACAGATTTTCTAATCCTGACTTGAGTCTAGCATTGCTGGGATATGAGATGTTATGACCAAAGGGTTCTCTTTGGCTGCCTTCACTGCTTCAGCTCTCAAACTCCTGATGTAAGTACTCCTCCGCCTAGAATGTAGGTCAGTTGGTGCTTGCTGTTACCGCAGTAAATTATTAAGTAATAATTGCAACAACACTTACTCTGTAAGTGCAGTTCTTAAGAACTCTACTTTAGCATATCCACTTTGTAAGTGGTAGACTGACTTACTTTGACTGCAGTCGGCCCCAGTGAAGCCAGGAGGGCAGTAACAGATGCCAATCACGGTGTCACAGCTGCTGCCATTAAGGCACTTACACATCCTTTGGCAATTTAGACCCTAAGTACCATTGGGCATCCTATTGAAGAAGAACAAAACCATATGTGATACTGTTACTCAAAGCTATCACTGTTTAAATTCATGCTCATAGACATGTGGCTAACTCAACATTCCAAATAGTTCTTTGGTATTTTCAATCAACTTCAAGCTAGTGTGGTGATTCAAGGCATGGACTTATCTGAAGAGATGAGATGATATAGATAGATGCCTTGGTAATAAAGATGGGGGCATAATGTTCTTGATGCTGCTCATTAATAAGACACAGGAAACTTTGAGTTTCCTTGGAGATCCGCCCAAGTGTTACAGTTTGTTTGGAATGATCTGGGTTTTAATACAAGTATAAACTCAAAATGGCATGAAGCATAAAGAAAGCATCTTCATTTTCAGTTAGTTTCCCACTTTCCTGCTTTCACCTCCATGGACGTATGGCCTACCATGATGACACCTGTGTAACAGATAGATAAATTTCCAGAATTCAAGACAAAGGGAAGTGAAACAGGACAAAGAGTAAGCTGAAGACCATCTGTGCAATGATCGAAAGACTGGGGATGTTTATTCAGGAGAAAATAGAGCTAAGAAGACAGAAATGTCTTCAGACATGAAAAGGCAGTCTTGTGGAAAAGAAGAAAGGCAGATTTTATCTCAATAAGGAAATACTTTTGAAAGAGCTGCCCAAGATTGGAATAAGCTTTTGTTTTCAGGAGACATGGCTATTCATCTCTGTAGGAGTTCAAACAGAGACAGGATAAGTATACAGTAGAGAAAATATAGAGGATATTCAAGTACTTGATTAACTTTGAAGCACTTCCATCTGTGATACTCTCCTATTCTATGAAATGTCTGGTACTTCCAAGTCTTAAATTATAAAAGTTTGAGTTTCAAGAGACCTTATGTCCATCTGGTTCAATTCTTATTTTAAAATGGTAAAGTCGAGGCCTACAGAATGAAGTGACTTGGAACATAGATTGCACAAAATTCTGTCACCTGTTAAACATCCTTATCCTTGCCACATATTTAAATATGAGGCTATAGAAAATTTTGAATAGGCTGTGATTTGAAACCTATATTTTTCACATATTAATGTTGTAGCTTTAACTCTTTTCTTTGAACTTCTGATTCTTAATTACCAATGAGGATAATAACAAAATCATGGTCCTGTTGTGGTGACTAGAATGAATAAGTATATCGCCAAACTTAGCTCCCGTGTCAGTGGTGGCCATTATTTTCATTAATGATGGCAGTATCATTGCAAGGGCTATGTAGCAAAACTCTTTCCCTGCCTGCTTGATCTGAGTCAAAGTGTTTGGTATTTGCCTCAGGTCTTTCCTCTGGGAATATCTTTTCATTTGGAAGCATCACTCTAAAAGTGACCAAACTAGACCCAATGGTACTTATTTCCTTCCTTTTATCTTGTGTTTTTATGTAAGAATCAGATAGTAAAGGAACATTTTTTAAAAGAGTATTTCACATGTAACATGTTTTTTTTTTAAGATTTTATTTATTTATTCATGAGACACAGAGAGAGGCAGAGACACAGGCAGAGGGTGAAGCAGGCTCCATGTGGGGATCCCAAAGTGGGACTCGATCCTGGACCCCAGGGATCACAACCTGAGGCAAAGGCAGAGGCTCAACCACTGAGCCACCCATGTATCCTCACATGTAGCATGTTTTAGTGGTAGCAGCAAAGAATGGATTTTATTGAGATTCAGATTGTTATCCCCATATATGTCCTGTCCTAAATCCTAGAGTGCTCACCTTGAGTCTCAAATCCAAAGAGTGGCTTCTTCTTTCTTCCTTTTTCTTCCAGTTTTAGAATAAAATTCTTCAAAATGGAGATGGAAAGCAAACCACTATAGTTATTCATACCGAAGGTTATTCCTGTGCTCTAGCTGTTGTATTTCTCTATGAAAAATGATAGCTTCACTTTACAGTGTCTTCTCTCATTCCCTCCTCCCAAGGAATGTCAGTTCCCATAGCTCATCATCTCTTCTTTGGTATATAACATTCATTAGTTCTCCTAAGAACTTTTACCCTCACAAAAAATTCAACAGAGCATAACTGAAAACAAGATTAGTGATTAAAAAGTCCTCATATCCTCCTCTCCTATTCACCAAAATATAAAATGTCTTTATGTCCATTTGGGTCAGACTTTTGGAATGCAAATTTTTATAGTTTTTTTTTTTTTTAGTTTTTTTAATCAATTCTATGTGTGATGCTTCAGAAGAATGTTTGGTTGATATTAGAGAAAATGCACATTAAGCAAGCTGAAAGTATGGAATCTGAAACAATGAAGTCTCGTGTGTACTGCTGGGATGTTGCTTCCCAAACGAAGGTTAAATTGCAATTTGATTGGTATGGAAAACTCTGTAGTCACATTGCTGTGAAATGAAAGCTGGTATGAATTTCTGTGAAAGTAAGGAAAAGAGAAACACCTGATAATATGAAATTCATGTACTTAGTGAGGAAAATGCCAAACTGTAGATGTAATCAGGATATAAAAGATTTATCAACTCAGTTTAAAGGGGAAAAAAGTTTACCTGTAATTATTTGATAAATTTAAATAACTGATAAATATTTCTATTATATTTATCAAATATGTAAATATAGGCAAATATGCCTATATTTTGAGATCACTTTCATATGAGTTGAAGTTACTTGGGAGACATAATTTCCATCTGACATATACTCATTTTGCCAACTATCTTAATGGTGGTTTTGTGTTTGATAGAATCCTCTTTTATTGTTCCTTCTTCACACACAGAAAACAAAAATCACCTGAGTGTCAGCCTTCAACTTAATTATCCTTTTGAAATTGGGACACTGAATCTTGATGGAATTTACCTACTAATGAGTATGCCATCTGTTGAAAGACAATGTGTGTATAATCTCTTAGCTTTGAAATTCATTAAGTTTATATCAAGATTACAGTATGTGTTTACAAAAGTGCCAGTAACTTTTTTCCCAAGTACAAGTTATTTACTGACAATTCCACTTTCTCTTATAATTCTGTAGCGATGTGAAGGTTTGACTTCTGGGATCATGCAAACATCCTTTGCTCAAACATTCACTGTATTTCACAAGGGAACACAGGCCCGGGACATAATGATTCCATTTGATTTGTTTGAGTGAAATTCGGTCTCCCTCCCTCATTTCCTAAAGTTTCATTTTGATCATTACTTGGCCTTTGCACTATCCTTTACACTGATTTCTCCTGGGAAACTTTGTTTTTCTGGCAAGGGATATTTAGATATTTCCCATCAAGCGATGCCAACTTTATCCCATCCGTGCACCATCCCTTCTCCTTGAAAGAGACTGATTGGAAGAAGCTGGGATATGAATACAGAGTTTTGATGGTTTAAATATTAAAGGTGACTCTATACTGTGATGATGTAAACATTTGGTAGTTTCATTAGAAACTTAGAACTAGCAAGGTTGTGACTATATATGGAGATGCTTAGCTAACAAACAAATAAAAAACATCAATGTGTTTTCCACAGTCTTTTCCCAGTATTTGACCAGGTTACTCACAAATACTAGCTACAGTCACACAGTTTTGCTTTATTCTTCAAAAGAGATGCTAAGATTTGGTCTGTCTGAATTCTTATTGCTACAAGCAATACAGGCAAGCTTCTACTGATGTTTTGATGTCTTCCTCCTGGCACAGGTGTGCTATTCTACGGCCCATGCTTCTCAAAACATTCTATATTAAGGGTGTTCTTATGAAAACTGTCAAAAGAACGGCCCATGATTTTTAGAGGACTCCAATGCCTTAAATGCTCTCAAAGAGAGTTATTATATATAGTGGGTATTACAGTTTGGAGAAATAAAATATTTCCAGGGTATGGAGTTACTTTGCAATTTCTCATTGGTCATAAAATACATAGCATGATGAGTTTCTATCCACGGAGCAGTTTTTTCCCCCCACATGCCATCCACAGGCTGAGACCAACCTGCCCATTATAAATTACAGACAAGTGGTGAGATCCTCCTACAAGGTTGTCTCCTTCCTCTGACCTCTGCTGAGAGAAAAATCTTGATTCTCCACTCCAAACTCGAGAACATGAAAGCCCAGTTGTTTTTGGCTGCTGAAACTTTTGCTTTTGAGCCAGCTACACCTTTTATGGATATTTTCTTGAACCCTTTTTCGTAGTTCTGTAATTACGGTGGATGTTGCCAAGGAAACTTTGCAGCAACTCCCAACCACGTGTTGCCTGGAGCTAAGCCCATCTGACTAGTCAGGGAGCGGTTCTCAGACTCAGCCTTGATTTTACAAGGTGGAGCTCCCCTCCTTAGACCAAGGTAGCTTGCCTTCGGTTGTGGAAGTACCACCAGATCTACGTAACTTGTTTTTTTGTTTGTTTGTTTGCTTGTTTCATATTAAAGATTTACTTATTTATTTATTTATTTATTTATTTATTTATTTGAGAGAGAGGGCATGTGCACATAAGAGGGGGGAGAGAGAGAGAGAGAGAGAGAGAGAGAGAGAGAGAGAGAGAGAATCTCAAGCAGACACCCGTTGAAGGTAGAGCCCCACTTGGGGCTTGAACTTATGACCCTGAGATCATGACCAGAGCCAAAATCAAGAGGTGGATGCTTAACTGACTGAGCTGCCCTCTATGTAACTTGCTTTTATTTTATTAAGATAAAATATCCTTGATAGCAAGAGGAAATTCTTCCTGAGAAATGTGACAGAACTGAAAGTGAGGAAATAACTTTCTTCCATTACAAGGGTGTTTGAAATTCACCATAACCAAAAATATAATTGAAATTTTATGAATTTTATATTTTAATTCTTCAGTTTAAAGCTTGTATACCCACAGCGGTTATGGGTTCCAGACAGAATACTAATTGAAACCACTTTCATACCTGCTTAATTGTGTTTTTGGCTGATAATATTTAAAATTAGGGCAAAGTGAGAAGCAATATTCAAAATAAATATTCTATGGCTTGTAGAAAATGAAAATCCATAGCTTGACCGTACGTCTATGTTTTATAGGTGGAAGGAAAATCCCAAAATCATCCATATACTTGCAGCATTAAGAGAGGAAAGTAGAAGGTAGTCTGCTACAGGAGCAACTAGGGAGAAAAGAGGAGCAGTGGCCAAGTTGGGGGAAAAAATGAAACTGAGGCCAGATCATTTTATTTTGAAACCTATAAAAAGTACATTATAAATAATTACAAGCTTAAAAATTAAGTAGCTGACTGAACATTTTAACATGCTCCTTGGGACATTTTATCATGTGTTCCCCTATAACCATTTTCAATGTAAAAATGTCCTAACAAATCAATATAAGGTGTTTGGTCTAGGGACTATCCTTTTTTATTACATAGCAGTGAGCCAACTGGCATTTTGTCCTTTAAGCAAGTTACTGTTTTCATTCCAGAATAACAATTTGTTTAATTTGATTGTTCCTAAGCAGATCCTGGAACTAACTTACTTTCTGAATCACTTTAAATACGTTCCCATCTGTTGTATATTGATTGATAACAATCAGTTCATATTATCTTCCTTCCTTCTTTCTTTCTCTTTCTCTATTCCTTGTCTTTTTCTTGGGGATATTTGGGCTAGAAAAGGCAACACAGGAGAAAGCGTTACACAAGAAAGCATATGGTTTTCAACCATTCCAATAAACATTCTCACAGTCAGGACTTGCTATAAATTAGAACCTTGAATTAACATTTGCCCTTTAGCATTCTGACTGATGACCCACCCTACCGGTGTCTCTTCGATAAATTACAACAAAAGCACAGAACACACTTCCAGAGATGACAGCGGTTTCCATGGCAGCCGGGCAGACAGGTACATCTCCCTGTGACTGGGTGACACTCTTCATTCTCAGCTGAACACTGACATACCTGTTTACAGTCCTTCCCATATGTGCCTGGTGGACAAACTAAGGGAAAGAGGAAATGTAAACCCAATGAATTAAATTTGTCTGTGTAAATATAGCTCTAAAAGTGAAAGCAGGGAAAAATTTATTAAATAAGACCATTGCCTACAGAAGTGCGCTGCCCTTTGGGATTTAGGTTTCATTAAATTTACTTGGGGATTACTTCACTGTTTGATTTTGTTTTGTTCAGTCAATTTGTGACCGACTGTCAAGGGCCGGCTGCAATTTTCTTGTCACTGAAGAAAATCATAGGGTGATGTCAGGTAAAATCAACTAAAATAATAGTATAATTCATGAGGGACCACATATCTGGATAAAGATATTTTTTTCTGGTGCAGCCGGTTTAAATTCTCAAGGTTGTTTCTCTCTGCACATTAGCATGTACTGTATTTGTGTCACTTGTCAGCTACTCTGCTAGGTTGTGCTGTTTTCTTTTTAAGGCCGAGCAGTAAAAGCTTTCCCTCCAACTTCTAAATAATATCATTCCATTTTGTTAAGAAAATAAAAAGGTTTCTGGGTATTTTTCAGCTTACAAAACGGAGTCAAATAGACATGTTAAGTTTCATGGTTGTGTCTGACAATAATTCAAACAAATTCAGTAAAAAGCGAAGTCCAACAATTCAGTTATTATATGTCCTGTCGACCTAAAATTGAATAATAATTTCTGGATCAACCTTTTTATTTATCACCCGAAGGGTTTGGCATCACGGAAGAACGAACCTGTTTGAGAAGGTTCTTCTCCCACTGGAGAAATTATTGACTGTTTTGTTCTCTGTGCCCCTGTTTTTTTGGCTGTCCTGTGTGCCTGTGGTGTCACTTGTTTGCTTAGCTTCCATTGTCTTTAAGTTCATCTTCCAGTTTTCTGTAAGTAAAAATAACAGGAATGGTAATAATTCTAACTTTAAGGGCTATTAGTGGCTTGCTTAGAATTAAGGACAGAGACTAATGAATTAATCAAAAAGAGGGTGTTTTTTTCTTCGTTTCTTCCTTTTTGACTGGGATATGTACAAATCAGAGAGCGGTAGGTGGACTCTGACTCAGCCTCTGAACAACTATTTAAATAGTCTGTTGTTGGGCTAGACATTCTTTTACCTAAGATTCACCGATTGTTCAAATATATATCAATAAAGCATTTATCTGGTATGCCAGAAAGCACATCTGGCTTTACTACCTGAAAAGTTTATTAACTTTGTTTGTTAATAAGTGGCTAAGCGAGAAGAACTGATCATGGCATTTCAGACATGACTGAGCATGCATGTTTGTGTACTCTTCCTTCCTTCACCGTGTTCGTCAGTACACACATGAGGGCATCACTCACATTCCACGGTGACGTGATGGAAGGGGGCTCCCTAATGGAAGTTTTTTCACATGGAAGGCTGACAAATAATCAGAAAAATCAAAATATGTTTCACCAGAGGCTTCCAATAACTTTAGAACCAAGAGCTGCAGTTATTACAAACTCTTCCCATCCCCAAGAAGACCTGTTTTTACCATCATGACTATGTGACGATCTGCAAGCATCCATTGAAGGGGGTGTGGTCTAGAGGAAATGGTGTGAGCTTTGAGTCAGGTTGGCCCAGAAATGTCAGTGACCTGATCTCTGGCTTTAACAAATTATAAAAGCTCTAAGAACCTCAGTTTCTTCTTCTGTACAATGGAATTAATAAATCCTATCTCACAGATTGTTGTAAGGAGTAGTTTAGTGGACATAGTAACATACGAGAATTTCATAGTGCCTCCATAAAATTTGTTTCATTTCCATTGAAACTTTTATATATAAAATCAGAATCAATTATTCAATGGAAGTGGTATATTTGGGCAAACGCTATGGATAGTTACATTCAGAATAATGAATGTATGAAACTTATAAACTTATGAAAAGGATATCTAATATTTAGAGATCATCTTCACATGTGTCTGCTATGAGGAAAAATTATTTTTTAAAGAAAATAATTTAAAACCATGAAAATCACATGCCATGAAGTTTCTGAAACACATATAGCTAAAATTTATCCAGATTCTCACTAATTGTTCAATGTTTTGAGGCTTCATAAACCATTCACAAATGCTAATCACTTCTCCATCCCAAGAGTTCAGGCACATCCTTACCTTTGATTCTTGAACTTCAGAGGAGTCAAAATCACAGAATATATAAATTATCTTCCTGTGCAAAACTGACCCCTTAAAGTTTTTAAAGTCAGTTCTCAAATGGATGTTTAAATGTCATTGAAAGAATTTAATATTTCTATTGCAAAGTAATAAAATGAAGATGGAAATAAAAGCAAGAAAAAGTATTCTAAATGTTACTTAAAAGAATTTCTGAGACATATTGTTGTATTTCTTAGATTACATACTCATTGTGAAAAACATCTATCAATTGTCACCTGTGAAAAAAATATGATTTTTGACTAAGACTTCAGAGAAAATCGAAATTCATAAAGCCTGCCTCGTATCCTCTGAAACAGAATGTGGGGTGCTAGTTTATTGCCTCATGTTCCCAGATGGACTACATTATGGAGCATACTTTCAACCCATCTTACAAGATGAGCAGAATTCTGGAATATTTTCTTTTTTTTTTTTTTTTTTTTTTTTTTTTTGAATTCTGGAATATTTTCATTCAACAAGAAATATTTTCTGGATACCTACTAGGTGCCAGTTCACAACAGTGAGCAAAACTAAACATCATTCTTCTACCTATAAAGCTTGCAATAGTGGAGAGATAATTACAATAAAATAACCATCAAATAAACATATACTTTAGAAATATAAGAGTGCAGGGTGCTGTGAGAGACCATAACATCAGGGACTCCAATTTAGACTGACAGGCATGGAATGGAGGGTGTTTAGTTCCAGATGTTCTCTTTGAAGAGATCACTAACTGAGATCTGAAACACTAGAGAATATATGTAGTGGGAGAAGGAGAGGGAAAGGGAGGGAAGAAAGAGTAAGGAGCAGTAAAATGTCCAGAGGGAAAGATCCAGGTACATATGAGATGCTGACACTATTCCTGAATGGGATGTTGGCAACAGTATGCAGGTATGTTAGACAATGGTCAGGTGTGTCTTATTTTAAGCATTTCTGTATTAGTTCCTGATGGCTTCTGTAACAATCACAGATTTAGTGGTTCAAAACAATAGAAACTTATCTCACAGTTCTGGAGATCAGAAGTCTAAAATCAAGGTGTTGACAGAGCTGAGTTATTTTGGAGACTTGGTGGGTGGGGGCATCTATTTCCCTGTCTTATCTGGCTTCAGAAGATACCTACATTCCTTGGCTTGTGGCCCTTTCTTCCATCGTCCAAGCCAGCAGCCTTGCTTCTTTTTTTCTCAGATTGGCTATCTCCCTCTTACAAGAACCTTTATGATTGTATTGAACCCACCTACCTAATCTGGGAAAATCTCTCTATCTCAAAATCTTTAATTTAATCACTTCTGCAAAGTCTCTTTTGCCATGTAAGATAACACATCCACAGATTCTAAATTTAGAACATGGACATCTTTGAGAGGATATTATTCAATTTACCAAAATCTCTGAATTCCCAAATGAATTGGGTGGCTTCTGATTTATTCCTTAGATACCATGGTGTCATAGAGGGTCATGTTTTCAACAAAACCTGATGCACAGTTCTTTCTAGAAATCAATACAAATATTGTATTTTAAAAACTATGTAAAATTTATATGAGGAAACTATCAACATATATATATATAATATATATGTTAATATACGTATAATTAATAGATCCAAAGGACAGCTTCTGATTTGAGATTCTTTGGAAAAAATCAGGACCCAGAAGTAACCTGGGAAGCAGTCTGATTACCCAGAGACATGAAACAGGAAGAAGAGACTTCTTAAGAGCTGAAACTCAGAAATGAAGGACTAACTGTAGAACACAGTTCTACAACCCAAGTTGTGGTTTGACTTACTAGTTAGAAAAATCAGCCTGGAAAATTTTATGTTGAAAATTTCTTGTTTATCTTGTTTACTAATTAGCCATCTGGAGCACTGGAAGAACTGGTCAAACCGGTTGGGAAGTTCCCTTACCCTACTTTTTCCTAGCTGAAATTATTCTGGGTGACCAAATGACCACAAAGCTTCTGCACAGTGGTTTCTACAGGAATTTAAGCTGATTCCCCATATTAAAGCTCCATATCAAACTTTACTGTTTGAATTAACCAGTGAATATACTAAAGAATGAGAATGGATCAACAGTGACTATTTTTTGGTTAGATAGAATTTATATTACTTTAATCACGAAGATATAAACTGAATTTGGATAAACACCCAAAGGATTTTGGAAAGGGGAAAAATTGTATTTTTGATTTTTTGGTTTCTCAGGCATTTGATTGATTTTTATTAAAACTTCTGGAGTCGGGCAGCCCTGGTGGCTTAGCGGTTTAGCACCGATTGCAGTCCAGGGTGTGATCCTGGAGACCCGGGATCGAGTCCCAGGTCCGGCTCCCTGCGTGGAGCCTGCTTCTCCCTCTGCCTGTGTCTCTGCCTCTCTCTCTCTCTCTCTCTCTCTCTGAATAAATAAATAAAATCTTAAAAAAACAACAACAACAACTTCTGGAGTCAGCTTTGCTAAGATTCAGGTTGAGACAAAGTCAATTACAGAGACAAGATGGTTAGCTCTGATGACCTCATTAACACTACACCTCGCATAGTTTTACTACAGGGCAAACTTTCTAATAGTACTTTTTGCTTCAAAGAAATAAAAACCTCTTCAAGGTGACTTCTGAAAGGTGATTTGTATCTTTACTATCCCTGCTAAATTTACAGATAAAATGAGATATCAACCGGAGAATTTAATGAATTTGTCTTTATTTAATTGTCCTACCTACTACCTTCTGTAAATAATCATTTTCTGTGAGCAGTATACCTGGCTGGCAAACATTTTATGAGATGGCATATCGAATTCAAGCCATACATATAAGAAAATGCAATGAGTTGACTTTTTGTTTGGAAATTTGTGACTGTCTTAGCATTTGACATGATGCAGAGTAACTTCTTGTAGGAAGACTCTGTGGAGCCTGGCAAATAGATACATTGTGCAGTCCCAAGATCATAGTCTCTCCACAGTGACAGTTACAAACTCCAAGGCCATCTACACCAGCACAGTGTCCTTGACAAGCTAAATAAGCATAAGCAGAAAAGTGTTTTATACTGTCAAAACGAGCATCCACCATCCCACTAGTCGAGAAAAAATAAAAAGCCTATGGCTCTCATGATGGGCAGAGAGGTGTATTCAAATTTCATCTAATACTTTGCTTCTCACAAATTGGGATTGACCTTCCATGGCTTATGACAGCATATTTTGCTCAGGTCTTTATCAAAGGCCTGGTGATAGATCAGCTGTCACCCACCCGTTCCTCAGAATGTCTTTGTATTAAACTAATGGTCCAGCAGAGCAGCCAGCCTGACAGGCAGGTTATTTATTTGCAATCTGGTAAAAGAACTGACAACTTCATTGTTTTAATTGTTCATTTTTCATGGGTTGATGCATTAGCTCACCCGAATCTTTGTGCCTTAGTCAGAGAATAAATATATGGGAGTCAGGGGATCAGAATGACTGGGTCCATCTTAAAGTTCAAGAAGCCGAGGATAGTCTTGGTGATGGCTGTGATTACCAGTGTCCCACAAGCATTTGGGTTTTTTTTTTTTTTCAGTCTTATCTCTGTTTTGCATCTCTTTCCTCTCTTTCAGGAAGACCTATGATGTCAGCTACTGATCTGATTGTTTCTTGAAACAATGTTCCTTGTTCTCACAGACTGTTAAAGGAGAAAGACTGGAGTGAGTCTAGAGTCTCTATGTCTCAATCAGAGTCGGGGGTGCCAGACAGAGGCCCCCAGACCTCAGCTATCAAGATGCCAAGAAGAGATACAGCTCAAGTCAGAGGCTCTCAGAATCACCAGGAAGTTTTTTGCTAAATAAACATGGCCTGGCCTCATTCTACAAGATTTGATTCTAATTCAGAGACTCTGGTGAGGACTAAGTATATATATTTCTAAACTCCTAGGATGCTGGCAGAGAAGCATTAAAGTAGAATTTAGATCGATGCCCTCAATTTATAGATAAGGTATCTGATAGATTGAATCACTTGCCCAAGGTCACAGCTATTTAGTAGCAGGGCTGAAACTAGAACCCATAGGTCCCCACCCTCAGATCAATGCCCTTTTCATTTTCTGCATCACATATCATTTTCCAGGAGCTATTTGAGACACACGTTGAGGAAGTCCTACCAAGAGCCAATTGCTAATGTGTCAGGGTACAATATGGAGGTGATCATTGGCACTAAAGGCTCAACTGAAATGCTGATCTTTAGAGAGCACAGGGCATTTCCACAGCCCAATAATAAGCATGAAGGGGATTCCTATTAGGGTACTGGGTCCCAAATTATATTATTACTTTACTATTCTTTCTTCACATTAACATTGAGAGTGCCTATAGGGCAGAGACAATGTTTGATTATTTTCAAGTGCCTCACATCTCACATAAACCAAGAACACAGAAGCTAGTCTATTATAAATGCTCGATGAAGGAAAGAACGAAAGAAAGAAAGAAGAAAGAAAAAAAGAAAGAAAGAAAGACAAGCTTCTCTAGCCCAATATACATAACTGTATGAAAGGCTGATCCTACACAAAAGAGAACACTGGATCCCTATATGGCATGTTTATATGTTCTCTTCCTTGTTAAAAAAGATATTCAACATTTATAATTATTTACAGGGTTCTGTGCTTGGTACTGGTGATATAAAATTGAACAAGACTAGTATCTGTTTGCGAGAACCCACAGACTAATTTAGGAAGACGTGACAAATTGATAGACAATAATCTGACAAATGCTACAAACATGTTTAAAAAAAGTTAAAGAATATTAAAGAAAATAGCTAACCCTATCACGAGGGAACTGGTGTCTCCTCAGAGAGGTGGCATTAGAACTGGGCTTAAAAGAATGAGTAGAAATTGCTTAGTCAGAAAGAAGAAAGTTAATGAATAAAGTCTTTTATTGAAAGTGATAGATATCTTTGCTTCATGGCTAGAGGGCAGGGTTTAGGAACAAGTACGATGTCAAAGAATTGTTGGCCCTTAAAAATGAAGTGTTTTCTATATTACATTGAAAGCTTAATCTGGTGCTCCTAGATGACCACAGAAGCACCATGATCAGACTGTTGACAATGTGCATGTGGGACTGGAGGATGGGAGTCGGACTGGGGGCTATCACAGGCATCCTAATGAGACAACAAGAGCCTGAATTTGAGATCTGAAAAGGGATGGAGATAAGGAAATATAGCATGATATATATATTTGTATATATATATATATATATATATATATATATATATATATATATATTTTTTTTTTTTTTAGGTAGATTAGATAGTACTGGCTGACAGATTGTTTAAGAGACCAGAGGTAAGGCTCTTTCGGTTCCTAGACATTTCTTTCATTGTTTGTTGTTTGTTTTTACCATTTAGTGTCTCTTTTCCAGAATGGTCTAGTATTCTCACATTTCAATTACAGAAGGGGTTAAAAATATGACACAGACTTTAGAAGGCCATAGCAAATAAGCAAATCTGAATCAGCATGCAGCCATTCTTAGAGTTTTGAAACCAGGCCTTTTCAGCTTATCTTGGCAATAACAGCACTGGCTGGAAAGGGCAGGCTGCCAGGACAGTGGCATCACAAGAACTATAGAATGTGGATACTCTGGGGGCTCCAGATTGGAAAGCAGCATGACCCTGTGGGTCAGAAAAGAGAGATGCTCCCAAGACACTGGGGCTGAGATAGGTTCTGGAAGTGAGTTCCACATGATTCATTTCTTTCAGGCTTGCTTTCTGAGTATATGCTCATATGGAGCACACTCCGTAAGGAAATATTCAGTGTTTCAGTGCTGAAGTCAAAGTGACGATGTTTCTTGTCAGAATGGACACCTTATATACCATTAGCAGTCTGGTATCGCGCTAGGACATTAACGATGACTACTGCCCTTTTGTGGAACTTGGTAGTTGCCATCTACTGGATGTGTGGATAGTATTCATAAATAGTTAGCAACAACATTTCCTCTTCATCAGTGCTCCAGATAAAAGCCAAACAATAAATCATAATTCTAGAACTTGAACATTTCAATTCAATGCTGATTATTGAAGAATTAAATCTATTCTGAAAACCAAGAGTTAGTTTATTCATATCTGCTTTTCAATTCTCTCATGTGTTCTGTTCAGCTGCTAAAAGGTGATAATAAATAGCACAGTAATATTATGGATTGTTGTGAGGAGGCTCTAAATGCTAGTAGATGTTCCGAATGCAGGAACTCAAGTTGAGGGAGAGAAAGAAGTTTGTAGACATAGGAGAGGATAAGAATGACCAGATAGCAAATACAAAAAATGAGTGTCTTGGAAGCCTGAGGAATGAGTCATGGTGAAGGAGCTGACATTTTCTAAGTTCCTGAAATGTGTCAGACCTCTTCTAAGCCCTCTCTACTGTATCATTGCCTTGATAGCTTTAACAACCCTGTGAGGGAACAACTATTATTATTTTCATTTTATAGAAGAAACTAAGAAAGTTAATGCGATGTCATTCACCTAAAGCTCTCATAGCCAGAGTCAGTACTGATAACTCAATTTTCTTAAACATGACATTATTCTTCTTCCCAGGAGTTACTACATTAACAGAGGAATATGAGCATATAGTACTGGTTTATGGATCCTTACAGAAGGACCTTTGACCTATTTTCTCACCTCATTTCACAAAATCAGGACAATACAGTGAGAAAAAATCTGGACTAAGCAGTTATCAATTCCTACCCATATTACTCTGGGAAAGTCACCTCCTCTCTGAGGGCCATATTGAATTTTGTCATTTCCATAACTCTACTAAGTTTTAAATTTCAAATACTTTTTATTATGAAAGTGATCAGTAAAACATCTCGAATGATGGAAATCTGTACACTCTACATTAGCATCATGTATAATATGTTGGTTATGCTGTATTTAAAACCACAGTAAATTATAAGTAAGATTAGACTGTATAATTTTCTGTGCCTGTATGAAGTGATTAGATACTAAGTCTGAGATGCTATGTCACCAATTTCCACTTTTCTCAAGATCCATAGAATTTAAAGGAGAAGAGTGGTACACAGAAAGAGGAACACCCATGTTCAAACTACTGAGTTAGTGGATTGCATAAATCATACATAATGTAAGAATTCTCCTTTGTAACGGTAAAGAGAGGTATCAGTATTATCCACTTAGGACTCACAGATTGGATGATGAGCAATATGGTGATTAGACAAAGAGGGGGCACTTACATAGTAAGCTAGAAACCCAGAAAGACAAAATTCTTGACTGTTCATGCTTCTGCTCAAGTGTGTTGATACTCTCTTAAATGCATATACAAGATAAGGTTTAAAGAATCCAGGGGCAGCATAATTAATCATAATTATTTCTTTTTTTTTTTTTTTTTCAGATTTGCTACCAGAAGAGAGGCAATGCTTTCTGATGATTATCTTAGAGTGTTAATTTTGGGCACCGACGTAAAATGAATCCGTAATGAAATTTTTCTTCATATCAACATTAAGGTCAATGAACAACAACAAATGATATTCAAATATAGTAATGAAACTTCTGCATCAGTGATCAGCTCAAACCCTGGCCTGACAAACAGATGTCTATTTGGCATCCTGAATATTAGTCCCCTTTTATCACTATAGAAAAATATGAAGCATCAAAATAGAAACACGAGGGAAGCAGTTAATATTATTTTGGACGATACAATAAAATGAAATAACTGTAGTAGAGTAACTAGATTCTTGTCAGTTCAAATCATAAAACCGTTGCTTTTAGGTCATGGCTTGTGAAAACAAATTCCTTTTCTTAAGACCAATATTTCAAAGACAGATACAAATATTCACTCATAAACATCTCCCAACATCTTCATCCACTCAATTTGCAGTCTTAATTCAATGCTTACAATGTGGCAGCCACTGAGTTTACTTAGAAAAAACTCAAAGTTGATCAGATCTCAGCATT
The DNA here is from genome assembly GCF_048418805.1 of Vulpes vulpes. Classification (NCBI taxonomy): domain Eukaryota; kingdom Metazoa; phylum Chordata; class Mammalia; order Carnivora; family Canidae; genus Vulpes; species Vulpes vulpes. The sequence continues at coordinate 40,672,741 of NC_132782.1, forward strand.
TTCTCTATTTCAAAGTCATCACTCTGTCTGAATTCCTCAAGAATAAGAACAAAAAGATGTTTGAAGAAAATTGGCCCCTAACTTTTATGAATTGTTCATCTCAACTTCAACTATGTTAACTGCCAACTCTCCAAAACAAACTCCAATTCAATTAGTAATAAAATATTGCAACTCTCCATGAAGCTCTTTCTCTTCCTAATGGCAGTTTGCTTGGTCCAAAGTAAAGGACCGAAATGAACTACTTCATTGTAGCACTCTCTCCTTACATATTGTCCTGAATAAGTCACATTCCTTCTTAATAATCTGAAAGCATTTTCATTTGTGCCCTGGGAATGACTAGAAGAGCTTTTAATATTATTAAGTCTAGATCAAATCAATCCAGTCTAAATAGGGCAGGGGACTAATGCTTCTTTAACCACCCCTCCTTCTGACCAATTACTCACAACTATATTGGTGGCCTTGTTAGAAAATCCTTGACATCTATGATCAGAGGTTCCAGGCACAGGCCACTTTCATACATTTTGCTGACAACCTTTGAACCAAGCTGCCAAGTGAAAGCTTACCATGGTCTTAAAATCCCAACTGGTGATTCATTGTTTGCAAACAGAGAGACAGATTACCATTGTTAACTTGACCGTAGCCTCTAACTCCGAGTCAAAAATGCTTGAAAACATGGGCATCTTAACTAGAGCAAGACATAAATCAAATTACCTTCAACACCACAAAGAAATGAATGGTTGGCATCTTAGGAACTGTAAAGTGCAGTGAGTTTTCCTTGGAAGATGAAGTCGAGACGGATGACAAAGGATCCCATTACTTAATTGAGTCTAATAAAATATGGAGGAACAAACTTTGCCATGGTTTCAAATAGTCTGATGAATAAATAGAATAATTCCAAGAGCTTGCTAACTGCACAGTTCCTGGGAGTGAAGTTTTTCTGAGATTATGAGCAAGACAACAAAAGGGCACTAGCCAGTAGTAACATGGATAATGCTGTCTTAATTTCCTTGCCGCCACAGAATCCAATGAGTAGATTATATTGTTTTAATGGGTTTACTTGCAAGCTTTAGGGCGAAGCAAAAGTAGAGAGAGGGAGTAAAAAGGCTGCTACAGGGAGACAAGGGGAAAGAATTTGTTCCCGACAAGACAAACAATTTTGGTAAGTGAAGGAGGTGTAGTGAGGTTAGGCAAGAGCTAAGGCCAGGCCAAACGGATCATCAAGTAAGAATTTTATGAGCATGTTAAATCTCATCATGTCACAAGTTAGACTGCAATTTTATTAAATGTCGGCTGAACTGAGTTGAGGCAGTGTGTGTCCACAACCGAGGAAAAGGAAGACTTGGAAGTTCAAATCATAACAGATCATTATTGTTTTTGGTATATGACACCAGCTCAATTTTTTCCAGTGAGTTCTAGCTAGAAACTAGAGGTAACAACTAACGTGCATATCTAATTTTTAAAAAGGCTTATAAGATCCAGTTTTGAAAAACAGACTGTGTTAAAATTAAACGTTGAAAGGTCTAGTATTAATGAGTTAACACTGATCCTTATATTTTAGAAGGTTAAATTTATTATTTACTTTCCGCTTCGGATCTGGGAGGGGAGAAGCTTCTCTAACAGTCCAGAAATGTGTGACAATCAATATTTTTGCTCTCGATATTTCCCTAAAAATGCTGATTTTGCAAAACAAAATCTCTCTGGGAATCGTTCTAGACCAAAAAGCACTTTTCTACACAAACAGCAAATAAGTTCTTTGAGGATTCTACCCAGAATGCTCTGGAATTCAGTGTTTCCAAGAAAAGATGATACATCCCAGAAACGCTAGAGACATTTCTTCTTTTAATAGTTTGCCAAAGCGTAAGCTCTTGTGAAATCTGACGGTTTTCAACATTGGCACGAGCTAGTTATTTAGAAACATATAAGCATTTGTTTGGGTCTCTGGAGAATGCAACTTAATAGAAAGTGGCATACATGTGCCCCTGTGGACGCTAACAGCATGTGTATGCACCCAAGAGTACTGGCAGGACACATACTCGCCGAAGGATACAAATGCATTCATGCACCTCTTGCCGTGACCTCATCAACCTGCTGTCAAAAGTGCTGGTTGAAACATGAAAATTCAATAACTCACCTGGTTATTTTGCCTACGCTAACTGGTCTGATTTTTTTTTCCTTTTGAATTAATTGAGCTGATCAGCTGTGTTTGTGTTTTGGAATTGGGTTGATATCATCTTCAAGGATTAGAAATGTGTAGCTTCTTTCCCACCATAACAATTTAAAGATAACATTTGGAAAATAGACACTGTCACAATTCAACACTAAGTGGAAGAAACACTCACATTTGGGTATATGTTCATTGGCTGGAATTTTATTCATTTTAAACTGTAGGAATCTATTTAAAAAAAGAAAGAAAGAAAGAAAGAAGAAACACAAAGGTTAAAGATCAAAAGGTCCAAGTGCAATGCCCCAGTGGGGATGGGGTATATAGGGTGGAATTGGGGTATGGAATAGAATTGCTCTGTTTACCTCAATAGTTGCCTTTGGCTCCAACCCAGTCAGAGAGGCATCAGGATGTCCGTGAGATGGACTGACAGTGTAACACATCTAGTGGCAATTCGACCCCAGAAAGTCCATGTGGACAAGCAGAAAATGACAAATAACAAATCGACATCCCTCCCTCCCTCTCTCCCTTTTTTTTTCTTTCTTTCTCTCTTTCCCACATAGCTCCTGTTTCTCTGTACTGCTCCAGTGCCTGGTAAATGAACCAACTCTGTTTCTAGGCATCTGGACATAAACTTTTCTCCACTGGAAAACTTTTTAATATTTAAAAAAAATTTCCCCCAATTATATTCAAAAGGGTTTGACCCTCTGTCAAAGTATGCCTTACCTTTCTAATACAGAGCATGGAAAATTTTATGCACAATGTCTGTTATGGAAAATATACAACAATTTCAAAATATTCAGGCCAAAGGTTATTATGCACAACTGATAAGAAATTGCTACACACCTGGAATTGTATAATCCAAAATCACATGTTCAACACAGAAAGTTACAGCACAAGGCAGAAATAAATTCAAGTTTATCTACACAAATCTCTTTCCTTTCTGGTTTGTATAAATGCATTTTTATTAAATTATTATTTCTTAAAATAACATTCTCACTCAGGAATTCATCACATATACTTAACTCATTTTTCACACACACAAAAAACCATATCCATGTATATAGCTAACTCATTTTTCCTGATTCATATGTATTTTTCTTTACTAGCAATGTCACATTTTTCACGTTTATAAGTTGGCAGCTAATAATAACAATTCTGACTCACTTCACCAACTTTATTTCAAATATATTAGTTAATAACTAAAAGTAGAATACATAAGACAACCTAAAAATTTAGAGACTTCAAAATAAGAAATTATAGAGATACAGAAGTCACCTGATTATTCTCCAGTTGGAGTAGGGAACAGAAGGAGGGAGCTGTTTCCTCAATCAGTATCGGCTAGAGTCCAACACAATCCCATCCCCAGGAAAGCTGAAATGTGGATTTAAAAACATTCTATTCTAAAGCTTGAAGTATGGCTAACCAAAACCAAACCACACACACACACACACACACACAGAGAGAAAAATAGAGCAAACCACTAAATTGAAAGAAATAGTGATCCTCCTAGTACATCTAATGGTTCCTTGCCATTTTATTTTTCTACATCTGAAATTTCACATTTACAGAGCCAGAGATGCTCCATATAAGTAGGCAGAGAAACCACCTATAAAATAGCGTATGCTTGAAAATATATCTCCCGCCCACTATTCCCTAAATTATCCCCTTGAGAGAAATTCTCCTTTGAGTCTCTGAATGTTCTCTATTTATATGCACTCTCCACACCCTGGAAGACATATTCAACCAACATTGAAGCGCGCAGACTATCTCCCTTCCTGTGTAGATTACTGGGACAAAGCTAAACACAGCTAGGTGGAGGGTAGAAGGAGGAAAGAAGCATTCAGATGGGGAAAATATGGCAGGGGGAGGGGAAGGGAAGTAGACAAGCCTTGCCTGCTTCGCAATTTTCCAAGGTGGGCTTGTCCTTTGATGGGATATTTTTGGGTCCTGGAGGATATATGTGGCTATCACCAAAAGAACCAGTTTTCTGTTGGCGGAAAATGAACAAAACTGGTACAACAAACTAGCCAACTTTTGTTACAATTATTTTCAATCTGATACTTGGGTGTATATTTAACCCAGTAATAAAAATATTTTGTTAGGGAAAAAAATACTTGACATTTCAATTCTGGGCATTTTGTTCTTTGCTAAAAATTGAGAGGAAAGGGAGGGTGTTGTAGTTGAGAATGAGAGAAAAGAATGGGCAAATTGTGATAGATAGTCTCTAAGGAAAAGGGAGAGAAGCAGGCTGAGGAGGTGAAGTAAAATTCAGATAAGAAACTTCAACATTCCTCACTGAAGCTCTTTAACCTGAAGACCGTGACAGTGATGAAGCAGCAAGAATACTGTTCAAAGACTCATTCCCATCTCTTCATTCTCATCTATCATGTCTGCTCACTTCATCTTATAGAATTCTGTAACAAAATTTTTTCAAATGATATAAAAGTAATAGGGGAAAATTTGAAATATTTATTTAGATCACTAGCTTACGGTTTATGGAAACCAATGATTTTTTTTTTTTAACTATTAACAACTGGTTCTCCTGCTTCCATCTTCTGATAAAAATCTGTATTAGCAATTTTCAAGAGTTTATGTTTTTCAATTTTCAATTTCGTTCACTGGTTGAGGTTATCATAGACCTAAAACATTTTTAAAACTACTGCTGAGGTATTATTTTTCCTTTGACAGATTGACAAGACTGTAAGGTCTTACATACCCAGTGTTTGCCAGCGTCAGGGCTAAAAGGCTCCCTCACACATAGTGTAATTCTAAATCAGTGCCGGTTCTGTTGTGGTTGTGGTAGTAGTGGTGGTTTTTGGAGACAGACATCACTTGCAACATCTAGGTTTTAAATAAACAAGCCCTGCAATGATATTGCTGGGGGATTTAACTTACAGAGAAACTCTCACATCTGTGCAAAGAAAAAAAAAATGCAAGAAGGTTCACCACAGTCTTTTTAAAATAGAAAAATAATAAAAACAACCTAAAAGTCCATTTTAGGGGATTTAGTAACCAAATCATTCTAGCGGTTTACAAAAGAGTATTCTAAAGCTGTACGGAAAAGTCAGATATGTATGAACTGATAGGGAAGGATGACTACAGTCCATAGTTTAGTAAATAAACAAGTAAGCAAGACACAAAAATAAGATTTGGCGCAAACATATTTCTGTAAAAACAAAACAAAACAAAACCCTGAAGAGGATTGTTGGAAGGGGAAAACCGGCAATGAAGCTTTTTTCACTCTACACACCTCTGTACCATTATTTTAAAAAATATATATTTCTATTTTTCATATATTTATTATATATCTAAGATGTATAAAACAACAGATTTGAGAGTAAAATAATAACGATGTAGCATTTACTTTTTTTTTCTTTTCTTTTCTTTCTTTCTTTTTTTTTTTTTTTTTTGAGGCCTGGCCCAAACCCACTCCTGGAAAGAAGGAGCTACGGCCCTCTAGTGGAGAATTGCAACAATGCAGTTCTCTTAACCCTACTCCATCCCGCATTTTAAGGAAATCTCAACATCTAAATTCATTTATGGGTAGAACCAACTACAATTTTATATCAGGAAATATCACAAAACATACACAGTTCAATGCCCTTGAATTTAAGTCCTACATTAAAAATTCTGGAAACATCCTCTGATAAAATTTTAATCTATGATGCATTTTCTGTGTGCAGCACAGCACAGTACTCAGTTGCATTTCAGGGGCCCAGTCTGAGTGTGTCTGTTTGCTGAGAAAGTACATTTGCTAACCTGCACACTTCAGTCATAGGAAGGGCTGACTTCTGATAGTTGCAGAAGCTTGTTGCTGATTAAAAACCAATCCTTGCTCATGCCAATCTCTATGCTAGGATCCAAGTTGGCGACTGTCACCTCAAAACTGAATCACTGGATGTGAATAATAAAGGCACTTACTTTCATGGGCTAATCTCAAACATTTCTAACAAGAGAAACTATTTCAAAAGTATATATGGCTGTGTCAACCGCCCAATCCCCTCGGTCCAGTTGAAGGCGTGCAGAGTTTCCTGTCAACCTGCGCTCTGAAGCAGAACAGTCTCCAACCCGACCACTGGGCTTGCTCCACATTAAGGATCGGCTACCTTGGAAATGTACCGTCTCTCAGTGTAAAACTCCCCAAAGGGCAATTCAAATCACATTTAGAATTTCCTATTTACATTGCAACAGCCATGGCAGGAGTTTGAATGTCACAGTACAAATCTGGCACCAAATTCTGAGTGTGTTCAGCAGATTCGGTTTCCAAATTCACTTCACATGAGCATGTTTTCATCAAGTGCAAGGGGGAGGGAGTGTTGTGGGATAAGTTCATGTCTGAACTTCGGATCTTAACTCTTTATCGTCTTGAACAAGTAAACTAGTGTTTTTGCTCTTGTGAAGAAAGAATTGACCAGACTACTTCACATTGTAACCTTGTCTTTTAAGTGCTTGTGCAGGAATGCTATCAAGCAAGGACAGGCCACTATTATTTCCAGTGAAATCTCCCACGTGACAAAGGGAAAAACTAGGTTAGAACAGCCTAACCAGTAGAGGCAATTCCTGAAGAGGCAAAACTTTCTCCTAGACAAGCAATGAAGGTGGCTGATTAGTTTTCTTCCCCAAGCTGTGTCCCTGTGGTGGGGAAATGTATCAGGACACCATTTTTGTCTTCAAGTTTCTTTCTTTCCTTTTTTTTTTTTTTTATAGATGAATGTATAGGGGTAGATTTTTTTCAAAATAAATCATCGGATGTAGTTTTAAACTTTGTTTTGTGTACTTTGTTTTGCATCTCTTTGGTTGTTACAAAAAGCGATCTGCAAGGAGAAAATGTTTATTCCAACTGGACACAGCCACACACGTGCATACCGTCTTGATCTCCAGACCCCAAGTCTACCCAACTGGGGCGAACTTGAAAGAGCTCTTCCAGACCGAGCTGGATGGTCAACCTGGCAGTGGGCAGGACTGCTTCACATCACTGTTGTAACTGGGTTGTTGAATTCGCATCCACCCAAGGTTCCCTAAGTTCAGCCATGAATATTTATTCGCTATAAATGATGATATAATATATATATATATATATAAATGATGATATACTTAGTAAACGTATTACAATCTAATGTTGAAATGATTTCTTCTAACCTGTCTATCTTGAAGTTAGTTTAAAACTGAAGTGTACTTAAAGGCAATGTGTATTATCATACACTACTAGGCTCAGGGGAAAAAAAAAACTCATTATTTGGTCTTGACGTAGTTATGTAAAAAAATAGCACAGGCATCCCTTGGCTGAGGCTGCCTTTGAAAATTCCTGGATTGGAGACCTAAATGGCTCCCTTAATTTGCAAACTGATAGAACTCATTTGGGGCTGGGACTCCGGTGGTACTGGCACAGGAGGCACAGGGATTCACAAACACACTTGAAGAGAAGAGACCTCTCACTCTACGGAGGGTTCTTAGGTAGAAGAAAATAAGATGTTTGTTACTCACAGTCCGCCAGGGTCGAAATTTTTCCCCTTTCAAAATTTTAACTCTGTTAGAACACTTTGAACCAGTCACGTACTCTGGGTTTTGATAATACATTAGCATATCCTATTAGCATTTTAAATTGAAACTACACTTGCCTCAAGGACAAGGATAAATCTTTCTAGAGACCCAGAATTCAATGCATAAATTTTGCTTCATTTCAAGTGCCAAAACAAACAGGAAAAGAGAAGAAACGGCTCTTGTTATAAGCCAGCTTCAAAGATAGAAGCTGGGTACTTTGGAAGTCATATAAATTAAAATAATTATTACTTCTTGTAAAATCTTAGCGTGGCTTCATGTGTTATTCAGTGCCATCTTGTTTTAAGCCTCATTGCCATCTAGTTAAGGGCAATTGTCGGGCTGCCCTACTGTACACAGTGGGCTCCATAGGGTAATGAAGCAAGAGGGGACAAGGAATTGGATGGATTTGGCTTCCATTTTAGCTCTGCAAAATGAAGGTGACAATTCTTTCTGTACATTGTGCTGCCAGGTATTAGAGATAATGTTTAAACCACAGCTGGCCCAGGGCCTGGCATGGACTTGGCAACAGCAGCGGTGAGCAGCTTTCCTCCCAGTGGCAAGATGCTAAGCTAAGGGATAGAGGTCAAAGGCAACAGCCCAGAGCTGCCAGGAGAAACATATAAAACTCACAGAACTCACCCTGCTTATTCAAGTCCTAAACCTTCGTTGTTCATTCAAGCACAAGGAGTAATCCATTTCAGTGTTTCTCAGTCTTAGCTGATCTATAATCAGATTGTTCCCACAGGAAGGAGGGATTTAGCCACATTGCTCTTTATGTAGGGACTATAGCATGTAAGCATTGGAGAATTTATTGTAAATGGTCCTTTTATAGATCACACAGCAGATCATGTCACTCCTCTGTGCGAAGTCCTTTAGTGGCTCCCTCATTTCATTCAGCTAAAAGCCAACATCTTACAATGGCCCACAAGGACCTATGTAACAACCCTCTGCTTTTCCGATTTCATCTCTGTAGCTCTTCCGGTCTGGCTCTCCACTGGGTCTGGATCCACTGGCCTCTCACTGCTCCCGAACTCTCACTTGGACTCCAATCTTGCTCCTCCAGGAGATCCACTTTGACCACTTCTTACTGCTACCAACTGTTTTGTCTAGCCTGCATTCCCGATTCCATTGACTTTACCTCTTCTACTTTGCCTTTTTTGCCCAACAGTACTTATCACCTATCATACTACAGATGATACTTCTTTTGAGGTTTATTAACAGTTTTCTTTCACTAGAATGTAAGCTCTAAGAGGGCTGTGCTCTTTGGCAGTCCTTGGGTACATCCCAGGGTTCCCCATCAGTGCCTGGCCCACAGAAAAATGGGCAAAGGACATTAATCAACAATTCATGGGGGAATGCACTTGAAGAGACAAGGTATAGAAAGATGCAAAACCTCACTAGTAATCAGGGAGAGGCAAATAAAAATATTATTTCCTTTGAAAACCTGACATAAGCTAGACAACAAAGTTATGCAACTGTAACTCTCACATAACTGGCACACCTACTTCGGACAGCAATTGGGCATTATTAAACAAAGTTGAAGATGCAGTGCCCTATGCCCCAGCAAACCCACAACTGGTACAAACCCTACATAAACCCTGCCATAGGTACATAAGGCCACGGGCACAGAGATGTGTTTTGAAACACTGCTGGTAACGCTCAACAATTGAAAATAGCTTATGGGACTCTTGTTAGAAAAGTGGAGAACAAAGCTTCCACACGTTCACGCAGCAGGGGCCTTGTGAACACTCAGAAGACCCAGTCGACATCTACCAATACAAACTAACTTCCAAAACAACAGTTGAGGGAAAAGTCAGGTTGTAGGTTGAAATGTCCACCATGCGGTTATCTGTTGATCCAAGGCTGAACTTGACAAACTGTTACTGTCGCTAGCTGATACATGACTAACTCCTTCACTGTATGATGCTCTACACTTTGTGAAGCTCTTTCCTCCCTCAGTGTGGGACATTCCCGCTCACCCTATTTCTCAACTCTGCTCCGAGTTTGGATGAAGTTCTTGATTCCACCCCATTCACAAAGAATAGCAAGTTGTGTCTGAACTGTTTCTACCTTGGTGTCACATAAACAGGCTGGCTTGCGTTGACTATAGGGAGGGCTGCCCTAAAATCTCCAAAAGTTGCACACAATGTTCACATTAAATAATCTAGGTCATTAGAGTTCAACCATGACTTTTCTCAAGGGCTGTTTTCATAGACTTTATCTTGTTCCATGTGACATATCTCCAGCAATAGACCATTTTAGTTGTTATTTGCAGATACGGCTCTCAATTTTGGAGGAAATAGAACCATACTGTGGTTCCCAAATGCGACATTATCAGAAAGAGAATGAGATTTTTAGATATGATCTAAATATGTGAAGCTTTAAGTATAAAAACAGTTAACGCATACACTTTCTAAAATGCCAACAACTTGATTTGTTATTTGAAACAGGGCAAAACAACATATAGTTTTTAAATGCTCATTAAGACCCCTTAGTTTTCCTTTCAAAACATTCTGATTTTTTGTTAAACATCTTACTTAGGATGGAAATGACCAAGAAGCTCCCTGACTCCCAGAATAAGTTCTTCTCTTTTTAAATGAGAACATGTCCCTTTTATAGTAAATGTTGACAAAATGAGGTTAAGTTGGGTCCTAGACAAAAAAGATAAGAAGCAGCACTGTGGGGGCATCCCCAGTGGCTCAGTGCTTTAGCGCCACCTTCACTCCAGGGTGGATCCTGGAGACCCGGGATCAAGTCCCATGTCAGGCTCCTTGCAGGGAGCCTGCTTCTCCCTCTCTGTGTGTCTCTCATGAATAAATAAATAAAATCTTAAAAAAAAAAAAAAAGCAGCAGCACTGTGTGTATTCTTCATCTAAATGCCTCCCCTCACTGTAACTCCTGGTTAACAATGATTCTCATCTGACTTTCTCTACATTAGTTGTTAGCTGGGTTGGTTTCAGGGGTTATTAACTGAAGTTCACAAGTTAATAGTTAATCTCAGTGGTTTCATGACCTTTTTGGAGTTATGAACAAAAATGAATGTGCACCTATGTTTTTCTAGGGAGTCTTTCCATAGCTTGTGATAGATCCTGTAAGATGTTGAATATCCCCTCAATTTAAAAAAAGTGATTAAAAACTAAAAAAAAAAATGTTTTGCAAATTGGGTCATTGTTTTCAGCTGGGGTTTTTACAGAGTGCAGAACAGAATAATTCCTTGGGTCGGCCTCTGAGAGGTTCTCATTCAACCAAACTGTGGAAAGATTCAGGAATCTGCATTTTTAAAAGGTACTTCAAAAGATCTTGATGACACTGATTCAAAAGACACTAATCCACAGAATAAAATTAAGAGTTTTTAGTGTTGCCTTCATGGTCTTTGTCCCTAACTAATCTTCCTAGTCTTATTTTATCCATTAGTCCTACTGCCCTATAAAGCACAGATCATTCTTCCACTCATTTACTCCTGCATTCAAAGAATAGCTATCAGATTCATTATAGAGACCCTGTGCTGTACTTCAAAGATGCAGTGGTTGACAAATACGACCAGCTTTTCTTTACATTTTATCTCCTCCTCATTCACCAGGTAAGTGCCTATTAATCCTGCAAAATCCAGGTCAAATACTACTTGTGCAAACATTCTAGATCCTTTGAGACAGATGTCTTGTTTTTTGCTCAATGGATTCACAGCACTTTTTTTCAAACTTTAATTATACTTCCGTGCAATTATTTTTTCTGGTTCCTGTTTTCTGTGCTTCTGGTCAGGAACCTTGTAAGAATCTTAAACATATCCATCAGGCTTTCTTCTGTTCCAGTGCAAAATTCCCAATAATATTTCTGAATGGATGAGAAAAATATCACGTTTTCTTTCCTACCGAGAGTATATACATTTCAGTATGATACTCTTGAAACCCAAAAATCCCTAAGAAGAAAAGGTAAAGTATTCCTGTGGTCAGAATCCTAAACACAATGGTATGCTATGGGGAAACATACTTTGGTTAGGGAATCTTCATTAAACCTGCCAACATATCTGAAGAACTAGCCCCTCAAAAGAGGCTCTTATTGCACAGAAGGGTGGGGATACATCTACGCATTGGCCCCTGTGACTAGAATGGTCTTCAGCTCAGAGTGAGCATTGTTATCCTACCCACCCCCCACCCCCGCTCCGCCAGAACTAGTTGTCCTATCAGACAATGTTAAAGATATCATCACCAGGGGAGACACTGGAATTTTATTAGATTTGGAAAGCAACCACAAGGAAAAACCAAGAGTCCATCTAAAGTTGGTTTATCCTCAATGTCTTTGAGAAAATCTATCAGTTGTAAGAAAATAAGGGAGCATTTTCTGAGTCTTGGATGCAGTGACAACAGTGAGGGTCAAGCCAGAGAGAGGATACCTGGTAAAGAAAACTCACGTGGGGGACATCTGGAACAATAGTTGATCTTCTATTAATTCAGGAGCTATCTTTAAGCACTCCTTTCAGAGCCAGGAATTTTAAAAAAATATCATTAAAACATGATTTGGGTTCCAAATTCATGCCTGAATATATTTGTAAGCTTGATATTTTTGAAGTATTTTTTATGTTCTTAAGAAAAAGCCACACTACAAGTAATTTGTATCTCCTCAGTACTTTTATTCTATGTATGTTGTGACATTTGTAAGATTTAAAAATGTTGTGAAAGCATACTTCACATTAGTAGAAATATCATATATTTTCTTCTTAAAGTGTGGCACTTCAAGTGATGTACTTTTTGAATTCAGGCATCTTTTAAATTCTTGATCCCTATTCAGTTTGAAGCACTTCATTCCTGAATAGAGGATTTCCCCTCATGTGTTGAGATACGGATGTCCAAGCCTTGTATATACATATTTATACGTATAGAGATAAAAACGCACAGATGGAAATTACTTAAGTACAAGACATGTGCATGTGTGGAAGTTGCCATCCACAATTTTCCTTAACAGGTAGGTATGTTTTGATTTTTTAAATTAAACATGCATTTACAATGACACCCATGCTTAAAAATTGGAACATTTCATTAAAAAAAAACAACCTGATTTCTGGGATTTTCTTAAAAATGGTAAGTCCTGGCAGCTGGGGGTCAACCTTCTTGCTTGGACACAGTCAGTGGCATTGGAAAGCAGCTTGGTGGCCGACTTCCGTGACAGGGCAGGGAATCTTCCTACCATCCCAATATTCCCTAACATTTTTGGATCCTGAAGGATTTTCACATTTTTAACTTCTCTTCTTAAAACTGTATATTTAATACCAGAAAAAGTGTCTATATATCTAATATCCATTCATATCAGACTGCTGTTCCAGTATGCTCCAAAAATCCCAAAAGGCTGAAAGATTTATTCTTGATTGACTATAGCATTTTCCTTCAGGTGGAGTTAAGGAGGAAAGAAAGCGTTGACACAGCAGATGATGGGAATGGGAACCCTCACAGCTGTTCTGCTCCTTCCTTCCCAGGGGCATCTCCAGGGTACTGAGCAACCATATACATGGGAAGTCCTGGGACATTGCTCTTGCATCTTTCTTTGGAATTTTTTTCCAGCAACAAGGAGCAGGTGATGCTAAATTTAGCTCAATTAGGAAAATATGTGTTAATCTACCTCAAGACAGGTATGACTGTCTGTAACATCTGTTCCCAAGCTTTAGCAAGCATCAAAACCACCTGAAGGGCTTATTAAAACGCAGCATTCCAGGCCCCAGGGTTTCTGACTTAGTACGCGGGATGGAGCCAAAGATTTTGCATTTCTAACAAGTTCCCCAGGGATGTTGATGCTACTGGTGTGGGGACCTCAGTTTTAGATCCACTTGCCTATAGATACATAGAGAGAATTTTTCAGATTCCTCTGAACACTTGTAAATGCCAGATTTATGCAGAAAAGGTCAGTGAAGGTAGCACCTCCTAGCAAACATCTGGATGACATTCACTAGGCAGAGGCTGAAGCCTTCATAAATCATCCAGAATTCTTAGGATCATACCTATACCACTGACCAGCTCTATGTTTTCATTCCCCTGCCCTACCATCTACGGTAATCCACAGACTAGCTATGGCATTGTAACTAAGGATCAATGAATGAGAAAAGCAGAGATAATCATTAGTTTCTTATCATTTTCCTTTTTGTCAGAGGACCATTTCTTTTGATACATGTATTTTTTTTAATCGAAAGGAATCCTTAAAACCACATGGTGGCAGTGTAATCACATGAGTGACACTTGTCATGGTGCTGGAGTTGGGTTTCTGAACCCATTACACATCAAGAGATAATTCGGAAAGCCAAGCAAGCATCTGCGGTTTTGGCTTAACAATCATTGGCCCATAAAGTGTAAATGACAAGTTGTAGTCAGATACCTCTACAGAAAGCCTCCGTCGGAGCTTTCAATATTTTTACAATGCCTCAGACAGAATGCATCTTTCCCCTCTGCCGTTTCATAGTGTGAAAACAACTTCACAAGAACAAGCAACAGATCATTTCATGCATGAGCTATGTAACAAATTCAATCCAAAATAACTCCGGCTTCAGTTTAGCAAATTACTGGGTGATAGTAAATTTGCTTCTAGACTTTAATCATTTTTGAAAAGTGAATTTGTTTCTTCTCTTGCATTGCTTAATTTTAGATATACAACCAAGTAAAATTGAACTTTCCTAAATTTGCTTACTACAGTATCTACCTGGACCTTCTCATTTTATAGTGAGACTTCAACAGGAGAGGAAGTCTTTGGTGCATTTCGATTGATTGGCTGATTGACTATTAATCTTACTTTATAATAACTTACTTTATCGATATAACTAATAGAATATGAGGAGTGCTGGATTCTTAGGATAACAGGGTTCTGTCAAAGTGAAAGACATATTTCTCTAGTCTGCTCCCTGTCCTGAAACAAAATATTCTGAACTATCAGCAGAAATGGCAGGTTCCTGGTGGTGGCGGAGTGAGGGGTGTGGGAATGACTTAGTATTAAATATCACAAATGCTTCCTTACGTGCATCTTGATATGATGCTTCTGGTCCCCTGAGCAATGGGAACAGTCAAGTTAGAGCATTGCCAATATGATGATAGATAGGGGTCAGCAGAAGGGAACAAAGAACTTAGAAACTGCCCACGCAACACGAGGTAGAGTTCCAGTTTGCTGACAAAATATGCCTTTGCCAACAATGATAGGGCCTAAAACCATCAGCAACCAGATTGGAGCGGGAAAGGAGGAAACATCAGTGTTTCTACAAACCATCCATCCCTATCCATCCTCCTGAATATGTTAGGACTTCTCACACCACCACAGACATCCTGATTCTGGTTTTAGCGGCTGACCTCACATTCTGTATCAAAGAATACCCTCTGGGCATTCTAAATCAGACAAAAATACTCTCAGGGAAGTACACTGTGATGGAGATTGCCCCAAATTCAGGGATCTGAAGGGAAAGGTGTGCTAACCCAGAGAAAGACAAAATGATCTTCCCAAATGCAGACTACAGAAGTCATTAAAATGTTATTTTGAGGATGTAGCTATTGCTCTAATGTGGGTAACATGCGCTGCACTTTATTGCCACGCGTGTTAGGTGGAATGGGAGCTCAGAGAGCCCGCCAGCACTGCAGAGCTTCACAGTACAGCAACAGCGTCTACAGTTTCAGAGGTTACAACTCCCCGGGTCCTCGTTGCGATTGATGGGCTGCACACGGTGTTCAGAATTTCTTATTTGGCCCACATCATTTGAGTTTTTAACCTGCTCTCCTAGTCGAGCCACTCCATACTCAGCCAGCTTCTTTCATATGGTGTCCAAGTTTTAGTCTATTCCAGAATCTCAAGATTGAGTATTTCAAGGACAGGTTTTTTAAGATTTAGAAAAATTACACTCCACAACACAGTTTCATGCATACATTCAGCCATATACGGAGCCGTGCCTGTAGGTATGAGGTCGGTATTATTATACCCACTTTGGATATAAAGAAACCGAAGCTTAAGAGAGGTCAAGTAATAGTTCATTTTTCTGTCTTTGTTTCCCCTGCCTTCGGAGAGGTGTCTAATAAGAAGTTGCTGCAGACGAGGTCAAAGAGGTTTCTGCAAGTGTTCTCTTCTGGGATTTTGATGGATTCCTGTCTCGCATTTAGGTCTTTCATCCATTTTGAGTCTATTTTTGTGGATGGTGTGAGGAAATGGCCGAGTTTTATTTTTCTGCTTGTGGCTGTCCAGTTTTCCATTTGTTGAAGAGACTGTCTTTTTTTCCATTGGATATTCTTTCTGGCTTTGTTGAAGATTAGTTTACCATAGAGTTGAGGGTCCATTTCTGGGTTCTTTATTCTGTCCCATTGTTCTATGTGTCTGTTTTTGTTCCAATACCATACTGTCTTGATGATTACAGCTTTGTAATAGAGTTTAAAGTCCAAAATTGTGATGCCATTGGCCTTGGTTTTCTTTTTCAACATTCCTTTGGCTATTTGGAGTCTTTTCTGGTTCCATGCAAATTTTAGGATTATTTGTTCCAACTCTGTGAAATAAGTTGATGGTATTTTGATAGGATTGCATTGAATGTATAGACTGCTCTAGATAGCATAGACATTTTAACAATATTTGTTCTACGAATCTCTGAGCATGGAATGTTTTTCCATTTCTTTGTATCTTCCTCAATTTTTTTCATGAGTGTTCTATAGTTGAAAATAGAGTTACCCTACAACCCAGCAATTGCACTACTGGGTATTTACCCCAAAGATACAAATGTAGTGATCCAAAAGAGCATCTGCTCCCCAATGTTTATAGCAGCAATGTCCACAATAGCCAAACTATGGAAAGAGCCCAGATGTCCATCAACAGATGACATAACCATATATATGTATATATGGTTATGTCATCTAAAATATATATTTACACACACATAATGGAATACTACTCAGCCACCAAAAAAATGAAATCTTGCCATTTGCAACAATGTGGATGGAACTAGAGGATATTATACTAAGTGAAATTAGTTAGAGAAAGACAATTATATGATTTAATTCATATACGGATTTTAGGAAATACAACAGAGGATCATAGGGGAAGAGAGGAAAAAATAAAACAAGTCAAAATTGGAGAGAGAGAGACAAGCCATAAGAGACTCTTAATCATAGGAAACAAACTGAGGGTCATTGAAGGGGAGGGGATTGGGGGATAGGGTAGCTGGGTAATGGACATTAAGGAGGGCATGTGATATAAGGAGCACCAGGTATTGTATAAGATTGACATTAACAAGCTTGGTAGGACTCAATCATTATCCTTCTTATCTTCCGAACAATTATTTCTTCTTTCCTACATACTCCTTCCATATGAAGACTATAGAGGCAACAAAACTATTATTTTTGTCCGAGTATGGATTACAGGCAGTTTACAAAAAGTAGATTCTTTTTCCATGTAAATGCTATTTTTTAAAATACTGACACACACATTAGGACTTAAAGAATATTCCATATAATATTTATATGCATAATATGTACTAGCAATATGATGTTGGACAGTTATAATTTTATCAAAGTGCAATTACAAGGATTACTATATTAGCTATAATTCTTTTTGACAATTCAATCAAGCTTCAAAATTTTAAAAGAAGTTTATTAAGTTGCCTCATTGATTTTTTTCATTATTTATACTCTGACTATTAAAAAAAAAAGTTTTAAAATAACTTACAAAAAAGAGAGAGCCATAAAATGGAATCATTAAAGTAAGAATGAAAGAATAAGAAGTGGGGATCCCTGGGTGGCCCAGTGGTTTAGCAACTGCCTTCGGCCCAGGGTATGATCCTGGAGTCCCAGGATCGAGTCCCACATCAGGCTCCCTGCATGGAGCCTGCTTCTCCCTCTGCCTGTGTCTCTGTCTCTCTGTCTCTCTCTGTCTCTCTGTGTCTCTCATGAATAAATAAAATCTTTTAAAAAAATAAAGAATAAGAAGTATGTCATAAAAGGGACATGAAATTTGTGCCCAAAACCTTGGGTTAAAGAAAATAACTGTAAATAGACATGCTTTATTCATGAGTTTCCAGATAGCTAAAGCAAAAACAAATGAACGAATATAGTTTCCTAACTGATAAAAAAGAATACTAAGTTTTTTTGAAAAGACACTAATTTTTGTACTATTAAACTTAAAACGTTTTGACTTGTGTATGTGGTGTGAGGTAGGAGTAGAGATCCCTTTTTTCCCCTCTATGATTATTCAGGAGATCCAATGTCATGATCATTGCATGTTCACTGTACTGTAGGGTGATTGTTGTCATTTATCAATTGACTCTGTATGAAAGGGTCACTTTTCTGAACTTTTTATTATATTCCATTGGGCTACTCATCCATATTGAACCAATACTATATATTATCTTACTATAACTTTTATGTAGTAATTAAAGTTCTCCAGCTCTATTCTTATTCTTCAAGATTGTCTTGGCCCTTCTTAGATCTTTACTTTTCCAAATGTATTTTATAGTCAGCTTGTCAATTAAAAAAAAAAAAAGCAGAGATTTTGATTTTGATTGAGTTGGTATTATAAATCTGCCAATCCATGGCCATGGTATATGCCTTCATTACTTAGCTTTTTAAATTGCTTTCAATAATATTTTATAGGGTTTTTTTTAAAGATTTTATTTATTTACTCATGAGAGACACAGAGATAGAGAGGCAGAGACACAGGCAGAGGGAGAAGCAGGTCCTATGCAGGGATCCTGATGTGGGACTTGATCCCAGGACTCCAGGATCACGCCCCGGGCCAAAGGCAGGCGCCAAACCACCAAGCCACCCAGGGATCCCCAATAATATTTTATAGTTTTAAGTTAGAAACATTATACATCTTAATGTATAACTTATTTTTGATATTTGATATTCTCTAATCCACATGGTATCTTTTAAAAAATTGTTTTAAAAATTGATATTTGTTTCTGGTATATACAAATGCAATTATTCTGGTCATTGATGTAGTATCCAGTGACCTTGCTAAAGTTACCTATTTGTTCTAACAGGTAGGTAAATTCTTTTGTTTTCTAGACACACAATCAAGTTATCTAGGAACAATGGCAGTTTTGTATCTTTGCTTTCTGGAAGTCTTCTTCTTGAATTATTACGCTAGATAGGACTTAAACTGCTATATTGTAAAGAAGTGATAGCAGTGTCCTTATCATGTTTTGTCAATCTCAAGAGGGTAGTTTTCGCATTTTACCACAAAGTATGATGTTTGCTGTATTCATATTTTCATATTTTTAAAAACCAGATTTTTGAAATAGGTAATTCCTTTCTGCATTTGCTAAGAGTATATGTGTGTTTTATTATAATGAATGTCAAATTAATGATGTAACTTTCTGCATATAATAACAAGATCATATAATTCTGTTCTATTTTTCCCGAATACTATAGTCCATCCGCTACACTGATTTTCAATTGTATCTTTACTTTTGAATTCCTGTTATGAACCTCCTTGGGCAAGATATATTATCATCTATATATATATATATATATATATAAACATATATATAGGATATGTATAATATATATACAGATCCTAGATTTAAATGTGAAAGATAACATAATAAAGCTTTTAGGAAAAAACATAAGCAAATTTATACATGAGCTTGAGTAAGCAGAGTTCAGAAAAATAAAGAATGACAAATTAAACCATATAAAATTAAGAACCTCTGTTCACTGAAAAACATTGTTAAAGGAGTGCAACTGTATGCCACAATGTGGGAGAAGATATTTATAATACATATAAGCCTACCAAGGACCATATCCAGAATATGGAAAGAACTTCTATGGGCCAAAAATAAAAAGCAGGCAACCCACTTCAAAATTGGGCATAGTACTAGAATAAAGATTCACAAAAGAGAAAATCTGAATGATGATAAATATATGAAAAAGGAATAAATATCATTAATGATCAGAGGAGTGCAAATTAAAACCATAATGAGGTACCATTATACACAACGATGGAATGACTAAAATGGAATGCGCAGTATCAGGCATTTTCAAGGATGGAGCGACTCAAATATTACAAAAGTACAGATTATTATAAGCACTTTGTAAAACTCTTTGGTACCACCTTACTCAAGATAAAGGTCCATATAAGATGCCGGAATTCCACCACTAGGTGCATACTTACGAGAAGTGCACAGTATCCTTACAAAATATATGAAGGAATGCTCAGAGAGGCACTATTCACATTAGCCACAAGTTGATGACTCCTCCAGTGGCCGCTGGGGTAGCCAGCCTGTCGGATCCCTGATAGTCCCACCCTCTTGTAGGCTCTTCTCACGCTATAACAGGGCTGTGTGGCCAATAGACTATGGCAGAAGTGGTGGCATGTGGCTTCTGGGATTCCTCATCAAAGACTGGAGTTTCTCAGGCTCTCTCCACCCCTCCCATCCCCTCCTCTCACTGCCTCCTCCTCTCCTTCTCACTTCCTCTCCTTCTTCCCCCTCGTTACTCCGCTCCTTTCACCTCCCCCCTTCTCTTTCTCCTGACTGTTTTGGGGAAGCCAGCTGCCATATCAAGAGGAATACTATGAAGAGAGGTGTGGTGAGGAACTGAAGCCTTCTGCCAACAGACACATAAGTGAACTTGGAAGCAGTTTGCTTCAGTCAAATCTTCAGAGACTGAGCCTGGCTGGCAGTTTAAACACCATCTCATGAGAGTCCCTGAGCCAGAGATGCCAGTGAAGTTGCTCCCAGGTTTCTGAACCTCAGAAACCATGGGAGATAATGTTTGTTGTTTTAAGGTGCAAAACTGTTACGAATTTGAGGTAATTTGTTATGCACCAATAGGTAACTAATACATCTATCAATAAGAGAATGGAACATTGTAGAATAATCATAAAATGAAATACTAAACAGCAATGCGAATGAACAAACTACAACTATGTGCAACATTATAGATGGATCTTGAAAATATATTTAGTAAAAGAAACCAGATGCTAAAAAGTACATATATTATAATTTCATTTGCATAAAGATCAAAAGCTGACAAAACAAATCTATGGTGATAGAAGCCAAGATAGTGGTTACTCTTCTATGAGGCATGAAGGGGCTTCTAAGAATATCAATAATGCTCTACTTCTTGGTCTGAGTATCATTGACATGGATGTGTTCATTTTGAAAATTTCTCATTCTGAACACTTTTCTAAATGTATGTTGTAATTAAACAGTTTAGTTAGATTAAGAGGAAATGTATCATGATTTCAGTGTGAGGGTCTCTGAACAATATAATGAACTATTTTTTGATGACAGTTTCTTAAAAGTACAGAATCACTTTACATGTTGTCATTTCTGATACTGATTCTTGATAAAAACCAAGCACAAAATAGTGAATCACCGTACCATGAAGATGATTCTCTAGGGAATTAAATTAATACGGTCCTGGTATATAGTTTTCTAATAATCAAATTTAATTTTGAGATAAGCTTAGCAGTGTTTCTCAAACTTTAATATGCAGAGGAAATACCTAGGGGATTGACTTAAAATGGAAATGCACTGCCTCTACTCCCAGAGAGTCTGATTCAGCAGGATCGACAAAGGGCCATGAATTTGTATTTTTAACAAATATTCCAGTGCAACACTTTACAAAATACTGAAATAAAATTGTACACTTGTTTTTTTTTTGTTTTTTGTTTTTTTTGCAAACCTCGGCACATACTTGCATTTCAGAATTCCAAACAGAAACCAGTTTAACTGCGAATACACATGGTATTTGGTGGCTATAAAAGAAAAAAATTCTTCAAAATGGGGGAAGACAAAAATTAACGCTTGAATATAAGAACTCATATTTTTAAATGCCTTTGGAGAGTAAAAATGATATGAATTTAAAAGAATCACATATAGTCTACTGATTCTAATCTATAACTTCTGTTGCATGAGAGAGGTGATATCTATAAAACATATGCATCTGTTGTACAATTAAATGTCACTATAATGTGAACATCACCCCTGCTCAAAACGTACACACTTAAGTTGCACTCCAAGTGGCCAATTCTGAATCTTTAATTAACAGACACAAGTTGGAGACCCCAGAAACTTCAGTAAGATCACAGTGCTTTCTTAGAAGTTTATCTGTCCTATGTCATGTCCCTCATTACAGTTCGAAAATCTTTACTTGGCTGTGGAAATGACTCTGGCACGGAAAGCATGTGACTCTGACTTAGGGGGACGAATAAGCAATAGCTCTCAAAGGACAAATATCCAAGTAACCTGTTTTCATGCAAATATACTCATAACAAACAAAGTAAGGCAAAAGGAATCCTGAAGACATAAGATATGTAGGCAGAATTATTTATAAACTGTATTATTCTGAAACTGCCCAAGAGGCATCAGCAAGTCTTTAAAGGTCCCTTATGATCACTGTTATAAGTACTGCTGGAAATAACATACAGCAGTAATAAACCATGGGAAGCTACAGAAGCAGGCATACCATTTACTTTACCAAATGGGGTTTATTTTTCCTCTGTAGTCTCCTCTTAATAATATGAGCCCCAAAGTGAGATCTGTGTCTAGATTTACGAAGTCAGTGAAAATGGGGGAGGTCCCAGGTCCTTGTCGTATGCCAGCAACTCTGTAATCATGCAACAGCTTGCTGGGCAGGGGATGTGGCTACCTGCGTTCTGTCCATTAGCTAGGCTTGTTGCTGCTCATTAAATTCTTAATGCGGATGACAACAGTACAACCGATGGAGGGTTATAAATGCAGCTACCTCGGGTGCAAAATTATGGGCCAGACGTTGAGGTCCCTATTGCTAAGGCTATGGATTTTTCTATTAGAACTACCACATGAAGGGATGTATCAACTTGCTTATTAACATCTTTGCCTTCTATAGAGTAACTGTTTGGCCCCGGTGAGGCCGGTAACATCTCCTTCTCTGTTCAGTAACCTTTAGAATAATGGGTAATCGAGGTAATGCCTCAGAGTGCCAAAGAATGACAAGGAAGCTAGCAAGCATGGTGGCAGAAGGGGACTAGGGAATAGGTATGTATATATACAGACATACATCTACACACATATGCACATGTACATCCTTATTTACACGCATGCATTTATATGCACACATATATACATGTATATCCATACATACACACATATATACACACATATATAAGAAAGAAAAAAAAATGAAGAAACCCTTTCAGAACAGGCTATTTTAAAAATCAAGTCTCCCTTAAATAGAGAAATCATGTCAATATCCAACCGATGTAGAAATGTAGTAACTAGTGCAAAACGGCAATATGGAACAACTTAGTTATGATTCGCAAATGCTAACTTCACTGAGGGCTATAGATAATTCAAAGTCTGACATCTCGGGGACCCCTCGGTGGCTCAGTGGTTTAGTGCCTGCCTTCAGCCCAGGGTGTGATCCTGGAGTCCCGGGATCGAGTCCCACATCAGGCTCCCTGCATGGAGGCTCCTTCTTCCTCTGCCTGTGTCTCTGCCTCTCTCCCTCTCTGTGTCTCTCATGAATAAATAAACAAAATCTTTAAAAAACAAAACAAAACAAAACAAAGTATGACATCTCAAATTTGGCATATACCATGAGTAAAGGAGTTGGTACAATCCAGTACATGAGGGGCTATTAATATCGCAACTCGGAATCTGAGAAAGCAGTTGCTATTGATTAATTGCAAAAATGTCTCCAATTCTTCGCCCAGCCTTGTACCCCTGCCCTTTGCAATGTGACGTTCAGCATCTCCCTTCAACTAGTGGAGTTCATTGCTCTACCCCTTGCAGTTCGGCTGGCCTTGTGATTTGCTTTGGCCAGTGGACTGCAAAGGTGATGGTGCACCAGCTCGGAGCTTAGTCCTAGGCCATCTTGAACCAGCCAGCCATAGGTGACCCGCCAACTGACCACAGACACTGGAGAGCCCAGCTAAGTCTGGCCCAGACCAGAACAACTGCCCCGTCTACCCATGGACTCATGAGAGACAATAGTTACTGTTTTGTGTCGTTAAATTTGAAGACAACGTGCAACACAGCAATAGCTACACAATCTTGGCTGACATTATGGTGAATAAGTTACTGCTCTAAATAAAAGATTTTTTTTCACATTCCTTCCAGTTGTAGATTACAGCCATTATTATCATTTTCACTATGTCAGGTGAGGTGCAGTTCTCAGTACTTCATACAATCGAGTCCCATGTCGGGCTCCCTCATGGAGCCTGCTTCTCCCTCTGCCTGTGTGTGTCTCTCTCTCTGTGTCTCTCATGAACAAATAATTAAAATCTTAAAAAGAAAGAAAGAAAGAAAGAAAGAAAGAAAGAAAGAAAGAAAGAAAGAAAGAAAGGTAGTTCAAAGCATCAGCACCATTACAGGAAAGTGGTGGGAGTATTAAAAGTGATCCAAACATGGGGTGATGGGATCCAGATGAAAAGTGAGGTACATCTTGAATAGCCAAACTCTCTAGTAACCTTTCTATCCTCATTTGGCACTTTGAACTGAAATCAACCTCAAACGCTCAAGATGAGACGCATTTAGAAAAATGGCTAGTATCTTTAAATCATCATGAACAGGCATCAACTGGGACATTGGACCTAGAATTATCTTTTGTACATGAGCAAAGACAAGCATCCTAAAATTCTTTCTTCCTAAAAACCAAAACCTAATTGCTGAGCAGATTTTCAGCAAACCTGAAAACAACCTAGTATCTACTCCATTACATTATTTGAATTCAGACGATAAAAGAACCTATATACTTTTAAACATGGTCTCTCTAAAAACACTGGTGATCACAACATATTGGTGATCATAACATATTCTACAACTTGGAAGAGACTGTAAAATAATACCAAGACAAAAATATCTATTCCCTTGAACCCTGCAGAACTACTGTTTTGGCCTCCGGGTGGCTTCCAACATGAAATCCTCTTCATGGAGACAGAGGCAACAGTGGGGGAAGTCGCACTTCTTACTACTTTTAACCACAGTCACATGTGTTTCCATGGCCCTGTCCGCAAATACCAGCAACAGTAGTTGCAAAGAAACACAAAATTTAAATGAGAGTGAATTTCACACTTGAGGCAACAGGCGGCTTTACATTTGGATATGACATTCAGAGCTATGTTAAAATACTACTTTGCATACAGATTATTGAATGCTTTGTCTTGGAAACCAATTTGTGTTCTGTATGCCAGGACCAAGGGAGAACTGGCGATGCTGACTGCCAGAGTCCTTCATTTAAGTTACAGAATTCCAAGAAGAAATATAATTTCCCCCAAAGCATTTTTTTTAGAAAGGAAACCAGTAAACCTCTGAGGATTGAGTTACACCACCTACGATCAGAGTATTTTATCCTTTGAAAGACACAGAAACTATCATTTTCCCCAAATTGGTAATGAAATAACTATAGAAATTCGCACATTCATCCTAAATAACAGAGCACAATTCACCAGATTATCTTTTTTTAAAAAAAACTTAAAGTTCTTGAAAAGCGACGTCTGAATATTTACAAAAATTAATTGCTGTAATAAGAGTTACCGATTATTGAGGATCTATCACATGAAAACCTGTATAGCTGTTTTTATATAGTAACCTCACAACAATCTCTCAACAGAGATATTATTGTTATTCCAATTTGAAACATAAGGAAAATGAAGTCTAATTCACCGGAGGTCCCATTAGAAATACATTACTGATTTAAATAAACGGTTTTGAATTAAAACAGTTTAATGCTCTTTTTGTTTCCTTTTGTATTTATCATCATTCATATATTGCTGGTTCTATGAACATCAAAATCTGAATCATTTAAGAACCAAAGAGACTCCTCTAGACCTTTCTACCATTTCTCTTCTTTCTTTTCTATGACCTCACAGTTCTCAAAATCCCTCTATTCTTCATTTACATAACTGATTTTTTTTTAAAAAATCTATCTTCTTATTTCTAAGCTCTTACTGAGCTTAATTTTATAGTCATGCTCCATGAAAACAACATATAGATTTTGGATAGGGAAGACTTCATAACTCACATGCCCCTCACTGGTCCTCCAGTTCGTCAATTCTGTTACCCAAGGTTCAGGAGGTAACTTGCCTTCTTTGAGGACATCCGTCTGTACCAAACTTCTTTACCAGCATGTATAGTGCCATCCTCTTCTCATTCAAACACTGTGAGAGACATTTGAGTTCACGTTTATGTATATGTGTTTTCATAAATAAGAACTTAAGGTTAGTGAAGATGGCAGTGGTCTTACACTATGTGTTCTTTTCATAGCAGATACATTTTAATTCAGATGACTAAAAACCACTCAAACTCTTTGACCTCAAAGCTGACATGTAATTAATCTTTAATGAGTTATTAACATTCTTTGCAAAGTTTTATAAGGCCTTGCTAGGGATTAATAAAATTATTAAAATTTGAAAAATTAGCCCCGAACAGATGAGTGGGATATTTTACTATCTTGTCAGGTGGATAACGTACTTGAATACTAAGTGTGTGGGAATGTGCCACTTTATAAAGGATGACTTTTACAAACATTTGCATGGCACTCTTAAACTATTCATCATCTGATGCATAGTCTTTTTATATGTTTTCAACCGAATTGTCCTACTTTTCATTTAAAACATTTAAAACAGAAGAGTGAAAAAAGTGCATGAAATCCAAGAGAGCACAATATTAGGACTGCTCCATTAAATACCATGAAGAACACATAATTCAAGATTGATGGCAATAAAAATTTAAGAGACTAAATACAATTGGAGTTGGCTTCTTTACCATTTCAACAGCGCTGTGATATTGAAGTGGACATTATTGTTTCTTTTTGGAGAATTTTCCAAGTTTGAACAAGATAACAGATATGAAAAATGTTTTGTAAAGCATAAAAAATCAAACAGTTTTCAATCACGATATGACTACTAGAGGTGTAAATCAGACTACTTGAAAAACATCGTTAAAATTATAGACCTTCCTCATAGAAATGCAAACTCCTAAGTCTACCCTATATGGGGTAGGGTAGTTGGCACTATTGTTTCATATTCTCTCAAATTTGAATTAAAATTTAGCAACATACAGTGAAATCTACAATAAAAATACTCCAGATTCTAGAATATAATGAACTACAATTCCCTGGTAATAGCTAACACACATTACCCTTGTGGGAATACATAGGCAATTTCAATGGTATTACAGAACTTCTTCCTTAAGATTTGAAAAGTTTCAGATTCAGCTTCCAAAACACATTAATTATGTGGACTCTCACTAAGGTAGACATCCAGGAAGTCTGAGCTCTTGGCTGTTGTGCTAAAGTGAGGCACATTAAGTGGTGTGCAGGCTTCCTTCTCTTCCTTCTCTATATTCAGACAATTGATTAATGATGGCACAAGAACACAGTTAGTAAGATCGACTGTATCTTAAAATAGCAGAAGGATTCTTTTCCCCCAGTTTCTTGGGCCTGTCATTTTTACTATAGAAAAAAAGCAAATACAGATATCTCAGACTGAGATTCACCACTGTCTCTAAAGCCAGCAGGCAGTTATTTATTCCAATTTGGAAATAACTATTATGATCAATCAGGTATTTAAAATTGAGCCACTTCAGACTGTTGGAAAATTGATTAATACATATATTTCATTTGACTTTCCTTTCATATTCTATCTCCTTTGGGGCCCAAGAGATAGTCACAGACACTCCTTTAGTGTGGTCCTAGGAACTAGACCATTGGACAACTACAAATACAGTTAAGTATGGTTGTGCTGTCATTTGCAAACTGTCCTTAACATTGGAGATGTTAAAATATAAAGAGAACTGTAACTTAGAATACATGATATAAATATGGCATATGTGGACATATGTGTGAGAGAGAGAGGAGGAAGAAAAAGATAAATTAAAACTTGACAATAGAAAATTTCAATGAGCTAAAAAAGTTACTTCTCAAAGTTATCAGCACAATGATTTAAATACATGCTTTGCAAGTCTTATGTGAAAGCAAATTTCCAGGTATTTGTGTCATTTCAACATTAATAACTCTCATGGATCCTGAATCCTTTCTATCATGATTGCATTGGATCTGACTTTCTAGAGTGAGAGGGATTGAGAATGAATATGATTCATCAACAGGGATAATGCATCTTGGAGAGACAAAGAAAATTTTAAGCATTCTGTTGACAGAGGAGGGGAGAAAAAGCAGGTTGAACCATTTTGTTCCCTCCATTGTCAAGCCTTCTGTGTGAATAGTCTACAGGTGCTATCATGTGTGTGTGTGTGTTTTAATTACCAAATCTTAAGTCACAAATCCTTTGTTTTTCTTTCCTTCCTCCCCCTCTCCCCTTTTTAGGCAGTATATGAGAGTGACTATCTTTTCTTCTTGGAAGTCATCCTTTTTCTGAAATTGTCTTTAAGTTCTCCTATTTCCTTATCACCTTTTTCCACCTTTCTAAAGCAGGAGTAACAAACACAGGTCCCTGAAGCCCAGGCAGGAAATATATAGGAGTAAATAGACGGAGTCTCAGCAGGTGAACACCAGGGAGTGGTAGGGACCACGCCCAACTGGAAAGTGCCTGCCCCACCCAGAGAGGTAGACGCTAACTAAATGTAGCTATTTGTGCCCACACAGGAATATGGTCCCAGTGTTCCCACATCTGATTTTTAAAAATATTGAATCATATGGTAAAAGGAATTTGCTTGCCACTCAAAACACATCTGCAAGTCAAATTTAGCTCTAGGGCTGCCAGTTGTAACATCTGCTCTAAGCAAATCTTGATCTCATTCACTGGCTTCCCCTTCTGTATATTCCTCTAAATGTAGGGTATTTATTGAGTTCTGCTCATAGTTTCCATAGCTTTTGTCTTTAGTGTCTTTTTCTTAGTTCTCTCTTCCAATCAGTCTCCACATTGATGGTTCTCACACCTGTACTCCTGCTTCTGATCTTTCCTTTGAGTTCTTAGGATCTGATTTCCCAATAAATGATTATTTATGCATATTCTGCTCAGCACATCTCAAACTGTATATACTGAATCATTGTCAAGCTCGGTCATCTTACATTTTCCACATCTGTTTACTGAAACATGTGATATATAATATATATTTAAAAATTTGTATTATTTAATAACTATGTTATTTTTGTTTATTAGTGTATATATTGTAAATATATTTTACATATATGTATATATAAATACATATATAAAATACATATAAATATAAAATAAATATATTTTATGTATTTGTATATACAAATACATATATTATACATACAAATACATGTGTATATGTATTTTTGAAAGCTAGCATCACCTAGTGCTTAAGATCAGTCACTGGAGTCAAACTACTTAGGCTCTTATCCTCACTTACTATGTGGCCTTGGGCAAATTACTTTACCTCTCTGTGCCTCTCTTTCCCCATCCAGAGATGGGGATAAAAAAAGTACCTATCTCACAAGGTTATAGTGAGGATTGAAAAATTGACTAGATAGCAGGATACAAAATAGAATTTTTTAAATTGTCCCAATTTGCAGAACAGACTTCAATGTGTAGTAGGCAATTTATTCAGGTTTCACTAAGGGAGTGTTAGTGTAGTTTTATGATTCTTAGCCTTTAGGTTACATTGAGGGCATATAACAAGTGCTATGGATTAATCTTTAAAGACTGGTAGAGATTTTCTTTATTAGCCTGTAACTCACTGAATATAGCCATGTGCTAAATGCCCTTCCAAAGGTGTAATATGTATTAGCCTATTAAATACTCTTAAGAATATGATAAGTCTTTTATTAATTCAATTCTAAGGATGAGGAAACTAAGGTAAGTAAATACATATCTAAAGCAACAAGAGCCGAAGTGGAGAAGCATAGGAGGTCAGGTGGTCTTCCCTGCATGGTACAGCATGTTTGGAGTCGTCAAAGAATCGTTGCTTTCCTTGTCCGCTCTCCATGGAATGCTTTCTCTTTACCTTACGCCCAGTGTAGAGATCTGAGAGAGAACACTCCAGGAGCTTGAGATGTGCCTTCTGGAAAGGGGTGGGCGGGGGCTCATGAACTGGTATCAGACTCATATCTGAAGATAAGAGACCAGAGAGCAGCATTGCCACCAAAGGCAAATTGCAGGAGCACCTTTCCCACAGACTAGCTGCCCACACCATAGAGGGCATCTTGAAGAGTGATCCACCAAGAAAAGGGTGGAAGATGAGAACAGGGTCAGGACAGAGTGAAAAGCTCTACCCTTTCTCTCATGCCCATTTCTAAGCTTGAGTCAGGTCTGAGCTAGCAAGGGAACAAGTTTAAATTGGTCTGAGCTAGCAAGGGAACAAGTTTAAATTGGATTGGGAATTGAAGTTTTGATAAGAGAACTATACATTTAATTGGGTTACGCAGTAAAAACTGAGAGTGACTCGAAAAGTCTTGGGATCTTTCTGGGACCTCATCTAAGAGCAAGAGCAAAGAGAAATGAAATCACAGAGAGGCTGAGCAGAGCACGACTGCAATGATGTTCTACACGTCATGGCTGAGACCACATTCAGCTAATCCTCAAAAACTTTTAGACACTTCCTATTTATTTTCAAAAGAAGGACTGAATCCCCTAATGTGTCATCTGGGGCTTTTCATCCTCTAACCCTATTCTATCCCCTTTACCTTTATCTCCCATCACAACCAAACTAAATCCAGTCATACTCCATTCCACACATTGCTCTGCCTGGCATAAACTTCGTATCAGCCAATTATTCAGATTTTTACTCACCCTTTAGGATTTGGCCAATATCTTCCCTCTTTCATAAAGGCTCAAGGATTTCCCTTAGTGAGATTAATCACTTCTTCTCACACATCTATTATCTCATCCTCTCTTGAATATATAATTAAAATTAGTAGTTTATACAACTCTCTCATCCACTAAATTGTAAATGAATTCCATGAGGGCAGGAAGACATCTTATTTTTGTCTAGTATCCTATACAGCACTTAGCAAATGAGGCATGTATATAGGAAGTACAACAAACAATAACACAATTAAAACATAATGCGTATTACGGCCTGAGACCTTTCCCATTTTCAGAGCATTTGCAAAATTCTCAGGATGTCTACAGACCTTATGCAGATCTTTGTAAGATTTTTGCTTCAAAAAGAAACAATGATATCCAGACACACTGGTATCAAAAAACAAATTAGAAAAGAACTCATTCCACATGTCCGACTGCTCCTTATATTTAAATATTAAACAATTACAGTAGTGGAATGAATACATGTCAGATAAGTAAAAATAAATATTCAACCATAAGTAGATGAAAATTCCAGAATACAGTGGACCATGAGCTCAACTAACAATGCACAAAGGCTGTGTGTGTGTGTGTGTGTGTGTGTGTGAATGAAAGCTATGTGTATTGGAAGTGTGTGTTGGAAGGTACAACTTCTGGAGGACTCACTTTGTAGAAATAAGAATTTATTTTGTATGTTGCCAGATATTCAACTCCAGGCTTGAGAAGCAAGCCACAAATGTAATCATGGATTACCGTAGGCAGCTAGCCAGCTATATTTACCAACACACAAGGAGAATTTTAAACAGTTAGATTGGACAGTCCTATGAAAACAAAAAGGACGGAGACCGCTTAGCATCTGCAGAAAGCAAAGGCAATTCCTCGGGTCATTATTTATGTTAGATGATGAACAGGACTTATTATAGGCAGCTTCTGACTTACAGCATCTGTCATCAGGCTGGGTCCAGTTGGACAGGCAGGTACCCTGGCGAGTATCAAGGTCCCACGGAGAACTATCATTACTGATGTGGTGCAGCAGGCGGCTTGGGCTGTAGAAATAGGTCGGACAAGCTGCATGCAGACACACAAAAGCATTCTCTCTCCATCGTTAAATTGAGCGTAAACTGGCATGGCATTTGACATTTCAACGATGCTTTTAGCTATGGCACTCAGTCTTTTTGAACCTACAGGTGTGGGGCCAAAAAGAGAACACTCTAGTCAAACTTCTTGACTATCTAGAAATTTAGTTGGCTTGGAAATTAAATATTGGATACAATGTTTAAGATCAATAGCTAGTGTCTCATTTTGTCAATATGTATTGTTGGTATGGACTTCACTGATAATCTAGTCCTCGATTACTAATTACTTGGTCTCAGACAAGTTCCCTAATTCTTCTAGATTCAGCTTCCTCCTTCATTAAAAAAAAAACGGGATAGTAATAGTACTAATCCATTTGGTTGTTCTGAGGATTAAATGAGTGAATTGATGAAAAACATGTAGCACAGTGAACATAGAGTGGGCACTCAATTAGCATGAACTTTGAGTAATATATTTTCACTATATTGCATACGCCTATATTTACCACATAGTGCTGTTATTTACCACACATTGACTTATATATTATTATATAAATATTTTGTATTACATATCATTGTTTAGTTAAACTCCTTCCTTTCATATAAGGAAACTAAGAGCCAGAGTTATTTATTCACTCTCTTAAGGTGGCTCTGCTATATTTAAAAGAAAAGATTGCATACATTAAAAGTACGTACAGAAAAAAATAATTCTAACATCTTGAGAGGAAGCTAAAGAATTATAAAAACTTCATTGTCTGGGGTTGTTAGTCTTCTAATCTTTCAAAAACGCTTCTTCTGCAAAGTACTTTCACAAATGGAATAAAGACCAATGAAGCTATGGTGCTGGGCATGTAGCTAAAGCTTCCCTTCTCTCCTTTTGTCACTTTGATTGTAAAAGGCCTAACAATTCAATCCAGGTTAGTGTAGGCTACTGGATATTTTTTCAGTACCATTAACTTTGTGTTTTTCTTTCTTTCTTTCTTTCTTTCTTTCTTTCTTTCTTTCTTTCTTTCTTTCTTTCTTTCTTTCTTCTTTCTTTCCTTCTTTCATCTTTCATTTTTTCACTTGATGGGTATGAAACTTTAATCCCAAACTTCTTTCCTAAGTTATCAAGAATGTACTTTAATTCAATCTAGCAAATCTTTAATCAGTATTTCTTAAATATCAAGAGCTAAGGAATTTTAAAAAAAAATGTTATTTTAATTGTGTGCAAACAATTATCATACCATATGATGGGTGATGCTATGGAAGGAAGGGATTTAGTATTTCTGTTTGTTTGTTTTTATTTACACATACCAGAAAATGAAAATCCCTGAAAAATTTTAACAGGCAATAAAAATGAGGGAGAAAAAAATTCATTAGTGGGAAGAGTAATGAATAACAGAACTACATTTTAAAAGTATGTGATGCTTGGGGGAATAAGTATGCAGGATTATGTGTAGGAATTGCCAAAATGGTGCTAGGGACAGGTTGATGATGGTCATTTAGGCCCAAAGCTCTTGAAGGGATTTCCATTCCATCATGGAAGGCATCAGCAGGTCACTGAGGTTTATAACATAATAACAGGATTAATTATGAAGATCTAACTGAGATATTGTAGAAACTGATAAGAAGAGGGGAAAGCGCAGCTCTTGGGTGCCCTTCAGCGGATATGTGCTAAAAATGACAGCCAATTTGAATATTAACTCTTTGAAAACAGGGGAAGATAAATCTAAAGACCAGATTTGCCACTCCTTGATTTCATGCCTTTGTATGACTGCATGGCAACTCCCTTCCAGTCCCACAGACAATGGGGAGATGAACGCACGGGTAATGACATACCCATCAGTCCTCAACCGCGTCCCTATCTTAAAACTGAATTTGCACAATAGCTTTTTGAAAGGCCTGTCACTGCTTCAGTGTAGACTCTTTGTCGCACTTCTCTGTGGGAGCTGACATTTTGCTGATACTTCATCAGGCTGGACTGCCTGCTGAGAACAAGATTGGTAAGGGATATGCATCTCACTGCTGGAAAGGATGGGAGATGTATTATTTAAATACAATTTATTTTACAGCAACTTTAAAAATCAGATTTAAGATTGCTTCAGAGAGGTTAGAAGCATATCATTGCATCTCACCTCTTCATGTCTGGGGAGGCTTAAGACTTTTAATTGTTCTAATAGTTTTTTGTTTCTTTTGTTTTATATATACTCTTTTTTTTTTCCTTAGATAACTGTCTTCATGTTCACAATACTGCATCATAAAGGAAATGCCAGCCCTGATTTGTGGTAGGTGTGTTAGAGGAAGTTGGAAAATAGCTTAGAGGTTCTGTAAGGGAACACATGGTTCCTCTAGATGTGAGTCAATACTCCAACTACATAAATTTGAGAGAAAAAAAACTGAGGAGGCTGTGTCTACACATAAAGCATTGCGATAGCTTTTGTTTGTTCTTAAAATCTTTAATCAGTTTAGCCAAACAATTAATTTTTGCTTTAAAAATAAAATAGGCTTGGCTAAATAGTGAATTTTTTTGTTTGTTTGTTTTTCTGACTGGATCTATTTGTCAGTTAATTTAATCCAACCAAAAAGGTCAAACTAGTTATCTGTTTAGAAACAGCAAAGTAAAATGGGCATCTGAGAAGTAATCATTTCTTAATATCAAAAGGGTAAATACAGGTTAAGAAATCATTCAGTGTGTTTAAAATAAAATTGTCTGCCAGCCAGTGGTATGCTGGAGTTGTTACTACCAGCTTGGGGAAACCAACTGTTAAATTTTCAGGAATTTTGCAAGCCAGTTGACATCACACTGGTTGCTTGAGATCACCACTGTGGGAGTCTTACGCTGTAGAAAACAGCCAACACTACAAGCCAGGGGCTTTGTATTTCAGAGAACCAGTTGTTAAACATTTACCAGATTACCGCTCCAGAAGGTTCCCACCTGTATTCAATATGGTTTTCATAATGTTTAATGGTGTTTAATTATCATTTCATGATGATTAATCATTTCATGATATTTGATCGTATGACATTTAAAGTGTTTACGCTGGAGTTCGTATCTTCCTTCTAGTGTCTTTTCCCCTATTATTTCTAATGTTCTCTGCTTCATCAGTGAAGGGGCCAATGGTGTAAACGCTCATGAAGAACATAGTAGAATTCAGAGAAGTCATAACAAAATGACAGAAGGATAGAAAATAGGATTGCTGAAGAAAGGGAAATGAGAGTTGTGAGGAAACATTATTTGTTCTTATCTTTTTTTAAGAAAAAGAGTTTTAGTGCTGCTGTCAAGCTATGCTCAATATCTATGTCACATGAAATAGGAGAAAACAGCCTCAAATTAAAAGAGCCACAAGTTTAATTAATGGAAGGAAAAATATATCTTTACTGTCGTGGACACAGTGAAGGCCACCAGACAACTCTTAGAGAACAGATAACCATCTTACTCAGGTACTTAGTCAATGGTTGGTGTTTTCCCCCAGTTGTTAAGGGGGAACCTGGTGAAGAGTAAATAGGGGTAAGACAGAGGAGGAAAAAGTCACCCACAGCCCCCCCATCTAGAGATGGTCACTGCTATTCTCTCTGCTATAATTGCCCATAGACATACATGGGTATGCGTTCTTACAAATTTGGGTCATTCTGTATGTACATCATGTAATGTCAATTTAGTGTCAATTCTCCTGACATTACACATTCTTCTAAAACATGAATCTTAATGGCCTCAGAATAGGCCACTCAGTTAAAAAAGTTTATCTCCTTCTGGTGAATATTTAGGTTGTTCCCATTTGGTACTGGGATAAACAAGAAACTGGGACCTCTTCTCAGATTATTGATAAAAGCCCTGGTATATAAGGCTAACCTTCGCTGAAACGGTACATTCTTATCAAGGGTATAAGAGGATCTGTCAAGCCAAGCTACCACCCCCTCACACCCCAAACACTGCTTAGGAAATAGGGAAAACTACAACCTACCATAATGCAGATAGTTTTCTAGCACAGTGAAATAGACCCTTAAAAAAAAAAAGAATTATTGTCCCCAAGCATTTGTATTTATAACTACCAAAAATTGTAATTTATATAAAGCCAAAATCTTTAGAAATAGCTTTTTGGTCTCTCCTGCCTTGAAAACACACTACCTTGTATAGCTTCTAAGTATTTTTACAGTTCATTATGCAAAGTAACTAGATTTTAAAATTCTGTAAGCACCATAACAAGATATTTAGAAGAAAATGTTGTATGCATTTTTTCAAACACAAACCCCTTTTTAAATGCCACACACATTTCTTTGTGGAGCATGCGTGAAGCATTTTTAATAAGTCCTATCCTTTGGTTCCACTCATTTTTCTAAATATCTTATTATGGTAATTATATAATTTTTGTTTGTGTCTGTGTGTATAAAATCAGATAATAACATATAACACTAACATTGAACTGGACGAGGAATTGGTGAATATTTTTGTCTATTCAATTCAACACATCATCTCATTTGTCAGGTTGCCAATACATTTCAATACTATTACTAATCACCAAAAATGTCTCTGAACTATCATGCTATATTCTTATGGGGTTTGAAATCCTACAATAGAAGAGTCATAACATAACCATCAAAATTAATATTTTAAAGAATGAGTAGTTTATCTGTCTCTTCCTTTGTTTTTAAATAGTCTATTTATATCATCTGACAATTGGAACAGTGTAAACTTTATCACTAACTGCTTAATAATTATTCCATTAAAGTTGAGTTAGACAAGAGAAAATGTCACTTCGCTGTGGAAATAGCTAGTAACTACCTTTTGAATATGTAAATTCTTACCTTTAAGGTCTTTTTTTTTTTTTTTAAGCAAAAATGTAAGTTAGGGATAGCCAACTGCTGCTCCAGCACACTTTTATGCTGCTTGAGATGCTTGTCAACAGTACCAGAATGACAGTCCTAAAATAAAAATTATCTAGTTATATCCAGAAAAATCGTCAGGCAAAGACCTTAGCCTATCGCTCTTGCTTGAAGGTTATCTGTAGGGGTAGTAATGCATTTCCCCAAAATGATGAGATGATTAGCTCAGTGCTAAATACTATCCTGTTGTTATGTTTTATGTTTACATGTAAGTTTCTGGTTTTATTTGCTTGTTGGTTTATGGAAAGTCCTAAGCCCTGAAAACCAATTCAGATCATTGTTTACACCTTATAAAATCATAGGCAATCACAAGCAACAGACTCTTGCTAACCTCAGATACATTTGTAATAATAATATTAAAAAAAAAAAAAAACTGGCTGGATCATCCAGTCCACGACTCCCTTCCAGTTCTGAAACTGTTCCAATGTACTAAAGTGGAGAAGGTCACCCAGGCAGGGTTAACAGGGGCCATGTAAGGACCACAAACAGAAAGGCCAATATTTCCACCAGCTCTTCGAAGCAGGTTCAGTTTAATCACTTTTTAAGAGTCTATAATCTGCTCCCATTTTGACAAGAATGAGAAATACAGCCTAGTAGATCCGGAAAGTGCCTTCCAGTGTAACTTGAAACAGTGCAGTATGGTAGATTTGCTCCAAGGATGGCTCCAACCACATCTCCCACATTGCAGGTCTCTTGCACTGAGATTTTGCTACTTCACTCATCATAAGGTAGAATTTTTCTCCTCCCCTTGGGTCTGGCTGGCCTTATGACATGCTTTAACCTATAGAATTTGGCAGAAGCAGTGACATGTGGCTTCTGAAGCTCAGCTTTCGGACATGTTATAGCTTCTGCTTTTGAACTTTTAGGGTGTTGCTTCTAGGATTGTCGTCTTGAGACTGCCATGCCGCGAGAAAGTTCAAGCTGACCTTGTGGAAATGCTGTGTGTAGGAAAGGTAGGTTGAGAAGGCCAGTCAAGCCAAGTTCCCAGATGATCTACTCGCTAGCTGAAAGCATGAGAACCATCTTATCAACCCACAGGATCAAAATAAATAATAAATCATTGTTGTAAGCCACAAAGCACTGGGGTGGTTTGTTATACCACAATAGATAATTAAAATACACCCTAACATATTATCTCACAGAGCAGTTAGAGAAAAAAAAAAGGAGCATTTGTAAAGCTAACAGCTTTACTGACTTTTTTGGTATCCTGTCTAAGTTAATGACTTACGTGTGGTACAGGCTTTTCCTGTGTAACCAGGAGGACAATTGAAGTTTCCAGTTCTTTTGTTGCACTGACTTTCATTCTCACAGGGTCCACAGGAGAGCTGGCACTCCAGTCCCCAGAGGCCAGCAGAGCAGGCTTGCGAAATAGAAATAAAAATAAAGACAAAGAAAGGAGTTAAGACTTATAATGAATCGCAAGATGCTCCCTGATTTCTTCTGTCACATAAGAGGGTTGGAAAAGTGTGCGTGCGTGCGTGTGTGTGCTATGCGAGTGTATCTGTGTATGACTGAGCTGCAAGGAAAGCCACATTCGTGTAGCCTCCATGGATTTATGGCACTTCCAAAAATATTCCCTGAAGAAATCAACATGATGCCAAATCTTGTCACTTTGGAAACACAGAGACAGAGGTGGCTTTTTGCTGAAAATGTGTTTTTTTCAGACAGTAACAATGGAAGCAATTTTGATATATATCTTTGGAGGCAGTTGCACAGAACAAAACCTAAAAATGAGATGTAATTTGTAAAGGAAACTTGGGAGGTGTAGTTCTCGGGAAGTTGTCCCCAAATGATTGCCTGAATCCTGTCCCAGGCTTTGCTTCTTTTGTAAGCCAGAATAATCACCCCAGAGGTTTATAATTTGTGTACTTTATAAAAGTGTGCAATGCATAACGTGAGTGAAGAGGAACATGTGCTGCTTTGTTGAATGCCCTTTGAGCTGGAAAGGATGGCAGATGCAGCGGGGCCCCGTCGCAGGCTCAGTTAGAGCTTCCTGTGTTTGGACTACCATTGAAGCTGCTGGAGTTAGAAACCTGGTGGAAAGTATCCTTTTAATACAAGGAAAACCTGGGAACTTTCCTAAATATATGACAATTGTGGAAAGTTGCATCAGTCCAAGTTGGGCTGTGAAGTATCTTCTCCGCCTGGGAAGAATCTCTGAATAACAGAATTATGACATTTTCTGGGATGTTCATACCATTCCTGGTTATTATCAATTGATCATGACTCTGTGCCAAGCACTTTACATAAATTAGCTCCCATTTCCATAAGTACGGCCATGTGATAGAAGCAACTTCATCTCCTTTTTACATAAGAAACTGAAGCTCTGAGAGGTAAAGTGACTTACTTTGGGTCATCCAGCTCTTAGGTAGCAAAATTAGGACTTGAACCCAGATCTTCTGGCCTTTGAAACTGAAACTCAGCCACCACACACAATTTGTGCTACAATACTAGGTGCTTAGTATCTCTCAAGTCAATTAACTTGATTTTAGAGACCACCAGAGTTCACAATTTGAAGTGCATCCAAAGTGGAACTATAGTAACAAAAATCTGTCGTCCTCATGATGCCATAAGGGTTGACTAGGCCTCTTTTGATGGACTCAGTGGGCTCTCTGGACCAGAGACCTCCACATTTAGAGATCTGCCTACAGTTAAGGTCCAAAATACCACAGGCTACAAACTAATCAAAATAAGGCAAAGACACTGGCTGTCTTTTTCTCGCTTTCTCTTTTTTTTGCTATTTCACAGATTCACATAGAAACTAGCTCTTCTACTCTTAGAAGTCATTGCTGATAGGCTAAATAAAGCCTGGTGCTGATTGTGGAGAGGACTGTTCATTAGTGTCATTGAAACAATTTGCAGTCTTTAATTAACTATTCATCGGCAATCTAGACACAGGTCTAGAGTTAAGATTTTTAAAGATATGTCTGGCTCTAGGAGCACTTGGGCTACTTCACTCTTTTAAAAAAGATAAAGAAAAACAACAGGCCTGATTTTCATCATGCACAACTCTTCGAGAGCTCTTTTTGCCTTGATTTCAACTGCCAATCATGGCGATCCCATTCACCCGCTCCAGTCTGATTCATAATTTCATTTTGTGGTTAGACAAAAATATCAGAATTGGACAAAGTTATCTGATTGAAAAATAATATGTTTTCCAGAGATTATGGTGACCTCTCTATTTTGCTAATTTACATATACTTTCAACTCATTTTCCTTCACAGTGGGAATCTCAGAAGCATTTTCCAATATAGTATATTCAGCAGCTGCTTAAAGAAAATGTTATCAGAATAAATTAAATCTACCCAGGTGTGTATGTATGGCATTGTATCCTCATGCGTTGATTTCTAGGGCATGACTTCTTTAGAGAATTATTGAAGAAGGGGCTGACTCTAGGTAGGTCTAAATATCAGTTAAGACAGGGGGAGGTTTAGAGATTGCCATGGGACCTACTCTTATATGATGTTAAACACAAATGTGTTTCATTCATTTGTGTTATGTCAGGCTTCTGTTTCCCTAAATTCTTTTCTTCTTTGCCTAGAAAGTCACAATCCAGCAACAGAAATAGTCCTTTCTCCACAGAATCTAGATGGACATACTGCTGCTCAGGAAGAAAAGGCAATAATATCAGACATAATAATAACTGGAAAATGTTATAATAATAAAAAGAATAGTATGTTAGAAGATGACCTTGGAAAAAAAATTTTAAAGTTCAAGGAGTTTTGCAATTTGCAAGTTTAAGTAAGGCAGGACTGACAAGATTCAGTGAAAACATAACATAAAACTTTGTGAAAAAATGAGAGAGCCATGTAGATAGATACCTAGGGAGGAGCATTCCATGAGTCCACAAACCAGAGACAGGTACTACTAACATCTAAGAATACACTTTTCCCAAATTCATATGCATGCACACACTTACATATCTATATATTATTTATAATCGGAATTCTGCTCTATATAAACTTTTATATTTATGGATTTGTTAACAATTTTTCTACAATACTTACAAATTTGAAAAAAGAAGGGCACCTTGAAAAGAAGCCACCTGGGTGGCTCAGTCAGTTAAGTATCTGCCTTTGGCTCAGGTCACGATCCCTGGGTCCAGGGACGGAGCCCCACTCAGCGAGGGGCCTGCTTCTCCCTCTCCCTCTGGTACCCCTCCTGCCTGTACTCTCTCTCTCTCTCAAATAAGTAAATGAATACAATCTTTAAAAAGATATTTGAAAAAGGATGACACTGATAACTCTGTTTAAATTTTCCAAAACTTCATGGTTAGAATCTTTGATTTGTATTTGTTTGAACGCTTTGTCTTCAGGTATAAAGAAAACAGTTCTCTAACTCTGGAAGCTACCAGTACTCTTGGTTGATTACTTCAGCTCAAAGAAGTGACTGGCCGGCTTTAATTTTCTTAAGATCAGACTCTCTTGCAATTTGATCTTTCTTCTTTTGCTCAAGCTGGCCAGGGGATGGCTAACAGCAGAAGCTGAGAAGACAAGGTTAAATAACTTCATTTCCGCGTGTCTCAGTTTCCTCGCCTGCAAATAGGGGATTAATAAAGCTTACCCGTCTCCTGAGGACACTGGTGGGTTAACTAATTAATGATCATATGGTGCCGAACAAAGGCTGAGCATTGTTATTAGAGAAGAAAGAAAATTTATCATCAGATTGTACCTTTCTGGCATCCGTTGCCTTGGTAACCAGATTTGCAGGTGCAAGTGCCATTTTTGGCACTGCATTCCAGGGTGTTCTCCTCCACACACTGACATTCTGAAGAGCAGCCAGCTCCATAGACCCCCTTGGGACAGTCTGCAAGCAGATTGAGGCAAACGGGTCACCTGAAAACCATGCTTTGTTTCTTTTACATTGTCAGTGTACAGGCATGTAGTTCTGCAGGGCCTGATTATGGGGAAAACAAGGGGATCATCCTGACTGCCAAAAAAAAAAAAAAAAAAAAAGAAAGAGAAAGAAAAAGAAAAAGAAAAAGAAAAAGAAATGTCTTTCAAATCAGGCAATTCATTTGCTTTTTGGCAACTGGATGTGAACAGTGAAGCCTGAACTACTTAAAAGGCTTTGGTGCTTCTGGGAGAGAAATTGCTTCTCAACGTGCTCCATTGGTGCCTATAGTTAATATTCTCCAGGGACTGTTAAGACCTGCCAGGCCCTATACTCATCGTGTTACAGCAAGGAGATGATGGACAAGCACTGATGTAAAGGCTCACCATTGTTTTCTTTCCCTTTCATTATATGGTAATCCGAACTAATTTTACATCATGTAGATTACACACAACTTGCAACATGACAGCAACATTTTCTTGGCTACATTTTTGGCAAATGGTGCTTGCCTTCCCTTCAATACTTTCCCCATGCTGTTGAGTCTTAGGGGGGGTGGGGGTCAGCACAGGAATTCTAATTTGAAGAAGTTCCACCTTTGCATTTAGGAAAACATACCCTCAGTTCTGTCTTTGCGGAGTTATATCCAGTAATTTGATTCCCTTTCCCAAACCACTGACATGTTCTTTCCTCCCTCATTACAAATGTCCAAGGGACTTATCAAGATCCTTCAAGTAACCTCCGAGCTCAAGGTAATTGCATTCTATGTCTGTAGAGCCTTTGTTGTCAAAAGCTACTCGGAGAAAACAAAATAAGCCACTTGACTTTCTACTGGATGGAGAATTATTAGCATCTGCTAATATCTGCTATTATTAGCAGAGATAATTTAAAGTAGTGGTTACAATGCCACCGTGTAGGGGGATCCTTGCCCCAGTGACCAGGGACGGTTCCCTTGAAGCAGAACAAATTTATTAACAGGACCTCTTTTCATGTGAATATGTTCCCATTTGGATGATAAATTATGTGATCTTCTCTCAAACTTCCTGTGGCCTCTGAGTCCTTTCCCAGACAAACGAAGCCCCAGGTCTCTCTCTGTCTCTCTTTCTCTCTCAGAGCTTTGGTCTTCCTTGATAGGCCTCCCCTTGTTCATCGCACAGCACTAACTTCCCTGGATTGGCTTCTGTGCTTTACTCTTCTGGGTTCAGCACATAGAATAGTGGTTTAAGGAACAGCCCAGACATAATAGAATGCTTAAATGTGACAACTGGGTATATTAAGAAGATATAACTGTGAAAATAAGCAGAGGGAAAAAAGGACATCTGGAAGAAGTAACATCTTTTGGCAGTCCAATGTCTACTCAGGGTTCATTATGCGCTGAAATGTGCCCTCTCAGATTCATATGTTGGAGTCCTTTCACTCAGCACCTCAGAATGTGACCTTACTTGGAAAGAGGGTCACTGCCAGTGTGATTAGTTAAAATGAGGTCAGGATGGAGTGAGATTGGGTCTCTAATCTGATATGACTGGCATCTTCATAAATAGGTGAAATTTGGGCATGGAGAGACTCACATTGGGAAAACACCCTGCGAAGATGAGACTTAAATGACCACAAGCCAAGGAACTCTGGGAGGCTTGGAGAGGCCCGGAACTGATCCTTCCCTAGCCGCTTCAGAGGGATCATGCCAGCCAACACCTCGATGCCAGACTTACTAGCTCCAGAACTGTGAGGCAATACATTGCTGCTGTTGAAGGCACTCAGTTTTTGGTAATTTATTACAAGTCTAGAGAATATGGGGTTGCAAATTCTAGCTTCCAAGTGCCAGGTAAGAGGCGTTAATAAATGAAGCCTTGAGTCTGAGCAATAAGAATTCTGAAGAACTGGAATGTGTATTTTTTTTAAAGGTGGTCACATTCAAAGTGGTAACCACCATCACCTTTGCCATCATCTACTCTTTGGGTTTTTGACCAGATGAACTATGATTTAAATGGTTTTGCCAAAACATCTGATATTACTTATAAGATATTCAAAACTTATTATTAAAAATGGGGCGTGTCTTGTTACCCTAGATGAATAATAATAGAATGCTATTTTTGTTTCTTGGTGAGTTTTCTTCTCCTGGCGTATTCTAGGAGGTATATGACATTCTGGAACACACCATCTATACCTGCATTGTTCACATTTACCCACGCCTTTCCCCCTCCCTTTCTGTTTTGCTTATGCAATCCTAACCTTTCTTCATGACCCAGGTTCAGTTTTCTACGATGCCTTCCCTGACTCTCTTATTAGAGTATTCAGTTTACTCTCTGTTTTCAAGGGGCATGCCTTTTATAAAGCAGATAAGATCGATGGACATTCAGTTAAAAATACGAGATAAGATTCCAAAAGGTCTCTGTTATTAAAAAGCAGGTCATGGTATTACTGAGGTTCACTGAGGAAGGATTTCCAGAGGAGGGCATGTGAAACAGGCAGAGGAACAGGGCAGAGATTTCTTAGGCTCACAGGTACTTGTACACAGCTTCAAGATGGGGTGGTGGGCATCTGGCACTGATTCACTAGGAGAAATCCTAAAAGTTTCTGACGGGCTGAAGTATTTATTGGTGATTGCATTTTCTTGCAACTTTTGCAAAATGTGATTGATGGTCAAAATGCAAAATGAATAGCCGTTTTAGAAATCCTGGGGAATGATATTGCTTTGCATTAGAACACAGAAATAAAAGAAAGTAGCTCTGGGCCTTTGATATTCAATTCTCCTAAAGTGTCAAATGTCCATTTGAAGGTGCCCGTGAAATCCTCTTGAGGTAAATAACAAGAAAAAAAAAAGTGATTCAGAAATAGTTTTCTTTCATTCATCAAAATCTAGATTCTATAATGTCAGGAGGCTAAACAAAGACTAGAACGTAAACCATCATATATATGATAGGACTATATAAAATGCTAGGTTTTTACCCTCTTCCTCTAACATATTTTTGGTACTTTTTTAGCCTTCTTGCTTCATGTAGAGGGCAAATTATTGCCCATGACTTACTCAGGTGACAAAACCTCCCACTGCGCACTGAGCCACACATACAAGC
Organism: Vulpes vulpes; assembly: GCF_048418805.1. NCBI lineage: Eukaryota > Metazoa > Chordata > Mammalia > Carnivora > Canidae > Vulpes > Vulpes vulpes. The sequence goes on from NC_132782.1 coordinate 40,716,936, forward strand.
ACCACAGACCCTGTGGCGATGGCCATTGTCAGTGTAGTTACACTTCCTTTTGCATTTCTTCCCAAAGAATCCTTTTGGGGGCTCCTGGAGGGTCAGAAGGACTCACAAAGCAAATATTAATCCACATGCAAAAACGTGCAAGAGCTGTTGCTATATGAAATAAGGAGACTGTAACAGGTAAGATGTGTCCAATGTAATTGGACTGAAGCTAGGGAGACTTTTTTTTAAAAAAGCACAGATATGGTTCCCTACCCTCTGTTTAAAATTCTACAATGACTTGCCATTGTGCTGTCAGATCAGAAACTCCGATCTTAACAAGACCTATGGGCCCCTGTACCAGCTGACTTCTGTTGTATTAACGTCTCCCCGGTTGTTTGCTCCACCAGCTGACCTTCTGCACGTTCCTCTGGTAAACCTCACTCTTTCTCACTTGAGAGTCTGGTAACAGGAGGCCCTCTCGGTGTGGGCCCTCTTCCTTCACTCATCCCATGTCACATCTCCTCATTTTTCCATCTTCAGCTTAACTTCAGCTTAAATGTTACTTCTCCAGAAGTTGCTCCCTGGCTCATGCAGTCTGTTTTTTCCTCCCAGTCTGACCTCCAAGCACATATTAATACATTAATATTTAAGTCTTAATACCTACCAACATCTGTAACCTATGTCTGCTCTGAATATGACTGTAAGTTCCACATGGAAAGACCAGAATCTTCTTTATTTTCCAACTTTTTTTTTTTTGCTACTGTATCATAATACCTAGCATACACGCTGCCTTACTACTTCATATATATCTTTTGAATAAGTGAATAAACATTGTTCAGGGGCATAAATAACTGGAATGCTAACAGGAGTCTTTCTACATCTCTCAGAAAGGGAAGTAAACTTGATTTCCATATCTCCAGTTCTGTGATCTGTGAGAATCTAATAAACTCCCCAGGATTTCTAGCAGTCTCCAAAGACTCTTCTCCGCATTGACTGCATTCAGCTCTTGGGCTTGTACAAGCAGTTTCTTTTTTGTGCTTTATCTGCTCATGCTGAAAATATGGCCTCTTCACTGGTTTCTATGTAAAATCCACACACAGCACTCATAGGCATTTTGTGAGATTTTTATCCCTCATTTCTCCTGTCTTTTTCTCTCTATATCATCTCTTTTGCTTCTCAGATCTTTCTTTTCCTCCCTAGTTTGCCCAAAGAGCCCTATTTTTTTCTTCCTTTTATTATGCAGAGCAAATAAATTCTAACTCCTATGTCCAAACCTATATACACAAACTCAACTTTTTGCTTAGCAGAAGAAAAAGCCTTTCTCTGTATCAAGATTTATCCTGCTTAGATATATGTGGTATCAGTCAAAGCAACTGTACGTTTGTATCCATAGACACCACATTTTTTCTTCTTCAGAAAAGGCTATCTTGAAAAATACAGATGTAATTTTCATTTGAAGATTTTATTTATTTGTTTATTTGAGGGAGAGAATGAGAGTGGAGGGAGGCGTAGAGGGAGAGAATCCTCAAGCAGACTCTCCACTGAGTGGGGAGCCAGACAAGGGACTCAATCTCATGACCCATAAGATCATGACCTGAGCCAGAACCAAGAATTGACCAAGAGTTGACACTCAACTGACTGAGCCACCCAGGTGCCCTTAGATGTAATTTTCACTTATTTTATTTCTTATTAGAAGCTTCAAGAAGTTAAGGAGCTATGTCATGTGACTAGCACCAGCTGCCTTCTATAAACAGTAGGTTTTCCCAGGAACTCTTGGAGGGGGAAGTACTGGCACTGTCCAGAGGATCATGGGTGCATCCATTCTGACAATCACAGATGCTGCTAGATACTTTCCCATGCGTCTCTGGAGAAAAAGCTATGAAGAAAGTGGAGAAGGTGAACAGGCAGTGTAATATACTTGCGATACAATTGGAGAAAGAAATTTTTGTCTTTCTATCAGAACGCTATAGGGAATTAAAAATCTCTGTGGGTTGCAGACCCATAAAGAGTCACAGGCATACTTCTAGCTTGGATGGCATAATCATTCCTGGGGGGAATTACAAATGCAGCTAGTTAAAATGATGGTCACTGAAGAACCAAGGTCCTTATGAAATGAACAATCAAGATTCACCTGCAAAATTACCTTGTTCCTTAAACTCTAACACTCACATTTTCACAGCTACCTAGATATCTTTGTTGTGTAACTGTCATTAACCTTAATGAGAAAAAAATGGCACCTTCTATTTTGAAAAATGGGAAGAAAATATAGGAAAAAAATGCCATGTATTTTTAACTGGGAATGAATGCAGCTAAGACTGGCTTGAAGGTCCCAAGGTATTTTGCATTGTCAAAGATTGATGAAGTCAAGCAAACAACTGTTTTCTTTGATTTGTTGGGTTTTTAGGAAGTGTATAGTATTCCATTAAAAAAATAAATTGGGGAAAATGCAACTTAAGCAAATACAGCTGTTGAGATGATTTAAGTAACCATTTTAATTGATATTTTATCATAATTGGCTAAATATTATAAAATTGTACTTTATCACCTTCTCTATCTACCTACCCACACCATTCCAGATACTAACATGGAAACTTGGCTTCTTATTGACTTTTTTCTTTTCTTTTGAGCCTGAATATACTATGCAATGGAGAAAGAAAGGAAAGAGAAAAACAAAAGGGGATAGGAAAGAGAAACTGGGAACATGGTTGAAACCTACCTTGTTGATTTATATGTAGTAAGTTTTTTTGAATTCTTACAGCAAGATTTTCCAAAGCTAAGGAAGAAATTATCCTATCTTTATTTCAACAAATTCATCTTCAATATTTCTATATTAATTGTGTATCAGAGAGGTTTTATTCTGATGTATTTGAGATAGATTTTTAGTTTCATTTCCCATGCTGCCATGTTAGAAATCAAGGGTTTAGAAGATACATATTTACCAATGAAATGGATTTAAGGGAAGTATTTACTTCCTAATAGTCATCAAACCACATTTATTTGATCCTAATTGCATAGAGCTGAGTGCATCAAGTTGCAGGTCAATATAGCTGGGTGTCTCAATGCCAACTTTTATTCATTTGTCCATTCATGTACTGGGTGCCTTCCCTTTGGAGAAACATGGATAGGATCTGATAAATGAACTCTGAGTCTAGTAGAGGAGATAGAATAGGAGATAGCTAACTCTAATTCAATGTAGAGAGAGAGACAGTGACTTGCAGTCCACCAAAAATAGCTGTGGCTAGACTAGGGTCATCAAATAAAGCTTCATGCAAAAAAAAGATAAAAGAAAAAAAAAAGCTTCATGCAACAAGCAGCAATAGACAAAGACAGCAGTTCAGCAAAAGACACAAAGCTGAAAGTGCAAAGCATTAAATAGTGAGTGGTTTAGTTTGCTGGAAATAAGTTGAGCAAAAAGCTATGATTAGGAAAAAAGAAAATGATTTATGAGGGCCTGATTGTAGATGCTTGCCAGAACTATATTAGAAGTGTGTGCTTATGTATCAGGAAATGGGTCACCCTTAAAGTATTTTGAGCAGCATAGGAACATGATCAGAGGGATGCTTAAGGAAGATCCTCGACACTCTAACTAGTAGTTTTGGGTAAACTACTTCACTGTGTTCTGACTCAAGTTTTGCATCTATCTTGTCATCTTTCTTCCCATATGCGAGGGGTTCAAAAGAAAATCTGCTCATATCATCTTTCCAGCTAATCACAAAAACGAAGGAAAGAAAACCCTCTTGTTAAAAAAATTTATAAGGGAAATTTTAAACACAAAGAGGAACCAGTCCATATATTTTGATTTCAGTACTTGGCAATTTTCTCTCCTACAAGTACCTCCATTTAAAATGCAAAGGAAAAGATGTATTCAAGGTATCACTTTTCAAATCTTTGATATTTTTCTCCTGAGAGACATAAGAAACTTAAAAGTGTCATTGGCTTACATTAACACATTTTTGTAAAGAAAAGGAAAAGAAAAAAAAAACACAGACAAAATGAAGCAGTCAAGTACTTCCATTAATTGCACTTTGTAACACAAACCCTTTTTTTCTTCATTGGGAATAGCTTGCCAGGGCCTAATGATTTATTTAAATGGAGGGATTTTTATAGGCCTAGAATATTAGGATCCTTTATTAATTTTTATGTTCCGAAGATATACAAGATACAGCACATCAAGTTGCCCAGGTAACACAAAATCTCCCCTTTTAATCACATGTTCAGTTTAAAACCTCAGCATTTCATAAGCATTCTTTATGCACAGCAAATAAATTAGCTTCTCATCATATCAATTGTTTACCTTGTTAAAACGTTTTAGGGAGAGCACACATATAAGAGAACTCATCACAGTACTTTACTAGTAGTAAAGGAGAGCTCATTAGCCTTTTACCAATTCTCCAGAGTATGACTTACTGTGCTGCAAAGATTATCTCCCCAGTCATCTGGGCAAGAGCACTCACTCCTTCCTTCCAGGCATCTGCCTCCTTTCCTATGGTCCTCACAGCTCACACTGCTATTGTGTCTGAAGGTGTGATCTTCACCCACTGAATGATGATACCATCTTAGTTGGTTCATACCATTTATATCACTGGAAATGGAAATGAGACGCTTCATTCCTCAAAAAACAAAAAAAAAAAAGAAAAGAAAAAAGATCCTTGGGCATATTTCCTAAGCACTTACAGACAAAGAGAATAGCAAAGCAATAGCAATAATATATTTTAAAACAGAGCTTGGACTATAGACCCTAACCACTATTTAGGAGAGTAAAAGAGTAAAAGAGAGTAAAAAGGTAAAGAGAAATTACCGTTGATTCCTGAACACAAAAAGAATCAATGCTTCTGGCACTTTGGTGCTCTTCCTTTCAGGCTGGCTGGCTGGCTTGTTTGTTTGTTTATTTATTTATTTATTTATTTATTTATTTATTTAACTTATTTATTTGAAAGAGAGAGAGAGAGTGAGAGAGAGAGAGCATGAACAGCAGGGAGGGGCAGAGGGAGATGGAGAAGCAGCCTCTTGGCTGACCAGGTAGCCCTACATGGCGCCAGATTATGACCTGAGCTGAAGGCAGATGCTTAAGAACTGAGCCACCCAGGTGCCCCTGTGCCCCTCTTCTGGGCTTTTTTAAATGCAAAGCTGTTGTTTTCTCTTCAAAGAGAAAACATTTAATATTGACATTTAATATGCATGCAGACAAGTGCATAAAACTCAAGCGTACACTTCATACTTTTTTCTCCACGATGTAAATAACCCCTTGTAAATGCCATCCAGGTCAAGATACAGGTTGTTACCGGCATCGCAAAAACTCAAAGGTGATTTGATGATTTCTTGATCATTAGCTTCACAAATTGAGTGCTATCCAGATTTCTGTCACCACAGATTATATTTTTCTTACTTATGAACTTCATATAAAAGAACTTTATATAAAGCATGCAGTCTTCAGGATCAAATCCCACATCGGGCTCCCGGTGCATGGAGCCTGCTTCTCCCTCTGCCTGTATCTCTGCCTCTCTCTCTCTCTCTCTCTCTGTGACTATCATAAATAAATAAAAATTTAAAAAATTTTAAAAAAATAAAAAAAAAGGCATGCAGTCTTTGATATCAAATTTCTTTCTTTCAGTAGAATGTTCGTGGAACTTACCCATATTGTTTGCATGCTAGTTTATTTCTTAATGGCTGTGTAGTTTTCTATTGCATAAATGTACCATAATGTGATTTTCCATTCTATTCCTCAGGGAAATTACTTTAATTTGAATAAGGATGGAGAGACTTGATTTCAGTTGTTTTAAGGAACATTCCATTTTAAGTTTTGTTCCTGTTTCTAGGTCAGATCTTTCAGACTTCCTTTTTTTTTTTTTTTTTTAATTAACTTTTATTGGTGTTCAATTTAACAACATACAGAAAAACACCCAGTGCTCATCCCGTCAAGTGTCCACCTCAGTGCCCGTCACCCATTCCCCTCCAACACCCGCCCTCCTCCCCTTCCACCATGGAAAGCCTGTCCTGTTTAGCCAGGTCTCTATTCTGTTTCTCTTCTGACTTTTGAGTGGCCAAAGAATCAGGAGTTTAATTAAGAAACAATAAAACATTTCCATTTTTATACAGACACATTTTTTGGTATTATTCTTATGGACTGACTGACCATAGCATTAAAATATTTCTGCCATTTTAACCAACTCTTCCTAGAGCAATCATCCAGCTTCGATAGTGTTAAAATGCCATGAATAGAGGGAGAACAAAAAGAGCAGCTCTGTTTTACAAAGAAAAGAAAAAAAGAGGCAGCAGACTGGCTGCAAACTGTTACTTTTGAAAGAGGGTATGCTAATTTATTTTGATCAGAAGTGATTTGATGCTTCAGTTCTGTTGCGTGGATGTTTAAGAGAAACTGCTCACATTTTTAAAGATATTTTTCTTGGTCCACTTTAGCATAATGAACAATTGCTTCTTGGCATTTTAAAATGTAGAAAGAATCTAGATTTTAAGGCTATTTGAGGTAAATTTCAACTATATAATAATGACTTCTAGTGGAGTTTTAATAGAAGAACCACAAGGTCCTAATCCAATCCTTCTCCCTGTTATGCTAATCTAAGGAGAGCTTCCAGCTCTATTTCACCATATGCACTTCCACAGTCCCCCCTCCAACTTGCACCCCCACCCCTACCCATACCTACATGGAAACCTTTATTGTGCAAAAGGAAGAAAAATAAAGGACGGTGAATTTGATAGGAAGCAGTGAAGAACTAATTTTGGTCCCACTTTTCTTGCTAACATATCAAAACATCCGATGGCATTAAATATTAATAATGAAATTACCTTTAAGAGAATTTATGTGCATTGCCTAAAAATAAAGAGGTGGGTATAATGAAATAAAATTCTCTTACTCACTAATTTTGCTCAAAGCAGTCAGTTCTCCTCAAATATGTGTTTCCTCCTCATCATCATCTTCTTCATCTTCGTGCGCGGGAGGCACAGAGATAGTGGCATCATGAAGCAGTTGAGGTGGGCTCTTGAATCGAAGACCTGGACACCTTACAACTTCTAATTCTCCCGCTCTTCCTCCAGCTTGCCATCATCTAAGGCTAAGGCCAAGCAGAAAAAGGCCTGGATTCAACACGATAGTTAAAAGAAGGAAAAACTGAGCAGTGGTTGATGAGAGAAATGAGAGAGTTTGAACCAGACAGCCGAGGCAGGGGGCGACTGGAAGGTGCAACTCTTTGAGAAGGCCCTTTCAAAAAGTCTTTTGTAAATGCAGGTGAGAAGCAGCAAGCATGAAGTTGAAGCCACAGCAGCAGACTGAACCAAAGGAAAAGGAAGAGCTCAGTCTGTGAAGACAGAATGGGGGAGGGCAGGTTGAGGTAAGGGACATGTGGTCTCTGTTGCTCTCCAAGAACAAAATAAGGGTTGAAGTAGTTTAGAAGAAATACAATAACATTCTTCACAGGGACTTACAGATGCAAGTTTTCCCATCACTTCCAATTCTGCAGCCTTCTTCTTCTGCAGCCTTCTGTGGGGACAGTCTTATGTCCCCAAAGAATTAATACACAGCTGGTCATAGACTATACTGACATCCAGACAGACTCTCCTCTGTGTCTAGGACAATTTAAATAATGTCTGCTTTTAGGTGTGGAGAGATAAAATAGACATTATGACCTCATGGGCATAATTCTTCTCCCCTTGTCACCTCTATCAGGCTATATACCAAGGGTTTGCCATATAGAAGGCAGAGTCCCTGAATTCTTCCTCAAGTATACCCTGCCAGTTACTTTTCCTCCACTCATTTCCAAGTTTACTGTAGTTCATCTACATAGACAAGTTCTTCCTGAAATCTTGATCACACGATTTTGATGAAGAATTTACAACTTAAAAGAAATTCAATGGTCTGAGTGCACCACTTTGTAGAATGTTCATCACTCTTGAATTATTCAGTATCTATGGTGAAGCATTACTCCATGTGTAATTCCGTACAAGGCTTGTGGAAAATTTTAGAAATGAAAGAGCCCCAGCCTTGGTCTCATTGGGCTTAACTGATGGCGTATATGTCCACATCTGAGCCCAGACCCTGGTCAGTGTGTTTATGATACTAAAAGTTCATTTATAAAGCTGAGTATCTAAGTTTTGCTTCAGATTTTGGATACCTTTTCCATTTGGATGTGTGTACCCAAGTATGTACATTCACGCCATACAATCATCTCTTGGCTCACTCTACTTAAAAGCAGATGGTACATGAAATTCAATTTTTTTTTGGCCCTGCTAATTGGATGGAATGTGGCAAATGGTAATATACTCTACTGTGTTTAGAATATATAGATATAGTTTTGCATTCTTTGCTATTATCTACATTGCAAGGCTGGGAAGCTTGGCTATCTGTATGAAGAAACATATCTATCATCCTCAACAGAGTGCAGTAATTTATTTCTTTAAGCAAAGAAACACTATTCTCTCTGAGGCATTAAAGCCTTCATACATGATTTTACCATTATTGAAATAGACATCAATTCTCTAATCTTTGCTTTTATTTTAAAAAAACCCATGGTTCAAGATAATGATAATATTGATCCGAAATGAAAATTTAGGTATATTTAAGATAAACTTTAAGAAATAAATTACAGCAATGACTTATATGAGCCATTCGTAATAGTATAAAAAAGGGTGAATTAATCCTACTCACCTAAATTTCCTATGATATTTAAATATATATACATATTTAGAAAGCACCTGAAAGGTAACTGAATCAATTTTAACAAATAAGTTAGAAGATTATGGGATGCCTGGGGGGTTCATTGGTTGAGCATCTGCCTTTGGCTCAGGTCGTGGTCCCAGGGTCTTGAGTTCGAGTCCCACATCGGGCTCTGAACAGGGAGCCTCATTCTCCCTCTGCCTATGTCTCTGCCTCTCTCTGTGTGTCTCTCATGAATAAATAAATAAATAATCTTAAAAAAATAAGTTAGAAGATTGTAAAATGACTCATCTTAAAGCTTGGATTAGCTAGATTAATGTCAGGTATGTAAAGGGTTCAGTACAGATTTGGACTGTGGCGCATGAACTGGGAATCCTTTTGCTACAACTCCCTAATTAAAATGACTTTCAGTAACCATGTCTAATTCCAGTCAAGCTTGCCATGAGTGATTCCTATGGCAGTGTGCTACGGCCTACTCAAATCTCTTACTTGCCCGTATATATATTAAATTAGGTAAAAGGGATTATGAGCCAATGAATATTATAATAATAATAACTACTTTCAGCGGAGTGATTTCTTGATGTCAATCACAGTACTAGGCCCTTTACATTTATTACTTTACCTAATTTATCCACTGATCCTATTACTGTCTTCACTTTACTGATGAGGACCTGAGGTTCAGGGCAGTTAGGGTCGTCCCAGTTCATATAGTAGTAAATGGTAGAACCACGTACAAATCCAAGTTCCTAGAGTGTCAAAATGTTCCCTTTCTTCCCCCAACACTTGGCCTCAGAGGTTCCTTCTGCCTTGATTCCCCCATCACATAATGGTTTCGTGTTAGATCTCAGGAATTTACTATCACATCCACCACCATCAGGACTGATAGAGCCTTCCTGTTACCTTCATAGCTTCCTAAACAGTCGACGACGACGCAGAGTTGGGCACAGCAGCGTTCTCCACTCTCACATTCATCAAGGTCTGAAGGGGAAAAGGACATTTCTGTTATTTAAGGGACAGGAATTGAACCAACCTAGGGAAGTATCGAAAAGCCTCACTTCTAAGTCACAACTGTTCTACAAATCATTTTCTGTTTCTAGGGCTACGCTGTACATACATCAGAGAAACTAGAGAAACTATAACACAAAAAGAATGAGGCCCGCATTTGGGTTTATGTTTCTTGCCTGCTTCTTCTTATGCTTGTTATTTATTTTTAAAGTATGTAAATAATCTCCAAATGCATTTATAAGCACAGGAAAGGAGTTATCTGCTATTTTCCCAGTTTAAACAGCAATCTGACTGAGTCAACAGAGAGCCTGAAGAACAATGACAACAACAAAAACAGCTTGAGAAGAGCCAAAAAAATTCCATTTAGTGAGTGTTTCATAGCTGCAAAGCGGAGGTAGTCTTAGCTTCCATAAGGTGTTTACTCTTCTAGAACTTCAGATGAAAGAGCATTCCCCAAGCAAAAGGATTCCACGTGACTGGCAAGAGATGTGGTAACCACAATTCAGAGAGGGTAGAAAGTCACTGTAAATGTTAGGTTTTAAATGGCAATATTTCAGGGCATTTGCTTGAACTTTTTGATGTTGCTTTGACTGGATGGATGAGGGGGGTCTAGGGGCTTTGATCACCACCGGTGACACCATTACCCTGGCAGGACTATCAGATAAACAGTTTTCTAAGTGATAGTCTTTAAGTCTCCTTCGACACACTATCTAGAATTCTATAATTTTGAATGTTGCTTCCTAAGACAGAATGGCCTGGAGGAAAATAAACATGCACTGGAAGATGTCAAATTGGAACCTTTCCGCTACATGATATCTGGCCTGAGTTTTGAGGTGATCATTTCTAGCATAATTGGCTGAGGAGTAGCATCAGACTCTTCACCCACTATTTCCTTAGGCTAGACACCTGGGGATTGTGTGGTCAGGGTTTTTGGCTATTTGCCCTTGGTTCAGTTTGACCCCCTCTGTTTGTTGAGCTGTTAAGTTGGGTGGCCTGCAGTGCTGACTTTACTAAATTTCACTGTTCTGTAACTACACGAGCAGCCACAGATATAAAAGGTCAGTGTCTCAATTAACCTTAGAAAGGGTACTAATGTAAGAAATGCAGATAAGAAAAAAGAGAGAAAAAATGCAATCAATCAGCCAAGGTGAAGGGTCACCATAAAATATCTAAATGAGGGTCATTTGGACACAAAACACTCTTCTGCCTGCCAAATGTCATAAGTAGTGCTGCTCACAAAATTCTACATGATATTTTTGCCTTTTTAATATTAAACCCTTCTTTGTCCTTTGGATTAAAGAGCATGAATATAGGAGACCAAAACTTTTTTTAAAAAACTCAGTTTCATTTCATCTAAAACACTATCCTTTAGGTTTTTTGTTTTTTTTTTAATTTTAAGATTTTTTTTTAAGGTCTTCTCAGATACCACCAGAACCTTTAAACATACAGGTCTCAGGATTCCCTGTTCTCAATTAGCTAGAAGCAGAGCTGCATCACATAATTAGAATATTAGTTCCTTAGTTTATCATTTTATGATCCATTTGGATTCTTCTTCTATTATCATTCCTCTGGGGCTAGTTCTAGCTTGTCTAATCCATAACTTCCTCAATCTGGAACTCACCTGAAACCCTATCCTTTCTACCTTATAAGCCTTTCTTAAAATGCCCTGTCTCCCCAATTTTTGCATCATATGTTTCCCAAATTCCTTGATTTTTTTTTTCTGATCTTATTTGGTGAGATTTGCTTGCTTATTTTTCCCTTTTAACTTTCCTCACTCTATTTTTTCCTACATAGGCCAATATGCCAAATATTGCAATGTTACAGAGAAATTCACCTGCACATAAAAATTTAGCCTTAATAAAAAACGGAACATTAATTGTAACTAGGCAAAACAATTTGACATTTTAACTCTAATTTCAGAGAAGCATCAAAAGTAAATAGCAAAATTACTTGAGCTTCTGTATCTGTTCCCCATATGTAACCACTGAACAGAGCTCCAAAAGTTATAAATAAAAAATATTTTCTAGGGGCGCCTGGTGACTCAGTTGGTGAAGTGGCCAGGTCATGATTTTGGCTCAGATCCTGATATCAGGATTGTGGAATCAAGCCTTCCATCAGGCGAACAATGAGTGCTCAGGGGGGAGTCTGCTTGAGATTCTCTCCCTCTCCCTCTGCCCCTGCCCCTGCCCCTGCTTATTTGCTTTCTCTGAAATAAATAAATAAATCTTAAAAATATTTTCTAATATTTAAAAATTGTTAAAATGTAGGGACTTTATTGTTGATCAGATACTCACATTTTAGACAGTTGTCTTTCAAATTATATTAACACATCTCTAGGTTTTAACCCTAATAAAATTTGCACTTGGGTAAGACTAAACATTTGCAGATTGGATGACTGATTTTCACATCTATTTGTATATTCAAATATATTTTAAAAAGCTAATCTTAGAATAAGCTAAAAAAATTATTTAGTTTCCTTTATGCATGAATGTTTTTACAAAGCATACATGGCCTTAATCTGCTCTCAGGCAAGTAAGCGAAGTATGCAGATGAACACTCCGAACAAATCATTGCCTTTAGTGAATATTTGGACTTAAGGAATGAGTATTATTTATTGTTGGAAATGAAATAAATTTGAGCCATAAACAATTTAACATCATGTTGACTGCTAAAATATCATAAATATGCACTTTTCCACATTTTGACCCTGGCAGATGTTATTTATTTATTTATTTTTTGTCTAGCCATAAATAATAGCTTTGCTGAATTGTACTTTTCAAAGAATAAGGAAAGACACCAGATTGTAAGTTGCAGAGGTTTAGCAAAATTCCAGTTTCTCTTATCCAATAATCAAAATGGGAAGATAGGTAGGAAGAAAGGAAGGCAGGGAAGGAGGGAAGAAAGAAGGAAGCCCTTTACATTTTTCAGAGATAAAAACATTAACAAGATAGAAACATATAAACTTATTTTTCATTACATAAAAAGTGGCAAGAGAAACAACCGGTTTCATTAATATAATCACTGTAACTGGGAAAAATGCACAAAGCAATGTTGGATCAAGAAATAACATGTAATGAGATTGTTTTGGTTAAATAATTTATGAAACCAGAATACTTCAAAATCTCTAAGTTCACTCTGTCACATTGTAGTGCCAAAATAAAAAATCCCAAATACTTAGACCTCTGAAATTCACCTCTTCTTTTATTATACTTCAATTTGTCTCTAATCCTATTGACTAGTATTAAGTAGTCAAAATTGTTTTTTTTTTAAGATTGTATTTATTTATTCATGAGAGACACAGAGAGAGAGAGAGAGAGAGAGAGAGAGAGAGGCAGAGACGTAGGCAGAGGGAGAAGCAGGCTCCCATAGGGAGCATGATGAGGAACTTGATCCCAAGATCCCGGGATCACGACCTAAGCCAAAGGCAGACTAACACTGAGCCACCCAGGTGCCCCAGTCAAAGATTTTTTCAGTAATCATATTATGATTTTTAAGAAAGGTGACATAAAGTATCACAAAAGAATCGTATCAGAATTTCTGAATAATGACAAATTGCTTTAGAGGCTTATAGATTCGCAGAACCAAAGTACATAGTAAAACAGTTTGATGCTCACTATCCCTGTTTGTAGGGATATTCTAGATTAAACACTTCATACAGAGCAGTGTCAGGGTGGAGTTCATTCTTAGATTCCCATTTGATAAAAGTTCTAATAATATGTTGAAAATGTTATCCATTAAGAATGGGTTTGAGCTGGGATTTCCAAAGAATAATATCTTTTAAAGTTTTCTTTTGGAATGTAGTTATTTGCCATACCAAAGTTGAACACTCACCCAAATCATTACCAAGTTAAACATCAATGCACATGGTTTAGTTTCTGCTTGAGGTAAAGTAAGGTACATGTGCTGTTTGAATTTCAAATGACATTAAATGGTTAGGTAGGCTATGCAATATTTTCTTAACATAAAACTATTAAGTCCACATATTTTGTTAAAATGTTTTAAGTCTCCTTTAATTTCAAAGTAACCATCTAAACATAATGATGTCTTCTGCCAAGTAATCTTTCTTTTGCATTTGCCCAGTAGCCAGAGATACTATTCAATTTAATTCTCCTTGCAGTTTGAGAGACATGGCTCATATTTACAGCTATAAGTATGTATTAGAGAGGAAAGGGCTAAATGAATCCTGGTCAAATTCTGAAGATGACATTTACCATACATTACCTATGCATGTTTTTTCATCTGAATCAAGCTGATGTCTCTGGTTGCAGGAACAATGGCCACCCCCTGCCCCAAGTACACGTTCACAGTAATGGGAACAACTACAATTGTTCTCTTCACAGCAATTGACAATTTCCAATTCAAATCCTTTCCAAAACAAGTGAAAGAGAGTTATTAGCATAACAACAGAGAAACCTGAATATATGTCAATAATGGGTACACTCTCTGTTAGAAGGATGACAAATTTCATTGGAAATTTATCAACACTCTACACATATAAAAGTAAAAGTCTGCCGGCAATTAGGCATTGTAAATGTCTATACCATATCAAAATACTAATAAACCTATGAATAATGTTAAATTGGTAAAGTGATGCAGAAAAGTAATGAATCCACCAGTGATTATTAACATTCTTCTTAAAAGACAGTTACCTCTGGGAATTCATAGTATTTTCAGGATATAAAAAAATATGCATATTGAATCAAATGATCAGAACGCAAATAGGTCGTTTGCCAATTAACACATCTGTTCTCAAGCTAATGGTATGTTATTATCTGTCCTTTTTAGAGGCTATAAGTACATGAAAATACTTTTAAAAATAGCTTTAGAACAAAAGCATGAACACAAAAGCAATGAATGAGCTGATCATATGTGACTAGTATCATGTTGCTGTGCTAATCAGTTTTGATGTATATGAGTGTCACTTATTACATAAACATACTATTACTTCGAAAAACAATTTGCTGATCCCAGTACATGCTACTAGTTGGAAGTATTTTGGGGGGACATCGGTCTCAGCATATGGATATTAATTGTCCTGAGTACACAGGCATTATAATCCATCATTTCCTAATGAGGAAATGAGAAATAAATAATGATTTGAATCACTGTTAAAATATAGAATTTGGGGAGTGCCTGGGTGGCTCAGTTGGTTAAATGTCCAACTCTTGATTTCGACTTAGGTCACAATCTCAGGCTCATGAGATTGAGCACCAGCACTGGGCTCTGCGCTTAGCAGGGAGTCTGCTTGTCCCTCTCCCTCTGTTCTTCCCTCTGGTCTCTCTCTCTCTCTCATAAATAAACAAATTATTTTTAAAATATGGAATTTGGGTACTCTGCTATTTTCACCATTGGCCACTGTTCTTCTTCATTTGTATTGTCTGGGCACACTTCTTCTTAATGAAGAGTATCTACACTGGTTCATTTCTTTCCATTCTTAGTTCCGGAAAGAACAGGACAAGGGTACTTGGGATTGTGGCATCCTTTAAAGGCCTATATTATCATTCAAACTGCCTAGATCTCTGCTATAGTTCCTGTACAGTTATAGCATAGATCCTCTCTGATCCCCAGCCTCTAGTTGAAGGTAGGCAGCCGCCTTATGTGCTCCCAGAGCATGCAGGGCACAACCCTGTGTTCATCCCTCTAGCCACCATCATCTTGCATTACTCAGCACACAACAGATGTTCAAAAATAGGTTTTAAGTGATTGAATAAACAAAAGGAAGGATTATGCTAATCAATTTGTTACTGAAAATAAGAACCCCTTTGGGTTTAGAAACAGCTACTTTAGCACTGAGGAATTAGAAAGCTAAAGCAAAAAAAAAAAAAAAAAGCTAAAGCAAAGATTGAAATAATGAAGAACACTGATATATTTTTTACAATACACTAGCATATACTCTTTAGGGAGATGTATTTTAAATTTTGGCTCCTATTCTTGTTATTTCCTGTGGACAATGAAGTTCTAAGACTGCTGGTGGTAATTTAATTTAAATATAAATTGCATTGCTGTGATCTTATTAAAAAATGCATGGGACTAAAACAAGTGCATACTTAGATCTATAACTGCCCACTAGAAGTAAGCTGAGATTTTGTGTTCTTGATACAGGTATAAATAATTCTCAACCATCTTACTTTAAAAAAATATATACTCTAAAAAAACTTTAAAAAATGATCTTTGTAGTTTCTCACAGGTAGCAATAATCATTACTTACTCAACATATTAAATATACATTAAATATATATAGAATTTAAGTTCGACTATATATTGCTTGGTAATTTGGAGGAAGTCTTAACCATGCTGGATCTGGACTCTTCCAATTTCTAATCACAAAATGCTAATGGTTCATGTATAGCACTCTAGGAAAATTTAATGTTTATGCTATACAGTGTTTGGAGAGCCTCTGAGGAGAAATTATATAAATACAAAATATTGTTTTCCTAGGGAAAAGGTAAAATAATATTTTCCTAAAGTATACTTTTATCTGAAAGACACATAACTCATTCTTAAAAATTACCATGTTCTGAAAACACTTACTCCACCTACAGGTTTTGAAAAAACTCAAAACACCAGTTTTCACCAAGAAAGTTTAGTGTGTCAGTTAGTAAATATTGAGGTCTAGTGAGAGCTGCACAAAGAACTTAGCCAAATATTCACATAAGGGAAATAAATGTAAAAATACACTTCTACTAAATGTATTCTACTCTAGGGCAAATTTCCTTCCTAAATAAATTCTACAGAAAGCTTGTACCTCATAAGTCATTAGCAATAATAGCCCCCTCTGTCATGATAACTGAAAACGCACCGTCAGATTGCAAGAGATTTTATTTCAGACACTTGTAAAATATACTCCTCTCTTAAACCTCTGGCTACATTAAAAATCAAAATATTAATAAGAAAGAAAAACCCATCCACATTTCTCTCTGCTTGAAAGGACTCCTCAGGGCACTGAAAGAAAGATTCACTTCAGAAGTTGTATCCTAATTAGTAGTTAATTCTTCTCTCCTGTCTTATTTAGTTTGCTCTTTAAAAGACAAATATCACCATAGTAAAATTGCCTTGTCTTTAAGCGATAAAAACATACCATCAGACTTCAAGGCTACACTAGCCACCCAAGCATTAAAGAAACAGCATTTTGTGCAATGGAGGAGAATGAAGAATTTAGTGACCCTAAGAATGTCTCTTCATGAGAAAGCTTACAGAAGAACACACAATTGTTTATTTATCATGATCATTATTCTTCTTCCTTGATTAAATTGTTAAGTAGATATAGACATATTCAAGTACAGGAGAAAGTTAAAAGGACTGTATATTTGGAACCTAAGGACCCCAGTTCAAGTCCTAGTGCTGGCACTTAATTAATTTTGTGTTATTGAGTTTTTGTCCAATACTGAATTGATAGTTTCCTAAGATGTGGAGAACTGGGAAGAGCATCTTTGAAACTGAAACTGGAAATCAGCAGTTCTGTTTTGGGCCTGCTAAGTTTGTAATGTCTACCAGTCAAGCAAGTGGAGATGTTGAGTACATACTCTGATATATTCACATGAAGTTAAAGGAAGAAGAGAAATGAAATGTAAATTGGACATTGAAAGAAGGGGCAGAGATTGAGAGGAAAACCACAAAAATATGAAAACATGAATGAGAAAGAAAGCATTTCAAGAAAAAACAGGGATTAGTCCATTGTGTGGAATGCTGATGAGAGGTCAAGTAGGATAAAACCAGAGATATCAACAAGCATGGAAGTTATGGGTGATCATGGTTGGGTAGAGATGGAGATCTGATTAGTCAGGGATGATAAGAGAGTGCAAGATGAGGAGGGAACATTGGCTAAGAGATGAAAAATTTTAATGTGAAGTGGTTCAGATTGAAGCTTAGGAGGGAGTGGGGTCATAGGAGGGTACTTTAAAGATAAGAGATACTGTACCAAGTTGACATGCTGAGAATGATCTGTTAGGTAACTGCAATAGCAAAAATATTGACAGAATAAGAGAGAATGGAATATGAAGTATAGTAGAGAAGATGGCCTTTGGTAGTCCTAGGACTACTTCCTTTATATGAACATGAGTGAAATCTTTTTCATAAGATTCTATGGGGTATTTTTGGTCAATTGTTAACTTAACTGATAGTTTGCATCCACTTGCTTGATGACGTAAGAAACAAGCTAAGAATAAAGGCAAAAAAGGGGATAATATAAAAATTTGGAAGAGAAAGAGAAGATGTCAGTATTCATTTTTGATGAGGATGGAAATAGACATATTCTGATAGTGTAGATTGGTCCAGTCATGCTGTATAATCATTTGAGATCTGTGATCCTGAATTTAAAGTAAAACTAGTTAACAGAGTTCTGCTGTGAGCACAACAAAATTTATCTGCTAAGGCATAAATATGAAGTAGGGAAAGAAGAGAAGAAGTCACTGGGAGAAAGGTAGGGTCTAAAGATGAAAGAAAATGTATTGTTGATTATATCATGACTACATAAGAAGAGGAGATGGAGAAATCAGCCAAAGAAATAAGAAAAAAAAAATTCTGTCATTTGAAAACAAAGGGAAGAAGAAGAGGATGCATGTATTTGGGAAATACCGAAGTTGAGAAAATGGAATTTATATTAGGCATTTTTAAGCTTAGTAAAGCAGGAAATGTATTATTTATCTACAGGTTAAGTAGTGGATCAGTGGAGAAGACCTGCAAAAAAAAATAGCTGTAACAGTTATTAATAACAGCTAAAGTTTTAGCATATTTAACATTTTAATATATTCATAATAAGATATATTAAATTGCCTAACTGAGCCTAGGTGAGGAAAGGCTGAGCTTAGATGAGATGGATCTTTTTTTTTTCAGGGAAGAGAAGAAGTAAAGGGGTAGGGGAATGAGTCAGTGAAGGAGAATACAGTGAGAAGCAACTGCTTAAAGAGGCATGATGGAAATGAGCAGAAATGGGAAAGGGAGGGGAAGGTGACATGAAACATACACATTAGAGTATCTGATGTGTCAGGTATGGTAACCTCAAAACTCATTGAGTTTTACATTGGAGTTATTAGTGTTCAATAAATATTGCATAGCAGAGGTGATGAAAGTAGGAAGACTCTTTACAAAGCAGAGCTTTACGTCCAAAAGAGCCCCAAGTCACAAGCCCTGAGACAGTCCTTGCTCTCTGCACTGTGGGTCATTATGCCAGCCATTGTCTATTGACTCTGGTCTCTTGTTTCCTCAAACTACAATGAGGGTGTTAGACTTCTAACATCCCACTCTTCATTGGGTGATGGGCATTAAGGAGGGCACTTGGTGGGATGAGCGTTGAGCATTATGCTATATGTTGGCAAATTGAATTTAAATAAAATATTGAAAAAATAAAATAAAATCCCACTCTCACTCCACCCCAGTGGAAAACAATTTTAGGAGCTTCTGCTTTGGCAAGTTATTCAGTATGGTTCTTTTGTTTAGTACTCTTGTTTAATATTTGTAAAATG
Organism: Vulpes vulpes; assembly: GCF_048418805.1. NCBI lineage: Eukaryota > Metazoa > Chordata > Mammalia > Carnivora > Canidae > Vulpes > Vulpes vulpes. The sequence continues at coordinate 40,736,049 of NC_132782.1, forward strand.
CTACACGTTTCCTGGGCTGCTTTTGCTGCCATTTATTGCAACACTGTTTTCCATCAGCTCCCAGTTCAAAGCCAGGATGGCAGGCACAGATGAAAGATTCCATTGTATTTGAACAGTGATGGCTGCGGTGAGCCAGCCCTTCAGCATGTTTATTCATATTTGCAGAAAGAGTTATATAGCAGCTATGTCTTCAGAGCTCAAGTTGAGATTTATCTGTAAACTATAAAAATGAGCTAAAGCATTCCCTTCTTCTCAACCCTAGACATCAAACATAACAGTAAAATACCACATTGGCACCATATTTGCAAATAAACCAACTGCTAATGATATTAACTCAAGTAAAGGGGTAGGGGAATGAGTCAGTCATTTTCATAATTAATCCAAATTGGTCTAATGCTCTTAAAGACTTCTATCCATGGGAACCTACCAGTATTTATTAATTGGGAGCAAATAAAGAAAATAACTAAAAATTATACTTTATCTCTCCACTAATAATACAGGTAGAAGTCATTGTAATTTGTCTTTAGGAATCTATAGCACATTCTTTTTAAAAAAAAAGATTTATTTATTTATTTGAGAGAGAGTGTGTGCACATGTGTACATACATGGGGGGAGGGACAGAGGGAGAGAAGCTTCAAGTAGACTCCCCTTGGCCAAGGAGCCACTTGTTGGCTTGATCCCATGACCCATGAGATCACCAGAGCCAAAATCAAGAGTTGGACATTTCACCAATTGAGCCATCCAGGATGTATCTTATATTCTTAACCAAAAATGATATCTCCCTGATTTAAGGTAGACAGGACATGTGGACAAGGCAGGTTGGGGGCCCCCCTGTGTAGCAATCCATGGTGTGTTCTACCTGAATGCCATGGGGCAGTGCAATTTGCACAAGGATGCCCCCTCTTTCTTCTGACACCAAGAGCCAGTTCCATTCAGTATAACATCATTCCATAGCTCAAGTAGTCCCTGCTCCTTCTCTTCACGTTGATAGGTCTCAACATTTTCCTAACTACTGCTTCCTCCTGTACTGTCCTGCATGTCACCTCCACATCTATCACTTATCTATCATCTATCTATCTATCTATATATCTATCTATCTATCTATCTATCTTTGTCAATTCTCCACAAATATTTAATAAGATCCTATTCTGTGCCAGAAAAGTTAGGCAAATGCTGTGCAAACAGAGGACCAAAGCAGAAATGTTCTCTGTCAGAAAAGCACATTAACACAATCAACAGAAAATTATATCTTAGTTTTGGTTTAAAGAAAAAAAATAAACGGGAATTTTTATATCTAATCCATTTTCAATTTCTCAAAGTGTTTATCCATCCCATAAGCCAGGAAATATTTTGGTATTTTCATAATTAATCCAAATAAACTGTTTCTCGTTTCATGAAAATGTCATGATAAAAATGAAGGATTCTGTGATTTCTCTGAAGTTAATAAAACAAAGACTGTCCCACAGGAATGATTTCATTTATTAGTTCTGGTTATGCAGTAATTTGTCACTTTCATCTTCAAATTGAAGTATGTCTGTTTTGCTATTTCTAGGAAACAGAAATATGTAACCTTGTATTTATAGTTTCTTTCTTTTTGGTTTTAATTATTTCTAACTTCTGAGAACACTCATTTGCACACACTTGCGTTTCAAAGGTTATCCTCCACATTCTGCAGCCTATAATAAAAAACTCCCTGTGTAGTTATGGAAGATTTTAAATATTAATTCTGGAATTCACTTCATAATGAGAAACAAAAAACAAAAGGCATTAATTCTGAAATTATACCAGACTATTTTTTGTAACTAAAAATTTCCCTGAGTTTTTATAGTTTCACAAACATACCTTTCAGAATGATCAAAAGAGAATATAAATGTTCTTTTTAAAGCATAAATGAAAACGCCTTTCTCCTAGCTGTTCTGACTATTCAAAACTGAATTACCACAAAATTTCAAACAATTACACAATTAAGCCATCAGCTTCAACCTCCTACCTCCACAGGCCTTTTTGTCTTCAGACAGCTGATCCCCTGGGCGACAGACACACCTGGCCACACCATTCTCACTCTGACAGATGTGGGCATATCCATTCCCACCTGTGCAGGGGTCCATCTCTGAAAGTAATTAAGCAGTGGTAGTTTATAATTCATTAACTTCAGAAAGATATACAAAGTGGAAGGGGGGGGGGAGGTAAAGAGGGCACTGGGGCCATGGGGATTCTCATATAAAGATGGTAAGGAAAGGCTGAAAAGGCTTTTCCCACTTTCAGATGGAACTATTTCCAACAAAAAGTTTCCCATTTTGTGATATGAACTCCAAAATATAAACGAATATAAACATGGAGCAGAGCCAAAAAAGAATTGGCTTAATTCACTCTTCTCAAAAGCATGCCCTCAGCCCTCTGGTACCCAAAGTTTAACAGACTCAGCTTGAACTCTATCATACACCTTTGCATTTTCCCCTTCTCTCTCAACCCTTTCCACTTCTTTGGGCATCAGAATCATTCTCAGAGGTAAAACCTCCCCTGGGTCACTTTTCCCTTTAGATAAACAACCACAGTGTGAGCAGAAGGCAGGCTGAAGCAACATGGAAGAGTCTTAGCCATAGCTGTTGTGGAGATGGAGTTTAGTTCAGATCTTCCAGGCTGTAATGAACCACTGTAAAGCCTACAGTATAATGTTGAAGAGAAGAGAAGTGGCACACATCCTTGTCTTGTCCCTGATCTTAGGGGGAAAGCCTTCAGTATTCACTATTACCAGTAATGTTAGCTATGGGTTTTTCATAGGTTCCCTTTATCAGGTTGAGGAAGTTGTCCTCAAACATTTCTAGTTTCTTGAGTTCTTGTATCATGAAAGGATGCTTGATTTTGTCAGGTGTTGTTGGTTTTCTTCCTACACCTATTGAGACGACCATGTAATTTTTGTACATTATTCTGTTGATATGGTATATAGCATTAATTGATTTTCAGAAGTTGAACCAACCTTGTTTTCCTGAGATAAATCTTAAATGACTATAGTGTATAATCCTTCTATATGTTGTTGGATTTGGCTCCCTAATATTTTGTTTAGGATTTTTACATCTACATTCATAAAATATATTTGTCTATGGTTTTCTTTCCTGTGATACTGCTGTCTGGTATCAGGGTGATTCTGATTTCATTGAATGAATTGGGAAGTGTTCTCTTCTCTTTTCTATTTTTAAAGAATTTGTTTGAAAAATAGAATAATTCTTTTAAGTTTAAATAAATTCTTTTTGGTATAATTCACCATTGAAACCATCGGGCCTGAGCTTTTTCTTTTTTGGGAAGTTGCAAAATTACTAATTTTATCTCTTTACTTATTATATATCTAACTGGATTTTCCATTTTTTCAGAATCCAATTCCAATAGTAATTGTCATTCTTGGAATTTTTTCATTTCATCTAAGTTATCTAATTTGTTGTGATAAGTTGTTCCTCGTATTACCTTTTCTTTTCCCTCTTTTTCAAAAAATTTCCTAAAGTTTGTAGTGATGTTCACTCTCACTTTTGATCCTAGTCATTTGAGTTATCTCTCTTTTTTCCTTTGCCAATCTAATAGTTTGTCAACTGTATTGATTGTTTAAGAAAAAAACAACTGTTGGTCTTATTAATTTTCTTTCTTGTTTCTCTATCCTCTACTTCACTAATTTCTATCCTAATCTTTACCTTCCTTCTTTTTTACCCTTCCATGTTCCTTTTCTCCTTATGTTACTTCTTCCCAGTATGAGCTTTCTAAGAAACTCTTACATTTGAGTCTGCAGATTCAATATGCCCCTTAACTTCACACAAAAGAAAATTTGATGGACATTTTTGGTTTTGTTTTCTTTATTGCATCTGTATGTTTTGTCCCAGGTCAAGAGATTTACACAGCTATGTTTATATCAGAAACTTAATTTATTTAATCTATATCCCCTACTACCAATTCTCAGGACAATGGGATATATAACTCCTCCTCTGGACTTTGGAAAGTGAAGGGTCCCTAACACCAGATGCAAAATTACAATGATCGTTGATGTTCTTCTCATTGACCACTGTCTCTGAGAACCTATATTCTAAATGTACTTTAATTATCTATTCTCTAATGCCATCTTGATGCCCAAGTTTCCAAATACGAGGGTTTACTCCTCAAGAAGATGGCTAGATATAACCTCCCTACAGCAAGTCGCACTACTGTCAAAAGTCCCTTTTGTTTTGGGGACTGATTATAACTGTTGTCTTAACCCATTTGAATTAGGCAAGGAAGAACTAAAAAATAAACCTTCTATAATGCAGCATTTGGTAAAACAGATTTTATTCTCAGCTGCAGGACATAGAAGGACATTTAAAAGTAGCATGTGGGACACAAGTAATATTCTCAGTCAAATGTCTAATGCTTCTTCTGTGTAGAGTTAAAAGGCAGTATCCTTTATATGTAGCACTTAAATGGCACCTGTTCAAATTTGGCTCGTGATCTTGAAAGAGTAACAATGATTGGGCTTACCTTCTACCAAAGCAACTAGAAAACTAGAGTAAAAAAAAAAAAAATGAAACAACTGTTTGCAGATAATGGACAACAAACAGCACAAAAATGGGAACCCGAGTGAAGAGAAACAAAAGTAAGCTAAATTACTGTTTTGAGTTCTGCTGGAGACCATTTCTGGGTTACAGTACACAAGGAGAAATCAAAAGAGAGCTCAGTGATCCTGCTAAATTAAAGAGACAAATCAGAGCTCATGATTATCAAGGAAATTAGAATATGTGGAGTGCTAGAAGGGGCAGGGGGAGGTGGAGAGGAGAGTGTTATGGAAAGAGAGGGGAGATAGAGAGAATCACTCCAGAAATCTGTATGCCAATCCTCCTGAATCTCTGATTAAATATTATTGCATATATACATAGGGTAAGTCTCCCTGAGGCCAGGTAAGAACAAAGAAGAATTAGGGAAGCTCTAAGCCAAACAATTCCCAAAGCACACAGGGCCAGGAATCACTTCTTAGCAGCTGGACTGTGAAAGTATTGTTGAACATATGGGGATTTCATTAAATATCCCTAAAGGGCTATGACTCAGTAGTAGGACTAATTTAACCCCAGAGTAAAGTGTATTCTAGATTTACCCTAACAAAGTTTCAAAACAGCACTTGACAGGATCAAGTAACTTAACTTGGCACCCAGAAAGAAAGCACAATACTTTCTAAAGGGGACCGAAGCTAGCATTCAACAATATAAAATAAATAATGTCCAACATCCCATAAAAAGTTAATAAGCATGTGAAAATGTAATCAAATGTGACCCATATTGAAGAGAAAATTTATTTCAAAACAGACTTAAAAATAATAGAGATAATGAAATCAATAGATAAGGACATTAAAATAGCACCATAAATAAATCTAATATGCCTGATGGTTTAAAGACTAATGTGCATTTAGTGAAGATAAAAATAAAAGATCTAAAAAACTACCAAATGGAACTTCTAGAGAAGAAGGATATAAGATCTGAAATGGAAAGTTCACTAAATAGTATTATCAGCAGATTACATAATTAGAAAATTATTGAACTAAAAACCTAGCAGTATAAATTATCCAAAATGAAGAACAGAGAGAGAAAAAAAGGACTAGCAATTTAAGTAAAGAAAGTCTGATGACCAGTAGAGCAATATTAAGTGATATCAAATAATTCAGATTTTAGAAGGAGATTCTCTAGTCAAATGATTAGAAAAAGACAGCCTAACAAGACAGAAAACTTTCAGAAAATTACTGTCTCGCTATGGTCAGACATCATAGAAAAAAATGTAACCCTAACCCCTACCTATGACACCAAAGAATGGAGGAGCCTAGGCTTTCCCCCTCAATAGGCTGTAATGAGCTGTTATTTCATCTTCCCACTGAGGTGATGTCAGCGGAGGCTTATCAGAGAGTCATGACTTCCACTACCAACCAATGATAATGAGGCAACCCCACTATGATGTCCATGAACGCCATGTGGGAAGAGTAAAAAGGCACACCTATACCTCTGCCAATCTGTACCAATGGAGAGCTAGATCTCCCATCCTGCACAAAGTAAGGAGGCATGCACCTCTCACTTTTGAGTCATTGGAAGCCAGGTGGTAATAAATTGGGACTTCTTCTTGCACTGAATAGTAAAAGGTATTTCCCCCCACCCCCTTTCCCTTTCCAAAGTAGTGTCAAAGGAAAGCATCTAAAATATAATGTTTACATAAGATCCAGAGTCTAATAACACAATATACAAAATGTCCAGGTTTCAGTAGAAAATTACTCATTATACCAGCAACTAGGAAGATCTCAAATGGATTGAAAAACTGGATCAATAAATGCCAACACCAAGATTCTAGAGATGTTAGAATTATCTAAGATTTTAAACCAGCCATCATAAAATTGCTTTAATGAACAATTACAAACAAGCAAATGAAATAATAGAGTCTCAGCAAAGAAATAGAAAATATAAAAAAGAACCAAATGGAAATTTGAGAACTAAAGAACACAATAACTGAAAATCTCAATAGAGGGGTGCCTGAGTGGCTCATTTGTTTAAGCATCTGCCTTCATCTCAGGTCATGTTCTCAGAATCCTGTGATCAAGCCCGATGTCTGGCTCCCTGCTCAGCAGGGAGTCTGCTTCTTCCTCTCCCTCTGCCCCACCCCCCATGGTAGTGCTTCCTCTCCCTCTCAATAAATAAATAAAATCTTCAAAAAAGAAAGAAAGAAAGGAAAGAAAGAAGAAAGAAAGAAGAAAGAAAAGAAAGAAAGAAAGAAAGAAAGAAAGAAAGAAAGAAAGAAAGATCTCAATAGATAGACTAAAAAATGGAATGGGGAGGAGAAAGAATCCATAAATTGGAAGATAGAACAATAGAAATTACCCAGCTGAACAACAGAAAAAAATAGACCAGAAGAAAATTAAAACAAAACAAAATTTTTAAAAAGAGAGAAATAAGAAAAGAATGGAGCTTTAGAGATATACAGAAATATAACAAAGGTATAATATTGTGTCAATGTCAATGTCTTAGAGGATAGAAAAAATACAGTGAGACTGAAAATGTGTTCAAAGAAATAAAGCTGAAAATTTCCCAAATTTGACAAAAGACATAACTCTATAGACCCAAGAAGCCGAGTAAAACCCAAGCAAATTAAATCCAAAGAAATCCACACCAAGACATATTTTAGTCAAATTTCTGAAAAGTTAAGACAAAAGAAAAATCTTTAAGGCAATGAGAGAGAAATGACACTTTACTTGTAGAAGAAAGTGTAATAGATATTTCATCAGAAATCACAGAGAATGGGAGGAAGTGACATTTTTCAGCTAATGAAAGAAAACAACCCAGAATCATATATGCAGCAAAATTACTCTTTAGAAATGAAAGGGAAACTGAGACATTCTCATACAAAGAAAAACTAAGAGAATTTACTACTCTAGAATAATGTCTAAAGGAAGTTTCTGAAATAGAAATGATTAAAAACCAATTGTAAAACATCAGAATGAAAGACAGAAAGAAAGAGCAAAAATAAGGGGAAAAAATCCAATAAACTTTCCTTCCCCTCTTGAGTCTTCTAACTAACACTTTATGGCTAAAGCAGAAAGTATCATTTGTCTAATGTGGTTCTAAATGAACATAGAAAAAATATTTAAACAATCATATGTAAGTGGAAAAAAGTAAGATGAAAGTAATTTAAGTGTTCTACACTTCACTTGAACTGGTAAAATGATGCCACCAGTAGGTAAGTTAGTTATACAGAATGTAATACCTGGGAGGAACTAGTTAACAAGTAAAAAGCTATGTAAAGAGAGCCACTCAAAACCTATGAATACAACAAAATAGGGGCACCTGGGTGGTTCAGTCAATTAGACATCTGCCTTTGGCTCAGGTCATGATCTCAGGGTCTTGGGATTGAGTCTCAAGGTGGGCTTCCTGCTCAGTGAGGAGTCGGCTTCTCTCTCTCCCCATGTCTTCCCCCCATCACCTCCTTCATGGTCTCTCTCACATGCACTCTCTTTCAAATAAATAAATAAAATATTTTTAAAAATTTGGGTCAAAGTTTAAACAGTGCTGAGACAGATTTATAGTACAAAACATATCTAAAAAGATAATCGGAGATTATCTAAAAGATAATCTAAGATCTGACTCCAAGAGTTTAGAATAAGAAGAGTAAAATAGACCCAACACAAGTAGAATAATAAAATAATGATAAGAGCAGAAAGCAATGAAATTGAAAACAGAAAAAAAATAGAAATTATTATTGAAGCAAAGAGCTGGTTCATAGCATAGATCAATAAAATTGACAACAAAAAGACTGATAAAGAAAATAAGAAAAAGAGAAAAAAATTACCAGTATCAGAAATGAAACAGGATGTTACTATATATCCTGATAACATCAAAAGTAGAGTAAGGAACAACTACAAACAACTCTGCAAAACATATATTGGTAACTTAGATAAAATAAATGAATTTCTCAAATAAAATATAAACAACCAAAAAAGAAATATAAACAACCACAAGATATTTATATGAATAGAAAACTTGTATAGCCCTATAACAATGAAAAAATAAGAATTTATAATTTAAACATTCCCCAAAGAGAAATCTCCATGCTCAAATGATTTCACTGAGTAATTGTAAATGTTTAAGGAAAGATTAACACTGATTCTAAAATTTCTTTCAGAAAATAGAAAAAGGGAGACTTTCAAATTCATTTTATGAAGATAATATTATCCTGATACCAAAGCCAGGCAAAGACAGTATCAATAAAAAAGAAGGAAGGGAAGAAGGAAGGAAGGAAGGAAGGAAGGAAGGAAGGAAGGAAGGAAGGAAGGAAGGAAATAGTATAGACCAATATCACTCATCAATAAAGATGCAAAAATCTTTTACAGAATAGTAGCAAATTGAATCGTGTAATGTATATAAAACAATTGTGCAACATGACCAGGTAGGGCTTATTGTAGCATGCAAGGCTGGTTCAACATTACAAAAAAATCAAATAATGTAATTCTCCATATTTATAGAAGAAAGAAGAAAATTCACATGATCATATCAATCAATACAGAAAAAAAACATTTGACATAATTCAACACATATTTATGATTAAAGAAATAGGATTAGTGGGAATCTCCTCAACTTGATAAAGAGCATATACAAGAAACCTAAAACTAACATTGTACTTAATGACAAAAAAAAATTTCTTTTGCTTTAAGTTTGAAAGCAAGGCAAGGATGTTTGTTCTCATCACTCTATGCAACAGTTCTAACTAGTGCAATCAGGAAAGGAAAGGAAATAAAATTATTATAGATCAGAGAGGAAAAATCAAAACTTTTTCTATTTGCATATAGCATCATTCTCTAAAAATCCTATGGAATGTACAAACTCTTAGAACTAAAAAGTTGAGTTCAGCAAGTTTGCAGGACATAGGATAAGTATATAAAAATAAGTTATATATATTATTAATAAACACATGGGCAGTGAAAATAAAACATCAGTAACATCTATGATCACCCAAAAAATAAAACATTATGTGTCAATCTAACAAACATCTACAGGACTTGTATGTTGAAATATACAGAACACTGATGAAAGGAATAAAAAACATATGGTGAGATGTACTGCCTTATGAATTGGAAGACTCACGAAATAAAAATGCCACTTTCCCAAAATTGATATACAAGATTAATGCAATTCTTATCAAAATTCCAGCAAAATCTTCTGTATATATAGACAATTTTTTCCAAAAAATACGGAAAGCAAAGGAAGTACAATAGCTAAAACAATCACAAAAAAGAAGAATGAGGTGAAATCAACGTCTGTATTTGATCTCAAGAGTAATTGAGGCTATTTGGTAGTGGTTGAAAGACACATGCATAAATGGGTGGAATAGAATGAAAAACCCAGAAACAGATCCACACAAATATGCCCACTTGATTTTTGAGGAAGATGAAAATGTAATTCAACAAACAAAAATAGCCCTTCAACAAAAGCATAGGCAACCAAATGGACCTTGACCTAAATCTCACATCTTGAGGCACCTGGGTGGCTCAGTCATTTAAGCTCAGGACTCTTGATTTTGACTCAGGTCATGATCTCAGAGTCATAAGACTGAGCCCTGAATCAGGCTCCCCCCTCAGCGGGAAGTCTGCTTGAAATTCTCTCTCTCTCCTTCTCCTTCTGCTTTCCCCCCCCCCCCATCTGCTCATGTGTTCTTTCTCTCATAAATACATACATACATAAAATATTTAAATATCTTACAGAAAAATTAAGTAAAACTGGATTACAGACTTAAGTGTAAAACATAAAACTATCTCTAAAAAACTTTTAGAAAAATTAACTTTTATTAATAACGCCTAAAAACAGAAACAATCCAGATGGAAATGCTTAAGGAAACTGGTGTATCCATGTCTTGGAATACTATGAACTATTGTTACATGCAAGAACTTGGATGAATCTCCATAGAACTATATTGAGTAAAGAAAGTCAATCTATAATGGTCACATACTCTTTGTCTTTTTTACGTAACATTCCTAAAATGTCAAAAAGCTAGAAAGGGAGAATATATTAGCAATTTCCTGGGGTTAAGAAGCAGATGGGCATGGAAGGAAAGGGTGGCTATTAATAAGGAATATGAGGGATCCTTGTGGTGATGAAAATGTTCTGTATTTTCACTATATCAATAACAATATCCTCATTGTGATATTGTATCATAGTTTTCCAAGATGTCACCATTGTAGGAAACTAGATATGGGTACATGATATCACTTCCTATTATCTTTTAAAATTGTATATGAATCTAAAATTATCTCAGAAGAATAAAGGGCTAAAAGGTAAAAAGTAAACACTCCCCCCAAAAACAAAACAAAACAAAATCTGTTAATGAATGAGTATTTTGGCTGAATTGCAATCCCTTCTTATAAAAGACAAGAATACAGAATTGACTTTACTCATATAACTTGCATTCAGTAAACATTATTTAGGAAAAAAAGAGAAACACCTGAGAGCCTTGATTGTTGAAGAAGCCTTGGACCCCATCAGGCACCAAGTCTAAATGGGAACTGATAGTTACCAACATAAAGCTGCCACATCAAAATGATTCTTGGCTGTAGGGCTCTCTCCACTCTGGAGGTTATGTAGATGGTTTGGAATGAGCTGAGCTCCAAAGGGCTGGAGGGTCTGGTTGCCCAGGCCTGGAACTGGAACAGGGCAACTGAAGGGAGAGACCAGATCTCTCTCTCTCTCTCTCTCTCTCTCTCTCTCTCTCTCTCACACACACACACACACACACACACACACACACAGAGTTTAATGAAAGAAAGCAAAGCAATATGAAAACAAAATGAACAGTTTCAGTGACCACTAGGAAAATATGGAAAATAATATATTGGGACATCTGGGTGATTCAGCGGTTGAGCATCTGCCATTGGCTCAGGGCCTGATCCCAGATTCCTGGGATCGAGTCCCACATCAGGCTCCTTGCATGGAGCCTGCTTCTCCTCCCTCTGCCTGCATCTCAGACTCTCTTTCTGTGTCTCTCATGAATAAATAAATAAAATCTTAAATATATATATATACATATATATATATATGTATATATATATATAACTGGAATCTCAGAAGAAAATAAAGAATAGCAAAAAGAAAAAAAAAACTTTGAAAAAATAGTGAGCAAACATCTGTGAAATGAGATCTAGACAAGACCCATATACCCAAGAGTCTCAATGAACCAAAGCAGGATAACTACAAAAAAAAAAAAAAAAAAAGAAGAAGAAGAAGAAGAAGAATATCCATAACACATTATGGTCAAATTGATGATAATCAATGATAAAGAGAAAATATTAACAGAACCAAGGACAAAGAAAAGTATTTTACATATAGAAGAAAAGATAAAAAATAACTCCATCTACCTTGTTGCAAACCATGCAAGACAGAAGACAACGGAACATTTTTAAAATGCTGAGGGAAAATAAAAACAAACCAAAGAAAAAAATAGAAGTACATATCCAAAATGGATATGACATAAATGGAGAAGACATAAAGACATTTTCAGAAAAAAATGAGTAAGCTGAAAGTATTCGTCACTACAGATCAAAACTCAAGAAATGCTGAAAGAAGTCATTCGGGTAGAAGGTAAATGACAGCAAATGGAAATGTGAACCTATACAATGGAATAAAGAAAGCAAGGCATTGTACATGTGTGGAAAAAAATAAAAGATATTTTTTGCCATTTAAAAATATATCTAATATATATCTGTAGAGGTTAAAGCAAACGTAGTAGCAATGTATTTGGTATTTTTTACATATGACAATTCTACAAAGAAATGGAACATAAAGAAATGCAAGTATATCGTGTTAGGGTTCTAACCTTAAACATCAAGCAGTAAATAACATTTCCAAGGGAGTCTGTGATAAGTTAATAATAAAAATTGTAACTTCTAGAATAACAGTTATTTTTAAGGAGGTATAACTAGTAAAGCAGTATCAGAGATAAAATGATATAAAAATCCTTAATTAACCAAGGAGAAATCAGAAAAGAGGAAACAGAAATAAAGACTAAGTGAGACAAAGAGAAAACAAATAGCATTCTCATAGATCAAAACCCATATTGAAAATTACCGTAAATATAAATTCTCTAAAAATCCATATGACAAGATAAGGACTGGGGTGCCTGGTAGCTCAATCAGTTAAGTGTTTGACTCTTGATTTTGGCTCAGGTCATGAACTCAGCATATTTAGATCAAGCCCTGCATCAGGTTCCACACTACAAAGAGTCTGCTTGAGTTTCTCTCGCTCCCTTTCCCTCTGCTCCTCCTCCTGCTCTTTCTCTTTCTAAAATAAATAAATAATGTTTTAACAACAACATCATAAAAAGGATTTTCAGAGTTGGAAAAAAACAAGACACAACTATATGTTATCTACAATAAACACACTTTATAAAGACCAAAATATATATTTTAAAGGGGTAAAATATATATACTATGATAATACTAACAAAAATCTTTGAGTGGCTATATTAATTTTGCACCAAGTGATTTCAGACAAAGTAGATTAGAATGAAAAGGGGCATTTCATACTAATCCGGTGATCAGTTTTTCAAGAAAACACAAAACCATTTTAAATGTGTATGTATCTAATGGCAGAGCCTCAAAATAAATAAGCATAAGTTGATATAACTGAAAGAAGTAGACACACCCACACATAGAGTTGGAGATTTCAATATTTCTCTACCAATAATTGATAAGATAGGCGATAGAATAGTAATAGGCCTGTACGCATGAATTAACAACTATCAAATAACTTAAATTGACATTTATAACAATTTCAGCCAATAACTGCAGACTATACATTTTTTGAGTATACATAGAACATTTAATAAGATAAAATATCCTGAGCCAAACCAAGTCTCAATAAATAAAAGATGATTGCAGATATACAGAGTATATTTTCTAATCAAAATGGAATTAAATTAGAATATAAATGTATCAGAATGTTTAGAATGTTTAGAAATTTAATAATACAATTATTATTTATTTAGAAATTTACAGAATTTCTAAATTCTATAAATGAATTCTATTCTAAATGAATAGAAATTTAATAATACAATAAAATACAATTTTATTATCCATGACTCAAATGGTTTAAAAATATTTTTAAGTGAATGTAAACATTATTATTATGTGTAGGGGAAAACTAAGGCAGTCTTAGAGAAATATATAGCTTTAAGTACTTATATGAGAAAGAAAGTAGGTCTAAGAGTTTAGAACTAAAACATAGAAGATCCATTTAACCTAAAATAAGTAAAGGAAAAAATAATAGAGTGAAACTAGTGAAATAAACAATAAACAATAGAGACAATCAATAAAATGAAAAGTTGACTTAAAAAAAAAGATTTTATTTATTTATTCATGAGAGACACACAGAGAGAGGCAGAAACACAGGCAGAGGGAGAAGCAGGCTCCCTGTGGGAGGCCCAATGCAGGACTCGATCCCAGGACCCCCAGATCATGACCTGAGCTAAAGGCAGACACTCAACTGCTAAGCTACCCAGGTGCCCCTGAAAAGTTTATTTTTAAAGGTCAATCTACTTGACAAACCTTTATTTATTTTTTTTAAATGCTTTTTTATTTTTTATTTTATTTTTTTTAAATTTTTATTTATTTATGATAGTCACAGAGAGAGAGAGAGAGGCAGAGACACAGGCAGAGGTTGAAGCAGGCTCCATGCACCGGGAGCCTGATGTGGGATTCGATCCCGGGTCTCCAGGATCGCGCCCTGGGCCAAAGGCAAGCGCCAAACCACTGCGCCACCCAGGAATCCCTTGACAAACCTTTAGATTAAGAAAGAATAAATGGATGACATAATAGGATATTATGATTAATTTTTGCAAATATATTTAAGTTTATATAAAATGGGCAAACACCTCAAATGGCACACATCAATATATCAAAACTGACTCAAGAAGTGATGGAAAGCTTAAATAGCCTGGCAATATTGAAAATTACATAGATAAATAAAAAATTTTCCTAAAGAAAATTCTAGGTCAAGATGGCTTCACTGGCGAATTGTCTTCAATGTTTAAATAAGAAATTATAGCAATTCTATACAAACTCTTGAAGAAAGTAGACAGGAGGGGATATTTCTCAACCCACTTTACAAAGCCAGAATTAATCTGTACTAGACAAAAACTACAAAGAATAAAATGATAGAAAAATAACCCTAATTTAAGAGAGATTCAGGAATCCCACATAACCCATTGACTAATAATTCCAAGTTTTAACAAGAGGATAGAACACTTAGACTCCTCACGTGTGGAAATATAAAGGTGCATAACTCTGGAAGACAATTTGCCAATATTTTTTAAGGTTAAATATGATCTTACCATATGGTGCAACAACTCTACACTTGGGTATTCAGTTTGTAAGAAACTACTATTCCACAATAAAAATGATTGTGCTGCTAATATACAAAAACATGGATAATTTCAAATTCATTATACTAAACTTTAAAAGAATACAGACATAAATAATTACATACTGAGTTATTCATTTTCTATAACACTCTAGAGAACATAAACCTAAACTATGCTGCCAGAAAGCAGATCATTGGTTGCTAGGACTGTAGATAGAGTAATTTTAAAAATAGGGTAATTGGGAAAGGAATAAAGGAAACTTTTGGGGAGATGGAAATAGTCATATCTTTATTGTGGTAGTAGTTACATGTACATTTAAATGTGTAATATTAAAGTTGGTACATTTTATTGAATATAAATTATACCTCTAAAATACTGAGTTAAAAAAGATAAATAACAATAACAAAAATGGAGAACTGTTTTGTTGATTGGTTGTGGTTTATATTAAAGACAAGTGGGCAGCCCGGGTTGCTCAGTGGTTTAGCGCTGCCTTCAGCCCAGGGTGTGATCCTGGAGACCCGGGATCGAGTCCCACGTCAGGCTCCCTGCATGGAGCCAGCTTCTGTCTCTGCCTCTCTCTCTCTCTCTCTCTCTGTCTCTCATGAATAAATAAATAAAATCTTAAACAAAATAATAAAATAAAGACAAGTAAAATGATATGACTACTCCAGTCTTTGTGTATGTTCCAATGAAGTGTTGAGCTCCATTCATAGCAACTACTAGATATTTATTCATCTGTCCTAAGCCATCCAAACATATATGCTAAACAAATGAATGTTAATGTTCTAAAGGACAGTGTGAAAAAATAACACTCTTTCTTTCATAAGAAAGCAGTGGTTATAACCTCACTTATATCTTGCTCTCCTTGCCCAGAAGATACTCATTGTCCTAACTACCTGATTGACCAAGACTTTTTCTTTTTCTAAGATTCAGTCCTATATACTACCTTCTCCATGAAATCTTTACCAGTGATCGCAATGACACCTTTCATTATTAAAGTAGACAGTTTTTTTTTTCAAACTGGGTTCCCTACTATTAGTGGTTTTGGGGGTGAAAGATCTTATAAAAGTTTCCAACACCAAATAAGCTTGTGAATGTTTATTCAGCAATTAAACAAACAATACATTAGCAAACAAAGCTGTTTTCCATTGAATTTCTCAGAGCTTTTAATATGCTATAATAGATTATGGTCATCCAAAACAGGGTATTTAAATTTGTCATGCTTGTTTGACCATGGCATTCTTTTTATTGTAAATAAATGTTTCATAGAACAAATATGAGAAATAATGGATGATGCCTTACATTCAGTTCTTATAATATCCTATCTTAAACTTTAAAAGATAAATAACACGACACATTTTATTTCTTTGAATATTTTACAATTCCTTGGAGGCAGGGATCTGACTCATATAACTTGATAGAACCATCTGTATATAATCTATATAGAAGGTGCTTCATAAACTGTATTTTGATGGAAAGACTATATAACTATTGGAATTTGGTTTCAACTATTGGTCTGTCAGTTGTTAATACATCACATGTTACCTTGAATGGCACTCAATAGATCCACGGTGGTAGACTTTTTATGCATAATAGTGAATAAGGCCATGTTCTTGCCCTCCCAGAACATTCATTCTAGTAGATGAGACAGTCAGCTTATGAATAAATAAAAAAATTCATCACAGATTACTGGGAGTGCTGTGAAGAAAATAAGATCATGTAAAAGACAGTAGCTGAGGGGGAGAGCCTGATTGGAAAAGAGAACTTGGGGCAGATGTCTTGAGACACTGAGATACAAAAGACCTAGCATATACAGTGAACAATATGGAAACTTCTTTGTCTGTACACGTAAAACATTGTGGTCCATGGTAAGGCTTTTGAAACTTAAACTCAATAGTAAGACACTGAATATTTTGAGTGGATAAATGGTAGGGTCAAAAGCAAAATCCCCGGGTCTCCTGATTCTTTGTTCAATAATCCTTTCCTCTTTATTAAAGATTATTAAAATATGTGCATTTTGCTTAAAAATCCTTCAAAATGGTAGCCTTGAAGCCACCGAGGATAAAATCTTTCACTGACTTTGCAATCTTAAATCCCTCAGTATTTTGCGTGCATATGCACAGTTAAGACATTTCAAATTCAAAAGAAATTGATGTTTCTTTTTCACTTCCTATGTAACTTGGAGAAGAACATAAATAAGAAGATAATTTAGATGGATGAGTTGGCATGAATTTCACTCAATACATTAGTTTAGCAGCAGTTTAAAATAATACATAGTAATTTATCTTGAACATCTCAAACTCTGGCTGAAAATCATTCTAAGAACTTGATTATTAGTCACAATTTTAGAAGATGCTTAAGTGAAAAGAATATTTGATGTACTCCCAATACAATTTAAAACCTTACTTAGGTTTTAACAAATATGAGATAAAAATATGATTTAAAATTCAGAACTTTGCTGATTATATTTACCTCTAGTGAGACTCTGTCATATGTTTCTATTTTCTAAAAGATGTATTGAATAAATAGCCAGAGATATATTCTTGACTTATTGGCAAAATTAAACACATACTTACCTTCAAACTATATGAGACAATTTATACATTTGAATTCAAGAACAATCTCTTTTCAAATCTGTACAAATGTACACCGAGGTAGCTATGTGTCATTTTATTATAACCAGCGACACAAATTTCAAGCTTAAGCCCAGAATTATTTCCTCCATTGGAAATGATGTATTATACTTCCTCAGGTTTTCCAGTGACCAGTCTTTTGATAGTTAAAGGCAGATTAACGATGTCATGGAAAACGTATGGGTAGTTTTGTCTTTAGCATGACTACCTCCACGGATAACCATGTAACACTTTCTCGAAATCATTTTCCCCAAAATAGGGACCCCTAGGTGGCTCAGCAGTTGAGTGTCCGCCTTTGGCTCAGGGCGTGTTCCCAGTTCAGGGATCGAGTCCCACATTGGGCTCCCTGCATGGAGCCTGCTTCTCCCTCTGCCTGTGTCTCTGCCTCTCTCTGTGTCTCTCATGAATAAATAAATAAAATCTTTAAAAAAATCATTTTCCCAAAAATATATGTTGGTAATCTCCATGTACCTCCCTTTTGGCCCCCAGGCATTTGCTAAAGTTATTCATTAGGTAGAGTCCCTTGATCTTACCTCCACCTAGATTCTCACTTCTTGACTTTCTTTCTTTCTTTTTTTTTTTTAAGAGATTTCATTTATTTATTTATTTATTTATTTATTTATTTATTTATTTATTTATGAGAGAGAGAGAGAGAGAGAGAGAGAGAGGCAGAGACACAGGCAGAGGGAGAAGCAGGCTCCATGCAGAGAGCCTGATGTGGGACTCCATCCCGGGTCTCCAGGATCACGCTCTGGGCTGAAGGCGGTGCTAAACCGCTCAGCCAGCCACCTGGGTTGCCCTTGACTTTCAAAGATACTTGAAAGATAGTGATTTTCCTTGGTAGATTGATATACCCATGTTTTACAAAGCACTCATGTTGCTAAACAATGCACGTCTTCATATATGAGGGTTAGTGGCATTTTACCAGGAAACACATTCTGATCCAAGAAATATGTCCCTAATAAAAAAATTACTTGGATATATGGCAATAAAAAAATATCCACTCTAAAATCCCAATAGCTTCCTTAATTGTTGATATTTAAAATATAATAGGCTAATTGTTCAGTAATCCTATAATGTAGAAGATGTCTGGGACCTTGACACTTTCCTTCTCCGGGCTCATTTCTACTCTTCTTCCAAAATTTAGCTTAGGTGTTATCAACTCTTAAAAGCTCTCTCTGAACCTGTTTAGGCTGGCTTATGTGTTATTCACTGGGCTTCCTGCAAATATTATGCTCATTTTTACCACTATGTTGCTATACTCCTTATTTATTTATGTGCAACCCCTACTAGACCATGAGCTTCTTGAGGGCAAGGAACTGTTTCTGTACCAAAGAATCCTTAATTTCCAAATCCAGTGCCTGATATGTAATAGGAACTTAAAAAAATATCCCTTGCATCAAAGAAATGAATGACAAAGTAACATCTGAGAGGATGGTGAGGAAGATAAGCAGATTTTCCATCTGGTAAAATACCAAACGGCTATCCCAAGCCTGGAAGAAATAAAGTAAAAGTGAGATAAAACAATCATTTGGTACATGATTTTTAAAAAGAGGCAGAAAATCCCCCCAAACCTTTAGATTTTCTTTTCAAGTTTTGCTCATTACTAATCTTATTCATTTCATACACTCACTCTAACTGTTGAAGTCCCTCAGAGAGTCAAGACTTATTTCTAGCACAGCATTATGGATCCCTTTCATCTAAGTCCTAGATAAAATTCAAGAAATCTATTTAGTTCATGGAGAGAAGTACGACTGCCGTTGGAAATTTCACGTGCTTAATAAACTGCATGTGCACTTGAAAGGCTAATCCAAACCAACTAGAGTTAGGGTCATTATGAGGCTTGCAAGGGCACTCTGACATGAAATGCTCACTACGAATCTAACTGAGATTCATAATTGACAGCATCTCGGTTTATGGGACAGTAAGATTGTATTCATCAAAGTACAATATAAGACTTTGTATTGACTGAATGAAGAAACTAGCCACATCTTCCTACGCTGCTATAGTTTAGTCTAGCTGTCAATTTGGCAGTTCCTGGGTTGCAAATTGTGGATGCTATTGCTTAACATTCATGTCTGGTTCACATCCCAGCAGTGGCAGTTCACCATCTACAATCATGTTTCCTAACTGCAGTCCAGCCCAGCTGGAGACCCAATTTCCTGCACAATTGCAGCCAGCTCTGACAAGAGGTCTGGTAGTCAAATGCCACATTCTCTGAGGTACTTGGAGGCTATCTGCTTTGTGAAGTATTAATAGATGCCACAAGAATACCCATGGAATGAGAAACTAAACATTTTTTAAGTTAAGTATATTATTTAAAAATTCTATTCCTCTGAATTGCTATAATAATTATTGTCTAGAATATTCATGTTGACATTTAATATGGTAAACTTTAAAAAATGGCATAGAGAAAAGATCAAAAAGACAGGAATTTGTAACCTGATGCTGCCAAGGCCAGGAGCTCTGTGATCTTGGAACAATCACTTGACTTCTAGGAGCCTTAAGTCCCTTATCTGTAAAACAAGCATAATAACAACGATTTCATGGGACTGTTGTAAATATGAAACTAAGTAATGTGTGCAAAGCAACTAATATAGTATCGAATATCATAGGCACTCAGTAAATGTTAGGCATTACTAGTGTGAATATAGTAAAAAGAGAAATTAAAATGGATGGAAGACTAATAAGCTAAAAATCAGAAAGAGATATTTTAGAATTTAAGATATTTGAAGTAAAACAATTGTGAGTGGTATGAAAAGCCAGAGTACACTCAGGCTTATGCATAGCTAAACCTGATTGGAATTGGAAAAATAAGAAAACTTTAATGTAGGGAGTTAAAATAATCAAGATGAAAACTAAAGTCAGCAAAGATTTACTACATTCCTACTATGTGTAAGATACTGGGACAAAATTAAATAAGATATACCCAGTGCCCTTAAGGGACTTACTCCATGGGGGGAGATGAACAAGTATGTACATATGGGAAAAGATATAGAGGGAAAGGATCACATATTAGAAAAAGAATCAGAACCAGGAAAGAATAGGGTCTCAAAATCCAAGAAAGACTTCCCAGAAGAAATTCAAGGTCAAGGGCAAATTGGGTCAATATCTGAAGAGTTTGAGAGTCAACACAAAGGGCTGGCTGCTTTTTCTTTTCTTTTCTTTTTTTTGAGTGCTTCCTTTGTGCTAAGCATAGTTTCAGGCATTTCTCTCTTATATGTTCAATACATCATTCAAGTAAGATAAGAAGTGTTAAATGGTAGCAAGGAACAAGGAGATAAATTTGGAAGAGATGACTCTGAGCTACATTTGGAAATACTTAACAAATAATAATAATTTATTATGGATAAACAATTACTAAAATTATAAATAGTGTTTATATAGTGCTTAGTATGTTCCAGGCACTGTTGTAAGTGCTTCATACACATCCATGCACTTAATCTTCACAACAATTCAATCAGGTAGGTACAATTTAAATATTCGTCTTATAGATAAGGAAACTGAGGCAGGGTATATAAAGACCCAGAGCTAAAAAGTGACAGAACTTGGATTTGTGGAAAAAGAGGGCTTCAAACCCAGGGAGTTGGATTCAGAACCTGTTTCTTAACTCTTACACTATACCTCTTTCACGATAGCTATAGTGATGGGATGCTTACAAAGGTGGATTATAAAGGGTGGTGTACCCAGATAAAGAGACAATTGGAATTAGACAACAATTATGAATACACAGAACAGAAGGGCTAAGGGGATTTTTGTTCTTGGAACGTGGGGGAAGGTGAGGAAAATTTTGAGAGTGTACAGAAATTGATCTCTAAAACTCAGTAAGCAAGCACTCAGTGGTTAGGCAGCAAGGTGAGGTCCAAGAAGGTTGCCCTGGATGGAAGATTTGCAGTTTGGGTGCAGGATATGGTGCCATTGATAATTCTGAATTCCAGTCCTGATGATGTCAAGAAGTAGCTTCGGAACCCTGCAATTGAAAATGCATCTGTCTGTGCTTTAGGGTTCTAGCAATATTTTGCGAGTCAGGTAACTTACTCGGCTCTTTACATGCATTATTTATTTAATCTTTATTCACAACCTTATGACATATGTATGAGTATTATGTCCAAATCACAGATGAGGAACAGCAGTGAGTTTAACGACTGCTCATCATCACAGTAAATGGGGAAGCTGGAACTCTAACCCAAATCGATCTGAACCCAGAGTCCTTTATACTACTGGGTTGTATTGCTTCTGTAATAACCTGGCATTACCTATGAGAAAAAACAGGTTTGAGAATTTTGAACTCAATCCACAATGATGGTGCAGAGATATAGAAAGGCAGGAGATTAAGGACCATGGCAGCGGTAACAGTTGAGGATCAGTTATTTGAAACTAAATATGTGTGTAGCACCAACCCCAATGACCCAGTGCAGTGCTTGCTGGGGAAAACTCATTCCCAGTGTAGCGAGCAACTTTTTAAACAAGGGCAACTTGTTGGGTGGGTGGTGGAGGTGAGGGGTGTAAAGGAATAATTTGGAGAGAATTCAAATAACATTGGATCATTTCAAGTGAGAAAAGCAACGAAAAAGGATCTTCACTGCCTGGCCCTTCCTAAACGTGGAAATTATTTCACAAGAGTTTTCCTTTTAATGGTGCAGGAGGAATGTTGGCATACTAGTTTACAACTAAGGATACTGAATTTTTCAAGGGAAGTCAAATTTTCAAGTATATATACAGATGCCAGGACTTTTATTCTAGTTTTTGGTTTGGAAAATGTTAAAATACAAAAAGCTCAAATTGTTTCCAAAGTGCTACTGTAGCTTAATATCTGCCATCAATTATCTCCATGTATAAAGGCATTTCCAGACATACCAATATTGAGAACAGGCACACTTGGAAATTCTATTAAAGTGATGGTAGATATAACCCCTTAAAGTATCTGCAAAAGGTAAATAGGTCAACAAAGACCATTTGATCTTCATCTCCCAATATGTCATTTATTCAGCTTCTAGATGATCTCTGTAATTATCAAAGATTCAAGCAAATAGTTCATTAAATCAAATATCACAAAAATAGGAAACACAGGACAATTTTCATGTCTGGTCTAATCAGTCTTCAAGTCATTACTGAATGATCATGACATATGCAAGGTACTTGCATCTTAAAGATTTTGTCAAATATGAATTCATATGTCTCAGACTTCTAAATATTTTGGACTTCTAAAATATTTCATATCACTGAGTTAAAAACAGGATAGTTAGGCTCATTTCCCACAAGATACACAGTGGTGATATGATTTGCTAGAAATCAAAAGGATTTGAATTTAGTGTTCTATTGTTTCTAGTTTTTAGTTTAAACTTGCATAACAATTTGATGCCATAAATTGTGCAAATAACCTTTGGGCCCTCACCATTTTAATCAGTGAAATTTATCTTAAGGAAATTATCATGTATGGGAGCAAACATATAAATATTCTCCTGCAAGAATATTCATCATAATTTTCTTCAAAATAGTTAAAAAGCACAAATCTAATTATCCAACAAATTGGAATAATGTAATTATAAAGAAACAATGGTATGCTATGCATTATATGGTCAGCTCAAAAAATCTTGGGTCCCAGAGTTCCAGTCCCTATGGTCAAATCCTGTTTCTGCTACTTCCATACTACAGATCTTGGGTCAATTACTCAGCCTGTACTGTGCTCCTTTTCCTCCTTTGTAAAATAAGGATGGTAACAGTGTCTACTTTATATGATTGCTGCGAACTTAAATGAGATGATGCACATGAATTACTTTCCACAGGTAACTAACACAAAGGTTATTCTAAATAAATATAAGCTATCATCATAGTGCAGTCCTTAAAAATCATACAGTAGAAAATTAGATGATGGCATTAAATGTTTTTTAAATATTTTAACAAAGTAAATTGTATAATAAAAGGTATCTGTAATCCTATTTTATAAAAGTGTGTTTATGTGAATAAAATACTTGAAAAGATCTACAACAATATGTTAAGAATTGTTACTTCTCTGTGGTGGTATGGATGGGTTTCGACTGTTTTTTTTTCTTATTTTATTACCCATTCCCAAATTTCCTTTGATGAACATACACTGCTTTTATAAGAGAAAGTGTAAAGCCATAACAATAAAATAAATTGCCTGGCATATATTGATCTATGACAAAGTTAAAAGGACCTCAGCAGAAGTTGCTGCTATCAGTCTGTCAATAGTTCCTGAGGCAAGAGATACTAATGACACCAAAAAGACCACAGGGAGAGTAGAAGTGTGGAGGGGGACTCAGTGTATCCAATATAAGGTAAGAGCATTTGAGGCTGATGACAGGAGGACCAGAAAGTCAATGTCTCCTGGAAAACACAAAAGGTGCAATTTCAACATTAAGATCACTACCACTGAAATACAAAATAATTGTTTCTAATGATCTGGAATAGAGTGATATTACATGGAGTTAAATACCTAAGGCCCCGATTCAATTTACTAACTTCTTTGTGCTTTCTTTGGAATTATTTTTATTTTCAATTCAATTTTAGATGTCATTTCAGGGTCTGGGCAGGTCCGCTACCATGGTGAAAGGCAGGGGACACAATACTGGAAGAATGTCTTAGTGAAGGCACTGCCAATCCAGAACCTGTTGCTTCATGAGCCATATTCCTTAGCGTTTCTGTACTAGTTTGTGTGGTGGTTACGATCATTGTTTGTCTCTGTCCCTTGACTCTTTGGTCTGCTTCACTGCTGTACTTCCAGTGTCTCTGTCAGTTCCTGGCCCAAAGCAGGCATTCACTAAATAGTCACTGAATGAAGGAACAAATGGATGAGTTTAAACAAAGTTATTTAGTCTCTCTGAGACTCAGTCTTTTTCCATTAGTACATTTAGGATTACTAGTCTCAAATCTTTTAAGGGCACCATAGCCCATTTTAAGCAAAATCTTACATAAAATCCTGATATACTCAATGCTTCAAAGAGGAGTTTCTCTGTATTAGCAGATGAAAATCCTGGAAGAGTTCCACACCTGTCTCCTCCTCTTCACACACATATGCACACACATGTGCGCGTGTGTGCATACGCACACAGTATCTTCCTTGAATTGCATTCTTCAAACTCATCAACATCTGAAACTCAGGTAAGTTTCTGGGAACATTTAATTTGGAAGCTACTGAGTCTAGATCTTTCAATAAAGACAGTTCAGCTATTGTTTTTACTCTCCAACCTTTCAACAAATTAGCACAAACTGATGTTCTAACTTTTGGAAAACTCAGCCCATTAGCCCATTTCTGGTACACTTTGGTTTACAACACCAGAAATGCAAGTGTATTTTTTGAAGATCTCTCAGGTACATCATGGAGATGAGGTGTTCTTTGAGCTCTCTCCCTGTTTAACCTGCAATGGATCTACCATACAGATAGTCCCCTCACCCACCGCCCCCCCGGGCCCCATCATCTTACTCAGCAGTCCAATAACCTCCTTATTAACTTGCCTGTTGTCATAGTATTTCTATAATTCCTGCCTTAAAAAAGAAAACCCTGAAAATACCTTCTCTTTATGTTTAATCTCATCACATTCTCTAGTACCTTCCTCAACTCAGCTATAACTCCTGTTGTTTCATTGCTGAAACTTATCTAATCATATCTGAATTATTACAACAGATTTCTTAATCATCAAAGTGATTTTCCCAACGTATCAACTTTATTATTTATTTCCAAACTAACAACAGATATAGACTCTACTTTTTTTTCTACATCAATGCTAAACTCAACCTGACTTCCAAGACTTCCTAGAATTTGGTTCCTCCACTCTCCCTATCAAAACTTTACATTTACAATGACAATTTGATAGAATTATTTTTGTTAATTCATATGCAAAATAAATACGACTGACAATATCCTGTGTTGGTGGGTATGAAGAACTGAGTGTCTTTTATACTTATAGAAATGTAAACTGGTTCGTTTTCTTGAAGGCAGATGAGTAAATTGTTTCAAAAGCCTAAAAAAAACTGTACATATTTTACACTCTGTTTCACATTTAGAAATGTATCCTAAAGAAATGATATAAATATCCAGAGATTATGTGCCAGGACATTAATCGAAGTTTCCATTTATCAGGGACTTGTCAAAAAAAAAGTATGGTAATTGTGATATTGGATATAACAAGAAATATATATTTAGTCTTCATCCTCTAGCTCTTGGAAAAAGGACTTTTAAAAGCCTTAGAATTTTCTGAGTGATAGAGATGAGAGAAGCATCTTTTGTTATTCATAATAATCCCCTTTCAATCACACCTGAGTTAATGCTAATGAAGTTCCTCCTGGTGATCCCTAGATAGCTTCAGAATGGGAGTTGGTTGCCAGAGGGACCAATCATGTGATCAGAGGCTTGGAACTCCTTCACCGTTAACACCCCTACCCCTGTACTCAAGGGAAGGGAGCAGAGAATAGTTGAAGACTGTTAATCCTCAATGGCCAAGAATCTAATCCATCATGCTTATATAATAGAACTTCTATACAATCCCTAAAAATTATGGGGTTTGGAGAGATTCAGTTGGTGAACACAGTGAGGTGTTGGGAGGGTGGCATTCTCTTAGAGTGCATGGAAACTCTGTGCCCCTTGTTCCCAGTACCCTGCCGTAAACATCTCTTCCATTTGGCTGTTACAGAGTTATATCCTTTATAATAAGCCGGTGTGTAGTAAGTAAAGTGTCTTCTTCAGTTATGTGAGCCATTCAAGCAAATTATTAAACTTGAGGAGAGGATTATAGGAAATCTCAATTTATAGCCAGTTGGCCAGATGTATAGGAGGCCTGGGACTTGTAATTGGCATTGAAAATAGAGGCAGTCTTTTGGGACTGAGTCGGTAAATCTGTGGGGTCTCTGCTAATGCCAGATAGTTAATGTTACAATTGAATTGACTTGTGGGACATGCACTTGATGTCTGAAGAGAATTAAATAATTACATAGGTGTGGAAAATCCACATATTTAGTGTCAGAAGTGTTGTGAGTAAAAAAGCTCATAGAAATTCATACAATGGAACACTATATATACACAAAGTATTAGGAGAAACCTGTACTTTTTTTTTTTTTTGGATAGTCACAGAGAGAGAGAGGCAGAGACACAGGCAGAGGGAGAAGCAGGCTCCATGCACCGGGAGCCCGACGTGGGACTCGATCCCGGGTCTCCAGGATCACGCGCACCCTGGGCCAAAGGCAGGCGCCAAACCGCTGCGCCACCCAGGGATCCCGAAACCTGTACTTTTATCCTTTAGAAGTAGAGGTTTCATGTATTTGAAGTTTATCATTAAGTCTTTTCGTATTTTAAAATTTGTATTTTGGTGAATGTGAAATATTTCAGAGTAAAATTCTATTTGGAGACAAAACATAAAGGAAAATATATACCACAAATGAAAATATTTCAAAATGGCAAGAACTATGTAAAAAAATAATAGATTGCAATACACATTAACTTCTTTTTTTTTTTACACATTAACTTCTAAGGGGCTTACTAATAACAACAATCTATAACAAGCTCCTATACATCAACAGAAAGATACATGCCCATACAAAAATGACAAAATGGCATAAAGAAGCAATGTAGTATAAAATGTGTTCAAAAGGCCAAGACACACATACACAAATTTCAGCCTCACGTATAAAAAATAACTAGTAAACAGGAACGATAATCAGATACTGTTGGACATATCAAATGGTGAGGCTGAGAAGAAACAGTACTCTTGATAGTCCTAGTAGAATGAAATACAGTTTCATGATTCTAGTTTGGCTACATATCAAAGCCTTATAATTGACTGCATAATTACATTTTCAAGAATTTAGCCTACAGAAATAATTGAGGATGTTTGTAAAAACCAAAGATTGTTCACTACAGCATTATTTTGAAAAAAAATAAAAGAGTAAACAATTTTGCTATTTGATAGTAGGAAAATGAGTAAGGATATTTTGCTATATTCATTGAATGAGATATTATGCAGCTATTGGACATTATGTAGTAGATTTATCTTAACTGACACCAAAAAATACATTTCATAAGCTATTGAGTAATTTAAATAAGGAAAAAAAGAAATAGGTTAGGTTACAAAACCATACAATCTATATGATGCCAGACTTGATAAAAGCAAAACAAAACAAAAAAAGGACATATATTTTCTAGAAGAATCAATAATATAAGAAAAGTGAAACCAGTAACTACTATTGTTGAGGCTGTGGGATTAAAAATGGAATTTATTTTTTTCTTTTTCACCCACTTGCATTTTATAGTTCATCTTCAAATATTTATCATTTGTTTAATAAAGAAAACGGAAAATGCAGAACAATGGTAGAACATGAAAGGGAGTTAGAAGTATGTACTTCAAACAATAGTTGAATGAAGGGATGCATGTGTTGAAGTTACTTAGAATAGCTATAGGGAGGTTTGTGTTGCATGTTTGTGTCTGGGAAAGGGGAGTAAGGGCCCTGAAGGGCCGTGTGGCTGACACTAGTGACTTTCTTGTTCTTGGGCTCTGGTGGCCATGTGTCAGCCCCAGGGAACCGTAAACCTAACATGCAAATACTGTTCTTTTCATTCTAGCTCTCCTCATCTGTCTTTCTTCCTGCTTGGAGATGTCTGCAGTTTCTTGTTTTCAGTTAATGGAGAAAATCTCAGGCCAAGGTGATAAGGAGAAACTGAGGCACAATGAAAGGTGAAGTCAGTAATAGACAATACAGAAAACACTTGAGATCTAGAGAAAAGAGAAACCTGCTCCCTGCTTTCCTTACTTTGGTTTATTCTACCCCAGTAATGAAGAGATAAAATGCCCATTTCATAAAATACTGGAATTGCTTTGCTGCTGAAAAAGTCAAGCCTTACACACATCCCTGTAAAGCCAGTGTTTTTGTGTGTAGACTGGAGGCCAGTTGGTGGGGCCTCTCCCGGCAAGTTTTTCCCTCTGTTACCAGATAGTGGTTTAACACCTTTAGAGTTGGTGTCCCTTATGTATCTTTAGCCATGATTTTTTTCCATACCCCTTTTATGATGCCAAACTGCTTGGTAAAAAAGCACTTCTGATCTCTGAGACCTAATTAAAAAAAAAATCACATCCTTTTTGATTTGTCTCTACTGCTTTGGACAGTGACACATTGTCAGCAAAATCACAGCCCGTGTGAACACTGCAATGTCTTTCTGACTGACATGATTTTTGGTAGGTAGTTTGGGTTAAAAATGCAAGTAAATCACAAATCATGCCATTGGGCTTAACATTAAAGTCAACTCCTTTGCACATGCACAATTATGTGATGTTGGACTTTTTTTTTTTTTTTAAGATTTTTTTTTTAATTTATTTATTCTTGAGAGATAGAAGGAGAGACAGAGCCAGAGACACAGGCAGAGGGAGAAGCAGGCTCCATGCACCGGGAGCCCGATGTGGGATTCGATCCCGGGTCTCCAGGATCGTGCCCTGGGCCAAAGGCAGGCGCCAAACTGCTGCGCCACCCAGGGATCCCGTGATGTTGGACTTTTATTAAAAATAGGACAAATCAATGTGATTAAATCAATGAAACCTTAACCCTCTGGAAACAGAAGTAAATATGATCTAAATAATCCCAATAGCTTTTGGTTGAAAAATATGTGTTAATAGCAAAGTCCTAAATATTCACTTGAAATAGAGTAAATTAAACCATGCTGAGATAGTCTAAGTCAGACGTTGGACAAAGTCCCCACTTCCCTGCCGATTTTTTCAGCATTCCATGATCTCCTTTTAGGAAAAGAGGTGCTGCTACCAAACTTCAGCTTATAGGTGAACTAGTCTTTCAACTGCATTTAGAATGAAAACCTTCCAGGGGGAGAAAAATCACTCTCATGAGCAGTGCCAAACAAAAAGGAAATGATCCACAGATGTTTGTTGAACAAATGAAGAAAAGTCTTCCCATCTTTTGTTGGATTAGGATTAGATGGATGTACACAGAGAATCTGCTTATGTCAATATAGAATTTAATTAAGCAGAGTAATTGCTAATGTCAATAGTTGCTGGTAGGCAGCTTTTCTTTGGGACTACTGGAATTTTTTTTACTAAATGTATTATGATATCAGAGGAAAATGACTCTGCCCCTGATTTCATCCCACAGTTTTGGGGGAAGTTTGTCTACACCTTATAATACATCAGCTAAGTTCATCCACATATTTCTAAATGCAAGAAAACTTAACATATTAATAATCTTCTTCCTCTTGCTTCTTTCTAAAATTGCCAGTTGTTACTATTTCTTTGCTGGCAACTGTGGACCTTATAGGTGATGGACCTTCACGAGGAAAAGACCATGACCTTGCACTTGTAAATTCAGACCCACCTTCACTGAGGCACAGCAAAATGTCATCTGCTGCTCTCCAATGAGTACACTGAGTGATTTCCCCAAAATAACCCACAACTCAAAACATGTAGAGTTACCCAGAGAAAGCATGTGCAACTTCAGTTGCAAAGGACACTGTTCTTTGTCATTTGTGTTAAAATGCTACTTTTTCCTTTCAGAGGAAAAAGTCTTTGCCTTACCCTACCACCTTGGAGTACTAAACTGAACTCCAATTGCCCACTTGTTTTTTGCTCAGGCAAGTAAATCCTAGGGTACATGAAATGTTGCCATTCTTTAGCATAACTTTAAGTAGCCTAAGAAATGTCCCTAATCCAGGAGCTCCTAGAATATGAAGGGAGTTCATGTCTTTGATAGAGAAGGTTGGGGGATGTAGGAGTTGTGATACAGTACGAAGATCCCAAGGGAAGTCCATATGGAGAGATTTGTTGCCAGGTTGGATATAGGGTGAGGAGGACACCAGAAAGGGAAAACAAAACAATACAAAATATTGTGAAGTCAGAAAAAGAAAAAAAAATACCTGAAAGAGGTAACTTGGGAAAAAAGAGCTTTACCCATCTGGTGAGTGAGCAAGTCATGGTCCCAGAATTGCATTTTCACAGAAGCAAGCACACTGTTTACATTTAGATTATGTGCTAGACATTAATAAGAATATGAAAGTTTTAAAGGATAGATTTATCTACGTTTTACTTAGCACTGAAAAAATGTATTGCCTGTATTAAAGAAGATACTTATCATTTGGGGAGTAGAATTAGGGACGAATGAAAACTATGGGAGCCTCCTCTTGCCACCCCCACTGAATGAGTTGAGGTTAGCATGCCAAGACTTTTCAGAGTATTTTAATTAATTAAATAAAAAAATGAGAGATGTGCTTTTTATTAAAAAAAAAAAAGAACACCACTACTATGAGCATATATAGATTTTTTTGAGTCTATAAACTGTTTCTTGTTGATGCACAGTAACAAAATGCACAGTGGAGAATAAAAGTGTTCACCCCTCCTGCTTTGTGCATTTAGGCATTTTCCAGAAATCTTTGTTCGGGGTTTCTTATAAACTCAATGGGACACTTAACATCACTTAAAATTCTTGAATTCCGTCACAGCTCATCACCATGAATCATATTGCTACAGCTGGCTGCCCTCCCTTAAAAGAGAGTGAATAGGAACCTAGAGCTGTAAACGGTTCCTGAGAAAAAAAGGCAACAGCTGTTTATGGAAAGGAACATGTGAAGTAGATTATAGGGATAAAAAACCGATTGTTTCAAACACACAATCTTGCAAAATGGTACACAGTGCTGGAAAAAGTTTTATTGCTCTCAACACGTTCCTTTGTAGCAGGTAATATGTGCTCACTGTGACTTCTCCCTCAGTGCTTGCTGTCTCATTTCAGCTGGTGGTGTGGAAGGCACCAGGGCTTACAGTGTTCATCAGTGATCTGAACACACTCCAGCTCATAGCCCCCATTGTTAACAGAGCAAGAGCTGACAGCTTGAATGCTAGAAAAGGCAAGAAACAAAATAAAACAGATGTCAAAAAATCCAGTGCTTGTTTGAACATAACTAGCGTGCTGAGGAATCAATTGCTAACGGAAATCTATTTCTGGCTATTTCTTACCTACCCCTGAGGGTCTCTGGCTAATATATTTTGATATTATCCCCTTCCCCAAAAGAAAACTAGCACATATATATTAGTCCCCAAATCAAGACAAAAACCATACAGTCATTATCTACGAGATTCTTATTCTAATAAGATGTTTCTTCCTTAGTGACACTGCTTCTCGCATTTGGAGGACAATATCCTTTCAGGGAGTCAGATTAATGAGAAGAAAATTTCCAGCTGTTGCTACAAATCATAGTACATACATGCTCATCCTAGATATGAAAATGCCCTCTGCAAAGAAAGAGCCTTTATACTGCTTTATTGTGAATGATTTTTAATGATAAAAATAAGCCACTGATTTTATCTTTACCCAGATCATAGTAGGGTGTCCTGCACACAGTGGTCATTTAACAAATTTTGCTAAATAATTAATTATTCAAGCATGTGGCAGCTGAAAAACTATGTTGGGAATTGGGGATAAGTGGAAAGCAGTCACATTTCTAAAGCCAGTTCTGAAGTAGAGAAGATAATAGAGCACTGTTCAAGGAAACGAACTGGCACTTTTCTCCTTTCATCTATGTTGACCCCATGAGCTCCACCAAGAAGTAGCCATGGCTGCCAGTCCTTCCTCCTGTCACACCAATCCCTGGCATCGTGTGTGTGGGGGTTCAGCCAACTTTGGGGACGTTAAACCTGTGCCGTTGCAAAATGGCCCCATACTTCATTATCACTATTCTGAAACTCTCAATACTTTTTAAGCAACATACCCTATGTATTCATTGTTTTACTTATTCCTGCAAATTACATAGCTGGTCCTTCACTCAGTTACATGTGTAGAATGAATAGAAATAGATAAATAGATACACAAAAGGAAGGCTACCTAGCTTTTTCATTCTGAGTTCCCAAATTTTCAACTATGTTCAGAGGTCTTCAAATGTATAACTTCCCTGAAAGTAAATCTAACCTAGATATTTAAAGCCTCATCAATGACATCTCTTTAGGGAAAAGAAAAAGAAAAAAAAAAAAAAAGGAAAGGAAAATGCATATTTTTATGTCATTATAGTGTAATCTAATCTACATTTTTTCATATCCTCCTACCTCATTGTGAGGTATTCTAAACACAATTTGTAGTGTAGAATAATCAAGAACCAAGGAGTTGACACAGAAGGGAAGTGATGATCTTATTCACTCGACCCTCAATAAATATTTATGTTGTTTCATGTACTGAAGCCTGAAATAGAAAATTTAAGGAATTTAAAAAGAAACACGCAGCTCAATAATTGTTTTCAAAAATTGAGTGTAACAAAATGAAGAAAAAAGAAGAGTATGACACTTCCAAACTGAATTTAAACATTTGTTAAGTGGTAAAATGCATAGACTGATGGTCAAAAGTAAATAAATATCGAAGTGTTCATATAGGTAAGAGAGGTGTAAAAATTATGTATCTAGGTTAACCATGATAACCTACTCCTGCATCGATCATCTGTGCATCCTGGTGGGTAAGCTCAACTGAGAGGTAAGCCATTCTATAAAACTATAAAAACTTAGGCAATGTAAGTGTAAGAAGGTTGATTGATGAAAGGAATATTGTATAGACAAACCTGGTATAAAAGAAGTTAATATACTTAATATGTTACATAGAAATCTTAAATTCATTGAAGATGTAAAGGATCACTCAGGAATGGTGCTGGGATAATTGTTGAATTGTCTGGAAAATATACATAATTTAAGTCTATACCATACACCAAAATAAATTCCAAGTAAATTAAGCATTTAAATCTAACAAAATAAACTTTAAAGCTACTAGATCAAATTATCTGTATTTCTCTATAAGCTGGATAAAACACTCTTAAAAATCATATGGAAGAAAGAAATGTAAAAGAGAGAGATACATATATTATGCTATATAAAATTTAAACGTGGATATATTGAAAAACAAATATTGAAAAATTGGAATTATTTGCAAAGTATGCAACAGAAAAAAAACAAATCAATGAAATGTTATCTACCTAGAAAAACAGAAGAAACATGCAAGCAATTCAAAAGGAAGGAATGCATAGTTAACAGACATATCAAATAATACAAATTATAGCAATCATGAGGAGATGTCATTTAAACTGCTGTAATGGGTGCCTTAGTGTGGTTCCCAGATTCCATTTGGGAACTGAAATACTCATTCCTTCAGCTGCTGGGAGTGTTAGCAACTGGCAGATTTCAGCTGAGTCCCTCTCTAGAAGTGTCAAAAACTGAAGAGAGCCACTTTGCCCAAGGTCACATACCCTACTCCAGAGAAGCCTGCATCTATAAATTGGTCCAGTTCCAGAATAATAAAGTCCCCCTGCCTTGTGCAAAAATGAGGTCAATATGAAAAGCTATTCTAGTTCTGATATTCCCACAGAAATGGCCGAGACAACTGCATCTCAATGCAACCCATCCATCTGCCCAATTGTCTTTCCCTCACCTCTCATTGTGTTGTTCCCAAGAGCACTCTTCAATAAATGTCATCCACGCACACGTCAGAGTCTGTTTCCCAGGAAGCCATACCCATGACAGTTGGTAATGGAAGTAGAGCAAAAAAACCTAGAACTGTAATGAGAAGAAAGGTGCTGAGTCCCAGTTTCAAGCCTCAAGACCAGCTGCAGTGACAAGGACTGTACTTCATTTCATTGACTTTGCTCTTGCAAATTTTCCTGAGAAACAATCAGAATCCTGGAGGAGGAGTAGTTCCTACTAATTATTATACAAAGCAAGTAGATCTGAGTGGTACAAAGCATGGACTGCAGTAACAGTCCTGGCACACTGCCCAATTTTTCCGTTCAGAGCCACACTAACTCAACGGCTGGCCATGCTGGCTGTGTACTGCTCATGGCCAAGCTGTTCTCCAAAAGAGCTGCCCTCAGCTGAAGAGAAACCTCTTCATCCAAGGTCATGCCCCATCCACTGCAGTGCGCACATTGTTAAAGGGTATTAAGTCCCAGATCTCTTGCCTGAAGACTGGATAATTTTGAAGGAACTTCTCACCTCTCTAAAGATTGGTAAACCCTTGTTGAAATTGCATTGCACTTCAATTTTCTTATCCGTCTTATTCTGCTTAAGGTTAAGCTTAACCCCTCACTTGTGTTGTTCTTAAACAAAAATCTAAAAGGCTGTTTTTTAGGGGAACCCAACCTATGATACCTATCATATTGGAAAAAAGTAATAAAAGATAATGTAAAAGTTTTGCTGCATAAAGAAAAAGGACAGGATTTCTCCAAATACCGCTGAGAGAAATTTTAACTGATACCTCCTAGAGGATAAGTTGATAGTAAACATAATTTTTGATGTAGTTGTTCTATGTACATTAATTTATTCTAAGGAAATAATTCCAGAGATATTCATAGGCTTGACTATAAATATGCTCATCAGTGACTGGTTCACCATAGTAGAAGACAGAAAACACAAAATGGCCACTAACAGGTAAATCGTTAAAGGAATTATTTATCATAAAACTCAGTATCAGTTCTTTTCTTAAATATATAATGGCATAGACATCTATTAAAATTTTAAAAAAGAACTTCTAAAAATCATAGAAACTTTGATTTTGTTTCTTTTAGAAACGACAAAGAAGTGTACAATAACTCACAGCCAAGCCTCCCAACTTTGTCATTTTCCCTCCTTGTGGGAACAATATGGGTTGGGCAGACTAAGAACACTGTCTCCTCAAGACTGGTGTGCCTCTCTTAAGCAAATGCTTTCTTATCTACAGTAAAGATAGAGAAGTCTGTATTATCCTTAATGTTCCTCTTTAAAAGTTGATAGCCATGCTTTCTTAGTTGTTCTCTTCAGAATTTCCTCTTTAGTGCATTTAGGCACTTCTAAAAATCTATACATTTCTACATAACACCTTGGAAATAATTATCTACTACTGTCCCAAAGTTTAAAAATATAATAAATGAATAGTACCATAGGCCCTTAATTTATTGTCCTCATTACAACTATATAGGGTCAGACATTCTTCTTTTGAACAGTAGCTTGGATGTCCCTGCTTATTAGAAAACTTCTGTGGTTCATAGGCCCTCTGTGGAGAATTTCTTCTACACTAGCTCTGGGATGCTGGGAAGAAGCCAACCATCAGGTACCATTGTTAGAATGAGGAAGTACAAAGTACTGGAATCCTTTGATGAGTCTTTCCCTTGGAGTCCCCTGCTTCCCACTCCATTCAATTCAAAGAACTGAAGTACAGTCTCATCTGCTAAGAAAGAAGGGCAGGGAGTCCTAGTTCACAAGCTCTCAAAAACATTTAGATGATTTATTGATGACAGATAGATAATAGATAGATGGATATAGTGAAAGTTCTAGAAGTACATAGGCTCTCTATTACCACTGTCTCTAGTTGTGGTCTAAGGACCTGTCCGGGCCTCAGTACCCACATTCCCACCTAGTACAAAGACATCATTAAAACTGTTTAATTCTGGGTGGTCTTGGTGATGATTTTTTACTTTCTTCAACACCTCGACATTTAATAGTGAAGCTTGCAAATTCCAAAGATAAAGAGAAGATCCTTAAAGCAGCAAGAGACAAGAAATCCCTGACTTTTATGGGGAGGAATATTAGGGTAACAGCAGACCTCCCCACAGAGACCTGGCAGGCCAGAAAGGGCTGGCAGGATATATTCAGGGTCCTAAATGAGAAGAACATGCAACCAAGAATACTTTATCCAGCAAGGCTCTCATTCAAAATGGAAGGAGAGATAAAGAGCTTCCAAGACAGGCAGGAACTGAAAGAATATGTGACCTCCAAACCAGTTCTGCAATAAATTTTAAGGGGGACTCTTAAAATTCCCCTTTAAGAAGAAGTTCAGTGGAACAATCCACAAAAACAAGGACTGAATAGATATGATGACACTAAACTCATATCTATCAATAGTAACTCTGAACGTGAACGGGCTTAATGACCCCATCAAAAGGCGCAGGGTGTCAGACTGGATAAAAAAGCAGGACCCATCTATTTGCTGTCTACAAGAGACTCATTTTAGACAGAAGGACACCTACAACCTGAAAATAAAAGGTTGGAGAACCATTTACTATTCAAATGGTCCTCAAAAGAAAGCAGGGATAGGCATCCTTATATCAGATAAACTAAAATTTACCCCGAAGACTGTAGTGAGAGATGAAGAGGGACACTATCTCATACTTAAAGGATCTATCCAACAAGAGGACCTAACAATCCTCAATATATATGCCCCGAATGTGGGACTGCCAAATATTTAAACCAATTAATAACCAAACTGAAGAAATACTTAGATAATAATACACTTATACTTGGTGACTTCAATCTAGCTCTTTCTACCGTCGATAGGTCTTCTAAGCACAACATCTCCAAAGAAACGAGAGCTTTAAATGATACACTGGACCAGATGGATTTCACAGATATCTACAGAACTTTACATCCAAACTCAACTGAATACACATTCTTCTCAAGTGCACATGGAACTTTCTCCAGAATAGACCACATACTGGGTCACAAATCGGGTCTGAACCAATACCAAAAGATTGGGATCGTCCCCTGCATATTCTCAGACCATAATGCCTTGAAATTAGAACTAAATCACAACAAGAAGTTTGGAAGGACCTCAAACACGTGGAGGTTAAGGACCATCCTGCTAAAAGATGAAAGGGTCAACCAGGAAATTAAGGAAGAATTAAAAAGATTCATGGAAACTAATGAGAATGAAAATACAACCATTCAAAATCTTTGGGATGCAGCAAAAGCAGTCCTGAGGGGGGAATACATGGCAATACAAGCATCCATTCAAAAACTGGAAAGAACTCAAATACAAAAGCTCACCTTACACATAAAGGAGCTAAAGAAAAAACAGCAGATGGACCCTACGCCAGGCAGAAGAAGAGAGTTAATTAAAATTCAAGCAGAACTCAATGAAATCGAGACCAGAAGAACTGTGGAACAGATCACAGAACCAGGAGTTGGTTCTTTGAAAGAATTAATAAGATAGATAAACCATTAGCCAACCTTATTAAAAAGAAGAGAGAGAAGACTCAAATTAATAAAATCATGAATGAGAAAGGAGAGATCACTACCAACACCAAGGAAATACAAACGGTCTTAAAAACATATTATGAACAGCTATACGCCAATAAATTAGGCAATCTAGAAGAAATGGACGCATTCCTGGAAAGCCACACACTACCAAAACTGGAACAGGAAGAAATAGAAAACCTGAACAGGCCAATAACCAGGGAGGAAATTGAAGCAGTCATCAAAAACCTCCCAAGACACAAGAGTCCAGGGCCAGATGGCTTCCCAGGGGAATTCTATCAAACGTTTAAAGAAGAAACCATACCTATTCTACTAAAGCTGTTTGGAAAGATAGAAAGAGATGGAGTACTTCCAAATTCGTTCTATGAGGCCAGCATCACCTTAATTCCAAAACCAGACAAAGACCCCACCAAAAAGGAGAATTACAGACCAATATCCCTGATGAACATGGATGCAAAAATTCTCAACAAGATACTAGCCAATAGGATCCAACAACACAGTAAGAAAATTATTCACCATGACCAAGTAGGATTTATCCCCGGGACACAAGGCTGGTTCAACACTCGTAAAACCATCAATGTGATTCATCATATCAGCAAGAGAAAAACCAAGAACCATATGATCCTCTTATTAGATGCAGAGAAAGCATTTGACAAAATACAGCATCCATTCCTGATCAAAACTCTTCAGAGCATAGGGATGGAGGGAACATTAAAAGCCATCTACGAAAAGCCCACAGCAAATATCATTCTCAATGGGGAAGCACTGGGAGCCTTTCCCCTAAGATCAGGAACAAGACAGGGATGTCCACTCTCACCACTGCTGTTCAACATAGTACTGGAAGTCCTCGCCTCAGCAATCAGACAACAAAAAGACATTAAAGGCATTCAAATTGGCAAAGAAGTCAAACTCTCCCTCTTCGCCGATGACATGATACTCTACATAGAAAACCCAAAAGCCTCCACCCCAAGATTGCTAGAACTCATACAGCAATTTGGTAGCGTGGCAGGATACAAAATCAATGCCCAGAAATCAATGGCATTTCTATACACTAACAATGAGACTGAGAAAGAGAAATTAAGGAGTCAATCCCATTTACAATTGCACCCAAAAGCATAAGATACCTAGGAATAAACCTAACCAAAGAGGTAAAGGATCTATACCCTAAAAACTACAGAACACTTCTGAAAGAAATTGAGGAAGACACAAAGAGATGGAAAAATATTCCATGCTCATGGATTGGCAGAATTAATATTGTGAAAATGTCAATGCTACCCAGGGCAATTTACACGTTTAATGCAATCCCTATCAAAATACCATGGACTTTCTTCAGAGAGTTAGAACAAATTATTTTAAGATTTGTGTGGAATCAGAAAAGACCCCGAATAGCCAGGGGAATTTTAAAAAAGAAAACCATAGCTGGGGGCATCACAATGCCAGGTTTCAGGTTGTACTACGAAGCTGTGATCATCAAGACAGTGTGGGACTGGCACAAAAACAGACACATAGATCAATGGAACAGAAGAGAGAACCCAGAAGTGGACCCTGAACTTTATGGTCAACTAATATTCGATAAAGGAGGAAAGAGTATCCATTGGAAGAAAGACAGTCTCTTCAATAAATGGTGCTGGGAAAATTGGACATCCACATGCAGAAGACTGAAACTAGACCACTCTCTTTCACCATACACAAAGATAAACTCAAAATGGATGAGAGATCTAAATGTGAGACAAGAGTCCATCAAAATCCTAGAGGAGAACACAGGCAACACCCTTTTTGAACTCGGCCACAGTAACTTCTTGCAAGATACATCCACAAAGGCAAAAGAAACAAAAGCAAAAATGAACTATTGGGACTTCATCAAGATAAGAAGCTTTTGCACAGCAAAGGATACAGTCAACAAAACTAAAAGACAACCTACAGAATGGGAGAAGATATTTGCAAATGACATATCAGATAAAGGGCTAGTTTCCAAAATCTATAAAGAACTTATTAAACTCAACACCAAAGAAACAAACAATCCAATCATGAAATGGGCAAAAGACATGAAGAGAAATCTCACAGAGGAAGACATGGACATGGCCAACACGCACATGAGAAAATGCTCCGCATCACTTGCCATCAGGGAAATACATATCAAAACCACAATGAGATCCCACCTCACACCAGTGAGAATGGGGAAAATTAACAAGGCAGGAAACCACAAATGTTGGAGAGGATGCGGAGAAAAGGGAACCCTCTTACACTGTTGGTGGGAATGTGAACTGGTGCAGCCACTCTGGAAAACTGTGTGGAGGTTCCTCAAAGAGTTAAAAATAGACCTGCCCTACGACCCAGCAATTGCACTGTTGGGGATTTACCCCAAAGATTCAGATGCAATGAAACGCCGGGACACCTGCACCCCGATGTTTCTAGCAGCAATGGCCACAATAGCCAAACTGTGGAAGGAGCCTCGGTGTCCATCGAAAGATGATGGATAAAGAAGATGTGGTTTATGTATACAATGGAATATTCCTCAGCCATTAGAAACGACAAATACCCACCATTTACTTCAACGTGGATGGAACTGGAGGGTATAATGCTGAGTGAAGTAAGTCAATTGGAGAAGGACAAACAGTGTATGTTCTCATTCATTTGGGGAATATAAATAATAGTGAAAGGGAATACAAGGGAAGGGAGAAGAAATGTGTGGGAAATATCAGGAAGGGAGACAGAACATAAAGACCCTTAACTCTGGGAAATGAACTAGGGGTGGTGGAAGGGGAGGAGGGGGGCTGGGGGTGAATGGGTGACGGTCACTGAGGGGGACACTTGATGGGATGAGCACTGGGTGTTATTCTGTATGTTGGTAAATTGAATACCAATAAAAATTAATTTATTAAAAAAAATTTTCATGCCAGGAAGGGTAAGACAGGAAATGTTACATAGTGGTAAGAGAAAACATTTTGATAATAGGTATCAAGAACTTTTGAAAAATATGCTTTTTTAACTTCTTTTATACTTTAATTCTCCTGCTTGAAATCTCACCTAGAAAATGATAAAATATCTAGATAACGTATGCAAATAAATATGAACATCAGAATTACTTAGAAGAGAAAAAGACTCATGATATAGATGTTTATTTATATATATCAAAAACACGTATCATGTTTATTTACATATATAGATTTGCCCCAGTTAAAGGGCACTTTATAAATAGTTTTAGATGAATACATATTGAGATGTAGGAGTGTGTGTATATGTGTGCTACTCTATGAACATATCATAAAAAGCATCGTCTCAATTATGAAGAGAAAAAAAATCATGTAAATAAAAGGCTGGAATGAAAGAAGCCCAAATGTTAGCATGGTTGCTTCTGAGTGGTATGTTGTTGTTGTCTATTCTCTCCTATTTATGCTTTTTTGCACTTCCACTTTTTTTTTTTTTTTTTTTTAAGCCTAAGGATTGTCATCCTTAGGAAATCAGGGAGGAAAAAAAAAAAGTAAAAGAACAAACAATAAAAAAAAATAAAACCCTGAGCTTTCCATACAACCTTTCATTAAGTGTGTATTATAAAACTAAGTAAGGTATTATATGGTAATTAGCTCAATAGAATATTATTCAAAATATCTGGATTTTAATCCTTGCTCTGACAATTTCTAGCAGCATGACTTGGGTCTCTCTTATTTACTGATTGTTTGATAGTAGGAGATTTATTTAATTCCTCCAAGCTTCAGTTTTCACATCTTTAAAAAGATTATAATGAGTATTTCACAGGATTGTTGGAGGGATTAAATAAATTTAAAAGGGAAAGCACCAAGCAATGTTCCTGGCACCCTCTAGGGGTTCCATTAATGTTTGTTGAAGGTAAAACAGCTGGGTGGTTCCATCATTGAAAATCACATTTTTTAAAAGTGTAGAAACAGCCTTACTTCACAGTTCTGGGTCACAATCCCCTACCCAGACAAAAGAATATCCTAAAAATATCTGAGCCTCTGGAAACTAATCAACTCAACAGAGCAATGGCAGTGGAAATATCAGTCCTGGCTTCAAATCCTTTTTCTCTTTTTTTTCAATTTTCTCTTATTCTTTATCTTCTTTAAACTTTTGTTGTTGTTGTTTGCTTGCTTGAATTGTAGACTTATTCAGCCTGAATTCTCTCCTCAGGAATTGTCTTATCTTTTGTGTATTAATCAACGGTGAGCTTTCACTCATTCCGCATTTGAAGTGGTGTCATCCTATGTATTAGATTCATATGAGAAAATTTTTTCTCTTCAAAAAGGAGGAACAAGGAAATAAAATAAAAAAAAAAGGAGGGACATCTGTATTCATTTCTGGACATTTTAGACATGGCAGTTCCAAAGGACTGCGGAGCAGAAATTAATCCCACTGCCTGTGGAGTTCTGAGGACAAGCAGGGCAGCGGCTCTCATTTAGAATCCTCCTTTGCCATCTATTAAGGAGTGAGCATGGTAGAGCTGGCCATGGGGGAGGCTTTTTGATTCTCAATTCCTCTGAACATTGTCAGTGTTTAATCAATAGCTAGTCCGGGCGTCATTAAACATGTGCTCTCAGTTCAAGGTCCTCTGATCGGAATGGCTGTGGGAACTGCTCAGTTTTGCTGTCAAGTGCAAAAAAGGGTGCCTATATTCAGGTTAGCCTACTTAAAAGAGATACAATTTTAAACCATATTGCATTAAATGAAACCTGTTTTAATGGGTCACGTGGAATATCAATTATTCTTGATCTCGTAATTTGTGCTTCCAATGCAGGATATGTCCTTACTGAATTTGAGACTCTGCACTGACTAATTTATGCTTTCTACGAGGAGAAGGGTTAGAAAATGTGTCAGTCACTGGGATAGGGTGGGGGAGCCTATTCTTCTACCTCTTAAATTTTGTAGTTTGATGATGCCATGCAAGTTAAATAACTGTGTAACAAAGCAGGATGGTCTGTTTGAACATTGAGAGCAGGGCTGGAGAGGCCTAATACACAATGTTTTGTTTCTAGTTTTAATCCATTATTCTGGTTTGTATGGGATATGGCACTTAGGGAAGCCATCGCTAGTTTCATGGAAATACAAGAGATGAAATAGTGTAGTTCTTACACCACCGGGTCTCATAAAAGTTATAATGAGAAATGAGGAAGCTTATTAAATCTTTTTTTTTTTTTTTTTTGAAATAAGGCCAGGTTGAGACGAGACGGTTTTTAAGTTTAAAGAATTTTAAAAATGTGAGTTGTAGGAATCAGGGCATTCTCCCCAGACAAAAGAGGACTAATTAATCGGCTTGGTATAAAAACAAATTTGCATTTTTTCCCCTGAATCCAAGAGAAATATTGAAATCTTGAACATTTTTCCAATATACAATATAGAAAATGCTAGAGGCAGAAAATCAATCAAACCATTCCATTGCAATTATTAAAAGTTTGAGTCATATACTATATTCACTTCTAAAATAAATTAATGTGGGCACTGAGATTATGGCAGAGCAGAACAGGCAAAGGCACTTTTCTTGCTATTGGTTTATAATCTATGAATCTCATTTGGTAGCGACCAGCATGATGAAGGCTCCTAGTAAATATGAAACCATACAATATAAAACCTTCAAATCAAATTTTAAACGATGTCAAACTAGAATAAGTCTTGGAACTCTTTTCTTTTTACTCCTACAAGTCGTTGGGTTGTTATTAAACAATAAAGCAAAATGTTAGAATTTGATGCAAACACTCATGCACTTGTAATGTATATTCAAACGATTATATATTGATTTTGACACAACTAATTTTCCAAACTGTGAAAAAAAATCATACTACAAAATTTTATTTGGTCTATGTGATATTATTTTTTGTAAAATAAAATTCACATGGCTGAGCATACATGGGAAAAAGGACTGCAGCTTCCTGGGATTCAGTCTCTTGACTGTCATAACCCAAAGTGACAGGATTTCTCACCAGTCCAGCCTTGAGGCAATAATCTCTTGACAGGTTCTCTCTGATTCTACATATGCCTAACCCATTTTCCAGGAAACACGATGATGGGAACCCTTTACATTTTAATTGGTGTGTTTTCCTTCCTTAAAGAGCTTTAACAATAAAAACCAAATGTCTTACTTTTAAGCAGAAATGTTTATTTTAACACAGCTGGATTTAATTGATCAGCTGTGCCCAAAGGGGATATCATGGATCTATCCCTGATGTAAACTGAGTAGCCCTTCTCAAGTTGCTTAGCCTTTCTACACCTTTGGGGATTTTTTCCCTCACGTTGCTAAAATAGTCATACTAGCACCCACCTCGCAAGATTTTATGAGGCTTAAATGAAACAGTGAATAGAGAGTGCTTAACACCG
Organism: Vulpes vulpes; assembly: GCF_048418805.1. Classification (NCBI taxonomy): domain Eukaryota; kingdom Metazoa; phylum Chordata; class Mammalia; order Carnivora; family Canidae; genus Vulpes; species Vulpes vulpes. Next base: position 40,779,868 of record NC_132782.1, read on the forward strand.
TGCCCTGATAGATAACAAGCACTCCATAAATATGAGTCGCTGTTATCATTTAACAACGTGCCCACGTTCACACTGCTAGTTGGTGCAAAGCTGGGATTCTAACTTAGAGCTTTTAGGTGCCAAAGCTTATGATCTTTCTGCTGTGCACTCTGTGTATCAGATGTCTTAAGGGAGATTTGGATGAATGTTGGCTCCCATTCAGTTCACAGTCAGATCCCCCAACACAGTCCTGTAGTGCAGAATTTCTACATTGTCAATTGAAGTGAGAGCCATAAGATTTAGCTACCAGACACTGGGGAGGCAAGGTTGACATTCTGTTGTGAAAGCTTAAGAGTCTGACTTGTATTCCTGCCCAGACAGAAGGCCAACCCACAGCAGCCCGGATCATCCAGTGTGGGTATCTACACAGTGAGCCAATTTTTCATTTTCCAAGAAAGAATGCAGAGAATCTTCCTAAGTTCCCAAACTTGGGATGAAATGAGACTCTAAACTACCGTATCACATAGCATGGAAAAGAGAAGTTAGGAAAGATTATGATGGCAGATGTACTCAAGTGTCTACTTGTCTCCTCCTTCAAAAACTGTAAAGCAGCTTCAGTAGACTTCGTCATGATGTTTACTGATTTCAGAGAAGTTATCTATGGAGCTGTAAACCCCAGTCTGTCATTCCAAAGCTATAATATTAACCTTTGAATCCCAGTTTCAGTATCTTTAAAATGACAATATCAATTATCTTCCTAATAAGGTTGTTGTGAGGATTGGAGATAATGTTTTTAAAATCATAGTAACTATTATTACTAATGGTCACAATCAAAATTAAACTACCTACATTCTAGAGTTTGAATCTCTGGATCAATTAATATGTCTGAGAACAGAATACTTGGACTGTGCTTGTCCAGCTTCATGTGACACATCAACACAGAGGACAGAAGCCTGAGGAGACCCGCCTTTCTCTGGGAATGCTCCAATCCAGCAGTCTTAAGCCTACAGAGGTAGGAGACATTTGGTTTTGATTTTTAGGCTCAGGGGTTACATTATTTTTTTTATGACTACTGAAGAGATGTTCCTTGAAGTTTTCAAGGTCAGAGTTCAAACTCCTTTTCTGCCTACCTCCCTACCTGTGGCCCCAACTTTAATCTTAACTTGCACCCAGACTTGAGGATGTCATTTCCACTTTGCCTTCAGGGTTCCAATTCTCAGGATGGCTATGTATCCCTATGATTTAATATTCACCCTGAACTTCCAGATAGTGACCCCAGCCCTGTCACAGGTTTTGTGTCTGACTTCTTACCTTATCACTGATTGGAAATGACACTTTGGGTTCTTCCTATAGCTCTCCCCTCGATTCCTATTAGTAACCATATTCACGATACATCCTGGCTCTGTGAAGTGGCTGCTCAGCATTAGGCTCTAGGCTCTGTGAAACTCTAGGTAGTCTTCCCACACTCCTGGTATGGAGGCCAGTCTTTGTCTTCCTCGAACAACCACTGTCGACCTCAAGCCTAGGCTCTGACAGTGAGACCTGGCATTGCTGAGAACCAATATCCCAACCAATCATCTGAATGGCAGGTTCATATCTTTGCTACATCTAGCGTTTAAAATATTGCCTATGATGTCTTTTCAAAGATCTAGGTAATAAATCCAGGCTTGAACTTAGTTTTATATTCACTTTTATATTCCATCTACTTCCGAAGAGAATTTGAGGCAATGTACAGTCTATAATAGATCTATACATCTATAATAGATCCACTAAAGCTAAGGGTAAAAGGAGGAGGGGAGATATAAAAATAACCATTGCAGCAAAACAAGGACCGTGTTATGAAATGGGGTAGAGGTAGCTAAATTAGGAATATAGGTTAAATAGAGTCCCTTCAATTAAGCCTTTAACTTAGTGCTGGGTTTCCTAGGAGCCAAAGCCATGCATTTATGTAATTCTTATCTATAAAGAGAAGCAGATCATAAAAACCCAAAATGCTCCTACTTCTAAACATAGCATAATTTATTGCAAGGATCTTTATATTTTAAATGCTGAATGAATATAGTCATTTAATAAAATTAAACACATTTCAGTCATGTGCTAGGTATTGAGAATACAAAAAAGATTAAAGCCTAGTGGGGGAGGTAGACAAGAAGAGAAACCTTTATAATCCATTGTGAGAGGTTCTATGCTAGAGATGTGCCTTTGGCTCTATGTGGTGGTAAAATATAATATTTCAGAGTGCTATCCTGCCCCAGTTTTTAAGTCATGGCTAAAAACTCTCATTTTCCATTCACAGATGCTTTGCTAAGCCCCCACCCCAAATACTTCCTTTATCAGACACACAAACCCAATAGCTAGAGGTCCCCAGGACCTCTTAACACCCAGAATCTCCCCTTCCTCTTTGTGCTTGTGAAATCATTCAAAATACCCAATCCCACGAAGACAGTGAGTTTAACCTAACCCCACCCCACTTGCCATGAACAAGCCACCTCTTATAGTTCCAGCTTGCTGTTATCCTGTCTTGGGTGTAACTCATGAAGTACTGAGTGGACCCTTCTCTCATTTGAAGCTATAAGTAACCAAGTGTTCTTTCTTTCACCTGAGTGTCTTTATGTTGTCTCTCACCATTTTTTTTTTTTTTATTTATTTATGATAGTCACAGAGAGAGAGAGAGAGAGGCAGAGACACAGGCAGAGGGAGAAGCGGGCTCCATGCACCGGCAGCCCGACGTGGGATTCGATCCGGGGTCTCCAGGATTGCGCCCTGGGCCAAAGGCAGGCGCCAAACCGCTGCGCCACCCAGGGATCCCTCTCTCACCATTAATAGAATCTTAGGGGAAGAGAAGAAACACTGAATGGGAAGAAATCAGAAATGGAGACAAACAATGAGAGACTCTAACCTATAGGAAACAAACTGAAGGTTGCTGGAGGGGAGGTGGGTGGGGGAATTGGGTAACTGGGTGATGAGCACTAAGGAGGGCTGGAGATGTGATAAGCACTGGGTATTATATGCAACTGATGAATTACCGAACTCTACATCTGAAACTGATGAAGTACTATATGTTTGTTGGCTAATTGAAGTTAAATAGAAATTAAAAAAAATTTTTAAAAGAATCTTTAAAATCTTAAAAAACGGTGACAATTTTGGTTTATAAGTATGGGAAGAGATACAGAAAGTCTTTCCAGAAGAGATGATTCTAAATTTTGTCTTAAAAGACAAGCAGGAGTTAGGTGAAGAGGGGTGGGGAGGAGAGAATACAAGGAGAGACGAGAAAATGTGGACTTTCAGTCAAACCCAGGAATAAGAATATGCAGAAGTAGGGAGTGTCTGACAGATGGGACACTAAAAAAAAGGTGTAGGGATGTGGAAACTTCCAGTACACTTGAGGAACTGCAAATGTTCCATGTCTCTGAGCCTGGAGTATGAAGTATGGAGTATAAATATGTCAGGTGAGACAGAAGTTAACAAAGACTAAGATTGTGAATCATCTTGTAAGCCATAGTAAGAATTCTGAATTAATTCTAAAAGCTACTTAGAGACAGTAAAGAGTTTTAAAGATGATAGAATAATTTCTTATATTACATTTCCAACAGATGTCTTGGCAATAGTTTAGATAAGATTGAATGGGGAAAGTAGGGAGGATGATACACCATTTAAGAGGAAATTTCAATAAACTTTTCTGTAAGAGATTATTAGGACTGACTGGAAATAGTCATGTTGGAGACAGCTCTTTGGGAAAATATTATGGAGAGATTGCCTACTAGTCTTATGGAGAACTAGATGTGTGGAATTAGAAGATAAGCCATGAGCACCACCAGTGTACTAGGTTGGCCTGGAGAATGGGTGGCCTCAAAGGAGAATACTCTAGAAGGGCAGAAAGGAAGATATATTTAGCTTTAGGCTCACTAAGGTTGAAACGCTGGGGACATCCTTAATGAAGGCCTCACACAGTAGCTGGATCTATAGATCATGAGAACAAAGAAAGTGATCTGACTTAGCAATACCGACTTGGACATCATTCACTTCTAGCTAATTGTAGTACATAAAGCTATGCAAGTGGAAAAGAACACGGGAGAAAGTAGAGAAAGGACCAATGTCAGAACTCTGAAGATTAACAGAATTTTCAAAGTTGGGCAGAGGGAAAAGACTATATGAAAGAGGTTTAAAATCACAGAGGGCGCCTGGGTGGCTCAGTGGTTGAGCATCTGCCTTTGGCTCAGATCGTGATCCCAGGGTCCTAGGATCAAGTCCTGCATTGGGCTCCCCATGGGGAGCCTGCTTCTCCCTCTGGCTATGTCTCTGCATCTCTCTCTGTCTCTCATGAATCAACCAATCAATCAACCAATCATCACAGAGATGGAAGAGAACCAAGACAATGTTGTGTCCTACAAACCAAGGAGGAGAATGACAGGAAGGAAAGACGAGTCATTACTTTCAAGACATTAAGCAAAATAACTGACAAGTATTCCTTGAACCTAAGAATGGGTAATTCATGGATAAGCCTGGGAAAGCTAGTTGTAGGGAGGATTCTGGTGTTAAGATGAAGAGAAAGAAGTTGGTGATAGGGGAGAAAGAAAGACGTGATATTAGGAACAAAGTTCTAAGGAGAAGGCAGGTTAGGATTAGCCTGAAATAATAGCAGGACACTTTTTCTCTGAGCGAAGAGCAAAGCAGACACAGTGGCGAGTTAATTCCATAGTTGCTAGATGGAAGGGAAAGCTATAAGGTCCCTTAGCTGAGAATTTCAGTTTTCTCTGCAAAATAAAAGACATATATTCAGTAATATATTTTGAAATCATTGAATTAAAAAATGTCTCTATGATTGTTATTAGAGAATGCACACCCTGAAACCATGCATCTCTTTTCTTGTCAGCAGCTAGAAAACTATACTGGAATACTAGATTTGGATTTGAGTTTTATGCTCATATCTGGTAGTTGCAAGCACTTAATTCTTCTGCTTCTTTTAGATGGAAGCAGTACTATTTTGTTTAATGTCTTTTTGTACTTGGTGCCCCGTAAAAATGCATAAGTTGCCTTGAAGCTTGTTGTCCCCAGTGCTTTTGGAACCAGGGAGATATAAATTGCCAACCTAGTGATAAATGAGAATGGGAAATTTTACCGTATGGTGAAAATATAGTCGTGAATATTGCTCTAAACCGCCAAAGGCATTAAACATTTTTTTAAAAAAAAGCAAAATAGATGGTAAAAGAATCACTGAATATACATTTACCAAAAATCCAGCAACAAAGATGTTCAATGAAAGATATCTGATCACTAAAATGAGTTTATAACTACAGCATCATACCCTCCATAATTCTTTGTAGTCCAATGACAAGTATGAAACTAATGTTAGCAATGTTCGCTAACCTTTGTTGAGTGCTTGCTCTGTTTCAGGTGCTGCACTCAGGATTTCACCTGTCCTGTACCTTTCCCTCACCGCCCCCTACATATGGAGAAACAGTTATTGAGCAGCTAAGTGACTACCTCAAAGTCACACAGCTTGTATATGGGATGACTACTTATGTCATCAAATTACATTGAAAGGGGTAATGTTTTCCCAAGATATACTGTTTTCAGATTAGCCTAATTTTTTTTCACAATCCTAAATCCTATGCTGTGTTTTCATAAATGAATAATTTAAAGCTAGACTCTTGTACTTCTGGTTACATAAAATCCAAAATCTCTCATTCCCAGTATCTCTGTGCACTGGACAGGTACCCTGATGGTGAGAAGATAACGTAAAAGTACATACTTAATCATCATAAGTTATTGATTGAAGCTACTATTTATTGAGCATCCACTCTGTGTGTGCCAGGTACTGTTTTAATCTCTTCATATTTGCATTCATCCTAGACAGTAGGGTATTCTATAATGCACATGGAAATTATTTAGGAAACACAAGAAAACAAGATTATGTATCTTTATTTGATACAATATATATTATAAAAACCTAACTTGCAAAAATATTTAACAAATGTGACTAGAAAAAAATCTTAGAGATTTTTTTCTGAAGGAAGACACATAAGATTATTCTGAAGGAAGATAGTTTCCATACAGAGAGAAGAAAGGAAAGGCACGTGGCAGTGTGAAGGCCTCTGTGCTAACATTTCACTGTCTTGTTCTGTTTTGTTTTAACCTTGGACACAGAAGGTAGAGTTCACCATTATGCTCAGTTCAAGGAAAATTCTCATCACCCCTAGTCCTTGGAGGGACCTCCTTGTTTGATGTGCGCACTTTTAACCCTAGAGTTCATTGTCAACTTCTTCCAGTCCCCCTGGGCCACCATTCTAGGGTGTTAAATGCATTCCTTTTTATAAGATTTGTGTCCTCGTACAATGTATAATATTGATTTTCGTGAATTATTATCCTGGTTTTATTAGGTACAGACACAGTTAGAGAGAGAGAGAGAGAGAGATGATACAGACCCTGAAGATCAGAGAGACTAAGAAACTGGGCCAAGATCACACAACCCTATGTGATTCAGTAGAATTTAGTCTAGTCTGCCGCTGTCTAAAATTGTCAGTCTTACCTTCCCAAGTCTTCAAACTGTGGAGAAAAACTGTAGAAAAAAGGGAAAGTTTCTAAATGCATTCCAAAACCCAAGTGGTTGGAAAGTTTTTGAATTGGGTTAATAATCAACAACATGGATGAAAACTTGGAAAGTTCCCCATTTTTTCACAAGGCTATGGAATGGGGATTGAGGAGGACAGAGGGGAAATGTTCCTTAACTTCAATTTTGGGGGCTTAACATTTATCATCTACCACACAAAAGTGATTAATATTGCGAGGGCGAGGAATCTGCTCATGACTGAGAGATACCATCAATCTGACAAACTAAACAATTTTTTTAACCTGACATATCCCTTCTCAAGACATCAGCTGTCATCTGAAATGAATTCTGTTTCTAATTTGTCTTCATAAATAATGCAACTAATTGAAAGGTAGTTACAATGAAAGTCTTCAACCTCTTTCATCTCCAATTTTAGGGCAATCTCTTTGCATTCCCTGGAAAGAACCTTCTACTCCTTCTCTCAGATAAAACTTAGACATCCCTGATCAGAACACTAAGATCAAAACAAAAGAATCCATTGTGCAAAGACCACCACATCTAATGGTTTTTGTAATTTTTTTCCTAAGTTTAGCATTAACTTAAAATGTGAAACTCCTAAAAATCTGATGTAAGAAAATGTATTCAAGCTCAAAGTTTTACGAAGGGTATCTTTATTTAATCCAATTTCCAGGTTGTTCTTCCCTCCTCTTCTCGCCACCTAACTTCTGCTTTATTTGAATTAAAATATGACCTCTTACTCTGTCACACACTTATTCACATGGAAAAAAAATCTTTGGTTTGCAGTTTTCCCGTTACCTTTCTTCTGCCTTTTTGTTCCCCTCTCATTTAGTGAGAGTACAAAGGGGCCATTGAACAAAAACAAATTCTGACCAGTCCCAGCAACTGGAAATGAAGAATTCTTGTATTAAAAACTAAAATAATTAAAATGTTGTCGATCTGAGGTTTTTGTGTGCAGACATCAATGATTCCATTTGTTTATTCGTGAGCACAGATGTTAATAAACCTATGTGCTGAAGGCATGAAAGCGAGGTAAGAGAACTATGCAAGCATTAAAACTTCCAATCATTTAATTATTTCACCCCTCTGGAAAGGCCGATTTCAACAAATATATCAGGGGAAGGACATGATTATGAATGCAGATTTGAGCTGAGTGTGTTTCACCAGGTTGCTATTAAAAATGGAAATTTATGAAAGATTTTGTGAGGTATATCAAATTATAGCTAAAACCTTACAACTTACTTAAAATGCAAATTATACAGCTAAATAGAGAAGATTTGGGTAATATAAATTATTTTGGTATCTAGCCCCTGGCTGTTAAAAAATATCCACTGGTGATAGAAGGAGTTTAGTCTACATTATCATTACTACTTATATTTAGTAATATTTACTAAAGTCTGCCTCTCAACAATGAGAAAATCACTAATTAAAAGCTACTGAAGGATAATATATTCTGTAATAGATAATATACCAGCAAAGGTCCAAAAACTAGAAATACTGCAATGCATTTGAGTTTTTCCCCAACAAGAAAATCCATCTGGGTAAAGTCCTTCGATTTTTAAATATTCTGTTATAATAATAGCTAACATTTAAATAATACTTGCCAGGTATTTTGCAGGTATTGACTTATGTCTAAAAGTAAAAGAGGCTGCAGCCCTGGTGGCTCAGCGGTTTAGCGCCACCTTCAGCCCAGGGCCTGATCCTGGAGACGTGGGATCAAGTCCCACGTTGGGCTCCCTGCGTGGAGCCTGCTTCTCCCTCTGTGTCTCTGCCTCTCTCTCTCTCTCTGTATCTCTCATGAATAAATAAAATCTTTAAAAAATAATAAAATAAAAGTAAAAGAGGAGAATGAAGATAAACCAGAGAAGGGATGTATAAAGAACACCAATGAGTATATTAGTCTCTCAGGTGCCATTACAAATAGCACCATGTGGTTTAAGCAATAGAATTTAATTTGAGAGTCCAAGGCCTATGTTCCAGAAGGGTTCAGTTCCTGGTGAGAGCTCTCTTCTTGGCTTCAGATGGCCACCTTCTAGCTTAGTCTCATATGGAGGGAAGAGAGGGCAAACTATTTCTAAGATAGGAGATTGGGCTAGATTATTTCTTAGATTCTTCTCAGATAAAATTATTAAAAATGGTGTTTTCACAAAAGCAATGATATATCTTTTATTCAAAAAAAAACATTGAAGAAACACGCTCATTTTTATTACACTGGATAGACAATTCCTACCCTGTTTTTATGCTTGGACTTTCTAAAGTCTGAGTTCTTCAAATACTTTTTAAAAATTATTTATTTATTTATTTATTTATTTATTTATTTATAATTTAAGAGAGAACATGAGGAGGGAGGAGGAGCAGAGGGAGGGGGAGAAGCCGACTCCTACTGAGGGAGCCTGATGTGGGGCTCAATCCCAGGAATCGGGATCATGACCTGAGCTGAAGGCAGATGCTTAACCAACTGAGTCACCCAGGTATCCTCTTCAAACACTTTTTAAGTAAAATTAGAGCTCTATAGAGTAATTACTATATATAGTTCAGAGGAGTTCTTAAAAATATATGTTAGTAGATGATTTTTTTATGAATTAGTAACTTTAGAAACTCCATAAAATTAAAACACTTTAGAGATGCAGTAACTTTAAGGCCACTTTGTCCAAGTTTACACATAAGGAAATGAGGGTGCAGAGAAATTACATGATCTGTAGAAGTCCACATGCCAATTTCGATTTCCACTGTGCCCCCGTCCCTAATCCATAGGCAGAGTTAGTGGTGGGCTGGTAAGAACATCAACACATCTATCTGGTGATTGCTACAAAAGATGACTGCTAAAAGTTTCCATTTTTTAAGTTTTTGGTTTCCAAACAAAGGAAAATTTAAAAGTGTATGAATTGCTTGATAATATCTGTGTTAATGGAGACTCTGAAGAGCAAATCAAATCTGGCAAGAATTCCGATTTAGTCTGATTTCCCATGCTGTGTCTGTGCCCTTCCCCCATCAGGCATAGCTAGTCTCACTTATTGTGGTCCTTTACCCATGTAAGACATCTCAGACTGGCTTTTCTGATGCTGTCACTCAGGAGAGGTCACAGCGGGCCAGGAACTCAAGGACAAGGAGCCAGGCCTCTGGCTTGGAATCTTATCACAAAGGAGGCTGTAAGGAGAAACAGTCACTGACCAGCTTTGCTTTAGACTATAAGAGAGTAACATGAGACAGTGCCATGGCACAACAGTGAGATCCTCCCATAGGTACACCTTCTTAAGAAGTGCCATCATAAGGGCAAGAGGACACGTAGATATTTTGAGGTGCCGCAGACACCTTAGGAATCTGATGAAAAAAACAAGCTCTAGCCCCCAGAAAAAAAGATATGCATTCCAAAAATTTACAGACAAATTCAAAAGCTCAAACTGAAGTCCAATGGGGTTAAATTCCTCAGTTTTAGGGGGATCACATTTTATTAGTGGTCCAAGCGACCTTTTAAAAGGAACCAAGTAGCCCATACACTCATACTTCTGGCAGAGGCTGACTAGTAACTGCTGGCCATATATCACCACAAGTATACAATCCCTAGAGAGGGGGCCCTTTAAAAAAATGAAATCATCTGAAACTCTGTAAATGTGTAGGGGTGCAAGGAGTTTTCTTTACGTGTAACTGTGATTAAGAAAAAATGCAAAGAGCACCAGAGGCCATAATTCAAAAAGTCATACTAGCTTAGGCCTATGACTGATGGGCAGAATGGGGCAGAGGAAGAGGGAAAACAAAAAGAGGGAGGAAGGGAGAAATGGAGGCAATTAATCCCACATACTCCAAAGTAGTGGAATCACAAAATTCCATAACTCTGTCTTCTCTTTCATGACTTTACCATGAGTCGTGATGAATTCTTCTCTACTACAGCTCTGCGGTACACATCAACCACCATTTTCTGTCCCCTGCCAGTTAAAATATCCCAAAGGGAAAGGGGGCTGATTTAATTTTCTTGTTTTTAAAAATATCTGACCCTTCCCACAATATAACTGAAAATACAAACCAATAGGAAATTTAGTTCTCTACAGCTAACATTTTTTTTCAAGATAAATAAGCAAATAGTTCTTATCCTCAACCTCACATTACTAGTCTTTGAACACAAGTGCTTAAATTCTTCTTGAGGTCATTTTAACAAGAATGTTATAATTGTGTCAACTGACATTAAGACCCTTCAGTGTATTATGTGAGACAGGCATCAGAATTTCCACAAAGATTAAGTGCTGGTCTGAGTCTAGTACATTCTGTAGAGTAACATCGAAGGGGTTAATGCTTTAAAAAGATTACAGCCATGAAATCCATATTTCTCATTAGCTAAATCTGTAAAACAAATCTATATATATCTATGTATCTCTATCTATCTATATATATATATACTGAAATTCTGCTTGAGAAGATTGGCATAAGGAACTGTAAATAAGCTATTACCATGGTGTCCATGTATCTGCACAGTAGGACTTGACTTTTAAGGGACATAAATAGAAAAGATAAACCATAATATCCTGATCCAGCTCCACTTTTGACCTGAAGTCATTACAACAAAAAATTAGAAAATTCAAGGGCATTGGTGGTGAGCAATAAGGAAAGCACTTAATGTTTTTACTCAGAAATATCCATTAAGTACCAGAACTTAGAAAATTATATAATTTCTAAATATAATTTCTATATACCTGTGTATATAATGTATTTGGTTATTAAAGTGCTTATTTGGCCTTATCATACAGACTAGATATCATAGGTTTATATAAATCACTACTTTGCAAAATATTTTTATGTCGGATATAAAAATTCACCAGTTCAATCTTTACTGATCAATACCTCATCTGCATGTATCAATAATCCCACTGCTCCTAAATATTTTGTGACTGAGAGAAGTTAGAGCAGAAGTTTAAGGATGTTACCCTGAAGGCCTCACAGGTTGGGGATGTGGATGAGAAAGGGATTCCTGTTGCTAAAACCAGTAATTCTGCAAAAAGAAGGGGTTATTTGGATTACATAAATATGCATGTGCTGCTGTCCCACCACTTGTGCCTGCTGTAGATATAATCATGATGCTATTGAGTTCCCTGGTTGCTCAGGGATAACTTCTTTTTTTTTTTTTAAGATTTTATTTATTTATTCATGAGAGACACAGAGAGAATGAGAGAGACACAGGCAGAGGGAGAAGCAGGCTCCATGCAGGGAGCTCAATGTAGGACTGGATCCTGGGCCTCCAGGATCACACCCTGGGCTGAAGGTGGCTCTAAACCGCTGAGCCACCCTGGCTGCCCTCGGGGATGACTTCCGTCTAAATTTTCACTCACTTTGGCAAAGTCCTTCTTTTTTGCTCGTAGGACTCATTTTCTCATATCAAAATCAGATCTACAACCAGGACATCTGTACCTGTTTCCCTTGGTCTTCTCTCAATTTCCTATAAGGCATGTCCAGAAAAAGAAAGAGGGAGTACAGGTTATGAAACTAGCTGAAATTGGCTGATTCCTATTTCAAGTTTCATAATTACAGAATACTTACAAAATAGTAATAATTTTGAGTAAATGGACTAGTGAACAAGCCCTTTATAAGTCAAACCAGCAATTAAATTGTTCTGAACAAGATGCTACTTTTTTAATATAATAAATACTTTTAATGTAAAAGAGACCTTGAAATGAAATTGGAATGTGCATAATTCCATCTGGGGATCATCATTCAATTGATCATCATTCAATTAAAAAAACACACACACACTTTTAGGGCAGCTCCAGTGGCTCAGTGGTTTAGCGCCACCTTCAGCCCAGGGTGTGATCCTGGACCCGGGATGGAGTCCCACGTTGGGATCCCTGCATGGAGCCTGCTTCTCCCTCTGCCTGTGTCTCTGCCTCTCTCTCTCTCTCTCTCTCTGTCTGTGTGTCTCTCATGAAAAAGTAAGTAAAATCTTAAAAAAAAAAAAAAACACTTTTATGTAAGTTACTTTAGTTAAAAAAACAAAAAAGAGCATGTATAAATCATACGAAGAGCACAGTGTTTTTAAAGTTTATTCTGTTTTTTTCTTTGCACAAACTTATTTTAGAAAATCTATAAAATTCAGAAATATACAAAGAGGATTTAAAATAATATTACCCAAGCACTCAAAACTGGTATCTAAGAACACATTGATGTACGACAAATTATAGTAACCTCGTATTTCATGTGTGTAGTTTTAACTACTCTTGAGTGACCCTAAGACCCTTGACCTATATACTCTGCTGTAATTTTTGCCATTGTAATCACGAGCCCAGTTCTGAGTCTGATCTGAAGCGAGGGAACATTGCAGCTAGTGATCCTAACAGTCCGCATCCTCTCTTCCTTGTGGCCCTGTGCTGTAACTTGCGTACTGGCAATAAGTAACAGATGCATACTTCACTGCATACGGCAGAAATGATATCCTATGGAAATATTCACTCATTTGGGGATTCAAATTTTGCTCGTGCATGTTAATTTCTATATTTCCCACCCCATCTTTTTTGTCCTTTGTCTTTTGATAGCAATATATATATTTTATTCTAAGAGACAGATTTGTACTTGAAAACCATCAGTTTCTATAGGGATTTTTACAACAGAAAAAAACCTCTCCTTCCTGCTCCTACGTGGGCAGGTCGATTTTCATTGAAAATGGCTTCAAGCTGGTTCTAATATTTACTCACTTATGCAGGTGCATTCATCAGCATGGAGTCTGTATCCCGTATCACACTCACAGTGGAAGGTGCCCAGAGTGTTAATACAGCACTGCTGGCAGCCTCCATTCACCACCACACATTCATCGACATCTAGAGGAGAAAGACAGATGGCCAGGATTACAATGTCATTCCAATGTCAGCTTCGGAGAAGCGGCACAATATTTCTTTGATACACAGTATGTGTTATATTGCACAAAGGCACTGTCTCTGTTGCCACAAATCTTTGCTTGTTTGATCCATTTTGCTCCACAGTGTAAACAAGAAAATGTAGATAGAAACTTTATTGAGCTTTTTAAAGCCCCGCAACGATGAGCATAGGGATTGTCTCACAGTTTTCTATTCTTCACATACTAGTTAATTAGACAGATCTGAGATACAGATATTTCCTTGGGGAAGGGAAACCGGAGGGGAGAATTTCAATGAGCTACTCTATCTGGAGCAACACACGCTGGTAGATAAACACCTATTATTGGTCTGATGCTGCCGAATAAAGCCAATAATGGAGTTAAGACCTTGAATCTCCTTCTCGTGTGCTATGGTGGATGGACATCAAGGCAAAGAGATAAATTCAAATAGAACCATGGTTTGGAGCTCTTAAAAGTACATCAATACATTTGCTCCATTGATTCAAGCTCCTTCCTTTTCACTCAGGGTTCCGTTTTTCCGAAATACTGAACATGTTTATGTGAAGTTTAACTGTAGAGAAAATGAAAAGGATTAAGACTCATGGTCACCTTTGTCTTACGATCAGTCAAGGCCATGATAAATTCATGTAATATTAGCCATTCTCTAGGAAAGGAAAATAAATTCATCTCCCAGAATCTCAAGTTCCATACACCCTATGTAAATCCATACTAACGTATCTAAAATCATGGGGAGAAGACACCAAAAGAAGCAGGGAAAACTTTTCAGGTAATCCATGAATAAAGGGCTTCTAACTTTTCTTGTTTTGGAGAATTTCTTTTTACTTGGAATCTATGTCTTTTGGCAAGTGTCAAAGTGAAAATCAGGCAGAGGTGGAGATTTAACGTGAGAAAGTATGTGTCTCAGGGAGAAAATGTCCCTGACCTCCCGTGTCCTCCATCCCTGATATTCTGTCAAAGAAGTCTGGGTCTGAATATTTGTCACTAAAATGTGTTATCATGATAGACAATTAGCTTTACATCAAGTGAGATTAATTTTACAGGGCAAGATGCTTATGTGAGAAGGCGTCAGCATTGACAAGGAACACTATGTCAGTGCCTCATCGTAGGACTTTTTCATACTAAAACGTTCTGATCTACAATGAATGCTTTTAACTGTAGTATAAACTACAGACCTTGACTTGCAGGAAAAAAAAAAAAGTTTTCTTTCATTTGGCATTTCTCTGTATGTGTGTGTGTATGTGTGTGAGTGTGTGTGAGAGAGAAAGAAAAAAAATCCATATTTTGTATAATCTAGTATTTTCCTTCTAAATTTAAATATCCTGCTATAATTTCTGATATTTTTAAAGGAATCTTATTTTGGAGATAAGAACTACTAACTTTTCAAAATATTGGAATTTTTATTAAATTGTGAGTCTATGATAAACAACCTGTAAGTCTTTTTCATATAAACTAATGTTGATTCAGAATTCTCCACTTGTTATTTGTACTTTACACAAGGCTTTAACATCTCTGCCTGCTAAATATTTATCTTTCTAGCTTTAGGATAGGGTTGAGATATAATTTTGAATTTTATTTCTGTCACCTCCTGAATTAGATAGATATCCTTCCCAGGTCCTTCACTTCCGATGTACAAGTAAAACCCTTAATTCCCAACAATGTGTTTTATATGATAAAAGCATAAAAAATTCTATGAAAGTTATTACGATATACAATATATATGTACTAAATACATAGAAATATCTTAAAGGGCACAAATAAAAATGATTACTTCTGAGGACAGATGAAAGGCATCTAGATGCAGTGGAGTGCAGGATGTGTGTGTGGGAGGGTGTTCGACAAAAGAGATTTTATCATCTCCAGTGCTCTAATTTTGTATAAGAAAAAGTTATTCTCGTGTTACTTGTGTAATAAAATGTAATTTCTTTCTTTTTAATTAAACTATAGTTGTCACAAAATGTTACACTAGTTTCAGGTGCACAACATACTGAATGGAAAAATCTGTATGTTGTGTCACGCTCACCACAGGGTACCGACCACCTATCACCATTATTAGTGCTATTCCAATACCCTTGATTATATTCCCCATGCTGTACCTCTTATTCCTGTATCTTATTCATCCCGAAACTAGAAACCAGTATCTTCTACTCCACTCTACCCATTTTGTCCATCTCCCCACTGTCCACTCCTCTGGCAACTACCAATTTGTTCTCTATATTTATGGGTCTGTTTCTGCTTTTTGCTTGTTTATTTGTCCATTTGTTTTGTTTTTTAGATTCCACATGTCAGTGAAATCATAGGGCATTTGTCTTTCTCTGTTTGATTTATTTCATCTAGTGTACAAAAGTAGTTTTAAAGAAGTACAATATGACTACTTCCCTTTGCCCCTCCTCATCAAGCTTCATTAATTTTCTGACAGAAGACACCAAATTAATATAAAAAAGAACAATCATTGGGTTTATTCCAAGGACAAGAATGGACATCAATTTTGAGAGTGAGTCCTCTTTCTGTATGTTTTCATGTGTTCATATTCTAAATGTGCCCTGGAGCTATAACTGAAGTACTATAAGTTATTAGACACACACACACACACACACACACACACGCACGCACACGCACGTGCACGCGCAACCAAACTGCCACTGGACTTTGAGATAAAAATCTTGGGGGAAATATCTTTTGTTGTTGTTGTTGTTGTTTGGAAAATATCTTAGTGTTGAAACTTAGTAGCCTGTCACTTTGCTCTCTGAAACTATATTTGCTCATCTATAAAAGGGGATAATAATGATTATCGTATGTACTATGCTATGATTTTTTTCCTTCCCTATTCATGCACAAAATTTTGAAAAAGATTGCTAATGATTGAGAGTACATATAGAAATTAAACCACAGACAATTTTCTTCCACAAAATAGGGGAGTTAACAATGTAAGACTATAAAGCAAGAGTGTAAGATAGAAACAGGAAGGAACATGGGAATTCAGAGGAAAAAAAAAAACATTTGGGGCTAGAGAGATAAGGGTAAACACTGAGCAGTAAGTGGATGGAGAAGAGGGTGAGTAATCCAAAGGTGCAGTGGTTTGAATGTGCACAGTGTCTGAGGTTCGGCATTCCAGCATTCAGATCTGTCAGGCTGAAGAGTAAGATTGACAAAAGAAAGTAAAGTTGAAAAACAAACCTAAAACTCCTTTTAATTAATTTGGCAAAGTGTTCCTCTTCTTGATTTACAATACAATACACTTCTAGGCAGGCTGAGACATAATAGTCTGTGTTCACACAGGAGCTAAGCAAACTTATTAACAGTTAAAAAAATCAATCATTTATAGAGTGGTACCAAATAGAAAGTAATTGGTTTGACTTCCTTTTTCTTTTATGCCTTCTCAGAATACATTGAATTTACTGATTGTTTGGTCATTGTTTAACTAATAGTTCTCATGCCTGGCAGCATGTCAGAACAGAAGTATTTAAAAATACTCATACCCTGGTTCTGCCCTTAAAGAGTATCATTTAATTGGTCTAGGGTGAGACCTGGGAATAAAACATTTTAAAAGCACCCTAAGTGATCTTAATGTGTAGCCAGAGTTGAGATTCCCCTGATGTAGTTAATGCTTTAAGCACCTAGGATCTTGTTAAAATGCAAATGCTAATTCAATAGATTTGGAGGTGAGGGGCTGAGATGCTGTATTTCTATCTAGATCCAAGGCAATCCTGATGCTGCTGGCCTGTGGACTGTACTCTGAGAAGCACAAGTGTAGACAGACCTCTGTTCAACTATAAATGTCACATGGATCACAAATGTCATGATCCAGTTCAACTTCTCAGTTGTTTGACCAAAGTAGACCAATTCAGCTCAAGTGGACAAATCAATACTCTGGTCAAAATTATATATACTTTTCTATTTGTCTATATATATTCTGTAATATATATTTATATATTTTCACATGTTCTATATTTTTATTTTAATGATTTATATTTTAATTATCTACCAAAAACCTCTGAAAATAAGCCACCAATATTTCCCACAATATTTATTCAATAATAGTTAATAATTTCAAGACTATTTTGGCATCATTTGTTATGAGAAATTACTTGCTTCTCTAAAACATGAAGGGCACTTTAGTTCTTTTCTGATGGAATATCTCTGATATAGGATAAAACCGGGTTAAATTGCCATGATACTAGACACTCATGCTGAAGCTGTCACAAGTGATTTTCTTTTCCATCAAGATTCTGCCCAACAGAGTTAAAAACCAGAAATGTCAATATTACATTAAAATGTTATTATCAAGTATACTTCATGTGAAGAAACTATTTCTCCAAAAATTCTCTGAGATATATCTTCATGTTAGATGCTTAAAGAAAGCCCTGCCCTTAGAATTGGAGCTCTGAGACACTGCTGGGAATAATGATAAAGTGATTAGAATTTTTTCAGCATTATTTCTGTGATATGGACCAAGGATTTCATGATTGTTATACTATAAAAGAATGTCAAAAAGAATCAACTATGTCTGGTATTTTTCCTTTTAATGTCCTTTCTCTAAATATTTCTGCTGTATTTATTCCCAAAACTATTTCCCCAGATGGTCACAGAATATAATAGCTTAAAAGAATTCACATTATTATCAAATATATTTTGCACATAAAAGCTCCCTGAGACAACAATGATCCACTTTTGTTTCCTTTTTTTCCCACTTTTGTTTCCAAACAACCAAAACTGTTTCATATTATTTTTTAGAGTGTACAACCAGAATAAGATAAATTATTCTTCCATTTCCCTTTTAATATATTATTCCAAGAAACCTGTTGATTGGAAATGGGTGTTCCAGTTGCTTTACAATGGGGATTACATTGTAGAAGTGTTAGGTTGGAGGAAATATTAAGGGGTGAAGATCTCACTAGATATTCCATGTGGCTTTATTTTCACTCTGTTCTACCATAGAACTTTCACTCTAATATAGTATATCAAAACTTCTAACTTTTCACTTGTAATTCTGTAGTGACTGGTTGAATGAACTCCTTAAGGTCAAATATTCTGTTGTATTAAGCTTTTCTGGCATAGTGTCAATATTCCATAAATGTTGTATGAATGAATGAATGAATGAATGAATGAGTGAATGAGTGACTTGGGAGTCATGCACAGCATTAGTCTTTTTGTCTACCCACATTCATTCATAGGATTTCTTAGAATTGGACTCTGATTGCACTTGTCTCTCTTTACCTTACAGTAGGATGCTTGATATTTGTTTTGACCATTAACAAGTAGATTTTAAAATCCAGGGCACAGAATAATTTCTAAGTTTGCAAGTGAATAAATTTGAACCGTGCCTGAGGTGAATATTTACTGATTGTCTATTAGGGGTTTCATCCATTTTTATCTGTACTCAAACAAGATAATCCCAGGTTTTCCTTTGTGGAATTTTATCTCTTCCAATTTAGAAAAGGCATACAGTTTATATGAGACTGATGAACACAACTCCTCTCTCAAATCCAAGGTAGACTCTACTTGACATTATCTTACCTCCATTTGCCATAGTAATTGAACAAGTTTATCTCCTCATTCGCATATGGCTTTCTCAGGAATGAATGAATTTGTTCAGATGTGATCTAGTCATCATGAAGCTCAACGTGTGGGTTGGGAATTCTGGGACATAGAGGTCTTCTTGTTCTGGAAATTATAATGTGTGGGTGTGAGCTATTTTGTTCCCATGAATGAAACTACATTAAAGATAAAGCCAACAAGCAGAACAGAACTATGGTTCTTCACAGAGAACCATAGTTCAATTCTGACTGAACCATGCCTGAAGTCTTCCCTACCTCTAGACTTCTCAGTTAATTGATCGAATAACCCCCTTTTACTGTTGAAGCATTTTGAGTTGAGTTATAAACAATTCTATTGTTTATAAACAAAATCATCCTGATATATGTATACTGTAAAGATGGTGTGCAAGACTCAGTATACCATTATCAAAAAGATTTCTTGTCCTCTAATCAGTAAAATGTTTTAATCTATATTTTATCAAGGGTCAGGAAAAGTCATGTAGCTTTCCATTATAGTTTACTGGAATGATTATACTCTATCAAGATTCTAATAAATTTGGGGGTTTATCACAATTTTGGTAATGGTTTCCTTATAATCCCCCCTTGAGTGATCCTTCCCAAGTTTTTCTCCCACACCTTGGCGTCTACTTTCTCCATGTTCCTTTCTAGGTAGATACCTCTGGTAGCTTGATGCTCGGTTGGTAGGAAATAAGTACATGCTGCATGCTGCTAACTTTGTGGATACTAGTGTTTTCCTACCTTCTGCCTTTTTAAAATAAATAAGTAAATAAATAAATAAATGTTACCAGCTTTCTAGCTGAGACATTCACCCAGCAGCAGAAATGGCCTTTCTTAGCAAGAAACCATATAGTTCACAAAGAGGCAAACAGGATGGTGATATGTACTTTTAAAAGAATTATAGTATTAGGAAGGAACAAAGCTCAAAAGACTTGTTACCTTGTGCTGAGGATAGGACGATATATGTTTTATAGAAAATGTAAGTCATTTGGTCTTATAAAGTAAGGATTAAAGCAAATAAAACAAAACAAAACAAAACAAAAACAATGGTGCTAGAGATGTGGCTGGGGCCTGGTCATGGAGGGTCTTTTCTGCCATACTAAGGACCATTACTTTATAGACAATGGGCATCAGCAGAGTGAAGAACAGATTAGATAAGTGGGAGACTGAAGGCAGAAAAGCCAAGGAATAACTATCACCAAACTCCAGATGAAAGATGATAAGGACTTTATCTAAGTAGGAGTGTAAATAGAGAGATGTGGGCAGATATAAAGGATGTTAAAGATTAAAAAAAAAAAACATGAGTTGGTTATTAAGTAGATATTATGGAGAAGAAAGAATCAAGGTCAACTGCCTTGAGCAATTGGATAGATGGTTGTGGCATTCACTGAAATAGCAAAAGAGGAAGAATAGTTGATAGACTAGTTCAGTTTTGAACATAAATGACTTGATGGGCAAGAGAGATGGGAAGTTGGGAATACCTAGCAGGCAACTGAGTGTGTGGACCAAAATCAGGAGAGAAATATTGGCTGACTTTTCAGCTACCATCTATCTACTTGGACAAATGTAAAAATCAGGAGTCATCCTTGGTACCTTCTTCTCCTTCACCCATTTCCAATCTAGTAACCATATATTGTATCAGACTTATCTCCTAAAACATCTCAAATCTGTCCACTTCTCATCTCCACTGGCATCACTCCAATCCAAACTGTACAGATGATTATGATAGCATACTAAAGCTCCCTCCACATCCACATTGGGGCCACCTATATCTTTATGCTATATCACAGTGATGTTTAAAAAAAAAAAGATAAAGTCACCTACTCTCTCACCCATGTCATAGTTCTGTACCCTCCAATCACTTCCCATTGCTCTTAGAATTATATCAAACAATAACATGGTCTGAAGGTCCCTGCATCACACTCTCTGATCTTTGCCTCATTCTCTAATTCCATCTTGCTATTCTTTTTCTCTGAGTTTCAGCATCTCTAATCTTCTTTAACTTTCTTGAAGACTACTTCTTCTGATTTCCTCCTCCCCTCCTTTACCTAATATCTGTGCATCCTACAGATGTCCACCCAAACACCACTACCTTAAAGAAGCCTGTATTTCTCCTTCAGTGTAGGTTGGATTTATGTGTTATACTTTCTTAGGACTGTTTTTCTTTTGGAGCCACTAAGTCATCTATAGTTGTAGATTCATGTGTGTGATTATTTGATATCTGTGTTTGTTCCTCATTAGTGACTACGTCCGTGAAAGCAGAAACACTGACAAGTTTTACTCACAATAGTAACCCATGTTTGACAGATAAAATATGCTTTATAAATATCTGTTAAATATGTAAATGAATGAGGTACAGTGTATTGGGCATTTCCACATAGATAGTAATTCCAGCCACAGGAGTAGATGAGAGCACTAAGCAAAATCATGTAGATAGAAAAGACAAAAGGACTCTAATAGAGAACCCTAAAGAATATCAACATTTAAGGCAAGCTGTTGTAGAACATACAAAGCTAACCACAAAGGCCATACAGAGAAGTAGGAGGGAAATGGAGAGTCTGGCTACATGGAAACCAAGGAAGGGGGGTGGGTTTAAGAAGGGAATGTGTCAACACACAGATGTCAAGTCGGAAGTGCCATGGCCCATTGGATTTAGCAAGAAGAATTTTACTGATGACATTGAGGAGGAGGAGGATGTTAATAATAATAATCTACCTGACAATCACTGAACACTTACTATTTGCCATGTACTGCTCTAAACTCTTTACATATATTAACAGACTTAGTACTCAAAATACCCTGTGAGGTAGATACTGTTATACCCCTACCTACAGGGGAGGAAGCTGAGACATAGGAAACTTTCAATGGAGTGGCTGATACGTATCCCAGATTACAGTGGGTTGGGTTGAAGAAGAAATGGGAAACAAAGAAAGGGAGAAAGTACGTTAAAAGATGTATTGCAACTGGGATCCCTGGATGGCGCAGCGGTTTGGCGCCTGCCTTTGGCCCAGGGCGCGATCCTGGAGACCCCGGATCAAATCCCATGTCGGGCTCCCAGTGCATGGAGCCTGCTTCTCCCTCTGCCTATGTCTCTGCCTCTCTCTCTCACTGTGTGCCTATCATAAATAAATAAAATTTAAAAAAAAAGATGTATTGCAATAAATGTTACTATTAAGGAGAGGAGCACGTAGTTGGACAGGAGTGTGTGGTAGAAGCAGAGGGTGTTTAAGTTGGAAGAGACTTGCAGTAGCTTAAATACTGATAGGAAGGGGCCAATAAAGAGGGATGTGTTAAAGATGTAATAGAGGAAATTCTGATATTATTGAGAATCTCAAATCACATTAGTGCATTCCAAGAGAAGGTATATGCTGGGAGAAAACATCCACCATGGTTATTGAGCATCCCTATAATATCCATTCCATGCCTGATGACTGTCTTCACCCAAAACATTTTTTCAGAGCTGTGTTTACACAGAGAGTTAAGTTAACGTCTCTCCTGAGAAAATGAGCAGGCTTGTTTCCCCTGACTATAAAAGTGGTGGACATCCCCAAGCTCAGCATTTCCTTTGTATAATGCAATCAATTGCATGTACAAGGATTCATAACAATCCTTGGTGTCACTGCTGTGGGATATGGGGGGACACAAGTTGACACAAATGGAGCTTTGGCTACTGCTTTTGCCAGAAGTAACAAAGTCATTTGTTTCTGACCCAGAAGCCTCATGTCTTCTGTCAGCATCCAGTAAAAGGCTAACTTGTTAGTGTAAAAGTAGGGTAAAATCCCAGATCCTGCACAGTTCTTGATAGTATATAGAACAGAAATCACACACATCATCTCTGTTACTCTGGGTTAGAGAAAGCAAACATGTTTCAAAGCGGAAAAACCTGAGAAGCGACAGAGGATGTTCCTGTCTTCTTACTCTTTCCGCTATGCTGCTGAATGCTTGTAGTCTTGAAACTATTAGTAAAATGTGATGCTTGGAGGACCTCTCTGCCAGAGCCAGATCTGACAATCTGATCTTTTGTTTTAGCTCAGAAGGGATAAAAGAAAAGATGTCATGCTAGGGTGCCTTTATGTGATTTTAAAGAACACTGAGCATTCAAATACCCAATTCAAGGAACCAAAATCTTACTATATTGTTAGCTCCTTGAGGGCAAAATTAATATGTCTCACTGTGCTTCCAGTACCTATGTCAGTGCCTGGCCCATAGCATATGCACAATAAATATTGTTGAAAAATAAAGGAGGGATAAATAAGTAGTAGATAGCTGAATTTGCAGAGGAAGAGGGCTTAGCAAAAGAGACTGAGAGAGAAGAGAGAGAAAAAGTGGGAAGGAGCAGGGCAGTGCCCCTAAGGAGTAGTCTTTTAAAAAGTAAATGGGGGATGCCTGGATGGCTCAGTGGTTTAGCGCCTGCCTTTGACCCACGGCGCGGTCCTTGAGTCCTGGGATTGAGTCCCACGTCAGGCTCCCGGCATGGAGCCTGCTTCCCTCCTCTTGTGTCTCTGCCTCTCTCTCTCTCTCTCTCTCTCTCTGTCTGTGTGTGTCTATCATAAATAAATAAATAAATCTTAAAATAAAAAAAATTAAAAAATAAAAAGTAAATGAACAACAATATCACTGTTGCTGCAAATCCAATAAAACGGGGACCGAAAATAGTCTAGTAGATTTGCAAATTATAAGATCTTTCTGTTATAGTGCAGAATGTGGATAGCAAGTCAGCCTTCTGGGGTATCTATTTCTTTAAAAATTTTCCAAGCTCAGAACAACCTATTCTTTGTTATTGAAAACAGAGATGCCAAGGTCACGCTTTCATGGATCTATTATATTGCTGCCTCATCTATAACATGACCCAATATCATCCCTGAGGACCATGGTGTGACGAGGCTCTAGTCTATTTTAATACAGTGTTGTCACCACAGTCTGTGTGTGTGAAGGAGCAGCAAGCAATGACAATAAAGCATGTACACTGAGCTTGCTACAAACACCAATTTAACATATACTTAGTGGGATACGAAATTATTTTCGTACTTCATAGGGTTAGTATCAATGGAAAAGAAAGTAAAACTGAACCCCAACAAAAACTCATGCGGTTGGTTGTGCCTAGCTAATTTTCTCTACGTTCAATTCAACTCACAGTCCAAACATATTGATTCTTTTCCAGTTTTTAAGGAAGGCCCAAACTCTCAGTGGGCTGAGAGCTAAGGATGTTATTTCCAGGGTGGATAAGGCTTCACCCTGAGCATTAGGTTAGAAAAACAGAAACCTTGAGTCAAGCTCATAATTCGTTTCTTAGAAGAATGAATGATACAGTCTCCAGGGATTTTGATCTTTCTGACGGTGACTGGGTCTGCTTCCCCTTTTCTCTCTAGGTCTAACATACCCTAGCACGTAGATGGGGTTTAGTTTTCCCTAAGCAAATGGTGAATAAAGACACATCTAGAGAGGTAGAAAAGGGGCCATAGGAAATTGGGGAACCAACATAGGGTTTGGAAATCAAAGCACGTAATGATAATAGTTGGCTAACTTCTTGCTTGGTGGGAGATAACTGTGTTGATGCAGAAATTATTCAAAGAGCTTTTTGATGAATATCCTTGAATACGTAACTCTAAGGGTCTCAAATGGGAGATGAGCAAGTGGAGCTCTGTATACTCTAGAGGTCACCGCTTGAAAGGTATATCTTTTCCCAGGTGTTGGGATTCAGGAGAGAAAACACAGTGGGGTGCTGTTTGGAGAAAGAGAAAGTGGGGGGAGGGAATGCGTGAGAGTGAGCAAGTTGAATGAGGGAGAGTCTCCAGGCCCAAATCTTCTCTTCCCCATTGACTATCAATGGGAACTCTCTTCTGGGAAAGAACATGTGAGGCTAGCATTCTCAACTCAGGATGGCTTGTGATTGGATTTATGCCCACTTACCAGGTTCAACGAAAGAGTAAGATCTCTTATGGAAGTGAGGGAGGGAGAGACACAAGTTGTAACAGCAGGCAAAGAAATTGAGAGTGTGGGTGATACGGGGCCTTGGACAGCTCTTGGTCTCTGGGCAGCTGGGGAAATAAGATGAGATCTAGAAGCTGGGAATTAAGACTCAGAAAAACAACAACAATAACAAAGCCCAAGAAGCTCAGAAACCAACCTCTCTCTCCCTTCCATTACAGCTACTCCCTTTAGTTGACTTTCTCTCCACATCTCTACCTAAGGGGTCAGATGAGCTAAAATAAACTGGCTGTTTTATAACTTTCGGAAACCCTACTACAATTTATACCATGCATAGAACTTTGATGGAAACCAGAATAATGATGATTTGATGCAATGACTCTGGAGAGCTCCAGTAATGATTTTATCTGCACAAAATATTTCCCGCCTCTCTTTTTCCTGATTACAGAGCTCCTCTCTTATTTTTTTTTTTTTAAATTTTTATTTATTTATGATAGTCACAGAGAGAGAGAGAGAGAGGCAGAGACACAGGCAGAGGGAGAAACAGGCTTCATGCACCGGGAGCCTGACGTGGGATTCGATCCCGGATCTCCAGGATCGCGCCCTGGGTCAAAGGCAGGCGCCAAACCGCTGCGCCACCCAGGGATCCCTTTCCTGATTACAGAGCTCCTCTCTTATAAGCTGCCCCACAATCACCACCAAACTATTGGGTGGGCATGGGACCCTGGCTGAGACAACCTGAGAGCTCCATCGCCCTGGCCACAATGATTAGATCAAGGAAGGTGATCGAAGCCAGATGAAAAGCACATGACACAAGCCAGATAAAATAACATCTTACCAAGGACTTTTGCCCAAGGTACCTGGGAAGAAGCACTACCTCTCCTGTATGGTGCTTGAAATTGCACTTATTTATATTATAAAGCTTGAGTTTGTTTTACATTTTTGTGAAAACGTTAAATTGTGTGCCACTTCTACTCTCACCTCTATTTCTTTCCTAGTAAAAATTTTTATTGAAATGCTAAAAATAATTGATTTATCCAATTGTAGAATTAGAAAAGACCTCGAAAGACAAACGAGTCTAAGCTCTTACATATTGTAGGAGTCCCCTCTTCAACATTTGTAACAAATGGCTATTCAGACTCTGACTAAACACGTTCATCTATAGAGAGCTCACTGTATTATCCTTTTTTATGTCTTTCTCCTCCTCCTATGTCTCCTCCTCCCTTTTGTCCTTTTGTGTTTATGTGGCCTTACCATATTATAAAACATTTGGAAGGACAAATAATTATATTTTTTCCATCAGAGAAAGTAATTTTAAAACAAGGAACATATCATAAACAAAATAGTACAAATAAAATAAGGCAACATTTTGGTACCTTATTTGTTTAGTAAAATTGGTACATTTCCTTAATTTTCACTTTATTACTTTTAAGAATAAACATTGTATGTTTGTTTATATCATACTCTTTTTTTGAACAAATTATTTGCTTAACTTTTTTTCCCATTATGACACTACATTCTCCTGTTCTTTTTCTACACCTTTCCTTGTTGATATTTCACAAAACAGGTACTATTTATCATTAAGTATCACACTGAAAACAGAATCTTTCTTTTTTTTAGTTTTTTTCTCTTTGCCAACAGTTTCAACCAAACTTCAAAGAAAGATAAATTTCATTTAAAGCACACCTCTAGCCTATCCAAGATTTAAGCATTTAATTAGAAATCCATTAAAATAATTGTATTCCCTTTTAATGTAGTCACTTAACCTGTAGTTAAATGTGACTTCCATTATTATAAAATAGCTCATATATAATCTGATATTATATTGCTTAAAATTATCTCAGAAACATTAGCACTTGTAGATTAAGTACAAATGTCCTGAATTCACACCCTGAAGTTACCGTTCGCAAAAACTGGTGCACTGATTATATTTAAGAGCCTAACTGAAGCAAAACAATATATCCTTCCTCATTTCTTTTGTTAACCACAGCCAAATAAACTAAAACTGAGAGAATATAATTTACGAATCTTTCCTTTTTAAAATAAAGAATCTAAAAACCTCCAACTTCTCAGCATTTATTTCTTAGAGAATTGTCTGTTGATGACTTAATATATTGGTATACATAGCAGAGCAAATGAGTAAAATTAGACATAAAAATATACATTTATATGACCCATGACTGGCCTTCATTTCTAATCCAAATCATTGAAACTCTTTTTTGTTTTTTGATGGCTTCAACACTATAAGACCTAGACTATTTCCCAACCTGACTCCAGTCTTCCATTTGTTTATTAGGCCATTGCTCTTGATACTTCCTTCTCCTCTTCTGTGGCTCCAGGCCCTCATCTAACAATTCCTCATTCACTAGAGACTTCCTGTACCTCTCTCCACCCAATCAGGATATTACGTTGTCTCTGCTGGCTCTCCAGAACCTCCCCCCGATCCCATCCCATATCTACCATGCCAGTTTTGAATAACACATGTCATCCATCAGAGCCAACTTATGTGTTAGGCATAGTGCCTATTACCCTCCAAGACCCATATAAATGTTTTAGTATCTTACCTTTTAGGTTAAAGAGAATATTTTAATATATGATATTAATATATTCAACTTTAAGTCAATGCAGTCATAAAATATACTTATTTTTTAGTAGACAAAAGATCCCAATAATGCAAACATGCTTTGGTTCCGTGAAAATCATAATGTTGCCCTGCCATCCACTTACCCTGCTTTACTCCCGAAGACATCAAATAAGGGTAGCATTACTGAAAGAATTCTCACAACCCATTCAGCACATGTTGCTTCTTTATTTTTATATCACACACACACATGCACGCGTATGTACACATACACACCACACACACTCAGAGGCAGCTTCATGGGTATGTGACCAAGACAATGGCAAAGGTCCGCAGCTCAGAAAGGCTCTGTGTTTAGAGTTTAGTGCTCTGTGTTCACCATCATGAAATATTGAATAATTTTATCTCAGGACTTGTGTTTTGTAGTGAAGTCAGGTGGGACAGTGCAGCATGAACCAGGAACTTGGAGCCTCAGCTCACTCACATCCTTCCTTCTGTAACCACCTCCTTTTCTCTTCGGATGGCTCTTCCAGGCTGCCTAGCACACTTTTCTGTACATTATGCCTGTACCCAGTTACAGCTCCAGGTCTCTCTCCCGCCCCCACCCCTCTGTGGGGGCCTGAACATGGGTTGGGAGAGGATCAGGGGAAGGTGAAAGTCTCTGTGGCATCTCAGCAAGTCATAGCAGCAGCTGGCCTCACCCCAGATAGCATCGACAGCCCATCCAAAGGGTGACTTTGCAGAGGTTAGCTTCCCACCCAGCTCTGATTCAGTACTGAGTGAGTCTAAGCACAGAAAATCCTTAGGGTTCATCCATCCATCGTGTGTAGGGGTGTGAGCTGGTGGGAAGGAGACAGGCTTTCCTGCCACCAGCCAGAACACTATGTCAACGCTCAGGCTTGCAAACGCTGAGCTGCAAGGCAGGACTACTGGTCATCTATGAGTATCTGCAGTTCCCCTAGGATCCCCATGCCCAGGAAGCACAATAGCAAATAAAAAACAAAACAAAACAAAACACCATGACAGGATGAGAAAAATAAGCTTTATATTTTAGTACTTATAACAATACCTTTTCCTGTTTTTTGAACAAAGACCACATATTTTCATTTTTGCACCTGGCCCTGAGAATAATGTAGGTCTCCCTGTACACGTATCTTGGGTTCTAAGAGCTTCTTCCCTTTGATCTTATTGTGAACCTTGAGCTAGGTGATGAGAGTTCCTTTGACTTCCCTCTTCATATCACAAAATATCTCCTATTTCCATCCCTTTGTCTTCCAATGGATTCTAAAGTTAATTTCTCTACACATGCTTTCAGTCTGATTTCATTCCCAACCTTCAGGCTTCATGACATCAGTAACTCTTTTCAGCTTAACTTTTCCTCTCTCCTTTGCCATTGGTTATTTTTCCCTGTGTTTGCCACCCCCCTCTGTCTGCCATTCCACCATTCTTCAACTCCAAAACCCAGGGGTCTTTGCTTCTTGGCCATCTACTCTTCTTGCAGTTCAGCCTCCCCTCTTGGTTCCCTCTCCTACCTTGGACTCCCTGTCCTGGTATTCTAAATTCTAATCATTCTCTCACATGTCCCTAAGAACTCCTTCCCAGCCCTGGGCATTTTTTATGCTCTATCTGATTGCTCACTGAATGAGAATTAACAGAATGACCAACAGAGATCCTAACATATTTATTTGAGTTTGGAATACTCCATTTTCTGGGCCCACAAGTAGTGGGTACTTTTGAGGGTGGATACTGGGACTCTCCACTGGAATCAACCTTGTCTTTTTCCTAAAAGATTTCTTTGATGTACTCTTTCCCTTGAGGGGAAATCCTTCAGGAATTTCAAAATCAATGAGGCAACTCAAATGCAGATATTTTAGACTGAGATATGAAATGTTCATATAAATTGGATGCACTGGCAAGAACTGTGCTTGTGCTGTGCCATCTAAAAATTATCCCTTAAAAAAATTAACCCCTGATGTAGGGGAGTTTTATGAACTAATATCTGAACATTACTGGTTATTTTCTGGAAGCTACTTGATAATGGTAATTTCCAAAATTTCCAGCATGGCCCTAATACTTACAGGATGGAATGCAACCTCCTGACATGTGAGTCCAGGTCAGCTCTTCTGTAGCTGCAGCACGCCTTTCTAGACTTTCATCTCATTACATTGCTTTATGTATTCAAGGCCCTAACCCATCTTGTGTCACTCAGTATTGCAGAGGATGTTTGCTAGCTCTGTGCTAACTCCTGGCTAGCTTGCCAGCTCCTGGCTCTTTGTGATCCCTGAACTAGGAGTGATCTCTTCATTTCCCACAGGCTCAAACTACCATGCTCCAGATCCTAGCTGAAATTCTTCATTCATAAATATTTCCTTGGTTCCTACAACTGGAAATGATTTAGTTCCCTGGAAAACTACAATATTTTTTTCTGTCTTTTTCTCTTCTGAACATACCTTGCCTTAGAAAATGCCCAGGACTGGGAAGAAGTACTTAGGGACAAGAGAGAGAATCATTAAAGTGCCAGGACAGTCAGTGCAATGTAGGAGAGAGAACTGGGAGGGAGAGATTGTCAATATTATTGACATCCACAGAAAGGTCTAAAGTGCTAGGGACATGACATGCTGTTTTCTTTGGCTACTAGGCAATCCCAGGTAACCTTTGACTAGAATCCTTCTGTACTCTCCATTAAAATATAAGCTCATTAAGGGTAGAAAACATGGATACTTTTTTATAGTTATCATTTGCATTAATCAATTATAAAGTAATTTAGCATTCATTGAAGTCCTGTGAAGTCAATGAAAAATACATTATTGGCACTACCCGAGGTGTGTGTAGAAACTGAAGCTGAAACAGGTTAAGTAATTTGGCCAAGGCCTGAGAATAACTAAATGGCAAAGCTAGGGCTTAAACCCACAGGTTCTGATGCTAAATCTAGTGTTCCTTCTCCTTCATACGATACTGCCTACAGTCATCATTATATGGTTTAAATACATATGACCCCTGGCACTTAGCATAATATCTTGGGCATAGTAGATAGCCAAGAGAGAATTATTAATTAAATAAATGAATGATAACATACATAAATATAAATTAAAATACTCAGGAGAAACAAGATACTTTGCTTAACATTAAAAGAGATCCAATAAAACAATTCGCTTATCAAAAAAACAAATCTTCAATAAAAAAGAGTCAGTAATGCCAAGAATATAGTTGACCAATGTTAGAGACATTCCACTAAGCGTCATAGAATAGACTTAGATTGAAGCCATTCATTTTAGAGAGCGGATCTGATTTGAAAAGAGAGAACTCTGTTAGCACCTGATGTGACAGTGTAAGGAAAATACATTTTCAAGTTTATCATTTAAGAGTTTCTGACTGCAGGCAAATAAGACATAGATGAGGTTCTCAATGAGAATTGAACAAGAAAGAGAAATTTGTCGGGGCTGAAGTGCTTTAGTAAAGAAAACATGTGTTCTGGCCCCTATGCTCTTTCTTCCACTAGTGTTCTGAACGTGATTTTGTGGATTCACAAAGGGAGCACAAATGAAAGAGATGGAAAGGAAAGTACAGGCTAGTAACATTCAAAGGGAAGCAAAAGCTGTCTGGATTCAGGCTGATAACACTGAATTTGTCTAGGGACGGATTCTCTTGAAATTCGCACTTGATGCTCAAGAGGCTGTACCAAGAATTATCAGCTATAAGAAGGCACTCTAATTTAGCTTATGAAGCAGTTATTGCTCTGGTTGAATGGACATTGATTAGAAATTGGAAGAATGTGCTGTAGTAGGTCAGGTTTTTATAATGCATGTCTCAAAAATGGAAAGTTTAACCCCAAATATAAACTTTGCTTGGAAGTAGACTTTAATTTAGAGTATTGCACCTATTTACGAAGAACCTGGCATTTGCTATTACATGTTACATAATGTTGTACAGGAACTTACATTCTCAAAAAAGAAAAAAGCACAGAAGAGGCTGCTCCAGAAAAAAAAGAAACATATGGAAGAGAAGGATTCAAAAGTAGCTTTAAAGTATAATAGATCTATCTTACAATTAATATCCTGGTCTTAAAATATATCTGAACAAGAATAAAATATTTGAAATGTAAAATTGAAGCATCAAAAAAATCAAGATAAAAAGATTCACCTGGATCTTTTTTTTTAATCACCTGGATCTTGAGGAAATAAATAAAATAATTCAAAATGATCCACCTATTTAATAAAATAATATATGATAATTAATATTTTATTTATAAAAATAATTTATTATAAAATAATAAATCAAAGATATCTTCAAAGAACACCTATTTACATAGTTCAAACTGGTTAAGTAAAATTGGTAAGTCAACCTTATAGGAATACTATGCAACAGTTTTATTTTTTTTAATATTTTATTTATTTATTCATGAGAGATACAGAGAGAGAGAGAAAGCAAGAGAGAGACAGAGACACAGGCAGAGGGAGAAGCAGGCTCCATGCAGGGAGCCCAACATGGGACTCGATCCCAGGTCTCCAGGATCAGGCCCTGGGCCAAGGTGGCACTAAACCACTGAGCCACCAGGGCTGCCCTATGCAACAGTTTTAAAATAATGTATTATTTAAACGTGTGGGCATAAAAATATGTCTGTCATAATGGTAAGTGAGGGAGAAAGTTCCAGAAAATCATGGGCAATATGGATGTTTACATATAATACTTAGATATGCATATACATTTACGCAAATCTTTAGGATCTATGAATGTATACACAGATTTTTTTATGCATATGCATATGTCTGTTTTTAATAAATGCTTATAAGAAGACCATTAAGGATACACACAGACAGTGGTTAAATCTAAAGGAAAGAGTAAGCACAAAGGGTAGGAAGAATTACTGAAGACCGAATTTCACTATCTCTTGATTATTTATACATTTTATAATGAGATGAATCACTTTTGTATTTTTTAAATTACATGCATTATGTCTCCAAAACTGGTAACTGAAATCCCCATCGGTACCTGGCTTCTAATCTCTATTCATCAAAGAAGGAACATCTCTCATTTTCTACATACGCTATCATGCCTACGACTATGCCTTTCCTAGGGTTTCTTTTAATTTCTTCACTAACTTAAGCTAGATCACAAGCAAGATCTATTGCTCGCATTTCAAAATCTGAATTTAAGGAAAAGAGCATCAATATTTGCCACACATTTAAGATTTTTCAAAATTTTGATACAATCAGAGAACAAATGCTCTTTTTTCTAGGTTTAATGTATTCCCAAATAGCTGCTACAAACACATGGTAGAGTAAGCTACATCTGATCGTGATAAAACATATTACTTGGGGGGGGGGGGAGTAAGTGACTCTTTACTACTTTATTAAGGTTTTAGCCAGAATTCTACATAAAGCAAAAAGGCCAGAAAATGTAATTCAGAACTGATTACTGTTCCTTCAGTTTGTCTTTTACATCTGAATTACATTTGATAGTTGGCTAGCTGAACATTCTTTTAGCTATTCCACAGACAATAATTACCCTTCCTTCTATTCTGAATCTTTTATGCAAACCATATGGCACATTTAGAAATTCTGCAGGCTTTAATTAAAAGTGTCCATTCAAATTAAACAAGGTCAAAAGAGAAACTATATTAAGATCTACTAAATATTTGGGAGGGGGGAACAACACCTACAGAACAACATAACAGAAGCATTGTCAGTTAAATCTATCTGCAATCTTCATGCTGATTTTTCATACACAAAAGCTCGGAAAACAAAGCATAACACTGGTTGGTCTTCTAAATACGCAAAGAAAGCTAAAATGTCAGGGAGGCAAAGAGGTAGGAGAAGAAAGCAGCATCTGCTCCACGATTTTGTGAGCCAGGGCTGTGAGTGTGCCTTAGCTCAAAACAGCTTGACGTAGAGTCAGTGCACATGTCCAACTCTGCTCGTGAGCCACGAGTGTGGTGGACACTCTGCTAGGTCTCCCAGATCTTCCTTCAGGAGTGAAGGACTTAGACCCCAGGTGCCAGGAGTGCTGCCAGTAGATGCCTTCAGCTGTCACCCCTGTTCAGAAGGGTGCCTCAGCTGAAGACAGCCTCTTAATCCAATGATGTGTCCCCTCCTTGGGCCAGCCCAATCCAATGACTGGTGTGTGCAGAGTACAGAGGCCCAGCCCTAGCCCCAAGTCAGCAGAATCAAAGGGCCATCTCAGCCTCAGATCTTCCCAAGAGATCCACTGGAGTTTTACATAACTGTCTCAGCCCACTTTCTTCCTTTTCCCTCCCATTCTTGCCACAGTTGTAAATCTTAATAAAATTCATGCACATTCATCTCCCTGTGAGTCTGTTTTCTGGGAACCTATCTGGTGACAGTTTATGGAAAAATCAGGCTAGAAATCAAAATTGAAACAGAATAATTCACAAGAAAAAAAACTTTCAAAAAAATCTGGTAAAAATGTTCATGTTGGAAGTAATTTTTATTTTCATGTTTCTGTGAGCATTTAATATATTTTCAAACATGTATCATATTTCTGTGAAACATTTTATTCCAATTTTTAAGAAGGAGTTTATTGGGGGAAAAATACCGAGTTTCCTTTGTAAGGTTCTCATGAGGTGAAAGCAAAATATATTTAAAATAAAGAGAGATGGAAATATAATAAAAAAACCTTGATATCTATTGAGTGAAAAATTATATACATTTGAAAATGAGTGGCAAGGTCATTAAGGTGGGAGCCTGCATTCAAGAACCTGAACAAAACCCCATAAAGCATTATAATTGAAGAAGATAAAACAGAGCAAAAAAGTGACAAAGTCTTAACCAAAAGATACATAAAACAGTATCTAGAAAAGATTATTATTTTAGAGAATTATTTTATTTATTTGTAAGAGACAGAGAGCATGTGAAAGAGCATGAGCTGTCACCTCCCTGGGAGGGACAGGGAGAGAAGGAGAAGAGACTCCCCACGGAGCAGAGAGCCTGATGATGATGATGATGATGATGATGATGATGATGGTGATGATGATGAGGGGCTCGAACCCAGGACCCCTGGATCGTGACCTGAGCCAAAGACAGGCACTTAACCTAACTGACTGAGCCACCTAGGCACCCCTAGAAAGGATTATTTTTAATAGACATAAGTAATATTGAAAACTGTAGATTTTAAAAAAATTTGAACATAATAGTAACAATTTCTGGTTAACTCAATCAATGAAAGATAGTTATTAGTAGTAATACTGTGTGAGGTTATGTGGAAGACACAAACCATTAATACTTATAGCCTCCATTGTCAAGATACTTAAAATGCAGCTTAGTAAAACTTCCCCAAGAAAAGCCTTTTCTTGAAGAGGGTATTCAAAAATATTATAAACTGTGAATGCACATTTAACTAGAGATGTAATTCTTATAGCGGAATGGGAAGTCACATAAGGGAAAGATACTTTTTCCCAATTTCATCTATTTATTAATTTACATTCCAAAGAGAAATGAGTTCTATTGTTTTCTTTATTACAATCACCATGATTTTGAATTACCACAAATACCTGGTAATTGTTTTATGTAAATCACCCATTAGAAAAGTTTAACTTTAATTGTAATCAACTCTGAACATAATACTCTCAAGATTGTCTCAAAAATTACTGAAATAAGAATAATAACATTTGCTAAAAGTATAAAAATTATAGAATAAGGATATTAAAGATTTATTTTTAAAATATATTATTTAAAAGAAAGTTTAAACATTTGGTGCCATTTTTCCCCTATTAAAAATCTAATGATAGGGCTTAACAAACTTAATTCTTCAGAAATATATTTGAGCCCAGAACAATACTTTAGAATACTTTTAAATATTCTTACATCAGAATGTATGTCTACTATTCTCATGAATATTTTCACAGAAATTTAATGCACATCTTTCCAATTTAAATCACACATTATCAAAATGTCATCTTGAAAGCAATATGCTGAATCTTTTTATTACCAATTTTTGGAAGCTTTTCTTTCAATTAGAAGCAACTTGCATATTAAAAAGCTATTGTTTATATCCTCATACCAAACTCACAATGTTCAAGACCTTAAATATAACTCTTTCTCAATTACTATGGGGGAAAAAGGAGTAATAAACCAATTGCTCTTAAAAACATTTCTAAACATAAAAAGGGAGAAGCAAATTGTTGGGAATTCAGTGAATACAGTTTAGCATGCTCATTAGCATCTTATACAAGCCTCTTAGAAGACTTTATTAAAAACCCTGGCAACAACTCTGAGGATGGAGATGTCATTTCCAGAAATGTTAAGGGACAACAGAAAGGGTTAATTTCCTTTCCTTCTCCTCCTTCCCACCTCTCCCATAAAATGAGAGGCAAAGACAACTCTAGCTGATAAATTTTGGGGTGATTTCTAGGTAACAAAATTGTCTTTCTGGTGTTGCTGGGGATACTCATTCTAAAATTTACTTACTCTTAAAACATGTCAGTCAACGAGCTCAATGAGAGAAGAGACTTGGATTCCAGGATGAAATCTAAAGGATTTAGATTTCATGAGAAATTATTGTGAAGAAACCATTTACTATTTTGTATACTTAAGCAGCCTTCATAAACATGTATATTTTGATAATGAAAGAAAAATTAATAATCCAAAAATTTATTTAATGCATATGTCATTACGTATCAACCAGGATTAGTATCCTTATCAAGGGTGACATAGTACAACCTTCTCTTCAAAAAGAAAAGTAAAAAATCAGAATCTTAAAACCTAGAGCTTTACACAATCTCTTGATCTAAAGAAATAGGGCCCTGCTCTGTACTTACTCAAGCTTATCTCATGCATAAACATTAAAAAATATTGTTATGGGGATCCCTGGGTGGCGCAGCGGTTTGGCGCCTGCCTTTGGCCCGGGGCGCGATCCTGGAGACCCGGGATCGAGTCCCACGTCGGGCTCCCGGTGCATGGAGCCTGCTTCTCCCTCTGCCTGTGTCTCTGCCTCTCTCTCTGTGACTATCATAAATAAAAAAGTTTAAAAAATAAAAAAATAAAAAAAATAAAAAATATTGTTATGATTATAAAAGTAATGCACTATCATTGCTGACAAGGTGGACATTATAGAGGAGCATTTTTTAAAAGGAAATTATATATCCCATAAAACCACTATTGGGAGAGAATATGGTAGCATTTTGGTGTATTTCTTTCTAGTTACACATGTCTAATCTTTATCTGAACTTTTATCTTTATGAATTTCTTTCCCAAACTTCATATCCCTATCTATATCCATGTGTACTTCAATATCTGCTTTATTTATTTTTCAATTTCTCTATACATATATGTATATATCAGGCAGTAGGTGAACCTCAAGTCATTCTCCCATTTCTTTGGATCTTTGTTCAAGGCATTCTTGCAGGAAAATTTCTCCCTCATTTCTTCCCCCAAGAATGGGGGAAAAAACACAAAAAAGTAAAGTTCTCCATCTCATGCCAATCATCTGTACCTGAACCTGGCACAGCCACATAACAAGCTTATTAGTTTCTCAAGTCTCTTTCAATCCTGTGATTCTAGTTATCTACTACATTTTCTTTTCTTTTTTCTTTTTATTATTTATTATTATTTTTAATAATAAATTTATTTTTTATTGGTGTTCAATTTGCCAACATACAGAATAACACCCAGTGCTCATCCTGCCAAGTGCCCCCCTCAGTGCCCGCCAACCAGTCACCCCCACGCCCCGCCCTCCTCTCCTTCCACCACCCCTAGTTCAAATCATGTTGCAAATATGTATGTGTTTTCTGCTTTTTTTTTCACTGAATATTGCATCATAAACATTTCTTAGGTTGAAAATATATTTTCAAAATTACTGCTCAATATTCCAATATGTTCTTTATATTCCTAACGAACTTTATTATCTACAAGTCCACAGCTAACTAAGAGGAACAAATCAGAAATCAGAGGGACATTTAGTAAAAGTGAAGAAGAGGTAGTAAAACTATAAAAAGCAGACCCAATACTTCTAGAAAGTGCCAGGTTACATTGTTTTGTAACAGTAGATATATGTGTGTATAAGTTACATTCATGGAGAGGTAAAGTTAACGTCAATCCATGCACTGCTATAGAATCAGAGGAGGGTGTTTTTCATTTGTGTTAGATATTTTATTCCACAAGAGACAATGCATGTCAGTTTTTACTTGCTTCACTAAACCAAATATAATCTGCATTGATCTCTATTAGGTAAGAAATTCTTTCTCAGTCCTTTTGTTGGAGAAAGCGGGTTCTCCTGGGGGCCGTTCCAGTTCTGGGAACTGGCCCTGCTCTTTGGTTCCCAGCAGCCACTCCTGTGCAGGGCGCTCAGGGGCCCTCTGTAGGCTGCATCCCTGCAACCCATGTGCCAGGCTTGGGAAGGAAGTGGGCTCGTTTGTTACGACCCAGAGCCTTTGCACATTAGAGGCCACATTACCGTGGCTCTGACATGTTCCTGGACATAATGCCGTCGTGGGGCATGATGCTGCTCTCATGAGAGACACCAACATGTCCATCTTCTCCCCAGGTGCCCAGCAACTCCTCCCCACTTCCTCCTCAGGCTGTTTCCACCTCTTCTCCCTTTTCAACATTGTCCTCAATCCTTTCCACACCCTGGAGTCCAATAAACTTCTCTTCACGTATGTAGACTTACGTATGTAGACCTGCAGCACGGCAACCACTTTAGGAAGCAGGTGGGCCCAAAACTCAGGGAAGGGGGTGCCTAAATACAGGTAGGGGAGAGCAGATGAGATGAAGGATCGAGGGTGGGGGAGCTGCCCTTTCTTACTTTCTGGACCCCTGAGGCCCTGGCAACAGAAATGCATTGTCATCACTATTGCAATGGATTGTTTTTATTTCCAATAATTTGAGTTTTGAAAAGTTTCCATTTAATTAAAAAGATTTTGTACATAAACATAAAAGTGCCTCTAAAAAAAAAAGTGCCTCTAGAAGCCTTGCTTATTCCAAATGACTAATTACTGGAGATACTGAGCTTATGCTGCTATCACTGCAGAACTTTTATAAACAGAAGTACGTTCATTAACTGGTTGCTTTATCCAAAATACATCCCAATCACTCAGGATAGAAATCAAAGACCACAAAAAATTGGCTAATATTCCTTAAGTCACTCAGCACACTACCATTTGCATGTTGCCAAAGATTTAATAAAAAATTCATAGAAGACTTGATTACACTGACAATTCTGATTATTTTGGGCCTTTCTTTATGAATCCAGATAAAATAATGCTCATAGAACTAGCCTACTTTTTACTACGCTTTACAATACTTTCAAATGCAGCCTGGTGTGTTATAAGTGTTCCTAGAATGCAAATTAGCTGATACGACATTGACAAATAAGGGAATTAGGTCAATTCAATGCATTGGTTCAGATTCTAATTTTTCTAGCATATTATTATTTTTTCTATTTTTTTTTGTCTCACCCCTTACCAGCAGCTAAATGTATACTATACAAATACACAAGGTGTTGCAAATTATGGAACTAAAAGCAATGCCCACTCACTCCATATTCTTCCTCTTAGCTTGAATTGGCCACATGCTTGTTCTTTTTTTTTTTTTTTTTTAAGATTTTATTTATTTATTTGAGAGAGAGACAGAGAGAGCCCAAGCAGGGGAAGAGGGACAAGCAGGGAATCCAACATAGGGCTTGATCCCAGGACCCTGAGATCAGGACCTGAGCCAAAGTCAGATGCTTAACTGAATGAGCCAGCCAAGAGCCTCACGCATGCTTGTTCTTGGGGGATATGCACTTGTACTTTGGTTCTCTAATTCAAAAGCTTCAACCTTTCCTTACTCTCTTTCTACCAATCTATATTCTTTTTTTGCTTTCTCTGTCTCCCTTTCTCTCTCACACACACATACTTTTTAAAGTAGGGTCCTATATTTATTATAGTATTTCTTTTTCATGATTTTAATTTGTTTTTTGAACCACAGCAATATTTTTCGTAGCATGGTTGTTTTAGAAGGAGCTTTGGTTATAAAGTTGCATTTGTTTTTAGTAGTATGCCCTTCATATTTTTATAGTTGTATTACTTGTAGAGCTGTGATGTTTTTTAAGAATTCACTTTACCGCAGAAAGACCTATAAAGTATGCTTTCTGATTTTCTTAATAAACTTATAAGGGAGGTAGAGTATTTTTTTACAGATGAAGAAACAGAGGCTTAAATCATCCATCCTTTAGCAAATGGCAAGTGATGTAGACTGGAGACTGGAGTCCTGATCTGCTTATTTCAATTCTGGTGCTCTGGACACAATACCACACTCAATATCTTTTTAATTTTTTTAAATATTTACTTGAGAAAGAGAGAGAGAGAGAGAGAGAGGGAGGGAGAATGCACAAGCAGGGGAAGGTGCAGAAGGAG
Source organism: Vulpes vulpes (assembly GCF_048418805.1). Taxonomy (NCBI): domain Eukaryota; kingdom Metazoa; phylum Chordata; class Mammalia; order Carnivora; family Canidae; genus Vulpes; species Vulpes vulpes. Next base: position 40,819,678 of record NC_132782.1, read on the forward strand.
AGATCTAAACTCCCCACTCAACAGGGAGCCTAATGTGGGACTTGATCCCAAGACCCCAAGATCATGACCTGCCTGAGCCAAAGGCAGAAACTTAACCAAATGAGTCACCCAGACACACTTCCAACATTTTAAATAATTATCTGCATAAATTACTTTATTAATCATGATCTGCTTTATAATGTGGCTGCTCTCGTTGCTTTAGATTAGCATTTCAGGCTTTGGCGCTTCTTTGTTTTATGTGTTCATGACTTGTCTGTCTACCTACTCTTATTTCTGACTCCCTGAAAGTCTAGAATACTCTCTCCTCTCCACTTCCTATCCTCATCCTGTCAGAGTAAAAAAACAGTGAATCAGGTACACTGTTCAGACCTTGAAATCTTAAGAAGAATGCTCCAATTCACAAGCGAACACTCCATCACTGCACACTGGACCTGGTGTCTCCATAGCCTGATGTTTGCTGGAAATAAATTACAGATCTCCCCACCCAAAAGAAAACAGACCTGGTTAAAGAGGGCTTGTGAGTTATCAGATCATCTTGTTACCCTCCATAGAGCTACATAAAATGAATCATTACAGATTTATTCACAGCTATGCAGTATGCTTTACTGAACACCTCTCATGAATCAAGCACATTTTTTAAGAAAGATTTTATTTATTTATTTTAGAAAGAGTGCACATGAGCCAGAAACAGAGGAGGGAGAGGGAGAGGGAAGGAATCTTATGTAGACTCTGCTCTGCGTGTGGAGCCCCCTGAGGGGCTCCATTGACAACCCTAAGATCATGACCTGAGCTGAAAACTAAGTCTGACGCTTAACAGACGGAGCCACCCATGAGCCTGAATCAAGCACATTTTTACACACGGGAACACAAACAAACATGACATAGCCCTCTGCTCTCTAGTACAAAGCAAAAAGACCCTATATGAAATTCTACTGGAAAGACAGAGTTTAGGGCAGTGGGTCTCAACCTTTATGGTATTCAAATTACCTGGAGGATTTGTTAAAACAGATTGCTGGGTCCTTACGGGTGGCACCTGAGATTTTGCATCTCCAACAACCTCTGGGATGATGCTGAGGCTAGCTGCTGGTTACTTAAGCTCAAGAAGCTTTTGTTATGTGTAAAATTGGAGCCTAATACCAGTGCCTCACTTGTAGGATTGTCTCGAGGATTAAAGTAGTTGACTGCATTGAGCCTGGTACATAGTGAGAAGCCAAGAAGTATTAGCTTCCAATATTATTTTTATTATTTTTATTATTATTAAGGGGTTTCAGGAGGGTTTTTCCAGATTCTCTCTCTCCCCTACCTCAGAATGTCTGAAATCCCTTTAAACAAAGACAAGGTGATAAAAATTAAATAAAAATCTCCATGATAATTTACTTCTAGTAATACTGGGAATTAAGTTAGTGATATCATATCCTTCCCTGATTCTGCTTCTAAAGAGGTAGAGACCACTGGGTCTCTAAAAGGTGTTGATAAAAGTGAAAGAATTATGTCAAGAGAATATAGAAGCAACAGCAACAAAAGAGCTTGAAGTAAAAAAAGAAAACTTAGGCATTCTCCTGAGGTCTGTCCTATCCCCACTTAACAGGCAGAATTTCCTTCCAACAAATAGAGTTCCATCTACATTCTATTTGTATCTGTAAAGCCCATTATTATTATAATAGCAAAATCACTAAAGAAGAAAATGTTAGAGTCTTTTTTTCAGTTGAAGGTCTGCTGTTTCAAAATTCAAGCTGCATCCAGTTCTGTTACATGACAGGCCCCCTGAACATTCCCTCAGCAGGGCATGACACATGTTGAAAATAAGGTTATTGAGTAAGAAATACAGAAAATAATGATTGATCTCCTATAGAAAACAGCTGCTTCTTGTTAGCAGCTAAACAAATGTCCTCTTTCCGGGTTTTGCAGAAGTCTTAATTCTATATGGAAGTAAAAAAAAAAAAAATGCCAACGAAGGCATATGCAGTCTAAAAGGAATATAGCAAATTATTTTTATTAAGATAATTTCTTTGAAATTTCAAATACATAAAAGTCTTAGAGTAACAATTAATTCCTAAAAAAGTGATGCCTTCCCAAGGTCAGTGAAAATAATGACATTTTTTACAGATGGGCTCCTTCAGTACAAATAGGACAATGTAGGGGAAAAAAGCTAAGTCCCAAAAGACTTGAATAGTAGGCAACAAAAGCAAATTAATATAGTACCTGTGTGATGTTATTCTTTGGTTTGGTTTCTTTCTTTTTTTTTCTTTTTAAAGATTTCATTTATTTAGAGAAAGAGAATGAGTGGGAATGGGGAGAGGGACAGAGGAAGAGACTCTCAAGCAGGCTCCCTGATGAGCAAGGAGCCCGATGTGGGGCTCTCAATATCTTGACCCCAAGATCATGACCTGAGCTAAAACCAAGAGTCAGACTCTCAACCGACTGGGCCACCCAGGTGCCCCAGGTTTGGTTTCATGTTAAAGATGTGATGATCTATTTAAGTTTATGAAGAATACAGTTTCTTTGGGTTATAATTCCTAGATGAGATTTAATTATTGTTCCAAAGGGGGGGATGCAGGGTCAGGTTTCTGCAAACCTCTGGTCACAACATTTTCACCAATCTATCAATATATAATGTTGTTTTGAGTATGTTCATATTTAAAACACCGTATTTAATATAGACATATATATGGATAATTTTAAATCACACAATCACTAGCAGAAAACACAGATATATGAAAAACATGGCATTGCATAGACTGCAAAAAGAGCATTAGTTTCGAGTATGAAAGCTAAAACAGGAAGGCAGAGTGTTGCTTTGACCCCTAGGGCTAACATGTGCATTGGGTGACTCAAATTTTTAGCTGCTCTGTGCACGTCCAAAAATGACTATGAAAGCGCTGTGAGTATCGATTTGGGGGTTAAAAATAAATTTTAGTGAGTAGGTGAATTCACAGATAATGAAGATTGACTGTATATTCTTCACCATTTTGAAGATCTTGCTCCATTTTCTTTCTAGACTCTACTATGACAAATCATCTGTCATTTTAGGTAATCTGTCTTTTTTATCTTGTTGCTTTTAAAATTTTCTCCTTACCCTTGATGTTCTGAAGCTTCACTATAATGTAAATTAAATTGTATATCTTTCTCTAATTCTGGAAAAACATTTTTTAGTCATCATCTCTTCAAATATTACTTCTCCATAATTTCTCCCATATTTCTGGGACTTCTAGCATACATATTTTGGACCTTCTCATTATAAGATATAGATATGTATATATATATTTATGTCTCTCTGTGTGTCTGTGTGTATAGATACATATGTCTTAACTCTTCTTTCATATTTTTCATCTCATCATATCATTTACTCATGCGCAAAATGAAATCTTTAGCACTTTCAATTCTTAAGCTAAATCTATGACTATATTCACAATTTCTATGAGTTTTATTTTATGGCTTCCTTTTTTGGATTCACATCTGCCAGTTTTGGTTTCACTATTTTCTTTTAGTATTCCTTTCTTTTTGAGGATCTTGAACATACTTATTTAAAAGCCATTTGTAACTGGTATATTATTAGTTTGCTGATGAAACTGTATTCATCTTCTAATTGTTACTTTTTTTTAAGCTTTTTCCCTACCTCTGACTCTTTTCTGTGTGCTTTAGAACTGTAGTTGGCAACTTCAGTTAGCATGAAAGCATTTCACTTTCTCTGCCATCTCTCTGAACTCGTTCTTCTCCATATCTCAGCTTTGTGGTCACCTGCACCGAGACTGTCCAGAACAAGTATTGCATTTTGCATTAGGACACATGTGTTCCTGGAATGCGGCGATCACAGACAATCTCTGAACAAGCAGGTGCCTTGGCCTAGTTTTGTCTCCTCTTCACCATCTGAGGCAAGCAGCTCGAGTCAAGCCTCCTTTCAAAGGTGGCAAAATTTTTTCCCTGCCCTTGGTTTTTGGCCATCAGTTTGGCCTTGATACCCTACTGTTAAGGGTTGAGTTGTGTCTCCCTAAAATTTATTTGTTGAAGTCCCAGCTCTCAGTACCTCAGAATGTCATCTTTTTTGGGAACAGAGTCATTTCAGATGTAATTAGTCAAGCTAAAGTGAAGTCACACCAGAGTAGGATGGGCATCTAATCCACTTTGGGATCTTTAGAAAAAGAGTGCCATGTGAAGACAAAGACACTCATACAGGGAAAATCATTGATGGTGAAGGCAGAGATGGACATGATGCTTCCATAAGCCAACAAACACCAGATATTGCCAGCCAAGTATGACAAGTTAGGAGGCAGATCCTTCCCTGGAACCTTCAGAGGGAGCACTGCCCTGCTGACACCTTGCTTTCAGACTGCTAGCCATCAAAACTGTGACACAATACACTTCTGTTGTTGAAACCCCCAATTTGTGGTACTTTGTTAGGACAGCCCTCGCAAACAGATACATTCTCGATTGGGTTCTTTTAGTCTCTACCTCCGACTCCTGGTGCTTGCCTGTTTCCAGAATTGGAATTCAAAAGGTCTGACTTCAGCTTCAGCTAACTCCACCCACACCTGCTTACAACTCTGTGATTCTGCTTCTTTTTGTTAAAATGAAAAGTTTGCCTTTAAAATTTTTTATTTTTACTCTTAAAGATTCTATTTATTGATTCATGAGACACACAGAGAAAGAGGCAGAGACATAGGCAGAGAGAGAAGCTCTCCATGTAGAGAGCTCAATGTGGGACTCGATTCTAGGACTCCAGGATCATGCCCCAGGCCGAAGGCAGACACTCAACCGCTGAACCACCTGGGGATCCCAAATTTCAATTTTTTTTAGTTGAGTTATTCTTACTTAATTTAAAAAAAGCATATCTCATTTACCACTACCAAATCTCTGGAAAGGATGAAGGAGTTAAATATGGGAATTCACCAATCTTTTCTGAAAATCTCCGTTTTTCAAAATATTCTGTACGAAATATATATATATATATTCCATATATATTTCCAAATATATATATATATAAATATATATATATAAATATATACACACACACACACATATATATATATATATATATGGAAAGGACATTTTTAGAAAAAAAGGAATATAATAATGTATATTCTGATCCACAGTTTTAAGAATATTTTACATAAAGGACAGTGACTGGGTGGCTCAGTGGGTTGAGTGTCAGACTCTTGGTTTTGGTTCAGGTCTTGATCTCAGGATGGTGAGATCAAGCCTGCTTAAGATTATCTCCCTCCCTTTCCTTTGGGAGTCTGCCCCTCCCCACCACTTGCATGCACACAGGTTCGCTCTCTCTGTCTCTCTCTCTCTCTCTCAAAAAAAGAAAATATTATACAAAGGAAAAAAATTACATAGGAGAGAAAGTGAAGAAACAAAGGAAAGAAGGTACTATTCTTCCCCAGAGCACAGACCAAGATTCCTCTATATATAGATTCAAAGGAGCAAGTAAGATTTAAAAAAATCAGTTTTCAAAATATATGGTAATTTCTGTTTGCCTTTGATTAATATTAATATTCTTCTGATCTATATTGTTCTAGATATAATGGTCCCCTTAATTCCTCTAGTGTGCGGCTTTTGCACGTATGTCTGTTTATAAAAAAACTACATGGCATTAAAACAGGTCCCCCAAGGAATGGGTGTGGGCGGTGCCAAACTTCTCAGGTCTTCTTGGAAGCTGGGCATGATGACATAGTTTGCTACACAGGGACTAACATCCATATGCATTTGTGCTATTTTCACTTATGAACAGCTTGGGAAAGATTCATTAATAAAACTTTTCAATGATTCCAGATTCAGAGTGTCTGCAAACATCAGCCATGACCCAGAAACAAAGCAAAGCAGCCTACAAAATTTTAAATAGACTTGGACTTAGTTTGGAATGTGCATTTAAAAATGCCCAGTAAACCTAGGATCTAGGTCATATGTTAAAAAAATAGACAATAATTACATAAAGAAAATGCAATGGAATCACCTCTAACTAAATTCTTATCAAATTTTTATTGTTTGTATTAAAGGAAGCATTTCTGGGATATTAGCTAATACATTTTCAACGTAAATTCTTCATTAGAGGGACTATAAATATCTTTGCAGGATATATATGGAGGCAGGTGGCATTGTAGGAAGAGTGTTAGATTTGGAGGAAAAAAAAAACAACAAACAAAAAGGCTAGTTCCACCATTTACTGATCACAAGCAAATCTTTTAATCTTTCTAAGCCCCATTTTCCTCACAACTGGAAATAGGAATAATGACACCTTCTACTTAAATAGTGTTATGTAAATTACAAAGTGTTATTCAATAACAAATGTTAATTTATATTACTATAAAATTTAGGAGGAAAAACAACTGACAACAAAAATGAAATTTGCCATAGACTAATGATCTCCTTGAAAAGTAAAGACACACCATAGTGTTGTTATTTCAACTCATGAAAGGGTATAAACGTGCCTAGTCAGAATGTCTGGGAGACTCAGGTGAGCTTGGCTCAGAGAAGCTGGTTTCCTGATCTTTCTGATTCATGTTCTGACCCTCAGCATGGCAGATTCAGAGGTTTGAATGTATTGGTTCACATAGAGGGCCTGAGAGACCAAGGGCATATCAGTTCAAATGTATACCTATTTATGGATATATTAGTAGTTTTAAAATCTGGACTGTTCTTCACAATGAATTGTGTGCCTGGGGAGTAGATCTACTCATGAAACCAAATGATAGATGAGAAGCTGGCCTTGTCAATCTGACCCATGAAAATCACATGCCTTTAACACTTTGTGCCCTCAAGCTCAATAATCTCAGTGAATTGTCATCCTCTACTACACATTATTTCTCCATTTTTGAGCAAGATGGGGGAATAAAGCAGGCTCTTCCTTGGGCAGAGTCGGAAACACTAATTTAGCCAACATGTATTTTTTAGGATCCAGTGGTATCCTGGGCCCTGGATAGACATAAAGATGTATGGAAAGGAGGCTGTACTCAAGAAGCTTACAGTCTAATAGACAAAGATGTGAACCACTGACTATAATAAAGACGGAGTGAAGTGAGTGAATTTTGTGTGAGTGTGCTGTGAGTGGGGAAAAAGGAAGGGGAAAGAGGCTAACATTTTTGGATGCTTAGATTGGCAGGATAGGAGGCATTCCCGCATATCATCCCATCCAGTTTCACCCTCCCAACAATTCTGTGAGATAGAAATGTAATCCACACACCAACTACAGTCACCTTGTTCTCAAAATTCTAGAGAAGATCGGCTCCAATACTCTTTTTGTTGCAACTGGCCCTCAGTTGACAGGGTCAGTGGATAACCTAGGAAATTATAGGCTCATTCACAAAAGGCTTTGAAGTCTTGCTATAGGGCTTAGAGAGAGTAGTATGAATGTCCTTATTACATGGTGTTTACTGCATGTTATAAATCATAATGTTTATTTTACAGAATGTAATTTTTTAACATTTTATATAAAGTTATAACTGTAACACTTTATTTTTTAATTTTTTTAACTATAAAACTTTAATTATTTAAGTACCCCTTTACCCTTTATTCCCTAAAGTGTCCTAGTTTGGGTAATAAATATAATGATTATCTTACTGCAACTCCAACACTCATCTGGACCAGTGTCCTTGGGCAGCCATCTACAGTTACACTCTTAGAATCATTGCATCTAGTCTTAAAGTCCCATCCAGCCATAGGCCAAAAGTTTTCTCCCTTGATGTTTAAGTGGAGTAAACAATTGCTAGCTGGTACACCAAACTTCAGCCAGGGTCAGAAGAGCTTTCCATCCTTAACCAGACTGAGAAACTCCCAGAGGCCACCTGGAAGGCTTAACCCACTATCACATTAACCTCACTGTAAAAAGGTAGGGTTTTATGCCAATAAATCTCCAAAATTATTTTTTATTATGATCATATTTCAGATTGCCTACTTGCCAGAGAGGAAGAAAATATGGATTATATTTTCTAAACCAAATTTTGGTACACATTAATCAAAATCACCTTATGTTTAAATATATTTATATAATGAATGTTAATAAAATAAATATATATTTAGTAATGTCCTTAATAAATTGCCTTTGTTAAAAACAATAAGCTCATTAAGTCAAGACATTCTTAGAAAATTTGTATTATGTCGCCATCTATACGTATATATAAAAAAATAGTGCCTGAAGTCAGTGGTTCCAAATTATGACTTGTTTGATGGATTCTCCTAAATGATCCTGAATTATCCTTCTGTCTTTAGAAAAAGAATAACAAACTAGAGATAAAAATAAATCTTCAAATCATCCTGAAAAGGTGTTATTAACCTAAAATGGAGTATTTCTGACTCCCTTAATATTGCAAGTAGCTATTTGAAATTAGCATTAATCGAGCAACACAAATAAATAAATGAATAAAATATTGCAGATTTGTTCATAGGAAATATTGTGAACACAGGCACCTGAGTGGCTTAGCTAGTTAATCAGCTGACTTTTGGTTTCTGCTCAGGTCATGATCTGGTGTGGGCTCCAGCCGGTGTCGGGCTCTACACTCAGAGTGGATTCTCTCTCTCCCTCACCCTCTCCCTCCAGCTCATGATCTCTTTCTCTCTAATAAATAAATATATTTTTTTTTAAAAAAAGAAAGAAAATACTGTGAGTTATGAGCAAAGTATAATCTGAAAAGACTAGGTGCTACTTGCCATATAAAGATACTGTATTAGCTCCTGTTTGAAATATAACAGGTACCAAAATAACCCAGCAGTAATATCCAAAAAGAAGGCAGATACATCAAGGTGTAAAACAGGTCTTATAATTATTACCCTTCATAGTAGAGGAGAGGAGAGTAGAGGCAGAGGAGCACACTGCTTTCTATGAGTAAAATAAGTGATTCTTCCAAAAACACTAGATTGTCTCTGCAGGACAGGAAAAACTGTCATATCCGGAATTGTACCCAGGAGCCTAGAATGTTAATTTATCTCATTTTGTCCTCTTTGACTCATGCAGGATTAGGTACTCATCAGGGATGAAACAATGAGGACAGCCAATGAAAGCCAGAGGAGAAATGACTTCAAATATTATATGTTTGTAACTTTGCCCTACATATGGTCTAATGGTCTTTGGGAATTTACAATAATTTTGGATAAGTGATCGGAATTCTAAAATAAATAGATTAAAGAGTTTGACATATGAGATTTAAAGACTAATAAAAATGAAAAAGAATACATTATTAATGTTCATTCCAATTCTATAATTCCAAATCTCACTGCCTGATCCAGAATGGCTTTAATGGCTCAATTGACATTTTAAGATCTGAGTATGCTGCCAAATTAAATGCAAAAGTATACAAAAATGGTTTCTGATGTCTAAATTGTACAATAAAGAATAAATATTGGGGCACGTGGGTGGCTCAGTGGTTGAGTGTCTGCCTTCGGCTCAGGTCATGATCCCAGGGTCTTGGGATTGAGCCCCATATCAGACTCCCCTCAGGGAGCCTGCTTCTCCCTCTGCCTCTGTCTCTGCCTCTCACTCTCTCTGTGTCTTTCATGAATACATTTAAAAAAAATTAAAAATCTAAAAAAATAAAAGAATAAATATTGACTGAAATTCCACTAATACAGGTAGTGGAGAAGGATGAGTATTAGCAAGTGCATGAAATCCCTTTCTGCTTTTGTTATTGCCACTAAGTCACCTATAAGAGCTAGTAGTCTAATAACCATGGCTTGGTTCATTGTAGTTAATGGTAAGCAAAAATTTGCTTATGTGTTTTAAATTTAATAGGTTTATATTCTATCAATTTTCTTGGATTGAATATTTTTACTGGATGTAGTAGTTTAAGGAAATTGAGTAATGCCATTTTGAAAATGTTTTGTTTTGGGGTGCCTAGGGGGCTCAGTCAGTGAAGCATCTGCCTTCAGCTCAGGCCATGATCTCAAGGTCCTGGGATTGAGTACCACATCTGGCTCCCTGCTCAGTGGGGAGCCTGCTTGTCTTTCTTCCTCTGTGCACTCTCTCTCTCAATAAAATAAATCTATTTTAAAAAAGAAAATGTTTTGTCTTTATTTAAAAATACTACATACTTGGATATATATATATTGAAGAGAATACAGAGAATAGTACAGAGAAGTAACAATTGAAAGTAAGTGTCCCTTTTTGGCTGCTGTCTTCTCTCCTTCCAGTATCCGACCATATTCTTAATAAAATTGGCAGTAAATTCAGAAATTCATTAAGATCTTTTCAGTATCAGTTCTAACACACACACACTTGCACACAAACACGCAAAAATTAATACAGTGAGAACATTTTTTCATCACAACAAAAGTAACTCATTCTTTTTGATGATTAGCTCAATCTTAATTTGCTAGCATCTTTTATTAAAGCAAGAACATCTAGGAAGGTAAATACTGTTATAAACAGGTCTGAAGCCCGAAGGCCTATCCTCCCTAGATAGGGGAGTCAATAAAAAAGACAATTATAGGTAAGACAATTACATGCAATTATATTTGCTCATTGTTTGTCCTTTCTGTAAACATTAGGAGGGGCAGGGATTTTTGTTTCATAAAGTGTAGTCAACTGAGCAAACCTTGTATGAGCATGGTGCCATTTGTAATACATTTATGTTTTAACAAGCTGAGGGATATTTTTATTTTAATCAACTATTTCTTCTCATGCAGAATCACTCAGAAATGTTGGCATTTTCAATGAGCTACCTCTTAGAGGAAATAAACAAGTTTGTACTTTGAAAATAAGAACAAATGCAATTTTATTTGTTAAATTACTCTAAATAGCAATCTAACTGGATTTTTGAATAATTGAGCTTCCTGTCCCTTCAGCTAGTCTGTTAATATTAAACAACCCTACTAACATTTTGCAGATAATCATGCCTAAAGTAGTGCTTCAAATAGGGCTGTTAATGAGAATGCCGGCAGATCTGAGCTCCTTGCAAAATCTATTATGGATTGTTTTAAAACTTTATTAAGGGTATATCAGACGGGTCCATAAAATACAGGGATGTTTCAATACCGAATGTGACTTTTATTAGTCCTCTCATGAAAAACGGCATCAGTTTGATCCGAGATGGCAATAAAAAATATATAGCCTCTTCTAGGGAACTCCATTTCCCAGATCTTGAGATTTGTGATTAGTAGGCAAGGAATTTATATCATACAGCAGGCAAGGTAATGGACAAAGTAAGATTTACCTTACGAAACATTTCCATTGAAAGTCAAATTTCTACAGCCTGGCAGATGTGGTATCTCCTAATATTTCTTGTAAGCACATTCAAGAATTATATATACACTCTTTTGTCATGCTTAAGAGGAAGAATGCGATGATCCATTTACAGAATAGTTAATAGTTAAGTTTGCTCAAAAATTCTAGAAAATGTTTGGGAGTTTCACGCCTATCCTTACAACACCTGAAAAAAAAAAAAAGGAAAGTAATGTCATATTCTAATTTAAAATACGTTCAATTCAAACAAATTTAAATTTTTCTCTCCCCTTCTAGAAAATAATTATAAATTCTGTGTATTATGACAAGGATTCCTACCTAAGCAGTTCGGTTTTATACTGGGTATGTCCCTCTGACGTTTATAACACCTCTTCTTCCATCCTATTTCAGCTTAAAAGTACATTATTTTTTTCAAAGAAAACTGTTCTCTGTTTCAGAAGAATATCATAGTTGTTTTAAGTCTATTTTTAAGACATAAGTAAATGTGAACACACAAACTCAGACATTAGAAGTCGATCATGTTTTCCAGGAAAAAGTATCTGTAAGCCTATGAGCTAATTTTTCTATTAAATTTTGATACAAAATTGGTGTTGTGTTGTGTCTTGCAAGTAGTTCTTTTATATTTAAGAAGTACAATGTTTCATTACAGCCTTACTAAATTCTATCTCTTCCTACTACTCTATTTTTTAGCCATTCATCCCTTCATCAAACATTCATTGGACATGCCAGGCCCAGTGCACAGCATCAGTCATGGCTACTCGAGAATTAAGACAGGGTTCTTCTTACCTCCAAGGCTTTTCTAGTCTGATGGAAGACACAGACAATTTAACAAATAGATACAATATGCCATGTGAGAAATAAGGAGACTAAGTGTTCACTCGATTCTTGGAAAAATGGAGTCCAGGCAAGTTCAAAGAGAAGATGAGCATGGGCTCAGCATATTTCCTGAGTATAAGCCCCACCTCTAGTTTGCCAGTAAGCCATTTTTCATCATTCTGTCTTTTCCCATTTCAGTGATAACACTATATAATTATTTGGGAGCTTATTGGCAGTAAATTTCTCTACTGCTTGACCACATCTTTTTTTAAGTCAGACTTTGGCTTATGGAATATGATACTTCCTGGCAGTTGAAGTTATAGTTATTAATGGCTTTAGAAGAAGGAGAAATTACATTTCTACCACTCTTACATTTAGGGCTATCCCAATATCTTGTGTTTCTTTCTGTAGTAGGATATCCTTTGAAGATTACGCTTCTGGTTAAGTCTTACTCCCTTGTCTAGGCTCTAGGTTCAATGGGATTTAGGAAGATTCCAACATACCATCAATTTCATTTCACAGTATAAAATATTTTTTGCATTAGCAAACACTTTTAATATTTACATATCCTTTCCAGTAACACATGCTAATTTGATCCTTAAAGTTCCCATGAGTTTGGAAGGGCAGATGTTATTATTGCCACTGTAGATATGAGAAAGCTGAGACCCTGCAGGTATAGTGGCAGAGCCTAGAGCCTTTGTGTATTTTTCCTCCTCCTCATGATTCTTTTCATTTACCTGCCCCAAATTAAATTACTTTTGGGATTGATCACTATTCCAGAAACAGGGTCTGAAAACTCCGGACAATTTTTGAAAATATCCATAGGAAGTAATATTCCTTGCTGTGAAAGAAAAGTTTTAGTACTATTTAGTTTTTAATTATACATATATTTTACATACATGCTAATATTTGATCCCTGTTTCTAAATGTTCAGTCACAAAATCATAGCATGTTAATTCTTATTTCTGATTTTAATCAAAATTTTTTTTGTTGTTGAGTAGCAGCATTATTTTCAGCTGAATAACCATTGAAATATCTAGCCTAATGGCAGTGTGTCTTGGTATGTGTGTGTGTGTGTGTGTGTGTGTGTGTGTGTGGTTTGAGATTACAAAATATAATAATAGTTTTAATAGCAATGTACCAGGAGATCGATTATAGTTATAGTAGGTAGGATAACAGTGGGTTAGAAAATTATTTCCTCCTAATAAATCAATTAGGAAAGAGTAAGTCTAGTGAGTGAGTGAGTCTATGTGAGTAGGAAGTTGTCAAATTTTTTTTTTTCCTCCAGAGAGTTGGGTAGAAATTAACCAAATCTAGTTAGTGACAACAATTTATTCAAAGATAATCCACAACCCAGTATCCCAATTGATTTGGGGATATTTGATTAAGATAAAGTAAAATGAGGTAAATGATAGTCTTGATAGCTAATCATCAAAACTGTTAAAGACAGAAAAGTGATAGTGTTGTAGGGTAGCTCTTTATATTAATAACAGTTGACTATAACCTCTCCATCTTTTTTTTTAAAGATTTTATTTATATTAAGAGAGAGTGTGTGAGAGAGAGCATGAGCAGGGGAAGGGGGAGAGGCAGAGGGGAAGGAGACTCCCCACTGAACAGAGAGCCCAAGATGGGGCTCAATCCAGGAATCCTGTGATCGTGACCTAAGCCAAAGGCAGATGCTTAACTGACTGAGCCATCCAGGCACCCTTAACCTTTCTGTCTTTAACCTTCCAGCAGTTATTCACAAGCAAGGCTGAGATCTGGGAAATACCAGCCAGCTGCCTCTGGAGACTTTTCTCAGATTGATATTGCTGAGATGTATTTCCCTCAATCCAAGGACAGGTCTCATCTCTTCATTTCTATATTCTTAGTGCAGGTGAATATATAAAAGCAGAAAATGACATAATGCTGTACTCTACAGTTTATGCAGCAAAGTCATGACTAGCCACATCAAAACCACAGTTGTTCGTCAACATGAAAACTGCACGTTGTAATTAAAAACTAAACCAAACCAAACAACAACCAAAAACCTCAGGGGTGAATAAACATCAATGTTTTTTCTTCTCTCAGAGGTCTGTAGGTTGGCTCAGGCTGCAATAAGCTCTATACGTCTTTCTGGGACTCAGATGAAAGAGTAGCCTCTGTCTGCGACTTGCTTTCTTCATGGAAGAGGGCAGAGATGCTGAACTATACATTCACATTTAACACTTCTCAGCTTTGGGTCCAGAAATGGCAAGATCAGCAAGGAGATCACCACTGCTGACTGTGGACAAATCTAATAAATTTGACCTGTGTTTTATCTCAACACTTATGTAGCAGAGGAGAATGCCCCAATACCCCTTTTGAAATATCCTATAGCCTTTGTGTTCTTGCTGAATGCTATGGGTTCCATGTTTTCCATATCCTCCTCCAAGTCCAGGTGGATTGCAGTTATTTGTGATTATGAAATAAAAAATAAAACAGCGAAAAAAACCTTAAAAATAAAGCTTCTGTTCAGAACTCAAATGCAATTGTCCCAAGCAAGTTAATGACCAAGTTGGCAATGGATAGGGGAAATACCATCTTTAGGGGAGTCCCCAAGTCTATATGACTAAGGATGTGTATTTATAATCCCTTCATTAGGTGGGATGAGTATAACTGGGAATTGTGCTGATTGTTGATTTATTATTCCTAGTTTCAAATTCACTTTTTTGCTGAGTAGAAATGGATCTGGGTCTTTTAATTACTTTCCCTTTTCTTGCCAATAGAGAGTACTGGAGAAACATTGTAGAATGAGGGGTTTCTCCTCCTGTTCCAGCATGCCCTAAGGCGACCTCTCCAAAACCTGGCTGTTGTGGCACAAAAGTCTTCTCCAGCATGTGTTCTTGCAATGCATAGGCTTTCTTACTAACCAGCTTTGCTAATGCAGGCTGCTTGTCTGGCATTACATGGGTGGCTTCTCTAGCATTAGGTTGCTGCCTTTGTGCACGGGTATTCCAGTGCCAACTCCTACAGTGCAGATCCTGGCTCCTGCCATGACTGGTGGTCAGCAATACCCAATAACCAGCACTCCCTTTGGGCAATATTACAGTGAAGAGATACCTCTCCCTAAATAGTTTTCTTCAGTACTCTAAAGAGCAGATTTCTGGTAAGTTCCAGAGGTCATATTTAGCAAGTTTTGGTGCAGTGGCAACACAGTGGCCGCTCTGCCATCCAGTGAACCATGACCACACTCTCTCCAACAATGTCTGGATCTCAGTCCTGAGGATCCTCTCTTTGGGTTTCCAGTTCAGCTATGGGGTAGTAACTGTAATCCTGTATTCTTCAGAGTTCCCTGAATTCCTTACTGTTCAATTCCTATTTCCTTCAACCTCCTTTTGTAGTTAACACTTCTTTGCATGCAACTTTCTATGTTCAAATCACTGTATATTTCTCTCTCTCCTAATTGGACCCAGGCTGATACAGGAACCATACTGTAATCTCTCATAGAAATCTAATACATGGATTTAGTTAAACGAAACTTATTGTTCAATGGGATAAGTTAATTTATTCATTAGGCACATAGAACTGAGATTCTCAGAATTTGCTGAGAGTTTGCTGAGAATAAAGAGTTACCTCTGTTTATTTTTACTCCAAGTGATTTTGTGTTGACTTTCAGAAGACAATTTTTTAAGACATTTAATATTTTTCTCGTTCCAACTTCTTGAGCTTTGCCCTCACTAGAATCCTCACTTTGCCAATATCATATACATATTAGAAATAAACTATGAAAAGCAACTTTTGAAAAGGCATCATCCCCTTAAAACAATAATTGCTAACTTTCATTTCTGATATGTTTATTAATCAATGTGCCTACTCAGTGAATTATGTGAGTGTATGGGGAATATATCTAGGAAACACAAAGACAAAATTTTTGCTTAATATATGTGTTAAACTAAGAACCATATATGCCTTTATAATTTAGAATTTCTTTCCTAAGAATCAGCACATAAAATGCAAATATTTTTACTGGGCAAAAGGAACTTAACTTACGTTTTTTATTAATATTGTATATAATTTTTACAGAAATGTTTGTTGAGACTGCAGCTATTCCTCTCAATTTAAAAGTGAGCAATTCAAAGAGTTACTTGAGGAAGTATATAGTGTTTTATTTTCTGGTCTAAAATCTCCTCTAGACTAACTGCTGAAGTGAATAATGTACGGCAATAAGTTCAACATGGAAGTACTGATTATAAGGTAGGTAACATTTTGCTGGAACTGTAGAAACTTTCATTTTTTGAGAGACACAGAAATAAGACCTATATGAAAAACAAGGGCTATACCTAAAAGGCAGGTAGATTCTATGGCCTTTCTAATGTCTGATGCAGTCTTTTTTTTTTTTTTTTTAAGATATTTATTTATTTATTTATTTATTTATTTATTTATTTATTCATGAGAGACAGAGAGAGAGGCAGAGATATAGGCAGAGGGAGAAGCAGGGTCCCTGCGGGGAGCCGGATGTGGGACTCGATCCCAGGACCCTAGGATCACGACCTGAGCCGAAGGCAAACGTTCAACCACTGAGCCACCCAGGTGTCCCTATCTGATGCAGTTTATTTTTTATTTATTTATTTTTTTTATGATAGTCACACACACAGAGAGAGAGAGAGAGAGAGAGAGAGAGAGAGAGAGGCAGGCAGAAACACAGGCAGAGGGAGAAGCAGGCTCCATGCACCGGGAGCCTGACGTGGGATTCGATCCCGGGTCTCCAGGATCGCGCCCTGGGCCAAAGGCAGGCGCTAAACCGCTGCGCCACCCAGGGATCCCCCCTCTGATGCAGTTTAATTGCAGCTTATGTTTTGCTCTTTTTCCATCCTCCGATTAGATATGATCTCTTATCTTACAAGATACCTTAGCTTCTCTGTGTAGCCCCAGGACTAGTGAAGAAAGACTGTGGGGTTCAGGGAAGAAGTCTTTATGCCTCATTAACCTCTAGACTTTTCTTCCTCACCTCTTTCATAGATTTACAGCTTTTGGATTGCATTTGAAGTGGTAGGTTTATGCTTTGTGAATTATGGAATTTACAACTTATGAGATTCTCCATTCCAAATGTCCCATTTTACAGATAAGAAAATTGAGGCCCAGAGAAGGGACGGAGTATGTTCTAAGTTCCCAGTAGGTGGATCTAAAATAATCAATCACTGAAGTAAGCAATCTCCCAGTGTCTATGTTGATGATCTTCATACTGTCGGAGCTCCTGTGGGCAACAAGGGCCACTCTGTACTGATATCAGGGAGTACCACTTGTAAAAATAAAGATTTAAATTGCTATAGATGAAGAAAGAATGCTGGCCAGGGGAGTGTCTGCATGTTGTGTGTGTTACGCTGACAACGTGTAGCTCCTAGAGATCCATATTGCTACCTAATTTAAGAACTATCACCCATATTTGTCATATTCCTCCTGATATAAACAAGAGAATATAATTAACACTCTGGGATTCTGAGTTTATCTGTGTGTTTTAAGCAAAATTTCTTTTCTTTTTTTTTTAAGCAAACGTTCTTTTTTGTTTGTTTGCTAACTTGCTTGTATATAAAGAGTCTTTAAAAGAAAAACTGTCATTGCTCACTTCTATTTGCAAACCATCTGGCAATTCCATTTTCCAATGACATCCAATGAAGAAAAAAGAGTAAAAACAGAAGCAAGAACAAACGTAAAGATAGGTCATCTCATCAAATAGAGAACTTATTTACAAGCAGATTTGAGCAGTGCTAAATATTGTGCCCTAACAGCATAATTAATAATAACATTCGGGGGAAGTTTTTATCTTTAATCTTACTTCTCATTAATTTGAAATTGAGTTAACTTATGACTTAATGTTGAAAAATAGAAATCAGCACAAAAAGAGCCTAGGTCTATAATGAAGATAATAAGCAGGCTCTACCAGATGTTACCAGATGGTAACATCAAAACCTATGGCACGGTCACACACAAGAATCAAGTACTGATTTTCAAATGAGAAATGATGAAAAATGGACTAGAATTTTCTTATAATGGTAGATATTTTTATATAAATATTCTAATACATCCAGTTGGAATCTGATCTCTCTGTTCACTCCTTTTTCTATCATATTATATCTGGCATTTCTGCTATCCATAATTTATTCTATTACTTATCATCTTATTTACAAAGACTTTGGTATTTCTTCTTTCCCTGAATCCAGGGTGTCATTACAACTTACTGGTCTTATACCCTTATACTTCTTATGGATGCCAATAGCTGGACAATCTCAATGGTCTCCCTGATATTTTCGTGTCATCCTACATGTCATTGCCAGAACAACTTTCAGAAATGACATTTTCATCCTATCATTGCTCTACTCAAATATCTCTCATTGAAAACCACGCTCTTGCCCATGTTCCCATGGAGTTTATCTCTTGAGTTGAAGCCATCTCAGTTCAACCCAAACAAATCATTCATATGTTCCTGGAATATACTCATTCTTATTCAATAGGTCTTCTACCTTCAGAACATGCAATTAAACCATTTCTCAAAATGCATTCTATAAAGCAAACACTAAATCCTTGAGTTGTAAATATTTTACTTTTGAAGATTTCCAAATATGTTTTCCCAATATGTTTGGGAGACCTGAGTTAAACAAAGTTAAATGATTCCTCTTTTGCTTGGTTTTCATCAAGAGAGTTTTGATATACAGTGGTCCTTGAAATTATTTGACTGTGGAATACTCTTCATGAAGCCAATTGCTTAATGTATATCTATCCATATGCATACTCATTTAAGTAGCCATACTTCTAAATCTGATTTTATTTATTTTAATTAAAAGCTCAAGAAAAATTAAATATAAGTTCAATCCAAGAATTTCACTCCTAGATATCTACCCAAGAGAAATGAAAATATGTCCACACAAAAATTTGCACTTGGATGTTTATAGCAATATTATTCATAATAACTCAAAGATGGAGACGGCCCAAATGCCCAACAACTGACAAATGGATAAACAAATGTGGTATCCATAAAACAGAATATTATTCAGCCTTAAAAAGGAAGAAAATTTTGACACAAGCATATATAATATGTATAAACCTTGAAAACATTATGCTAAGTGAAAGAAGCCAGTCACAAAAGGCCACATATTGTATTATTTCTTTCACATTAAGTCCAAAATAGAGAAACAGAGACACAGAGTAAATTTCTGGTTGCTTAGGTCCAGAGGGAAATGGGGGAGTTAAAAAGATGACATCAAAGGGTACAGGTTTTCTTTTTGAGATGATAAAAAATATTCTAAAATCCATTGTGGTAATAACTACATGTTTCTGTAAATATATTAAAAACAATTGAATTGTATATTTTAAAAGGACAAGTAGAATACTATGTGAAGTATATCACAATAAGAGTGTTTTTTTAAAAAGTTCTAAAAAATGTCCAGAATAGCAGATCATATCACACCATTTTATAAATCTTTACTGTGGCAATGTTTCAATAAGCAAGGGCTTAATAATTATCTGACAAATGAACTGAAAAAAAAAGAAGTCTAACAAAAGCCTTTCTACTCAGTGTGGTCTATGGACACAGCATCACATCCTCTGGGAGCCTGTTAGGAATGCAGATTCTCAGGCTGATCCCATACCTGCTGAATTGGAATTTACATTTTAACAGGATCCAAGATGATTCATATGCACATAGAAGTTTGAGAAACACTGAACTGTAGTATCTTCTAATTGTTAAAAACACTAAGTTTTTATATAGCCATTTTGCTTTCTCATGCCTTAGGGCTTTTAATAGGGATTAGATCAATTCACTTTTAATAAGGACACCATCTAATGAATTACAATTAACCTAATTTTCTCAGCTGCAGTTTTAATGTTTCCCAGTGCTCAGCCAAGCCTCCAAAATGTGATGATTATTTAAAATATAAGAAATTATATAAAATAAACAACTTGTTCAGATCTTTTAGACTCTTGAATTCTACAGGCATATCATCTTTATAATCATTGACTTAAATGAAAAAGCTAACCATTAACTTGCTTAAAGATACAGAACAAATTATTTTAAACCAGCTTCTTTTCTTTTCTTTTTTCTTTTCTTTTCTTTTCTTTTCTTTTCTTTTCTTTTCTTTTCTCTTCTTTTCTTATTTATTCATGAGAGACAGAAAGAGAGGCAGAGACATAGGCAGATGGAAAAGCAGGGTCCCTGCGGGAAGCCTGATGTAGGACTAGATTCCAGGACCCCAGGATCCTAACCAGAGCCAAAGGCAGATGCTCAACCACTGAACCACCCAGGCATTCCCCATCTTGTTTTCTTATCAATTAAAGGTAGTTTATAACCACCCTTTTTTCTTACTATACTATTGTCAACATTTTTTGATGAATTACTAGGAGGCATCCTAGTCATTTTGGTCATCCTCAAAAAATAAATATAAATATACATAAAATAGAGAAAAATTTTTGTTGTTGTTTGCAGAGCTACACCCAGGAAGTTGTGCCATTGCTGGGGATGCTGTAAGCCTTAAGGGCCACACTTCCGTAACTTGTCAGACTTAGAGAACTTTATAACTGAGAAATATACATTAAATTACAGTATAAAATACACATATAGAATGCATTTCTGTCAAGGATTATCCTTGTTTCTCTTCCTTTCTGCCCCTGATCTCATGCTCACACTAACAGGGAAACCTGAAGCATCTTGGTTTTGCTCTTTCCATCCCCACCCTGAAATGGGGGTCAATAGGACCCAGTGATAAACTCAGACCAACCAGAGCTAACTCCTTTCCCTGACAAACAAGCTGCTGAGAAGTGAAGGCTCCTCCATTCAGCTTTGTCAGGTAGTCTATTCCTGGAGTGCTATCAAAGGGTTTTCAAAAAACGCTACTTCTTTTCTCAGTTTGCAAGATAGGCTATAAATAAAAATTAATTTATGATCAAGTACCCTGAGTATTTTGATAACAATCACAGAAGCCCACACTTTTATATAAGGCCAGAGGCCAAACATCCCCCTTGATAAAAAGAGAACAACACTGTTTAGAAAAATTGTTTGGATAAGATTCTTTAAATATCTCTTTCCTACATATGTAGAATGGTGAAATATATGAAAGTTTATGTTTGTAATAGCATGACACAGTTTACATATTTACTGTTCTTAGGAATATACTATTCCCAATGAGACGCTTGTATAGAAAATGTAACATAAAAATAAAAATAAACATACATACTCTCATGTATTTGATTTTACTGACAACGCACGTAGGATATGTGCAAATATATCCACAATAAATAAAACGAATGATATTCTTTTATGTTGCTATTAATTGTATCCAAGGAAGTGCTGATTTAGCCTATTAAAAAATTAAAAACTAGAATGATTAACAATAACTGAAACTTAACTTGAATTCATGAACTAAGACATACAGTTTTGGTTTTTTTTTTATGACTTTAATTCTTTCTCTGAAATGTTGTATGGAAGGGGTTCTGGACTTCAGAAGGTTACTAAGAAAATAGACACATGAAAGCCAAGAGCAAAATAACAAGCCAATTTTAACTGGCTTATTCCTGATTAAAATTACACATATATATTCAGAGTCCCTCTTAATAAGTGCTTATTGAAAGATGAAAAGTCTCCCTTACTTAGAAATTGATAAAGGTATTTATTATACCAAAAGGAAATTTTAAATCAATTATCCATTACTATTTTTTATAATAGTAATAGGAAATAATATGAGTATTGCAAGTATAGGAAGTAACCACTTACATTTCATAAGTCCAAAAGCATCACTCTTTACAATATAGGATCATACTGATCCTTTGAAAAAAATATATATTTCCAAAGGAAATATTTATATTTATATATATATTTATATTTATATATATGATATTTATTTATTTATTTATTTATTTATTTATATATAGAGGGGGGACACAAATCTGAGGTGATTCAGGGCAGGGTGCTTCAGTTGGGGAATTTTTTTTAGAAAAAAATGAAAAACAATATAATATTTTTAAAAGATCAGCTTATTTTTGAATGACTGAGGAAACTCAAAGTAATCGCAAATTAAACTAAAAGATTTTATTCTTCAGAACATTAAACTTGAGGGGATGGTCCAAAATGGTGATATAAGAAGACTGAACTCGCCTCCTCCATGGATTCACTGATCCATACCTACGTATAGAATCATTCCTCTGGAAAAAGAACTAAAGGCAGACTGAGCGGCTTTTGTACACGAAGGATGGAGGGACCTCACAGAGAACAGCAGGAGAGATGGAGCCGGTACTGAAAGGAACCCCACCCCTAACACTGAAAGCTGCCCTGGGGAGAGAGGGTACTGAGGGGCAGTGAAAGATTTATCTGCCTTGAGACACAGATAAAAGCTGAAGTTTAAAAGGGCAGCCAGACTATAAAGGAGCTAACCCTCCACCAAAGAGTGGAGGGTCAGAGGCACTGGGCACTGGCTACTAGCATGGTTTATACTCTTGCTCCACCTTGATAGTACAGATAGGAGCAGGCTCTGGGCACCCTGGCTATCCTCCACTTCAAGAAGTCCCAGACCCCTAGCCCACATCAGCCCTAGATAACCTGTAGCATAGGACAAAAAGCCCAGGTTTAGAGGAACAACTAGAATATAAAGGAGACAGTCCCAAAGCTCTGCCAAAAGGTGAGGGAGCAGTGGCACACTTTCTGGACACAGAGGGGCAGGCAAGCACCATTGTTTATGTTTCCCCCTCCACCTTGACAAAATAGATGAGAACAGGGTAGAGTGCCTTGGCCAGCATGCTGCCTCAGTGAACCCCAGGACCCTAGTCCATACCAGCCCCATCTGTCCCCTCAAGGGGACCATATAAAGCAGCCCCAGCATTCCACACACTAGGCTATCCCTGGACAGTGCTCACTCAAGACAGTTGAAGCCATCTCATCAAGGTGACCCAGGTACAAAGAATCCCAGGATACTCCATGCCCATATCTTCTTCAGCTTGAGATGATTGTCTATGGCACCCAATGTGCAGTGAATCTACTTAGATTATAGTTGTCCTGCCATAGTCATCTCTGTGCAGAATGCCCTGAAAATCCCAGCCTATGCCCACATCAGCTAAAGCTGTTCCACTAGAGTCCCTCCACATGTTCCACCCTGGGTGCCCTGGCTCATGCCTACTTTAGCTCCAGCTATCCAACCAGAGTGGCCCCAGTGTGAAGTGCCCCAAAACCCCCAGCTCATACTCACTACAGTTCTAGCTAGCCAGCCAAAGCTTCCAGGCACATGGGATGTTCCTATACAACTCCATTCCTTCAAGTCTAGAAGTAGCTGTTTGACCTAATTCACAGAAACAAGCACAGAAAGTCAAATAAAATGATGAGACAGGGGTATATTCTCCAAACAAAAGAACGACACAAAACTTCAGAAAAAGAACTAAATGAAATGGAAATAAACAACTAACGTGATAAAGAATTCAAAGTAATGATCATAAAGATGCTCACTGGACATGGGAAAAGAATGAATGAACTCAGTGAAAACTTTAACAAAGAAATAGAAAAAAAAAGAAGAAAGAAAGAAAGAAAGAAAGAAAGAAAGAAAGAAAGAAAGAAAGAAAGAAAGAAAGAAAGAAAAGAGAGCCACTAAAAGTTGAATAATTCAGTAACTGAAATGAACTCTACACTAATTCAGCAATTCAACAACAGATTAAAATGCAGAAGAACAGATCAGTGATGGGGAAGATAGTGTAACGAGAAGCACCTAAACTGAACTGCAAAGAGGAAAAAAAAATTAAATGAAGATGGGTTAAGGGATCTCTAGGACAGTATCAAGCATACTAACATTTAGATCATAGAGGTCTCAGAAGAAGAACGGAGAGAGAAAGAGTCAGAAAACTAATATGAAGAAATAATAGCTAAAAGTGTCCCTAATCTGTGGAAGAAAACAGACATCCAGATACAGGTCCAGGAGTCACAGAGTTCCAAATTAGATGAACCCAAGAAGGTCTGCACCAAGACATACAATAATTCAAATATCAAAGATCAAAGATAAAGAGAGAATCTTAAGAGCAGCAAGAGAGAAATAATTAATTATTTATAAAGGAAACTCCAACAAGCTAACAGCTGATTTTTCAGCAGAAACTTTCCAGGCCACAAGAAAGTAGCATAATATATTCAAAGGGCTGAAAGGAAAAAAAAAAAACTACATTAAGAATACTCCCCTGGTAACATTCATGGGGGGCCCAAGTTCTTCTGATTGAGGCTCGAAGGAAAAAGAAAAAAGATACTCTACCCAGGAAGGTTGTCATTTAAGATTGTGGAGAAGAACACAGGATAATCCAGTAATTCCACTAAATACCCAAAGAAAATGAAAACACTAATTTAAAAAGATATATGCACCCCTATGTTTATTGCAGCATTATTTACAATAGCCAACATATGGAAATATGAGTGTCCATTGCTAGATAAATGAATGGACACAGACACACAGACACACAGACACACATAGAGAGAGTACTGAACTCTAAAAAAGAATGAGATTTTATCATTTGCAACAACATGGATGGACCTAGGGTACCGGTATTATGGTAGGTAAAATAAATCAGACAGAGAAAGACAAATACTATATCATTTCACTTATATGTGGAATTAGTTATATTCTAAACAAGTGAACAAACAAATAACCAAAAAAAAAAAAAAAAAACAGAAACAGAATTACAAATATACAGAACAGACTGCAAACTGGTGGTTGCCACATGGGAGGGAGCAGGAGGATGGGTGAAATAAGTGAAGGGGTTTAAGAGGTACAAACTTCCAGTTATAAAATAAACAAATCATTGCGGTGAAAAGTAGTACTGCATAGGGAAGAGAGTCAATAGTATTGCAATGACATGGTGTGGTGACAGCAACTATACTTACTGTGGCGAGCGTAGTAAACTATTGAGAATTGCTGAATTATTAGGTTGTACACCCAAAACTAATATAACATTGTTGACATTGTATATCTATTATGCTTCAATTAAAACAAAGAATAGTAAAATTATGTTTCTTATCTTGATATAAGGCAAAATTTAAGAGCCCTGATTCAAACTTTAGGAAGAAGGTCCGTTGCTGCCCACCATTCTCAGACACTGCCACACGGCAATTTTCCCTGATCAGCTGCTTCTGTTTCATTGTTTTTGCAAGTGACTGGAGCTACTGAAAATAGGAGGTTTGTAGTTGGTTAATTTTTGTCCTGGCCTACTACTAACACAAGGCCCCTGGGAGAGACGTCTCACTTGTCAGCCACAGATTTCTGGGATCTCTTTTCTCAAGTCTTTTTCTTTTGTCACTGCCTATTGAAGATTGCTTCAATAAATCTGTGTGTACCTAATGAAATCTGGAAAGTGAGCCAACTCATCTTGGAGAATTGGTATCATTTACAGTCTCTTCTGGTTTGCCTCACTACCAAATATGCTTTTGACTGTAAGTATTAGCAGAAAGCTGAGGTGTTGAAATGATCCCTGAATTATTAGAGGAGAAATGATGGGCTTCATTTAAAAGATTAACTTAAAAAGAGATAAAGTGGATTTCCCCTTTCATAGTAAAGTTTCAGATTTGATTTATATGTGTGGTTCTCTCTCTAGTCTAAAAGACACAGACACTTAAGAATACCCTTAGACTTTCTACAAAAGAGGATTGTGGGTGTGGCAGTGTCAGCTTTGCTATTAAAATCTTAGATGTTTTCCAATGTCAAACAAAAGAGAAGACTGACAACAGTACACTGATTAGGAATTTTTAAAGAAACTAAAGAAATGGAAGAAGAGTTGTTCAGTCCCAGGACTGACTGATTAGTGCCTATCCCTGTTCCTCACAGCCTATTAATTCAATGGTGGGTTATCTCTTTGTCTGGTTAATTCCCATAGCACTTACTTGCCCCTGCCTTGTATTTACTCCTGCTATCTTATACTGTAGCTGTTTGTTCATCCATCTTAAATCTTTTATTGAACTGGAAGCTCCTTGGAGAGAGACAGATAACCTTACACATATTTTTATCTTTAGCAACATATGACATCAGAAAAATTTAAAAATGAGGAAAGAAGGAAAATTTCTTGAGTATTATGCATTAGGAAAATGCAAGGTGTTAGTATATAAAAAGGTACAATAACAGATTTATGTTCCCTGCCTTACTCTTGCTTTAATTGAGATCTAATCCAAAATAAGCAGTTGTGAATAAAATGTCAGCTTTAATTTTCTAATAGTTGAAACTGGAGAAGATTTAGGGGTGTAGCAACAGTGGGCGTCCTAAAAACATATGCAGAATTAGGAAAATGCTCTCACTTGGTTATAGGTATAGCTGAAAAACCTCACTCTTTCCCATGTGGGGATCTGCCCTTGTTAAAACATTATTATGAGAGAGGACACCAAAATGAGCACTTTCTGCAGGCATTTGCAGATCTTTAAGAGGAGATAGGAAGGTGGGCTAAACTCCAGGGTTTCTTTCCCCAATATTCTGGAAAGAAGATGGTGAGGAGGAGGCAGGGAGATGTCAGGATTGTTAGACTAACAAACACCTCTCTCTTACGGTCATGAAGTAAGGGGAAAGGAGGTCTTTTCACCATTAAATTGTTTTCATATAACATCTCATTTAATCTCTCAACCTATATCAGGTTAGGGATGGTAATTCTGGTTCTATAAATGAAGAAGGGAAAGTCCATAAATATTAAGTAGCTTGCTGTGTGCTCTTTATCCAACATGGTCCACTGTGGATGGGTCACATACATGTTTGGTGAATGGATGGATGGTTGGATGGATGAAAAGGAAGAAACTTGGCATACATTTACACATCAATGATGATAAATATCAAGAATTTTGATTCAAGCTTTCAAACATAATGAA
This sequence comes from Vulpes vulpes, assembly GCF_048418805.1. Taxonomy (NCBI): domain Eukaryota; kingdom Metazoa; phylum Chordata; class Mammalia; order Carnivora; family Canidae; genus Vulpes; species Vulpes vulpes. The sequence continues at coordinate 40,846,476 of NC_132782.1, forward strand.
GTCCATACTGTAGATATGTCTTGATAAATTAAAAAAAATGATAGCTTTTTTTTTTTTAGTTTAGGAGAAAAGATTCTATGGGAATTTCATCAAACTGTTCTCCATTTATATCCTCCCAATAGACTGTCAACTCCTGAAAGTCAGGGAAATCCTACTACTACCATTACATCTTCCCTGACACCAGCAGAAGTTCAGGAGGCCCTATATAAATGACTATTAAAAGAAGCAATGCACAGAAGTAGATAAATCCTTAGTAATTTCTTCAAGTGAATTTTATGAACTCAAAACCAAATACATATGCATTTATGTATGTGGGTGGATAGATGGATGGATGAATAGATGGATGACATATGGATAGCTAGCTACATAATATTTTTTTTTTCTTAAAGTGCCAACAGCCTCTGGTATTGGGTGTACATTTTTATCAAGTCGAAAAGGGGCACAGTAGTATGCTATAAGTGTGGGAAGAATTATTGTTAGGGAGGATTCTGATTAGCTAAGTCTTTCTGAACTAAGAAGACAATAAAATCAGAAGGCTTAAATTTAAACTTAAACAGAAGGAATATAGATGACCTGTAAGGAAGGCTTTCCTGATAGCAAGGGTTTTAAACAGACAGTGGAAAAGATTTGCAGAACCTCCTCCTTTGGAGATCTCTGATATCAGGATAAACTGCCAGCTGGCTTAGATACAGGGCTGCTTGGAGGCAAAGAGCTGGCCTGCATGAACTCTCAAAGCATATAATAAAATTACTTGAACTTTCCTTATCACAAAAGAATTTTATATCTAGGATTCATAGTGATACCGAAACCCTATGACAGAAGAAACCGTAATTTGTAGTACTCTGTCCAGTCTTCTTGAATTATGCAACATAGTGCTGAGCACACAGACATTGCCCAGTGAATGTTTACCGACCAGATTGATCAGCAGAATGGTAGGTGGGAAAAGAACTGGATTATTTTTACCTCTTACCTCTATAAATTGTCTGAAACTTGGAGGAAATCTGTCAGTTTCTCCAGGGCTTCATTTACCCCCTCTGTAGATCATGGCCTCTGTGAGTTGAAGGTCTCTGGGACCCTTGGAGCACAGTTGACTCCATGGTTGTGATTAACCTGATCTGTATCTACTTCATGTTGCCTATCGATATCATAGCAGGGAAAAAAGAAAGCTTGGCTTCTAGTGTCACTTTGTCCACCAATTAGCATATTCAGCTGGCTCAAATCATTTAATTTCCCTGGGATTCCATCTATATAATTTTTAGTCAAAAATTCTATAATTCCATGACAATGTCCTACCGAGTTACATTCTCTGTTTATTCATATTATCGTTTCTAATGTTTTTCAGGGGAAAAAAAGGATTAAAATATTATTCAGATTACTTTTAAATATTTTTAATAATTTGCTTAAACAATATACTTTTATGTCCATTTATTTCTCCCGAATGTAGGATTTATCTCAAATGTCCAACCAATGTTTATTATCAGTTCACTTATTAAAAGTACAGTAATGTTAGTTACTATTTCACTTAGAAAGAAAAAAAAAAAAAAACTTTGACTCCATGGGACTACTATGCTCAGAGAGTCACATTAGTAATAATGCTGCACCAATAATTTAGAAAAGCCACATAGAGAAACTTCAGAAAGTTCAAACTAAGCTAAAAAGACTTTGATTTGCCCTCTAGGAGTAAAAATGTGATTTACTTTTTCAAATGAAACAGACTTGTTATCAGCAAATATTTACACAAAGACCTGCTGATAACCAAATGGTTTAACTAGCCTGACTTTAAGTGACAAACCCAGCATGATTAGAATCTGTAGATAAGGAAATGAATAAAGGTATACTGATTTTATGCTGTATGCATTTATATTTGAATGCATGGGTATTCATCTGCTCATTCATTGATTCAATAAACATTTATGGAATTCTGCTAGGTACTAGACACCTGTTACCTGGGGATAAGAAAGTGGGAAGACATGATAAGACATGGCCCTGTCCCAGAAGATATTCCCAAACTAAGAGACAGGACAGATGTGTAAATAAGTGCAGTGCTCTGTGAGAAGTACTATACTAGAAGTACATACAACATGAAAGGAAAGACAGTGTAACTGAAGGCTCAGGAATAAGAAATAATAGATTTAGACTCCCCAGCAAGAACCTCAGGTGTTGGAATCAGGCACACAATGTAGCTATGTGTGAAACAGTAAAGGAAAAGGATACAGTTGTAAACATAAGTGTATAAGAGAAAGAAACTTACAGATTTGAGAAAAATAAGGCTTTTAAAACTGTAAGGTTAAATTATTGACATCTGAAACTCCGTCAACTAGTTGAGCATGTGCAGTAAAGAGAGAAAAGAAAAAAGAACAGAGAAGAGCAGCCTGGGATATAGAATAGCAGGTCTAACAAATATATAATCAAAGTAACAGAAGAAGGGGATCTTTACCAGTATCCTGGCCTCTGCCCACTAGATGCCAACAGTACCCCTAGGCTCAATTGTGAAATTTATGTCTTCAGACATTGCCAAATGTCTCTGAGGGACAAAATCACTCCAGTTGAGAACCACTACCATAAAAAACAGATGAAAAACACAAATTACTGGCCTATTTCACTCATGGCTATGAAAGTAAAAATCCTAAACAAAATAACTGCAAATTGGATGTAGTAAATAAAATATTAAATTCAGTTGAATTTTTTTCCTGAAATGCAGAGATGGTTACATATGAAAATCTATAAATATTATAATCCACATTGACAGATTAAAGGCAATCTTTATATGCCCTTTCAAAAAATATATACATATATGCATCCTGTACATATACTTATATACCTGAGTACACTATATACCACAGTGTCCACTAGTAGGTGGTTCTCTCCCCTCTTTATTTTTCTTTTTAATTTACACCTTATAAAACCTATCTGCAGTGTGAATTAGAAATAGTGCTTTAAGTTCAGCACTATGTCTGAGAAAGGGGATACCACGTAACTGAGCTAATCAGAAACCTTCTTCACAAGTTTTTAGCTTTTCAGAGAAAAGGTTAAAAAGTAAGATTAGCTAACAAGGCCATTTACAAATATTTCATTTCCATTGAAAAGTAGACTCTAGGTTTATTTAATAGTACAACGAATGTCTACTAAAATGTTGATCTGTATTTTAAAAGGCAATTCAAATGAGTTACATTCCATTTATATTAATGCAAAAAGAAGTCTTTTCAAATGACTGTTTAATTCCATATCTGTAACATTCAATACAATGGGTTTTGAAACCAACCGACCTTTACTGTTAGTATCCAGTAAATAAATATGAATGACTCATTAGTGCAATCACATGAATTGAAATGCTCATTTGCAGTGGCTTTAGAATGCACCCAATTTCAAAATGACCTCTATTATTTTTTATTTAATTATGTATATAAGCAAATCTGTATGTTCAACAATCAAGCAAGACGGTTCTCTAGCATCACCATGTCTACCAGTCATTTAAGGAAATGAGCAGGCAAAGAGTGTCAGAAGTATGAGAAGTAGGAGGCTGTGAGGCGGTTCTGTGGTGCATGCTCCACTTTGTAGCAATCCCCCCCAAGCCCCCCCCCACCAATGCTTCATCTCTGTAAATAGGAAGTCAGTGTTAGCCCAAGGTCACACTCTTGATTCTCACAAATTCTGACCTTGCTCTTACTCTGTGCAAAAGGACATCGGTTATGTGAAACCACAGAAATCACTTCTCTAAACGTTCTGATGATTATATGAAGAGTTATTAACTTCAATTAAATGTGAGATAATTGCATGTAAATGAATTAGTGGGTACAAAGTTTATCATGACTTATTAGCCTAATAGTTATTATAAACATAATAGCGATTATTATACCTACCAATGGCTAATTGCTGTGCAGGGCACTTCAGATATATCTATAATAAGGATGATGGTGATAACAATAGTCAGCCAAAAGAAACAAAGAGATCGCTGCCTACCAGGGAAGGGAAGGTCATGACAAAGAATATTCACATCATGTAGACCATGCTGTCTTCAGCGGTCACTGTCCCACTTTTCATTTGGACACCATGGGGTCCTTGAGTCCTCCTGTTCTCTGATATTGAATCAATAGCAAGTACACCACTGACAGATAATCTCATCAGCGTATAAAGATTATCTCCCTTGAATGAAAGGAGCCTGTGTAAATGTAGGGCTTGCCTGTATTAATTTATACTCTTCCTGGCAGAGGGTGAAGCCTGTCTCAGGAAGGCCCAGATGCAGTGGGCTTTGAGTATCTGCAGGCTTACCTGGGGCCCTTCCTGTTGCTTACTGCCACAACTTGCCAGAAGGGACTGCTTCCTGAGGGTCTGATAAATCCGCTAACCTACTCACATCTACAACTTGTCTTACCTTGGCAGTCCCAATCAAACCCACAGCCCCAGCCCCAGTTGTCCTCAGCTGGATGTCTTTTGTTTATTTTGTTTTCTCCTACCCACTTATTCACGTATGTCCCATTAGGAACAGACATTGTCAGAGGTAAAAAAAAAAAAAAAAATAGCATGATTGTAAGGTCAATGGGCAAACATAGAATAAATACATTTCTAAGTGATCTAAAAAAATGCTCCAGCATTTTAGTAATATGAATAGACGGGGGGGAGGAATCAGAAGGAACAGTAATAAGACATTGTACAGGGTTCCTTTTAATTTGGATATCTCCTTCTTAGAGAAAAGAGAGCAGTCTCTGGCCCCCATGACATTCCCAGTATGGGCAATAACTGAGTTCCTAGATGAGACTAAAATTCTGAATACCCACTATATGCCACCCACTATGCTAAATGCTTTAGGCACATTATCTTATCGAATTCCATGGCAACTTTTGTGATTTTAGAAAGTACCATTATCCCAAATATTATAGATGAGGATCGAGTCTTACCAAGGCTAAATAACATCTGCAGGGTTATCTAAATTATTAAGTGAGAGAGCTGAGATTCAAATTCAGGTCTCTGAACCCAGTGCATTTAACCGCATGTGATAATACCTTAGAACACCATTCTGTAAGGTTTTGGTTTCTGTTTCAATCTTTGCTTCTAATCAGTAAACTCCTTCAGGGCAGAATTTATTTCTCATTAATTTTTATATCCACAGAACGTGGAATAATGCCTGCTACAGAGCAGGAACTCAACGATTGTCAAATGAACCAAATGATGAATTCATAAATAAAGGAAGGCAGGAATTAATTTTAAAAGGAGACAGTAAATTGGAGTTTGTGAAAAAAAGCTAATTCTGCACCAAGAATACTGATCCTGTGCTTAGTTTCGTGCCCCTCCATCTCCACTGTAGCAACATATGAGTATTTTATGATAAGCACCATTTTTACTTTAGAATTAAATGAAATGCTTTCGAAAATGTGTACTTTACCCAGGGATTTAAATGAACGATTGAAATTCCATAATCAGAACATGACACAACCAAACCAGCGTATAATCATATGTTTCCTATAATAAGCTACTTGAAGTGTTCTTAGGGTTACAATTTTGTAATCTAGACATGAGAGGAAGATCTGTGCTCTTGACAACGTTCAACACAGGCAGTTCAACTGGCTATGGATAAAAGGCAAACCCCCTCTTTTGCATTACATCGATGCTCTCTCTTTCCTTATCTGTAAGCAGACAGTCCTAAACGTTACCTTCACATCCTCTGCCATCTTCCTCCAGCTTCTGGCCAGCTTGACACTTGCAGTAATAACTGCCAATTGCATTACAGCATTGGTTCTGACAGCCACCGTTGTCAGTGGTACATTCATTTATATCTGCAATTGAACATTTAAATAGAATTAGCCTCCTATAACTCGACACATAAAAAGACTTCAGTGGCTCTCCTAAAAATGCACCATCGCAGAATGGCATTATTCTTTGACCTCAGATTAAATGAGATAACACTATAATATCTTATTTTAATTAGAGCTGGTGCATTCCAATTTCGATGCAAAGGAAAAGGTAGGTCACAGCCTTTGGTAATTGAGATATTTTTGAGCAGTGTCCTAAGGAGATGTTTAGTCTTCTGGAATTGAAGACTTATAGTACAGGTCCAGAAATTCCATATCCCAACACCTCTGTAGGTTTGATAGTGGTGTGCTCTGCTCAAAAGAGGCAGCTCTGCTGCATGTTCACTAGCTGACATCATAAATCTTTGCCTCGTGAGAGGCAGCAATGACTGTAGCTGGAGGAGATGGAGGGTAGAAAGGGCAGAGAAGGAGTGAGGAGGAGCAGGGAAGAATGAGAGAGAGACAGTGAGAGAGAAGGAGAATGTGTTAGAAAGAGCAGAAGAAGCTGGCAAAGTGGAAGCACAGGAACAAGAGGGGCTAAATCATCCTGATTGTGGAACCCTGAGAGCAGAGAACTGATCCCAAAGCTAAAGAACTGACAGGCACTAGCTTTGGACCCCCTGGGATCGAGTCCTGCATGGAGCTCCCTGCACGGAGACCTCTTCTCCCTCTGCCTGTGTCTCTGCCTCTGTATGTGTGTGTCTCATGAATAAATAAATAAAATCTTAAAAAAAAAAGAGAGAAAAAAAAAGAACTGACAGATGGAGTGAGCTGTGGTACATCCTGACTGGATGTGACTGCTTCAGTCTGAGGCATGGCCTGTACAGGTGTTGAGACTGCTTCTGTTTCCTTTTAGTTGACTTTTCATTGAAATGTGCCATATACACCGAAAAGCACAGGAATCCTAGGTATGCAGTTTGGCGAGTTTTTCAGATAGGGAACCTACCAGGGCCACCACAATGAAGAGAACGTTGTAGCACCCAAGAACCACCCGGCCTGGCTGAAGGTTAACAGCTGGCCTGATGTTTAATCACTACAGGTTGCAGGTCTTGTCTTTCTGAAACTATTTAAGCAGAATCACACTGTATTTGGGAGCGGGCATCTGGCTTCTCTGGTTCAGCACTCTTAGGAGATACACCCGTGTTCCTGCATGTGCTTCCAGTTGGTTCACTCGTTCCTGCATATTGTCCAATTCCATTAATACACCACAATTTTAATTGACTTGTTTCATAGCTGACAAGAGATTGGATATTTTCTTATTTGAGGGTTATTATAAAGAAGGTTATAAACTTTCCCACGCGTGGCTTCACCAAACTCACATGTGCGTTTCTGTTGGGTAAGGTTTCTAGGCCTGGAATTGCTAGGTCAAGAGGTATGACATGCTTTGCTTTAGAAGTTATAGCCAAATAGTCTTCTAAAGAAGTTCTTCTAATTTACACTCCCACCAATGGTATATTAGACACCAGATGCTACTCATGCATCCCTGCCAACATTTGGGATAGTCTCTTTTGTTTCATTTTTACTCTTCTGGAGAGTGCATAATATTATTATATTATAATTTTTAGGTTGCATTTTCCTGATGATTAATTAGGTTAAGCACCTGTTATTGGCTATTTAGATAACATCTTATTGAAGTGCCTGTTCAAATATTTGGTCCATATGTGTCCAGTTCTTAAAATACTGGTTCTCTTCCTGGTGACTACAATAGAATGTTATAGAGCAGGGCTGGTGAAGATCGTCTTTGTCTTGCTTCTGAACGTACATAGTTTTTTAACATTTCACTGTCAAGTATGATGTTGGAGGTTTTTTTTTTTTTTTTAAATATAGATTAGTTTTATCAGATTAAGAAATGTTTTTTCGGGATCCCTGGGTGGCGCAGCGGTTTAACGCCTGCCTTTGGCCCAGGGCACGATCCTGGAGACCCGGGATCGAATCCCACGTCGGGCTCCCAGGGCATGGAGCCTGCTTCTCCCTCTGCCTATGCCTCTGCCTCTCTCTCTCTCTCTGTGATGACTATCATAAATAAATAAAAATTAAAAAAAAATTAAAAAAAAAAAAAAGAAATGTTCTTTCTGCCCCTAGTCTCCTTAGGACTTGTATCATAAATAAGTATTAAGTTTTATTTACTAATTTTTCTGAATCTATAAAGATAACTATATGATTTTTCTTGTTATTCCTGCTAATATGATGAATAAAGCTGATTGATTTTTGTATCCCTGAAGTAGAGGTGGTCAAGATACAGTGCCTTTCATAGATTTCCGTGGATTCAGTTAACAAGTGGGAAGAGTTTTTCTTCTTTTTCTCTTCTCTGAAATTATCTGTATAAGAGTGTTGTCATTTCTTTTTTTTTTAATTTTTTTTATTTTTTTTAGTGTTGTCATTTCTTAGTTAAATGTTTGGAAGAGTTCATTTGTGATGTCATCTGGGCCTTGGATTATGGTTGTGTATGTGTGTGTGTGTTTGTGTGTGAATGTGCACAAAGTTTTTAATTACAGATTCAATTTCTTCAGTAAATATAAGAATATTCAGATTTTTATTTAAACATGTAGATAAATTACATGTTTCAAGGAATTTGTCCGTATCATATAAGCGTTCAAATACATTGCTGTTAAGTTGTTCACAATATTTTCACACTATTTTTTTAATGTTTGTCCAATTTGAAGTGAGGTCCCCTTGCCTATTCCTGAAATAAATGTGTGTCTTCTCTTTAATTTTTGATCAGCTTTGATATCTATTATCTATCTATCTTCACCTTTTCCAAGAACAAAGAGTTGGCTTCATTGATTTTTCAGTATTCCATATTTTTCCATTTAATTACTTTAGCACTGTGATCTCTATCGTCTTCCTCCTACTTCCTTTAGATTTCTTTCACTGCTCTGCTTCTAAGTGGTGGAGATAGAAATTGACTCATCGATTTTTAAACTTTCTTCTTTTAAGATATTTCTGGTTATCTATGAATGTGTAACCAACCACTCCCAGAGTCATTTAAAAAGGCAATTGATTGTGGCTCAGTTAATTAAGTGTCTGATTCTTGGTCTCAGCTCAGGTCTCAATCTCATAGTCATGAGTCTGGGCTCTGCATTGGGCATGGAGCTTACTTTAAAAAAAAAAAAAAAAGGAGGGGGGCAATTTATTGTTATCTTTCACATTTCTGGGAATCAAAGAATCAGTTTGATGGTCCTCATTTGGGATTCCAACTATGGTAGCAGTCAAGTGGCATCCAGGGTTAAGCTTGCATAAGGCTTTTTAACTCACATGTTGGGACTGGGGCTGAGATGGTTCGAATATTTGGGTGGTTGTCTGGGCATCGATCTCTGTCTCCACGTGCCTAACTTCTACTTTCTCACTGCGTGGTCATCTCAGGGTGGAGACACTTTACAAGGTGCTTATCATTCCCCAGAGAGACACTCTAAGAGATCCAAACAGAAGCTACAAAGCTCCTTATGACACAGCCTTTGAAGTACACAGTACCAAACCTTAGATGTCTTTTGGTTAAAACAGTCACAGGCCAGTTGAGATTCTATGATGCGGAGAAAGAAATTCCATCCCACAATGTGGGAATTTCAGTGTCCAGGAAAGGAAGAAATTGACAGGAGCCTTCTTGGAGAAAGCATCTCACACTATTAGAAATTTTCCTAAAAATAAAGTATTAGCTTCATTCCACAGGTTTTCTTGTGTTAAAATGTGTTGTCAAAATATTTCCTAATCCACATTACCCTTCCTTGGGTTATTTTTGAGGTGTAATTTGAAGGTTTTTCAAACACTTGAGGCATTTCCAATCATCTTGTTATTGTGAAATGCTATATTAATTCCACTGTGGACACAGTATAACTTACATGACTTCAGTTCTTCAAAATTTGTTAAGGCTTGTTTTATATTCCAGCACATGGTCATTTTTGGTTAAAAAAAAAAAAAAAAACTATGTTTACTGGAAAATAGGATGTATTCTGAATTCTCAGGTGCTATGTTTTCTGTATGTATATACCATATATATATATATATATATATATATATATATATATATATAACACGTATATATGTATTTTATATGCATATATTTCAAATATGTATAAATATGTATATTTAATTAGTGTTTGCTAATCATGTTTTTCATATCATTATATCCTGAAGGTTTTTTTTTTATATGCTTGATGTATCAGTTAGTGAAAGTGGCATAGTACAATCTCCCCATGTGATTTTACATTTGTCCTTTTATGACTACACATTGTGTTTTATATATTTTGAAGCTCTATTGTAAGTGACATACAAATTTAGAATTGCCATATCTTCCTAGAAATTAATCTTTGTTGTTGTAAAATGTTCCTCTTTAATTTTTTTTAAAGACTTTATTTATTTATTCACAAGAGACACAGAGAGGGTCAGAGACACAGGCAGAGGGAGAAGCAGGCTCCTCACAGGGAGCCCAATGTGGTACTCGATCCCAGGACCCCGGGATCATGCCCTGAGCCCAAGGCAGACGCTCAACCACTGAGCCACCCAAGTGTCCCTTTTCCTCTTTAGATCCAGCTATACTTCTTTCATTAAAGTTGAGGTTTAATGATATTAGTATAGCTTTATCAATTTTCTTTTGGTTTGTATTTGTATGACATTTTATGTTCTAAACCTTACTTTTAACCTTTTTTATATTCATATATTCAAGAAATTCTATCCATATATTTATATCTATCTATATGTTATTTTAAATATTCCAGTATCTTTAAGCTGTTATATTATATCTTTGACTTTTAATGTAATTACTGATAAATTTGGATTAAAGTTCTCATTTTACTATTTTTTCTAAATTTCATTATATTTTATGTTACTTTTGGTCTCTACTATTTGTCCTTTCAAATTTATTATTTTACTGTTCTATTTGCACTCTCTATTAGATTGTCAGTTCTATATCCCTTATTATTCTTTGAGTGCTCTAGATATTAAAACATCTATTATTAAATTCTAATATAAATTAGTACTTTAACCACTTCCCCAGCAATGCTAGAAACTTACATTTTAACTCCACTTATACTTTTCCTTCTTTTATGTTGTTATTGTGCTTTTTAATTTCAGATCCTTAGATCCCATAAGACTTATTATTATTTTATATAGTCAGTAATAACTTACACATCCACATACTTACCTTTTCTGTTATTTATTACTGCTTCCTGCACTTCTGTGCTTCTCTCTGGAATAATGTTCCCTCTGCCTGAAAATCGCTTTTAGCATTTCTTTTCATATGGATCTTCTGGCTACAATGTTTTTTTTTTTGTTTTTTTTTTACAGATCTTGTTTGTCAAGAAATGATAGTCTGTCACCTTAATTTTTAAATAAACTTTAAAAAATTTAGAACAGTTTTATATTTTGTAGAAAAAAATTGCAAAGATAATACAGAGCTTCAGTATTCCCCATATATTCCATATTTCACTATTATTAAATCTTACATTAGTATGGTATATTTTAATAATAATAAACCAATATTGATACATTATTATTAATTAAAATCCATTTTTTGGTTTCCTTAGTTTTTACTGAATTCCCTTTTTGGGTCCCAGGATCCCATCCAGGTTATCGTATTACATTTAGTTATCAGGTAGGTTAGGTTCCTTTGGGCTGTGACAGTGTCTACTACTTTCCTTGCTTTTAGGGACCTTGACATTTTTGAGGGGTACTAGTCAGGTATTTTATAGAATGTCTTTCAATTTGGATTTTTATGATGTTTTTCTTATTATTAGACTGGAATTATGTGTCTTGAGGAGGGATCTCACAGAGGTAAAGTGCCATTTTCATGATATCATATCAAAGATATATACTATCAGCATGACTTAGGACTGCTGATGTCAACTTTGATCCCGAGGTTGACATGTTTGACAGGTTTCTCCACTATAAGGTTATTCTTGCTTATCCCTTTTTCCATATTTTATTCTTTGGAATGAAGTCTTTATTTATAGCCCACACTTAAGGAGCAGGAAATTATGGTTTCCCTTTTTTTTTTTAATTTTTTTTTTTTTATGATAGACATAGAGAGAGAGAGGCAGAGACACAGGCGAAGGGAGAAGCAGGCTCCATGCACCAGGAGCCCGATGTGGGATTCGATCCCAGGTCTCCAGGATCGCGCCCTGGGCCAAAGGCAGGCGCCAAACCTCTGCGCCACCCAGGGATCCCTGGTTTCCCTTTTTTGAGGATGAAGTATCTATGTATATTATTTGGATCTCTTCTGCACAGATTTGTCTATTCTTCTCCATTTATTACTTCTTTTTTGAAGTAAAATTTTTGAAGAAAATTTTCAATGGAATTGAATTCTAGGTTGGAAGTTGTTTTAAGCATTTCAAAAGTGATATTTCATTGTCCTTTAAATTTCCCTTTGAATATAATATGACTTTCTGTCTGCTTTTAAGATTTTCTCATTGTCCTTTTTTGTCATATGTTTTACTACGATATGCTTTTGTGTGTTTCATTTTGTACTTTCCCTCTTTGGAGTTTGTAGTGCATCTCAATTTTGTAGTTTCATGACTTCGAGTTTCAGAGAAATTGTATCTACCACTATCTCTTCGAATATTGTTTCTACCCTATTTTCTTTTTTCTTCCTAGTACTGTATAGCACAATATGTAAGACCTACATGTCATTTGTCTCATGCTTTTTTTGGTTTTGTTTTGTTGTATCATATTTTTTCTTTCTTTACTTCCATCTAGATATATTGCACTAGATATATTTGTTTTCTAGATTATCAATTTGATACACAGCTATTTATAATATACCATTAATTCCATCTATTTCATTTTCTGTTAAAGTTTTCTTTTTTGTTTCTACTATTTACAGTTGATTATTTTTCTAAATTCTTCTTCTCAGGTGAAACTTTCTATCTTTTCATCAATTTTCTCATTTTTATAAATCTATTCTTCTTAGATTTGCTTTATGATATTGAAGCTGGACCTTATGAATATCTCTACCTTGCCTGATGGTGCAATATTAAGTCTTCTTTGTTGAGGCTTGGAGGAATGCCGTAAGAGGAAGGGGCTCATCACTTGGATGGTAGTGCTTTCTGTTTTGCAGGTGCGTACAGGAGCTGCCTCCTTGTCAGTGGGCTGCCTCTGTGTCAGTGGGAAGCTTCTTCACCAGGAAGCAGCTACCCTACCAGTGGCAACTGAGAGACCTAGTGGTACATACCCTTCAGCAAGTCTCACCAGTACCCCAGCAGACAGCTTCTCAGTGAATCTCACTGCTAATCCCAGCAACAGGCTCCTACCCACCATCCCTGCCAGCAACACCTCTGCAAAGTTTTATGCCATCCTGTGGGTCATAGTCACATCCTCACCAAGATCTGGATTTCAACCTGCTAGGTGGGCGGCAGGGGGAGAATGCTTCCAAGTCTGTTCCTTTCTTGTACTCTCCTTTCAGACCTAGATATGTGGCTGCTCCCTACCATCTGCTGCTATTTCTATATTCTTCAGCATTCTCTTTTTCCCTCTGAGTACTTTATCTTCAGTTCCTAATTAATAATCTATATTATTTTCCCCAAATCAAATCTTTGCTGTAGTTTCTGTCTTTTATTAGACTTTGACTGATATATCTTCTCTTCAGTATCTTGATCTCTCAAACTTTGACTTCCATGATAGCTTTGAATTCCAATTTATATCTCCTTAGCCCTGCATACCTTTTCTCCTTATTAGCATTCACCTTCTTCTCACCTTTTCAGCTTGTCCCTTTATGTTACTCATGAATGAACCCCTCAAGGGGTAAACTCACCTCACTTACTTTCCTAGGTGCCATGTTATACTCTGATGTCTTCAGATGAGTGATTTTTTTTTTATATTATATGAAACTTTTTAAGCTGTTCCCAGTTAGAGAGTTGGTCTGTTACAATTTACACTATCATAGCCAATAAAAGAACTCCTGTTCATACTATTTCTTCATTTTCCTTAGTTTTCTTTAAATTAGCCCAAAGAAAGCTCCATTTAATTGAGCCATTGTAAACTTGTTAATTTTCCTTAATATTTTGACTCATCAACAAGCCAGGTATTCAGGACTAATAATCATGAAATGATAGAGTCTTGTATTCTTTGTCAATTAATAGGTCCTGAGCTTTGTGCTGTAGGATACCACAGAGGGGAAAACCAATGAAGGTTGACTTCCTAAGAAATATTAGAGTATAAGTTTACATACCAGTTTGGATATTATTCTCTGAGAGCTTAGTTTGCTGAAAAGAGGATATATATTGGAATAGATCACATATCAAGAGTCTTCTAATTCTACTCTTAAGAATTTATCCAAAAATATATTCCAAAAGAATATGATTGTGTTAGACACCTTTCCATACATAATGTCATGAAAAGGCCATTATAAACTGATGAAGTGGGCAGCCCGGGTGACTCAGCGGTTTAGTGCCACCTTCAGCCCAGGGCCTAATCCTGGAGACCTGGGATCGAGTCCCACGTCAGGCTCCCTGCATGGAGCCTGCTTCTCCCCCTGCCTGTGTCTCTGCCTCTCTCTCTATGTCTCTCATGAATAAATAAATAAAATCATTAAAAAAATAAAAAAAATAAACTGATGAAGTTATACAAAATTGTGCTTATTCAAAAAAAGTATGGTCATTAAAAAGAAAACTGAAGGTGATATAGGTATTAAGCAAACATTTATAACAATTTAAATATTCACCAATACGGGAATATCAATGTACATTAAATATATCACTCCAATGCAGTCATTACAAGTTATAATTATGAGGGTCACAAAACATGGAAAACTGTTATGTTGAAATAGATTAAAAATATTTCTTTTATTTTTTTATTTTTTTATTTTTTTTTTGATTAAAAATATTTCTATATTTCAGTTACAAATATTAAATCTATACTTTCTTATGGAGAAATCTTGGAAAAAAATAAAAATTAAATATTTTAACATATAACAATGGTGGAATTATGTCTTTTAAAGTTTTAGCTTTTGTCATAATATTGCCGATGCCATCATTCTTTTAAAAAAATAGTTCTGAGATTTCTAATAGGTAAGAAAGAACAAAGAATAAAACAATGGTTTATATAATTTTCAGGTGACTGTTCGAATGAAAATATTTGTTTTTTAGGAAGGATGTATTTTTGCTGGCATTAAATTTGTTACATGAGTTTTGAACATACAGGTCATTAGATAAAACAATGACAAAGTCTTCAACAGAATTTTTCAAAAAGAGTCAAAATTTTATTTTATTTATCAATTTTTGACTAATACTGACCTTCACTAAAAGGTAAGCCCTAGTGTAAAACGTATCATAACAAAATTACCTCACTGGAAAGTCAAATCGATATGATCCAGTCAAATTGCCTCTGCTTGGTTTTACCTGAAATAAATACAGAATTCAAAAACAAATAATTTTTACTTTTGGACCAAACAAATACTTTCTATATGTTTTCCAGGTCACTACTCTTTTCCACAATCTATTCCTGACTGAGTAATCTAATTTACTTATTGCATTTGACTGGCTCTAAAGACATCCGACTTTACTCTTCCTGATAAGAAAGATTTGGTTTCATATTATTAGGGATTCACAGACTTCTCTCAAGGAAGTCCTGCTCAGGGGTAGAGAGGAGGAGGAATGAAAAGGGGAGTACCCTAGCATGTTGTCTCTAATCAATAAGTGAAAAATTGCTTTAGTCTATTTTACATATTAGGTAACTCTGAACTTAAAATTTGTTTGAATAAAGTGATGGTTTTTACTACTAAAAATATTTGAAAATTCCTTCCCTAAACTGTTACATCTGGTTATGGGGCAGTTAGAGGCAAGGCCTATTACTCCTAAAAAATCTGAACAAGTATGTATCGGTGAGATAATATGAGAGAAAACTGTCAATTAAGATACTCAGTTTAAATTCCTGAAATATTAAAATAATGAATATCATATGAAAGAATCCCTTTCCACATAGGTCTACTTAACTTAAGCCTAGTAATAGATTCATGCTATTAACAAATGCCAGACAAAATTTAGCTCTTTCAAAAACTCATAATCAAACTGATAAGATGGGATTTTTACATTGGCAGGAGATAAAAAAAATAAAAGACAATTAGATATTTTATTGGTCAAAATGACTAGTGTACAAAATTGATATAGGGATGCCTGAGTGACTCAGTGGTTGAGCATCTGCCTTTGACTCGGGGCATGATCCTGGAATCCCAGGATCGAGTTCCACATCAGACTTCCTGCATGGAGCCTGTTTCTCCCTCTGCCTATGTCTCTGCCTCTCTCTGTGTCTCTCATGAATAAATAAATAGAAATCTTAAAAAAAAAAAAAGAAACAACCTTATTTTTTTTTTTAAAAAAGGACTTAAAATCTCTTTCTTCTATTCAGGAAGAATTTTAGTAGCACACAAAATAGCAAGATATATTTTACAAATATACTTTATACTTTTGACTCTAAACTAATACCAGTAGTAAAAGCATAAAAGAAAAGGCTGATAGACTTCCCCACATAAACTTTAAAATCTCCCATTTAAAGTGGCCAAAATTAAAAGACAAATAAGAACTGAAAAATAAAACATTGACACATACAGAGCAAAGGGTAGAAATCTATACTATATTAAAAAATTAATATATATCAAAGGGAAAAGGATAACTCTCCCAAACAGAAATTTGGTCTAATAAAATGAAATAAATTGAAATCAGAAATAAAAATATCTAATAAATGTCAAATGTTGTTAAGCTTAATTGTCAAGCAAAAAAACTAAAACTGAAATAAAATTAATACTATTCTTTCCCTATTAGATTTACTAAGATTAAAGTCAATGCTAATGTGTGTAGGGGTTGTTAAGGTATGGCAAAAGGAATATAGCATACTTTGCTAGCGAGAGCACAAACTGGGAAATACTTCCTGATTCAAGTGTCAGCAAAAATTGGACAGTGGTTAATATGCTCATATTATCCAAAACAATCTACAGATTTCATGCACTCCCTAACAAAATACCAATAGCATTTTTATAGAACTAGAACAAATAATCCTAAAATGTATATGGAAGCACCAAGATCCCAGATAGCCAAAGTAATCTTGAGAAAGAAGAAAAAAGCTGGAGGTATCACAATCCCAGATTTCAAGATATATTACGAAGTTATAGTAATCAAAACAGTCTGATACTGGCAAAGAAAAAAAAAAAAAAACAGACACATAGATCAATGGAAAAGGATAAAGAGCCCAAGAATTAAACCCATCTTATATGGTCAATTAAACTTCAACAAAGGAGGCAAAAATACACAATGAGAAGACAGTCTTCAATAAATAGTGTTAGGAAAACTGGACAGCTACATGCAAAAGAATGAAACTAGGCAACTTTCTTACATCATACACAAAAATAAATTCAAAATGGATTAAAGACCTAAATGTGAGACATGAAGCCATAAACTTCTAAAAGAAAACATAAGCAGTAAGCTCTTTGACATCAGACTTAGCAATGCTTTTCTAGATATGTCTACTCAGGGAAGGGAAATGCAAACAAACTATTGAGACTACACCAAAATAAAATGTTTTTTGCACAGTGAAGGAGACTTAACAGAATGAAAAGACAACATACCGAATGGGAGAAGGTATCTGTAAATGATATATCAAACAAGGGGTTAATACCCATAATATATAAAGAATTTACACAATTCAACATAAAAAAAACTGATACTAATTCCACTAGAAAGAATGAGGAGATGACCGGAATAGACATTTTTCCAAAGAAGATATACAGATGGCCAACAGACACATGAAAAGATGCTCAACATCCCTAATCACCAGGGAAATGCAAATAAAAACCACAATGAGATATCACCTCATATTAGTTAGAATGGCTAGAATAAAAAAAAAATAACAAGTATTGATGAGGATGTGGAGAAAAAGGAACTCTCATACAATGTTGTTGGAAATATAAATGGTGCAGCTACTATGGAAAACAGTATGGAGGTTCCTCAAAAAATTAAATATAGAAATACTATATGATCCAATAATTCCACTCCTGGATATTTACCTAAAGAAAACAAAAACATCAATTTGAAAAGGTATACACATGCCTATGTTTATTGCAGAATTATTTATAATAGCCGACATATGGAAGTAAACTCAAGTGATAATGAAGATGTGGCATATTACATATACAATGGAAAGTTAACCATAAAAAGGAATGAGATATTGCCATATGTGACAGCATGGATGGACTGAGAGGGCATTTTGTTACATGAAATAAGTCAGACAGAAAAAGATATACACCATATGATTTCACATATGTGTGGAATCATAAAAACAAAACAAACAAACAAAAAAACAAAAGCAGAAAAAGACCCATAGATGCAGAGAACAAACTAGTGGTTGCCAGAGGGGAAAAGGATGGAGAGATGTGCAAAATAGGTCAAGGGAAGAGAGAGGTATGGGCTTTCAAATACGGAGTAAGTCAGTCCCAGGAATAAATGGTACAGCATAGGGAATATAGTCAGTGGTATTGTAATAGCATTATATGGTGACAGGTGATACTCGTGGTGAGCACAGCATAACATACAGACTTGTCAAATCACTATGTTGTACACCTAAAAGTGATATAAGTGATATAATATTGTGTCTTAAGAAAGACATCTTTAAAATCAGAATATATATATATATATATATATATAAATATATATCAGAATAAAATCAGAATATATATATATATATATACTTTACCGCTCAGTAATTCTACTTCAAGAATATATCCAAGGGAAATTACAATTGTCCATAATGATTTATGTATTTTTTTTTTAATCAGATGAGGGCAGCCCAGGTGGCTCAGCAGTTTAGTGTCGCCTTTGGTCTGGGGTGTGATCTTGGAGACCAGGGATCAAGTCCTACATCAGGCTCTGCACGGAGCCTGCTTCTCCCTCTGCCTGTGTCTCTGCCTTTCTCTCTGTGTCTCTCATGAATAAATAAATAAATTATTTAAAAAAAATAAAAATCAGATGAGGAAAAATGGAAGCTGAATTTCATATAGTAAAATTTTAAGTAAATTGTAATATTTCAAACATAGGACTACTATACAAGAATTAACATCACATTCCAGGGAAATATTTATTCACTTCTTCAAATGTCACAACACATTAAGGATGTGTATATATAATGGTAACCCCATACATATCTCCTTATTTTTGTATCTTATGTATCAATATATCTTATTAGAAAAAAAATGCAAGAATATATTTAAATATGCTAAACAAACCTATCTCTCAATGAAGTGAATGATTTTTTTTGTTTTGTTGCCCTATATTTGCCTGTTTCCTAACTTCTTTGTAATAAGTATACTTTGAGAAAAATAGTACAATACACGCAAAAAAATTAAATTTAAGGCTAAAATGTTTCTTGTACTTTTTTTTTAATATATATACTCTGCCACGGTGCAGATTTATATCACTTTTAGTGTAGTACTTGAATTTTAGAATATATAGTGTCTTTTTTTAATAAAGATTTTGCTTTTTAAAATGCTTTGTGAGGAGCTTAAAAGCTACTCAATGACATATAGAATGTTGGCATTTTACTCAGTTCATTTTTCATGGCCAAGGCTGTACCATCTAATCACTGGGATGCTCCACACTTGAGAAAGCAGCAATGCGTGCCAATGTTTTTGGTCTCTGGGGGCATCTTCACATTCAAATGATAAGGACAGCAGCATTCTAGAAGACCCACAGTGGAAGTTATATGAGAGACCATGTGTTCTCATGAAAATTTGATCCATGCTTATGTACTGAAGATTTGATAAAAGGAAAGGATATTACACATTTTATACCAAGAACCTCCTGCTAGGTCTAAAGTAGAAACCCTTTAAGGACAGCTAAAATGCAACAGAGGCAGGCCACCTCCCTGGACACAAACTTCCAAATAGAGTAGCTCCTATTTGGCTTAAGTCTTGATTTGCCAAAGTACAAATGAATAAAAGAGTAAAACCCTTCATGAAATGTTTGTTGCTAACTTCATAGTTCTTAATTTAGTCATCTGTACACTAAAAAAGAAAGTAATTACTTTATAAGGCTTCTGTGGGAATCAAATTAAATAATATATTTAAAATACTTAGCACAGTTTCTAACATATAGTTCTATAAACAGTCGCTATATTATTATTATTATTATTATTATTATTTGCTAAGCGTTAGCTATTATTATCACATGTTTGAGAACTCAAACCTGGTTCACAGAAGGCATTTAATTGACTTTCTTGTTTAATTTATATTAACATGAATTCAGCTTTAATATGAATGGAATAAATTTATAGTAACATATATCATATTTCTTGCACAACAGAGAAAGCTCAAAAATGATTTTGTTTTTCCCTGATAGTACTGCTTTCATGCAACCCTGCTGTATTTATATATATTCTGAGACTTTTAAGAAAATTGGCTGAATAATTCCACCAAAGGATAGACTTCATTACTAGTACTTCTCCATTGGTTGGTTACATATTGACATTAATAAATATAAAATATAAACAAGCATTTCCACTTCTGTTGTTTTCTACTTTTATCTTAAAAGTAAATAATAAAACATGGTACACATATGATGACCTCAGGTGCTCAAAAAATGAAAATATAAAGTTATTGTTATCAACTGAAAATCAGTGTATATGAGTAAAAAATTTGAAAGTCATTGGCTTTGAAGATGGTTCTGAAAACCAAGTCAATACTTAGGATTTTAAATTGCAGTTTTATAAGATACTCACTGCATGATAGATTTCAGGCTGTTTCATGTGTCCAATGTCATTCAAGGTTGCAAATAAATTTGGCCTTTCAAAAGCAAGATGAATGACAAAAATTCTCTGACATATAGCAAGTCTTCCAGGTTAGGCATGACAAAAGTTCAATGATATCATCAAGGCTATCAATCCATCTGTAATGACATACTGCAGTCTCTTCAAGAATTAAATATGATGTTTGCAAGAGCAGTGTTGCATTTCTGGTTGTAGGACAAAATAAAACAGAACAGCAAACACATAAAATTAGCTACACTAATAGGCTGCTAATTTCTATCTTTAAACAAAATTTGTGAATTTGGACACCTTATACTTGATTGTTCTCTTAAAACATTCTTCTATTCTAAAAATCATGTGATCCATTTAGCCTGTTTTTATGCAGTCTTAGTAACAGCTTACACTGCTTTCAGGACAAAGCAAATACTAAACAGAGGTGGCCACGGTGCTGAGTAAAGAGGCATAATTAGAAATGTTTTATTTTACTCACATCTTTCTCTAAACCAAATACTTGGTCCAATTTAGTGTAGGTATTTTTGTTTTTAAAGAAGTGTGTGTTTGCTTTGTGAAAATAACCCAAAAAGTGCACACACATCTTATGTATTATACTGATTTTCAAATCAATAGGCTTCATGAAGTGAATGACCTAAGCTTCTTATTGCAATTAGCTTTTACAGCAAATCAGTCGACTTTTCTGTAGTTCCCAAGCTTAATGTAATTCTCTATAGGTTAAGGTAAGATATGACAGTAATCAATGTCTTTGAGAAGTCCATACATGCCCCATATATAATTAGGAAATGCATTCAAACAACATTCTGGATTTTTAATTTGAGACTACAGAATTACTCATGAGGGATAATTTTAATAATATATTTATTTTGAAGAATTTACATAATGACAGAAGAATAACTTCTGTACATGGTTTTAATTCTAGGATTTTGCTTAAATTGGTGCATGTACTTTCATTTCAAGGCTTGGGCAATCCATTCAACTTCTAGTCACTAGAGAACAAACTCTGAACCTCAAAACAAAAATCTTGACCTTAATGAGTCTCCTGAGATCCAATCACGTTCTTTCTCATGCTATTCATCATTGGTTATGGAAAGAAAGAAAGGAGGCAATGTGGCAATGTGCTAGACTATTGGAGAAAGTATTAGAGATCATTCTTTATGAACCAATAACTTCATTCTTTTACATGGCCACTGTACAAGGCAGAAAACAAGTATAAGGCAATAAAATATTAGAGTTCAGAGAATCTGTTTGACTCCTGGTTCTACCATTATGCAATTCACTTCACATTTGTGAGTCTCTTCTTACTCATGTGAAAAGGAATCTAATGATACTTCATAGAAATATTGAGAAGTAAAACTATGATAATACCTATGAAAATGCCATGTAGGGCAGCCTGAGTGGCTGAGCAGTTTAGCGCCACCTTCAGCCCAGGGCCTGGTCCTGGAGACCCGGGATCAAGTCCCACATCAGGCTCCCTGCATGGAGCCTGCTTCTCCCTCTGCCTGTGTCTCTGCCTCTCTCTCTTTCTCTCTGTGTGTATCTCTCATGAATAAATAAATAAAATCTTAAGAAAATAAAAAGAAAGAAAATGCCATGTAAACTTTGAAACCCACTGAAAAGGCTCTCTCTGGTACTAAATACCGATGCTTTACTTTTTCTTTCATATTTCCATTAAATGACTTTAAAAAAATATTCAACAGAAATTTATCTGACAAAGGGAATTGTGGGAAAATACAAGTTACATTTTAATAGGAAAAAAACTTTTATTAAATAATGGCTACTTAAAATAAATGAAACCAGAGATAACTGGAAAAAAAGCCATTATATTATAGTACACTCATTTAATACAGCCTATGTTTCTAGAGATATATTCATTTTTTTAAGAACTTTTCAAAAGGCCAAAATATTGAAACTAAAATTATGTTGACTTTAAGTATGTCATAGTAATTTGCAGTAAATCAGTGAAGTTAGATAATAACTCTAAAATTATCACCTCCTTACCATAGCCCTTATCTGTTCATAATTAAGAATTGTTTGAAATATGTTGGGAATATTTATAGAGCTAATTAAGGGTTTATTTATTTATTGGGGGGGGACAGTCAGAGGGAGAGGGAAAAGAATCTCAAGCAGACTCCTCAGAGGGTGGAGTCTGACACAGGGCTCGATCTTATGACCCTGAGATCATTACTTGAGCCAAAATCAAGTCAGACACTTAACTGACCGAGCCACCAAAGTGCCCCTATAGAGCTATTTTTAACCACAATCTTTCATTAAAACTAGTAATTGCATTCTAACTATAGTGATATGGTTAAGACTATGGTGTCTGGACAGAATCTGAATATCAGATCTTTAGCTTACTCTTTATTCTTCAATTTCCTCATCTTTAAAAAGAAGGGAAGGGAATAGCTATAGACCTGCATCATT
Source organism: Vulpes vulpes (assembly GCF_048418805.1). Taxonomy (NCBI): domain Eukaryota; kingdom Metazoa; phylum Chordata; class Mammalia; order Carnivora; family Canidae; genus Vulpes; species Vulpes vulpes. The sequence continues at coordinate 40,869,413 of NC_132782.1, forward strand.
GGTTCATTGTGAAGATTAAATTATTACATGTGAAATGAATGGAAACATTTAGTTACATGGTACTGTTATTACTATTATCATTATTTCTCAAATGTTAGTTACAAGTGAAATTTGTTCTCTTTTGTTTCTTTTTTCCCCCTTTTTTCTAATTCATAGCAAGGTAGCCTCCAAATGCAATTACTTTGATTTCAAAGTCTCCGCAATTTACATATTACTTTTACGAAGGAGCCGCAAAAAATAGCTCCATGTGTGATATGGTGGAAGGTTGCAAGTTTATACGATGCAGTCTTGCTGAATTATCAGCTCTTATCCATACAGACAAAAAGTCACAGACAAGTCTACAACACAACTAACAAAAACTAACTGGCTCTTTCGGTCTATATTTCCCTTAAGTTATAACAACACAAATCAGTCATGATTAATAATTATAATTACCAATTACATATTCTTTCACATAATTAGCATTTTTAGGTTTGCCTCATATTCTCACATTTGTGAACTTCACAAATCAGGGAGGTAGAGAAAGCCGTATTATTAATAAGATTAGAATTTAACTTTCTGAATTGAGGTAGCCATGGTTGAGAAACTTCTATCCCAGAAGAGCATTAAATCACATGAACCTCTGTATCCTGAAGTAAAATGTGATATCCTAAATCTATCTTTTAGCTGGATTCTCAAATCCTCCTTCATCCATGCATCACTATAGGACAATGATAGGAACAGATGTCACATTAGTGCTAATAGTGGTTTTTTTTTGCATATAACATTGATCTACTCTCCAATGTGTCAAGAAGATAAATTTTAAATGTAGCTATTTATTTATCTGTGAAGAGCAGCCCCACCATGACCTAGAAAAAATGACAAGTCCAAGATATAAGTGCTGATAATTTCCAGATTACAAACTCAACTATTGATTTATGTTTTAGAAATAAGAAAAATGAAGCTCTAAGAAAATAAGTTATTGCTTCTTTAAATAACTTTATTGAGATATATTTGCTGGTAAAAATTGCATGTATTTAAAGTATACAACTTGATGTTTATAAATATATATAGTCTTACTATATATATGTGTCTCTCTATATACACATATATGGTGTAAAGATACAACTTGATGTTTATAAATACATATAGTCTTACTATATGTGTGTTTCTTACTGTATATATGATGCAAAGATCACCACAATTAATTTAAATAAGTTACCTATCACTTCTACGCAATTACTACTATGCATGTGTATGTGTGTGTGTGTGGTGATAAGATTTAGATTTAATATATAAGAAACTGGTACAACTCAATAGCAAAGAAAAAAAACTCAATTTTTTAAAATGGGCAAAAGTCCTAAATAGACATTTTTCAAAAAAGACATACAATGGCCAATAGGTTGTAAATGTGTTCTCAATACCACTGATCATTAGGAAAAATGAAAATCAAAACCACAATGAGATATCATTCATACTTGTTAGAATGAAAATTATGGAAAAGACAAAAGATAACAAGTGTTGAAGGGGATGTGGAGAAAAGGGAACCCTTGTACACTGTTGAGGGAAATGTAAATTAGTATAGCCACTACGAAAATAGTATTAAGTTCCCAAAAATATTAATAATAGAAATACCATGCAACCTAGTAGTTCTACTTCTGGGTATACATCTAAGAGAAATGAAATCTGAATCTCAAAAAGGTATCTATAGTCCCATGTTCATTGCAACATTAGTCACTACAGCCAAGACATTGATATAACCTAAATGTTCATCAATCAACAGACAGATAAAAAGTACGTGTTATATATACACACTGAGATATTATTCAGCCTTAAAAAAAAAAAGAAGGAAATTCTCTCATTTACAACAACATGGATGAAACTGGAGGGCATTATATTAAATGAAATAGCCAGGCACACACACACACACACACACACACACAAACCCCCAAATACTGCATTATCTCATTTTTATGTGGAATCTAAAATAATCAAACTCACGAGAGAGTAGAATAGCGGTTGGTTGGCAGGAGAAGAAGGGGGAGTGGGGAAATGAGATGTTGCTCAAAGAGTACAATTTCAGTTGTAGAAGATGAGTGGGTTCTAGAGATCTAATGCATAGCATGGTGATGATAGGTAACAATACTGTATTGTATTCATTCACTAAGGAAATATTTATGGATGTCTTCTTTATGTTGGGCCCAGAGAATCCAGGGGATCGAACCCATTATTAGGGTATTAATACTACTATTAGTCTTAGTATTTTAAGGTAAACCTCCATTCCCATGCTAAACTAGCTTACTGCCTAGTGTGGGAGATACAATTCAACAAGTCACTATAAATTAACTAAAGACAAGACTGAAATTCAAACTCACTAAAATCAAGCTTTCTGACTCCAAAATAGTTTCAGTCTACTCCACTCCACGCTGCCTACTAAGAATATTGCCTCATTAAAATATTCATCATCTAATTCACCATCTGAACTGCCATGTCTTTGTAACATAGAAGTCATTACCCAATCACTGATCAACCACCTTTTACAATTATGATAGTTGATGTGTTTATGATCCGATTAAACATTCTCTGTTCTCTCATTCCATTTTCAAGCACACACACACAAAAAAAGCTCACTATGTGAAAACAGTTCTTGACCCCTAGAGTATTGATTTGAAGGAGAGATTTTGCACCACAGTCATGTGACACGGAGGTTTTACTTAAAGCATTTACTTACAATGTCCATGAATCTTCTCCAGCTTTATTTTCTGGCATAGAAAAGCAAAAGCGACTCTGGAGTCAGAATGGGTTCAGATTCTAGCTCACTACTTGTTAGCTGTGTGACTGCTACTGACAGTATTGCTATGTATCAAATCAAGTCCAAAGTTTGGTAGCTTGAAAACAACTATCCTTGTGTTGTCTCATAGTTTCAGTGGAGCAGGAATTTGGGAGAGGTGTCATTAGGCAGTCCTGGCTCCTGAGTGGAGCTATAAAGGCCAAAAGGGACTTGAGCTGCTAGGGGTTGGTCAGGCACCTCTCTCTCTTCCTGGGATGGGCTCTCATGAGAGCTAGTTTGGGCTTCCTCAAGGCAAGATACCCTCAAGGTATGACTGAGAACATGGCAGCTCAGGACTTCAGTACAAGTGTTCCGGTGATCCAGGCAGATGTTGTGTCTTATTTCCTAACCTAGCCTTGAAGTCACTCAGTGTTACTTTGGCTACGTTCTGATGGTTTTATGCAAGTTCCAAACCCAACCAGACTCGAGCAAAGGAATTAGACTTCTCCTCTTAAGGTGGGAATGGCAAGGTTTAAGAAAGCATACGGAAAGAATGATATTGCTATGGCCATCTTTAGAAAATAAAATGTGCCACAGTGACTTTGAACAAGTCAGCTAACTTTTCTGTGTCTGTTTCCTTACCTTTAAAATGGTTATATGTGTCACTTCATTGGGTTCTTGAGACTTGAAGGAGCTAATATATTTTAAGTGCTTACATTTAAAGGAGCTAATACATTTTAAGTGGTTAGAGTGCCTAGCACAGAGAATGTCATTCCCTAAATTTATTTTTTAAATTTAATTTCAATTAATTTTATTTACATTTTATTAGTATCTTCAAGTCTCAGCACAAATATGACCTCTATTGTGGAGCCTTTCCTAACACTCTCACTGACTTTTCATTCTTTTTTCCAGCTTAGCAAGGCTTCGAAGTTACCTCTTTTCTAATATGTCACTTCATATTTTATTGTAATTATATGTTCACGGGCCTAGATCCTCCAGTGTACTGTGAGAGGGAAATAAATGGCCGCTCAGTAACACAGATTTGTTTTTTAGGGAAGGACTCAGTCCGAAGCCCAGGTACAAACAATAGCAACAGAAATGTAGATGAAGGAAGATGGTGAAAACAAGCTAGGATAATACAAAATATAAAGATGGCATGTAGTGGATAGTGAATGACTTCCACTTAGGTTTACTCTTCTGTCAAATTCTGAAAGGTTACCATTGTCCTAAGAAGGGGTTGCAAGAGATGCAGGATTTCCAGATGAAAACAGAGCAGTGAGTATAAAGCTTTGGCCTCCAAGTAACATCTAGAAAGTAGATTAAATTTATTGTAATAGGCTAGCTAAAATTTAACTAGCATTCCTATCTTTGGAATTTAGCATTTACACTGTCTGCAATTAAAAACATTTACTGAAAGAAAACTGCATTTGAGAATGAACCTAAGCTTTAAAATTGTGAATGATGGAAATCCACAGCAGTCTATTCCTTTTATCAGAGAAAGCAACATTAATGGCCACCTACTACAACAACAAAAAAATAACCATCCCCAGTATCATACAGAAATCCACAGAATCTATAGTAACAAACAAAGACTGACAATTCCTTTCACCAACAGGAAGGTATCTATAGATCTCAGGAGATTCCTTTAAAATTATAAGCAAGTTTTGGTTTTTCACACCAAGAGCAATCATTGAAATTCAATAAAAAAAAAAAAAAGAAAATCATAGCACATGAAAATTTCAAAAAGCTATTTGAGAATAACACAGCTCTAGAAAGATTATTATTTTTTTGCTCCAGAGTCTACAGATGTTTAAAAATGTATTTTTCAAATCGAACCCTAGGAACATCAGATCTCAGAAACAACAGACGAAGAAATTCTAATTAGCTGTGATGAACGTTGATTATAGAGCACGGATATAACAATGATTACAAAAGGGAAAAAAAGGTGATGCATCAGCCCCACGTATCAAGTATGGTTGTGTAATTAGAGAAATTTAATCACAGCAGGCATATGTGATGTATTTGTATTTGTGCTATTTTGTGGATTCACAGGTGGAACTTCCACAGAAAATACAAAAGGAAGAAAAGAATTCCTATTTTATAAGCTTTACCTCTAAACCATTTACTTCATGAAGGTCTATTTTTTTTTTTGTTCTTTTTGTACTTCTTCCTCACACCCCACAGAAAATCCGTTTCTCTCTCAGCAAAATACTCAGTACTGTTACCTTATTGGGTTGTTCTTTGCAGAATGTCTTCAGCTCATCAGGATTAATAGAAGATATGCATATGCTCACAGGGAAAAAAAAAACAGGCCCTGTTTTATCTAAAACATTTGGTTTTAAAGATATGGTCCTTCATCTGAGTTTCTGAAGGGAAGAGAATATAACCCCTGTGGCTAGAGATGAGGCCACGAACAGTACTAGTGCTCTCAGTTCTGTGAACCAGCCTGAGCTTAGCTGGTTCATGAATAAGTCCCAACATATAAGAAATCACTTGGCCAGCTGACCTCTCACAGAAGATTCAGTAACCTGTTAGAAGGTCACAAGGTTTATCTTTTTTTTTTTTCACAAGGTTTATCTTGAACAAGAGTCTGTCTTGCAGCTTGTTGTTGTTTTTTTATTTCCTGATTAAGTGATGGATGAGAAGAAGTCACCCAGGCAGTACAGAACCAAAACCAAAACAAGGCAAAACAAAACCCTCACAGGAACCTCAGCTGGCCTGCATTATTCCCAGCAAAAGATTTCTGCTTTGCACTGATTACTCATAAAGCCTTTTCCCCAAGCAAATCTTTTTTTTTTTATTTCACTAATGTTGTTCTATAATTAGGGGTTTCTGCTGATATTAGGAGCAAACATGAAAAAGCTGTTCTTGCAATACATTTGTAAAAGGTATCTGAGTTATCATTGGTGAGGCTGGATTAAACTATACAGTTTATCATTATGACAGTGTATCTGCGTTTGCCCTGGAAACTCCACTTATGTATAGCAGTTCCCCTTTTACCATGGGGGATATGCTGCAAGGCCCCCAGTGGATACCTGAAACCATGGATAGTAACAAACCCTATACTAGGTATACTATGTTTTTCCTATACATACTTACTTCTGATAAAGTTTAATTTATGAATTTAGCACAGTAAGAGAATGAAAATAATAACTAATAATAAAGTAGAGCAATTATAACAAGATACTCCAATAAAAGGTATGTGACTATGGTCTCTCCTTCTGTCTCTGTCTCAAAATATCTTACTGTGCTGTACTCATCTTTGCCTGATATGAGATGATAAAATGCCTACACGATGAGATGAAGTGAGGGGAATGACATAGGCACTGCAACATAGTGTTAGGTTACTCCTGAACTTCCGATAATATGTCAGAAGAAGGATCACCTGCTTCCTAACCAAAGTTGACTGTGGGTAAATGAAACTAAGGAAAGCAAAACCGTAGATAAGAGAGACCAGACTACTATATAATAAAATAGAGAAACAGCAGAATCATTAGAAGTTTACACACACACACACACACACACACACACCTTACACATTAATACTTTGTGTAGCTTCTTTAACATTTGTACATGATTTTTCTAGACTCAACCCGATCTAATACAAAGACATTCCCCTGTATGACAATCTTGCTTAAGATATTCAGGAATCCATCATTCTGCAGTTTAAACTATAGAAAAGTTTCTCTTTGATAGAAGATGGATTTTTGTACAAACACATTGTAAAAATGGGAAGAAAACATATCCCATTTTCACTTGCATCTAATAAAGATCTCTTTACATCAAAACAGATATCCCAATTCCTTTTCATGACTTATTCATAAAAGAAATTAGATGTCATCTCTCTCCCCTGAAAATGCACACGTAAACCACACCTACTTGATTAAACTTTGGAACATGACGTGGGTGTTCAAATGCCTGTTGGGACAAGGAAATCGTCCCAATACGTGAGTGAAGCAGTCACTGGTTGTAAATGACTTGTTTTTACTGTATAAGCAGTGGACAAAGGTAAGATTGTTGACAAGGTGAGAGCAGGCCTAAGTGTTGGATCTTTAGCTATATTAACAGAAACTATGAATTTCATAGGAAATCTCTCAATCTTTAAATGTTGACACAATTTATATGGGCCAAACAAAGAATTCTTTGGGCTGATTGGACCTACCAGCTACTAGTTTGCAAACTGTCTTGTACTCTGACTGCTGAAAGGATTAGCAAGTGGAGGGTGAGCCTCTGTGGCAGGCCGTGGCCAGATGATGGTAGAATGGAACCAGAAAGTCAGAAATCCACACCCAATGGCCTCATAAGAAAATCTGCTTGGGCTGTGGCATACTTCAACTAAAGCAAGCCAAATCAGTAACTTGAGCGAGCCAAGGGTAGGCTCTTGGGGAGACGAGAATTACCCGGAAAAAGGTGTCAAGGAAAGCTGACGGTTACAGGAAACATTGGTCCGTTGAGGAGGCCCCAAGAAAACCAGCTCACCACAGACAACTAGATATCAAGTATTAATCACAGAGGGAGAAACAATAAATTTCCATGAACAGTATTAAGAATGAACAAACTCGAGCACTGTTTACACCAAAGTGAAGATTTTCAGGCCACTTGTTTTGACTTCTTAAAATCATGCATACACCCGGATGGGCCCCAGAAAAAGGGTGTGATGGGACATAAACCTATGTGAAGAATTTAACTGTCACAGCAAATGCATATTTTGTTAGCTGATAAATTAGCACAGGTACAAACAAGGTTTATAATTTTTTTAAGGTTTATAATTTAGAGTTGACATAAATTACTGTGCAGTAACATGGCAACTGAAATGTGTAAGAAACTTCTTTGATAATCTACAATTACCCACTTTACTGATATCCTCTGGACGTTTAAATATGAGGATGAGAATTAAAACACTGTTTTATCTCGATGTCTTCCAGCAGCTATGGGAACATGGCATATATACAGGGGAGATGGCACAAAGCCTTCTAGCCCACCCGTAGAACCAACCATTAAATGTGAAGAACAGTTTTTCAATCACTTGAGAGCTTTTCTTGACCAAATTTCACTGCCTTGACAGTCTGAGAGGGCTGAAGAGGACTGCTTAATGAGGGAGGGATGCTCAAAAGCAGGTTGAGCATGAGGTCACCGGAACGATGGGTTGGGCAGATCTATTCTACTTAGAAGACAAGCAAGGGCAAAAATAACACCATGGACATCTCCAAGGTAAGAGAAAATGAAACTGTTTTCTGAAAGAACCTGCTATTTAGAGAGTGAAGAACAAGTGAGTACTTGGATTGGGAAGCAAGGTCAAGCTAATAAAAGCAGTAAGTAGAAATTGTCACTCTGCCTAAAAAAATAGCAACCTGATTTCAAACCAAATTAAGGGTAAATTCCAGTGCTACGGTGCAAAGCCTGAACTATAAAGGAAGGAAGAAGAAAGAAAATCAGATCCCCCATGGCTCTTCTTAAGCTAGCTTTAGTTCTCTTCCACAGAAACAGCATAATATGGTTTTAAGAATAAATGGTATTCAAAGTATTGTTTGCAAAAAGATTCATACTTTCTTTACCATAATCCTGGCAGGCTGTTATGATCTAGATATAGGCACACCTCATTTTATTGCTCTTCACTTTATTGCATTTGCAGATACTGAATTTTTTTTTTTTTTTTTTTACAAATTGAAGGTTTGTGGCAACCCTGCATGGAGCAAGCCTACTGGAGTCATTTTTTCCAACAGCATTTCCTCACTTTGTGTCTCTGTGTCACATTTCAGTAATTCTCACAACATTTCAGTTTTTCACTGTTATTAGATTTTTTTATGGTGATCTATGATCAGTGATCTTTGGTATCACTATTTTAACTGTTTTAAGGTGCCATGAACCATGCTCATATAAGATAGTGAGCTTAATCAATAAATATCATGTGTGTTTTCACAGCTACAGTGACCGGCCAATCCTCATCTCTCTCCCTCTGTTCAAACCTCCCTATTCCCTACAATACAATATTGGAATTAGGCCAATGAACAACCCTAAATGGCCTCTAAGTGTTCAAGTGAAAGAAAGAGTTGCATGTCTCTTTTTATTTAATTTTATTTATTTATTTATTTATTTATTTATTTATTTATTTATCTTCCATTTCTTTATTTTAGAGAGAAAGAGAGAGAAAGCACAAGCCAGGGGAGAGGCAGATGGAGAGGGAGAAGAAGAGCATGGAGTCTGATGCAGAGCTTGATCGCAGGACCCATGAGATCACAAACCTGAGCTGAAACTAAGAGTCGGATGCTTAACCAACTGAGCCACTGAGGTGCCCCATATGTCTTACTTTAAATCAAAAGCTAGAAATGACTGAACTTAGGGAGGAAGGCATATTGAAAGCTGAGATGGCCTGAAAGCTATGCTTCTCACACCAGTTATCCAAGTTGTGAATGCAAAGGGAAAGTTCTTGAGGGAAATGAAAAGTGCTACTCCAGTGAACACACAAGTGATAAAAAGCAAAACAGCCTTTTTGCTGATAGAAAGTTGGAGTGGTATAGACAAAAGATCAAACCACCTGCTACATTAAGCCAAAACCTAATCCAGAGCAAGGTGTTAACTCTTTTAATTCTATAAAGGTTGAAAGAGGTGAGGGCAGTGCAGAAGAAAAGCTAGAATAAGTTGGTTCATGAAGTTTAAGGAAAGAAGCCATCTCCATAACAAAATCCAAGGTGAAGCAGCAAGTGCTGACGTAGAAACCTCAGCCAATTATCCAGAAGATCTAGCTAAGCTATGAAGGTAAGTACACTAAATGACATTTTGTTTAAGATTTATTTATTTTAGAGAGAGAGAGAGAGAGCGAGAGAGCATGTGAGAGCAGGAGTGGGGGGGGGGGGGTTGGGACAGGAGAAGCAGATTCCCCACCAAGGAGGGGGCCCAACTAGTGCTCCATCTCGGGACATATGGATCATGACCGAAACTGGAGGCGGACTCTTAACCGCTTGATCAAGTGAGCCACTCAGGCATCCTAAACAGTTTTTCAATGATATGAAATAATCTTCTATTGGAAGGAGATGCCATCAAGGACTATCATAGCTGAAAAAAAAAAAAAAAAGTCAGTACCTGGTTTCAAAGCTTCCAAAGACAGGCTGCCTCTCTTGTTAGGGGCTAATGCAGTTGATGACTTTAAGTTGAAGCCAATGCTCATAACCATCCTGAAAATCCTAAGGCCCTTAAGAATTATGCTAAATCTACTCTGCCTGTGTTCTATAAATGGAGCAAGAAAGCCTGGATTACAGTATCTCCATTTACAGCATGGTTTACTGAATATTTTAAGCCCACTGTTGAGACCTGCTGCTCAGGAGAAAAAGAAAAGATTACTTTCAAAATATTATTGCTCATTGACAATGGACCTGGTGACCAAAGAACTCTGATGGAGATGTACGACAAGTTTGATGATGTTATCATGCCTACTAATACAATATCCATTCTGCAGCCCATGGATCAAGGATTAATTACAACTTTCAAGTATTCTTTTCTAAGAAATGTATTTCATAAGACCATAGCTGCCATAGACAGTGACTCCCCTGATGGATCTGGGCAAAGGAAATTGAATACATTTTGGGAAGGATTCACCATTCAAGATGCCATTATGAACATTCGTGATTCATGGGAATAAGTCAAAATATCAGAATGAACAGGAATTTGGAAGAAGTAGATTCCAACATTCACGGATGACTTTGAGGGGTTCAAGATTTCACTAGAGGAAGTAGCTGCACATGTGTTAAAAATAGCAAGAGAACTAAAATTAGAAGCAGAACCTGAAGATGGAACTGAACTGCTGCAATCTCATGGTACAACTTGAATAAATGAGGTGCTTCTTCTTATGGATGAGCAAATAAAATGATTTCTTGGGATGAAATCTACCCCTGATAAAGATGCCATGAAGACTTTTGAAATGACAACAAAGGACTTAGAATATTACATAAACTTAATTGATAAAGCAGCAGTTTAAGAGCATCGCCTCCAATTTTGAAAGAAGTTCTACTGCGGGTAAATTGGTATCAAACAGCATCTCCTGCTAAAGAGAAATGACTCGTAAAAGGATGAGTCAATCAATGTGACAAACTTTATTGTTGTTTTATATTAGTAAATTGCCACAGCTACCCCACTCTTCAGCAACTGCCATCCTGACCAGTCAGCAGCCATCAACACTAAGGCAAGACCCTCCACTAGCATAAAGATTATGACTTGCTAAAAGCTCAGATGATGATTAACATTTTTGAGCAATAACATATTTTTAATTAAGCAATAACATAATTTTAATATACACTGTTTTTTAGACATAATGCTATTTCACACTTCATATACTACTGTATAGTGCCAACCTAACTTTTATATGTGCTGGGAAACCAAAAAAAAATCATGTGACTTGCATTTATTGCAATATTTACTTAATTGCAATGGTCTGGAACCAAACCTGCAATATCTGCAAAGTATGCCTGTATTCCAAAGGAAAACAAAATGAAGTTTGGTGAAGTCCCCACAAGTCACACGTAGCTGGTAGAAGAAAAGTCAGGATTAAAGCCCACTAGGTTTTCAGACACTCAGTGCAGTGGCATTTTAATAGCACTCAGATTTTTGTGCTCTCTCTCTCATACATATTCTTTCATATATATATATATATACTTTTTAATCTTCATCAGGATTTTTCTGATTTTTCTGATCCTGCCATCTGTGGTCAATTGACCCCCACTCAGTCTTAAGCACCTCCCACAGTATCATCTGATCCTGTTATTGCAAGGTGCCGTTATAACAAACTGTTAAGAGACTCGCTGGTGTGTTTTCCCAAAAGTACAGGGCAGAAGCAGAGACAACAGGAACAACAGCAATGAGAATAAATTCTCAAAAAGAGGAAATTAAAAAATGTCCTCCTACCACAGCAATGGGACTGGAAAAACGTTGGTGTGGTGGGGACTGAAGGGGGATAAGAGTATAGACCCTAGAGCCGAAAACCAGAAAAAAATAAAGGCTAAAATATTTATATTTGAGAAAAATAACAGTGAGTTTCAGAGAAAGGGAGAAAAACATATATATGATAAGAATTTCCAATTACTGTATTCATATGTCTAAAGGAGCAGCAGGAAGAAGCAGCAATTTGGCAAATGCATCTTTTGTGTGTGTGTGTTTTTTTAAGATCTTATTTATTTATTCATGAGGGACACACACACACACATACAGAGAGAGAGAGAAAGAGAGAGAGAAGACACAGGCAGAGGGAGAAGCAGGCTCCATGCAGGGAGCCCGATGTGGGATTCGACCCCGGGACTCCCAGGATCACACCCTGGGCCGAAGGCAGGCGCCAAACTGCTGAGCCACCCAGGGATCCCCCACACCTTTTGTGTTTAAACATCAACTTTGCTTTGTGATATAGATACTTGTCTTTCAAGTATTATATTTTCCAGAACTAGAAAAGACCAGGAAAGTAACCTCTCTAAGCTGTTTATGAGCGAAATTCCATTTTGATTTTTCAAATGGAAAAGAATTTCAAAAAGAGTAAAGATCTGTGATAGAGGGAAAAAGAGATACTGTGCTTAGTTTATTTTAAGGACCAGAGTCTTTCGAAAACATAATCAACTTGAATTTAGCATATTATAGACTAAATTTAAACGATCTCTAATAAAAAGAATATCGGACCTACAGTACACACACACACACACACACATGCACACACACATACACACACCATGGCGCTAATGACTAGGGGATAGACTTGCTTTTCTGAAGCAAGAGAAAACACCTCCCACCTTTTACCTGTAGCCTCATCTCCCAAATGACAGGGCTGCTATTGATTATGATCCACTGTCTGGTGTCTAAAAGTTAAATCCAAGTAATTACCGCTAGGGGTCTAAGAGTTGTGTTTGTGTGAAGGGATGGAGGTAGATGGAGATAATCATCCGACAACTTCTTATTCTTTAAACCACCGGTCAACCTGTATGTCTTTGAAGCTAAGCATCTAAAGCTTATTAATTGCAGAGAAACTCTTGGTATAAAAAACCAGCTACTGATATGTAAACAAATTAGTTCACTTTTGTGTATGCAAAGAAATTACCTGTATCCTTCCCTCCCTTCTCCCTTCGCCCCAATTCCCAACAGCCATTAATACTATGAATTCTCCTCCTGCTGGGGACAACTATGGCCATAAAACTTGATGCATGAGGGCAGCCCGGGTGGCTCAGTGGCTTAGCGCCACCTTCAGTCCCAGGTGTGGTCCTGGAGACCCGGGATTGAGTCCCACGTCAGGCTCCCTGCATGGAATGGGGCCTGCTTCTCCCTCTGCCTGTGTCTGTGCCTCTCTCTCTCTCTCTCTCTCTGTGTCTTTCATGAATAAATAAATAAAATTTAATAAAACTTGATGCATGAAAATATTAATGAACTTTCTATTTTCCCTTCATTTTTTTTCCAGTTTCTTTCTGCCTTTAGAAAGGGAAATCGAAGGATCTCCCGGTTCACTTCTCTTAACAACCTTGTAAAACACCCCTCACTTGGAAAAGTAGACTCCTTCACAGATTTATCATCAGGAAATAAAAATATTTGCTCAATTGCCAAATATAAGATATGCCTACACATTTAATAATGAACTCCCCAGTCTTGGGGGCTGCTTGGTGGAGGAATTGACATTTTAGGATCTCTACTCTCTGCTATTCGAATTCCTCCCTAAGGTTACCAATTTCACTGCTAACACCCTCATGTTCTTTGTGTATTAATCTTGTATTGCAGTGAATTGCTCACAGGCTTTCAAAAAATTAGAAAAAAACGTTGCTTCTTCCTCTGGCTACTTTTTCATTTTTCTCCATTCCCTGCCTCAGCCTTCGTTCCCTATACCATTTACATCTTCAGAAACAACTTTTTCAAATTCTCTTTAAGCTGAGAGCTGTTTCCATAATTTTCTGAAAAATACAGTCTTAAAGTCACCAAACCTCTTTATTTTAAGCCCAGTGGCTTTTTTCCACTATAATTTGCCTTGGGCCGTATCTGATAAAAAAGGAAGTTTCTGAGTGGGTGCCACGTTCTCCACATCATACAATACCATCTCTCTGTCTCCATTTCTTCAGTCTGTAGTGCCCATTTTATTTGTTGGTTTCCAGACTAATTGTCCTTAAAGTATATTTGCATATTTTCATTTTTTTGCTCTGATACTGTCAATAGAGCCCCCTGCCCATTACTGCATCAGATCTAAACTCCCTTTGCTTGTCTCCTAGGGTCCTCCATCAGTTTGTACACACAGAAATTATTTGTTGAGAGCCAACCTTAAGGAAGATTAACCTGGCAGTTTGTATGTTGTAGCTGTTCCCCACGAAGAATGAACATATATAGGATATAAAAAGGAGGTAAGATCCCTCATTTGATTTCAGTTGTATTCATATTTAATCTCAAATTTCAGGTTATGACACATTAGAATTTTAGGCCTTATAAAAGAAAGTAAATTGCTCGGAAGGGGAAAAAAGGCGTGTGATAGTTGAGGGGTTCATAATCTCATTCTGATGAAATTATTTATTACAGTTTTCCCCAGTTGCCTTATTTTTAGGAATGCATTGATGGCTATCAATGATCAGATGCAAAGGCTCCAAGCTACTCATACATAAGTCTATGATTATCACATATAATGTAGGGAAATGGTTACCATTATGAACTCAATTTATTTGTTAATACTTCATTAGTTTCATGTTAATATTTCTTTCTTGAAGCTTAACCCACAGAGAATTTCATTACCACTACTATTCAGGTGTCAAATCTCTTTCTAAAACAAAACAAAGGAAAATCTTTTATAAAAGTGAATCCTTAGTTTTGCAGACAAAAGAAACTGTGAAAAAGAAGATTAAATCTTCATCAGTTTAACTCACAAAGCAAATGCATAGGGAAATCGCATTATTCACCATTTAAATTGCCTAATTAGTCTTGGGAGTTTTTTTTTTTTTTAAGTCTGTCCAAGGTAAAGGAATTCTACATCCAGTTATAATAATGCTAAATTTCTAAATAGTAGATTTAGGTAAATCTTCCATTGAAAGAAATAAATCACTTCTGTGCTGAGGAAACTCTATTAAGATACCATCTGAAAGATCTATGGAGCTCTGAAGTGGAATACATACATTTTTAAAAGGATAAACATAAAGGAAAATGTCTGTCATGCTTTACAGCGAATATATCCACCCACATGTTCGAGAGCTCCCTGATTTATTCTCAAGTAACAACCTTGACTCTTTAAACATTGTTTATGATGGTCAAATGAGAACATACACAGAGTTTGAATACAAGCTATCTGCTAGTAGGCTTCCTTTTGAGAATAAAACATTCTTAAAGCACCATTTACTTTCACAAACAGCATATGCTCACCATGTGGCACCATTCTTGTTAACACCAAAGTAGCAATTTGAGCTTAACAGCTTATAATAATAATAGTATGTGATGTCAAGTCCTCGGAGTCTCAGATGTCAAAGGTGATCATGAACATAAATGCAAATTCCCAAAATCTTCTCTGCTGGGAAAAAAAGAGCCTTGCCAAGGCCAAAGAATCCAGTAGAAATACAAATGCTTGGTCTCCAGCTTCAAATAAGCTCAGAAATTGTCTTCACAATTTCACTGCATCACCTTCATCTGGTTTTAATGCATACGCATGTCTAGTGAATTAGTTCCCCTTGGGGGAAAATTTTGTTGTTTCAAGAGCTTGAGATTTTCAATGAAGTGCCAATGATCTGATACAAATTGTTGAAAGTTTTATATTACAACTGTTCCCTTTTATATGAGCCGACTGTTTACTTTTTGTGCACCTTCAAACCTTCTAGCATTTCAGAATAATGTTTAAAATATGGCATTATTAAGAAACTTCAAGATTACAGCTGTGAAAACAGACCTATGTCATTATAATCAGTGAGAAAGTCCCTTAACTGGGATTTCAGAATATAAAAGGAGCCCATGCAGAGAATTGGCAGGGTAAAAACCAAAGAGAGAAAAGAGAAAAAGAAAGAAGGGAAAAATCCATCAAGCAAAGAAAGGGGGTGTTTCCATTCTTGACAAGCCCATTTGAAAAAATAAAAGTAATTCAGTATTTGAGTAGAAGACTTACTTTATGGGGGAGGGATGTGTAGTTACTTACTGCACTGGCTTGAATAATCACTTCATATATTACTCTATTAAAGCACTTAATCTTTTCCATTTTAAATGGATATTTATCTATCTGCTTTTTCTACTGACTGTGAGCTCTTCAAGGACCAGAACCATCTTGTATATGTTCTACAAACTAGGGCCTCGTGTATTGCAGATATTCAATATTTTTGGTTAAATAAATGATCATACAGACTAGAATGGTATAGAAAACACATTTTTGCTCAGATTTACATGTAAAGGTAGGAAAATAATGAATAAAGAAAAAAAATCCATATTAGTGTTGTATTAAGGGAAAGAGACATTCAATATCCATTCATATGCTGTGGTAAGATGATCACAAAGAATGAGCAAATTATGTAACCCTCATTTGGGGAGTCCCCACCTCTCAGGTGGGGGAATAGGCTGCAGTCCAACAGTGTGTGTGTTTTCCCTTGGACACGGAATTCCCTGGGTTGCAGGAACACAAAAGGTAGAAGATAGTAGAGGATCCACATGATTCAGTTTTTAAAAATGGTGTCCTGATAAGTGAGGCTAGTGAGACACACAAAGGTCCTTCTCAAAGAGATTTCAGAGAAATCAAATTGGGTGAGAGGGAAGAAATTCCACACAGGGGTTCCGGTGGACTGATGAATTGTAGAAAGTGGTATCCTATCTCAGCCAGGCCCCAGGCACTGCCTCTCAAGTCTTTTGCTGTCTTATTTGTCAAACGTTCCAGTCCTCCTCAAAGTCTACAAACAATGTCTATACTCTTACTTTCTTCCCTCTCTTCCATCCTAAAACAAGGCCCTGCCTCTAGGGGAGCCTGAGAGGCTCAGCTGGTCAAGCATGTGCCTTTGGCTCAGGTTATGATCTCAGGGTCCTGGGATCAAGCCCCATGTCAGGCTCCCTGCTCAGTGGGTGTCTGTTTGTCCTTCTCCCTCTGCCCCTTGTGGTCTCTCTCTTTCAAGTAAATAAATAAAATATTTTATTAAAAAATGCCCTCCCTTTAGTCTGTTCCCACTAAAACACTGTCACTACCTTTCCTTTCTTTTTAATGCAAATTTCTTTATCTCCACTTCCACACCAGCCTTTTCCTTCCTACCCCCTGGAATCTAGCTTCCAGCTCCATTACTCTGTAGATGCTGCTTTCACTAAGGTCGCCAATGACCTCTTTAATTGCCAAATCTATAAACACCTTAGCTTTCACTGTACAGAATGTTTCTGTTGCATTTGATACCTTTGATCCCTCCTTTGATCATTATACAAAAAAAACCTGAGAATAATAAGTTAGTGATGAGAATTAATGTAAGTAAAGTACTTAGCACAGCTTTTTTGCACATAGTGTGGGCTCTAAAAATGTTTGCTAATATTATCACATTATTATTTTTCTTAGTTGCCTTTGTGATTCCACTTTCTCTCTCTCCTTTTAAAGGAATGTGTCCCTCACCCAATGCCCTCATTATCTACACTGTATAATCTTACTGGTCTTTTGATTTCAACAGCTATTGTGTTGTGACTGTCACATCCATATCTCCAGCCCAGTGCTCTACTAAAGCTTTATATGTATATATCTAACTTCCTGATGCAGATTCCTATCTCAGTTGGCAATATGTTCTATAGAGGACAGTTGAGGGTAGGGGTGAAATCACCCCCAGTTGAGAACTGGTAGTTAACTTACATGTGGTCATTTGCA
Source organism: Vulpes vulpes (assembly GCF_048418805.1). Taxonomy (NCBI): domain Eukaryota; kingdom Metazoa; phylum Chordata; class Mammalia; order Carnivora; family Canidae; genus Vulpes; species Vulpes vulpes. The sequence continues at coordinate 40,886,956 of NC_132782.1, forward strand.
TCTTTCCTCAGGTGACTGTAAACTTCCTGAAAGCCAGCACAATGGCGATTCATCCCTGTGTCCCTCAGACATAGCACAGAGCCTCACATATACTGAAGCCAAATATCTAACTTCCCAAATTCTCAATTTAGAAGATCTTATTTTAATGAGGAATCGTATTTACACACCCCTCCCAAACAGTCCTGTACAAACTATTATATTTAGTCCTGACTTCTTTAAAAAGGAAGCATCTGGAATATTTTAAAAATGAGAAAAATACATTGTTAAGTGGATAGTGACTAAAATTTTGAGATAAGAGCATACTGTTAAATTTAGAAATCATATGAAACTTTTTTTTTCAGAGAAGTTTTGAATAATAATACTCTATTAAAAGACTGATTTCCTGGGTTTTTTAAAATAACCCAAAGAAATAGGAACTTCTAAAAATTTCACAGCCAACCTAAATCTAAGACATGAAAAACATAATAAAGTACTGGGGTTTCTATGTTTGAAGCCATCACGTCTATGGCTCCATGTCAATTTATAATGGTAAATGTGCCACAGAAACAAATTTGTCATGGGAATTTTCACAGCAATAAATATCACAGTCTGGTGGCAGTAGATGGAGTTATGGATCACACCCTCACAAGTCTTAGGCCTAGTTTGGGGAATGTGACATGTGTAATGCACATTAGTTGAGACTTTCAGATCTTTTCATGCTTCAAAAACCAGACCAGATTGGCTGAATTGCAGAATATATTTGCTGCAACACAGTAAATTGTCCCCTTAAGCCACACCCCAGCTGATTGTGGGAGACAAATTAGCTGAAATCAGATCTTCAAAACAATGTGATACACTGGGAATGAGGATCAATCTTAAAATAATTTCAATTCAAAAATTATGTTTTCCATTGCTTGAAGGTATGGAACTATTTAAATGGAATATGATTTACTGATAACATCATCAATTAAAAGGTAAAGTAGTAGAACTTCAGGTTCCACAAGTGGTATCAACCTTGAACTTAAAATCTTTATAATTGTGCCTCTTATAACGCTTTTCTTATGCTTCCTTTTCTTGACTATTCCTCCCCTACTCTCTCTCTCCCCACCCCTACGAAAACAAAACAAAACAAAACTTGGTCACCTTGCCTTTTTCATTTTATAAACTTCCTTTTCCTTCTTTTGAATTTTTAATTTAGCAAATATCTGTATTCTAGACAACAGCCCATACACCTCAGGTGGGCCCTAAAAGAGTCAATAATCATCTTATCCTTAAGGAATTAATAATCTATTATTAAAAAACACAAGTTCAAAATGATCAAAAAACCAGATAAAATGTGAGGGTACTATAGAAAGGGAAAATGAAGTGCCATAGAGGTGATATATTACAAGCAGAAATTGGGTTGGGATATCGTCAGGAAAACATCAAGTCAACTATTTTTTAATGTACATGAAAGCATAAAACACAGTGCATGACTCATGGTAGGCATTCAACAAACATTTATCTTCTTCCCTCCTATAGAGGTGTTATAGGCTGAATTGAGATCCCTCTAAATTCGTATGTTGAAATTTTAACCCCCAATACCTCAAACCCATACTTAGAGGTAGGGCCTTTGTAGAGGTAATGAAGGTAAAATGAGGTCATATGGGTGTTCTATTCCAATATGATTGATGTCTTTGTAAGAAGAGATCAGGACACAGACACACAGAGGAAAGGCCACGTGAAGACACAGGGATAAGATAACCACCTACGAGCCAAGAAGAGAAGCCCTCAGAAGAAACCAACCTGCCAACAGCTTCATCTTGGACTGCTAGCCTCCAGAACTGTGAAAAATTGAATTTCTGCTATATAAGTCACCCAGTTTTTTTGTTACAGCAAACTAATATAAGTGTCAGTGAATACAGGAGTAAGAGGATCCCTTTAATCTGTATTTTTAAGGAGCTGACGCTTGGGAATTTGATTAGTTAGTCAATAGGAAGTCAAACAAGGTTTGTGAGCTGAAAATGTCCTGAAGACCTGAGTTTAGATAAAAAGATTTGGCTTTTGTGTTTGGATTGTGATAGTAGGGGAGACAAATTTGAAAGATAAGTTTGGGGAGCATTGGTCACTGGATCAGCCCAAGTACAAAATAACTGGGATCTGAATATTTTGATACAGAAAATGGAATTGAAGTAAAGTTTATTTAACTTAGCAACTGATTATATATTGGAAAGCCAGGGAATAAGAAAGCTCAATGGTACCCCGTGTTTACATGGTAGAGGTATTAAAAACAAAGATAATAGTATAATTTTTGTAAAGTTAAGAACATGACTGTTCTGTAAATACAGAATGAATATGTTAAAGATTTTATTCAACATATTAATTTATGAAGAAAAAAAAAACAGTAACACACACACACACTCCTAACAAGGGCAATCACGAGTGCTGAAATCAATTTGCTAATAAATGTCAAATTGGTTAGTCTTATAAAGGGCAACAAAATTATTTTGGTCATCGTTTCCATAGTGCAGCAATCAAATATCCGTCCCTGGGACAAAATTCCTTTGTACTACGGGGTAGAGGATCGCTTACATGACTATCAGTTCTTTAAGTCTTAACTTCTTTATGACTTAACTTCTGTGCCTTCAGAGCTGTAAAATAACCTAGCCAACAGAAAGTCAATCAAAGGTACGGACTCCTATAGAATCATCTAGTCCCCAGAGAGTCCCCTTAAACAATGCCCAGCACTCCACTGAGAGGAAAGATACCCTGTAATCTCTTTTGCCCATTTCCAAGTCTTGAGCTATTTTTTTTTTCTGACGGTAAATACAGGAGAAGCGATTTTTCATTTTAGATATGTTAAATATGCAGTGCCAAAGAAACACTCTGGGGAGAAAGTCCAGCAGGCAATCAGAAATGTGTGGCTACATATCCGTAAAGGACCAGGTTTGAATAAATTTGTCAGTTCTGCTTGATTTTTCTACATACCTCATCAGTGAGCTCATTGAATTGGGACACAACCACAGGCTGGAATTGGAGGCAACTGCTAAGACTCCATTCCTTCCCTCCTCTGTGCTTGTTAATAACCTACTTTCCTGTGATCCTTTGTGTCTAACAAGCTTAAAAGTCATGGTTCTGTGTTCTTGACCTAGCTTCTCTTTTTTTCACCCTTTGATCCCTGGTATTTATTTTTTCTTTCTGGTATCTGGACCTCAGCTTTTCTCTTCTGCTAGGCAGGACCTCTGAACCCAGTTTTCAGCTGATGCGGAATTGCTTGCTCCATTCTAGACTTAACAAGAAAGAACTCAATTCTCATCTTTGTAATTTGGCTGGTGCTCTGGTGATCCTTGCCCAAAAAGAGGGACTAGAGAAGTAGATGTGAGTCACCTGCACGAAGACGACATTTTGCATATAAATGTCAAGATTTCCAATTTTTCCTCTGGCCTTTAACTTCTGTGGTTCACTGACAGTCTCCTTCTCTTTACTCTCTTTGCCATGTGTTTTATAAATAGCTCTGGTAACCTCTAAGTAAAACAAGTGTTCATTCATTAACTCATTAATTCTTTCACTGATTCATTCGTTTGTCAAAAATTACTAAATTTCTCATATGTGTTAAACACTATGCTAGGTGCCAGAAGATATATAGATAAATAAAATATACCCTTGCCTTCTAAAAACTTAGCCACCGAGGGCTATAAAGGAATGAATTTTTGACCTTTTCAAGTACATTCCACATCTGCAACATGTCCACTTAGAAGCCCTGCACATAAAGGAGCCATCTGTCAAAACAGAGTAGGCTGTAACCCTGAATGGCTGGAAGTCTGAGCTGAACCCCAAGGAGTTCTCCTTATAGCATATCCAGCTCTCTCCCTAAGGAGTCTGATAATGCCATAATGGAGCTAACTTCTTTCTAATCATAAATATCATCCCCCAGTGTTACCTCAAAGATCTCAATTTTCACAAAGAAGTAAAGTGGTGGATTAACTGATTTTTCCAATTATGTGATTGTTTTTGTAATACACTTAATGTTACATTCAAAGGAAAATATCAATAGCTTCTATTTCTCAGAAATTTGGCTTAATTACTAGTCATCTAAAATTCTCAATCCAAATCTCTTATTTATCTAATAATTTAGAAGAATCTTTAACAGAATACATTTATCCTAATTTTATCGAATTTATTTGATCAAAGATGTGTTAAACAATATCACCAAACTAACCAGGAAATTAGTATGAGATGAGAAAAGCACGGATGATTCTTCATACTTGATTTAGGTTAATTAAAAGAATATAAATTTCTTTTTAATGGAGATAATTGATGTGTTTCAATTAATATGAAGAATTGAAAGCCACATCCCTTCATGGAGAGAGAAGATTCTGTGGCTGGAGAAGCTGTATATAATTTAAATTTCATAAACAATAGATCATAATCAAGTTCTCTAAATCTTCAAAGGGACTAGGGATAACCAGCAGCTCCTTCCTGGCAGACTTTTGTTTCTTTCAAAAGTCCTTCCGATTCAAATGTCTTGAGGACCAAATGAAACTCCAGAGAACCAGGTGGTAGCTATGTTTGAAGTATCTGTGCTTCATCTGAGGCAGTGAGAGTAATGGTAGACTAGGGTCCACTGGTGTGTTCCCCCACCATCCTACCTCCCCTCTTCCCAAAAAGATGCAACTACAAATAAAGTACAAACAGGGAAATAAATACATAGATATTCATATAGATAGGTATCTCCCATATATAACTGGGATATATGTATAGTATGTTGCCTTTGGTTGTTGTACATTTTGTGATAGGCCGACAAATGATTTTGGAAAAAACTTTCTTTTTCAAATCAGCATGGTAAGAAAATAACAATAGCCAAATAATACCACCACTGAAACAAACAGACAAAAACCTTGTTCCGTAATCATATCTGATGAAGAATGCTTTCGAGAATAAACTTTAAAGAGGATAAAAAAATCCAAAGGGCCATATTTATTTTGAACAATGCCTTTCTGCCTCTTTTGCTATAGATATATATTTAACCCACAGATAATTACTTATTTATTTTTTTATTTATATTTAACCCACAGATAATTACTTATTATCATCATGGACATAACAACATATAAAACCCCATGTTTCCAGAATTTTATTTTTAAATTATCTTCAAGTAATCAAGATGTATGTATGTCATTCTATCCTTTAGCCACACAAAGACCTAGTAGGTAGCTTTGAAACATATATGCATATCGTAGAGGGGTACATTTTCAAAATTTACCAAGGTCATTAATACACCAAATGTAAATGGTCTCCCATTTATCAAATGCCCTGGAGAAATCAGGAGATAATTGAAATGATAGATGAAGAGATGAAACTCTAGGCTAATGGGCTGTATATCAATGAATCAATGTCAAATTTATGAAAGGTTTTGGAGAATGATTCCTATTCTTTGCTTATTTCTGAAGTTTTAAACCTCATGAAGGTAAACTGTAGGAGGATCAAAAAGTGAATTAAAACGAGACTCTATCAATCGATCAGAAACATTTCTGCTATAATTTTTCTCATGGAAGTTTGCATATTCCTATCCTAAGTTCAGCAGAACTTACCACTATCTCTGCTTTTGAATTGTATTACCTTCCTTTTTCTTTCTGTGAAATCCTCAGTTCATAAATGATCTCACCCAACGATCAATTCTACTTCTTTCCCCTGACAAACTTATAGGAAACTTCTATAAGGGAGGAAAAAAAGATAAGTATGCTGAATAAAGATTTAAAAGTAAAAGATATTTTCAATTTGGTTAAAAAATAAGAATGCTTTCTTGACAAAAAGAAGTCATTAAAATGAGTTTAATGTGATGTGTTCAGTGGGGAGTCTGCTTGAGGATTCTCTCCCTCTCCCCCCTGTCCCTCCACCTGTTCTCTCTCTCTCTCTCTCTCTCTCTCAAATAAATAAATCTTTTAAAAAATGAGTTTTGGGTGACTCAAACTTCTCAAAGAGAAAATTTATTTTCTAGAGCAAGTTATTTAAAGTGAAGTCAGACATGGGTCTGTGGAAAACAAATGGTACACTCAAAAACAGACTTTCTCTGCTCCCAAAAGTGACAAAAAATCAGCAATCCAAATCCTGGATGAGGGGAGACATGTTAAAATACAAATGTAAAATCCTACCATTAATGAGTTTAAGGAATGACAAACATGTTTTCCCAAGGCAAGTGGTTTTTTATTTATTGAACAAATACATACTTTGCTACCTTTAATTCATAATTTAAAAGCTGCCTGTGTTGAGTCATGTTTCCTGCAATTCAGGCCCAGATGTTGGGGCTCACTGGAACTGTCAGGGTTGCTCAGTGAGTCAGAGAAGCACTGAAGGTGGCTGTGGGCACAGGTGATCAGCATCAGAGGAGGGGTTCACGGGAGAAGACCTCCAATTCCAGCACAGGGTCAGTACCTTGACAGTTGTTTCTGTCAGAAGCCACATGGGAAATGATCTTGCTGATGATTGCACCAGGCCAATGATAATTGCCCCTCTTAGGGCCTGAGCTGGGAAGCATGACCAACCAAGGTCAGCCAAAAGAACAAAACCCTTGAACTGAAAGGGAAGGGATGGCAGGCAATGTCTGGAAGAAATCTCTTCGAATTGAAAATGTTTGAATTCTAAGCTCTTTTAGAATCTGAAATTCTCGACACGAACTCCCCAAATAAATGCCCTGAAAGAACTTTAGCTGCTGATATGTACACTGATTAAGATATTTGCTGTGTGTATTTCCATACCGGTTGGAAAGTAATCTCTGCCCTAAGGTCTCTGAGTGCCCCCACCCACTGTCTGCTCCCTTGGCCTCCCCTGGACCTTGTAGACTTCTCCTAGTTCAGATAATAAATTATTAAAGTCTAGCAGCAGGGGGCTTTGAGGAACCTGGCAGCTCTGGTATCTGCTTTGAACTTGTGGATGTCCTGTGCCATATAAGTTACAAAATAATTTTAAGTATCACCTTGCATATATCCCACACTTAAAATGAAGTAGTATGAATTCTATTGGTTTTCTTATCCCATCTTCATCACAACCACCTTTCCTTTCATACCAGTCTTCCATGCACCTCACACAAAAGTAAACTTCCCCACCCCACCCCCGCCACCATCACCTGTACCTACGATGTTAACAAAAGAGAATATTAATATCACTATCTGGTACTGAATTCAAAGCTTCAATTATTGTCCCCAATTCCAATGGCCCTCTCTGAGATTGGCACAGCATGAAATAAAGGAAAAATGAGATGTGACTATAAAGTGATGAAACTGATTTTCACATGTGGCCTCTGGGATTTCCTTGATTACTTTTTAGTCATGCCTTATATTAGTCAGTAGGTAAAGCTAGCCTTCTGAGCAGGAAGATTTCTTACATGGCCCAAATAAAATATGCATTCTCTTCCTCACGCTCACTAGGGTTCTTTACATAGGAAAAATGTAGTGCTTATAGAGAACTCCAGAGCCTAATTAGGCTTTTTTTGCACCATTAATCTGCTCTTTTAAACTATTTTGCTCTAAGAGCAGGACACAGAATTTTATCTGGCATAATAGAATACTATCAATGTCCCTAATGGTCAGCCAACCAATTAATGACCAAAATAGCAAAGCTATACTCAGTACACAGTTTTTATGAGGATAGAATTTTCAAAGGCTGCCAAATGAAGTAGCTGAGTGGCTTGGTCTTGTCACCACTAATCTCTCACGTGACTCTTCAGACGTAAGAACGAGGCAAAAGCAGCAAAGAAAGAATTCTGCATAAATAGTTCAAGACCGACATCTACCCTGGGGTTTTCTTTATTGGGATGAACCTCTTCCTTTACTTCTGCAGAGCTTAGAAATTGATGGCATGATGTTGGGGTATGTCTGAGAGGATGCTTCCTGAAATTTTATCACTGAACTTTGTTAATGGCACAGCCAAAGAAAAACAAGAGTAGTATTTAATGCCAGAGTTTTGTTTTCCTCTCTGAACAAAAACCTAGCATCCTAAGAAAGTGAAATATGCTGTGTTTATGCTGTTAAGTCAACCTCCTCAAAATAATTTCAGCTCATATCAATTGTCTATTTATAGTTTAAAAAAAAATCAGAGAAAGTCAAAGAAAGAACCAGTGCAGATAGCTGCTCATTTCTCCTGTTGATGCATACACGTAATATATCCACATGGAGATAGCCAGGTAATCTTCATTAGTGTCATGTCAGTTTTTTGCAAGCATTTTCCCCTCTGCTTTATAGACAAAGAAAATAATATGCACATTGTTTTACCAATGTGAGATCACATTGTACATTCTCTTTTATAAAATATGTGGTTTAATTAACTTAATGATATTCCATGAATATTTTCCAGGTTATCACCATTCCATAATATTTTAAAACTATATTATGATTTACATAAAGAGTTTCCTATTAATGGGGCTCAGTTTATTTCTATGTTTTCAACATTATCAGTAATATTTCTATCAACATTCTTCTAGCTAAATATTGGTGCATATTCATGCTTACAATATGACTCCTTAATGTTGCTGAAAACAGTCAGACACAATTGAGGCTAACCTGTCATTTGTATGCTGGTCTAAAAGTTCTGTCTTCAAAGGAAATAATGCAAGTATAGTCTGCACTTGATACTTTAATAGTGATTTCAGTGTTCTGTCCTCAGAGAGCTATTTCAAAGTGCCTGAAATGTGTGTACCTCGCATTAGAAATGAGTATCACAATATTTTGCATTTTTAAAAAAGTGTCTTGATTTTTAAAATTTAAATTTAAAGCAATGTTTTCAACCAGAGATAGTTGTATCTTCTGTAAAATCTGAATCATAGATTGAGCATAACAAATCACAGGGGAATGGCACATTATTCAATAATTTGTGTTTGAATAAATGATAAGCAATCTTGGGGAAAATCCATTTAGAGCCTCACCTCACACCATTTACCAAAACAGATCCAAGTGGATTAGAGTTAAATGTTTTTTAAAACAAGCTAGGGAAAAGCTGGAATTCATTAAATCTCTGAAGAGAGGGAGTTTTTACAATCAGAAGTTAGAAAAATCACAAAGACAATAATCAATGAATTTGTGCTCACAAAATTTTTTAAACCTTTGCATGTTATAAGCATTGATGAAATGAAAGAACAAAGTGTAATGTTTGAAAATATATCAAAATAACAGATCACCATCTTCACTAAAGAAAACACAATGATGAGGAGAAATCACTAAATAGATAAATCCTATAGAGGCAATTCACAACAGTGGGCAATTCCACATTTTAACAAACATTTTTGAAACACCATCCTCACTAAAAACCAAACAAAGCAAATGAATACAATAATAATATAGACTGTTTTAACCTATAAAAGATGACAATTTAAAATATAAGATAAGGTACACTGGGAGCATGTTTACTTTTTCAGATATTGTTGGTAGAAATACATATGGCTATCTACACTGCTGGAAAAGACTATGTCAGTATGAATCAAACACTTTAAAAAATATGGAATAATAACATAAATGACCAATAATATTTTATAAATTTGAATACATTTATGTTGAATGAGGTTTCAAAAACTCATACATGCAAGTATTTAAATATATGCCACATACATGCTAGTATATAAATATAAAATCACATTAAGTGAAAATAATATCTATTCCCATAATTGGCTACCATAGTGTACCTGGCGTGTATAATTCAGGCAATAAATATTTGTTGGATGAGTGACATACAGACATATTTTAGTAATGTGTAGGATCAAAACAAACAAACAAACAAACAAACAAACAAAAAAACAAGGAGGCCAGAATGAAATGCACCAAAATGCTAAAGCATTTGTATTAGTATGGTGAGATTATGGGTGATTATTTTTCATATCCCTAATGTCCTTATGCTCCTTTTTATTTTAAATGAAACTGATTTTTAAAAGCAAAATTATCATTCAATAAACATATGTCTTTGTCTCTGTCCTATCACAGTTTAAACACTTTCAATTTGTTCTATTTAACTGTGTGGTTTATTCTAATCCTGAGACCATTCCTTATAAAAGTATAGGGAAGGCAGGCTGCTTTAGAATATAGTTCTACTTGTTCAGTAAATAAATCTCATATCTTATTTGGGAGGTAGGAAAAAAAATTCTGGAAAGAATTCTTGGGGGAGGAGGAATGTTTGAGAGATGGCTAGCATTTTTAAATTTCCACAATATTTTTATATTAGTTTTACCTAAATGCAATTACCTGGAATACTTAGCATGTAGGCTTAAGAACAGCCACATCAAAGCCTAGAGATACACATAGATCAATGTTCTGGGATCACTAACAGATTTGCTAGAGTTTATAGTTTGTGCAGCATATTTGGTGGAAATCCAGATAAAGTATGACAAGCACATGCAAAACCACTGCAAATGTGCTCATTCCCACATGAGGAAGGGAACTGTATGAGCTCAAACAGATCCATTTGCTAGTGCCCTCACCTTCTCTCTGAGCTTGGCTTCGTGTTGCTCCTTGGAAGTCTCTCTTCCATTCCCAGCCCTTTCCTCGCACTGCCTTTAGAACATAATTGATTTCTATTTTTATTCCTTTGATACTCTTCTCTCTGCCATGTAACTGGTGGTTAATCTGAACTGATGTGTCAATAAGTCTCCCCTTTCACATAACAAGAACATTTTAACAAAGGCCTTCTGGGGATAAAGCCTAACTCAAGAAGGACAAAGGGATTTTTATGAGTCAGCTCCAATGAATTGAATGTGGCTTCCTAGCCATTGTGGTGAGACAAGATCTGATACCATTTCTGGTCTCAGAAGTAAAAATTACCCTGAATAATAAGTTTGCCATTAGCGTAAGATGGGTCAATGATGGCACCTATATAGTGTTTGCCATTTCAGATTATCCTAAAAGTAAGGCAACTATTTCAGACAATTGGAAGGGAAGCAATTTGCCACACCCAACACTTTACATCATGCATGTGACTGGCAGTGGACTAGTAACACACAGCAGCCACCAAACAGGTATGAAGTGGATGTATACTTATAGAAGATAAGAAAAACAAGCAATCCCAGATATTCACAATCCTTCACAATAGGTCAGTGGTCCCTACACATCCATCTCTAGACTGGTGATGATCTACGACCATGTTTTTTGTGCTGATTTGCACCAGAATTTTTTAAAGGGAAAAATGTATGGTGTCTTTCTCACAAAGTTTAGCTCTTCCTCAGCTTAAAAATTTTAACTCCAAGATTGTATTATTCCTTTTGGGGGCACTAAAATGATCTTATGTATGAAATGATAGTAATCACAGGTAGATTTTTCGCCCTAACACCTCCACTATGTTAATTTCCCCATTAAAAAGTAAAACAAGTGGAGATTCACAAAATCTAAAAGTCTTGGAAACTCTCTTCTACTTAGTAAACGATTTTAGATGGTCTAAGTTTGCTTCTTTATATAATGTTACATTTTCAACTATGCATACACAGAAAATAAATATCTTTGCCATCTCCTTGTTAGAAAAAAAATACTCAACATAGTTTCCTTCTTCTCAGTGACCAAGGATAAGCTCTTTATTTATTGTACTCTACTGTAACAATAAGGAACTTCTCATTTATATTTTAAATGAACCCAGGCTACCCCATGACTTGAGTACTTCTATAAGGATTGTTTTAATATTTCTTTATCCTGCAGTTTTGATTTACCAATTATGAGTGTTCCCTGTTGGCTGCTTCTTCACCTAGCAACAGTTCTGGTAAGAAGTGGGCAACGCACTTGAGGAGTGAGAGCAAAAGTTTATAACCTTGAGTGTTTAACCTCTGAGACATCTAATTTAGCTGGAGAAAAATGTTGGTGATGATTTTTTGGTTTAAGTAGTGTCCTAGAGGGATCCCTGGGTGGCGCAGTGGTTTGGCGCCTGCCTTTGGCCCAGGGAGCGATCCTGGGGACCCGGGATCGAGTCCCACATCGGGCTCCTGGTGCATGGAGCCTGCTTCTCCCTCTGCCTGTGTCTCTGCCTCTCTCTCTCTCTCTGACTATGATAAATAAATTAAAAAAAAAAAAAAGTAGTGTCCTAGAGAGGTATGTGGCAGTTACTGGAGACAAGGACACTCAACACCAATGCCTAATCCCTGCCTTGTTTTTTTCTTCTATAGATACCTGGAAGCTTTCTGCAGCTGGTGGTGGCCATATGACTGAGTGGCAGCTTATAGGATGTAAACAGGAGTCTGGCCAGGATTTCTGGAGGCATTCCCTAACACAAGTACTGACCATCCTACTTTGTGAGTCATCTGTTAGACTGGAATGTAGATGAGGTACTTGGAGGTGCAAAAGTTATCCTAAAACCATGGATGAAAATATGAAATGAGAGCGAACATTCTGCAGATGCAGATGTGGGAAAGTTAAGAATCTGGGTACTTGGAGGCATTCTTGACCTACTACCAGTCTTGCAAGCCTTCCCCTAGATTACTTGTAATGGAAGACAAACCACTAAATAATTGTTTAAGTTTCTCTTAGTTATCTGCACTTGAGCATATTCTATACCATGGCTGGGTATCATTTACCTGATTTCTCTAGAGGTAAATATGATTAAATTTGTTTGACCCTTAAAATATTCCACAAGGAGATTTCAGAATTATAAAGTACACTCAAGGTCACTGAAAAATTGCTGAATAGAGTTTTATATGAGCAAAGTAAAAATGTATATCCAAAGCACATTACTAAGTCACCTCAGTTTTCACTTGAAGAGAAGTGTCTACATAAGCAAATATTCCCAAGACCACAAGCCAAGAGAGCTTTGTTTAACTACAAAATTATTCAATCCTGTTCTTCTCTTTCAAAACTCAAATTAATAAACAATTTTTTGATGTCAAATTGAATGTGGACGTATTTTGAAAATTTTGTTTCTGGTGCATCTTTAAATGACAAGTCATATACTATGGGGAAAAATTGTCAAAAAGTATCAGAAACTCAGAAGCACTTGTTCAGCATTCAAGAGTGTGAAGAGTTTAAGCAAGTTCCAGAAAGCTTCACAATGGATTTAATAACTAACAATTTGGTGCAAATTGAAATCAAATGTGTTCCACCTACAGGATGTTTATCATTGATTTTCCCTCCTTCCATTTCAATAATAATGATGTTAAAAATTCCGTGTGAAATACCTTTAAACACTAAAGCGCTTATTTGGGGGATTAAAAAAAATCTCATGTAAATTAAATAACATAGAAATGTTTGCATCAGCTTCTCTTCATTTTGCATTTTATTATCTGATCACTCACAGCGCAAAAAGGAGAATGCTGAGGTCCATGTATTTAGTCTGCACAAATGTTTGAAGCTTTATACTAAAGCCTCCCCATTAATCAGTGTAGGCCTGAGTAGGAGTATCCTTGGCTGGTTGAAGAAATTCCCTAACACCTTACAGTTAGGCTGCCTGCACTGGGTGAAAAGGACAGGCATTGTTTATCATTAGAAAAATTAACAAATCTTGCCCATTCAGAAGTCAAAGTTTGAATACAAAAGGAGGGTAATTGCCTCCAGTTTTCTCTTACTGAGCAAAAATATCTTTGAAGTACTATCATAAATACTAGCTAACCACATTGTTTTAAAGAATCAGAAAAAAAAAAGGAAAATCATGCATAAACCTACCAGCTAAAAACACAACAAAACACCTAAGTACTCTTAGCATTTCTTGCATTTTCCTTGAGAAATTTTCCTTTGCTTCTTTTGTAATTTATAAAATCATTCTGTATATATAGTTTTGCATTTTCCTTTTTATTGATTTCTCTTAAGAATTTTCATATTATTAGTCTTTATAATCATAACTTCAATGGCTATAATTCACATTTAATATAGTATAATTTTGGGACGCCTGGGTGGCTCAGTGGTTGAGCATCTGCCTTCGGCTCGGGGTGTGATCCTGGAGTCACAGAATCAAGTCCCACATTGGGCTCCTTGCGTGCAGCCTGCTTCTCTCTCTGCCTGTGTCTCTGACTCTCTTTCTGTCTGTCATGAATAAATAAATAAAATCTTAAAAAAATATATAGTATAATTTTATTACTTACTTTGAGGCATTTAAGTTGTTTCTAGTACTATAATGTGTTGTTTAAAAATGTTACACTAAAAATAAGTCATATATCATATTCTCCATTTTTGATTCTTTCTTTAGGATATATTTTCCAAAGTGGAATTTCTGGGTCAAAAGGTATGAACACTTTGATGGCTCTTTATATATACTGGCAATGGTTTTTAAGAAGGTTGCCATAATTACTCTATCAGAAATATATAGAAAATACTAAGAATTTAGACTAGCAAAGGGAATATGACATTTTGTACCTAAGCAAGTGGAAATTACTCAAATGTCTATTTCTTCAATAGCATTTTTTTTTCCATAGAGCATTCCTAGAAATACTTGTCTGCGTTGTTGCTTTCTGAAAAAGGTTTTGGTTAAATATTAGAAAAGAGCAGTCTCATTAATCTGTCTCATAAATACCCTTTACATAGTAGTATATTTAATCTTCTGTGATATCCTGCTAGAAATACAACTGTTAATTTTGTTTAATAACATTTCTCAAGCACAACTCCCACTGAGTGCCCACACCTTTTTGTAGCACCTTTTCTCATTTGACTTAGAAACATACTCTAACAAACTTGCATTAAGAAAAAAAAAATGAGGCACACATCCCATGCAGTTGTTTAAAAGACACACAAAATCCTCCTAAAATCTGAATCCATTCTAAAAAATCCCTGCTACAAAATGATGGCAGGAATAGCCAAAAGCAGCTTTAAAAATGCCTAGACATTAGCAGATCTGGATTAACCCAAACCTTGTCTGTGTGGCCCCAAGGTTTCAGGTGTATTTGGGGAGGGCTAGAAACAGAAAAATTTATCTTTAACCAGTTGAGTATATCCTCACAAAAAGAAGTCTTTTTTCCTCTTCCTTTTCTTTCAGGTGTATTTAAACCACTTCTGATTTCTCTGATTCTTTTTTTTGCAATGAAGCTTCTGCTGTGTTACAAATAAGAACATAACTATAGGAAAAAGAGAAGCCCTAGGGTAACGGCAACTTTTGGTAAAATATTTCACATGAGTCACTTGGCACTGGATGAGATCATAGTGAATGGTATCACTTGTTATTAATAGTAGTGTCTATATTAGTTCCTGGCTAATAAAAGGATTATACAATTTTTCCAAAATATAAATTGGCAGTTAATTAGAATTTTCTTTCCGTTTGATACTGCCCCATTAACAACAGATAAGTACCATCTTCAGGTAGTTATTTTCAATCACTTGTTAACAACATTAACTGGCACAGATACTTAATAATAGTTTGACAAGTGAATAAGCTACATGGAATGAAGATAAACAGATCAAGTCCTAGGCCATTAAGAGCAGAAAACAGAAAATGTCAATAGGAACAAAACCGAGAAAAAAATAGAAGAATAAACTAGAATTCAAACTGAATAAATTAAACAAATGTCATCCACAAGTTCGATAACTTGCTCTATGTAAGAACCTGAGTCTCTGATATGTGAAATAACATTCAAAGATAAAATGAAGGTTTAGTGGACTATCAGAGAGACACAGTCAAAAAAGATTGTTTTGAAATGTAAAACTGAGAAGTTTCATTAAAGTTTTCAACTTTATCTATATCCCTCTCTAATAAATTACCTGGTTGATAAAGGAATATGGAACTTAGTTAAAGTAGTTTTAGTAGCAATATTAGTTATCTATTTAAATGTGGACTCAAAAGCCAAAAAGACATACATTCCTATAATTTATAAACTTTCGGGCTTTGAGAAAAAAATGTTTAGTTTTCTTTAGTGTGGGGAAGAACAAAATTACCTTCCCTTCAAGGCTCTTCTGGCTGGACTAAGAATTAAATCAACATGAGAGGGATTAACAGGAAAAAAATCCAATTTAATGTACAAGGAATCCAGACAGATATGGTAATTCCAAAGATAGGAAAAACGAAGTATATGTGTCACTCTGAACTAAGGAGAAGGTGATAGGGATCTATGACTTCAAAGGGAAGAAATGCAATTCATAGAAAGATGAAAAAGACTAAATATTTGGTACATAAATGTTTGCTAGGTCATTCAGAAACAGTGGGACATAGCATAGAGAGGCCTTTGATCAAATAGGCCTTGCTGGGTTCCTATCTATCTACTTTACCTAGTTCATATTATACTGTAGTTATCTAAGGTCATAGCTCTCCTCCTGGAGCAGGTCCTCTATCTAAACTCTTTAAGGCAGTTGCGTGTCTGGGGGGTGTTATGTCAAAGTTTCTTCTAGGACCTTTCGGTCTTTGATTTTTTTTCAGCTTGCATAATCTGTATGCCAAAATAACCCATGTTGGAGTGGCCTGACCTTGGCCCCTATACTAGCTTCTTCCTGCATAAGATATCACTTAGTGTGGGTGAGTAAATAAAATCATGCATAGGAAGTATTTATGCAATGCCTAGCATATAGCAAATAATCAATAAATATCAACTATTATTAAAATATTATGAATTTTATTTGGAAACACAAATAACAAAATACAAGAATAATTTTGGGTTGAGACCCAGACTAAAGTAATAGCTATATAAAAGAGCTACTAAACTTCATTTTGGGCTGAGGTCCAGAGAGACTGAGTGTCTTTCTGAATTGGCAGAAACCAAGAATTTTAATTCCTAATTGGGAGTCTCTTGACATGACTCAGCAGTCCTATGCCTCGGAGAGTCATAACTGTGTTAGACTTGCCTTCTAATTTCATCAATGTTAACTTTGATTCATACTTAAAATGGCAAGGCTGGATGGACAATACATAGTAAGATCTTTAAGGAACTCACTCCTACAGGAATAAAGGGATATTTCCCAATTTTCTCACACCAGACTTAAACTGAGAAGGGACTACCAAATAATGTCAAAGGAAAAATCAGTATAATGAACTAATAGGGAAAGTACCAGAGAAATAGCAGTGTCTCACTGAGAAGACTTCTAAAAGTTTTCATTTTTGTTAGGGAAACTTGTCAGAGAACAAAAGCTGAAGCAGATTTCAGTCTGTATTAGATATTTTTCCTCATGGGTATTTACCCCCATGTTTCAAAATTAAAAGGAAGGAATCAAGGCCAGATTTTAAAATTTCTGAATCATTGAATGTAACTTCCCAAACAATATAGTATCAGATCTCCTTTCCTCCACATGAATGTTGGGATAAAAGAGGTAAAACAATCTGTTTCAAGGATATCAGTTCCAGGGATGAGGGAGCAATGAAAAGCTGGTTCTACCCCAAACCAACAAAGTTCTGGGATAAGCACTATAAAACATGTGTGTCCTATTTCGTAATAGGACACACAGTTGGCCAGATGCCAAGCTGATGTTACATTTCTGTCATAAATTTGATAACCTGGGGTCCAAACCTACTGTCTCTTCCACCTTACAAAAACAGAATGGAAAGAACAAGGAGTGATATAGGAGATGCCATTTGCATCATAATCAACCACCTTCCTCCATAGCACTCAGATACTTGAGAGGAGATCTGGGGCCAGGAGTGCAGGAATGAGGAGCCAATGATTGGAACCTTCTCAATCTTATCTTTTTTGCCCATAAATCTAATAAATATCGTTTAAAAAATATCTGCTCTTCATGCATATTTAATGGAATTAAACCACATGTGTGGGCTGGGAAAACTGTAATAGACTGTAATCTTTGAAATTACCCACATAAGTCATTCTGCATCACTTGTTCTTAATGGGAATTCCCAAGATGTCATTAAAAATGAGTTTCACATATAAGACTCATAGGTGGAGAGTGATAAATCAGATACGCAGTACCTAAACAGGGATGTTCTTACTGAGCCACAGCAGAGGGGAATGTAACATTAAGAGAATCTCTAAAGTTAAGACTATACTTAGTAGCCTTGGCCTCAAATAAATGGATCTGTGTATCCGTGACAAGTTGATCGGAGGCTTTCTTATTGCCCTGGAATTGATAACTAGCCCCCAAACTAAGTCCAAATAGATATTTAGTATCCTGTGTTCTAAAAAGAATTGCCAACAATTGAGACTTCTTAAGAGGTCATCACATTAGCTTTGCTACCCAATGGCTCCCAATCTTGATAAGCAGAAGGCTGAGGATAGGAAGAGTAGCTTGCATTTCTACCACTTTGTACAGCAGTGACGTGATTGCTGAGAGACAAAAAAATAGCATCTTGGTTCTATGGTCAATGCCCTCCCACAAGAGTGGCCTGCCTATTGAGGAGACTCCAGCTATGGGGTTCACCAGTTGACAGGAAATAGGGGAATTGTGAAACAGTACCAAAGATGTCAAGCAGGAGCCAGAATCTATATCAGGGAACTATGCTTTGGGAAAATCCCACAGCAACCTCTACCAAGACCACATATATGTGCCCCATGAGAAAGCCAGGAAGGGGTTCTTGATATAGTTCCTGCATTTCTAGCTACTACCTATGGTGTCAATCTCCTCTACGTGGCAACAGCCACAAGTCTGGCTTTCTTATGGAAATCCTTGCCTTCTTCCCAAGAACCCAGATGTTTGTCTAGATACCAGGAGAGTTAGAACCTAAGAGAAGATTGAAAGAGACCTTGTGTTCTTCTTTAAAGCAGTTCCCTGAAATCTAAATAGAGAAAAGTGAAGTGATACAGTTAGAATTTTAGAAAATACTGGATTGAGTTTTCAATAATCAAACATGACTGGAAAATAGGGATGCCTGGGTAGCTCAGTGGTTGAGCTCAGGGTGTGATCCCGAGGTCCGGGATCAAGTCCCACATCAGGCTCCTTGCAGGGAGCTTGCTTCTCCCTCTGGTCTCTGCCTCTCTTTCTGTGTCTCTCATGAATAAATAAATAAAATCCTTAAAAAAATGACTGGAAAAAATGGAATTTGACTGAGGTAATATTAGAGCTAACATTTGTTATTGTGTATTAGGCTCTGTGACTTCAATAGAGTAGTTCAATGAATTTTCACAATTCCTTTGAAGTAATATAATCACTCCCATTTTATAGATGTGAAAATTGATGCATTAAAAATTAAGTAACTGTCCCAAAGTCACACAGCTAGCAAATACTGGAGCCAGGCAGTTCAAGTCCTCAGCATTAATCACCACAGTCATCTACCTGCCCAAATTAAGAGGCTCGAAGGGAGACATAAAAGTGTGCACGAAGGAGAAGACTGGAGAACAAAACCATTTCTATATTACTCTACTGAACTCGGCTGCTCAATAAACCGGTGACATATTCATATGAGAGGTTTAATAAATATTTAATAAAATTTGTTCATTATGAAGGGACTAGGGACCATCCATCCTATTATTTTCAGATATTCTTATATTTCTAGACAGAAAACATCATCACTAGCCCTATACTTTGCATTCTATCAACTGAAAATAATATAAAGAAAAATAAATACAGGTACATTTCTTATTTAACTTAAAGTTCTATAATTTTCAGAAAGGCATTTAGCTCATTTATCTAATTTTGTGATGGAAAGCCTGTGTTCATTGCTGATTAAGATATGGATGCTTGACTTGGGAAGAAATGGTCCAGTTTCTTTGTCAAAATGGAAAGAAATTTTGTTAAAAGGTACATATTTCGAGCATCTCCTATATGTAAAATCAGTTACAGTGATTGCTTCTCCAGCTATTTGATAATAATGGGTGAGGTTTCCTAAAAAGTCCCTTTAAGACTTTTTAAAAGTCTCTTTAAGACTGATTTGTAGAATTTTGTCCAAACCCCCAAAACTCCATAAAGACCTAGTCTTTGGAAATAATATTCTCATCGACTTCACAGATTATGACAGACAATCTATTGCACTTAGCTAAAATGGGTAAAGATTTAATTGCCTGTTCTTTCCTTTAATGACTCTCTCTGAGCCCCTGTTTGTGGGCTATATTTAGAATCTCCTATTGCAGATGCTTTTTTTATGGTCATAATCTAAAAATAAATAGATGTAAAACCTAAGGCTTCTCCGTGTCATGTTATTTGTTTCCCCTCCTTGTTAACTGGGGAGCCTGTACTTCCTTTTGCCTTGTTCTTGTTTCAAATGTGTTATGAAAGGCTTCTTCCTTCTCCTTGGTGACCTGCTCTAATTGGAACTCATTTTGTGTCCTGGCCTCTCTGACCGCCCCGCAGGCTTCTGCTGTTCCCTAACTCTCGTCCTTCCAGATCTGCCTTTGTTCTATTCAGCAGATAATTGCTTTTTGCATTTCAGATCTTAAAAACAGACTATGCTTTACAGATGGCAGCCTCCTATGGTTTTCTTATCTTTCTTTTCATCTGCATGGTTATCTCTAGGCTTTGCCTTTAATATGGTCGTATTTTTACTTTTAAAGAAATTCCCAGAACTCTTTCAGACCACTTTTCCTCTGAGTGTCCACAGGATATTCCCCTCAAATATGCTAAGCTCAAACGTGTGTCTGTTTTATCCTTCTCTGAATCTGCTCCTCTGTTTCTTCTCCTTCCTTAGTGTGCCGTCATTTCCCCACTACAAGTGACTGAAAAGGTAACTCAGAACTATAATTACTCTACTTGCCACGTATTGAATTACTGGTGTGCTTGTAGCCTCTTCCACTGAAAACCAAAACTGTATCTTCAAGCAAATATTGTTCCCATTGTGATGAGTGTAAGAAAATAAAACTAGAGCTATATAATTCAGAACACTCTTTCCCAATGACTGCATTTTCTAAAATCTGGTTATTTTCTTTCATCAAGGTCCTTTTATAGGAAGAGTCTCTGTTTTTTTTTTTTAAACTCCAGTTCAGCTAATAATTTTATTTTTATTTACATATTTACAAGGAGCTTTAGGCTCACCCAGCACTTTCAGAGCAGTAAAGAGAATCAAAATCAAAACATGGTCTTTGCCCCAAGAGCTTACAATCTATTTTCACTTTTCCAGTATTTTCCAGAACTGTCCTAAATGAGTCTTTTAGGAGAGAGTTTGAATATACAATAGTAATTGCAATATCTCCAGAACCCAGACAACTCAGAAATAAATTTATTTTATCCCAGACATAGCTATCAGGGTTGTGAATATGTAAATAGGTCCCAGCCTTTCACACCTGAATGAATGGATTATATCCTGCAGAAACCTGCTTGGTTTGAGAGATTTAATTAAGACAGAAATGCAAGAGTTTTCTTGGGACAAACAGGATTACAGCATTTCATAGATAATATGAAAAATTTTATAAACATGTCACAGTCACAAAACTTAACATTAGTTGGTTGGATATTCTTTCTGTACTTCTGGGTGAATCTGAATTCAGCAATGAGCAAAAATCATGATTGAAAAATTTTATAAACATGTCACAGTCACAAAACTTAACATTAGTTGGTTGGATATTCTTTCTGTACTTCTGGGTGAATCTGAATTCAGCAATAAGCAAAAATCATGATAGCGATGAAATTCTTTGGCAGAGGGGAATGATAGCGTGCAAACCAGGACTCTTCCAGCAAACAAGCAAACTGGAAAACTAAGATTACATACCCAGTATTTACTACCAGAAACTTCAGTGAAGCCACTCAGAGTTAAAAATGTCTCCAAAGATGAGGCACCTGGGTGGCTTAGTCAGTTGAGTGCCCGACTCTTGGTTTTGGCTGAATTCCTGATCTCTCTGCTCAGCAGAATCTGCTTGAGACTCTCTCCTTCTGCTACCCCCACCCAAATAAATAAATAATCTTAAAAAAAAAAAACTTCAACTATGACTGCCTATATACATATACATTAAAACTAAGGGAAATAAGAATTATAATCTTCTTGAGGGCAAGGAACATTTCCTATCTTGGTGGGCACTGGGTTTTAGTCACTGTTGGCACCTCATCCTCTTGCCTTCTATGTGATTTTCACATTATATGTGAGTTAGAGCGTGCACCGCTTGCCTGGCCTGTGTGCTTCCAGATTTCCCTGTTATTCCCTAGCATAAAATTCGTGCTGCCCTCGGGTACTGCAATTACATCTCTGTCTTTACCACAAGACCATGAATTCTTTGATGGTGTCTTTGATCCCTGTATCCCAAGAGCTTTGCCCAGAGCCTGACACAAAATAGGTTTTTCAATAAATGCTGGTTGATTGAATAAATGAATTAAGGGATGGATAGATAGATGGAATTAATTGAACTGAACTAATCATAAATGGTAATTTTATGTTCTAAACTTAATCACTGTTCACTTTAACTCTCTCAGGAAATCTATTCATGTTCCTCATTTCTTTTCTCCCTAAATACACAGACATCAATTGAATGATTTTAAAGGGTGCCGTACTGATTAGGAATCCTACTTTTGCTCCCGAAATAGGCATTTTAAAAAGTCCTTCTGTGTCTGTATCACCAAATATTTCATTGCATAGTGTGAGTCACTGTTATGCCACTCAAGATTAAAAATAAATGGGCAACTTTGTTATTTGGTTCCATAGTAGTTATTCAGATAGGCTTTAATATCATTATATTATATATGAACATTTTATATACATAAGCTTTTCATCTTTTAAAAGAGAACCATCTTTCAAAACACTCTGGATTAATCTAAAGTATTTCAGAGATTAAAAGGAGAATTATTTAATTCCATTTTGCATGTGGAGAATGTTATTTCTGTTTGTATGAATAGTAAGTACATTAAAGGCATTTTTCTATGCCCCCATGCCAGGTATTGTGTGAGATGCGGGAGATAGAAGGTGATGAGAACAAAGGAAGGGTTAATCTCTAACCTCATGGATCTCGGGTCTCACAAATCCAGTGATTCTGGATGGCTAGATGATGTTCTGGAGATCTCGCAGTCAGGGGTACAAACTGTTCCCCACTTTCTGCGTCTCCCTGCTCACCGGTGTTTGGTGTGCGGTTCCATGAGCCCTATACTGTCTGTAAGCCACCATCTCTAGCTTACTGCCTTCTGCCACACATCAAGTTTTACATAAAAGGGAAAATTAAGCTCTCATTCAACAAATAATTATTGAGTAACTGTTAAGGTAAAATGCAGAGTGCTAGAGGCATAATACAGTTTTTCATCAGTCTTTTAATATCTTCCTGTCAAGCTACAGGATGGGAAGCTGAGCGAGGGGAATCAGGAAATAGGAGCTTGTCAAGAAGAACACAATTGAAGTCAGAAACCAGAATCAACTATTAAAAACAATTAAATCAGAATTTTTTATATTACAAGGAAAATCATTCATGCTTTGCCTTCCCTTAAAAGAATAATCACAATGAAAACATAAATCTATGGTAAGAGAGATAGATGGTGAAAGAAAGACATGCTTTCATTTTTTTTCCCCTCGAAGCATACATCTGAATTTAATTGTGCAAAGTCAATGGTGTCAAGAAAGTAGCAAGTGAGTTTTGTTTGCAAAATTCCAATTTGCAAATGGAATCAATTACGGTAACACAAAGGCATTTATTGGCTAATCTTCTAGATAACTGAATCATAGTTTAATCTCAAAAATGTGTATCCATTTTCTCACCAAGCAATACATGCTGTCTTTTTCTTAAATATAGGGCACAATGTCCTTTTGGTTATTAAAGAAGTAAGCTACTGTCCGGGAACGAGAATTTCCTGTCCTCTCAAGGTCCTTCTAGCTGGACTAAGAATCAAACTGACATGAGACATATTAACAGGAGAAAATAAAATTTAATTTTGTATGTACACGGAATCCACACAGACATGGTAATTCCAAAGGCAGTCAAGCAAAATGAGGTATATGTGGGGGTAGGGTCTGGGACTTTGAAAGGAAGGAATGACTTCTCAGGGCAATAAGAAGAACAGATGTTTAGTAATTAGTTGTTCCCCCTGCCATACAGATGGGTCACTCACATAAAATGTATCTCTGAAAGTCACCATTATTCTGGGAAATTTAGATCCTTCTGTGAAGTTAATGGAGGGGTAAAAAGTTTCTCTTGATCCTGCAGCGTCTTGATTCCCTTCAGCTTAAAACAATCTTAATACCCTCGGCTCCTACAGTTCAGATGTGTTCTTGTTGTTTTGCAAAAGGCAATTCACCAAAAATCTTAAGGAATAAAGCAGTGACCTATAGCAAAGTATCATATTTTAACACTAGACCCAGTTGCCATAACAGCAAAATGTATCTTGCTTTAAATCATAGATTATCAGGGATTCTTTCTCATCTAATGACCTAAAACACGATCCACAACTCTCCTTGGTCCTTCTATGGGAAATGCAGCTGAAACGAAACCAGTCACTGACTTCCTTTTATTCAGTTCCTGAAACTTTGAAAAAAGGTCAGATTTGGGGAGGGTCTACTTTATCTTTAAACGGAGTGTATATAAAGTGTGAACAAATTTTAAAAAGAGCTTCATTTGAAACTTTCAAACTGGAAGAAGAGAGGGCTCACAGATTTAGTGATGGCATAGCAGCTTTCACTGTGAGGTTCCTGGCATGGGTTCTGCCTAAATCAGCAGTTATCAGAATTGCTACCAACCAAAAAAAAAATAATCTCCCACATTGCTGAATTATCAGTACAATGAGCAATCTCAGTGGCAACAAGAGTCAACATGGGCCCAAAGAATTAATCTTTCAGATGGTTTTTTCTCTGTAACATTTATTGATGGGAGAATAATAATAATAACAAAAGGATGCTGTCCATCAGTAATGACTAGTTAAATCTAATATTTCTATTTCTGGGGGCACCTGGGTAGCTCAATGGTTGAGCGCCTGCCTTCAACTCAGATTGTGATCCAGGGTCCAGGGATCGAGTCCCGCATCAGGCTCCCCGCATGGAGCCTGCTTCTCCCTCTGCCGGTGTCTCTGCCTCTCTGTCTCTCTATGTCTCTCATAAAATAAATAAGTAAGTAAGTAAGTAAATAAATAAATAAATCTTTTTAAAAAATAATACTTTTATTTCTGACTCAAATTCAGTCAACTAAGTGCGGTCATTTATCTAATTCTCATGTAACTAATAGAGGTGTTGTTCTACAGGTAAATTAGACAAGAAACTTGAGATACACACCGATACTAAAGTGTGGAAAGTTGTCAGGACAATAAATACAAATAAGTAACATTTTTAAGAAAAAAAAAAACTGCATAAAAGTTTGGGGTGAGAAAAGTTACTTCCAGCTAAGGAGCTCAAATAAAAATATAAAAGTCAGGTTGGGCCTTCAAAGACTTACAGAACTGCACTATTTGTAGATGGAAATAACGAAGGATAAAGGGGGTACTTATAGGCAACGTTACTATATGGCTTCTACGTGTTTATGCAGCAGGACAAAAATGATAAATGTTTACATCTCCTCAGTCTGCTACCACTTCACTGTCTTCGCCCCTTATCAGCTTCTTCCCCCTTCCACCCCAACCTCTAAATAGGATTGCCCAACTGGAAGATACTGAGTTAACAGACAAAAAAAGAAAAGGAAGACAATTAAAAATAAAGTCCAGGAATACTAGGAGGAGAGAAGCACTTTCTTTAGAAGACTTGAAAAGGGAGCAGTGCCCTACGGAGGCAGTGGGTAACAGGCATTTGTTCCCACAACAGTCACATAACATTTTACTTTCCTTTACAGAGTATGATGTTGAAGCTCCAAGAAGTGAGTAACCAACCTTGTTTAGGTTGAAGGGGTCAGAATATACCACTCTAAAATTTACCACTTTGGCAGAAGCATTATTTTCAGCTAAAAGAAACTGAAAAACACCAGACTCAAAGAAATCTCTCTTCTCTACTAACCCCCCCATTTACCTATACCATAGATAATTCTAGACCCTTCTCAGCCCAGAGATGGCACTAAAGGATATCTATAACAAACCTTATTAGATAACCCTTATCTTCCACTAGTTTCCTCAAAAATTTACCTTCCCACGGTTTGCCTCCCATAAAACCTCTTTCCTTTATCTTGTTACTTTTCCACAAATATGCCATTCTTTGTTAAAATAGTATACGAGCCTCGAGTTCTCTCCACTTCTTTGCATCTTCACTATTTTTCTATGGAAGCCTCCGTATGCATGTGTAATAAACCATTTTCCCTGTTAAACCATTTCTTTTGTCACTTTAACTTGCATTCCCTAGTACTGAATATAACAAGGTAGAAGAAAAAGTACTTTTTCCTTCCCTACGAGGTCAAGCAGAGGGGAAGCACCAGGATCCAAGAAGAGACTGAACTGATTCCAAACCTGGGATCTTCTCTACACTAAATATCTTCTGCCCTTTGCTTGAGCAGGAAGGTATGTGGTGTGTGTTGTGGCTGGGCCTTGAGGTAAAGAGTAGAGCAGAAATATGACTGAGAGGGGTCAATAGCAGAGGGTCAGAATTTTAGTAGAAATACTAGAGGGGATCCCTGGGTGGCGCAGCGGTTTGGCGCCTGCCTTTGGCCCAGGGCGCAATCCTGGAGACCCGAGATCGAATCCCACATCGGGCTCCCGGTGCATGGAGCCTGCTTCTCCCTCTGCCTGTGTCTCTGCCTCTCTCTCTCTCTCTCTCTCTCTGTGACTATCATAAATAAATAATAAAAAAAAATTAAAAAAAAAAAAAGAAATACTAGAAGTGTTCCTAGGTATGAAGGAAGTGACTTTTCTTCCTCCAGCTTCCTTAGGCAGGAAGAGAATTAGATCCCCAAAACTTAGCAGCAGAAAATGGTAGGCAAAGAGGTGATTTTTAGTTACATAATGGAAAACCAAAGGAAGATTTCTGGAATTAAAATAGCTATACACCTTTTGGATTTATGCTTCAAAGCTGTGAATAAACACCCTCTGGTGTGCCATCCTGGGCTCCACTGTCATTAATTCCCAGATACAGACACGACCTCCACATGCCCTGGCGCCACCCTGCTGCCTGCAGAGGTCCCAAGGCAACTGATCTGGGGCTTGTTTTTTCAGTTACAAAATGGGAGAATAGCATCTACCTAATGTTGAACCAGAAGTACAATAGACACATTCGTGCCTAAATGAAGCCTTCTCTTTAATAGAATCAGGAGAATCAGGGGAGGGGTGGGGGTGTAAGAAGACACTGGAAAAAAAGAAAACTCAAGAGACCCATTACTGCAACTGTCTGAAGCACTTTGTAAAAGGTATAATTACCCCTAGAATATTTTTTTTAATATTTATAGGAACTTTAAAACTTATCTCTCAGCAATCAGGAGAGTAGCCTTTCAGTGAAACTGCCTCATTTCCATCTCAACAATTATTGTCTCTCTGAGAATAAAAAGGGGAGAAGAAAACATTGGGGCACGTTTTGATTGTGTTTATTTCTTCTACCGTTACCTGTCATCTTCAAGCTCACATCTTGTAATTTAATGACTTAACTTTGCTTATGCCAAAGGCTCCGTGTACCTTTTATTTAAGCTGAAACTTTGGTGCTTAAAAAGAGACCTAAGCAAAGCATTTAACAGACTATTCCTGAGAGAGCTTAGAATTAAATTGTTAAATGTTCTACTATAATGAAATTTTGTATAATCAGCAGGGAAGTAGCTGTTGGCCATTTATCAGTTTTCCTAGCTGCGTTTTTTTTTTTTTTTAATGCACGGAAAGCATAATTAGAAACCTCCACAGGTGGAAAATCTTATATAATAATAGTACATTTTATCGGAATGGTGCTCTTTAACTCACAAATTTTAGAGCATTTTACAGCAATGATCTATTAGCAATAATAACTGTCACATCTTTAAATATTTTAATATAGAACTGTATGTAGAAGAAAGGAAGCAGTTACAAAATTCACTAGACTCAGGTAGGGAATCTTGTACCTATGATCTCAACTACTTTTAAATATGTGCAAATTGGTTAACATTTAGATCACGTGTGTTAGAAGGTATCCAAGGATGGAAAAATGTACACTGGATAAAGTAACGAGAATAAGTAAAGCTAATTTACATTTTCTTTTTTTTTTCTTTAAAGATTTTATTTATTTATTTTATCTTAGAGAGGAAAAGAGTGCATGTGCAAGAGGGGAAAGGGGAGAGAGCCTCGAGCAGACTCCCAGCTGAGGACAGAGCCCCACTCAGAGCTTGATCTCACGACCCTGAGATCATGACCTGAGCTGAAACCAAAAGTTGGACACTCAATTGACTGAGCTACCCAGGCACCCCAACTACTTGATTTTCAAAGCGTTTTTCTTTTCTTTTTCAAGTTTTACAAATAAATATGTTTTACAAATAAATAAATAAGTGTTACAAATACCCTTTAATCCTCACTACAGCTCTCTATTTTCGAGATGTGGCAACTCAGGAAGACAAGAGCTTTTCTTGAGACCCTTCATCTGATGACCGTCACTCATAATGAGATTCCCTCACACTGGGGCTTCTCCACAGAAATGTCGGTGATGGAGCAGATCATCTCAGCTTTCTGATTCAGTTTCCCCATCTGAAAAGTGATGTAATGCCTCCAGAAAACTAATTCACCTTCACCCATAGCTATAAAAGCTCTACAGAGTTGTCCAAATTCTACTCTAATCAGGAGGAAAGGAACCTAAGTTGCAACTTACAAAGAATCTGTGCTTTGTGAGAAAAATGAATTATGACTTTTATACAAAGTCTTATCACCTTATAGAATACTGAGGCCTCTGAAGACAGATAGCTGAGGCTTGTTAAATTAATTACACAAGGAGTCCATTAGACTGAGGCGGCTCTCATGCTGTGGAGGCCTGTGTAAGCAAACCTAAATCCAAATCTACAAAGCTCTCAAGGTTACAAAACCAAAACACTAAGGACAACCAACCAAACACAAACAGCCAACTAGGCTTTAAGATATAGCCAGTCAAATAATTTCCTTTCTTTCTCTATAAGTCTTTCCCCTGGATCCAGTGGAGGGTTCCTAACCACTTTTGGTTCGGCACTGCCCTAATTTATTCATTTTTTGCTCAACTAAGCCTTAATGTTTTTAATATACCTCAATTTATCTGTTAACAGGCTCTTGCTTCTCTTTTTCTTCCTTCCACTTCCCAACCCCTCCTTCTCCTTGTTACCTTTTTATTCACAAGACAACAAAAGAAACTTGGGTGTTTAGGGGTGTCATTATTTGTATGTTAGAGTGGTATTTTTTATGATGAGTTGTGTCCTACTAATGGCATATGAAAATAATTTGATGAGCCCTATCAACATTTTAAAAATAAAAGAGATACAAAAGAAAATATCGGAAGGCAGCCTATTAAGAAGAATTAACCAAATTTGTGAGAAATGACTAAGAAAGTTGGGCATTGTTGTCTTTCAACATCACACAGGTACATTTTTTAATAGACTCAACCACTCATTATATAGGGGAATAAACTTTGACTTCGCTATTCATGGAAGGTACTGGATTTAGTGAAAGTACATGCAAACATAAATTTTCATACGGTAGATATACAAATAATCTCTGTCCAGTAGAAAATAAAGCCTTCCAGGTTGTGACTGGTTGTCCTGCAGCACCTTAACCTGTTTTATAGCTAACTTATCAATCTTAATATCTCTATTAAATTCCCTATGAATACCCAGATCCTCAATGATCTTTGAACCAATCTTAATATCTCACCGGTTCCCTCAATAATTAATGAGCTGAATGAAATCTTTGACATGTGTTCATTTTATTTTTGTATGAAAATCGTGTTTTTAACTTTAAAAAAGATTACACTTTGACAATCCCACGTCACGTGGATAAGTATTGCTTATAAAACTTTGGTTTTAATAATAGTATATAAATGAATATAAGCCACATTGTAAATTACATTTCTTATTATAGACCTTGCTCAAAAGAGTTTGAAGCCTCTGAATGAGAAAATTTATCTCATGACCTCTTGTTATTCCTTCTATTTCTCCAATTCAAATGATCCTACTTTATTGCTTCTCCTTGTTTTTAAGCTTAAGCTTCAAATAACAAATATTTTGTCATGTTTCCCTAAGAATTACCTTCAAGAAACCCAAATCCTAGGAGTAATTTTTAAAGTAACTGAAGTGTTAGATGATTGATAGCAAATCTCTTCCTGGGGAGGATAGTCCCCTGGGGTGTGAATTGGTGGTTAGGCCTGCAGCAGCAGACTGTCAATTGCTGAAAAGAAGCGCTGCTTCGTGGCCAGACGATTTGCCGGAAGAGACTTGGAAAATGTCAGAAAAAGGGTAAAAGCACAGAGATTACAAGCCCAAAGTAAATACAGTGGTGGCATGAGGCATTTATTGACTTAGCACAAAATATCATGTGGCATTTTACAATAACAGCAAGATAACTACTACATGGGAATTCGATTCATAAATAACTGAAATCCCAGTAATAAAGACAGTGAAATCAGGGAACAACTGGGCTATATTAAAGCCACAGCGAGAGGCCTGGCTCAGAATTTTCTCATTCAGACTTGGGTTCCATCTGCCTGTTGGCATCATTTTAACTTTGGCTTCTACATAAAGCCTTCCTTGTGGCTTCTCCACTGGGAACAGTTTCTCTTCTTTGATTCTCAACCAAAACAAGGAGGATGCAAAAGGGTGGTGAGATTTTTATTGGAAACTGTGTGGTTTTTTTCCAGCTATAATTTATTTTGGGAGTCTGCAATGATAGAAATTACATTGTTCTAAGGAAGGGGAAAAAATAATAACGAAGTGAATTGTAACTGGTAACACGGTAGGTGCTTTAGAATTCTCTGTGGTCTGCGTCAGAATAGCATTGTTTTTGCGTGCAGGCATCTAACAGTTCAATTGAAATTTGTTGTTTTTGTTCAGGAAGTCCTTATTCATCTTTTTTTTCATGCACCAGCACAGAGGCCTGTACCTGCACTAGGGCAACTTCCAAACCTGATAATCTGGCAGTGAACAAATTGGACAGATATTATTTGTGAACTTCTTCAGTGACATGATTCATTCATGTTATCAGATACCAAGGTATGGCCACATACCTTGAGAGAAAGGCCACATACCTTATTGAGAAAGAAATCGTGATATGTTACATAAATTCCACTCCATTGAACTATGTGTTACTTTTGGTGTACTGTAGTAGACATGATATTCAACTATATCTGTGCTCTAGCCTTTGTTTTGCCAACTAGGCATATGACCTTTCACTGGTCAAGTAAACTCACTTCAATCTCCTCAATTCAGATATGAGACAGTATAAATTTCATGATGAGATAAACAATAATGAAAAATAAGTGAAATAATATAACTGAATGTTTTACAGATTATAACATGCTGAAAAAATGAAACATTTTAACACATATCTTTTAAAACATGTATATACTCAATAGGTTTTAATTAATTTGTGACTTATAATATTTAACTTCAAGATTATAAGTGATGTCCATCAAAAAGTTACTGGCACAACAACAGAAAATTTAAGCAAAATTCCTGGTCTCTCATGATTCATTAAAAATTGAACTACTATTTAAGTGTTGTTAAAGGTCTCAAGGACAGATATAATAAAATGCACATCTAATCAAGTAAAAAAAAAACAACTATATATGATTCCTCCAAATCAAACATTCTTAAGGGGAGAAAACTGATAAACCTACTGGCAAAATGGGGTCTCTGATGGAACTGAGAGTTTTTGCAGTTTTTGCAGGTCAAAAAAAACCCTGAGATTATATGAGAGATGGCTGAGGAACATTTTAGTGCACAGACTTTAACATAATATCTTTCATTATATAAAAAAAAAAATCCTGAGAAATTACACATTATATCCAATTTATTACCTAATGGCTTGGAGAAGAGACATGGACAGTTAGCATTCTGACAAGCCACTCCTTAACTATGGAAACAACCAATATAATGGGATTAATGCTCTCAGGTGGTAAGCAGTGGCTTGGAAATTTATAACTTACAGAAACAACCAATTTTCTACTTCTCTGAAGACAGAGCTCCCATTAGGTCAACAAAGCATGACTTCTACAGATGCCCCACAACCACACTGTGATCAGATGGCATCTGCCACACACTGATTTATGTATAGAAGAACACTTTAATATAGACACAAGGATATTCTAGGGTGCCTAGAAAATATGGAATTTGGTAGAGTTGCCCAGTTCCTGCTCTCTGGGTTTGCCAGAGATTTATTGTAGTTTCCAGAACAGTGAATAACCTCACTTCATCAAGCTTCAAAATGAGCAAGTGATGGCGTTTCAAAAGCCAAGAAAATATATACATTAATACCTCTCCACACGATTGTTTGATCTAGGCTGGGTTGAAGTGCTCAGAAGAAAAAAAAGGATTTATAACAAAGTCCTAAAGAAATTAACATTGTAAATATTCCTTTAAAAATGTTTGTGGTGCTTAAAAGAAATTTGACCTCCTTGGCTGTGGTCCTTTGAAAAAAAATTAAACAGGTTTTATTTGTTTCTTAAAGCAGAACAGACTCTCAGAAAAAAAATTATTTTTTATTCTTGTTGTTTGTACAGATAAGTGCCAAAACCATGTTTCTTTAAAGGTATTTCATTATAATTAATGATGTTTACATGACTGTGGATAAAGCTCACAACACGCAACAACTTTATGATGTGGACACTACAGCTATGTCTATTTTTTAGATGTCAAAAGTAAAAATCCTGAAAGGTGTGACAAATTTCCTTATGATCAGTTAGCTTGTAAATATTAGAAGCAACATTCCAGTTTAAATTTCATTCAAAAATAAATGAGCTTTCATTCAGAAAAGACTTTTGTGCATATTAATCTGAATTACTGAAGATGCACTATACTTAACTTGGATAATATTTCAGGGATACATAATGAAGGGCACATAAACTTGCAAATTTTAAAGTATTTTTTAACCTTTCCTCAGAGACAGAATGTGCATGTTTCCCCGGCAAACATATTTGAAAACAGCACACAGCAAGCCTGATTATTGACACTAGTGAACAAAAAGAGTTCCTACAATTATGCAAGAATGTATTAGTGGCCAGATGTGCCTAAAAGAAAACCTTAATTCAATGACAATCAGTTTTTTCCGACTTCTTCATCTCTGAAAGTATGAGAAAGGTCTTTCTTGTTTCATTATTCCCCTTCTACAATAACCAGAAAAGATATCAATTATTTTTGCTGGACAGGCTGTCACTGCCCCTAGTAAGTAAATACGTTTTTAGAAGGTTTCATCTGAAAGGAAGTAAAATATATGTCACTTTCCTAATCAGCTGTCAGGCATCTTTTATTCTAACATGAGTTCAGAGAGAAAGATAGAATTGCCATTTTAGAAAAGTGATGGAAACTTTGGGTGTTTTCTGAGAAAATTATTCCAGAAGAGATGGTTTTCAAATGTGGCAATTGGGGCAAAGTATTTTTTCCTTTCCCAAAGAAGAGTGAAGGGAAATGAGAAGATTTAAACGGAGTGTCTAATTTTACTCTACGTTGTTGATAAAAATGGTAAGTGGTAAATCATTAAGCATGTGTGATTTGGTGAATAAATTAGGGAGGACCAAGAGGTCTTAATAAAGGGCTCTCATAGAATTAATAATTGCGTGGATAATCATTGTAAATTTATGGTTCTGGGTCTGAACAAAGTTTCATTCAGAAAAGGTGGGGCTGGGACAGACTGTTGAGGGCCTTTTATGCCCTGCTAACTTGAAGAATAAACAGGCAGATAAATTTTGCTCTTTTTTACATTTTTAAGAATGAAAGATGAACATGTTTCTAAAAGAATACAGAAACCCAGGGACCACCCAAGGAAACAGAATAAACACAGAAACTCATTGAATTGTTTCTTTTGATCAATCTTATTAACAGAGGACTTAAAATGAAAGCTGACAAGAAAAATATTAACAAATAGTGCTTCATGTGCCTACCACATTTGGCTCTTCATCCCATATTTAACAGGAAAATTCAGCATTTTTTGGCTCATTCTGGCTAATTTAACACACAAAACAACAACTAAACACAAAGATAAGAAGAAAAGCAGTAAGTATGAAGTTATAAGCAATTTTGCTACTCTCTGGTTCCCATTCACGCTTGATTTGCCAACAAAACAAAACTCAAAGTTTATTACCATCCTAGCTTCTTTCCATTCTTTCGGTAACTTCCACTATTTTAATAGGATAGTGAATTTTTATACTGATCAATGACAAGATTATGCTTCTGAAACTGCAGAATGTTTGTTCCCTCTCTGATCTGAATCCTTTCATGGCATTGAAGTGGGTTATAGCTCCTCAGGAAAGTGGGTTAGGACAAATGCAATTATTTTAGTTTGACATATTTATTTCTAAAACTAGAAATACTTTTTTTTCCTTGCTATGTCAGTTTGGTTTTCCTAGATTTACCCAGTTTAATCATTGATTCTATTCTATTCTTGACAGTCACAGCTGTCAAAAATACTCTTAAAATTGTCAATCTTTGGTCAAGATGACAATCTCAATATTAACGAGAAAAGCTAAACTATATTTTTTAATGGAAGGAGGAAATCATGAATAGTCTGTGATTATGTTGTAAAAATATTTAAAGGACATTCTATTCTTAGTGGAATCCATCGAGAAAAGGACAATACCAAGATACATGACAACTAGGGAAAAAAATCTTTTTTTTTTTTTAAGAAAAATAAGCCCTTT
Organism: Vulpes vulpes; assembly: GCF_048418805.1. NCBI lineage: Eukaryota > Metazoa > Chordata > Mammalia > Carnivora > Canidae > Vulpes > Vulpes vulpes. The sequence continues at coordinate 40,921,285 of NC_132782.1, forward strand.
CTATGCTCCAAAGAGCTAATATGACACGTATACACTCTTACACATAAACCCCCTAATGCATTAACGTCTTAACGGAGATTAAAAGGAAAATTAGAGTAAAGTACTTTGATGAATACAACTCGCAGGGATATTAATGAAGCTGCTTAAAAAAAAAATAAAGACTTTGTCTTTATGGACATTTTACCTAGTTTGGCTTTTTAACTGACTATAGAAATCAAATAAGGATTAAAAGAAAGGGGATTGACAATCCTCTGGCAGATTTAAAATATTATCTATCTTGCTATTTTCAGGAAACCAATGATAATAGTTAATTGTTCAGCTTAGCATACTGGTCCACAGTGCAGCTTGCCACTGGGACATAAATAATCAGTGGTTTATAATTTCATGTTTCCAATTATGCTAGGATGCTGACATTTCTGGAGACTTCCAATTTCATGGTTTTTCTGTGAAGACAACAATGACCCTACGGCTGAACACAAAACATAACAAGCACTAAGGGAAAGTAACACCACAATAGATTCTGCTACTAACCTTGCACATTCAAAGTGAACAAATACCTTTTTATTTTAATCAGCATGTTGGTGAGAAAGCTGGTTTTGAGTTTCATTTGCATTTTCTAAGCTGACACCAAGCAGCACTAATGGCAAATTGATGATTCTGTGTAATGGAGACTGCCTATAATTATTTTTTAATCAGTAAATAACATTTAACAGCATTTTCTAACCCGATAAAAGATCTTCCGTTGGTTGAGGAAGTCTTCACAGGCAAGCTCCCTGAAAGAGAGCACTTAGCAACAGCAAATCAAATGCAGCCCTTCAATGAAGTTGTTAGACACACAACATCAGCAACTGCTGCCATATCGAGGGCTTGTTAAAAATCGATTCATTCTAGTGATCAAAGCTGAAAAATCGTTCCACAGCCTGCTTCATATCAATAGACAATTTGTGCAGTACATCACACACACAAAAATAAAGTCTAGTAACAGTGGAGAACATCAGAAATCTGGCTTCCAAAACAATATTTAAAATGGATTTCTGTCAGACTATAAAGGATGAGCTTAAAGAGAGCACAGTGTCAAATAGAAAGGTTGAGCTTTTTAACATAATAAAAAATAATCAATGAAATTTCTTTTCTGGGTTCAATATGCAAAAAAAAAAAAAAGTGAAGTCTGTTTTTTTCAGAATGGAAACACAACATAGACCTTGACATGGAGCTTCTTTATTTTTAAAAATTTCTTATCAAGCAATACATTGCTTCCAATCTTCAGATATCTTAATATAGTGACTATGTGTACTTGTATGTGGATGTGTGCTCACATATACACAGAATACTACTGACATTAAGAAACATCATGGCTGACACGTTTCATTCTTTTTTTTTTTTTTTTAATCAAACAAAGTTCCATATTTTGGAGCTACCTAAACATAGTTACAGAATAAACAGACAAATTATTTTCCACAATATGGAAGGGAGAAGTATGTCAGGTGTCCAAGTCTATTATCTTAATGCTATAAGGTAAAAGTTTCTTCTACATTTATGTGGAAAAGATTCCCTAGTTATTACTGTAAAAGCCTCAGCTAAAATTAAATCACACTATAGCTATTCCAATAAGAATTGAGCAATCAGTCATAATTACAGCCAAAATAAATGAATTGGAAAATAGCTGATTTAAAGAGGTCATACATAGTCTGAGTTTTAATTTGAAATTAATAACAGCATGAGTTGTGCCTCCTAATAATTCCTTATTAAAAATGAATAAAGGCAGTGCCTGAAAGTAAATGTTTCTTATTTCATCATTTCATTCTCCTGATCACTGGAAGGAGTTTGAAGAAGATGGGGGATGTGGTTATGGCCCTTGGTGACCCCTCTCCTGTCACAGGATAAGAGAAATTGTGTGAGCAGATAATGTAATAGCAAGAGGCAGAGAAATCCCAATTTAGTAACATTGGTCTGTTTATTCAGTTACCTCTTCCTCCCAGGAGTTCTCATCTACATCTCGGCATTTTCTACAGTCCCCATCATTTCAAAGCCTGGATATAAGGAGGTATGACAGTTGGGAACACTTCAGGAGAGTCTGTCCTTTGGAGAACCCATGTTCTCCTCCAAAGCCAGAGACATCTGTGCCCTCCACCCTTGCAAGGTATTATCTTTGCGCTAAAATGTACCTCCTGGTACAGCACTGTCTATGCCTTGAGCTGTTATAGTTGCTGCATAATGATGCATCATTGCCTTTTATTTATTGTATTTTCCAAAATAGGAATGAATCCCAATCATAATTAACTCTCCCTTCTAAAGCTCCACATTTCATATGCCTTATGATTAGACACTCAAAACATGATTCTTGGAATCATGTGCCACATATTAATCTTAGATTGGATGTATCATAGAAACTACTCTCTAATGAATATTTTTCAAACCTCTGATTAGTTTATGTACATATCATAGAAGCCACACTTTGATGAACATTTTTCAAACCCCTGATTAGTTTAAAAATAATTAGCATCTACTCTATAAAATATTAACCAGAATATGTGTTATAAGATTTCTTTTTCAGTTTGGGCAATTAGTTACTTCTAAATTATAATATTTCCTTTTTAACACTTACTGGGTTGCATTTTCTATTCTATTTGTTTAAGCCTCTAACTCCACCTCAGTGCCATGAGCAAATGGAAGACAGAAGCTGTACCTATTGGTCTTCACAGCATGGGTACCCAGGGTGGAGTTTACATAAAATAGGCTGTCAGTAATTATCTGTTGAGCTGATGAATAACTTTCCCTGCTCCCCCAGATGTTCACAGTGAAAAAATAAAAGCCTATAATTCTTGTGTGGTTCATCCTAATTTCCCCCTCTCCTCTCGATGCTTTCTAGCCATCTATGAACAACCCTTGTCTCACTATGCCCACCACCACTAGGCACATTTCTTTTGGAACATTCCAGTGACATTATTGGCCTCTTACTCCAATTTATCAATAATTCCCATTCTCCACTTATATTCTCAAGGCTGCAACATAGTGTACCCCTACATGTGTTTATCTCCTTTCTGTTCAGAAATGACACTGAAATCATTGGAAATAAATAATAATAATAATAATAAATAATAATAATAATACCTAACATACACACACACACACACACAAAAGAATGAAGAAGGGGACATCTCTGCATGAGTGCTCTCATTACAATGAGTAGATAGAGAACACTTAAAAAAGGAGTAGAAGTCAAAACCTGAAGTGATCACAAAAGGAGAAAAGACCAGACAGAAACGGGAGTTGCCAGACAAAAGATTTGGGACTTGTAGTATCGGATAGGGGCTAATAAACAGAGGATTAACCAGAAGATTGCCAACAGAACTGTAGACTCCCAAGCCCACTACACATAGAACAGCAGAGAGACACAGAGAGAAAGAGAAAGTTGTGCAAGAAGAGGCAGAAGACAGATGGTAAAGTCTTAGAGATCACCTGGCATATCTCCGTCACTTATAAATGGCCTTCTGGAAATTAATTAACTCACATACCAAGTCAGCAAGAGTGTAAAACACTGGCCTTAACTCTAGCAGGTTTTCCACTATATCACCTGAGTTTCCAGTTCATACATCCACCTAGTCTTCACACCCTGACATTTTTCTGAAAAATGAGTTTTACAGTCTCCTTACTATAGGAACAATTCTTGTGAGATAAGAAAGACATGATTTCCCACTTTTCTGAAGTTTTTTTTAAATAAGCATAGTCCACAAAACCAGTTTCAAAAGGTCCTTTTAGAACTTTTAAGAAGTAAGGAATACTGCTACTTACTGGGTTAAGTAATGTTTTTAAAGGAACACATCAGTTTTCTAGATATTGGCCAATATCTATACTGTATGCCGGTATCTATACTGTAAAGTATACCTGACAGGTTGTTTGGGACAATGTGGTAACCTCCTCAGTTTCTTCAGATAAGCTGAGAAGCATACTACCTACCTGAGAGCATAATTGAAGACTAATGGTGAAAACCCACATACAATATTTAAATGCCTCCTTAATATATAGTGGACTCTTAAAATGTTATTTTTTCTGTTTCCAAATGAATGTGTATTACTTTATAGTATTCTGGGGTGCCTTATATGGAAAGCTTGTTTGATAGATTAAGATTCACTTTATTAGTTTTTTTTTTTCTTTAAAAGACCATGGATCTTTATCTTAATTTTATTAGCATGATATCGTGGATAGAAGCAAAACATGTTAAATCTTAAAGAAATGTTTTACGTTATCTAGTACAACTGTCCCCACTTACACACAGAAATATTCCCCAAGGTGTAAAGTGACTTATCTAACATCATGCAGTCAATGAGGGGCAGAGATAGGACTTGAATCCACTCTTTTCAATTCAAATACAGAGCTTGACATTATTTTAATTAATTTAGCTAGGTTTCATTTAATTAAAATGCTCAAGGTTCCTTCCAGTATTAAAATTGGAGGATTTGAACAGAAGATAAGGAACATTTTCTGAGCAACTACCAAGTAGCAGGTGCTGTGCTGTGACTCAGAAGAGAATTTTACTCTTGAATAAGAATGTTGATCCTATTGCTAAGACCGATATAGAGACATAATCATAAATTATACCATATATTCTGTGGGAAATGGTCTATTTTTAAATCCATCTAAATCACAACATTAAAATAATAATCAGGAAAACAATATGGCAACATGAAAAATGCTGATAGTGTAATATTAAATGAAAAACCAGACTATAAAATTGCATCTCTTCCATAACTACAACTTGAAGTACTAGCCTAAGAGTTTCTTTGATCTCTTCATCCTTATCACCTTCATCTCTGTGTGTCTCTGGCTCAACTAAGAAGCACATGTTGAATTAAATCACATTAAGAAGGGGAAAAAAAAACCCATGAAGCTAGTACTTCTTAAAAGCCTGAACTAATATACAAAAATGATAATGGTTGCTGTTGGGTTATCAACTAGATTATGAATAAACTTTCCATTGTTTTCAACTTTTCACTAAATTAGGGGTATAAGAGAAGACTGTCCTTGATTTCTGAACCCTCAGTTCAATTCACTGAAGTGTTATAAAGATTAAGGTATGATGCTTTCAACTCCATATTTCCATATAGAGAATAGGTCAGTTTTCCTTAACTTCCCAACTGCAGAGGAAATTTAGTCAGAAGTGGAGAGAATCTATGCTTTACTAATATGCACTTCTTTCCTATCCTGCATTATTATGCATCAGCTTCTATTTCTTTTTCAAGTATCAAAAGTGTCAATCAGGAAAAGATACAGTCAGCTGAGAAAAATGTTGTCCTGTAGAAAATGGAAAGAAGCATTCATTAAAATGGTCACAGTGGCAGATAATACATGTTTTAACATTTCTTTACCATTTATTTCAAAAGATAAAAAAAAATCAAATGTAAGAAAGCAGCCATAGAATGAAAGAAAGGGATAAGAAATGTGAAAGGCAGAGCTCTAGACCAGCTCGCCATGTCTACTTCCTCTAGGTATGTTCAGAAAATATAAATCAAGTGTTTATTTAAACACACACACACACCCCAAATTTGAATTGCATGGAAAATCTTTGCACTGTTGAGAAAAATTACCCAAAACTTGGAAAGAAAACAAGAAAAATTACTTGGTTCCTTTCAGGGTCATTCTGAAGTCCTAAGAGGACTGCACAGATTATTCAATTCTCTAGAGCAGTTTCTCAATTGGAACATCATTGGGATTTTGAGCTGGATGACCCTTTCTTGGGAGCATAAAAGGAGGCAAGGAAGTTGTCCTGCGCATTGTAAGATGTTTAGCAGTATTCCTGGACTCTACATGCCAGATGCTAGTAGCACCCTCCAGGTTGCCAGGATCAAAATATCCCCAGCCTTTGCCAAATATCTGTTGGAGCAAAATCACCTGGATTCCCAAGAAGTACAAGAAATACTGCTCTTGGGAAATTTACCATTGTTTCATATAGTATTTACTTTTGTTAAGGCCAAGAGTTGGTCAAATTACTTTTGTAGTTTTTCTTTTTTTTAATATATATAGTAGAGGTACAAATGATTTTTCTCTGGTAGAAGAGATATACTCAAAGGTTATGATTTTATTGCCCTATTGGACATTCATCAGTATTTTCTATAAATTCAGCAAACTTCACATAATTCCCAATCAACTAAATAGTCTCTCTTCCTTTAAGGCTCTTTGAATCAACTCTACCTCCTAAGAGTTCTCTCATTAATGAGTTAAATAAACCATGATGTATCCTTATTTGGTACTTGCATGAAAGTCAGGTTTTTAAAAATTTTTAATGATACTTTGACAACAGGTCCTTTTAAAAGAAATATGCGTATCATCATTTCCCTTAATAAACCACTTTCATAAGCCACAATTACCTATGGGTTCCTGACTGCTATACTAACAACTGTAAATTTTTTCACTTAATGAATGATAAGAATTATATATTTGTAGATAAAGAATCTATGTAAGTTCTATTTAATTAACATTAAAAAATAAAATTACTTAATAATACAATTACTGTCCCTATGGAGGAAGACCACAGTAAAAGCAGCAACCAGTAGACAAAACAAGCTTTGTTTCAGCTAACAGAACAAATTAGAACACTTAACACAGTTACCATACAATTTTAAAAAGTAACCACTACTAACTCCACCACCAAGCAGCACACATACAAACTATCAGCAAACTATCAGTTTGCTGATGTAGACATGCATGAATGCTGGTACAGACATATGGGTCCCTGGCTAGATTCTTCCTGAAGCTGTAACAAAACAGCCATGGTTGTAGGGATGTGGAATGAAAGGGATTAGATTCAGCAATGAGACCCTGCAAGTCTCACAGTTTTAAAACTGGAAGTGAAGGAATGGATTGCTTTTTATAGTAATGTGTGACTATTACGTCTAATGCTCTCCAGAACTTGCTAAATTCCTCTAAAAAAGACAACAGGCCCCTCTGGCTTAGGTGAAGAATCTGGCTGGCAATGTATAGCACAGTTTAATTTTTCTTTTCCAGGTATTTATTTTCCAGTTATCTTTACTTACAATAAATGATACTGGTTTTCCATTTTCCTTGTAATAAATTTAAATTTAAACAAAATAACATGATAGTACAGATAGTAGAATGATATGGCAAAACTTATGAATGCGTTAAGTAACTAAAGTTTGAGGAACACTCAGAGAAAAAGGATATTTAAAACAGGTCTTGCTTTATAATTGACCTCAAGCTTTCTTTTTAGTGAATTATTAAAAACAATCCTCTCTGGACCGCAGTCTTATAGGCACAGTAGTGTGGAAAGACCAATGGTTTGAGGGTGAGGAAAACCTTCCATTCATATTCTGGACATGTCATTACCTGGTTATGAAATCCTAAGTGGGTGAAACCACTGGACAACAACTTTATCATGTCCAAAATTCAGAACACTTGATTTCTAAGGATCTTTTAGACTTTAAAGTGCAGAAATTGGCTACTATGGTTACAGTGATTCACCCTCTTTTACACTCCTATTTTGCATAATAGAGTTTAGCACTGATTGATTTTTAATTATTTCATGCCTGCTAGTTTTATCTTTCCAGCAATACTTTAAGATGGTTGAAAAGAGGAATTACATCAAATTGTCTTTTTGTAATTTAAGGAGTAGTTTATGCAATACTGGCCAAAGTCAATTACTCTGTGGTCATTGTTTGGTAATTGGCTAGCTGTTACCATTCAGCAAAAATCTGATGAGTGTTTTTCTTAAAAATAAAGTGACATCCATAGAAATAGCGTATAAATTGGAAAATAGTTTTGGTTCACTATTTTGTAGACTGTTTATCATATAAGTACATAATGACAAATTAAAATTGTTCCAAAATATATAAACTTAGGCTACTAATCAAAATCTACCATATTCATAAGAAAACTAAAAAAAGGTGCATTGGTGAAATCTTAACCTAAAATAAATTGTCTAAATGACATATTCTAGAACTGTGCTGTCCAATAAAGTGTTATTAAGGACCTATAGCTATATAAATGAAGAAAAAAAAAGCTCCTCAATTGTCCTAGCCATATTTAAATATCCCATGACTATTGGCTACCATATTAGACCTAAAATATGGTAGGTCACTTCCATCACTGGAGAAAAATCTATTGGACAGTACTTCTCTAGATCATCCAAGAGAGGTTCTTTAATTGAGAAGACAGTTAAAAGGGAGCTGAGTTGCTCCAACTCATTTCTCAACCAAGAAAAAGCCTGAGCAAAGAATTTGCTCTAAGTATCAGAGTCTAACAAAATGGAGATGTGTCCTTTATTAATTTTGCATATTTATAGATTAAATTATCATAAGTGAGACAAAGGAATACCATTTATAAATAGAAAATGTATTACAAGCATGAAAATCAAGTAAGGCAATACAGAAGAAGTCTTCATTGGAAACAAATTTCATATTTCTCTAAGTAAGCCTACCAAAATCCATGGCCAGGAGGTATATAATATATACTTAACAGAACTTGCTTTTCTAGCTTAAATTTTTATGCCAAGGATCCAGGTCTTCAGAATTCTGGTTGAAAAAATAAAAAGCAATTTTGAAAGGGTTTCTATAGCTTAACAGATGACAACGCATATCCACACTACTATGTGCTCCCCTCCAAGCAAAATTAAATTAAATTTAAAAGTATAGGATAAAAAAGAAATCACACAAACACACATACATATATATGAATATATTGATTGGAATATATATATTTATTCCATATATATCTATGATATCTATATCTATAATTATATATCCATTCATATATATCCCAATCTTTTACACAGAAAAAAAAATGCAATTCTAGCAAATCACTAAATCAGTATATTTGGCCCTAATCAGCTGTGAGTGGGGCTCGGTATGTGAAAAAAATGTGGTTAGAAAAAGAGTGGGTAGATGCCAAAATATAAATGAGGACCCCAGTCAAAGCTGTTCTCTTGCCCTTGCATCTCTGTCCACCTCTGTTCACTCCCAAGGAGCTAGTCCAGGATCATGGGCAAACTGACCACCACAGTTGAAGTGGTGTGGGGAGAAGAGGTATGTGCTTAAGGAGGAAGAAGTTTCGTATTTGTACAATGTTTTAAAAATCATTGACAGGTGTCAAATCATTATGTGTCAACTGGTTCCTGTTATTTAAAAAAAATAAAAAATAAAAAAATAAAAAAATAAAAGGTTCTAAAAAATTCTATTGGACCAGAAATGTAAAACAATTATGAATTTATCTCTGTTTCTTATTCGTCTCTCTCTTTAATAAAACAAAGCCGCCCTGAAGTTTTTGTTCTCTGAAAGGCCTGTATAAACATGTGTGGCATCCTCTCATCTCAAAACTGTAGATATTCTCGCAGCCTCTGAAACCAAGTATGGGTCGCCTTCCCGCTGTGCACCAGGTCTCACCCACACTTGATTTCATGGGCCAGGAGAGCACATCTGGAACTTCTTACAGAGCTCTCTGAAGTCAGGAAAATCAGCAGAAGAAGGTAAAGGAATAAAGCAAGAGAAGATACAACAAAATCATTGGATAAGTAACATTTTACAAAACAGCTGGTATAAATGGCTCAGAGGAAGATATTTCTGGTACAATTTTCCATTCAGATTATCTGTACTATCTCCAAAATAATTTGTAGTGACAAGTAAACATCCAACAACTCTTGATTTATTTTATATATATTTCTTTATTGCCTATTTCCTATCATTTGGGAAATCCAACTACACAGTTTCATTCAACATACTTTATACCAATCATTCCAAACTTAAATGTCTAACTTTCTCCATCACCAAGTTGTATTTACAAGGCCTGCATTTTAATATAGTCTATCTAATGTTGGCATACATTTGCATGTGCTACCAAAAGAGAAAAGATATAAAAACACAATCTAAGGTATATTGCCAAAATATAAGTCCACCGAATCTCTTCAAACTACCTTAAGCTTCACCTGACAAATCTGATTTTAGAAAATGTAGAGCTTTCCAAAAATCATACCATGTAATTTTAAGAAACTCTAAAGACTCAAGTAATTTTTATTATTTTAGGATATTATACATATGTATCACAAACTTTCAATATTAAAAGGAAAACAGAAACTAAGTTACAGAGAAAAAGCATGCTGATATGACTTATTTCCAAATTAGCAAAATACAATTATGGTTTACCACAGATAACCAAATAAAATAAAATCATAGATGTGAAACACAGTTGAGCTAAAGGATACCTTAGAAACAAACCCCATAATCCAATTCCAATCCCAATTATTTAGAGACAGCAGAGCAGGATTTATCGGCCTTCATTTTAATCTGAATTTGGAAATGGGATACCAGAGGTTGCTGAAATCAGTGGCCTGTGTCAGTCCAATGTGCCCAAGCTTCATGCTTTATGTTCCTTCCAAAAAAAGGACAAGCTAAGGACATTTCATGCTTGATCCTGACAATGGTCCAGAAACCCCCTCACTACATTCCCTCTCTGCTCCTACGCAGTTCCATTTCTACCCGATTCTCTGCTCCAGCTTCAGTTCATCATCAGCCTTACACCAACATTTAAACCTAGGGATTGTACTTTGTATCTTACCTTGATCTTCAGTGTCCTCTAAAAACTTAGTTTTGTGGTTGATTCTTTGGCTTTACCTTTCTGGCATCTTGAGACAGAAAGATCCATCTTGCCTGGGCCTCTCACCTCCACTCTAAGCACCAGGACCACCACCCCTCTACCCCCAACACACCATGATCTCAGACTCTGTTATAGACATCATACCCCGAAGTGACAAGTAAACATCCAACAACAACAACTCTTGATTTATTATATATATATATATATATATATATATATATATATATATATATATATATTTCTTTACTATTTCTAGTTCTTTACAAGGTCATTGGACTTTACTTCTCAAAACACTATGCTTTAATTCCACCTGGCATTTCACTAACACTGACTTCTTTGTAGAAAGTTTCATGTCAAGGTAGCATTTGCTCAAAGGGCACAGGCCACATAACAGGGTCATTGCGCAGACTATCACTCATACAGGATGTGGGGTGAGAGAGTGGAACTAATGACACAGGAGATGAAAAGGGACTCACCAATGAGTAATTAAAATAAAATGAGCCTCTCAAGAAGAGGGAGAAGGGAGATGAAAAATTAAGGAGCTCCTAGAAGTCCATTATCACCAGAGAACAAGGAAGAGGGAGGGTCTGGGGAGAGATGAAGAAACTGGTGGAAGATTAGGATTGCAGAGGCCACACTGGGACAGGCCATGAACACAATGCCAGAGAGTGTGGGTGTTTTACCAGAAGTGGTAAGATACTAGCGACTAGTTAGAAAGTAGCAGCAATGTCCAGGTGAAAAAAGAACCTGAATTTTGATTTGTAGCAGTGAAAAAATGTTGAACATCGACAGAGGCTGAAAACTGGGTGTTGGGATGGAGGAAGAATGCATGATAATACCCGGGTTTCTAGCTCATCTGAACATGGGGTTGCGATGCCATTGACTGAGAGCAATAGAGAAAACACAAAGTGGTTTAAAGAATGCAGGCAATGAGCTTGATTAACAATATGGTAAATTGGAAATAACAGATTTGAAAACACTGGCTTTTAAAACCCGAGTAATGGGATCCCTGGGTGGCTCAGTGGTTTAGGGCCTGCCTCTGGCCCAGGGCGTGATCCTGGAGACCCGGGATCGAATCCCACGTCGGGCTCCCGGTGCATGGAGCCTGCTTCTCTCTCTGCCTCTCTCTCTCTCTGTGTGTGACTATCATAAATAAATAAAAAATAAAACCCGAGTAATAGTCAAAACTAACCCAAGGACATGTAACGACAGAGTGATGACTGGAGGACAGAAAAACAGGTACTTCAAATGTAATGTAATGAGAAAGTAAAGGGGAAAAAAATCAAAAGAAAGAACATGCTAACTTTTGCACAGGCCACAGGAAGTCATTTTATCATACTAGAGATACTTTAGCACAAAGCATTTTTATTGTGTTAGCAGATCTCAGTTTTTAACTGTTTTTGATGTTGACATAGATGACATTTACCTTTCTGTAATCTTGAAAGTAAACTTCCACTTAGTTTATAGCAAGATTGAAACGATTTCCAACCATACACATACAGGCCCATAACTGAAATAAACATTGCAATATGGTTTTATATTGATTTCTTTGTAGTATAATTAACTTGAGGACCTCTAGTAATCATTTGCTTTCCTTTACGCTAAAGTTTAGTGTAAAAATTGCTTTTCCCATATTCACTCAATAGGATTCCTCCATGAAATCAATTAGGGAAATAAAATAAATTTGTAGAGCTCATTTATGCACACACATCACAGAAAAGAAGATTCTTTCTCGTTCTTGTTTACTCATCATCTATACTTCAGGACATAGCACTTTGTCCATAAGCAGAGTGAAGTTTCAGTATAATTCTTGAAAAATATAACAACTGGCAGATCTCACCTTGCCGGGGGCTCTATCCTCCCCACTTCATTGCTATTCACAGTACTGCACGGATTACATGCAGATAAGTCTCATCAGTTTCTGCATTATGCTTTGGACTCCTAACATTATTTCCAGGAAAGTCTGATACATACCTTTTTAAGAACAGGTGACCATCACACAAAGAAACAAAACTTTAATATACCACCCTCCCATACACACATACACATAAAAGACACCACAGGAAGCTGATTGTATGTGAAAAGTAATCATTCACATAATCTTTATTAAGCACAGCACACACCTCACCTAAAAGGACTTGGAATCCTTAACCTAAAAAGGCCTTTTGCTGCAGATTACTTTAGATTTAGCTTTAGGATCAAAGGGATAATTTTATTTTATTTTATTTTTAATCCTTGGCCTTAACTTTGAGTTGTTTTTTTTTTTCTAGTTGGAATTTTTCATTTCAATGCTGATTTTTTTAAGAAAATCCTGGACACGCGCATTGAAGCAAATAGTCTCAACATACAGAGAAGGCTTCATTGAACCGCGTTTCTGGATCTTCTGGAATAAATCAACTTTTATAACTAACGCCAAAGATCTCATGTCATCTTAAATCTTTGAATACCTGTATGTATTCTTTACTCCACCAGTAATTACTTTTTAAGGAAAAAAAAAGAGAAAAAGAAATATTACCTATTTGATGGCTTCACCCAGTCTGAGACATTAATCTTTTGCTTCAGATACAGTATTAGATTACTCTCCCCATTCGCAATCGAGTCTTGAGTTGGGATGACACTGTTGAGCCATCGCGACACTGTTTTTAATCAGCTACTTTTGAAGGTCAACAAATAAATAGTTCGATTATTTCAAGTATTTTGTGAGTAGCTCAGATGCAAACACTTATTCTGTTAGCTATGGAAAATATTAGTGAGAAAGGAGCTTTGCTAGTAACAAGCAAAATTGCAACAGCATCATTATACCAGCTACATTTCTATCCATCCCAGATTACTCTAGAGCCTTGTAAATTCCCCAACTATAGTGGCTAAGAATTCTCTCCTATATAAAACCCTGCAACTGGACAAATGGTTTGCATACTATTTGCAAATATGTTTTTCCATTTCCTGGGGGTAATATATTTAAGAATTATTAAAAAGAAGGTAGCATAGTCCCTAGTTCCTTTGAAAAGCCTCACCAACTTTTAAACAATGTACTTTCAACTCTAGCTATAAGTGAGTTAAGAATAATCCCACTGGGGAAAGTGAGTACAAATTACAAATCTCTAGTTATGAATTTTGTTCTTTTAAACAGAGAACATAAAAAAGCAACTGATATATGAAAATCCTTTTACCATTATTTTATCTCTAGCCATTCTATTATCAGAGTTTCAATTACTTATATTAGCTCAAAATAATGTCCTCTCACTGATGCTATTTTGCCCTCTATAAATATATTAAAAAATTAGTAGCCCCATCAGAAAATTAGGACACTTCCTCTCCTATCCAATCAAATAGGAAGGTTAATAATTTTTCCACCTTGAGGCACTGCCAATTTATCAGCTCTGGCTGGAGGCCCCTGCCCAAACCCAACCTTTCTATACTATATCCCCAAACCTCATTATTTCAAACCATTCCTCAAATCTCTAACCCTTAAAGCAGTGAGTGGTCCTAAATCCTGGCTGCACATTAGACTCTCCTGGGAAGCTTTTACAAAATATGGATACCTGGAAATTCTGATGTAATTGGGCTGGGATAGGACTTAAGCATCAACATTTTTATAAGTTCCCCAGGTGATCTAAGGTGCAGACAGGTTGAGAGTACCACTGCCCCAAAGCAATCGCCTAGTAGCCCCATCATCCATTTTTACTGCCTATTTCCCAAACTGTATATCTAACCACTTTCCCTTCACAAACACATAGAATGAGAGATCCAAGCATTCTGGTTTCCAATGCACTTCTATCAAGTAATTTGAACAACCTCACAGCATTTTCTATATACCAACAGAAGAGAACTTCTGTATTTTCTATTTTCGAATAACATATTTAAAAACAAGTGAAAAAAAAACAATAGAAAACAAATATCTATTATACATGCCCTCAAATAGTCAAGTATTTTGTTTTTCCAAACCAAATTTCCACAATTTCCATGCCTACTATTTCCCACAATTATTCATCATTAATTAAGAAACACACACACACACAGAAAAACCCACCTTGCTTGGTTAAAAATAAAAGGTGGGGATCATGCACTTTAGAGATGTGAGGAAGGTCAATACAGTAGTGTCCCCTAACGAGAAATGCTCTACCCTATAACTATATCCTTTGCAATGTGACTTTACAATCTGCCCATTGAGATGTGAACTTTTTCTACCCCCCTTAAAAATGGGCTGATTAAAAAAAAAAAAAGGCTGGTGTTGTGATTTGCTATTATCAAAGAGAATGTGATGGAAGAGCCATTGTATGACTTCTAAGGCTAAGCCTTAAGAGAAATGCAGCTTCTGTTTTTCCCTTTTGGAATGCTTCCACTATCATCTGAAGAAACCTATCTAGCCTAATAGCAAATAAGAGGCAGTATAGAGGAGGGTGCCACAGTCAACAGGCAGCATCAACTGCCAGGCTTGTGAGTGAGATTCTTTTGGATCCTTGCAGCCTTGGTTGAGCTGTCAAACTTCTACAACTGCTATGAGTGAGCCTAGGCAGGATCATTGGCAAGATGTGCAAGAGAACCCACCGGTTGAGCAGAGAACCAAACTGCAGAATCATTAACAAATAAATGGCTGTGGTTTCAAGCTACTAAGCCCTGGTGTGGTTCGTCATGTACCAAAAGAGAACTGATATGGATGTTTATGTAATATTCAAAGAATCGATGACTACTGTGCTTGTTTTCATACACCTCTGTTGTATGCAATTTGTAAGTAGCACATTTTTGGGTTTTTTTAGTAGCACATTTTTGAAGTCTCATTTTGAAACACTCTTCATAAAGCATTTTTTCAGTTCAATCTCTCCCCATTAAGCTTCATGAATACCACACATTTGAACATGTGATTCTCATGTTCTTCCATGATTACTTGTAAGAAAATAAACAACTACCATAGTCATCTCTAAAAAAGTCAGTAAACAAATTAGCCTGAAGTTCCCCTGTAATTACTAATATAATTCACTTCATTTTCACTTAGAGAACAAGGTATAAAAAAAAAATTCCAGGAGGGTTTAAAACAAAATTGTTCTGTTGCTGAACCTGAGGATATTTCCAAGCTTGGCTACCTCCAATAACTTTTACAAACCGTTTCACCTAATGGAAAAAAATCTCCTCACAAACATTCCTACAAAAAAGAGTGGTAACTGGAATATTTTGCAAATATTCCATCAGAATCTTCCTTCAGCATGGACCTAGGCTATGGTTGAATGGAGGCTTTGTGGCTTTCTTTTCCTATTTTGGTTTTATATATATACGTATATATTTTTGTAGGGATTTGGGGAGTAACTTTCTGTATTCATTTCCTATTGATGCTATAACGAAATTAACAAAATACACCTAAACATCACAAATTTATCTCTTACACTCCTAGAGCCCACAAGTCTGAAATCAATTTCCCTGAGTCAAAGTGAAGGTGTTGGAAGAGCCATGTTCCCTCTGGAAACTCTATGAGAGAATCCTCACCTGGCCCTTTCCAGCTTCTAGAGCTGCACTCCTTGCTTTTCTTAGTTCATGGGACCTTCTTCATCTTCAAAGCCAACAGTACAGCATCTCCAGTCTGTCTTTGCTCTTATCATCACATCACCTTCTCCTATTTTGTGGTCTCCTCTCCCTCTGTTTCCCCCTTTAAGTACACTTGTGCTTACATCATTGGGCTCACCTGGGTAACTCCAGGTAGTCTTCCCATCTCCAGATCTTTAATTACATCTGTGAAGTCCCTTCTGCCACATATTCATGGGGTCTGGAAAATTGGAATGTGAGTGTAGTAGGCATTACTTACGCTATCACTATCTTTGATTCTGTCTGTTTGCTACGGGGGTCAGGATTCTTCAAGTAATTTCTGTGTTGAATTAGCTTAATTAAGGAAAAGTAATGAAAACCCTTAGTTTACTCACCCCACATGGTAGAGAGTAAACTTTCCACTTAAACCAAGTGACAATTAAGTCATCACTGAAGCTTATCTAAAGTCAAAATGTGACTAGTTAAAAAGAATGATTAGTTAAAAAGTCATTTAGGTGAACTGTTATTTTTCCAGCCACTTAATCTACTTAAAAATATGACTGTTAAAAAAAAAAAAAAAGATTGTCATCATTTGCTTGCCAAATTCAATAAGAACTTCAGCTGGAATGGTTGCTTCAGAGAATGCTCGGTAAATATTGCTTTTTGTTTCAATTTCAACACAAACACAAGTCAGTAGTTTCCTGTTTAACTTTAACTATCACTTTTTAAATGTATTCTTACCTAACACAGTTTCATTTTATTAGCAGCATAAAAACAATCTCACACAATAATTTTTCCACTGACAATGTTGCCTACTTGAAAGCATCATAAACTTATAAGCACAGATTTATAATTCATACATTATTTAAAAAGAAGATATCCTTAATACATTTTATCTGCAAAAGAAAGTAATATATTTCCATTGAAAATTATGTTAGCAGAGAATGATCCAAGCATGTATGCAGAAGTATTCTAACCATATAACTAGATTACAATATTTACATGTATGCAATCTCATTGACTCAGAGAATAAGTAATAAACTACTTCTAATCTCTGATAAAGGGAATATTTCATAAAGTAAATCAGATAAAGAAAACAAAGCATTAAATGCAAATACTTGTGAGAATGATAGGAAATCAGATGTGCATTAAAATGTCTTATTATAGAATAGATAAGATAAACTTAACATAATCTAAAGTACATTCAAAAGCAACAGTGTGAAAATTAACTGTTCACATTTTAAGGTATCTCTCAGACTGTTTATTTTTCAGGTAATGGAAATAAACAATAAATGGTTGTAGTGGTTTTAAGAGTACAGATTTAGGAAAGTTAATATCCAAAGTCAAAATATATTAACCAAAGGTCAGAACTAATAAATATAAATTAATAGCAGTTACTATACAATATATTTAGCATTTTTTTAAAAGGCAATATTAGTTTCTTCTTACTAGTGAGAGAAGAAACTCAGTCTTTATCCTATTCTCTCCGCAAATTTTACTAAAATCAAAGAGCTCAGCTGTAAACACAGAAGTGCAAAGAAAATAGGACCTGGGACATCAGCAGACAATATATGGCAGTCAATTCTGCAAGGAGGAACATGGATGGACACAGGGTACTGTGTTAGCCAGAGAAATTTCACTGCCTGGGGAGAGGAAGGCTATTTGCCAGTCAGATGAAAACCACACACAGATGCACAATTTCTGCTAGGCTTGGGGAATTAGTTACCAGGACCTAGGAAGTCCAGGGTACAGGAGGATTATTTTTAAGTACATAGAAGAAAATTCAGACTCTCAGATCCTATTTTTCACTCATTAATTGCCCTTTTTCCACCTTCACTGAAAATTGGAAGTTGACTTACTAAAAAGATTCAGGGACACTAGCCAGGGGTGGGGGTGAACTACTATACTGAAAACAGCTTAAATATACTTGTCCCTATGGAATGAGAGCAGAGGATTCTTTTCTGGGGAAACTAAATGGCCCAAGAAAAAAGAACTAGAGATTCTGACTGACATTTGTGTGTCATCAAAAAAAAAAAAAAAAAAGAAAAAAAAATGCTGGTCTCTGTCCCTGTCCATTTACCCAAAGATAGCTTCCTTCATGCACAAACATATGGAGTTTCCCATCAGTCTTTTCTGTACTGTTTGGTACCAAGATCAGGACCAAAAACAACACAAAAACCTTGGAGGAAACAGACAAGACAAGAAGAAACTAAAGTCTGTGTGTGTGTGTGTGTGTGCATGCACATATTTGGTACATGTATCCTCAGACATAAAAGAAGGAAAGATGTGTAGATATTGCACCTATGTAATTTGATCAGTAAACCATACAAAAGCATTTAGAAATAGGAAAGGACTCTTAGAAATTAAAAGATTGTCCAATAAAAAAATCCAATATAAAGGTTGAAGAAATATCTCAAAGCATATAAATAGGGGCAGCCCCAGTGGCCCAGCGGTTTGGCGCTGCCTGCAGCCTGGGGTGTGATCCTGGAGACCCGGGATCGAGTCCCACATCGGGATCCCTGCATGGAGCCCGCTTCTCCCTCTGCCTGTGTCTCTGCCTCTCTCTCTCTCTCTCTCTGTGTCTATGAATAAATAAATAAAATCTTTTAAAAAAGTATATAAATAAAACAATAGAAAATAGGATACCAAAAACTTACATATAGTAGAGAATCAATCCAGAAGATCAACATCTGATTAATGGCAGTTCCAGAAAGAGAAAAGAGACAATACAGAGGGTCAGAATCATCCAAGAAAATAGAATACAATTTTCCAGTACTGAAGGCATGCATTTCTGTATTAAAAGAGTCAGCCAAGTGCAGAGCACAAATGAATGAAAAAAAGGCCCACATCAGGAAACAATATTGTAAAACTTCAGAACACCAGGTAGAAAGAAAAAAATTAGAAAAGCCTTTAAAAATAACCAATCAGATACAATAGAGGTATTAGGCTTCTCAAACCAGAAGCTAGATGAGAATAGAATGCAGCATTGCTTTTAAAATTGTGAGGCGCAACTGTTTTCAACCTAGTATTCTTTAAGCATGATCAATTACCTGTGGTGGTATAAGAAAGCTTTTTTTTGAGAAAGCGAGGATTTTAAGGAATTTACCCCTCAATCAGTCTTTCTGGATAGTTACTAAGAAGTGTTCTCACAAGAAATAATTAGGAGATTCAGAAAATAGGGAACCTAATATAAGGAAAAAACAGAAACAATTTCCAGAGCAGTGATGAAGAGAAATCCCAAGCATCAACTGCGACAAAGTCAAGGGAAAGCAGCCCCACTAGAACAGTGGCTGGAAGGCCTCAGAAGAACTGTCTTTAAAGAGAAAATAGGACTGTTAGATTTCTTGCTGATTTGGCCTTACTGAAGAGGGCCTATAAATTTTCTCTGAAAGTTTGTGCTAAATTAGTGTTAGTTACAAAGGAAAATAAACAAACAAGAAAAATGAAGCAATTACTGGCTCCACCCAAAAATATTGCTTTAATAACAACATGTAACATAAGTTTTGGAGGGTGGAAGAGAGAAAAATGTATATAAGATGAGGTGGAGTTAGATATGAAGTAAGAAAAAAAAAAAGATACAAAGTAAGAGAGCTCAATTCTCATTTTGTATAGTAGAAAGATGGACCATAATTGGAATAGGAATATCAGAAAACAGTGATAAGGTCATATTATTTAGAAATATAGAAATACATGGGAAGAAACAGCTGTGAAAGAGTTGAAATTAGGTCCAATCTAAGGAACTGAGACCAAGGAATGGGAGTGGTGAGTCAGCAGATAGCTTGTTAAAACAGGAATCTTAGACCTTGTATTAGTCTGACTTTTAAAACTGTGAACAGGTACAACTTTCATAAAATACAAATACATTTTTACAGAAAGTTAACATCTAATGAAAACCCTATAATCCATTAATGACCAGCTCTTTTCAATGCTTGTATTGAAGAGAGTAATCCAAACATGTTTCGACATTGTATACCAAATGTCACTTGATTCATTTGATTTCTAGCATTTTCAGGACTGCAATTGTAATTTGCAGTAGCTTCAAGATGGCTCTAAGATAATTCCAAAGCTTTCAGCATAAATTGGCCCGCTTAAACACTGTGCATAAATTTTCTCAGGCTCAAGCTGACCAAATGGCAGTCAAAATGAAACACAGACAGGATGTTAATATTGTCTGATTGCTCAGTGAGCACGGGATAAAACAAGACAAAGTACAACTACTACTCTTATCCTTAGAAGGAACAGTTTCCTTTTGGGATAATTATGTTGTCAAAATGTATTAATTCAAATGCAGAAACAAATGCATCTATTATGTGCCAGGTATGGTGCTAGGGAAATAGGTTATACAAAGATACATAAGATGCAGACATTTCATTCATGAAGTTTAAAATCAAGGAAATTAAAACACTAGAAGTTCTCTTAACTGACCTCCACTTATGTGACCTGTCATACTAACCCTCCCTAGCCATTTTCCTCCTTTAAACACAATGACTGATGTCCATGACATACTGAACACTCAAACTAGTGACTGCTCTTTCACCATTAGCTTCTTAGCCTACCAACTGAGTTGTATGCCTATTTGGGGGAGGAAAAAATTTCTTCTAACCTTTTAGGTTTGGCAGGTAGGCCTGCGAAATAAACCGGCAGAAAATGGATTAACAAGAGAAAAACATACAGAATTTATTAATGTGTATATTGAGCATATACATGGGAAAACTCAGTGATGAGTAACTCAAAGAAGTGGTTATAACTTGGGCTTATGTAGCATCTTAACAAAGAACAATAATTTTTTACATAAGTGACAGGATGAAGGAAAAGGAGCTTAGACTTTAAGGGTGACCAATCACAGGAAATAAATATACGGGAACATTAATGGTAGGTAAAGGCTAGTTAGTAAGATTCTCAGTGGCATCTTTTTTCACCGATTAAGTTCTTATCTACTTCTTGGCATGGGAAATGGAGGAGAGAACATCTTCACTACGAGAATTTATGTTTTTCTTTTAGAACATATTTTAAATTATATAAATTGATTACATATTATTAAAAAATGCAATTTGAAAATTAAATTTAATAAAATTAAAGTTTTAGGGAGCCTTGCTAAAGGTGAAAAGTTGAAAAAATGCTGTTCAATTAGATATGGGGGAAAAAAGTCATAAAAACACAGAAGGATTTTTCACTTAACTTTATAAACATCTTTACACATTTGCTTCTTTTTCAAGAAAATGAAACTGGATAAGGAGAGGGTACAAAATAGATGAAGTTTATACTAAAAATACAACACAAAACATCCCAGAGAGGGCCCGCATTCAAAGAAAAAGCCTCAATTCTTCATTCAAAGATGAATCATCAGAAGTATATTTATATGTCTTAGCTTTAAATAAACACTTAAAGTTGTACGTATCATTAACCTTAGTTGTATGTATTGACTTTCCATACTCTAGCCATTGGTCCATTAACCAGCCAACTACAGTTCTGATCTTATTGAATAAGAGAGCTTCTCTGTTTGCAGAAGTCACTTGGATCCTGAGAGGATGTGTTTATAACAGATTTCCTTGGAGTGGTGATGCATATACTGTTCTAGTCATATTCTTTCACCTTATGTCCCCAGTTGTGTTCAGTAAAACTAATTGATAAGGTGCATCTGCAAGGTGGCTGGCAATGATTAGCAAAAACAAATAAACAAAAACACAAAAAAACAACAAACCAAAAACTGACCCAATTTTAAGGATTTTACATAAGATCGCATCCATTTGAAAACTATTTTCTAAAGCACTGAGCTGAGTATTAACATAGGAAAAAGTAAATTCTATCAAAGAAAAAATATGCAGATTATCAAGAAAAGGAACATAAAATAGAATTGAATACTAGAACATCAGGTTAGAATGATCTTTGTCATATAACCTATTCAATTCATTAAGGCTAGAGATACACCCAAAACTGGAAAAAAGGGAGAACACAGTTCTAAGTGCCCATGGCAATAGTGAATGTTTTCTTATGGCAATAGAAAATATGTCGCCTCACATCTTTACCTATTAGGTCAAAGGCTTTGATTTTGGCCATCATGGGGAGAGGTTTCCAAGCTATAGCATTTTCCATGTGACAACTTAGATTTCCTTGAAATGATTCAAAATAAAAAATTAAAAATAAATATGGTAGACAACTTATATTTTACTTCCTTTGATTCTTATTTATGTTTAGTTAAATTAGACTATATTAACTCAAATAACTCTTATTAACTATATTTAGGGAATGTCAAAATCCAGCCCTGCAACATAAAACAAAGATCCTTCAATTTTATGGAATATATCTCAGAAATCCCAGTTATATTCTTATTTTCTATCAATTTTCATTAAAAATCAAAGGCATTGCCCCACATGGTAGATTCATACTAGATTGGCTTAAGATATTGTATAAATTCTGAATTGAACTTGAAGTGTTATGACAATTGTCATAGAAGAATATGTTTGGCCTCACAAGAGTTGGAACACTGGCCTCACAGTTTACTTCACTTTCCGCATATGGTTTCACCAGCATCTGAAAATTCCCCTTCCTCATCAGTCATTCCTCTCTTCTGGGAGATCTATGCCTTTCTCCATGCTACTCTACATTCCAGATTTTGCTCTCTACTTTTGTCCTCCTAAGAGTTGGCTAATAGAGCTAACCTGTAATATCACAATTTCCCCACTGTGGGGTTACATGAAATAATACTCTCTAAATATTCTTAAATTTGAAATGATGAGTTACATAAAAGAGGGTTTCCTTTCAATTCTGTAAATATTGTATTCTGCGTATTGGATTAGAACATAGGGTATGCAACCTTACTCTTTTCAAAAAAGAGAAATTTATATTCATATCCTGTAACCTAGGTTATTAACTAGTATGGTGTTTTATAAAATTGCATCCTTCTAAAAAATTAAATATAGAAAAATTAACAAAATCATAAAACCTCAGACTGTATGGACATTTAAAAATCATCTGTTCTGGGACACCTGGGTGGCTCAGGGGTTGGGCTCCTGCCTTCGGCTCAGGTTGTGATCCTGGGATCCGGGATCGAGTCCCACGTCGGGCTCCCTGAAAGGAGCCTGCTTCTCCTTCTGCCTATGTCTCTGCTTCTCTTTCTGAGTCTGTGTCTCTCATGAATAAATAAATATTTTTTTTTAAAAAAATCATCTGTTTCTATCACTCATGCTTGAACCCTCTTTACAATTCTCTGACCAAGAAGTTGTTCACTGGTTTCAACATTTCCCAGAAGTAAGGAATTTTACCTTCTAACGCAGCCCTATTTCATTTTTAGAAAAAACCATTACAAAATTATTGTGAGAGAAGATACAAGTCTCCCTATTCTTTTGATCCTTAATCCAGATAAGGCAAGCCTCTGTAATTCAGAGCCAACCCTTCCTCTCTCTCTTCCATGGTCCTAGCCATTTACTGAAAGAAACAATGAAACCTCAAGTCATGCTCCCAAAATCTTCAGTTTCCTGCCTATATCTTTAGAAATACCAAATATATATTCTTAGAGTTTTCACATATTAAGTGCCATTAGCCTCACTACCTAAATGGGCATTTCATCAAATTCTACCTCATATCTTTACCTATTTTCCTGTGCATGGAATTATCATGAGCCAGTTTTGTTCTGAGAACACTTGCATCTATGTTTCTCACTCAAAAGAGAAATCTCTAATTACAACCAGTTACTAGTTTGAGAAGAAGAAACAAGATGTCACAAAGACACGTTTTTGAATCCTCAAGCATGTCACTAATAATTTAGCAGTTGGTTTTTCACCAAGAGATGTAAAAGCAAACAAATAAGCAAATCTAACGTTCTTTACCATGCAATCAATACAGATGGTTACCAGGGTAAGTGATTACTAATAAAGTTGGTTCTACTAATGGAAAACAATCTGACAAACTGAAATGGATGGCAGTAAAAAACAAGAATTAGATTGTTTTAATAGATAGGATTTTCTCTTCTTCATCAACATAAAAGTAAAAACTGTCAAGATTTTTACGTCAAAAATTAAGTCCAAAATATCATGATCTTACCAAACATGAGCATTTAATTTTAGTGGACTCATGTTCACTTAAATAAGGGACAATGAAGTTGTTTTCTAAGGAAAAGTCTGTCACTTTTATGATCCCATAAAATTAATATTTTTGTAAATGCTCTCTTTAAACTGTGAAATACTTATAGTATTCCATTATTGCTATTAATTTCTCTCAAAATAAATCTCTCTGTATTTCTGAGATACTTTGTTTTACATCTAGAATCAGTCTGCATTTAGATTTTCCATCGTAGAAAAATTCAAAATGAATTTGTTTATTGAAGGTTCAAGGTACAGTAACTTGTTCTCCAGATTTTATATAGGTTCTGTCATGGTTAATTTGCTTCAGGCTTTTTGTATTATTTTGTTTTGCTGATTTGGCTTTGTTTTCTAGTCCCTACCCCTTCAGAATGCACTCTCTTCTGTCCTTTGTGGATCGATCTACAGAAACGTGCTACCTAGCAACTGCTCAGGTTTTCTATCTGCCGTTTGCACAAGTTGTTGAAGCAAAGCATGTAGAGGCTGGAAATTTGATGGAAAAAAATATATTTTTCCTTCTCTCATTCCTAAATAAAGAGAAGAGGTATTCAGCCTGAAGTACTCCGAGTAACTACATAAAGTAGAGCCACATACACACACACACACAAATCCCTCACTATGAGAAGAGTGATAAAATCTTTGTGATGGAGTTATCCATCATCTATGCTGCAGACGTGTCAGTGGCCTAGAGAGCAAGCAGCCATGTGTCCAATCATAGTCATGAAGAGGACCTGGACCTTTTTCCAGAACCAAATAAACTCATGTTAATTTATCAGCAAAGTCTTCGGTCATTCCTTAGTAACTCTATTTTGTTCTACGTGAACTTTTCCTTCTCTGAAATGAAATAGTATAACATGGTTGCATTTTCCAATTGGAGTTGAACATAAAAACCAAATATTATTTTTAAAAAAAACTTCAAATTTCTGAGATTGCAGAAAGTTGTTACCTAAAAGTGTTTCCATATCTTTGAATAATTTATAAAAATTATTTCCATACCTGAGTGGATATGACATTTTCAGCTTTACAGTTAAGAGCACAACTCAACAGCCCCTTTTATGAGGCTTTATGAAAAATGAATATGCAGATATGGTTCTGCTTTCACATAAGATGTAGGGAGGAGAATCTACTTCAAATTATATGCATAATATGCTTATGATGGGTAGCACATAGAGAAAAAAAACAACACATTAGTCTATTAGCATATAAACCAAGCTATTAGAAATAAGTGACAAAATCTGCACTACAGAAGCGAACAGTATAGCTTAATGTCCCAAGATGAGCTTTGCATTCATACAGACCTCCATTAGAATTCCATTCCTGCCTCACAGTAGTATGATAAATTTAGACAAGTCACCCAACCTCCCTGAAACTCAGTTTTCCCATTGTGAACTGGGGATAATAGTGTATACTTTATCAAGTTATTATGGAGACTAAATGACATCACTCTATTCATTCAAATTTCTTTTTTTTATAATAAATTTATTTTTTACTGGTGTTCAATTTACCAACATACAGAATAACACCCAGTGCTCATCCTGTCAAGTGCCCCTCTCAGTGCCCGTCACCCATTCACCCCCACCCCCCGCCCTCCTCCCCTTCCACCACCCCTAGTTCGTTTCCCAGAGTTAGGAGTCTTTATGTTCTGTCTCCCTTTCTGGTATTTCCCACACATTTCTTCTCCCTTCCCTTATATTCCCTTTCACTATTATTTATATTCCCCAAATGAATGAGAACATATAATGTTTGTCCTTCTCCGACTGACTTACTTCACTCAGCGTACTACCCTCCAGTTCCATCCACGTTGAAGCAAATGATGGGTATTCTATTCATTCAAATTTCATTAAGTTAGTCTATATTATGACATATGTCAGGCAGTATTCTAGGTACTAGGGATACAGTAATGAATCAAAGACAGACCATTGAGGTGGTGACATTTGTCCTGAGACAATGAAGGATAAAATGGAACCATCCAAGCAAAGAACACTCTAGGCTGAGAAGCCGGCAAGTGTAGAAGGAGTCTGACAAGATAGAGTAATGGAAAGGAGGCCAGGGTGGCTAGCAGACAACAGAGAGTGAGGAAGACAAGTTTCGGGAGACAGGTGGGGTAAAACCTATAGGACCTTGTTGTTGCTTGGTCATAGTTTACTAGGACCTGTAAGTTTATAGGCACATAGAAAGTTTAATATCTTTCAGGTATGAAATTAATAATATTTTAAAAATCAGAGCCATCTGATTTATTTTTCTCAGTCATCTTTTCTCTCTCCAGGGCTGAGACTGTTCGGCCCATATCAATTCCACCTAAATCTGTAGGACCAGTTTTGAAATCAAACAAGAAATGTAAAACACTATAGAACAAGGAATATCAAGATGAGTTAACACTTCACTAGGCTATAGTTTCCAACCACGGGGTCCAGAATTCCCCCCAAATGTCTAGGTGGGACCAGTCATACTTCATAAGTGCTGACCCTATGAGTAGACAAGACCAGCCACATTGTTGCTAGATAAGATATACCCCCACCAGAAGAAACAAAACTATACAGCTGGAGAGGAGCAGGACTGGGGTAGAGAGTATCTAAAAGACTGAACACTTTCCTAAAAGATACTGAGTCATCCAAAATAAATCATTAAACCTGAAAGCATCAGTGATGCTCTAACTTGACAAATTAAAGTTTGTTGCCTAGCCATGAAGGGGTTCAGAACATGCTACCCCAAAATACATCACTCTGGCATAAAGATTACTTTGTGCTGAAGGCAATTTAGAAGAACAAAACACAGGGTAAGGTTTTTGCAGGCTCTCTCTCCCACCCCACTCTCCCGCCACATATGCCTGAAAGCAGATTGTAAATACATGCATTCCACTTGTGAAGGTGTTCCTCATTCACTTCACACACCAGAAAGGAGATAACAACATCACTGGAGACAAAATGATGTCAAGAGTGTCTACACCAACAGATCTTGCTAACTGGTCCATACCTACAATTAGTTTTGCCATATATTTACCTTCCTACAGTTTGCAACCTCTAGAAACTCAAAAGACCTTCTCTTTTGTCCTGACACTTCTCTACAAATTTATTGTTCTTCTATTAAGATGCTATATGAGCCCAAAGTTTTGTTTGTTTGTTTAGGATTTTATTTATTTGAGAGAGATATATATATTAATTAATTATATATATATATATATATATATATATATATATATATATATCAAGAGAGAGAGAGAGAGAGCATGACTACGGGGAGGGGTAGTAGGAGAGGGGGAGGCAGAAATAGACTCCCCATTGAGCAGGCATGCCCCAGTGTGGGGCTCGATCCCAGGACCCTAGGATCATGACCTGAGCCAAAGACAAATGTATATGCCCAAGTTTTAGCCACCTCTTTGAGTTATTCATCACTAAATTCTGTGTATGCCCAATGTACATGTTAATGAACTCAATGTTTCTTCAATATCTTTTGTCAGTCTAATTTGCAGGGGCCTGGGCAATGAATTAAGATGGACAGAGGGGAGAAAGTCAAGTTCTTCCTTCCTTACACCCATCTTCCTTATGTTCAGTTCAATGAGAGCTTATTAATTCTTAAAAATAAAGTCAGGGGACGCTTGGGTGGCTCCGTGGTCGAGCATCTTCCCTTGGCTCCGGGCTTGATCCCGGGGTCCTGGGATTGAGTTCGCACTGGGCTCCCTGCTTCTACTTCTGCCTATGTCTCTCGCTCTCTCTAGCTCTCATGAATAAATAAATCTTTTTAAAAAATAAAATAAAATCAGAAACAATTCTATATATATCTGCTACTAATTACTTTATAATACATATGTAAGACTTCAAGTCATTTCAATCTATGTATTTATTATATAACACAATGAAAATTCAGATATGTGTACTTATACAGAATTCTTCTTGAAAATCTAAAACCAAAAAAGGCAGAAAATATTCACAAGGTACTTTAAGCAGATGATTTGCATTAAGAATTTTCAGCCAAATTTTAATTCCAGTTGTTTGTAATAAAAACACCTCAAAATCCCGAAGTTTAAAAACAACAAAAGAAACTGATGGCTTAATTGTAAATGTTCCAGATATGTAAATTTAATATATAAAAATGGAGTAAAAGAGTTTTCAAAGAATAAAATATTTATTTCAGTTGATTTCTCTAACCAATCCAATACATCCTTTCCTCTTTCATCTGTAATGTTAATATTATAATTGTTTCAGTTATGATTTTTCATTTTTATAGCTTCTTTTCTCTGAAGTAATCCTTTTCTGGGAGAGGAAAGATAACCTAATAGATTTTTCTATTTTTAATTTCATGCGTTCTGTGAATTTTTAATGCTAATGCGTTAAAGAATCCCTCTTATTTAAATAAGATATTTGATAAAAAGTATTTCAGATAATCTTTCCACTAAATCTTTAACAGCAAAGCTTAAAAAAAAGTTATTACCATATGCTCTTTAATGCCTAAAGCAAAGATCTAGTATGGAATTGAGAATCATAATGAGGTCAATCTCAATTCCATCAATGTTATGTTCTATTAAAATCAAATCCAATCACATTCTTCATTTCAACCCAGCATGGCTTGGCTTTGAGGTATGTTCAGAAATGCACTTAAATTAGAAGAGAAACATTAACATTTTATCACATGAATACCACTAATGGCTCCAAAGATTAGCAGTAACACATTCTGGAGACATCCTCCACTGAAAATGTACTTTTAATAATATTCCCACACACTTAACTGTAGCCTTGGGAGGTGTGGTTTCAACTAGCAAAGTTCAGGAGCTCTTGATTAAAGAAGAAGAAGAAGAAGAAGAAGAAGAAGAAGAAGAAGAAGAAGAAGAAGAAGAAGGAGGAGGAGGAGGAGGAGGAGGAGGAGGAGGAGGAGGAGGAGGAGGAGGGAAAGAAAGAAGAAAGAAAGAAAGAAAGAAAGAAAGAAAGAAAGAAAGAAAGAAAGAAAGAAAGAAAGAAAAGAAAGAAAGAAAGAAAGAAAGAAAGAAAGAAAGAAAGAAAGAGAAAGAAGAAGGGAAGGAAGGAAGGAAGGAAGGAAAAAAGAAAGAAAGAAAGAAGAAAGAAAGAGAGAAAGAAAGAAAGAAAGAAAGAAAGAAGAAAGAAAGAAAGAAAGAAGAAAATCAATGAAAACCCTTTAATCAGAAACTGAGTCCATTTGCCATTTCACTAGAAAATGATTCTTAATTTATATAATGTCCAATTAAGTAAAATAAAGTATTGCAATTCTCTGGTGAATATTTGATTAGTTATAATTATTATTTTTTTTTATTTTTAGAAGGACTTTTTGGAGGGTGAGAGGAGGATTTTAGATTTTCTCTGCTGCTTTGGTAGGAAATGGTACAAATTCATCCCAATCCTGCCACTCTTCTCTATTTTTTATCTGTGTAGACATATAGCCCATAGGCTTAAAACATTCACTATTACAATCTTAATTTGACGTCTAAAGAAAGCTGGTCCCAACATAAACAGTCTCAGAGTTAACCCTATTCCATATGCCAACAATATGTGCATCACTGAGAACAAGGAAATATGATGGATAGACCGTAGCTTACAGCAGGAATGTATTCTTTAATACTTTATTTCCTTTGAATGAATTCAATTTCTCGAGTGCCTTAATCATAACCAGCACTGTTCTAGATATGTCCGATATAAAAGCCATGGCCTCATGGAGATAGTAATATATATCTAAAGACCAAAAATGTATGGAATTAAAGACCTTTTAAGCTGTAAATTCTCTTAAAGGTCATGAAGAAAGAGTCATTTTACATTTGTAGGAACTAAAGCCCAGAAAGTTTAAGTGCCTTTGCACACACCACAAAGCTAATTAATAGTCTGCTGGGACTAGACTCCAGAAGCCTGACTTTTAGCCATTGCTCATCCTGAATATGAACTGAGAGAAAAGCTGCAGGGAGTGGATGTTATATGTGGACATCTATGCTGTAAAAACTCAAAGTGTGGAAAAGACTCAGGGAATAGCCATCTTTTCTCTCTGAATTTCAATTACTGCTGAAATCACCTGCTCCTGGAGTCTTAATCCCTAATAATTTAAGATGAGCAAATGTGCAATATTCTAAAGTATGTCGAAGTAGGGATTCCATTTATGCACATGAAGGAAACCAAAATATATCACCTCAAGATCTGTTTCCTTGACATAAAAATTATTTTGAACTGAAGACAATTAGGAGGTAGTAAATGCATGAAAATCTCTTTCCACCTTCCCTGTGTCATACCTAAAGGCAGGATATAAATTCTCCTTTTATGGGGCACTTGGGTGGCTCAGTGGTTGATCCACTGCCTTTGGCTCAGGTCTTGATCCTGGAGAGTCCCAAATCGAGTCCCACATTGGGATCCCCGCAGGGACCCTGCTTCTCTTTCTGCCTATGTCTCGCGTGTGTCTCATGAATGAATAAATAAAATCTTAAAAAATAAAAATAAATTCTCCTTTTACTGGAGACAGGCTCTTATCAACCCAGAGATGGCATCAGAGGAATTTGTGGACACACTTAACTCCATTAGTATCCTCTCATATATTTACCTTCCTACAGTCTGCCACCTTTGAAAGGCTAAAATCCCTCTTTTTTATCCTGTCATTTCTCCACAGATTTATTGTTCTTCACAAGTTTAAAAAGGCCCTCACCAACGTTAAGCTCCCTAGAATTGTGAGCTAAAACGTGAGCACATCAAACTAGACCCTTCAGAAATATGTAATGCCACAGTTTCCATTGAAGCTTGGGCTGTCTGGGCATCAATTCTGAGACCTTTTTAGGAATGTTTTCTCAGAGGAATCATAGCAGTTGGTGATCACCCATTGGCCATAGAGCTCCATGTCTGCTTTATGCTCAGGAAGCAAGTCAAAGTATGGGAAAGGGAAGATAGTAGAGGGAAAGTAAGAAAGCCAGCATTAGGGAACTTTAAAGATGGAATGAATTATAGGTGTGAATGCCTACTTTTGTTATCAGCAAAAAATTTTTATTTTATTTATTTTAATTTTTTTTTATTTTAAGAAGGCTCCATGCCTACCACGGAGTCCAACATGGGGCTTGAACTCCTGACCCTGAGATTAAGACCTGAGTTGAAATCGAGAACCAGATGCTTAACTGACTGAGCCACTCAGACCCCCCATCAACAAGTCAAAAAAAATTTTTTTTTCAAACCATTAGTTCCTTCCTTTGAAGGTTATTCTGTAATGTTTAAAAATATAACATATGGAACCTAGCACAATGAAAATTTTTCTGAAACTATCATTTTTAAGAGCTCTACAGAATAAATTAGATTTATTTATTTTTATTGGTACACAAATACTGTACTAAATCTATTGCCAACCAGTTCTTTATTCTAAATTCAAGTATCAGTTATGTAAATATATTCTTAACTATTTGGTCAGTAACTATGAAAAATGGTTTAAATATGCCTAGATGACTTTACAATTGAGGATAATGAGGAGAGCTGTGGATCTTCATTTGAAAAAATGGGGAAAGGCAAATGAGAGGACTTCTCTGATTCCCTTATCCCTATGAAGTCTTAAAACATATATATTTCAGAAATCAAAAGGGAGGCAGAGGGAAGGAAGGTGGGAGGGACAAAGACTCACAGAGAAAGAGAGATAAAATAGACCCCTAGAACCTGGAACACAGGGTCAGCAATTCCAAGTGATTCAATCAGAACACCTTAAATTTTGGGATGGTGGCTGGAGGGGCCATAACTTCATAATTGAAACAGAGCACAGCACATTTAAAACCATTTTATTAAAACAATGGATGGAGATAGTAAAATATTTACTATGGGAAGGGAATCAGTAGATGGAAATTCTTAAATATAGTAAATTTTTAAATGAATTTTAATTCATTAATATGATGCATATTAGTGTGCTTCCTTAAAATTGCTTTAATTTAATATTCATAAAATATTTATGTAAAAGCATTCAGTGGATTACTCCTTACCTCTGTCCCCTAATCCTCTATTTTCTCATTAAATCTCAAATAATTCAAACTCTAAGTTGCTTACTCAAGAGTTTTTCAGAACCCTAATCATTATGACAAATATATCTCACATATTTTCTGCTTTGTAATTTATCATTATTGCCTTTGTTAAATTGTTTCTGAAATCCAACCATTCTACTAAATCTTCTCTGATGTATTAAAAGATTATGATTTTCCCACCCCAATTAAGAAATTTCCAAGACTCACTCTTCACATGCCATTACCTGAAAGACACTCATTTGTTTTATCCTTATCGAGCAGAACTTTTATAAATCATGTTGATATTTCATAGAGTCTCCATATATTTTGGAAAGCCACCATATTTTTTGTCTTATTCAGGATGTTTTATTTTAATTTAATCAGATTGACAATGTCCAAGTTACTGCCACAAAACTTATAGCACTCAACACCTCATTTTAATACCAATAAATAGTTTTCTAGCCATTAATGTGAGGCGGCCATAGATTCAATGCTCTGTATTATTTCCCTAGTAGTCTGTTTTTAGTCCAATGCATCTTATAGTAGACGGAACCTTGCAAGACCAAATGTAAAATCCTGCAAGACCAAATGTAAAATCACTTGTAAAGGACTTTGTGAATTTCAATGCTTCCAAAGATTGGTGCCTTGCCATTACCCATGCCCTCTAACCTAGACTTTTACAATCTAAGAAAAGAGCTTATAGGGCAAGATCAAAGGAATGTGTAATCTTTAATGATAAATTTTTAACAAACTATATATAAAACGAATCATGTAAGATTAATTTACAAATAATTATTTTCAGTTGCCAAAGGATGAAGATCTATTCAAGAGTATGTAAGCAACTGATGAGAATTAAAATATAAATTAAAGGACAGGAAAAGGAAAAAATAATCCCTACCATGTTTTCTTAATCTCCCAATGCCTGTACCACAGTAGAAAATGACAGGAATGCATGCATATATACACCCACCCCAGATCACACACTTCCATATCCTTTTCATATTGATTAAATGCCCCCTGAACTAATTTTGTGACATAGTACGTTTGAGATGGAAGATGGAATAGAACCCTTCAATGTAGTAAGCTACACTCTGCTGGAATCTTAGATAACACCTGAATCTTCTGAGAGCCACAAAGTTTTGCAAATTACATTGATTTCTTTGATTGATGTAAATTGCAAATGACTCCGTTATTGTGTCAGGCAACTCTCAGATGGTTCCTGCTGACTCTGCGATGACTCACTACATGGTCCAAAGAACTGTAAGGAACACATCAAATCTTTAACCTCAAGCAATAGAGCTCAATCTGCCTTGTTTTAAATTAAACACCCCCTAAGTAATTGTGCTCAAGAATTGAAAAGTTTTTGCTTCCTTAAACAGCAAGAGCATGAACTAATAGCATTGCCTTTTATAATTTTGAGAATAAAAACCATTTGGGGGACCTGAGAAGAAAGGTAGCCTTCAAGGTGTAGGCCTCAAAGCAAGGAATGAAAACATAAAAGGTGTTATGGTCTGCTTTAGACATCTTAGAATAGAGAATAATGGTCTCAGCTCCTGTCCCCATTCCTCCTGTGATCAGAGCTCCATTTGCAGTTAATGGCAACTCCTTCTATAGGAGGTCTTTTAGAGGATGTGTGGATTCTGAACAGAATCAGAGAACTGAAAAGTGTCACTGAATGTAGCCTGTGGGCTGCTCACCACTTGCAGATTCATAGACAAAGGAGAAAAAAGAAGCGATACAATCAGCAGGTATTCCAAGGAGCAAGCAGGCCTGAGATGGTATCCAAGTGGCACATTGCAACACAAAAAGACACAATCCTCATGCAATGAGGTTTAAATCCTGGCTCCGTTGCTTACTAACCACAGGAACTTGAGAATGTCTTTAGGTCTCTCTGAATCTGACTTTTTTCACCTCACAAAGGACAATGCTAACTCCTACATTGCATGGCTACTGTGATTGTCACGTGAGGTAAAGTCCGTAAGAACTGAGGACAGCATGAGGCTTCTAGAAAGTGCTCAATAAATGGTAAGTGTAAGGTAACAATGGTGGTGATGGTAATGAAAAGGATGCTGGCATGTGATGGCCACTATTATAAAGACTACTCATAATCTATCCAGTGTGTCATGCTGTTTCTTGCCCTGGAGCTTTTATATACCCCATTTGTTCCCTTCTATTTGCTTCACCAACATAACACCTCATCCTTCTGAGAAATTAGCCAAAGCATTAATGCCTCCAGGGAGAGGCATGACCTGAGTCCATCTGATTTGGATGTCCCTCTTCTACTCTTTACATCAACCACAGGAAAGCGTAGATGGCTCAGCGAAAGCCGCTTCAGGAAGGCAAGTACTACAATGGGATTTAGAGATGATTGGGTTTCTATATGATCCAGAACTGTGATAAGGGATGAGGACAGATGACTAAATGAGACATGATTACAGGCCACAGAAATGCTCCCAGTCTAGACTTAGAGCTACACCAAAATTGTAGCAAAGGCTATAAACAGAAAGTATGTATAAAATTCTGTGAGAACACAGGAAGAGGACATTAATAAATTGTAGGAAGACAGAAGGAGAAGTTTTCTGGAACATTTCAGTTATAAAATAACATCTGAGTTAGACCTTAAAGGGTGAGTACAAAGAGTTCCCTGAAACGATCTTACCACAACAGCTTGCCTTCATATTTATACAGGCCAACCATCTCCAAGGAGTATCAGGGTCACAGACAGCTCTCACTGAAGTAGCGATAGATTATTCCACTTATAAGCAAATAATGGACAAAGAAATAGAGGGGAGTAGCTTATATTTAGCCTTTCATTTGTTCCAAGGGTGATTTTTAATCAAAGCAAGTCTCGATGATGTGAGCACAGAGGCAATTTGGGGCGCTAATACCAGCTCAGGTGGTAGTCAGGTTACATTTGCTTCTCAGTGCTGGAATTGCTGGGTGGTTAAATGAATTGATGATTGCAAATTGCTTTGAAAATACACAATGCTGAATAAACACCATGAATTACTGTTGTTCAATATACTCAGGAGACAAACTCGTCTCCAAACAGAAGGTCTCAAAAAGATGGACTACATTTAAAGACATTTAGGAGATTTTTTTCCACAACAATGACAAATTTTTTAGCTAAATTTATTCTAAAGCCATCATAATGCCTAAGGATAATCTTTTTAAAATGCCATTATAACAGAATAAATCTGAAATTGCTCATAAATGCTACTTACAAGAAACTAGCAGAAAAAAATGCATTAAACTAAAACAGTTTTGCCATCTAGCTTAAAAATAAATTATAAGACAAAGCCTCTCCTGGGAATGGTAGCTGTAATGGCCAAGAGCAAATAAAAAGAAACAAATTAAAACTAACCCATATAAACATATAGAGCGGGCACTTTTAAAAAGATGTTGGAGGAAACTACTAGAAGAAACTCATATTTGATTCAAATAATCATTCTTTCCTTATTTCAAATGGTTTCAGCAAGGCTGTACATCCCACCAACTCTATCCAACATTTGCAAAAGATTAAATAAAAGTGAGATTAGTCATATAATAATGGTAATACTGATATTACCTTACAATACTATTATACTTTCCAGTTTATACAGTAAATTTAAGTATCTAATTTTTTAATAAGATTTATTGATTTGTTTGAGAAAGAGAGAGAGTGTGAGCAGGAGGAGGGGCAGAGGGAGACAGAATCTCAAGCAGACTCCATGCTGAGCTTGAGCTAGGTGTAGAGTTCCACTCTTGACTAGGAGATCATGACCTGAGCTGAAACCGAGAGTCTGGACACTCAACCAACTGTGCCATTCAGGTGCCCAAACTATCTAATTTAATACTCAACATGCTGTGAAGTGCATAAGACGGGTGCTATCTTTATTTTTGGAGGGGTAGCTATTTTGTCTTTTTTTTCAAAAATTTCAAACAAGCAATTTGGGCAAAGAGATTATGTGATTAGAAAGGTTGGAATCCCAGAGCTGAAAGGTGTCAGAATCTAGATTCTTCTCATTTCTAGACTAGTGACCTAATGATACTATTTTCCAAACACTGAGTAGATCTTTTAAACATTTTTATCCAAATAACAGAGGGAGTTTTGTGGAAAGCTTTGAAAGAAAATGGAAAAAATAATTTCTTCTAATATCACAATAGAATTAATATTTATGGTACTTAACTACTAAATCAATAAAATAATTTTAAGAAAAATGTATTTCTATAATAAAATGGAGAAGTAACAATGAATTAGACAAACCTTTCTCAAACTGTATCCCTTA
The DNA here is from genome assembly GCF_048418805.1 of Vulpes vulpes. Lineage (NCBI taxonomy): Eukaryota > Metazoa > Chordata > Mammalia > Carnivora > Canidae > Vulpes > Vulpes vulpes. The sequence continues at coordinate 40,957,695 of NC_132782.1, forward strand.
GAACACTCATTCCATAAGATTCCAGGAAGCTGCATGAAAAACATTGTACTGTAAAATATATTTCAGGGGGATCCCTGGGTGGCGCAGCGGTTTGGCGCCTGCCTTTGGCCCAGGGCGCGATCCTGGAGACCCGGGATCGAATCCCACATCAGGCTCCCGGTGCATGGAGCCTGCTTCTCCCTCCGCCTGTGTCTCTGCCTCTCTCTCTCTCTCTCTCTCTCTCTGTGTGACTATCATAAATAAATAAAAATATAAATAAATAAATAAATAAATAAATAAAATATATATATATATATATTTCAGAAACACTGCTTAGTAGGTCTTTTCTTTTTAACTCGCAATCTATATAACATGCAAAAAACTCTGAGAATATCTGAAGCCAGAAACATGTCTAATGGCCTCCAAAATTCACATATTCTATTTCTGTGATTCTTAAACTAGGGTATACATTTACCTGAGTCAAGGATAGACTATCATATAACAGAAATACCCAAAACTACAAAATAAGTATGATATATGGAATGACACTATTGTTATTTTACTAGTGAATAAAAGGATGTAAAGCATTATTTTTAAATTAAAACAACCGAAAGACTGTTGCTCCAAAGCAGTTTTGCTGATGAAGGCTGCTCCTCCTCACATCCATACATCTGGGAGTAAGAGTCTACCTCCCTCTGCAATGAAGATTATTTCCATGGAAATGTTTGAGAAGGAATGGTATCTGAAACCTGGAAAGAATTGGCATGTCCAACAGTCAAGGCAACTTGAGCACCTCATCAGATCTGGATTTATCAGTTAAAAATAAAAAGAAAGAGATCAAGAGAAAAAGAAGCCTAAAGTAACACACCGTTAAAGAAAGCTTGTTTGCCAACTGATCTTCCACGGAGCCACATATTTTGTTGTCATTGTGAATGCAAACTGTAGTCTTAGTTACTCGGATTTAAACAAGCTCAGGTATGAATCTTTACATCTGTTTTAGGGTAAGTGTTCAATTCTGTCAACTAGGAACTTGCAGAGAGTCTGTTAGAGATCAATTAGCAACAACATTAAGAAGTTTTCAAAAAAAAAAAGTTTTCATAATTTCTAAGTGAGCTGAGAAGAAGTTTTCACAATTCCTAAGTAACTAAATATTTAGAGCCACGGATCCTGTTGTTTCTTGAATATATATAGCTTTGTATTATAAGTTTCAGGGGGAGTGATAATTTATTTCTCCAGTTTGGAAGTTCTAAGACTGGGGGTTATTTTGAGCTAATAACACATAGAAAGAAAAAGAAATGCAATTATAATGCAGTAAACTGAAGTCCAGAGACCTGAACCCTGGTTCCTGTTTAGCCTTAAACTAGCTGTCATTTAATTTGCTCAGCTTGTATAGCTAACACATGGCAATATTTGCTGAGATGATCATACAGTTCATTCCCAAAGGCAGGCAACACACACACACACACACTCACTCACACACTCACACACACCCCAAATCTAACATCATAATGGAGAGCATAGTAAAAAGACTCATTCCCTAGGATTTGGATTTTTCCAAAATGTGACTCTTACAGTATGAAGCGATATTTCACACACAGTAGGCACTCATTAGCCAATTAATTGAACTGATATGGTAAGGGAGGGACAAATATTTTTAAAAGAGGCACCAAATCAAAAAGGCGAAAGAAATGGTAGCTGGCAGGCATGAAAAGAAGGGTAATAAAGCAGCAATGTAAATAGAGATTAGAAACAAAATGAAGTGAGGCCTGCTAATTACTGATAAGGAAACAGAAAGAACACTGAGAAATTGTGAGTGAATCTGCAGCGTGAAATTTCACACACAAACAATAGAACCTTAAGGACTTCAATCACTCTAAAAGTGATCCTTTAACATTAGTAAAAACATAAACGTAAAAACTAGAAGAGGAAGGAAAGTAATTCTTGTTTTAAGAAACTTAAAAAAGTTCCATCAGAGGAAGAAGACAGGAGGTTTACTTATCTATAGATTATTTCACTTTTACTAGATATGGGAGTTTTTCTTTTCTTCTTTTTTCTTTTTTTCCTCTTTCTTTTCCTTTCTTCTTTTTCTCTACTTATTTTTTTTAAAGTTCTAGTAAACCAGTTTTTTAAAAGAATATAAAAGATTTTTAAGTGTTATAGTCCCAACTGACTAGCTTCTACATCTATTTTAATAAGCGGAAAATAATTAATTTGGGGCAAATTCAGGGATAAATACACCAAAGTTGAATCCATAATTCATTTACTTTACAAAATAATTTACATGATAGGATAGGGAAATTAATAATGTCAGGATTTCAATATTATATTGATTCAAAATCCAATGGATCAGTAAGTACCTTATTGTCAGAGTTTAGGCCAATTCATAGGAGTTCAGGCAACTGCAAAGTTAGAAGGAGTATAGTTCCCAGACTGCCCCCACTTCTGACAGTAATTGCAAGGATATTTGGGATATTCCAAAACTACTCTCTTCCTTGATAATTCCCAAAAAGGACTCACAGAACTCACTGAAAGCAGCTGTATCCATGGTTACAGTTTATCACAGCAAAAGGATACAGATGAATATCAGTCAAGGGACGAAGCACAAAGAGTTCAGTCAGGAAAGTGGCAAACACGGAGTTTCCATCATCCTCAGTAGATGCTACCTTCCTGGCCTCATGGGACAATGCACACAGAATGCTGCCAACAAGGGCAGCTCACCTGGTACTCCAGTGTTCAGAGTTTTTATTGGGGCACCATTATATGGTATGATTGATTCATTGCCCACATGGTTGGTTTCTATCACCTGGTTGAGTGGTACCATATGATTCAAAGTCCCCATCCTAAATTGCCTTTCTTACCTCCTAATTATGACCAAACAATGAGTAATAGATATAAAGGTACTTCAAAAGATCACAATTGCATTACAAACTAATTACTAGCTTTTTTCCCATGTTTTTTCTTAAAAAATTGGAAAGTCCTACCAAAAAAAAAGCACCATGCTGTAATATAATTAAATCATGCTTTAATATTCAGAAATTCTTTTAAATCTATTATTCATGGAAAATTGACAGTTTTGCAATTAATTATTATGTTACGTATTAATAAGTAAAATCTCAATGAAATGCATTACAATATGACATGAACTAATAAAAGCTATTTTTATATCTTGTACAATATCTTGAAGGTCCAAAGATAAAGCAACAATCGTACTATGTAGGACATAATGAATTCAGAGTCTATGACCCATTCTCTTTAATGCCCCCAAGAGATTACCTTTGGCTATATTTGCCCTATGTATTAGCTCTGGAAACTGCTAATTTGTGGGCACAAAGAGGTTGATCTTACTTGAGAAGAGGTGATTTGAAAACACAGGAGATGTTTCTTTCTTTTTTTTGTTTACCCACATTCATCCAGTTTTTTAAAAAATTAAAATTTAGCTGCAAAAAATAATAGGACAGCACATTACTTTGAAAATGTACTTAAAGGGGATTTAAAAATATTATAACTTCAAGTTTTCAAATTATGCATAGAAATCTTTTTTCTCTGGTTAATAGCATTTTATTAAAACTAGCAACTTGGTATGTTCTTTCATTTCTTTAACATGCAAAGAAACCTATTAGATGTCACAGGAATATAACAGCTTAAAGAATATCTATAAATTTAGAAAAACCATAGGATGATCTATAAAGGTGGAGTTGTAGAGAGGGCATATATGTTTGCCTGGGTAAGAAATATAAAGGAAATAAAAGTGGCATGGAACGAAGGACTCTCACTAGACTAGTAAATGTGTAATTGCACCTTTAGATGTGTGGAGTCTAAAGTAGCACACGGAAAGATGAGGGCTAAAGTGAAAAAGCTTTTTGAAGCCTTTATCCACTCATTGTTCCCATCATGAAAGCAACACCAATTCTGAAAGTCCACCCTTTCTTGTTCAAAAAATGAATGGAAGGCCTCAGCTCCATTCTAGAATTTGAATATTCAGTCAAACAACAAAGACCAAAATTTTGCCCATTAATAATAATTATGTAGAACCGTAGGGCTTCCCTGGGTTCTGCTATTTCTAAAATTAAGTTTTCAATTTCCCCCCTCAATTTTCTGGGCAACCCCCATAATCTTTCAACAAATTCCAGTGTACTTTCACTTTTAGGTTAGAAGTGGTTTCTGATTCCTACAGTCAAAGAGCCCTAACTAAAAGAAGTCCTGTGACCAAGAATAGTAAATAGCTATGGTGCAGATACCTTTGGTCAAGATGATCAATGCAATTTTTTTGTGTGTTCTTGAGGAGAAGCTCAGTTCTGTAAGAAATCCAAAAAGTGTATGAAGACATGGTTTCTCTCTCTCTCCAGTAAGCTTTAAATATAGCTAGGGACAGAGAAATCACACATGGGATATGGTTACAGAACTAGGAATAACTAAGTTACTAAGAAAAAATTAGGCCCAATTTTCTGTGCAACGACAGTTCTAGAGAGGGAAAGACTGGAAGAGAACTAAATCTCAGAGACTTTCTGGAGGAAGATCACGATTGAGCACAAACTAGAATCTAAATCAATGGCCCCTGTTATTAGGAGTAGGAGTAAATGAATTTCAGTGAAGAAAAATACTTAGTGCAAACACTTAAACAAGAGCTATCACATCCTTCAACGAATGGCTTTGGTGGGATATAATTAAATAAAGAGTCTGGCTCCTCATTGGTAAAATGCATGTTCGTAATGCAGTTGGCAGTGTTCAGGTTCACTAAAAAAAAGGTGCACGCACATAAGCAATTTTACCTCGGCCAACACCAGATAGACTTTGTCCAAAGGGCTCTGCTCAGTCTTCAGAAGGTGGATGAGCTAGAAGCTCACATGAAAGAGTAACAGGATAGACCCACAGGGGTAAGAAGATGGAAAAGAGGAACAAGAGAAGAGTGAAAGAAAGGGGTTGTTAAGTGTAAGGAAAGAAGATTACAGGAGACAACACTTCAGAACAGATTTCAAGTATTTCAGCAGCCAGGCTTGTCATCAATGCAAAAGACAAAGTAAGAAATAATGACAAATGAAAACAACCCATGTTTTTGTACAACATAAAGTCTTAGATTTTGAAAGTAAGTCAAGCTTTTTAACCTGCCAAGGAGTTTTGTTTGTTTGCTTTAAGGGACCCATCAGACATAAATTTCTATGAGTCTGAGATTTGATGTATGGCTTGACTTAGGGATGAACTACTCCCTGGGGATAGCTGTTCTACAAAGGCCAAGAACATGGCAGGAAATCTAGTGAGACTGAGAACATTTTACTTACCAGCGTTCATATTACATATGGTTCAGAAGATATATATTGATAAGTAGGGTGACTATATAATTTATGATTCAACTTGGGACTCTTTTGAGAATCCTAAGGGGAAGGTTATTAATAATTACGTTAGAACAGGACACAGACCAAATACATATGTAGTCACTTATTCAAAATCTCTCAGGTAGGGAGAGGGAGTAACGCCCAGAAAGCATTTCCCTTAAGAGTAACAGTAGTTTAGCCAGGTTATCTATTTAGCTGAGTTTTATTCAGGTCTTTGGCCAGAGTGCATTGCTTAGGACCAACCACCAGAGAGGAAAGGCCCATTTTTTGAAATATGTTGATCACATATTTCAAGAGTATAGATTTGAAAAGGCATTAAAATTTATTAATCTGCATTTACAATATCAAAAATGTATATTGAATAGTAAGAAGAGGTTCTGGAAAGGCAACACACTATTTTCTCTAAATTTCCCATCTGGACAACTACGTTTTCTTTCTCTTCACAAATATTTCCTCTTGAAATCCTTCCCCAAATTTGTCCTCATCATAATTTTGTCAGACATGCCATGCCTTCATTTCGTTTTACCTCCCAGACCCTGAAATTACTGAAGAAAGCCCCTTACGTATTCATGGCTACACCAAGCAAGGTAGAGCCTCCTGGAGCCTGTGTGACATTAACCAAAAAACATCTGATCCATCTATGGCTCAAACAGTGAGCTGGGCTAGATGTGGGAATTGAGGGCTGAATCATCCAGTTTTATTCGTTAGCTGCTGGTAGCACCAGGTCGTTTCCAAATCACGACTGGAATTGCTCTTCCTATATTTAGCCAGAGACAAAGACGTTGTGCATGGAGACATGTAATTTGGCCCATAGCCATAGGCCCCAACGGTCAATGTGACAGCAAAAGAAATCTCTGAGGCAAAGATTTAAAACTCTGCTTGCCTCTAAAGCAAGGAAGTGATCACCTTGTGGGAAGGGATCAAGGTATGATGAAATATACGTTTCTCATCTCTCCCCTACGGTGAGAGAGGCAAATGAGTAATAATGGGTGCACATCTCTGATAGGGTGGCCACTACCTGAGAAGGCAGCAAACTGATATGCTCTGGAGCCTGAAGAAAGTACATGGTAAGGAGACCTCATTTGCCTGGAGCCTTTGATTTCACTAACAGTTCTGTAGAAAATCCAAGTCAGGAATGACAGAGGTCGGGTTGCTGGCTCGTACCCTCCCTTGGTGACAGCTCCAGGCAATTTTACCATCCAGCTGTTCTGTTTTTCAAAATGAAAGTAATTGGAATTGAACTACAGAGCTTTGCTAAAACCTTAGCAATTAACAGTGCAATTTCCCAAATTGCACTGTAATGGAAAAGTGTCCATCAATCAACCCAGTGAAATAACACATTTTCTCACCAGATGTGAGATTTAATATCTTCATAACTCCCTGGATTTACCACTTATGAATTGTCAGCCTTGCCTCGAGCTCTGAGAATTAATGGACTACATCCCTGCTATGCAAGGATGGTTTACAGTTGTAAAATATCCCTACCTTCATTTTAGATATATTTACCAAAATGTTCTTCTTTAAGATGTAATCAGAAAACATGCTAGATGGGAAAATTTCATTTCTATTTACTAGGTTATATATTATCATTGTCTAGATAAATATAGTTTCCGGAGTCTCAGCACAGCACACTCTTATAACAGGAACAGCCAGTTTATCACTGGCAGTGAACAATAAATAACAGCGCAAAGATGCAGTGGCTTTGTTTTAAACTTTAGGATATCCTCTACGGTTTTCTGGAAAGAGAACCAAAAATATTCTAAGTTTCTAATTCTGTATATATGTACGGGTCCTGCTCTTCATCCTGGACTAAGAAGATAACTCAAAGAATCCGCATGTGTTCGTGGTGTCACTATGGTTATCAGGCACTTCGATTCTCATTTCAGCTTTCACTCCGATCCCAAACACCTGCGCCTTGGCCATGATGAAGCTGCCTCCTGAAAACAGCCTGGGTAGACTCCTAAGATGCCTGAATCTCCAACTCTCCAGGTTTGGAAACTTATTCTTACTTCCCCCCGACAGGGGCAAATGCCCTAACAGGCCTCTCATGGGCTGAAGTCATTGAATAAATTATTCTTCTCCTACGGTGTTGTTTCGGTGCAGTAATATGTGCAGGATGTCAAGTAGGCAAAGAGGATGAGTGGGAGATGCTATCGGAGATTAAAGCATGGGGGGCTGTGGTAGCCCTTGGGGGAGGTTCTTCAGATGTCGGAGGTTGTCTTCACGTCACAAAGGAAATGTGTTGTCAGACATTGGGGTCATCTGCATGATTATAGTTTTTTCAGGGCAGAAAAAAGTCACAGAACTCCAGCATCTTAAGGGAATTTAGAGACCATCTATTTCAGTTCCTAATTTCATAGACTCATAAAATGACTCAATGAAAACTGTTAATCACAACATCGTAACGGATACCACTCACTTGGCAAAACATGTTATACCACATAATCTGTCGTTCATTCCCAATTGAAAACACTTAATTCTCTTTGACCATATTAGTTCATTTTAGAAGTTAAGATTTTCTTTCTTTTTTTTTTTTTTTTGGTTTTTTGGTTTTTTGGCAAAAGGAAACATTAGAGGTCATGTAGGGATCACCTTGCCTAAATAATAAAAAAGTCTGACATATCTCTGTATGTTATTCTGTCAGAGATTAAAATCACAAAGCAATAATCACATAGTAAGAAACAATTCAAAATCCACAAAAAACAGACCAGTGAAATACAACTGAGACTGGTAAAATCAATTTAAATGATTATTATAAGAATCCCCAAAAATAGAAAAACAAATTGCTAGTTAATAAATGATATTGATCTGATGCAATATTAGTATAGAAAATTTACCTTTCTTGTATCACACAATGTATTAAGTCCAGATAAGTCAGAATTAAATATTTCATTGAAAACTAGATAGGGGAGGGGAAGAGTCTCTTTCTAGCTATGGAGAAGAGATAAACTCCTGATATGAAAGAAATGGAGAATATTAGGATCTTCTCAGAGGCAAGATGGATGAGCACATTATGTAAACCTAAGTCCTCTGAACTGTACCATGTGAAGGAAGAAGACAGCATAATGAGACCATGCATGAAATATACCTAATGAAAACATATTGTCATATATCTGTGTGTATGTGCATATACATCTGTATACACACGTTTGTGATGGTGTAAAGTATTAACGTGCCATTGACACCAGTGTCCAGACTTCCCCTCATAAATAAAGTAGATAAACTCTCACAGGAAGAAAGAAAGGACTAGTGGAAGTGGGGAGGGAGGAGGTAGGCAACACAGCTCTACGAACATCTAAAAATGATGACTAAAGTAATGCTACGGTATCACTGCTCACCTACTAACATGGCAAATGAAACAGAAAATGATAAAGCTCAATGTGAGGCTTTGAGGAATTAGAATATAGACCTTAGAGGTCTCCACCTGGAAGCCCGTCCACAGGCAGGAGCAAGCTAGCAGCAACTTTCCCCCAACACACACACACACACACACACACACACACACACACACACACACACATATTCAAACACTTTAAAGTTCTTGCTAATGTGTAAAAGTTGTGAAATTTCATATAAATCCTGGATTTCCAGAGTCTCTATAGAAAAATGAACAAAACTGGAAGTCCTATGCTGGCAGTGCAACTGTTATTTCCTGTAAGGTAACACCTAGGCAGAGCTGAGCAGGGCCGCTGTTCCCGCTAGATGGTCCCCAACCAGGTGAGCTGTCCCCACCCCCACCCCCCACACTCTGCTGTCAAATGTCTGGGCAGCTGCCATCACTTTTCTATCATGAGAGGGGAGAGGGGAGCTTCTCTAGCTCACTTAGGATCTGAGTTTGAGATTTATGATTTACACCTTGCCAAAGTCGCTAAAAAGTTGCTCTCTCTAAAAAGCGATCTTGAAATTTTAAGCAAGAGTTTAAAATCTATTAATATCCCTTGATATTAATACCCTTGATATAATCATTTTACTTTGGGGTCTTTATTTCTTTTTTTCTTTAAAGATTTATTTATTTATTTATTTATGAGAGAGAGAGAGAGAGAGAGAAAGAGAGAGAGAGAGAGAGAGGCAGAGACACAGGAGGAGGGAGAAGCAGGCTTCATGCCCGGAGCCTGATGTGGGACTCGATCCCGGGACTCCAGGATCACGCCCTGGGCCAAAGGCAGGCGCCAAACCGCTGAGCCACCCAGGGATTCCCTGGGGACTTTATTTCAAAGAAAGCAGCATGCATCTCTCAAACACCCCTCCCTGCCTTTCCCAAAAAGAAACAGCAAATGCTCACTCACAGTGGCAAAAAATGGAAAAATCTAAATGTCCTTACAGTATATGAATGGCTAAATAAACTAAGGCATAGCAACTAGAGAAGCTTTCAGGTACTACTACAAATGAAAGGAGACTAGGTGCCTAATTTGATGAAAATGTGAAAAAGGTAATTATTGAGAAAAATGATCAATCAGGTAATACCAAGTAGCTAAAGGTCTCGGGCTTTATACTGATAGAGAGGAGAAGAGAATGTGGAAGGGTGCTGACTGAGTTCAACACGTAAGAGATATCTTTCACATAAAGGTATTTGCAGTCATAATAAACACTCCAAAAGGGGATACCTGTGCAGTTCCTCAAGTCCTTTAGAGGATTGAGTCGTACAACTAGGACACGCAGTTATGACCACTTGCTTGTTGCAGACCTCTCACTCAGAGTCCACGTGGCCCCTTTTGTAGGTTGTTCACTGTGTCCACACCCTGAGGATCACGTACTTCTTCTGATATATCAAACTGAATCTCTCCTGAGTTCATTGAAAAAACTTTTTTTCAATGACCTGAAAATTTGAAAGGATGGAACAACTGACCTACACTCATATAAAAACATTACTTACGTTTGAGGCCAGTAGTCAAATTCTAAATATTCTATGCCCTTACAAGGCAGTGAGGCAGGGATGTGCAATGGTTAAAGGTCTCTAGGTCTAGGCTTTTTTTTTTTTTTAACCCTTTTTTTTTTTAAGAGAGATTTTTAAATTTTAATTGATTATTCATGAGAGGCACAGAAAGACAGGCAGAGACATAGGCAGAGGGAGAAGCAGACTCCTCGTGGGGAGCCCGATGTGGGACTTGATTTCAGAACCCCAGGATCATGCCCTGAGCTGAAGGCAGATGCTGGTCCACTGACCCAGCATCTGGTTATCAGTCATCGTACCTGTCTGTAAAAAGGGGGATAACAATTTTGGTCTCATTAGGAATGTGGGGAGTGTAAAATGAGCCAGTAAGTGTGAAATACGAAGTGCTTAGTTTAGTGTCCAGTTTTAACAAGTTATTACAGCAATCGTGATTATTTTTATTAAAATACTATGTGTTAGTTTTGCTTTCCTATGAAAAGTCTTAATATAAATCTTAGTTTTCTCTCTGCAATAGTCTTTTTCTCTTCTTAGGACGCTCTTAGAATTTTTCTTCCTCCTTCTTTCCAAGTGTGACTTTTGCTATGGGAGGCAAGCATTCTGTACTGTTAGCTTCTAACACAGAGTTGGTATCCTAAAAAGTGAGGTAAAGATTCCAAAATAAGAGTTGTTATGCCCAAGGCATGACAAATTTTACTATTTGTCTTATAGAAACCTTAAGCTTCTCTGAAGTCTACAAAAAAAATCTAGAAACCGAAGACTATATGAGAATAAGTGTTTCTTAGGAGATCATTATCACCACATTAAGAAATCAAGTAAGCTGTAATTTTGTCCTCATGCACTCCACACCTTCCCTCTTGAAAGAAAACCAGTAGACAGGAAATATAATCTGATACAAATGCTAAAGATGTAAGCGTGAAATTGTCAATTAAATTCTATTTATTTACTTATTATGTTTATTTACTGGTTCCTCATCAAAATCTGTTTTTAATGAAGCAGTCTAACATTTTTTTTTCCTCTAATGCTTTAATAGGTAACATGTGTTTCTTTGCATTTGATCTTAAAAATCTTATAATGAATCAGCTTTCTTTTTCTGTTTTAAAATGAAATAATTATACAGACTCCAATTGAAACTAACATAAACTGACAAGAATATATTTGTGACATCCACATCATTAAATCAGTAAGGAGTCCCTTACTCTTTGGAGGCAAACATGCTTCTGACTCATGTCCAAATAAAATTATCATAGGTATTTTCTTTCAGGGGTGCCTTGGTGGCTCCACCAGTTAAGCCTTCCACTCAGGTCATGATCCCAGGGTCCTGGGATTGAGCCCTGCACAGGGCTCCCTGCTGGGCGGGGAGCCTGGTTCTCCCTTTCCTTCTGCCTGCCGCTCCCCTGCTTGTGCCCTCTCTCAAGTAAATAAATAAAATCTTTAAAAAAAGACATTTTCTTTCAAATGGAAAGATACATCCACTTAAAATTGAAAGTGATGATAAAAACAAAATGAAGGGACATTCTGATTCTTTTTAGTCTTCATTTGTGACTTTAAACGTTTCCACTCCACAGAGGTTTCAGTGGAAATCTGTTAGAAGATTCATCTGAGGGCATCTGGTTGGGTCGGTCAGTTAAGCATCCGCCTTCAGCTCAGGTCACAATTCCAGGGTCCTGGGATGGACTCCTCAGACTGGCTCCTTGCTCAGTGGGGAACCTGCTTCTCCTTCTGTCCCTCCTCCCTGCTCATGCTCTCTCTCTGTCTCTCTCACTGTCTTTCTCTCTCAAATAAATAAATAAAATCTTAAAAAAGAAGAAGGTTCATATGAGTTTGTTACATTTAGGAGTGGGAGTGGGGGTAAGTATGTCCTCTTAAGACTTAATAGTGTATTCACATCCAAACAGAGCCTTAAAGATAAAATTATACTACTAAAAGAAAGAAATATGATTATATGTTTTTTAAAAAAACTTCAAACAATCTATATTTGATACACAATCCAACAATATATTTGTTCTGTGATTGTGTAATTAAACAATGACAATTTATATTTGTCAATTAAAAAAAAAAAGGAGGGAGAAGGAGTGCCATCTTGTGGAGAGACCTACCATACCCAAGCAATCTCTGCCCTAAGCTCTTTTGTTTTTTTTTTTCCCAAACAAAACCAGGACTTCCTTTTACCTTCATGTACCTTGCTTTTTTTTCTTAGTAGAAAGGAAATACATTATTTTTCCAATGGAAAGAATACTATAGGTTGGAATATGCATGGAAAAATCACTTCTGCAGTCTGGACAATGTTAAGAAAGAAGTCCTGGCTGGGATGCTGGAACATTCAGAAGAATGTACAGACGTTTTACTACTGTGTATGCAATTACCAAAGCAGAAATATTCACTCAAAAAAGGGCAGATTCTAATGGTGACAAAATAACTATGTGTGTGACAGTCTGGATCCCTCTCGAATCTCATCAGCCCTGTCATGTTAAAGAAATTGAGACAGTTTATTAGATTCAGCATTTCCAAATTTCATAACCATGGGCTCATCATACCAATGCATTTATTAAAAATTACCCACTCATTTATTTTGTTAGATTTATTTAATCTGACGCTTTCATTACAAAGGAGGTTCTTTTCAGTATATTTTTAAGGATAACTGCTAAATAATATAGGAATAATAATCATCACTATGTGAATTATACTAGTAATAATCCTGGTGATGATGATAATAATAGCAACAATAATTTATTGAATATAGCATGACAGTGACTTTAGATATGTTTTAGAAACCTTTCCTAACATGCTGCTAGGTAAGTACCACATTATTTTACGTTTAAGAAGTTGTCTCATAAGATTTAAGCAAATTGGCCAAGATCACAGAGCTAGTCGTAGCACAGTTGGGATTTGAATCAAAGATCACAACTTTTCTTGACACCAAGTTTACTCTTAGGTCTGAAATTTTTGAGACTTTGGAAGTAACTGCAGTCATAAACATAACCATCTTGAAAAATAAAAGCCTTCCAAAGTATGGCCTTAAATCCCATTTTAATTATTCTGGACATGCACCATTTTTCCAACATCCCAGCCAGGACTAGAATTATGAAAATCACTGCATGCTCCACTGAAAAAGTTTCATTAGCATAGAATGCAATCTAGCTGTTCCTTGGTGGGGGACAAAAATTATCCTCAATTGTAAAAGCTTGTTAACTAGAGATCGCTTTTCAGTTGGACTATCCCTATTCAACATTAGATAAATGCTAATTAACTATGAGCCATGAAATGATTCAATACTAACCTGCACCCCAAAGCAGTATTTTCCAGGTTTCAAGTTCTGTACCTGATTATGAAACTTTCTTCTTTGTTCAGAATAGGAATATTTCTTCCATAAATACAAATATATTGTAACTAAAATTTCAATAATGTAAATTTAAAAAGTACTCTATATAATTCTAATTCTTTTGCCTTTGCTAGAAGTATATATGAAACTTTGTTTTTTGTTGTTATTGTTGACATGGTATCTTTTTTTTTTTGGTCCCAATTATCTGCCTTTGTAATTTTTAATAATAAGACACATATTTAAGTGATTAGCATAGGCACTTATTAAAATTACAAATACTATTCATATTCATACTAAGCATTTTTCTGATGTTTCTTTACATTAAAGCAAGACAAATCTCATCTGGAAAACACACACACACACACACACACACACACAACTAGATCTCAGGAAAATGTTCATCTAAAAATAAAGAAGCTCGTGGGCTTTTTCCACCTGCCTCAAGGTGTGGATACTAATAAAGGCAAATTAGATAACACGTTTTTCTTTATGCATACTCCTTTTATTTTTATTGTTTTAGTTTCTGATCAATTAAATGATTAACTCAGGGATGTCTCTGGACTTCATTTTTCTCATCTGATTAGAATAATGATCTTTTAAATTTTAGAGCAATGGTTTTCAACTTGTGAGTTTTAGACCACTGGCAATAAGTGGAATGATTGTAGAGTCTGGAAATTCTTTTGTGTAAATAAGCTTGAATTCTTTTTTATATTGGTTGCATGACAGGCCATACATTCTCATACATATACAAGGATAAATACATTGTTTACCAAATGTCTATGTTGTTGCTTTTGACTAATACAATGAAAATTCATTTGACAGTTTATTAGCCTCATTATTATTCTGTATATTCTCAGTGACCAAGATTAAACATATAACTATCATAGATTGGGTCATGTTGGGAAATATTGTCCAGAGGTGACATTTTCCTTGGTGATTGTCATCTCAGTGTCACTCAGAACAAAGAGATGCATGAAGCTGCCCAAGCATAGTTTGGTAAGGAGAAAAGATAATGAAAAAGAATGCAATGTATCAACAACTAGCAATGGCCCTTACCTGGTTCACTACTTTTGTCTTTCCTCTTCTAAAATAACCTCAAGGTCTGTCCAGATCAAAGATCACAATTGAACAGCTAATGGAATGTAGCAGTCTTCATGGGTAAAAATGTCCAAGAGTTGAGTAGCCCTATATATTTTTTCTGTTGTTTTTACACAACGCTCCAAACTAATCTTTGGAAAATTTTCCTAAAGAAGAAAAGAAAAACTTCACTACCCTCAGCCTCCTTCTTCTTCAATCTTTTTTTTTGAAATCATGGGCTTTGGCTTATTTTTACCCATTATTCAGGAAATGGTCAATGAGAAAGCACAGGAGGGACCAGAAAAGCCACTATTTGATTTGGGGCGGAAAGGCAGAGTTATGTAGCCTGGCGTCCTTCGCACTGAAGTGCAGAGACCACTGAGCCTTCCTGCTAACATGTGCAAGTTCAAAAAGAATAATTTCAATGTAAAAGTTCAGTTGGTCGCTCTGTAGTGAAATAAATTATTTCAGCTGCTACATTTTTGAAGTTACTCTATCAGAATTTTAAATCCTTTTCCATACATCCCCTAAGGGCGTGTGAGCTGAACCAAGCCTCTTTTCTGTTTTATGATTTCTAGGCTGACGGGAGTTCACAGAAAAAATAACTTCCGAACATCAATCAAGCCCTGTCCGTCTGCTCTTTTATTCGACATGCTTCCTTTTCATTGTAATAATATACTCTTTTTTACATTTAAAACATGAGACATTCAATACAAATCACTCGTTAAGAAGAACTTTATACGAAATGTAAAACTTGTCAAATGTAGGAAAATAAATAGAAATCATGGAGGAAAAAATGAAAGCAGTATATAGATTCGGTGGAATTATTTTCTTGTACTTAAAGTGAGTACAGTTCTACAGGCATTTGAATGCTTTTGTAGTCTTATTTTAAACAAAAGTATAGAGTGCTTTTAAACAAAGTGAAAGGAGGAGGGGCATATTACCAAAGAAAATGGTCCGGCACAAAAATGTATGCTACGAAAGATTTATTAATACCAAAGTACTAAAAATCTTTAATTCTTAAGGTTTTTCTAAGTGTTTCAAGTAATTGCTTGGCCTGATCCTGAAAGGAAGTCCAAAGTGAAGTGGTTACTTCTTGAAGCATAGTGTTTATCCAATTGCAGGTTACAACATCGTAGCAGGTTGTGAAACCACTTTAGTGACTTTGGTTAATGAAATTGAATAGAGTAGAACGCATCAGAAAATGTAGGCCGGCATTGCACATAACAAAGTTAAGGCTTTTTTTAAAATTAAAAATGTATATGTACTAGCAATATAAAATGTATTATTTACTGTGTACTAGGCCAAAATTAGTGACAAAATAATACCTACAATTTATCTCTCTGTGCTCAGAGGATCATGGTTTGCAAGTTGTTTTGGAGTTCTTCTATAAAAATATAATTACAATATAATTAATTACAAATTCTGCATAGTGTAGGTCACTTAATCCAAAGAAAATATGCAAAACCCAATTTGTTTGAGAAATAATCAAGAAACATGACAATTTTGATTCTAGCTAATATATCTCTGGTAATTAAAAATATAAACCAGTGTTGCCAACATATTTAATTAAGATCATGCTCAATATGAAAAGGGCAACAAGCATCTTTGGAGAACCACAAGCACACTTCCAATATCTGTACATTCTGAACACTAGTTATTGGTTTCCATTAAAGCCAAGATTCTTATACTATCTGTAGAGGGAGCTAGTTAACAATCAACAGAACACCTAATATTTCCCATCATATATGTATTTTTAAGCACTTTAATTTTTGTCAAAATATTTGGTTTAATGATGATGATGATAATGCGATATGCAACAAAATTAATGATAGCTGCATTTCTTTGGGTAACCCACTATATGAGAAGGCACTATAACTTTATCTTATTTAATTTTCAGAACAATCCTATGAGGTAGATTTATGGCTTCCATTTTATAAGAAACACAAAGTTCTGAAAGGTTTAATAATTAGTGAAATGTCTCAGTATTTAGACTGAAAAGCCAATGTTTCCATTACCTCTCAGGAGAATGAGACACAAAACATTCAAAAGAATGAATTTGAACCTGTACCTCATGCTATATACAAAAATTAACTCAAAGTGAATTAAAGAACTAGGGACGCCTGGGTGGTTCAATGGCTCAATGTCTGCCTTTGGCTCAGGGCATGATCCCAGGGTCCTGGTATCGAGTCCCACATTGGGGTCCTGCATGGAGCGTGCTTCTTCTCCCTCTGCGTATGTCTCTGCCTCTCTCTGTGTCTCTCATGAATGAATAAATAAAAATCGTTTAAAATTTCTTTTTAATTTTAAAAAAAGAACTAAAGATAGATCAAACTATAAAACTCTTAAAGGTGGGGTGTCTGGGTGATTCAGTTGGTTAAGCGTCCAACTCTTGATTTTGGCTCAGGTTCTGATCTCAGGGTCCTGAGATCAAGCCCCATTTTGGGCTCCACACTCATCAAGGAGTCTGATTGGGATTCCCTCTCTCCCTCTCCCTTTGTCCCCTCCCTCCATACACTTGCGCACACTCTCTCTCTCTCATAAATAAATAAAATCCTAAAAAAAAAAAAAACGCCCTCTTAGAGGGTATTATAGACATAAATCTTTATGACCTTGGACTAAGCAATGGTTCTTTCAACCTGACACCAGAAACACAAGCCACCAAAGGAAAAAAATAGAAAAATTAGACCTCATCACAAGTAAAAACTTTTGCGTATTAAAGGACGCTATAAAGAAAGTGAAAAGCCAATGGGAGAAATATTTCCAAATCACATTTCTGATAAGGGTCTAGTATCCAGAATATATAAAGAATACTTAACAATAAAAAGACAACCCAATTGAAAAATGGGCAAAAATGGAACCCTGGGAGGCTCAGAGGTTGAGCATCTGCCTTTGGCTCAGAGTGTGATCCTGGGATCCGGGACGGAGTTCCGCATCAGGATCCCTGCATGGAGCCTACTTCTCCCTAGCCTATGTCTCTGCCTCTCTCTCTCTCTCTCTCTCTCTCTCTCTCTCTCTCTCTCTCTGTGTGTCTCATGTATAAATAAATAAATCTTTTAAAAAAAAGAAAAAAATGGGCAAAAAATGTGAATAGATATTTCTCCAAGTACGATATACTAATGGCCAGTAAGCACATGAAAAGATGCTCAACCTCATTAGCCATTAAGGAACTGTAAATCAAAAGTATCAAGAGATATCACTCATACCACTGTGATGGCTATACACTTTTTTTTAAGTGGAAAAAGGTTTTGAGGAAGGTGTGGAGATTTAGGTACTTCCATACATTGCTAATGGAAATGCAAAGTGGTGCGGCTACTGTGGAAAATCAGCTCCTTAAAAAGTTCAGAGTTATCATATGACCCAGCATTTCCACAACTAGGCATCTTCCCAAGAGAAATCAAAACATATGTTCTCGAAATATCGTACACAAATGTTCATGGCAGCATTATTCTTAGTAGCCAAAAAGTAGAAACAACTCAAATGACTATCAACTGATGAGTAAATAAAATCTCCATTAACAAATTAATCAATAAACAAAATGTGGTATACTTGAACAAAAGAATGTTATTCAGCCATACAAGGGAATGAAGTACTGATATGAGTTAAAATATAAATAAACGTTGAAAACATTATGCTAAGTGAAAGAAGCCAGAGAGAAAAAGGCTACGTATTATATGATTCCATTTATATGAAATGTCAAGGACAGGTAAATCGATAGAGACAGAGAGTAGACCCGTGGTTGCAAGGAGCTGAAGGGAGGCAAGAGTAGAGAGTGACAGAGGATGGGTATGGAGTTTCTTTTTAGAAAATATTCTGGAACTAGATGGTGGTAATAGTTATTACACAATTCTTTGAATATACTAGGAATCACTGATTTGTATACTTCAAAATGGTCAGTTTTATAGTATGTAAATTATACCTCAGGAAAGAAAGCAAACATAGATTGGGAGGGCAGGTTGGGTTCAGGAAATGTATCTTGGAAGGGAAAATAGTTTGAACATAAGGCTTTGTTTCCACTCAGTTATTCCACAAACATTTATTGAGCACCTGCTGTGTGCCAGGCATTTTGATAGTCCCTAGAGATATGGAGAAGACCTAATTATTATAGAACTCTGGTACTTTTGGAGAGACTGTAAGATTATTTTTTTAAAAAAAAAGCAAATTGCCTGGATAACAAAGATAATTTAAAGAACATGATAAGAAAGTTGCAGAGGTGAATGATATCTCCTCTCTAATTTTGGTTAGAGTTAGTGAGACCAGTAGATTAAAATGATATAAAAGCATTAGTATAGTGGAATTATAATTTTTCTTTCTAAATGTTAGTTGTCATATAATATGCCAAGTGTACAGTTTAAAAACATTGAAACAAACCTGTATTGATGTCTTTTTCTGAAGCAACCCTCCCATACATTCACTTCACTTCATTGTGACTTGACTTGTTCCTTCCTTCATATTGAGTGCCACTGCTCAGAGCAGAATGGAATCAAGGTCTGAGTGTCCTTGACTTTTCTACTTCCTCTCCATACATTTCGTGGAATGATTACTGGCTCTTAGGGCACTAAGCAGGTAACATGAAAAACACCAGCATAGAAATATGAGTATATATATTTGAAACCTAAGTCATTTTCTTTAGTAGTCAATTATGAATATTTGTTTCTGGCTTTCTCAGACTGACATTTTCCCATTCTTTCTTAAAGGATGCTTTCTAGAGAGTGAATATAGGGTTATTTCTGGTTGCATGGTCACGAGAACACTATATTATGTTATCAGCATTTAGTTATGCAAAATCGATTTAAAAGAATCTGTTTTAGCTGCTCAGCAATTTCTCCTGATAATAAGAACTAAAGTCACTACTGTTTTACAGATGAGAGAGTGGGTCTCCCCTCAACCCACAGATTCTCTGTTGAAATGCATCTACGAAGCAGTTCACAAAAAGGTTATTCGATTTCATGTAAAAATGTTATAATGCGAAATATTTTTAGAAGACGGTTCTTATTCCCTGAGTCATATCCTAAAATCCTCTAAATTATCACCACCACTACCACCACCACCACAACCACCACCATTATCATCTCCTTGAGAGAATATCTATACCTATCTATAAAGACTTATGCAATGTTAACCAACAATGAAGGAGGCCATGAAGCTACATATGACGAAAAGCCAGTGGTTGCATTACACTCCTAGTAAAACTAACAGCAGCAGAAAAATAAAAACCTAGGCTGAAACCTAGCTTGAATTGCCTCTGTGGTTAGCATAACATCCTTGTGGTCTCTAGACCACTAAAAGCCAGAATACTTTAAAAAGAAAATTCATATCAGACATAAGCAACTGCCAGATATGTAAGATTGCTTTGCTAATACAACTAATTTTGTTTTTGTTCCTCTTCTAAAATGCTGAGATTTAGCTACATCCATCAATTGAGATGAATATGATTGCAGCTTTTGTCCTTGCAGTACAACAAAGCAAGAAGGAAATAGATTTCTATCATTCTTTTTCTCTGGGGTTGGTATATAGTGTTTCATCATCATCATAAGAAAGAATATTAAAATAGAGGTTGTAAAAGCATCAGAACGTGTAAGTCCATGGTCAGCTTTACTCTTGGCTTTGCTAGAGAACTTAGGCCATGCAAAGCTGGCCCTTTCTCATATACAGAATGGACTAAGTATAATCAATCCCTTGCAAATTTATTAGGAATATTTCATCAGAAAAATTATGTAAAAACATGTTATAAAATAGAAAACAAATACATGCTAACTGATTATAGTAAGTATGCCACTTAAGGAGAAACAAATCATTTTCATGTTTTATCCTTTTAATTGCAGAATTTATATTAGATGAGGGCAGGGATTTCTCTCTCTCAGGTTTTCATTGCTATATCACCTTGAATAATTCCTGGCACAGAATAGGAACTCAGTAAGTTTGCTGGTGCAATAAATGAATGAATATGTAATGTGTATGTTACTTTCTCTTCCTTTTTTTCCTAAAACATATATATCTAATACAAAAGCATATTTTATTTCTGCTCCCTATACAGAATAAAGCATAAATGTCGTTTAATTTAATCAATTGCATGAAAGCAATACAAGAACACATTTTCAGAATAGAAAGGAGAAGTTCAATACTGTGTATAAATCAGTACTGACTGATCATGTTACATTAACAAGAAAGGAGACTTTGAGATATTTCTAGTGATTTCTCTTGATTTATGTATTAGAGTTGATTTTGTACCTCAAATCAGCAGGTAAGGAGGGACAAAACTTAGTAATATCTGGAATCTCTAAATCTATACCTCATCGCTCAAAATATGTGCACTGATTTTTTTTGATGGCTCACTGGAATCACACAAGAGAAACATAACCATGGTCACCTAACTTAAAAAAAAAAAATTCTCTAGAAAAGGGGACTTCAGTGAAGGAATTAGAATAGCAGACACCTTTCCTGTGAAAGGAAAGCATCTGCATTTAAAAACAAAATTTGAAAATACACTGGATATCCCCCTGTGCCAACCACGTTTCAAAAGAGTTTTTTCACATGGCCACATTTAAAAATTGCATTAGACAGTCATTCTATTTCTGTTTTATATAGGAGATGACAGAGGCAATTAACTTGCCAAAAATCCTGTAACTGGAAAGCACTGGAGGCAGACCTGAATCCGGGATTCTGGCTCTACCTCCCATGTCCTTCCCTCTGCATCTCTCCTGCCTATTTACCCACGGAGGAAGAGAATCAGAACAAATCACCAAGTCACATTCACCATGGAGATTCTTCTATAGACAGGCAAGTTAGGAAGCTTGGATGGACATCATAAATTCTACTGGCCAATAAGAATCCTTGTTGGCTGATTTTAAAGCCATTAGCCAGCTGGATGGGAAAAAAAAATATGGTGTATAAACTTGCTCTAGGGACATGGATCGATGGTCAGTAGCCACAGGGGACTCTGAGAGTGCAATCTGGTATGAGGCTTCTCAAATTGCTCATGGCCTGGCATGTACTCACCTTGTTCCCAGGACACAAAATTGTCCAGTTGTCAGGAAAAAGGGAGTTACTAAAAACATAAGCAAGTAAGTTAAAATTAGGTGCTATAAGAAATCTAGAACAGCTGCAGACCCCACTTTTTGGTAACTGAATAATAGAGCTCAATAGTTTCAGCCAGGAATTAGGAGGCAAGCTGGGCATGTATCCATGTACTCACAAGGTATATATGAACATACTTAATTAGCTTATAATTGTTAGAGAGAGAGAAGAGGAGAGGCATGGAAGGCATTAATACAAGAACTAGAAAAGGAATCCATGGACAGGGACAGTGACATCACCTGGGAAGCAAGAAATACTCTGTGAGCAACACAGTGAATGAGAAGAGATGTGAGAAAGGCTTGTGTCACTGTTCATGATGGTGAATTTAACCCTCAGTGTTGGAGTTGGGGAATGGCGTAAGAAGAAGAACAAAAAAAGAGAGAGAGAGAGAGAGAAGAAAGGAAAGAAAAAAAAGAAAAGAAGTAAAAGAGAGTAACTTAAGCCTCCATAGGAACTCCTTCAAGATCCAGAAATCGTTATCTCTGTTTCCATGGTGGAGATATGTGGATGTTCCTGGACTTCCAAGACCTAATCAGTTCTTACAAATTCCTCTAGTGGCAGTCAGTTAGCTCCTGCTGTGAAGTCTTGTACTTTCTCTTGTTCCCTCAAAGATGCTGTGTCTAAGGAGGAAGAATATGCGGCAATAAAAAAGGAGCTGGCCAGACTAGAGTTTAGATCCTGGCATCTGCATCTAGAGCTCACATTTCTGTATGATCCAAGGCACTTCCTTGAGCCTCAGAATCTTCCTTGTTAAAATGGTGTTGGTACATATACCTCTGAGGGTTATGAATACTGAGAAATGTTTGACGCAATATCTTCTTCTACAAAGTACATGTTCCATACAGGGTAGCAATAAAATCACCTCAGCCCCATTATTATTAGCTCTGAGTAGCTTTCCATCTTGGCTTCATTTTTAGGTCTACATAGAGGAGAAAGGTTATATAATACCAATAACCTGGCACCAGGTTCCAGACTGGTGGAAATCTGTAGAGATGGAGCCCAGGCAGGTTTTATTATAAAGTCTCCCAGGTGCTCTAATATTCACTTCTTGTTGAGAACTACTACTGCTCCATTTTGAGTCGACTCTTGTTCCTACAACAGTTCTGACTCCCTCTGGAA
Organism: Vulpes vulpes; assembly: GCF_048418805.1. NCBI lineage: Eukaryota > Metazoa > Chordata > Mammalia > Carnivora > Canidae > Vulpes > Vulpes vulpes. The sequence continues at coordinate 40,980,487 of NC_132782.1, forward strand.
TGACCTGCCTTTACAACCAAAAGGGACATCACTTCTGTACTCAGAGGAGGATTTAACATGAAGTTTCTGAAATGTAAGCTTGAAGCCCCCTCACTTCCATGAGCCCCTTCCAAGACCTTAAAACTAATTCCATATTCATAATTTTGTATAATTTTTATTAAGTGTGTTCTCCTGCATTGGCTTAGTTTCAGGCTGTATGCAACCCAAATCCCTGAAACTCTGCTCAATTTCCCTTGATGTAAATAATGAGCCTCAAATGCTTAGCTTGTGCCTGGACCGAATGTGCTATACAAACTTGGCATTGATTGCACTATTTGTTGATTTTCCCTTAATATTTGAAGTGTTGACATTACCTTGAATTGCCATTAACTCTTATTGAGTCCTTTGTCTTGTAAAGTTCACTTTTCTAAACTTTTTGTTTTTAGGCTACCAAACGGTCCAGCTAGAGAAACTGTATCAACCACCAGCTAAGGGCTAACCTGGCTACGCTATACTTGTAGACATGCACCCTCACTGGTGGCTTGGGAGAATGAGGAGGACATTTCTAACAAACTGACTATAATTCTGGGTCTTTGCCCAGAACTCAAGAGTAAAAATTAACATTTCCTAAAAGTAACGCTGCTCAGTGACTTCCAATATAGTATGCTATCTCCCCAATGGAAATAATCATAATTTTTATAAGTAATTTTCTTTGTCTATCCAGAATCAGAAATTGTTCTATTTCTCTCAAACTCCTATTCCCCAGAAAGCTTAGTTATTTTGTTGTCCATTTTCTGAAAGAAATTTCTACCCCAAAATAATTGTATGAACTACTCATAAATGCTGTTTTAAGAGGCATTGTTCTTACTATTCTTTTATATTTGGGGCTTATCTCTATAAAGTAGTATGTTTTTCAGTATGATCCTCTGAGGGAAAAAAATAAAACCTCATCACCTAAATTATTCTGTTATTTCAAAGGCTGACAGTTCAATTCTCTGTAGAAAGATGTAGGGTCAAGATGCATGAGCAGAAGTAGCAGATTCCAACCCAGTGTAATTTGGTGAGGACAGAGGGGAAAAGGGGCTGCAAATCATTCCACTAGCTTCTACAGGGACAAACATGTCTGCTGATATTTTTTTTCAATGAAACATATATCCATTGAATGAGGGCATTATTCTACATTAAAAGCAAAAATTAATAGGCAGAAAGCAGGGAATCTAAGGAATGGGACCCAGAATGGGAAAGACTGAAAGGGAGAAAAGCTTAGGAATGGTATGAAAGCAGGCCTTGGGTGTCCTAGTAGAGAGAGCCTTGGTAAAGCAAGGAAACATCATACTAAATGGTGGTTGGGCATGGTGTGACCACAAATATTTTCTTTTCTTTTCTCTTTGGAACAGAAACATACTTTGAGGGGGTTGTTAAGAAATAGGCAGCGATTTCAAAAGCACAAAACTTTATTTTTATTATTTTTTAAAAAGATTTTATTTATTTATTCATGAGAGACAGAAAGAGAGAGGCAGAGACACAGGCAGAGGGAGACGCAGGCAGGCAGAGGGAGACGCAGGCTCCTTGTAAGGAGCCTGATGTGGGACTCAATCCCAGGACCCTGGGATCACGCCCTGAGCCAAAGGCAGATGCTCAACCACTGGCCACTCAGGTGTCCTATAAAAGCACAAAACTTTAAAAGTAGACTTTTTTTAAGGTAATTTCCCAAATGTCATTTTAAGCAGATGTCTGTTTTGTTTTGTTTTAACTAAATCATTATTTTGGATTTAAATTATTGACACCATGTTAATCTAGACAGTAAATACTTGTTATTTCATAAAGAAATCTTATCATTTGGCAACAAGAAAATCAGAGCTACACTTTGAAATAAAAAATGAAAAGATTTACCAATTCAAGTTAATTTATCATTTCTCCTCCAGTATACATATTTTTGAAAAATTATTTCATGTTTTTAATATTTTGGTTTCCCTTGTTACCTTTCTTTGGCTTTTCTTAGTTAAGAGTGGCGCTTTTTTTTTCTTTGACTTAAAATTTTTCAGTATCTGAGGAGCCACTAAATGTCCGAGATGGCATCTGATCATCTGTGTTTAACAAGAATGGGGCTGCATCTTTAGGAAATGGCATTCTGAATTTTGCTGAGTCTTGCTGAAATTTGCTAGGTTATTTAATTGGCACACAAATGTTTTCATCTACCTAAAAAGACCTAATTGACAGAGTTGCAGCATTAGCTAAGTGAAAATAAGACTATTTTTTGCAAAATTTCCTTTTGTAGCTCTTTGCTCTTTATCACCAGGTGACAAAATTATGCACTTACGTGGGGAAGTAGTTTAAATACGGTGCCAGCTGTGGCATATGACTGCCTCGGGCAGTTAGGAATGTTTCCACTGACATCTCTGAGAGAGAAAATCATCACTCAATCTAACTATAAAAGCTACATAGAGACAAAAATCAATCATTCTAAAATAGCAAAGAAAAATATCATGTATCATAAATATACAATGGCAGCTATACATTAATAATAGATATTTATTTCTTAGACCTATAAAATATTATGTCTCCAAAGAGTAGTAATATAATATGTGTACATATGATAAGTATAAATGTTAACCAATAACAAACATTCTAATACTTGGGTGTAAAATAATTATTAAATTAAAAAACAGACTTATATTTTAAACCCTTTCGCAGATGAGAATAACAGATTTGGAGGCATACAAAGTTAATGCTTAAATGCATATCATTACAAAACACTATATGTGAGTTTGCATTTTAATAAGATCACTGAACACTCAGAAATGTTTTACAAATTGGCTCCAGTCCACAAATCTTTAAAATTGACGGTCATATTTGCCTTTACCCTATGCACCCAAGTACCATTTCAACTTTTCAGGTGTTTTCTCCCATTTTTCTCGAGAGGATACAGATTTCAGATTACTGCAAAGTTAGGCTGGCTTTAAACTAAACTCCCATTACTATCACCTTGTAAATCAGACCTCAGCTCTCAAAAAAATATATTAAAACTTAAGTAAAAATTACTAAGTTCAAAATCTGTACTTCCTCAATATCAATTTCAGTGAGGCCCTATCACCCATTTTCCTTTTTTGCATTGGGTGAAGTGGAATTTAAATCCTCAAGTTATTTTCTGTAATTTAAGAATATTAAAAACACAAATAAACAGAACCACTAAATGCTCATAATCTCAAGAAAAGCAATCACACTGCACAGTAAAAAGTCATCCTTAGAAAATCAACATCAAGGGACAAGAGAAATACATGAATGTATACACACAAGCGTATATAAATACAGGCACAGATTTGTGGGTGGTAGAAATTTGGGGCAGGTACCTTTTTTCCCTTCTATTTATCACAAAACCCAGGCTTGCTTTCCAGCCATCAGTTATTAGGTAAACAAGCAACAACAATAAAAACAGGACAGATGATTATTTCCAGTCAGAGTTGATCTTCTTTCCTACTTTTTCAGAGTTACGCAGAAAGGGACAAAACCCATGCCTGAGAAACTATAACATCAGAACGATCTGCTCTCATGATGACAGACTATGTTCTAGAACAGGGATTTTTGTCAAGCATGATAAAATCTGCTCATAAAAGCACTTCTGTGGGCAGGTTGTATCCCCCTTGTGATCTTTACACAAAGCTGAAAGAAGAAAATGAGTTGAGGATGTAGAGGTACAGGATCATTCTATGTGAGTTTTATGGCCCTAAGAATAGATACTTTATAACCTACCTTACATGGGCTCTGAAAGGGGTGCTCACCCCTTATTTATGGGGAAGAAGAAGGCAAGTTGAAAACTCTCTTTTGTGAGGAAGAAATATTTTCTTGGTTTCAGTAACGTCACAATATAACTAATAGTGAAAATATTCCCACTAAATTTAGAAACTTCTCTTAAAAGAAAGTCATATTAAACATAAGTGGACATGTCCATAGTTTTCAATGATTAGAAATAGTTACTTCTGGAAAAAAAAGAAAAAAAAATACTTCCTTCTGCTGAGAAACAATAGAAATGCATCAGTCTGACTGAAGGAACTACACTTACTATGGTTAGTGTCTCTTGCTCTTTATGATTAGTGTCAGGCGCTCTTACAGGTTGCTATGATTACATATTTTCTTACCTATTAAATGTGGTTAATTGGTGATAACCTGGAAATGTTTCCCTTCAATCTTCTCCCAGAAGATATGCATATGAATAGTTTGAGTATCCCTTGATCTGCATTTCCAACACATCAGCCTCTTTAGTCCTCCCAGCAATGTTACTTCTTTGACAACCCCCTATGAGGCTGTTAGTGCCTCATAGTTCCTGGCAGGAAACCCAGCAAGAACATTTGCACCTTCTTGTCACCAAACCTGCCAGTCTCTCTGCATCTGTACCCACTTTCTTGACCTTCCTCCTGTGGAAGACACATTCTGCCCCTACTCAGATGGCTATACCCCTCACTTGAGCTCTTGTTCTCGCCCCAATTTACCTCCAGGGACATCATTTTAGCAATTATCCCCTATCATTCCTGCATTAATATTTCTTTTCTTTCGGCTGGAGTATTTCCACCAGCATGCAAATTGCTCTAAGATCTCTTCTTCAGGAAGCCTATTTCTAGTTTTCTCATCCTTCTCTATCGACCACTGCCCTCCTCTGCTCCACTTTCTCAGATGACCTATCACAAGAGTGGTCTACTGGCATATGCCTTTCAATGCCTGCTGTTTACTCTTCTGCAATCTGGTTTCAATTTCCTCTCCTCCACTGAGCCTGCTTTTACCATCCCCAACTGTGACTTGCATATTACCAGCCTAAATTATTCAATTAGGAGCCAATACTTTTTAACAGTCTTCTTTTCATTCGAACATTTTCTTCCAGTTGGTTTCTGTGACTGTGCACTCTTCTGATTTTCCTTCTAGATTCACTACCTAATGAAAAGGTACTCTTAGATGTACCTACATCTTGGGGGAAAAGGTACATATGGTCTTTGCTGAACTCTGCTCTTCTAGGTGTCTATTTCTTCTTTTATTTATTGGATGCCATAGAGCACCATAGCATTAACTAAGACCTATCCATTGAAGATGCCTATATTTATAACTTCAACTTGAACTTCTCTCCTTCGTCTCCAAAGTCCAATAGGATCCTTGACATCTCCACAAGAGAATGTTTGGGTTCTGTTTATAAAACGTTTTTTTTTTTCCCCACAGCCTCCATTTCTTATTGTACTCTCTACACTGCTACTCAAGTTAAAAATTGGGGAGTGACCTTTTCTTTCACCTCCAGATCTGAGCTATCAGCAATACTCATTGGATTTACCTCTGAAATGTATTTTAAAGCATTCATCTCGATCCCCCTACTACTACCCTGGACTGAGTCACAATTGTGTTTCTGCCAACTGCCAGGTCCTCCTAAATAGCCTCCTCCTGCTTTATCCATTTCCCCTTGGAAATCCATTCTTCATGCCAGCCAAAATGACCTTTGGAAAACAGAATTAGAACAGGTTACTCAGCTGCTTAGATTTTTAAGAGGCTTTTCAGTGCTCTTGGAATAACCAAGTTCTTTCTGTGGGTTCCAGACACTTACAGTCTACTTGTCTGACTTCATTTCCTGGCATCCCCTTGTTACAGAGCTTCGGCTTGTTTCTTGGCTATGCCAAGCTTGTTCCCACAACAGGCAGTCAAGTTTTCTTTTCTTCTGGCCCCGGAAGATCTCCCACATCTCTCATGGTGGGGCATCTTACTGTGCAGTTCTCAACCTGCCTACCCCCTCCCCAGAGAGGCCTCCTGTGTCTGTCCTGTGGTGTGCTGCACTCCCCTTTACCCCTAGCACTCCTCACTCATTACGCTACCTTTTTTATTTTTATATATTAACCATTATCTGAAATGATCCTATTTAAATAGTTACTAACTAGTTTCTCATCTTTTTTCCCTTAACAAGGCTGTGAAAGCTTCATGAGAAGCTCAGGGACCTTTTCTGCCACGTTCAGAACTGTGTCCTCTCACACCTTAGGACACTCCCTGCCAGCTTGTAGGTACGCGCACACGCGTGCCTGCACACACACACACACACACACACACACACACAAATACAGTTGAATAAGTGATCAAATAGGGATGTTTTGCATAGTGGGTGTCCAAAGGGATATGCTCTGTGTCACGACATCCATACAGTGTGGCCAGAATCATCTGAAATATTCTTGTTGTTGTTACCTTATACAGATGCTCAATGAAGTATCTGAGGATAAACATTTCTAAAGTGATACAAACCTGACATTGGTATGTTGTTTCTCTTGTGGTTCCCAATATTTATCCCTCTGTTTCTCAGGAAACGTTTTAGTGATGGGAAGGAGAACCATAATGGTTGTAAAATGTTCCAATATAATTGTGGTTTATGTGTATTTTGATTTATATTAACCCTATCTTAGTAAACTGTACCACTTACCATTTAACTGATTAAGCCAGAAATGGGGAAAATCTTCTTGACCTCTCCTCCTCACTCACTCCAGCATCACTGAACCCATCACCAAGTTTGTTGATTCTACCTTCAAATATATTCTGAAAATATATGCATATTTATTGTTACTATCGTATCAACCACAAGTTTCATTTTCCTTGAGTCACTGCGATGTGCTGATCTTTATTCATATTCTTATTAACCCATTCTCCATACAGCAGTAACAGTAGTTCCAATGGAACTGGAACATTAGTTCCACTGACACTCAGTTACTTCAATAACTCAAGCTTTTTGCCAATCCAGGGCCTTTACTCATGATACTTTATCTGTCTAAAAACCCCTTCCCCTCCATTTTCATTTCGTTGTGGCTTTCTCACTGTAGTAGATGCTTTAGTGTGCTGCTTAGATTCCTCTTTAGAACTGAGGTGCTTATTCCCATGCCACGGGGAATGTCAGTGACAAAGGGCTCTCAGCTGAGTTCCTAACCAGGCATTATCCCTGTTTCAGAAAAGCAACCTTGTCAGAAATCATGCTCTTTCTGAAAGAACAGTCCAAACCCAATGCCTAGTAAAGTATCTGTGTGCTGGTAGTGGGAGGATGTTGTATAAATGCCATGCCAGGCCCTTTTTCTTCAACACAGGGACAACTCAAGTGCTTCCCATCAGATGGTCTAAGAGCCTTTCAACTCTATTATATTTCAACCTCTGCCCAGTTTTGCTTCCCTTAGCTTTCTTCATGTCATCTTTATGTCAATCAATCCCTTGATCTCAAATTGTACAGTCTATTTCCTAGGAACCCAATCTATGACAACATCTTTTCAAAAAGCTCTTTCTTAATACCTATAACCAAAGTTAAATACCTCTCACTCATCCTACTATATCCATACACACCATTATTTTCTCTCACAGTATCCTGTTCTTTTCTTTCATAAACCCTTAACTCAATTTAATTAATTAATTAATTAATTAATTAATTAAGATTTTATTTATTTGTTTATTTGGGGGGGGGGGCGGGCAGAGGGAGAGAGACAAGAAGACTCCCTACCAACTTGGAGCCTGATGTGGAACTTGATACCATGACACCAAGATCATATCCTGAGCCGAAACCAAGAGTCAGATGCCCAACCAACTGAGCTACCCAGAGGCCCCCTAATCTCAATATATAATTCTGCATACTAAAAGCCCCATAAGGGCAAGAAGCATCTCTATTACAGTGCTTTGTATATGTGGTTATTGAATTTAAAAACTGCACCCTTTTTCAATAGTAGCTATTAAGGCATCAACATAACATCCTGTGTTGTACTGGTCTCAGATCTCCAGACTACTCAAAGATGCCAAGGGATCGTTGTCACGATTGAGCAGAGGATTATCATAGCTGTAACAATTCTAACCCAAACAGAACACTATGAAGTCTAGCTTCTCTGTCACAAACTAATCAATTTATCAAAGATATTTCTTATTTTCATAAATTCAGCAAATATTTAAGACAATTAAAAATGTAAAGGTTCATAAGGAAATGCCTCCCAATGACGGAATGCACTTCATTTTTAAAAATCCAATCTCTTCAAAGTTTCAGGCACCAAAATACAGGTGAATCTGGCCTCTCACCCTTCAGAATATAGACCATACAGTCTCAGGGAGAGGATAAAATAGTTACCTTTCAGTTTCTTAAAATTATAGAAGGAAATAATAACAGAAAGAATCTCATACTCATGAGAGAAATCAAGTACAGATACTTAGCATATGTCCTTTCAGATATCAGTCACAAAGGTAATATTCTTGCTGAGCAAAGTGATTTTATTCTGACCTTGATCCAAGCCTTAAATCTAGCCCAAAGCTACTGATGAATTATATTTGAAAAGTTTTCCAAGGTAATTATTATGAAAAGTCCATTTTAAGAGTCATCTTAAAGAACAATATCATACTAGGATAATAACTTGATTTTTTCCTTCTTTAAAGAATTCCACAGAGTAAAGGGCATTGGGTCTACTTTTTATAATTATCATATAATCACTGGAACTATGAATAGTATCCTCTATTCAAGTGTCTCAAATGCCTTATCCTCATTAAGTTTAATCAATTGAAATTTTTAGGCCTTGACCCTAAACTCAAAATATGCTTCCAATATTTGTAAGTGAATATGTGTGTGTGTGTGTGTGTGTGCATAGTGGATTTAGTAGATTTTGTATAAGTCATACATATTTGGGAAAAGAACATGGCGAAGGGAAATTTTCACTCACGGTAACTTCTAAATAATGATGACAATTTAAGCAATTAGAATCTGAACTCACAAAAAATATGAACTCACACAATTGGAGAACATCAATGATTGAACAGACATAAGCTATTCTCAAATAAAAATAAATGAAATTCAGAATATGAGAATGAAAAAGGCTTAACATTGTTTCTTGCTTAACAAAGCCCACTAGAATGGGACCATTAGTTTCCATTTTTTTTCCTTTGGAAACAATATACTTCAAAGAATCCTAGACAAATTAGTGCTCTTAGTTTAGATATGTTCCCCAGTGGTGAGAAAAATAATTGTTTAATAGTAATTTTTCACAAAATCCACTAATCATTTGTTCATGAAAAAGAATAAAAATTAAAACTTTGTATTTTAGAAGAAGATAAGAGTTAAATAAAACTCAAGTGATCATTTCATTTAGCACTATATTAACTTATAATTTTTTACTACCTTAAGTGTATATTAATAAAATATTTAAAACGTATATTTGTGTTTTGTGCAAAACACAAAAAGTACATCCCTTACTCTCAAGGAGCACAGCCCATTTATAGCATGATCTACTAAATCAAAAATGCTTCAGAGTTGTGGACTAGAAACACATAAGTTCCCTTTAGTGCATTTTAGATCCCGTGGCCCATGTTTTTTATGGATCATAACATATATATAATAGTATCTACAGAGAAACAAATCTGGGAGAATATATGTTAAAATGTTAACAGGGATTATTATCACAGACTCAAACTTTCTATTGCATCTCCAAAGAATTCATGTTTTTTTATAGTAAGCTAATAAATTAGTCTTGCAAGCAGAGAAAAATAATCAAGGAAAGTGTTCATTGAAATGGACAATCAGAAGTGTTCAGGTAATCTCTGGGCAAGTAATTTGGGGGAATCTATCTGTTAGTATTTGGTATAGAGTGAAAATGTCTTTTCTTTTTTTAAAATAGAATAGGTGTTTAATTTCACAATGGCTGAATTAAAATTTTATTAAGATCTCATTTTCACCAAAGATACATTTATCTGAAGAAAAACTTTCCAACCAAAAGGAAAATCCTTAAATCACAAGAAAACATTGCCAAAGTCAAAGAGCATATGTGAAGTATATATTCTCTAGCCAAGCTGCAACTTATCCAAGCTATGTTCTTTGCTATAGTCATATCACAGATGAAAAATTTGAGATGTAAAAATGTCCTCTAGTTTCCTATTTCTTCTGAAATAAAATCAGAAGTGCCCTGCTAACCCTATCCTATATCATTAGAAGTAGCAACAAACCAAGTTAAAAACTGATAAATTTAGAAGTGACTATTACTATTATTATCTTAAGAAGAATCAACGCTTTATTAAAAAGTATGGGATTCAAACTGAGAAAGATGAGCATTTCCCTTAAAGGTATAATTTGTTTGACTAAGACCATAATTAGTGACAAATTTTTAGGGACATATATTTTGTATCATGCAAAGCATATTATTTATCACTTTTATATTAAAAAATGGAAAACCTATTTCTACTCTATTTTCTGATATTAGCTGTTATAAGGGAAACTATAATAAAAGCTTCCATCACCAGTAGTGGATTTGTGGTGCTGGAGAAGATAGTTCGAAAACATTTGAAATATTCCTTCATTTATTCACTCATTCATTTAACATTCATTAAATAGTAATTGAACTCCTTACATATATTCTAGTCATTGCAATTGGTTATGGGCAGATAAAAACTACCAGGATCTCAGCTTTACAGATGTAAGTCAAGCTTTATGACAAAATAGCCTCAAGAGTGAATAACAATCCACCAAGTCAGAAGAGAAGTAATTGCAGCAGAAGGCAAAGGCAAGGAATCATGAAACAGCAACTCTCCGACAAGGAACTGCAAGGATTTAGGTTGAACCATAGAACACTGCAATTTTGCAACTAAAAAAGGTAGAATATCCACACTTTCCAGATTCGTTTTCCTACTTAGGAGTGACTCAATGTAATGTACACCAAATGTACACCTGAGGGAAAGAGGCAGAAGAAGGAGCTGGAGACACAAGCAACATTTATGTTGAGACATGTTTGGCATGCTTAGGAATTTAAACTAAGCCTTCTTTATCAGTGATTCCCAGACTTTGAGAGCACAGCAATTATTGGGGCAGGCTGCTAAAATCCAGATTCTAATTGAGTAGGTATGGTGTGGGGCCTGAGATTCTGCATTCCTAACAAGCCCCCCAACGATGTCCACACTGTCAGTCCTAGGAGCAACAAGACTTGTCCATTGAGCAACAAGACTCTAGGGGAGTGGGTCTCAAAATTTCTTGTGAATAAGAATCTCCTTTGAAACCTGTTGAAATGAAGATCTGTGGGCAGTTTACTGATCTCATAAGATCTGGAGTTAAGTCCAAGAACGACATGTTTTTTGTGAGTACTTCAAGTGATATTGAAGGAGGTGGTCCTTCACCAGGGGACACACTGAAAAGTAGAGAGTAGGAAGGTGCTCATTCTTTCATTGTAAAAAGCCAAAGGATGTCAAGATAAAAGAAGGGTGAAGAATATTGATTGTTTATTTAAAAAGAATAACAACAAAAAGGTAAGGAAAGGACCACATGGAAGTATACAAGAAAAGCTTCAATTAGTCAAACTCTCCCTCTTTGCAGATGACATGATACTGTACCTAGAAAACCCAAAGGACTCCACCCCAAGATTGCTAGAACTCATACAGCAATTCAGCAGTGTGGCAGGATACAAAATCAATGCCCAGAAATCAGTGGCATTTCTATACACTAACAATGAGACTGAAGAAAGAAAAATTAAGGAGTCATCCCATTTACGATTGCACCCAAAAGCATAAGATACTTAGGAATAAACCTAACCAAAGAGGTAAAGGATCTATACCCTAAAAACTACAGAACACTTCTTAAAGAAATTGATGAAGACACAAAGAGATGGAAAAATATTCCATGCTCATTTAATGTAATCCCTATCAAAATACCATGGACTTTCTTCAGAGAGTTGGAACAAATAATCTTAAGATTTGTGTGGAATCAGAAAAGACCCCAAATAGCCAGGGGAATACTGAAAAAGAAAACCAGAGCCGGGAACATCACAATGACAGATTTCAAGTTGTACTAGAAAGCTGTGATCATCAAGACAGTGTGGTACTCGCAAAAAACAGACACATATATGAATGGAACAGAATAGAGAATCCAGAAATGGTCCCTCAACTCTATAGTCAACTAATATTCGACAAAGCAAGAAAGACTATCCACTGGAAAAAGGACAGTCTCTTCAATAAATGGTGTTGGGACAATTGGACATCCACATGCAGAAGAATGAAACTAGACCATTCTTTTACACCAGACAAAAAGATAAACTCAAAATGGATCAAAGATCTAAATGTGAGACAAGAATCCATCAAAATCCTAGAGGAGAACACAGGCAACACCCTTTTTGAACTTGGCCACAGCAACTTCTTGCAAGTCACATCTATGAAGGCAAGGGAAACAAAAGCAAAAATGAACTATTGGGACTTAAGATAAAAAGCTTCTGCACAGCAAAAGGAACAGTCAACAAAACTAAGAGACAACCTACAGAATGGGAGAAGATATCTGCAAATGACCTAACAGATAAAGGGCTAGTATCCAAGATCTATAAAGAACTTACTAAAGTCAACAGCAAAGAAACAAACAATCCAGTCATAAAATGGGAAAAAGACATGAACAGAAATCTCACAGAGGAAGACATGGACATGGCCAACAAGTATATGAGAAAATGCTCCGCATCACTTGCCATCAGGGAAATACAAATCAAAACCACAATGAGATCCCACCTCACACCAGTGAGAATGGTGAACATTAACAAGACAGGAAACAACTGTTGGAGAGGATGTGGAGACAGGGGAACCCTCTTGCACTGTTGGTGGGAATGTGAACTAGAGCAGCCACTCTGGAAAACTGTGTGGAAGTTCCTCAAAGAGGTAAAAGTAAATCTGCCCTACAACCCAGCAATTGCACTGCTGGGGATTTACCCCAAAGATACAGATGCAGTGAAATGCCGAGACACCTGCACCCCGATGTTTCTAGCAGCAATGTCCACAATAGCCCGACTGTGGAAGGAGCCTCGGTGTCCATCGAAAGATGATGGATAAAGAAGATGTGGTCTATGTATACAATGGAATATTCCTCAGCCATTAGAAATGACGAATACCCACCATTTGCTTCAATGTGGGTGGAGCTGGAGGGTATTATGCTGAGTGAAGCAAGTCAATCAGAGAAGGACAAACATTATATGGTCTCATTCATTCGGGGAATATAAAAAATAGAGAAAGAGAATAAAGGGGAAAGGAGAGAAAATGAGTGGGAAGTATCAGTGAGGGAAACAGAACACGAGAGACTCCTAACTCTGGGAAACGAACAAGGGGTAGTGCAAGGGGAGGTGGGCGGGGGGTTGGGGTGACTGGGTGATGAGCACTGAGGGGGGCACTTGATGGGATGAGCACTGGGTGTTATGCTATATGTTGGCAAACTGAACTCAAATAAAAAAATACAAAACTAAAGTAAAAAAAAAAAAAAAAGAAAGAAAGAAAAGAAAAACGAAAAGCTTCTATCAGGAAGAAAAGTGTTGGGCAGCCCAGGTGGCTCAGCGGTTTAGCACCGCCTTCAGCCCAGGGTGTGATCCTGGAGACCCGGATGGAGTCCCACATTGGGCTCCCGCATGGAGCCTACTTCTCCCTCTGCCTGTGTCTCTGCCTCTCTCTCTCTCTCTCTCTCTCTCATGAATAAATAAATAAGATCTTAAAAAAGAAAAAAAAGGCTCAAATGTTAATGAGAGCTCAACTGTATCAGTAGCTGAACTGTATCTGTAACTCTGACCACTTGGAGTGCAGATAATTTCATGATTCTCGCCAAAGGCAGAATCTTTGGGCCTAGTAATCTATTCCAAAAATTCTGCTACTAATTATAGCTCATAGTTCTTGGAAAGAATATATGGCATAAGTGTAAATTTACCTAGGATAAAACGAATGCACAGATGTTTCTGTAGCCTGCTTTTAGTGCTGCTGAGTATGCTCTCACCAAAAAGAAACTCCTTAGAGTCTCATAAAATATCTATATTTTCTGTGTACCATACACTCAGTTTAGGGTTGCCTAAATGGGTTTAGGTTGCTCAGTGGGCATTATAAATACGCTGAATGAGAAAACTTTATGTTACTGTTTTCTATCTTTTGTTGAACATTCACAACATCAAAAAAAAAAAAATACCATTGTGGTTCTACAAACTGAACTTAAATGTGTTCCTCCACAAGGTTTCAGGACATCACCATGCCCAGGGAAGACCTAAAGCCAGGCAGGTGTGGAAGAACACTTGTTGCCATATAAACCTGGTAGCTGAGTTGCATCAGGTTGGACAAAGAATTAATGAGGTCTTTTAATTGAGGTATCAGATAGATACCAAGAGGTAGTATCAACGTAAAGTTTGATAAAATCTAGGCTTTTCAGTGTTCTGTTTTGTTCACATGTGTGGATATAAAACTAGAGAGTTGGATTGACTGGCCTTCCAAATCCTAGGTTTTATACATTGCTTTTATTGAATTGGGGCTAGGAAAGAAAATGCAGCAGAATTAGAAGGTTTTGTCATTTAATTTATCATTTCTCATTTTTAAAAATCAGCAATGTACTTTTATCATCACAGCATTTTAAAAAATGAATAGAATTTTTACAACCAGAGTTAAGAATCATGGGTTAGTAACTCTTAAAAGCCTAGCTTGGGAACTCAAAAACCAATGGGGAACAATCTACACCTTGGGCTATCTCCTTATTTTTGTTTTTTGGGTTTTTTTTTTAATATTACAATTCTGCCTAAAACGATTTTAAAAGGTTCATGACCTCTGCAGCAGATTGTATTTCCAAAGATAACTGCAACAATTTTTACATCCCACATGCTCTTCTCAAATGTGAACTTGACACTCCACCAACAAGAAGAGGAGTCTAACTTTTTCTCTTCTTTTTTCTGGGTTGGCCTTAGTGATTTGCTTGACAAACTGAAGACATTAGAAGCAATGCATTGGGATTTCTGAGGCTAGGTCACAGGCAGCTTTGTGGGTTCTCCATTTGCCAAGCCAAATGGAGAAGCTTGTGTAGGGGCTCTGGTTGACAGCCCTGGCCCACAACCAGCATTAATCTCTCCCCCTATTCCCCTTTCACCCTCTAACCTTTTGAAAAGCTATAAAGATCAGAATCTCACTTATAGTCAGTGAAATCAGAAACTCTGAGTGAAGGCCCCAAGCATCAGTGTTTATAAAATAATTTCCAGGGGGATGACTGGGTGGCTCAACAGTTGGGCATCTGCCTTCAGCCCAGGGCATGATCCTGGAAACCCCAGATCAAGTACTGCATCAGGCTCCCTGCATGGAGCCTGCTTCTCCCTCTGCCTATGTCTCTGCCTCTCTCTCTCTGTCTCTCTCATGCATAAATAAATAAAATCTTTAAATAATAATAATAATAATAATTTCCAGGTAATTGAAATCTGCAGCCAGGGCTAGAACCACTGACTTGTAGCATGAACATCCCTCAGATGGAAATAACCAATCTCCGTATACTCCCTCTAGACCTATAAACCTGAAAAATAATAAGCAGATATTAGAAAATTGTATACACAAGTGCCCCATTATTATAATAAACTTGAAGATAGGGCTTAAGTAATATTCCTCGAATCATGTATTTTTGTTTTACTTGTCTAATTAATAAACCTATTATGTGCATAAATTTAATAGTATATAATAGTAGGAATTCCAAAAAGATAATACTTCTTCCATGAGATTGTTCATTAGTGCGTAATCTAGTAAAGAGAAATACTTGTGAATAAATATTCAAAAAATTAAGCAAAAATACAGTAATTGTAGTAAGTAGTTCACAAAAGGGTTATCATTCAAGGAAAGACTCAAGGGCATGCAACCAGGGCAATTGCAAATGGCTTTAATGCTCTGTGGTTGCCATCCTGAAATTCTTAATCATTTTATCATTTGAGCTTGTGTTTTATTAAGTGAAATCCAATAGGCCAATGGATCACAAGCTTGGAGCCCCAATCACACAGTGTCCTGCAAACCACTGGATAAGTTTTTACCTTTTCCTCCAAGACCAGCTCCCACCCTACTATGGGCTTTTGCTGCTCTCTGCCAGGGGCAGGGATGACAGGGTTGCTGATAGGGAACCTGTGTGTAGGCACAAGGAGGCAAGTCAGGTATGCCCCAGCATTCAGGTGGACTGCCGGCCTCACAATGCACTCAGCAGTCCACCTGATGGGAATCTCTTGCCAACCCTTGTCCACCCCCTAGTCCAGGTATAGTGCTAGAGGATGCAGTCCCTTGGGAGTCACCTGTCCACAAAACTGTGGAAAAGGAACACTGACTTCCTCACTCTTAGGTGAGGCCTTGCCCCTCCCCTTTACTTTTGCACTTAGCTCCGCAAATAATGTATTATCTTTGCTTCTGAAAAAGTGATGCTTACATCAACACTCTGAAAAATTACTAAATCACAAACTCAGGCAAGTCTATCTACAGCATTTTGTTTCAATTACGTATGTGTGATGTGTTAGGTAATAGCATAAAATTGGACTAATCACTCAATCACATTTCTCAACACAGATGACAAAACAAAACTGATGTGCATTAATTGGATGGCAGACAAGTGATGAGAAAGTACAAGACAGGCAGGAGAAAGATGAAACAAGAAATAATTTCTCCTATTTGGAATTAGAAATTCCCCAACTTTTTCAACTGGGAATTTGACCTTTGTCTTTTTTGTAAACTGGAATAAATCAACAAAGAAACAAATCTCAGGCAAGAATAGGTTGAAAAGTTGGGGTAATGGTTTTAAAATATCTTAAATAACCCCCAAGTCATAATAAAGGAATCTTCTGATTTAAAATCTGTTATTAGAGTATTCAAATTCAGCATCTAATTCCTGGTTTTAAGAATATTCATCGCGTGACAAATGACTCAATCACATGAAGATTCCCAAGATCAGCATTCACCTTTATCAAAGGTCAGTAAAGAGTTTGATCTAACAACCAGAGTGAGGTTGATCTTTGCTAAGACATAGTGTGCTAAATATTTGGAATTCTTTATGTGATTTACCCTGAGATGAAATTTAGTGTTACAGAACTCTATCTCTGGAAACATTTCAAGAGTTTTTGTGACTCGAAGATACTCATTACAAGACAGTTTCACTCACCGGGCCAGTGTTATATTAAGGTTTCAGCTTACCAAAATATTTCATTAACATCATATCACAAAAGTGTGGGATTGGATGATTTTTTTTTCCAGTTCTCTTGACAAGTTCCCACTTATAAAATGGTTGCCATTTCTGGTATTAATTTGGAAAGGAAAATAGAGCAGAAAAAAATTAAGAAACATAAGTTGCATGTTTCTCAGCCTCACAGCCAATAAACTGTCTCTAAAACAGACTGGCAGACATTCTGAAGTGCTAGTAAAACAGCACTTCCCACAGGCAGGGGAACATGAGAAGCCACACAAAGAATGCTGAAACACTTCGAAGAGGAGAAGCCATTTATTGCTCTTCTCACTCTCTCACTCTTCAATGTGAACAGCAAGTAAAGAAAGATAAGTGCCTTTTGAGACACATTTCCTAACGTGTAACAGAAAACTATCAGTCCCTAAGCAAAGAGATGGCTGCCCTTGTCTTTGATTAATTAGGTTATGAGTCCTGAGAGGATCAACCTGTATATTCAAGGACTGCTCAGGACGCAGAAGAGAGGATAGAAAAAGTTCAGAGAAATAAGATTCTAAAAACAAAGAGACTCAAAGGTCCTCTTCTTATCCTCATATCAAATATCAGAATAAGAAAGACAGAAAACTGAAAAGAGTTTCCAAGATTATTATCTTCTCCATCCAGGGCCACTGAGATCATGTCCTTTAACCTGCATAATTGCTCTTGATAAGAACTGGGCCCAGAATAGTAAAGGTCTTTACAAATATTTTATCGATGTCAACTCTAGCAGCAGAAAGGATGCCATAACTTCAAAAAGAACATGCTACTTTTAATCAGCTAGAGTGCCTCTACCCCATTCCCAGTTTTCCTGTCTTGGAAGTGTAATGTTTGAGAACATAGCATGGGATTTCTAGTCTGCTTTTACCACATTTTAACTGGATGGCTTTGGACAAGGTGTCACATTTTGTGAAATTGAAACCACCAGTGAGTGTAAGATAAACTAGTATTTTATGTGCCACTCAGAAAAAGAAAACAAAACTGCCAGTTACCATTATAACATACACTGATAGTAAGACCTGAACCAATTCGGAAGATGTGAAAAATGTGTGCTGTGGTCTGAATGTTTGTGTCCCTCCCCAAATTCATATGTTCAAAACCTAATGCCCAAGGTGCTATAATTAGGAGATGGGACCTTTGTGAGGCAATTAGGGCATGAGGCCGAACGGGATTAGTGCCCTTATAGGCCCAGCAAAGCTCTATAGCCTCTCTACCATGTGAGGACACAGTGAGAAAGTAGAAGGAAATCTGTAAGCCAAAAGAGGGCCTTCATCAGAACCTGACCCTACTGGTACCTTGATCTTGGAATTCTAGCCTCTAGAACTATTAGAAATAAGTGTTTGTGGTTTACAAGCCATCTAGTCTGTGGTATTTTGTGATGGCAACCCAAATGGACCAAGACACACGGATTTCAAAATGGACGAAACATGAGCCTCAGTGCCTCTAAGCCACATCATCTTACCTATCTCTACCTTATTACGTGGCTAGAGGCTGATTTACATTCTTGAGAATTTAATTAGATGAAGTGGGCTGCACAGCAGCTAATGTTTCATAACCTTCCAATCAGGTTTCACTATTGTTGTTGTTGTTTTTAATTGAATATACTTGAGCCAAGTGTCTTAAAGAATCTATCCAATATGTGAGGTAGGATCATTGCACTTTGACCACAGTAGACTAGTAAACAATCTTATGAAAACTTCTACTACAAATCCAGTGAGCTTACACAATCTTCTTGAGAAAAGCAGGGTTGCAGAATTACCAGAATGCGGTGCCACCAACAGAATCACCAGAAATGTTTCTGACCACTTCTTGGCTCTCCCACAGGGTCCTCTATTTTAAAAAATGCAGCCAGCTGGGCCCCTCTCAACTAGGAGACCTGAGATGATCATAGCCAAAGGTAGCATGACTGCAGGTCATGATTAATATTGATCCTTTCTTTCTTGTGTGGTACAATTGTTCTCTGTGCTCATTACATGAAATTCTTCTCTTTCTACTTGTATATAGGGTGAAAAGGGAGTATTGGGGAGGGATTGAAAATGCATGTGCTTTTATAAAAAGTTCTTAAAATTTTTGACTAGCAGTCAAATTAAATCAGCTAAGTGAATCTATATACAGGTACAAAAGACAGATTCAGTGTTATTTTCCTGTGAGTGAAACACGAGAGGCTCAATGTCTTTGAAATGTACTTGTAAGAAACGTGATTGGCATCAGCTGTGAGGACAGAGTGACCAATATAGAAATAATGAGAAGGGGAGGCCTGAAGGCAGAAACACCATGAAGAGTATGATGAGTATGTGCATGACTGAAGATCAATATGCTCAGAAGATGATGGAATGGGTTTCAATGAGGGAAAAGAATGATTCAGAGAGCTCAAGTGTGTGCAGGAAGACCAAGAGGACTGGTAACCTGACACCTGCCAACATTGATGCAAATGACGTGGGAGACAAGTGGAGGTCCTGTCCCTTATACATTGGCTGCTTTTCAGTACAAGATAAAGCAGGCTATGGGTATGAATGAATAAATGTGTTATTTTCAGAGCCAAAGCCTTTGAATCTTCAACTTCAAACACATGAGTCAATTCTGCTAAAATTAGTTCTAATGGGATGGCAGATTTGTCTAATGCCTCGTGTGCATCCACAATAATCAAGCCCTAGAAATAATGGTTAAGCATACCATCTCTTCTACAATTTAAAAATCCAAAATAATCTGCACTAGACCTGAACTATACCCATAGTAACATCACTATTACACATTTTCTTATTGCCAAAGGAATTTGGCCTTATTGAGAGGAAAGGCTAGAGCTGATTTCTTTACTTTTGAGATTATTAGAGGTGTGAACATCCCTTGTTCCAGCAACGGGGTGGAAGACTTGCTTGGAAAAGCTTCTTGACTAGTCAAGTGCCCAACTAATTTTATGAGATGCCTGTATTTCCTCCTTTGATTTTATTATCACATGTCCCCTAAATACACATTACACCACTTAAAAATTATTTTGATAAAACAAGCATAAACCTTTAGGAATTTTATGTCTTTACCCTTTCCCAACATATTTGTATCTAGAAGATCTAGACCCCCCAAATCATCATGTAATAAAATTTCAAGATTTCTGTGAAAGTAATTAATACTTTAAGAAATCAAAAACTTCCCATAATAATTTTAAGCACTTCATGATGGAAATAGCAGATTAAACAACATATTTACAATCTTTAGGCATGTTCTCCTGATGCTGCATGGATTGACCCTAAGTTTCAATTCTAAACATTTCAGGGAAGAGCTGTTTTAATTGTATAAAACTTATACTGTGCAAAATGGAAAATTATTGGTTTCTACTGGGAAGATATGAGCTATTCTTTTACCAAATATACATGGTCCCTGACTCTACAGAACTTAACATCTAGAACCTGTTGCAGACAAGTACACATACAAATTAAATACAGTAAAATAAATCCTGCGATAGGGGACATTATTATGGGAGGTGACATATTAAAGTGGCACCCCACTTAAGAGTAGTAGTTTAAGGAAGTCTACTTAGAGGAAGTACTGAGTAACTGAGGCTTGAATTAATCCTAGGACAAAGAATATGAGGCTTCCAAAGCACCTCCTTTGGTCTTCAGGTTTCCCAGATATTCATGGTACCAAATCTCTCCACTTTCTTCTTAACCTGAGGAAGTGCCCTCAAAATGTCAACCAGTATTCTATATTTAACTATTCCTAGTGTCTTATTCATCATTCTTTTGGTTAAAAGTAACAGAATCACTTCAACCTAGTTAAAGCAAAGAAGGGAATGTCTGGAAAAAATATGAGATAATCATTGAAATCTAAGGAAGGGGGAAAACAAGAAGGAGCTCAAAGAAGGAATAGGAAAACAGCAGACATGTAGGCAAGTTCTGCCTCTTTCTCTCCCTCCCTCCTCTCTGCTCCCACTTTGATTCTGTTTCTCTTGCTTCTTCTCTCTCCCCTGTCTCTTGATGGATTCCCACTGCTATGATGTACATGTACACGGCTGAGTAGTACCTTCCGAGCCTGTGTTCATATGTTGTCATTTCATAACACCCATTTCTCAGGCTCAACAACACATGTCTTCGAAAATAGATTCTGATTGGCCTTACTTGTATGAGGTGCTCATTTCCTCTCTGAAAATCCGTTGTGGCCAACAGGGTGAGGTCATGGAGAAGAGGAGGGTCTCCTGGGCTCATCCTGAAGGTAGGATGACCACATCTCACACAAAGAAGCTGATGCCATAGACACGTCAAAAGTGTCTACCATACCTACCTCTTCAGGAACATTACTCCCTACTCTTCTCTTGGCCCTTTTCTGTCTTGTAATCACTTCAAGACTAACACATCTAGAAATTCACCACCTCACTCTTACCAGGCATTTCATTTCTGCCTCAAAATCCATTGCAAACTCTTTTGAACAAGTGTTCTTTGTCTTGCTTTCTCAACTTCTGAATCAGTCCAACAATTCTCACACTACAAAAAAAAAAAAAAAACAGGCTGTATTTGTTATCATGGGATCCTTTCTTTTCCTATTCTAAAACTCCCCCCTCTCTTGGCTGTTGAGACATTGCGTTAAAATGGTTCTGCTCTTCCTTCTCCTACTCTCTCACCTTTTAGCTCTTTTCCCTTGGGGAATAAAATGCATCTAATCCAATGGTTTTAATTACTCAAATCTATATAGCTCAGCCATTGATTCCATTGTCCTCCTAGCCCGCATGCTTCAAATCTTGTCATTACCTTTATCTCATTAGCTCCTCACTGCCAGTCATTCACCATACCCTGCTGATCCTTTCTTTGCAATGTCTTTACATTTTTTTCAACCCACACTGAGCACCCTAGTATAGGTTTCTCATTACAGCACACCTGGATAACTAGAATAGTCATTTTTCTAGTCTTCATGCTTTCATTTCTGTCATGGTAACTCTCAAAAATAACTTCCTTAGCCAATATTATATCAACCTGTTTCTCTGGTCCAAGAAACTAAGACAATTATTGCATCTCAAAATAAAGCCAAACTCTAAAGAAAGATTTGAAAGCTGTATATTAACTGGAACACTGCGCCATATAATATATCCTCAGTCTGGTCCCTCCTACTCCAGCAAGACCAGCTTCTTTTTTTTTTTTTTCCTGTTCATAATACTGACAGTCATGTTCCAGCTCATCATATCTTTTTAATCCCCTTTCCCAACTAGCTCCATCACATTTTTTTTAAAGACCTATCTTGCTTCAATCTTCAATGACCATTCCCTAAGCCCCTACATAGGGTCCTTATACTATGTTGTTGATATTGCTTTACAGATGTTCTTGAATGTTTACTTCCTTGATTAGATTGAAAGACTAGGAGTAAAAGAGACACAGTGATTTGCATGGGGTCAGGCATACAACAGACCAGTGGTTGTAAACAGGCAGCCTACTGGTCAAAATAGACTGAGATGCTATGTATCTCATTGGGTTTACATACACACACACACACACACACACACACACAACATATATATAGCTATTTTAAACATTTAAATATCTAGATATTTCATCTAAAACACAGGTTTCCACCTTCTTTTAAAACTGGGAATACATTCCAAATAGGCAGAACAATCCCCTTCCCTCCAAAATCCATGCCATAATCTTTAGAACCTATGAATATGTTATATTACATGGCAAGCAGGAATGAAGGTTCCTAATAAGAGATTATTATATACCATATGATTCCTAATAAACCGACATTAAAAGAGATTATCACAGATTATCCAGCTGGGCTCAAGACAATCACAAGAGTCCTTTAATTGCGGGAAAAAGGAAACAAAAGAACTAGTGTCAGAGTGATACAAGGTGGACTGCTGACTTTAGAGATTGAAGGGGCCAGGAGCCAAGGAATGCAGATGGCATCTAGAAGAGGAAAAATGTAAGGAAATGGATTTTTCCCTTAGAGCCTTCAGAAGAAAGGCACCTGTGCCAACACCCTGGCTTTAACTTAATGAGACCTTCAGATTTCTCACCTCTAGGACTGTAAGATAATATATTTATGTTGGTTTATGTTGGTTTAAGTCACCAAGTTTGTAGTAATTTATCAGAACAATAGGAAACTAATACACATACACACATCAGGTCTCTGTTGCTAAAACGCAACAAACCCTGGGAAGTAAGTGGTAACTGTACACTTCCCAGTTCACTATGGTTACTGCCTCTTCCTACCGTCATCATAATAAGCATTTGACTTCATGACTCCTAAACAGCATTCAATAACTGGATGGCTAAAAGAAATATTAACGCCATTAGGTCTAATATTAAAAGCTGCAGTTTTGGGGGGGTGTGGTTGTTTTATTTTCTGGTTTTTGTTATTGTTAAATAAAAGGTAGTGGGAAAATGTGCTGACATGGTTGAATAAGAATTCTAGAATATTATATCTTCGAAATACAGCCCCTAGAATTGAAGTTTAAGGGCTGGCTGTAGCTTTATGTGATAATATTATTGCTGAGTAGAAATATCTTGATGGAGTACAGCAGGATTTCAGTAGGGCTGAATAATTTGATTAAAGCACAATGTGCGAGCATTGAACACTATGGCAAATTTCAGAGAGAATTTCCAAGGCCTCGTAAACTTGAAACTGAAAGAAAAGTTGAGCATCACCACAGTTATCCACAGACAATCGAGCTAATTAAGCATGTGTTCTTCATCCTGTTATTTAAGAACATCTGATAGCAAGTGTTCTGCAAAATGAACAACTCCATATGTCCAATACTATCCATTTCTATGTGCTTTACAAGTCTGAAGAGATATTACACAGCGTGATTTTTCCAGACCAAATTCAGATGTTTAAAGCTTTTAATAATCATAGAATTGCTTTGTTTTATAGAGTAGTCTGAAAGCCTTAGAGCACATTTTTGTGGTGGTTGGTGAAATGATTATTTCAGCATTATTGTGACTTGAAAACAGGTAAACAGAAAATCTAGGCTGCAATGAATGATTTTAAACTAAACGGACTAAAAGGAGTAGGACTGAAAGCCTGTAAGATTCTACTTTTATAAGCTGAATTAAATTTTCGGACCAATGTGACCTCATAAGAAGACCTCACCTCCAGGTCTTAGTCAAGTAGATGTACCACGAGAGACATAGCGAAGTCTCGGTGCTGTCCTATCACCGATCTGGATAGACTCAGGTAACAATCACCCTTCAAACTGTTCTGGATTGTTTAAAGGCAAATTGTATGTTAGAGAAAACTGTTTTATACAAACACTTCAGAATATGTAATTTTATATCATTATTTTAGCACTTCCTTTCCCGTACAATGATCATTCTTTTGAAAAGAGTTTTTTTTTTTTTTTTTCAATTTTTTTTTCCTGAGGTAAAGATTATGGAAGTTAATAGATGTCATAATGACGAAACTCCAACCTAATTTCCCTATTCAGTAATTCAGCCTTAATTGCCATAGATTTGTTATTCTACTTCTGAATCTTTTCCTTAGAATGGCTGCCAATCAAGCCAACCTACTGAATATGAAGTTTCTAGGATGGGAACCCAACTTGTTCCTCAGCTAAAAGAATCTCTGTACTTGTGAACTTATCAAAGTCAAATCTGAACCCAAACAAATGATAGAAATTTGAAAACTCACTGTTCCACGGCCGTTTGGCACTATATTGAATAAATTAGCCCAAGACCTGTTCATGGAGTTCTGTAAAAAAAAAATAACTGCTTGAGTTTTTCTCCCCACTGTGAATTCATTCTCTAAAATGGCCACTTTTGAAGCCATTAGCTTTTTCAATAATTAAATTTGAATCACCAAGGGAGACTCCAAATTCAAGTATAGAGCTAATACTCATTGAGTCACTGCTATTTGGCAAGCATTTTCCTAGGCACTTTAAATATGCTTTTTAGTTAACAACTTTAATAGTTATTTTTTATTATTTTCCCCAATTTTCAGATTACCAAACCAAGGTGCAAAGAGGTCGCACAGCCAAATGAGGTGAGTGGAAAGCCATTTCAAATTCTTGTTTTTTTCCATTGCCACAAATGCAATGCCCACAGACTATCCAATTTTATATAGACAGTGCGGTGAAGCCTCTCAGCCAGTACCCCCAGAATTTGCTGTTAGTTCATGAAATGTTTCATATTATAAATATTTTGCATTACACATATTTTTTCAACTTTTTATTTAAAGTCTAGTTCATTAGCATACAATATAATAATGGTTTTAAGAATAGAATTCAGTGATTCATCACTTACATACAACACCCAGTGCTCAACATGACAATCGTCCTCCTTAATTCCTATCACCACCTAGCTGATCCCCGACCCACCTACCTCAATGAATCCTCAGTTTGTTCTCTAACTTTAGAAGTCTCTTATGGTTTGTTTCCCTCTCCCTCTCTTTTATTTCCCCCTCCCATATGTTCATCTGTATTGTTTCTTAAGTTCCACATATGAGTGAAATCATATGGTATTATCTTTCCCTATTTTGCTTAGCATAATACACGTTAGCTCCAATCAAGTCATTGCAAATGGCAAGATTTCAGTTTTCGATGGCTGAGTAATATTCCATTGTTTACAATGTTTACTATATATATATATACCACCTCTTCTTTATTCATCAGTTGATAGACATTTGGGCTCTCTCCATAGTTTAGGTATTATTGATAATGCTGCTATGAACATCCAGGTGCACATACCCTTTTGAATATGTATTTTTATATCTTTTGGGTAAATACTTAGTAGTGCAATTGCTCGGTTTTAGGATAGTTCTATTTTTAACTTTTTTGAAGAACCTCCATACCGTTCCCATCAATAGTGTAAGAACATTCTCCTTTCTCTGTATCCTAATATCTGTTGTTTCCTATGTTGTTAATTATATCCATTCTGACAGGTGTGAGGTTTTGATTTGTATTTCCCTGATGATAAGTGGTGTTGAGCAACTTTTTATGTGTCTGTTAGCTACCAGAATGTCTTCTTTAGAAAAGTGTCTATTCATGTCTGCTGCCCATTTCTTAATTGGGTTATTTGCATTTTGGGTGTTGAGTTTTATACATTCTTTATAGATTTTGGAGACTAACCCTTTATCTGACATGTCATTTGTAAATATCTTCTCCCATTCTGCAGATTGCCTTTTAGTTTTGTTGTTTCCTTTGCTGTGCAGAAGCGTTTTATCTTGATGAAGTCCCAATAGTTCATTTTTGTTTTTGTTTCCCTTGCCTCTGAAGA
Organism: Vulpes vulpes; assembly: GCF_048418805.1. Classification (NCBI taxonomy): domain Eukaryota; kingdom Metazoa; phylum Chordata; class Mammalia; order Carnivora; family Canidae; genus Vulpes; species Vulpes vulpes. Next base: position 41,006,602 of record NC_132782.1, read on the forward strand.
CATGTTTAGTAAGAAGTTCCTATGGCCAAGGTCAAAGAGGTTGCTGCCTGTGTTCCCCTCTAGGATTTTGATGGTTTCCTATCTCACACTTAAGTCTTTCATCTATTTTGAATTCATGTTTGTGTAAGAAAGTGGTGCAGTTCCATTCTTCTACATAGTGCTGTCTGGTTTCTCCAACACCGTTTGTTGAAGACACTTTTTTTCCATCGTTTATTCTTTCCTACTTTGTCGAAGGTTACTTGGCCATATAGCTGTGGACCCATTTTTTTTTTTTAGTTTTCTATTCTGTTCTATTGATCTATGTATCTGTTTTTGTGCCAGTACCATACTGTCTTGATGACCACAGCTTTATAATACAGCTTTAAGTCCAGAATTGTGATGCGACCAGCTTTGCTTTTCTTCCTAAGATTGCTTGGGCTATTTAGGGTCTTTTGTGGTTCCATAAAATTTTAGGATTGTTTGTTCCAGCTTCGTGAAAAATTGAAAAATGCTGGTGATATTTTGATAGGGATTGCATTGAATATGTAGATAGCTTTGAGAGGCATAGACATTTTAACAATATTTGTTCTTCCAATCTATGAGGATGGAATGTTTTTCCATTGCTTTGTATCCTCTTCAATTTCTTTCATAAGTGTTCTTTAGTTTTCAGAGTACAGATCTTTTACCTCTTTGGTTAGGTTTATTCCTAGGTGTCTTATGGTTTTTGGTGCCATTGTAAATGCAATCGATTCCTTCATTTCTCTTTCTGCTCCTTCATTATCGGTGTAAAGAATGCAAGATTTCTGTACATTGATTTTATATCCTGAGACTTTGCTTAATTCATGTATTAGTTCTATCAAGTTTTTGGTGGAGTTTTTGGGGTTCTCTACATAGACTATCATGACTGTAGAGGAAAAAACTTTCAGTTTTTCCCCATTGAGGATGATATTAGCTGTGGGTCTTTTGTATATGACCCTTATGATGTTGAGGTATGTACCATCTATCCCTACTTTATTGAGAATTTTTATCAAGAATGAATGCTGTATTTTGTCGAATGCTTTTTCTGAATTTAATGAGAGGATCATATGGTTCTTATCCTTTCTTTTATTAATGTGGTGTATAATATTGACTGATTTGTGAATATGGAATCACCCCTGCAGCCCAGGAGTAAATCCCACTTGATCATGGTGAATAATCTTAATGTACTGTTGGATTTGATTTGCTAGTACCTTGTTGAGAATTTCTGCATCCATGTTCATCAGGGATATTGGCATGTAATTCTCATTTTAGTGGGGTCTTTGGTTTTGGAATCAAGATAATGCTGGCCACAAAGAAGGAGTTTGGAAGTTTTCCTTCCATTTGTATATTTTTAAACAGTTTCAGAATAATGGGTATTAACTCTTCTTTAAATATCTGGTGGAATTACCCTGGGAAGCTATATGGCCCTGAACTTTTGTTTGTTGGGAGATTTTTGATTACTTATTCAATGTCTTTGCTGGTAGTTTGTTGGTTTATAGGAATTTTTCCACTTCTCCAGATTGCCCAATTTGTTGGCATATAATTTTTCATGTCTCTTATGATAATTTGTATTTGTTTATTGGTTGTGATCTCTCCTCTCTCACTCATGATTTTATTTATTTGGGACTTTCTCTTTTCTTTTTGATAAGTCTAGCTAGGGGATTATCAATTTTATTAATTCTTTCAAATAATCAATTCTTCGTTTTGTTGATCCATTCTGTGTCTTTTCTTGTTGTTTCTATTTTATCATTTATTTCTGCTCTGATATTTATTATTTACCTTCTGCTGGCTATAGGTTTTATTTGCTGTTCCCTTTCTAGCTCCTTTGGGTATAAGATTAGTTTATGCATTTGAGACTTTTCTTTCTTCTTGAGGTTGGCCTGTATTGCAATATACTTCCCTCTTAGACTGCCTTTGCTGTATCCCAAAGGTTTTGGACTGTCATGTTTTGATTTTCATTTGTTTCCATTTCTTCTTTAATTTCCTGGTTAACCCATTCATTCTTTAGTAGGATGTTCTTTAACCTCCATGTATTTCTGGTCTTTCCAAAATTTTTCTTCTGGTTGAATTTAAGTTTCAGAGCATTTCATCTGAAAATACGCATGATATGATCTCAATCTTTTTGTACTTGTTGAAGGCTGATTTGAGACACAGTATGTGATCTATTCCAGAGAATGTTCCATGTGCATCAAAAAGAATGTGTATTCTGCTGCTTTAGGATGAAATGTTCTGAATATACCTGTTAAGTCCATCTGGTCTAGCGTGTCACTAGAAGCCATTGTTTCTTTATTGATTGTTCCCTTAGATGATTATCCATTGCTATAAGGGATTAAAGTCCCGCTACTATTATTATCTTATTATCAATGAGTTTCTTTGTTTATTATTAATTGATTTTTATATTTGGGTGCTCCCAAGTTGGGAGTATAAATATTACAATTGTTAGATCTTCTTGAGGGACAGACCACATAATTATGCTATAATGCCCTTCTTCATCTCATTAGAGTCTTTGTTTTAAAATCTAGTTTGTCTGTTATAAGTATGATGACTCTGGCTTTCTTTTGATGTCCATTAGCAATACTAGATTGTTCTCCATCTCCTCACTTTCAATATGCAGGTACCTTTAAGTCTAAAATGAGTCTGTGGTAGGCAGCATATACATGGGTGTTTTATTTAATCTATTCTGATACCCTATGTCTTTTGATTGGGGTAATTAGTCTATTTATATTCAGAGTGAGTATAGAAAGATATGAATTTAGTGCCATAGTGTTACCTGTTGGTGTTTCTGGCAATATTTTCTGGTCTTTTCTACTCTGTTGCTTTTGGTCTTTTCCTCCTCCTCTCAGAGTCTCCCTTAATATTTCTTACAGGACTGGTTTAGTGGTCAGGAGCTCCTTCAGTTTTTGTCTAAGAAACTTTTTATCTCCTTCGATTCTGAATGACAGACAGCCTTGCTGGATAAAGTATTCTTGACTGCATATTTTTCCCATTCATCCCATTAAATATATCCTGCCATTCTCTCTGGCCTGCCAGATTTCTGTGGACAGATGTGCTGTGAACATCATCTGTCTTCCCTTGGAGGGTAAGGGCTTTTTTCCCCCCCTCTTGCTGCTTTCAGGATTCTGTGTATATTTTTGTGAATTTGGCTGTGATATGCCTTAGCATTGCCTGGCTTTTATTGGGAGGGAATTTTTATGTTATTCCCTTAATTTTAATGGGAGTTCTCCGTGATTCTTGGATTTTGATGTCTGTGTCCTTCCCCAGAGTAAGAACTTTTTCAGCTATAATTTGCTCAAATAAACCTTCTGCCCCCTTTTCTTTGTCTTCATCTTCTGGGATTCCTATGATACGAATGTTATTACATTTTAATAAGTTGCTGAATTCTTAGTCTACTAAGTGATCCATAACCTTTCTTTCCCTCTTCTTTTCAGCTAAGTCTACTTTTGTGATCTATAACCTTTCTTTCCCTCTTCTTTTCAGCTTCATTATTTTCCATAATTTTATCTTCTGCATCATTGATTCCTTCCTCTGCCTTGTCCATCCTCATCATTATATCATCCAATAGGGTTTGCATCTCAGTTATAGCATTTTTAATTTCAGCCTGACTAGATTTTAGTTCTTTTAGCTCTGTGGTAAGGGATTTTCTAGTGTCTTCTATGCTTATCTCAAGCCCAGCTAGTATCCTTCTAATTGTTATTTTAAATTCTACTTCAGACATCTTACTTATATCTGTATTGAATAAATCCATGGCTGCTAGTTCTACTTCCTACTCTTTCTTTAGGGATGAATTCCTCTATCGTGTCATTTTGTCCAGGAAAAAAAGAAACAAACAAACAAACAAACTAGATCTTGGGTGTGTTTTGGTCTGCCGGTTAAAATAAGCTAGATCCAAAAATTAAAATAATAATAATAATCAATAATAATAAATATATTAAAAATTTTAAAAGAAACAAAAAAAAATATTTTTAAAATAGAAAAATAAAAAATAAAAAGGAAGCTAGATCCTACTTCCTCTAGAGCTGAGGCTTTGCAGCACTCTGTAATCAGTAAGCCTGGTGCTAGGGAGGTGTTTGGGGAAGAGGCCTGTTGCTCTAATCCTCAGGCCGACTTGCCCTAGTGGAGATGGGCCTGCAGGGCACAGGGGGACAGGGCTTTGTGTAAGCACCTCTGGCCTCCACGAGGTGGAGCTGTTTTGCTCGCTGAAGACTCTCACAGCTGATGTGATGGGCTAAGATTTCCTGCCCTCTACTCTTCAGGAAGCCCTCACAGAAGAGCAAACAATCACCTCTCTTGTGTCCCTGGCTTCTGTCAAATCCCTGCCTTCACCCTTCCTGTGTCAGAGTTTATCTCTGGTGTGCGACTGGGTTTCAAAACTCCAAATTTTAGCAACTCCCACCACAAGGACCTGCACTGATCCTCTGGGGGAGGGTCTTCCCACCCTCTTGCCATTTGCCCACCAGTGCCCGGAAAGCGGTGGCAGGACTGGGCAGTGGTTCAGAGTTTATATCAAGGCAGAGCAGGTACCCAACTCACTGCCCTCAGCTGGAGTCACTGCTCCTATGCTCTTATGCAGCATGTTCTTGTGACCCAGGGGTTCCTCAGACCATGCTGTCCACTTCAGGTCTCTGTCCCCCCTCCCCACCTGAGCACCTTTAAGCCAGGCATGACCCCGGCCGAGGTAGGCTTCAAGAATGAGAACTGCAGATTTTGTGCTCTACTGCTTATAATTCCTTGTGGTAATCTCTGTAAGCAGGCTCCCTCCCCTCTGCAGCCTTATCTTATCTTCTCCAGATCTACTCTCCACACCTCCTACCTCCTAGAAGGTGGTCATTTTTCTACCTGTAGACTTGCAGGTTCTTTTTTCTCTTGGTCTTCTGGTTGATTTCTTGGATATTCAGAATGACTTGATAATTATCTAGATGTGTTCAAGGGAGGAGACAAGCTTAGGGTCCCCCTATTCGTCCACCATCTTAACTCCTCTCTTGTATTACACATATTTTTTAAAATATTTTATTTATTTATTAATGAAAGACAGAGAGAGAGAGAGACAGAGACACAGGCAGAGGGAGAAGCAGGCTCCATGCAGGGAGCCCGACACGGGACTTGATCCGGGGACTCCAGGATCATGCCCTGGGCCGAAGGCAGGTGCTAAACCACTGAGCCACCCAGGGATCCCTTGTATTACACATATTTTAAAACACAGTTTTATGCACAGTAATACTGTCATTTATTACCTCTAAATAATTACCACCTGATTCCATTTTCAGGCTAAGAAGCTATTGTGGATTCAATTAATTCTTAAGCCTTTACACATTGATGAGGTCTCTACGTTTCTTTTACAATTACATGTTCTTGGTTCTTATATTTCTTCTTTAATATGGTTTATTTGCAGAGGCTTTTGGAAGGCTCAATTCTTGAACAATGTAATACAGTTAAGTAATTAATTAGGAATGTCCTGAAATAAGCCTTTTAATTTCTTTTTGTTTACAAGCCTTTTAATTTCTTTTTTGTTCTTTAGACATGCACATACTCTTTATAAAAATTATTTATTTATAATTTTCTTATAACTTTATTAAAATGCATTATAACTTGTAGTTATTAAATGTAATAAGAACAAATAAGAAAATTTTAGATCCCATAATAAAAAAAATACTGTTAATATTATTTGTGTATTTGTGGCCTCCTTTCTTTCACATAGAAAAATATTTTCCTTAAAACAAAAAGTATGGTATAGTTTTCTTTTTGATTTAATTTATCAACAATAATTTTCCATGTAATTAAATCATTTTAGATCATCGTATTAATACCTATTTAGTATTCTACTGTTTAAATAGGGCATAATTCGATGAACCTGCTATTGCTGAAGATCCAAGGTGGTTACCAACTTTTTGCTATTATAAAATGGAATTGCTAGGTAAAAGCATATCCTTCCCATATATGACTCACTCCCAGCAGCTCTCATGATAAAAATTAACGTCCTCTGCTGTAACAAAGACTTGTCACTGTATTTATTTAAGATGTTTGTCAATGTAATCATCTAAGCAGTAGATCATTTATTTAATTCACTTGTGCCACATATTCTCCTCTTCCTAACTCATACTGCTGTCTCCCACCTATGCCTCCAAGCAGCAAAAGTGATTTGCAGTGAATCACTACAAAAATACATTTTATCAGCCCTTCACAGTCTTCAGAGTAGAGTGATAATGGGCCTCACAGGCCTGCTGACTCAATGAGGTGGATGGATTAAAAGAAGAAAAAAAAAGCACTTAGAAAAACAGATACTTTTGAGGGAAAGGACGCAAATATGGCTAAGTGCACACCATGCAGCCAGCTCATTCTCCTTTCTTTTACTGAACGGTGCTTTTACTGAATGGACAAAGAGGGCACAGGGTTCATAAATAGACTCTCTAACAGCACTTTCCAAGCACTTCAATTCAATTATCATGAATTAACTTTAAAAACAGCATTAACTTTTCAGCATATACAATGTGCCCAAGAAAAACAACTTACTTAGAAGTCTATTCTGTATTATTAAATTTTTCTCCCTCTTACTTGAAACCAGCAAGTTGCCTTCAAGAAATGTTTCTGGCCGCTGAAGGGATGTTACTTATTTAAAAATGGGGCCTAAGACTCTCTGGTTTGAAATGGCTGCTGGATTAGACAGCACAGATTACTAAGAGAAAAGTACGGTCCATTTCTAGTCACAAATGTAGATAAAGAAATGTGTTTATACTCAGAAGTGTGTTTCTACAAAAATGTAGAAAAAAAAAATCAATTCCCTGGCCACTGCACCTGGATGCTCTTGGTCCTCAGGTCTACAGATGGAAATCTTAATAGCTCACCTGAAGACGATCAGTGACTGATTATAACCCACAATTATAATGCGACAATTTTACTTTGTATATTTCTAGAGCCAGAAAAATTACACATTTCATTCACAGACCCTCTGCTTGTGTGTACTTCAGAAAAAAGATTTGTAATTAAATTGCCAATTCTTCAATTAGAGAAAATCATATCAGAATCAATTGAGAGGCTTTTTTTTTTTTTCAAATTATTCATCTCTGTGGTTCCCACTACTTCACTTAGACATCCTCGTACCACTCGAGAAACTGCTGGCACGTGCCTCAGTTACTAATATGACAGGAAGTCTGCGGTAGTAAGACGGACAAGGAGGTCTATCGCAGTTTCATAGAAAAGGAACTGAATTGTTTCATGGGTCATTCCAGCCAGATTCTAGAAAAAGGCCAGGCCAATAAATACCTCCTGAACACTTGATACATGCCAGGCATTAGGCCGGATAATTTTATTTCATTAATTCCTCACAACGATCTTGTGGTGATATCATTAAGTTTAATGATATCAAAATGATATCATTTTAAAAATGAGGGAAGAGGACAAGATTTGGCAACATTTCTAAGGATAAATGGTTAACACATGGCAAGATGACCCGGAACAAAAGTCTTCTTATTCTGAAATCAAGTATGGGTTTTGTACTACAGAGTACACACTTCTATGTGCCATATACTTATATCTATTAGGGGTGTCTCCCCAACACAAGGGTAAATTACTACTTTATAATGTCACAGTTTTCTATATCCCTTACTACCAGCAACCAGAACATTTATTATTACACCTCCTCACAATGAAAGAAAAATCTCATATTGTTGGTATTTTAGATAATATCAGAATGATACTATAATCTTTTTCCTGATATTTAGAAGATATCTGATTCGTTCTATAAAAGCATCAGCAAATTCTATGCAACCTCTCCTTTTAGGTGGCAATCCAGCTGCAGATGTGATCTCATATGTTTTTAATTGATTCTTATTAACTTTATTTTTATCAGGTGACAATTTTTAACTGCGCCCGTAATTTCTATGGCCGTATCTACGGTGCTCAAACATATTAAAATTTTTAAGGAAGCTCTAATGCAAAAATTCTCTTTAATCTTGTGCCCTACTCTTTTCTACTGGAAAATGCATATTTTTAACCCAAACAAAACAAAACAAAAAACTCTTATCTAACACTTGTCCTTTTTGCAATCAAGAAGAAAATTGCAAAAGTTAGGAAAGACAACGTGAGAAATAAAAATCCAATCTCTGTACTAGACCAAAATGCTTCCGCAACATTCAGGCAACAACTGCAGGATTTTATAAATAGCAACAGTGTAAATTAATCAGTATATGCAATTCACTATTTAAAGTCTGCCATAAAGTTTAGCAAAAGACAAAATTAATTTATCAGCCACCTTTATTTTATTCATTTTGGTAATTTATCACATGCCAGTCAAGACAAAGTGATCCTATACATCATATTTGAAACCCTTTACTAGCATTCACTAGATTTTTTAGATTCCGATGAATAGGACAAGTTAGAAGCTCTTTATCTTTTAAAATGAAAGACTTTCCCTCAGAAGTACATCTTAATAAAGCAGAGATTTTTTTATTATAATTATTATTACTAAGAACACCTCTCAGTAGTCCTGGGGAAACATCTGCCCCTTCTAATGAGTAGGACAGGACTCATCTATTTTATCTGCTACCATGTGAATCCCTGAGCTCAGTAAAATGAACACAGGAAACTTTTAATCCTTGTAACAAATGAAAGGTCACGGGTAAAGTCTGCTATATTTTGATACTGCCGTTCAAGGCAAAAACTATGTAAAGCAAGAAAAATACGCATCTATTCTAATGAACTCAATGATTATAGTTGCATCCTGAAAACTATTTTAATTTACTACTGAATTTTACTAAACTCTTTCAAAATGCACCCAAGGTTGAGTAGAAACACAACATATAGTCTTAGATTCAAAGAATTTCTGCTCTTTAGCATTTATTGGGTTTACTGACAGCCTTACCCACTGGTTTTCAGACATGCTCCCACTTGTCTATCCCCAGGTTTGGGCACAGCATCGTTCAAACTGGGCTTCTCACCTTCCACCTTTGATTTAGCAACAAAAACAACAAAAATTCATAATTTTTTTCTACATCTTCAGAGTATAGTATCTTGGATCTAGAAATTCTCTATTTAGTCTGCTATTTTGCACTCAATGTTTGTATATATGTTTGAGGCACAGACCAACCAACACACTCTATTAGCTTGCCTTCTTGGAGAGGAGAGTCCTCAGTTGCAACAGTGAGACATGAGGAAAATCAGATATGGAGGATAAGGAAAGATTCCCCTTCACTTGCAGTCAGGTCAATACTTAATATCATTAAGTGCTACCCTCTTGGATCCTCCTAAGTAAAAACTTCTGCAACATTCACCCCACGGTTTATAATTTACTAAGAGTGCATATCATGCCAACACCTTGCTGCTCTCATTGAATAGGTTAAATGGTCTTGGGTGGCAGGAAGCGTATTCTATTCACCTTGGAATCATAGTTCTTATTGGCTTGAATCTAATTTACAATTATTTGCCAGCTATTTTCTTATTAAAAATTAATGGGGGGGGGGGGATCCGTGGGTGGCTCAGTGGTTTAGTGCCTGCCTTTGACCCAGGGCATGATCCTGGAGTCCCAGGATCGAGTCCCACATCAGGCTCCCTACATGGAGCCTGCTTCTCCCTCAGCCTGTGTCTCTGCCTCTCTCTCTCTCTCTCTCTCTCTCTCTCTCTGTGTGTCTCTTATGAATAAATAAAATCTTAAAAAAAATTAATAGGAAAAATTCATGGTTTTCACCCAGTGACCAAGCTTGTAGGAAGATGACATCTGGCCAATTGTTTTACTATCCGGAAACATTGAGAAAAGTTTGAATAGGGCAAAAAGGCAGCTGGATGTGCTATTCAGTGCACCTTTCTTAGCTACTTTGCCTTTCATTGTCTTAGAGGTATTTTATAATCCCGTAAACTGTAGGAAACTGAAAATAATGCAAATCATTCCTATCTATAGAAATGCAAATGAATGGAGTCTCATGAAATGTGATTCATTTTTGCCTTGTGGATAGAGCAGTTTTGCCTCTACCTGTACATTCATTTCAGCTTTCCTTATTGCTCATAGGGATGTTTCTTTGAAATTTCCTTTGAACTAGATGTAACATCTTACTAATTTTCCCATTAATTAATGAGTCAAATAAAATCTCTATGTTCATTTTATATTTACATGAGAGCTGTGATTTTATCTTTTTTGTAAATCATCTTTCAATAACACCTTCTTTTTTTTTTTTTTTTTTTTTCTAGCCAGATCATGCAAGTTCCAAACTTAGTAAGTGGTTTTGGAGACTTTACTCACTTCTTCAGGGAATAGTGAATATATTTTCTGACCTGAAGTTCTTAAATTGTACCTGAATATAATTATTTGATATATACTAAGAAAGCAAATATATAAAATAACAGAAAAAAGTATCCTTTAAAATTTATCCTTTATGTTACAAATGACAGCCTAGGAATCAGTGTTTTAAAGTCACAACAACAAATTGGAGAGGAACAGCTTCTATTCCTACTCATGTCTGTTGGAAGGACATTTTCCAGATCATCTTTCCCAATCTATTTAAACACTAAGCAGACCTGTACATTGTTTTCTTATTTCCCTTCTCTAAATTAAGACATAGACTTTAAGATTTTGTTTTAGAAATTGATCTTGGTGAGGAAAACAAGAATTATTCAGTGTTCAGTACCAATGATCTAGCTGTGAAAATCTGTATACTGAAAAAGAATCTGGAAGATAAAGAATGAATCTATTTTTTTTAAGAGATCTTCTCCTGTATGACAAAATGTTAATCATCAGATTCCCAAACCATTCTCCATACAATTATCTTGACCATGAAATCCTGGCAAATTTCCAAAAGAGGAAATTAATACTCTGCTCACCATTGCTTGAAGGATACTCTCTTTGGAGCATTTGAAGCGATAGAGCTCATGTATATAGGTATAAGACACTCATGTAGTTCCTCCCTCAGGTCCAGTTTTGCCACACTGGAAATAAACCCATCATTGGGAATTGTTTATGGAACAAAGCATGGAACATACTTTGCAATTTTATAAAACACTCAGAGCACAGAAAAGGTGCTGCACAAAACTTTTTCCAGCTTGCTTCATTAAGCCAATAAACCATAATGGTCCTTTAGGAAATATCAAACTTTATTGAACGTAGCCAATGAGATTGAAGACAAGAGGGGTTTATAAAAAATGTGTCCAAAGTACTGGCATATTTTCATACTAAAAAAAAAAAAGCCTATAAAAAGTTTTCAAATTTGTATAAAGATTCTAGCACAGACATATACATATTGTACCACAGATCTGGTTGTTTCTATATTTTATTACTTATTTTCATCAAAAAGAGTTTTTGAAGGTCTTTTTACTTGGTTCCTAGACAATGAAAACACCACAATTAACTTTTACACTAATGAACTGTTTCAACAAATATTTGTGAATGGCCTAGGGAACCATAATTAAAAAATAAATTTGATGAATAATTACACTTTTCAGAAGCCAGTTATTAAAGCCAAATGGTAGAGTTACCTGTTTCATTTTAGCAAGGTATATTAGAGTAAAAATATGAAAAACAGTAACCCTGAAGGAAAAAATTGTTAATCATAAAACATTAGGTGTATAATTTCATTTCTACACAGAGTTCCTAAGCAAAAAAAAAAAAGAAAGTTCCCTTTCACTATGAGGTGGGAAAGGAGTCTCATTACCTTCTGCTATCTGTTTTAGATGGACAATCTTTTTGAACAGCTTAGAGTCATGAGGCATTTCAAAGAAGATGACCTCATTATCCAAAACGTAGAGGAGGCGATAATGACTCAAGAGATGAATGTAACGAACTTCATTTTCTGGGATTATCAACTTTAATTAACAGAAATTATCCAGCAGAAAGATAGCTACCTAATGCCTAAGAATGTACCTACAAAAAAAAAAAAAAACAGTGAATTCACTCCTTTTGCTGTCTATGTATAGATAATCATAAAATGAAGACAGGGATTATAGTTTTTGGCCTAATATATTTATTCTGTAAGAAATGGACTTGTCTTCAGCTAATTAACATAGGCAAATTCAATATACTATTACAAAAATTATGTGAATTTTAGTAGAAACAATTTCAATTTAATCTGTTTGCCATTTGCTTGATGGAAAAAAAATAAACAATTAACCTGTTCAAGAATAATTAAAGGAAAACTCTATTCCTATTTTAAGAGATGGCCCTTGCCAGAATTCAGAAGCTGTATTTGATGCTCCATACCCTTACTTGATATAAGGTTTTGTTTTGTTTTCTGATCTATAAAGACTGGCATCAAAGAGCATAGGGGATTTAGAGTAAGAAGAAGACATAAAATTACTATTCCTTCCTTGATCTAATAGTTTTCCTGATAATTACCAGTAAGAGGGCACTGTCACTTTGTTCTTATAACAAAGAAAACCATTTATAAAGGTCAGTAAAAGGATGGATAAGTTTCATACTGAAAAAGAAAGTGAGAAAGTAAAATTAAGAAGTGATTTAAAAGTTGACATTTCAACTGATAGAAGGAGCTAAGAGTCCAAGGGCAACAGTTCTATGTGAGTTGTTTTAAAATACCTCAAACAAATCAGAAGATCATGCTGTTTTAAGTATAATTCTAACCATTGTTTTCAGGGCATTTATGAAAAAGATATTTCATTGTAGATAGAGGATACACATTTGAATTGAATCTCAGTATCGAAAGCTACATGGTTTGTATATATTTTGCAATATAACCCAAAGAAACATTACATGAAAAGGAAAGAAAGAAAGAAAGAAAGAAAGAAAGAAAGAAAGAAAGAAAGAAAGAAAGAAAGAAAGAATTAAAATAAAATGCCTCCAAAGAGTCCTATTTTGGTCAAGAAAAGGGGGATGATAAAGGTTTCCCCACAAAATATATGTTAAGAAATCATGCTTTTAAAAGTATTAATGGTTTCTGTAAAATTTAATGAAATTATCTACTCCAAACTAATTTTTTTACAAAGGCAATTAAATCAACAATGTTTTCAGTCCTACAGAGTGAATATTTATCACATTACTTGGAGATATTATTTTAATTCACAGAAATCCTATGAAACTATATGATTGACCTCTTGGCATTTCCAATCAGAAGATTCCATTCACAAACTCAATTCATTTAATTATTTTGCACTTAAAATTGAATTAAAGTTTCTTGCCTACTTCCACCACAGTAAAGGGAATTGAGTCTGAAATTAACTCAACTTGAATTCTGCTGGCATATAAAATTAATTGGTTCAAAAATTAGTGCTGAGATGGTTACTGAAACCCATGATATGAAATGCTATCACAATTGATAATATAATGATATAATGATCTCATTAATGCCTAAAATTTTTGATGACCCTAGAGTCCATACCATAGAATTATCCCTAGTTTCATATTTTAAAAACAGTTTATTTGGTAGTTCAATAACTAACCCCATTTGGATAAAGCTTTCCCCCACCATCAAAACAGAACCCCCACCTACCTTCCTACCCACTCACCCACACCCACACCCACATACACACACAAATGAGTTAAAATAATGTTGTTAATAATGTTTTGATTTAATTGAAGGGGGGATGAGATTTTACCTTTTTGGTACTTTTTAGAAGCTTTGATCTCTTTTCCTGCTAGAAATTCTGACGGCAATCCTCAAAGACATAATTGTCACCACACTAATAGAAGCATTTTCTTTAGAATAAGAAATTTTCATTTAAATTAAAACTCTAAGTCAGTGGTATTCCAGCCATTAATAAGCTAGCTAGGCAAACAACTATTACTCATTACAGTAAATGAAAGTAAACTCCAATGTAAGTTTCTTAAAATTATTTTTTAATAATATATATTCAATACAGTGAATTTGGAAAATATATAAAATTATTTAAAAATATACTCTCATTTCTCAGAGAAAATCACTCTTCACAAATGACCACTGAAGACTCTAATTTAATGATTTTACTTTCAATACTATTATTTTGGGGATTATAAGTAGTTTCTGAATTCTAGAGTAGAAAAGTGAATTTTCCCTTAAGGGAAATTTCCTTCTTCAAGGAGCCACTTTGCAAAACTTTTAGCTAATGAGGCATTTGGTTGGTACCCTTCCACTGTTATCAGGATACTCGAGGCACTGAGTCTTCTTTACACTTATAAATCGGTTCTATTGGCAAGATTGTATCATTATATCTGAATTTATATATTTTCATTATCAATCATTCTCAATCAGGATATTCAGGGGAAATTGGACTTGAGATAGAAAAGTCTTCCTCCTCTCTCTATGGCTGCTATGCATTAAAGACAGAGACTCTAGATATGGAGCCATCTGGAAATTCCTGTTTCTGGAAGTTGAGATAGTACATGGAGACCTTCTAAGAAGGCTAGATATAAGGTACATTTAGGTTATAAGTGGTATGAGCTACCACAGACAGAAGCAAATCCATGTTCTACTCCTCTTATTCCAGTGCCTTTAGTAAAGTCTAGAATGATTGTGCTGTGGGGTTCTAAGAAGAGAAGAGCCCCACTTCAAGACTAAGGCAGCAGTGTTGGCCACAATCACCAAGATGAAAAAAATTAAGTCCCTGTAACATGGAGAACTCACAAAGTCCATCAGCAGCAAGGTCAAGGCATGAAGCCCAGAACAAAGGCTAGAAAAGGGCATGTTATCAGGCATGGACAGATCCATGAGAAACTCTCAAAGATAACTGAAGGACTTGTAAGGAGCTTCTTTTCTTATAGATTGGCTGATGTATAGAAATGACATAGAATCATATTTTAGGGTCCCAGGTACTTCCACCTTTGAAGATTTCTTTTTAATTTTATTTATTCATGAGAGACACAGAGGGAGAGGCAAAGCCTTAGACAGAAGGACAAGCAAGGTCCTTGAGGGGAGCCTGATGCAGGACTCGATGCTAGGACCATGGGATCACGACCCAAGCCAAAGGCAGATGCTCAGCCACTGAACCATCCAGGTGCCTGCTATTTCCACTTTTGTGTTCTGCTTTTGCTTTAAATTTAACACCATAATATGAACATCTGTATATGTAACTGAATTGTCACTGGATATGTAATTTTATTGGTTGCATAATATTCCCCTGTGTGAATACTACAAATTAATCATTTCCCCTTAGTGAGGGCTTAAGTTATTATTTTCCAGTTCAATAATTTAGCTACACATATCTTTATAAACAAATATTTTTCTGTATCTCTGATAATTTTCTTATCTGAATCACAATTTCCAACTCTGTCTAAGGGGAATATTTCAAGTCTATACCTAAGCTAGGAAACACTGATACCCAAGGAGAGGCTGTCCACAGAGGGTCTGAAGGGGAAACTCAGGAGTCAAAACAAATCACTCTCTCAGAGCTTAAGGCAGTATCTTCTTTCTCTTCCTTGTTTCTAGTCTGTTTCAATGTCCTGATTTTCTCTGCAGAGCCACTTCATTTGCTCCCTTATAAGTCCTGTTCCCCCAAAACTCAGTTTTTAAGTTATTCCAGACTCCTCATACCATCTCAGCCCTCATATTAAACCCAAGTTTCTTCTTCCTCAACTTAACTGGGATAGTTTTTATATTATTTTTTCAAATCGCACACTAAAGTATACAGTTGGCACAGTACTGGTTTTCTATGGCATCACCTCCAGTCCAATTATCTGTGGGCAGAGAGTGGCACAGTCTTGTGTTTCATAAAGCACTTCGTACCAGTTACTCTGACTCATTCTGGTTTTGCTAAAAGGCAAAATTGGGTATCAATTGAAATTGTGTAGAATGTTGATAATAGTCTGTCTTTGGATATAAAGACTAGTATTTCTCTATTTGTTTAAATCTATGAAAGAAATCTACAAATACTTGCTGGAAGATATGTATTACATATTTTATATTGGGGCATTTTTTTTTCTCATTAAGTGATATCACCATCTAATTGCTTAGGTGGAAAACATGAGTTATCTGGTTTCCTCTTTGATTCTTCACATCTCACTACCAATCCATTATTCTGACCTGTCTGTTGTCCTCCAAAATATATCCCAATTAAACCATTTTCACACTCTTTACTCTGATCATTTTACCACAAGCCACCATTATTTCTCACCTGAACTACTGCAATGACCTCCTAATTGGTTTCCTTTTTTCTCTAACCTCCATTCCCCACAATCAAATAGGGCAGCCAACATGAGCCTTTTAAAGTATAAAACAGGTCAAGACACACTCCTGCTTAACATCATCAAAAATCATCCCATCAAAAATCAGAATTCTCCAAATTGAAGCTAAGGAAGGAATTCTGGTACTCTAGCCTTGCTATGAGTTGTGAAGCGCCAGAGCTGTCCAGTATAGGACACTTGCCTTGAGAGAAGAGATCTCTCAGTCAAAGAGGAAGGGATAAGAAGATGGGACAGAATTCTGGTATCACTTTATTATCATTATCCCTGATGTTCCTGATGCCAGATGCACCTTCTCCGTCACATCATTTGATTACACAGGCTAATCCAATCTTCTTTTCTGCCGGAGCTATTCTAAATTGGATTTCTCTCACTTGCATGGAATCTCAACACTTCTCATCAACATGTCATACTCTGGGATGAATGTTAAAATCAGATAAGTACACTCTCTTCCTTATCTTTTCTTGGGTAAAATCTAACAGGTATTCATTTTACTTTAAACATAATCAAATCCCTTTTGGATAATACATATAAGTAAAACATCCAGATATTATATGCATTTCTAGTTCTGGTTCTTATTCCAAGATCAGGCCCAGCACTGTTCATGCTTCTGGGACCTATTGACCAGGTGGCATTAAGTGTAGTAGCAGCAATAAAAGTAGTCAAGAAATGAGAGCATAAACTACTGGTTCTCCAGGACTGGCAGTGGGTCAATTAATAGTATACTGACAATAATGGCGGAAGTCGGGGTGGGGGGGGTGGCGCAAAACCTAGAACTGGACAAAGGAAGAGAGAAGAACTAACAGGTTTGGAGCTGTAGAACTAGGCTGGAATTGAGGCAGGCAACAAAAAGGTTTAGAACCGGAAGCATAGAGCTCAGGAAGCTGATCAGAGGAAGCAGGTCTAGATGGAGACACAGTAAACGGAAAGGGTAACAATATGCACATTATTAAGAAATATCATTCTTAATATGGTTTTAGGCATTCAGAGGCATATCCAACAGATTTTGTCTTATAAATATTAGGAGTATTAAATACTAAAATTTAAGCACTGTTAATAAGAGTCCCAGTTCTGGACTTTTAGAATTAGGATGGCTCGAGTGAGGCAAAACAGCCTGGATTGTAATTATTGTGTCCTTTGATGTTGCATTCATAGATTAATTCTATGAGGCTGTTCATCTGATTCTTGGGTTTAAATGACAACAAAAAGAATTTAAGCTAATGATGAAAAAATCTTTTTTGACAGTTCGAGTTATTAAACACCGAAATAAGTTATAAAAGAGATTATTGAATCATTTTCTCTCAAAGCCTAAAAGAAAGCATAGATTCCCATCTCACTGGGTGACTTAATAAAGCAGCTTTTATTGGAGGCAGATGGAGGACTGAATAACTGCCAAATTCCTTCAAATTTGATGATTCAAAGCCTATACAATTTGAAAAAGACTTTGAATTGTGTGATAGAGTTCTTCATAGGCACCAGAAGTCTACATATGAAAGCAACTCTAGAGTACTGGTGCTCATCACTTCTGTACTTTCATTTCTAACTCAAAACTCTATTTGTGGTGGAAAGATATAAGGAAGCAGGAAGGAACAGAGGAAGAAGAAATAAAAGAATATTTATTATGTTTTCAGTATTTACCTATTTGGAGCTATATAGAATCAGAATTAGAAGTATCTCATGAGCAAAAAATTATAAATATGATATAGGCTTCTATAATTCAGCCTGTGGCATAGGCTCATCGCATTCTTCTACATAAAACACTGTCATCATGGCACAATTTTAGTTTGAATCAAATAATAAGCAACACTTTTGTCATATTGGGAGACAGAGGAAGAACTGCCTATGTAAATGCCAAAAATTTTAAAATATCTCCATCTGACATTACAACATGGATACTTAATGGTTTCAGGTTCAATGCCAGAAGCTGGCTTGACTAAAATCAACAAACTACTCAAAAAGATTATTCAAAAATAAGTTTAAGTAGTCTTTTAATAATGAGCTGCTTGCTGTAAATGTTTACCTAAAATATTTACAAGAATTTCCTGTGTTCTTTTAAAACAGAAATTGAACAAATGATTTTATGAGTTTGTGAAGAATATTAGATTTTTCTAACATCTTTTTTCTCCTCAGACCTAGCTTCTTTTTTTGTATACACTAAGTGCTTAGAAAATTTATTCTTAAAGGCCTCACATCTATAAGTGTACTTTTGATTTTATCAATCTAGTGATTGGGTGGGAGAAGATAAAATCTAAGTTTAATTAACACCAATGAAGAGAACACTTGAAAAGTGTGGATTATTTTGAGACTTAAATATTAAGTTGCGCCACAGAAACAATATAAATACAAAGGTAAAAATTGGAAGAAAGGAAGATTTCTAAGAAAAATGATTTCAGGTTCTCATTAAAGCTACCCAAAGAATTATAAAAGATACACTTTTTGAAAAAAAGAGAGAAGGAAGGGAGGAAGGGAAGAAGGGAAGAAGAAAGAAAGAAAGAAAGAAAGAAAGAAAGAAAGAAAGAAAGAAAGAAAAGAAAAGAAAAGAAAAGAAAAGAAAAAGAAAGAAAGAAGAAAAAGAAAAAAAAGAAAAAAAGGAAAAAAGAAAGAAAGAAAGAGAAAGAAGAAAAGAAAAGAAAGAAAAGAAAAGAAAAGAAAAGAAAAGAAAAGAAAAGAAAAGAAAAGAAAAGAAAAAAAAGAAAAGAAAGATAATTCATCTTGCATCACTGAAGTTTTTGGCCCAAAAATATGTAATTTGTTTAGCAACTTTAATATACAGTGTCACGGAAGATGACTCCTTGGAAGCAAACAAATGACTTGTAAATCTTAAGTACACCAAGCTGCCTGTGAACATGCAACTGTAGTGACAATACATAAAGCCCCACAGAGTAAATGGTGCATCACTCTGATTCAGTGCTTGCTGTCGTTTTCACAAAGATACATATACAACCAAAGGCAATGTATAAGTGATTCGAGAAGGATACCGAAGAGATGCTGAGCAAATATACACAACTATATAAATCCACTCTCCTCCGTAGATAATTTAGAGGCAGAAATAAACCATGTTATTATAACGCAATATAGCTACTCTTGGTACCATAAAGACAATAAACATCAAAAAGACACTTTGAATGGCTCTGTGAAGTCATAATGGAAATGACTTTCATATGGAAAATGCTCAAGCACTGTTTTCAAAGATTAATTCACTTGAAATTGATTTGTTTAAAACCATTTCCAACTTCTACATCCTCACATGCTTGGTTCTTGGTCATTAAGCAATGAACCCTTTTGATGTTAGACCACATAATCACATTAGTAAAAACTGAAATGTACAGCAAAGAATTTTATTAAAAAAGTATAACTGCCAAAGGAAGATGGAAATTAAAAGCATTTCTATCCAATCACTGAAAATTGTATTCTCTGTAATTTCCTGGGTTAAAGTGCCCACAACTACAATACGTCTGTACCATTTAAAAAATAAAGCAAAGAGCATTCTATTACCACTGGCTACTAATACACACAGAAGTGTATTGTTAAGTAATAGAAATTGGTTGCTATGGATAAAGTTGATTTAGCTAATTCAGGAATATTATCTCAGAATTGTAGCAGTGGCCAAGAGCAGGATTGCAGGTCAGCCTGTGTTTTGCTACTTCCTCATGGTGTGTCTTCTGAGAAAAGTTACATAGAGCTTTGTAAGCCTCAGTTTTTTCATTGTAAACATAGGAAATAAAATATGTTGTTTAAAGATACAAACTTGGAACCGGTAGGCAAATAAGTCCTGGAGATCTAATGCACTGCACAGTGATTTTAGACAATAGTGTATTATAAACTTCAAAGCTGGTAAGAGACTAGATCTTACTTGTGCCCACCACAAAAGAAGAAATGATCAACATAGGAAAAGTAACAATCTCACTGGTCTTTTCATAAATGAAATAGAGAATAACTAAAATGTAAAACTGCAAAAAGAACTTTATAGGTTTTTTTTTCTTTCAGTTATTCAATCATCTAGAAGCAAAGCTGTTAGAGAAAGTGGGGAGAGTTAAGGAGGGAGAAAAGAAGAAAAAAACCTAAAGTGGGGAAAGAAATATTAACAAGAATCTGTGCATTCCCCACATCAGGTATCCATATATTATCACATTCAACCCTTGGAACAATTTGGTGGGATGTTCATTTCATGCATAAAGAGTCTCAAAGAAAGGTACCTGGGATTTTTAACCCGTGCCCCCCTTTTCCATCTCATAATGCTTCCAGGAAAGAAACTATAAATATGTAATACTAACAGTAACAATAAGGAATTTTTGAAGTTCGTAAGATTTACATTTAAACCAGAGACCAAACCATCTCCTAATTTGGTCATAATTCTAATCAACATTAAAGGTTTTGTCTTAATAACTAACTTTCAGTTAAGATCGTAAAGAGAAGTTCAAATTGTGGCCCCAGCATTCCAGCAAGAAATGATGCTTAACAACAATGAAAGAAAGGTTGGAAAAGTATACTAGAACAGTTTTCCATAAAGTGGGTCTATAGATTACATGCTAGATTCTTAGAGTGACTGACAGGGCAGATTTGCCAAAAAGTCAGCTCACTTTAAGCCTCTGGGAAACTTACTGTGACATCATACCTACGGTTATACTTTTGAGTTCGGGTTATTTCTTTCATTAAGACCCCTCTCAAAATTGTCTTAGGTCCTATAACACTTAGATTTCTACCCACCCCCCTCTTTCTGCCTATCCAATTGCAGATTCCTGGGTCCCATGTAGACTTATTAAAACCGAATCTCTGGGAATGGAGCCTAAAATGTCTTTATTTTTCATTGTAGACCCGAGGTGATTTTATATGAACATTACATTTTTGAGAATCAATGTCCTAGAGATATAATATGAATTGCAAAATACTGAACATTATGTTTATTCATTTCATTACTAACTCTCCATTATTCACATTACAGCAGTGTAAATAAGCCCGAAACCTATCCTCATTTATATATCATTATTTGTGCTGATACTTATTTTTGAACATGAACTTGTTTGTTGTAGTGATTTTAATTGTTCCCTGCCTCCAAAGACAGGACAACCCAGAATCTGGGAATGTGACCTTTGGAGAAAGAATCTTTGTAGATGTAATTAATTAAGATAAGGAACTCAAAAGGAGATCATCCTAAAGTACCAATGCCAGCCCTAAATCCAGTAACAAGTGTCCTATAAGAGATAGATGAGAAGACATGAACAGAGAAGAGGGAAAAGCCATGTGAAGATGACACAGGCAGAGACTGAAATAAGCCACACAGAATATTGAGAGCCACCAGAAGCTGGAAGAGGCAAGGAATGATTCTCCCAAGAGGAGTATGGCCCTAATAACCCCTTGATATCAGACTTCAGACCTTCAGAAGTCTAGGATAAATTCTTGTTGTTTTAGGCCACCAATTTTATAGAAATTCATTCTGACAAATTCAGTTTCTAATTCATCCGTGCATTCCAATGTTTAACATAATATGCCATTATATTATGAAAACCTTGGCTCTTCCTCTTGAATTATTTTCTGTTTAGCTTGGCTGAACTAGCTTTTCCTTGTCAGATGCCTGCTTCCTACAGACAGATCTTTCCCACTAGCAAGGTCAATCTGGAAACAGTCTGCTATTTGATGTACCTCTAAAAGGAACTTAACTTCTAGGCCATATACATAAGCACCAGATCCTTAACTTTCCTTTCAATGTTACCCACCAATGATGGGGGATCCCTCTAACTGGCTCTTCTTTTGGATCCTTGGCACCTGGCAACTCAGTTATATTCTTTGGGGAGACTGTAGTCAGATCCTGAATCCCTGCGGATGTTGTGGTGACCTTTGAGTTCAGTGCTTTCACTTAACTTCTATCAGCTCTTTGACTCTGTGTCCAGTAACCTCCTTTACTGTCTGCCTCAAATTTCTCTACTTACATCATAGATTTCAATACTTTTGGCTTACTTTTAAAGACCTGAAAAAGGTCTTTAACATTCTGAGGGAAAATATCGAGGAGCTTAAAATGCCCTAACCCACCAAATTAGCATTCAAAGTAGAAGAAAATCAAGATGATTTTGAAAGCAATCAAGTATTATTTGAAAGGCTACCTTGAGAATTCACTTCAATAAATGAAAAACTCATCCAGGAAAAAGAAATGTTGACTATAAGAAAAGAGGATAAAGAAAGGCATCATAAATGTGGTCATTAATTCTAAAGAGGTCTATGAAACTTTTGGCATAAATTTTAAAGATATACAAGAAAGTGGAGGCATAATACAAAGGAATTATAAGGTACAATATAGGAAATATAGTCAATGGTATTGTAATGGCATTATATGGTGACATATGGTA
This sequence comes from Vulpes vulpes, assembly GCF_048418805.1. Taxonomy (NCBI): domain Eukaryota; kingdom Metazoa; phylum Chordata; class Mammalia; order Carnivora; family Canidae; genus Vulpes; species Vulpes vulpes. The sequence goes on from NC_132782.1 coordinate 41,029,021, forward strand.
GCCACAATTGTGGTGAGCACAGCATAACATAGAATTGTCAAATCATTATGTTGTATACCTGATACTAATGTAACATTGTGTGTCAGCTATACTTTAATAAAAAACTATTTTTTAGAAGAGAATTATTAACCTCTTGGCGAAATTGCAGATGGTAACAATAAAACACAGGAGGTATACAGGTATAAATATTGATTAGCATTAGATGCTAAACAAAAAAATAGTTTAAATATGCGTTTAACTTTTTAAGGGTAAACATTTAAGAGTAAAAATATCACTGTGATCTGAGAGTGATCTAGATGATCTAGACCTCATGAATGAGAAACATTCCCTCTAGCAACCCATTCAGTTAATCCAAAGCTACCAAAACATGTTTTCTGTCAATGTGCAAAACAGTCAAATGCATTTCTGAGGTCATCCATATCATTTTTCCTATTTTTCAATCTGATTAGAAAGATACTACTACTTAATCAGATCACCTAATCTAATCTTTACTTTCTCTAATCATTAATAAGCCGTTTATATGACCTCAACTCATTTTTCTTCAGTTTACTTTAGCCATGAGACATAGTAACATTTTTTCTCCAACGTTGGGCAAATGCTCCACAGCGATTCTCAATCCCCCTACCTGTTTCCACTGCAAACCAGCTCTGGCTAACAGACATCTTGCTTCATGGCCAGAATTAGTTCCTCCTTCCTGTGATGACCATGTCATCTACCTTTACCCTGATTTCTGCATATTCTCAACTCACACCTCAAATCCTCAATATCATTGTTACTACTTGCTATCCCTATTACTACTTCCTGAGGCATTGGGAAGGTGAGATGAGGAGGAACATGAGGAGAGTTAAAACAGTTTCTTGAAAATTCTTGTGGTAGAAGGACCTTGAACAATCTGAATTCTTCCAGTCAAAAGTATCAGAAATCACCTCTGTATTAAAATATGGAACTCCTTTTGATCCTTTTATGGCCATAATATTTGCACTATTAGTTGTTAAAATAGATAAACAGAAAAATTTACTTCATTGAGGTCATTCCTAATTCTATCAAACCAAATGAGTTTATTACTGTACATATATGTATCTCAAGCATAATTATGTGATTTTTTTCAAGAATCATCAAGTACAAGTAAAAATTTTAACACTGTCCAAGTCAAATATTACCAATATCTTAAAGATGTAGAACATTTTACTAAGTTGTGAAAAATGTTGAATCATCCTCTTCTTTTAGTTTGCTAATAATAAAGTAATTATCTTGTGGTAGATAATTTAATTAGTGCTTACTGCTTCCATATCTAGCACTGCTATTCGCTGAATTATATGAAGAAACTATAAAATTAATGCCACAAAAAAAGAAAGGCCACTAGGCTATATTAGAAAAATATTTTAAATATATCTGTATTTTAATTTTTAAATCAAATCTAAATTAGTTTTGCAAGGATGCACAAATAAAAGTTAATGCTGTTGGTGATATTTTATTATGGATAGGCTATTCAAGAAAATGTCAGCTCTATGTTATTTTTCCGGTTGAAGATGACATTTATGGCAGTTTCATTCATTCATCCAGCAAACATTTACTGAATGACTTACTGAATGTGTTAGAGATACACTAGGCCAGTGGATTCCAAAGCCTTTTAGCAATGAAACCATTACCACAAATCATTATGTAACACAAATAAAATTGGAGCTAAAATCAAGACAGCCAGCCCCCAGCAGAGTGTTCGTAGAAACTCTAAAGCTCTGAAGAACACAGTTTAAAAAACAATGAATTTGCCATATAAGGACAAAAAGGATCCAGTCTCAGCTTTTCAGGACACATCTATTAAAGAATAACAATAATATTAATATAATCCACTAAGTTACTCATTTATTTATTCAACAAATGCACTTAAGTACCTACTATAAGTCAAACATTGTTTTAGTTCTGAAGACATGGCAGTAAACAAAACAAAGCCATGACATTTATATTGCAGCAAATGGGGCCAAAAACAAGCAAACAAATGAATAATACAGTAAGCAATAACAACTGTGATGAAGAAAATTAAAGAGAAATAAAGTGAGGGGGTTTCATCTTAGATAAATTGTTAAGTGACCTTTGAATAACAGCTTGTATGGAACCATTTGGAGGTTAGTGGGAAGAACATTCCAGGTAGAGAAGCAATGCTTCTGAGGCAGGAGTTTAGATGTCAAGGTCAAGGAAGGGCAGGGATGTCAATGAGGGTAGAGTGATAGAGTGAAAGAAACCGGAGCCAACAGTTGGGTCATAAAAAATAGTAAAGGCATCAATAAGTACTGATACCCCTCACCTTCCAAATTCACTCTCTCTCTGAAATCACGTCTGAATATATCTAAATTGAAAAGCAGAAAAGGTAACCATAGTTTACGTTTATGTATAATGGGAACCCATTAGAATGTTGAGAGCAGGAAAGTCACATGACCTGATGTACCACTTTCTGTAATTATCTCAGCTAATGCTCTAAATGATCCTAAGTAGCCATATTTTATAGATGTAGATAAGGGGAAGAGTAATTTGCCAAGAGACATATTAAGAGTTAGACTAAGGGTTCAAACCCAAAGTCCAACCTCTGAACCCCTCTGTAACCCAAAGGGGTACAACTTAACTGTTAAACATACTATGCTAACTATAAATACACTGTTCACTGGAGGAAATAGGGCTCATTTGCCCTTGAGATTTCAGGTAGAAATACTTCCTAAAGCAGTTGACATTTTATGTTGTCAGCCATAGAGGAAGAGTAGGGATTCTTTAGGAAAACAAAGAAGAAAAAGGCATTTTGAGTAGAGAATGCAGTATGAATAAAATCATGGAAATATGAGACAGCATGATGCATTTAGAATTATATCATTAAAAAAAAAAAGAATTACATCATTATTTGGGACACCCAGGTGGCTTAGTCAGTTGAATGTCTGACTCTTGGTTTTGGCTCAGGTCATGATACCAGGGTCCTAAGACTGAGCCCCAACTTGGGCTCACTGCTCAGCACAGAGTCTGCTTGTCCCTCTCTCTCCTCTTCTGTGCCTTCTCCCACTGGCACACATACGCATGCTCTTGCTTCCTCTCTCTCTCTTTCTGTCTTAAATAAATAAATAAATAAAAATTGTATAGAATTATATCATTATTCTGTGTGGCCTGAGAATGAGTTCTAAAGCAGGGTCATGGAGAGAAATGAAACAAGAACAGGCTAGCCCAGGAGGGCATATCATGCTATGACATGGTATTTTGGATTAACTGCAAGAAATGGAAGCCACTGAGGAGTTTCAAGAGAAGGAGTATTATGAACAGGTAAATATTTTTGGAAAGATACCTCTGATCTGACCATAGTGCAGATGGTTTGATGGGGGTGAGGTACTGTTGCAGGAAGAAATAGCATTGAGGGTTATTGCCATACGTCACATTAATGAGGGACCAGGGCTAGCTGACGACAAGGCACAGCTGAGGATCCCTGCCCAGGGTGGGATATGTGTGACATTCCTCAGGAAGTTTCCACTTATCTTAAAATCAGTGCCTTGCTAGAAGGAAAAAACAATTTTTAACTTGATAAAGGCAAAGCCTCCAGTATCTTCTAGGTCCACCTTAGCATACAAAAATCCTTTTGAAATCTCCCTTTTCCTTACCTCCTGAAACTCCGCAAGTATATAATTAGCCACTCCTCACAGGCCTGGGGCAGCCACTCTTCCTGCCCATGGGTCCTGCCCAGAGGTCCTGTCCCCGGCTTTAATAAAAACACTATTTTGCACCAAAGACGTCTCAAGAATTCTTTCTTGGTCCTCAGCTCCAGACTTCACCTATATTCCAAAACTTCATCAATATGAGAAGTAAAGAGGATCTGAGTGTACGCAGTAGGAGATGGAGACATGCCATATAATGAAAAGGGCTTGATTACCAACTGGCTATTGTTAGAGATAAGAAGAAAGTAAGAGTAGGGACACCTGGGTGCTACAGTCGGTTAAGCATCTGACTCTTGGTTTCAGCTCAGGTCATGATCTCAGGGTCATGAGATCAAGCCTCGCTTCAGACTCCCTGTTCAGTGCAGAGTCTGCTTAACATTCCCTTGCCCTCTCTCTGCCCCTCCTATTCATGCTCTCTCTCTTTCAAATAAATAAATGTTTTTTTAAAAAAGTTTAAAAGAAAAAGAAAGTAGAATGACTCTAGGCAGGCCACTTAATCACTTTGTGCCTCAATTTCTCATTTATAAAATGGGAATAATAATAGTACTTACCTCACAGTGTTGTATAAAGATTAAATTAATAACAACAACTATTTTTGAGTGGCCACCATGTGTTAGACTACAACAGGTACATATATTATCTTGGTAGTATCAATACCCAAGATAAGAACCAGAGAAGTGAATTTGCAAGGGAAGGGAGAGGATAAGCTTCATTTCTCTGGGGAACCTGGAGAGCCCTGTGAAGATCTTCAGTAGGATAATACATGGATCAGGGTGACACCTGGCTGGAGATTCAAAGCCATGAGATTGAAACCCAGTGGACTACCATCACTTTGGTATGGGCATAAGAAGCTGACAAGGAATGGTCAGAAAAGTAGAAGGAATACAAGGACAGAAGGACGTCCCAGAAACTAAGACAGCAGGGACTTTTGAGTAAAAGAAAGTGTCCACAGTGAAAATACCAGAGACAGTCCTCTAAAGAGACCTGCTGAAAAGAGGTGAAAACATAATTTGGGACACGCTGAAGAACAAACAGCAGCTGAAGAAGTAAAGGCAGAAGTTGTAAATGAGTCTTGTAAAGAAGATGCCTGGGAGGGAAAAAGAACAGGGTAAGTATCTAAAGTGAGTCATAGGGTTGAGGAAGAGTTTTGTAAAATTCAAAGGACTTCAGCTTGTTACAGGCACTAGGGAATGAGAAGCGCTCCTATTCTTACAGGCAGTGGGGCATGAGCCAGGGGATGGAATAAAAAGTTCAGGAGAGAGAGAGAGAGACATTTGTTATGTGATCTAGGTCCTTGAGGAGAAGGTAAATGCTGGAATCAAGAAGAAAGATGGCAGGAGAGTGTTGGAAGGAAGAAGAGATACATTTCCTGAGACTGGGGGTAACTTAGAAAAGCCACAAACACTACCCATAATGTTTACTTCCCCAGAGAAAATCCTGAACTTGTGCTTGTTGTATAACTCGCTATGTTGAGATAACACGTGTTGGTTATGATGTGAGCTAACGAAAGGCAGATGAAATAGAACAGGCTTTGGAGACAGACATGAAATCATATGTGGTCCTTCCCACTGGCTTGCTTGTATAGTTACATGAGCCTCAGTTTCTTCGTTCATAAAATGGAGATTCTATTTATCTTGTGGGTTGTTGTGTCAGTTACTGACAACGTAAGAGAGTGTCTAGACTAACATATGGTGGGCACTCCATAAATAAATGGTGTTTAATATTACTTTAACCATCACAACAACCCCATGAGCTAAGGACACATGGGGGAACTGAAGGGACCTACCTGGGGTCATTCACTCATTTAGCTAAGCAATGTTTCTCAACTTTTTTTTTTCAGTGTCACCCACTTAAAAAGCCCATTTAGACAATTTTTCCATGATTGGCCACCCCATGCCTATGAAATTTTAACATCACAGATATACTGTGTGTCCCTTTACTGAGGAGAATGGACTTTTGGAGGGCCACAACCCATAATAATATCAATAGTTTTTGCCCACCAAGAATCATTTTTTTCCCTTATTGCTATATTACTCCCTTTGAGAAAGCATGGTGTAGAGCTATCCATTTTAAACACTGTGCCATTTATTTTAATCAATCTATAGACTAAAGTAGGATTTCTCAATCTCAACACTACTGATTTTTTGGATTCAATAATTCTTTTTTGTGTTGGGTTTGGCCTGCATGCTGTAGGCTATGGAACAGCATCTCTAGCCTCCACCTTAGAGGCCAGTAGCCCTCCCTCCAGTCATGGCAACAAAAATGTCTCTAGACATGGCCAAATGTCCCTTTTTGGGGATAAGGGGAAGAAATTTTCCTTAATTCAGAGTTCCTGGGTTTAAAAAGTGGGCATAAGGGAATTAAGCTACTTTTCCAAGGACACAGGAAGAATAAGAAACTCTCCTCTATAAACTAGTCATTTTTCCATGGCCCAAAAATGTCTTCAAAAAGAACACTATACAGTTTATGATTTACCTTAGCAAATTGTTTTCTAAAAAGCTAATGATCTTCAGTTTTATAATTCAGTACAAACTAATCATGTCTTTTTCTCCCATAAATTGTGTTCTGAATATCTGACCTGGATTTTATTTAAAAGGTTCTGTAACAATAAATAATATTGACTGTCTTTACCACAGCCCTCCATCCATGTCTTTAAAGTCTATGTAAAATTTCCCAGATTTAGTCTAAATATACAAAAAGCACACATTAGACTCACAGAGAGCAAATATGGAAAAACAATGAGAATTTACAGTAGATACAACATGTAAAAAAACAAATCGAGTAAGAGTTAATGATTACTCTTTGCTGTGAATTATGTTGTAGATACTTATGTTTTTTAATTGCACATAGCTCTGCAGGTAGCTTTTATTTTGTCCATTTCACAGATGGAAATCAGTTCAGAAGTGATCCCTGGGTGGCGCAGTGGTTTGGCGCCTGCCTTTGGCCCAGGGCGCGATCCTGGAGACCCGGGATCGAATCCCACATCAGGCTCCCGGTGCATGGAGCCTGCTTCTCCCTCCGCCTGTGTCTCTGCCTCTCTCTCTCTCTCTGTGACTATCATAAATAAATAAAAAATTAAAAAAAAAAAACATTAAAAAAAATAAAAAAAAAAAAAAAAGAAGTGCTAAATAAATTGCCTATGACTTGTCACACAACCAGTGGCAGGATCTTAATTAAGTTCACCCTTATCCAAATTTTTCGCCCTTATCACCAAAATTTCTGCTCAGTCCACGCAAGGCTTTCAGATTTAGTTTCCTCTTAAATAAAAATCTTTTCCATCACTCTAATAAATTCCACAGAAGATGATGGAAAATAATTTCATCTTACTGATAAAGAGGGACGTTTTGAAAAGCTTAGGCTTCCTTTCAACATGAGAAATGCCATGTTATTGATGCTTTGGTTAGATCAGTCTTAGGGTTTTTTTTTTTAATTATTTTTTATTGGTGTTCAATTTGCCAACATATAGAATAACACCCAGTGCTCATCCCATCAAGTGCCCCCCTCAGTACCCGTCACCCAGTCACCCCCACCCCGCGCCCACCTCCCTTTCTACCACCCCTTGTTCGTTTCCCAGAGTTAGAGGAGTCTCTCATGTTCCGTCTCCTTTTCTGATATTTCCCACTCATTTTTAGATTAGTCTTATGTTAAAGCTACTAAAACAAACCAACCTTACGTGCAGCAACAAGAAATCCAGGACAGTTTTTATTTTTGTTTTTGTTTTTCCCTATCACTTTTAATGTTTTAATACTAAAGCAAAACAGGGAATGAGTCTTCTGTATAAGTTTACAGGTTCAAAGAACCCTCAAAACCAGAACTATGATGCAGATTTTATTTAAGCAATAAACAAAGAAGCACTGCAGCCAATATGTACCCAGGCTTGCCAGCATTTTAAGGCCATCCCCAGCTCTTCAACAATGAGCAGTGTGAAATTGACCAATAACCTCCTCTTCTGGAACCTCAAAAGAAAGAAACAGATTTTAGCAGACTGCCAAACTCAAAGGCCTTCAGAGGCTAGGTGAAGCCTGATGAAAACTGGCAAGTCACAGATTTTTAAGATATTCGTATATAATATTTCCTTTAAACAGAATGAGGTAGAGTTGAAGGTTTGGATCTTTGGGTTAAACTTGGCAAAAAAAAAAATCTCTGGATTAGTTATATAGATCTCTTTCAAGTCTGGCATCCTATAATTTGGGACTTTTGCCCTTAAGATGCTTATGTTTTAACTACACAGGTACCATCTTAAAAACATGTTAAATTAGATTTAAGGTAAAATACACATACAAGTTTGAATCATATGATATTAACTATTTTCTTTTTTATTCATGAGACACACAGAGAGAGAGGCAGAGACATAGGCAGAGGGAGAAGCAGGCTCCCTGTGGGGAGACTGATGTGGGGCTCCATCCCAGGATCCCAGGATCACACCCTGGGCCAAAGGCAGATGCTCAACCACTGAGCCACCCGGGTGCCCCTGATATTAACTATTTAATCTAAAGCCTTTCTGCTCAGAATATTGTGGTTCCTGGAATCAAAAGGCTTGTTAGAAATATCCCATCCCCAAACTACTAAACCAGAATCTACATTGTAACAAGATCCCCAGATGATTAAAATACACAATAAATCTTGAGAAACCAAGTCAAAAATTGTGTTGCCCCAAGGTTGGATCATGTACAACAGAATCACCCTAGTTGGATACTTAATATCCAGATACCTGGGCCTACTTCAGACTCATTGAATGAGAATCTCTGAAAATGGAGCCAGGAATCATCATTACTAATCAGCAGCCCAGGTGATGCTCATACATAATAAAAGCTGAGAACCACCATGGCTCGCTCACCATGATTCAAAGAGCTGAGAGCTAGACCTTGGTGAGTTAGAGCAAAAGAGACAGATAAGGCTATGAGTTTTAAAACAGAATACTGAATTTAGAATATTGCTTTCAAAGTTCAAGAGAACTATGGCAAATTAGAGCTAATTATCAACAACAAGCAATTAAGCACAGGTTAGCTACAGGGGAAGACAGTTGGCTGGATCACTTGGATGCAGTTTTTCCCAGAAGTTAACAAAAAAGGACTCCCAGGGGAGCTATAAAAGGCAGTTTTTCAACACAAGACCTGGAAGATAGGGCCACTGAGGGAACCTTCCAGTGACCAGAGCTATATTTATCTCCCTGCCTAAGGCACTCACCAATTATGTGCACTGTAAATGTAAGTTGGCCTCTCTGCTAGAAAGGAAGGCACAAGGGTCGAGGAATGCTTCTCTATGCCCTGGCTTATTAGAAAGGAACAAATCCTTAGAAAAAGTGAGCAACAACCCACCAACAAAGTAAGAAAGAAAAAGATCCTAAGAAGGTGGTATGGAAGTAAAACTGGTGTCAAAATTCTGGAGAGCAGAGGAATATGACAAAGAGATAAAAGAAAGGGGAATTCTGCATGCTTATTACCGTGTGATCCATGAACCAACGCATCGGCTTCCTCTGGGAGCTTTGTAGGAATGCAGACTCTTAGGCTCCCATAATTCCCTAGGAAGGAATCTTAACAAGATCCCCAGGTGATTTGTTTTCACACTAAGATTGGGAAGCACTGACCCACATCAGTGGTTCTTAAAATTGGCTATACATTAAAATCACCTGAGAGGCTTTTTAAACTTCAGGTGCCCAAAATTCTGTACTCCAGAATCGCTGGGAATGGATCCCAGGCTTCAGCAATTTTATTAAAGTTCTCTATGTGTGGCCAAGGTTGAAGACCACTGCTTTATATCCTTGGAGTTTTGAAGTTACGTTATAGACATTGGCCTTTATCAAAGAAGGTAGCCACTGACCTTTTGATTAAGCTATAGCATTTTGTAATGCCACATAACTTCAAGGTGCTAGCGGATGAACAGAATTCTGGGTGACGATTTAGTAAATTGCTGCTAAATACAGGAAAGACACCATACATACTTGACAGCTAATAGAGAGATTTGCTCTCTTTCTGCCCAAATGCATGTAACCCATCAGATGCTCATCAATTTAGGTAATCCTCTGAGAATAAAGGGAAAAGCCTAAAGAAAACTAAAATGCTCCTCCAATGGCTTAAATATTTGTGAGAACAAGTGGTATTTGCATCTCTTCTTCCAGTTAAAGGTCATGACATTATAAGAGAACTGAGGATTTGAGGTGTGAGTGTGTTTTAATAATCAGATAATCTGAGTCTAAGGTGAAGGGTCTTTGTTCAAATCCACAACACACATGTTTTTTCTATTTGTGCAATATACATACACTGGTATTTTCACATGCTGAAAACATCTTTTAAATAAGTGAATTCTTATGGTATATTCAGTATCTTTAGTAAAAGCAAGTTAAAATTCAAAGACATAAGATTATAAAATAGACATTCAATAAGATCTTTTAAACTGAAGTGTAGAAGAGAAGTGATAAAATATTGAAATAAAACTGTACAATGGGGCAGGCTAGGTGGCTTAACAGTTTAGCACAGCCTTCAGCTGAGCGCGGGATCCTGGAGACCCGGGATGGAGTCCCACGTTGGGCTCCCAGCATGGAGCCTGCTTCTCCCTCTGCCTGTGTCTCTGCCTCTCTCTCTCTCTCTGTCTCTCAAGAATAAATAAATAAAATCTTAAAAAAAAATCTTAAAAAAAAACTGTACGATGATTTTATGGAGAGAAACTTGTGTAGGCTAAAAAGAACAATGTGGGGAGGAACTTATCGATTCTCAGGCACAAATAACTGGAAAGGCTGACAAGTAGGACCCTAAAAACTGGAAACAGGAGAATGAAAACATACAGAATGTGAATAACCAATGAAATTAAGTTGAAAACACAAGGCATTAGTAAAACTCTCCTTTGTTTCTCCAGCACACTGGAGAGGACTCATGACTCAACAGAACAATAAAAAATAGAAGCACCTTGTACAACATGCTGTGTGACATGTAGAAGATTCGTACTGAAATCTGCAAACCTGAGTGTAGAGCATGGAGGCAGCACATGGGTAAGAATGAGAGAAACAGAGGATACCTTAGTACATAAAGATTGGGCTAGAATCAATCATTTATTACACTATTCAACAAATATTTATTGAATAACTATTTATCAGACACCACACTCTGCAACGAGGCTACAGACAGTTGAAGGATGGAGCACCAAGAGTTTGTGTCAATAGTATTTTCCTAATAGTGAAAAAGAAAATTAACTCAGATATGATGCCAGGTAGAAAAAGCCTTCAACTAGCTAGATGCTCTCATCCAACCAAGAGTAGATCTGATAAATGCTTTCCTTGCCTAGCCTGACAACTTAATTTCTCAGGAAGTTGAAAAAGCATGAAGTATCTCTCTCAACATCATTCTGATGCAATGGGTGGTTAAGGAAATAGTTGAGACCTTGGGATAAAATGATCACACCATCGTACAGGATTTAAGTAGTGTATCACACCTATGACACTTAATAGCTCCAAAATTCAGGAAAGTAAAGTTCTAAGATCTCAGAGGAAAACTAAGGAAAAGTTGTAAAAAGAGAGATTCAGGATTTTCTAGACTATATCCTAAGTACTACAATAATGGGTGTGTTCCTATCAAGAGATTATGTGCACTTCACAGAACTAGTAAAGATGTGTATCGCAAGAAATTCAACATAGATCAAAATGCTGAAATTAGGAAACTAAATTTGATGGAGACAAAGAAGTACCTAGCAAAAATAGCACATAGGATATTGCAGATGATAATAAATACGTGGAAAAAATAACAAGAAAAAAATGCTTGCTTAGGGATTCTCTATATTGTGGCCAAATTGCCCTTAATATGCGAAGATGATGTAATTATCTTATTGTGATATAATTTAAAATATGTTTATTTTATCTTCTTCTCTAGTTGCTGGCATATAGCTTCTAGATCGCTGGTAACTTCCTGTAGGGGTGAGAGGAGTGCCTCTTGTTATTCATAATAAGCTCCTTTCACCTATAGCAGAGTTAATGCTACTAGGTGACTCTTGGAGATGGGGAGATTGCCAGAGAAACCAACCACACTGTTAGAGGGATGGAACTTTTAGCCCCCTCTCCAAGACCTCAGGAGAGGGGAGAGGAAATGGAGATTGAGTTCACTCACCAATGGCCAATGATTTCATCAATCTTGACTACATAATGGAACCTATATAAAAAACTCTAAACACTGGGATCCTGGGTGGTGCAGCGGTTTGGCGCCTGCCTTTGGCCCAGGACGCGATCCTGGAGACCTGGGATCGAATCCCACGTCGGACTCCCGGTGCATGGAGCCTGCTTCTCCCTCTGCCTATGTCTCTGCCATTCTCTCTCTCTCTCTCTGTATGACTATCATAAATAAATTAAAAATTTAAAAAAAAAAACTCTAAACATAGGGGTTCAAAGAGCTTCCAGGTTGATAAAAATATGTAGCACTGGCAGGATGGTGTTCCCCCCTAGGGTATTGAAGTTCTGCACCCTTCCCCATACATCTTATCAAGTGCATCTCTTCTCTTTGGGTGTTCGTGGGTTGTGTTCTTTGTAATAAACTGGTAATTGTAAGTAAAGCACTTTTCTGAGTTTTGTGAGCTATTCTAGTAAACTATAAAACCCAAAAAAATAAAAATTTAAATTTAGATTTAAAAAATCCAAGAATGGGATCTTGGAATTCCCAAATTATAACAGGTCAGGGAGAAGTACAGGATTTGAGACTGCATCAGAAGTGAGGAGCAGCCTTGTGAAATCGAGCCTAAATTAATCTGGGAGGTCTGTACTAACTCCAGATAGTGCCAGAGGTAACTTGTAGGGTACCTAATTAGTATTCAGAGAGTTAGTGAATTAGTTCATTAGAGGAAAAGTCCCACACATGTGGTGTCAGAAGGGTTGTGGATATAGAAAGAGTTTTTCTTTTTGGTATTGTACATGATAAAAATTCTTAAAGGACTCACCATCCCCAAATCCTCTCTCCTCCAGAAACTATGGATACGTATATTTCCCTGAATATGCTGTAATTTCAATTCTACTCTCTTAGCAAAAGAAAATTAGAACCTATCACATTTCACTAGATGTACTTTCATCCAAATGATAATAACCTTGTTTTAAGGAAAGTATTTTTAGCTATCCATACTTTGATTAACCTACACAAGAGCCAATCTGCTTTTTTATTTTCCAATAGGCTTTTATATGCACTTTAGAAAATATTTTGGGAAATGGTTATACTTAAAAGTTACCATAAGAGATGGATGAAACTTGGCATTTTAAATTCAGTACAATTGAAATACAAAAATAGATTGACCTTATATTAACTTCTAAAAGTAGACTAGGCAATGAGCTTTTACAGCTTTCATTTGAAGGGAATAACACATTGAGTTGTCATTCCTCAAACTTATCCACTCAGCTGTTCATGGCCATTCATATGATTTGGCAATACATAGTGAGCCAACTAAATTTTAATATACTTTAAAGTATGACACTTCATATTCAGAGTAAAATAGCATATTTCATCTCAGTTTAATAGTAAAAGGTTAAAAATATATGTATTTGTTCTCTGCAATATGTTAAGGTCTTCCCACTGAAATGGTAAGTGAAATATCAAATTTTAGACTTTTTTTTTTTTTTTTAATTTTTTTTTTTTTTAATTTTATTTATTTATGATAGTCATACAGAGAGGAAGAGAGAGGCAGAGACACAGGCAGAGGGAGAAGCAGGTTCCATGTGCCGGGAGCCTGATGTGGGATTCGATCCCGGGTCTCCAGGATCGCGCCCTGGGCCAAAGGCAGGCGCCAAACCGCTGCGCCACCCAGGGATCCCCAAATTTTAGACTTTTTAAGCCAATTTCAAATATGTAGATCATTTAGAATTTATCACCCTCTGATATGAAATGGTAAATGGTATTTTGTTATAAGAGTGTCCAGAGCCATTTGGAAAATCCTTTCATCTTACTTCTAACCATGCACTCAAAAAATCCCAAAAATGATTTATCTAAACTTCAAAAACATCAGGTTGACCAATTTTTGTTTTAAACAAAACTCACATTGAGTTTATTTACATTAATCATTGTTTTTGTCTGACAGGTAAATATTAAGTAACTGCAATTCTTTCCCTATCACTGTCAAGAATAAAATGCATAATATAGGGGGAGAAAATTCTCTCTTTATCCTTCTAGGCTCTTTTGGCTGGTCTACTAATTAAATTGACATATGACAGATTAACAGGAGAAAAACAAAGCTAATTACATACCTATAGAAGCCCCATAAAATGGGAGACCCACAGGCAGTCAGGCAATTGAGGCTTCTATGCTACCCTGAACTAAGAAGGGGTCTGAGACATCAAAGGGAAGGAAGACTGTTCACAGGAAAATGGGAAGAACAAATGTTTGGTAAGTAAATGTTTGCCATGTCATACAGAGATAATGAGACAGTGAGAGAAATTTGATCTCCAGGCCCTTCTGATCTTTTCTCTAATATACCACCACCTAGCCTATTTTCTTGGAGTTACCTCTGGTGATAGCTCTCTTCCTAAACCAGGACTTCCATCTAAATTTTTTTAGGCAGGTGAGAGGGAGATAAAAATTATTCCCGAGTCTTTGGGGCCTTGATTGAGTTGAGCTCAAAGCAATCTACATGCCAAAATAGCACATTTAGGGGGGGCTTTTTCTGAACCCCTTCAATATGAATATAAATGAATTCTCCTAGAGAAAATAAGATCCTCAAAAATATGTAAAATAGCAGGTAGAAAAAAAACATGACATCATATGCATAGATTATTTTTAAATTCCATGTGGATTATTGTACTTCTCAAATCTGAACTACCATGAACTCTTGTTTGCAACAAATCATGCATATTAAACAATAATCTTTAAACCTAAACCCAAGTAAAACTTTAAAAGATGTTTTAAGAACAAATTAATCCACATGTACCTCATCTTTAGATTAATTTATACTGATAGTAGATAATTTAAAGGGACAAATTTAAAAAAAATGACATGGACTTTTTTCAGATTAAAGAAATATTAAGCTAGAAACAGTCTTTTGGCTTCCAAAAAAAAAAAAAAAAACACACATCCATGCACACGCTATTCCATTCTTCTTCAAACCTGGGCTTTTTTTTTTCTTTTTTTAAATCATTTATTTTTCTACTTTCTATAGATATGCCTACAAATACTTGCCTCTTAAACCCTATATAAGAAAAAGACCCATGCCAGAACAATTAAGGATGGTGATATTACCTAATCAGAATGACTGAGGGGAGTTAGTAAATGAGATACTTGCCAGATAACTTATACCAACAAGACACTTGCTATTTAGCTTTAACCAACCGTTCTAGTAGAGATTGGAGAGTAATAGCAAATCCTCTGATTTAAAAAAATTCCAGTTTTTATGTGAATTCTTCTGAATTTTAAATGCTTGCAACTAAAGGAGTCACGGGGTCTTCACCTTCTGGCCAAATGGTAGGAGTATATACCGCCTGGTTCTTTTGTGGCTAGATCGGGGCCATGTGACCAGTTCTGCTCAGAGATTTGTAAGCCAGATTTTAATTATGGGTGTATGACCTTCCAAAGCTCTTTCCTTTCTGCTGTAGCAATTAATAATATCCCAGATAGTGGCTGCTTTATCAAGGCAGGTCCACAGTGAAGGCAATTCAGTGCAATTGTCCTCGCGTGATGTATGTGCTACATGAGTGAGAGATAAAATTTTGTTACTTTAAACTACTGAGATGTGTGTGTGTGTGTGTGTGTGTGTGTGTGTGATTGTGATAGCTATAAAAAGCTTATGCTGGCTGATACAGCTACTAACCCAATTAAAAACACAAGTAGGGTAGTATGTGGACTAACAGAAATCTACACACCAGTGTGGGCCAGGATTCACCAAAGGACCATCAATTTTCAGTCTAAAACACACTGAATGATGGGCACCTGGGTGGCTCATTGGTTGAGCATCTGCCTAAGGCTCATGCGTGATCCCAGGGTCCTGGGATTGAGTCCCACATCAGGCTCCCTGCATGGAGCCTGCTTCTCCCTCTGCCTATGTCTCTGCCTCTCTCTGTGCCTCTCATGAATAAATAAAATCTTTTTTTTTTTTAATTGTAGGGCAGCCCCCGTGGCTCAGTGGTTTAGCGCTGCCTTCAGCCCGGGGTGTGATCCTAGAGACCCAGGATCGAGTCCCACGTCAGGTTCTCTGCATGGAGCCTGCTTCTCCCTCTGCCTGTCTGTCTGTCTGTCTCTCTCTCTCTCTGTCATGAATAAATAAATAAAATCTTTTTTAAAAATTGTAAAACACACTGAATGTGCTTAATAAGAGAATGCATGTGATTTGGGTTCAATAACCAAAAAATCTTAGATCACTTCCTAGAATATATGACCCTGGCATTAACTACAGAAGAAAGAAGGGAAAGAGGAAGGGAAAGAAGACAGAAGTAAGGGCATGCGGGGTGGAGGAAGAAGAGGAAAACAACAAAAGATGGAATGACAAGTAGGCAAAATAAAAAACTGATTAAGGGGATCCCTGGGTGGCGCAGTGGTTTAGCGCCTGCCTTTGGCCCAGGGCGTGATCCTGGAGACCCAGGATCGAATCCCACGTCGAGCTCCCTGCATGGAGCCTGCTTCTCCCTCTGCCTATGTCTCTGCCTCTCTCTCTCTCTCTCTCTGTGTGACTATCATGAATAAATAAATAAAATCTTAAAAAAAAAAAAAACTGATTAAGGCAATTAGTATTCTAAAACAGCCAAGTCCCTTTAGAAGCCCCGCTGGGCACCCACATGACTTTCTAGAACTCCCCTTCCCACATGTACCTAGAGACTTTCCAAAGTCTTCTTGCTCATCTGTAGCCTGAGTTTTAAACCTTTCCACCCCTCCTTTCCTCCACTAAATTTCTACATCTCAGTTTCCCTCTAGGAAGACCAGTCAACTCTTTAAAGGACTTTTACATTGTTTAGAGAATTTACGGCTATTTAAATATATTGTGCCTGTTTCACCATAGTATTTTCATCTTTCAAACACAGCCCATGTATATAAACTCTCAGCTAGGAGAGGTAGAACATAGCTTAGCAGAGTCAGCCTACCTGAGTTCTAATACCTACAGTGTGTAGCACTGGGAAAGCAATATTTTGCCACTTTGCCTCCTTTTTCTCACCTGCAAATTAATGATAATAAGAGTATCTATCTCACAGAGTTTTCTTAAGTATTTAGAACAGTGCCTGACATATAGTAAGTGCCATATAAAAGTGTGTCACATAACTGAGCAGACAAATAAGTAAATACATTGGGAATATTGGACTTCAGATTACTGTGAAATATTAGCTGGGAAAAGGGAGGAATGGAATCACTTTCAACGTCCTTCAAGCCCATGGTTTACTACTTACATACCTGATAATCAGCTTATTCGTTGTTTTTAATAAGAGTCAGAGTTAAAAAAACAAAACAAAAAAAAGTCAGAGTTGTTGTTTCATCTCAATGAATATTCCTACATCAAAGTTTGAACCATTGGCGGTAAGAACTAACTCATTTTCATTCTGATACAACAAACAGGAAGTGGTATTTAACAATAACACATAAAAAGAGAAGAAAACATACTCAGGAGCTAAACAAAATATCTCTTGCTATTGTCAATATCCTGGAAAAGATCTTATCCAGCTCTCTGGGAGCCTCGCTTCATTGCTTAAACCCCAGAGCAAAGGAAAACCATGTCATTTCAATAAGTCTTTGCTCTTAACTTAGAAGATGATTTGGTCTTTCAGTTTATTTCCTTTTATATAGCCAAGCATAAAATTTAAGGGATGCCTTCCATCAAAAGACTACTTTCTCATAAAACATCTTTCCCAGTGTGTTCTGTATTCACATGTTACGCCATAAAAGTCAAGTACCTGTTGACTCTTTCTGTACCCTGAGTTGTACTTACAGACTCCCACTTGACAATCACCAACAAAACAGAAGAAGCTGCAGCCCCTCACCCTTCCTCAACCCCCACTGCTTTGCGGTGTGCGTGGTGATGTTCTCCCACTGTGATAACGGATAAGGGGTGGTTCACAGGCCTATGCAATCAATCTGTGGTTCTGAATCCTTACTTCTCTCCTAACATAACTCTCCTTCCAGCAGAGGATGGGGAGATGTACAAACAGAACTTAGAGGCATGTTTGATTTCTTCAACAGACTTGGAAAACAGATTCTGTTTGATTTTTCTCAGTTTAAGACTCTCCGGGTGGCAATCTCAAGAAACATATTTACGAGTAATGAAGGAAACAATTCTGAAACAACCTGTGGAAATTTTCAGAATTGAGAATTAATTCAGATGTTCAAAAACGAAACCTCTGAAGCAAAGTAAAAACCAGCCATTCAGCGTATTACATTTAATGCAGATATCTCCCGTACCCATCTGTGAATCTCATTTATCTCCTGGAATAAACAAAGTCTCATTATGAAAGTTACTCTTTTATATCTTTTGCTTTCATTTTCCCCAGACTTGGCCTTATTGGCAATGTCTGAGAGAGCCGGTAGGCTTGAAAACTTATCTTTGTTCAAAATTGTGTATTTAAAACTGAAAACAATTCTGTGGAGTAACTACAACTAATCCTTACAATAATTATCTCTCTTTGCTTTATGAAATAGATTTCCAATCTTTGTCTGAAATCTTTACAAATGTCTTTAAACCATAAACTTAAAAAAATAAATAAATAAACCATAAACTTCCCAGGGATACAGCTTTTTTTGATAATGAACATTAAATTACACAATCACCAATGTAATCATTTATTTCATCTATTTGGAACACTGTATGAAATGTAAAAAAGCTAAAAAAGATTTTAAGGTTTTTCCTATACTTTTTCATATTAGCCAATACCTAAACACAAAGAACTATAAAGCTGCCAATCAAAATTCAAATGATCAAAAAATTTTGAAATATTTTGTTAAATTAACTGGCTAGTAATATGTTTTTGGAACTAGATGTCAGCTATATTTTTCGTACGATATTTCACATTTTACATGAATATAAGCAAGAGCTTCTTCTGCCTTTAATGCATTCACTCTTTCATTCAACATTCAACAGGACAGCCCTATTAATTCTTCCTCCAAACTGCAAATACATTCATTTTAATGAGAGAATTCGAAAGCCCCATGGGAAATACTGAAATAAAAGCCATTTTCCTTACAACAGAAGCAGATGTTTAAAAAAGTGATTCTCAGAACTATGTGTGGAGAAAGACATATGCAGGGGTTGAATTCCTATATCACTCTACTCTCTTTTCTTTTTAAAGTTGTAACTAGTAAATTCAACTGTTTAAAGGAAGACACAAAGAAACCTACACAGAAAGCTTATAAAAAATATTTGGACTTTTGACCATAAAGCAATAGCCATTAATAAGGGCAAATGTTTCACTTTCCATTATATCCATGTGCAAAGAGAATCACCTGCAGGGCTGCATAGAATAATACGGTCACAGCGTGAAGACCAGGTACACATGGCACCCTCATAGGTCATAGAATGATTTCAGGTCTTGTGGCCTTTGGAGATCATTCTAAGCAGCCATCCTTGCCAAATCTGAGGTAAAACAGCAAGAGTATCCATGAGAACCGGAAAGAAAAGCAAAGCTAGCAGCTGGCAGGAAAGCAGGTGTAAGAAAAGGCTGTCAGAATTAGAGTACTACCAGTAATGCATATCAAGTACTTAATATTGTCACTAGCTCCAGGCCTGGAAGAAGTTGGGTCAGATGAAACACAGGCAGGGAACCTGCAACATATAAGATCTGAGGATTCTTGGAATATTTGCAGATACAGAATTCATGCATTCACTCAATATATTATTCAGGAACCTACTATTGTACAGAGTGCTGAGATGACAAAGATAAAACAGATGTGGTCTTATACCTCAAAGAACTAACAGTGAACTAAGAAAGTCAGGCTAATAAAGGGACACTTAAAATATAGCTTAGTAATATCTGTGATGAAAGAAAGTATAAGATGCTTTGAGAAGCAAACCAATTCAAACTGAGATTATAGACAATTCTTCCCAAAGGCCCAAGATGTCTTGAAGAACAAAAGAGATATTACTTTTTATAATACATTTCTATTTGTCTGTCCCACAAAGAACTGTAGAATTCAGTTTTATCACAAAGGTGCTTAGAGACAGGACAGTCTAGAGGAAACTGATGTGACGCCGTGAAAGTGAAAATACCCACAAGCTCATCTGGAGTCCTCTACAGAATTTGGTTTCTGGACACAGGACAGAAATAATTAAAGAAGAAGCTCAAGAGATTATGAGGGTCTATGAAATGTTTGGGGCACCAAGCCCTGGAGTTTGCTTTTTTATTCTGCAGACTGTGGGGAAACATTGAGAGGCTTTAGGCAGCAGAGTGATATGATTAGATGTGTGCTTCAGAGCAACTCTGCTGGCAGCCTTCGGAAGAACAGATGGAGGAAGAAGGGGATGATCTGCACAGTGATAAGTTAAGAGGTTACTGCTTGGAGAAGACTTGAGAGATTAAAGCAAAGTGATGACAGTGAGCACGGAATGAGGGGACAGATTCATGATGCTTAGGAGGCTGAATCAATAGGGTTTGGTGATGGATTATATAAGGGAAAGAATGAGCCTCGTATGGCTATTGGATTTCTTATTAGGATGTGTCATTCACCCACTTAGAATATACAAGAGGAGGAGCACAGTGGCAGGGAGAAGAATAAAAGATTGATTTAGAAGTCCCTGTGGGGTGTTCAAAAAGAACTCGTATTGGGCATTTGGATATATAGATTTAGAGTCCAGAGAAGCAGTCCAGGCTAGGGATATGCATTTGGGTTCTATTCTAACCACTGGATTTGCATGAAGACAAAAAGGAGAATATGAGTACAAGAAGAGCAGAGGGCCTAAGATGGAGCCAAGCAAACAAGGACGTTTGAGGGCAGATGCTTTGGTTTCCATGCCTGGTTTAGGGATATCATGAAGCCAGCCCCAGGCTCAGAAGGGCATGAAAAGGATAAACATAGTTACCATGTGATCCAACTATTGCACTCCTCCTAGAAATATACTCAAAAGTAATTTAAAAATGGTCACACAAAAATTGCATGTTCTTAGTAACATTATTCATGATAGCCAAAACGTCAAAATACCCCCAATGTCCAGAACTAATGAAAAGATAAATAAAACGTGGTGCCTCTGTACAATGAAATGTTAAAGAAATGAAGTACGGATGCATGCAACAAGAGGGATGAACTTAAAAACATTATGCTAAGTGAACGAAGCCAGCCAGTTATTATATGATTCCATGTATATGAAATGTCCACAGGAGGCAAACAGAATTAGGAAGTTTTTTGGTTGCCTGGGTGGGGAGATGGAAGGAATGAGGGAACCTACAGCGTTTCTCTCTGAGGTGATGAAAACTTTCCAGAATTGATTGTGGTAATGGCTGCATGATTCTATGATTGCACTAAAGGTCACAGAAAAGTATACTTTAAATGAGCGAATTTAAACGAGGTTGATATGTGAATTATACCAAAATAAATCTGCTAAAAGATGATATGAAAGGACACTTGAAGGTATAGATAAGATAAATGCAAGTACAAAGGTTTAAAACTTATTAAAAATCTCTCTGAAGTTTTATCTAAAGAAAAGTAATCGTCCACCCATGGCAACAGGCACTAGAAGACTTTGGTGATAGGTAAATATCTGGGCAGAGGAACAAAAAAGTCTAGTCAGTCCAACAAAGATTCGTCACCTGTTTGGTGAAAGCAACATCCAAAGAATGAGCAGGGATGCTACTTGGAGGTGCATATTAATCAAGTAATATTTTCAAACAATTTAGGCTATTTCACATGCAAATATAAAATATTTCAGAGGGTGATCTTTGCATTTTTGCATATGTGACCTTACCATAGAGAAAATCCACACTGGAAGACTATTAATTGTTCAAACTCCCCTCTGGCCCCAGGTCCCCCATTTCCTTCAGCACAGTAAGGGTTGCTGTAAGAAATGAAGAAAATGGGCTACAATTTCCAAATAAGCATAGTTTACAAATTTACTTCTCAAAATTTCCGTAAGGAAAATTATAAAGCACTTAACAGGTAACGACCTGAAAACACTGTTCTTTCCTTTTTCATTCCAACAAGGCAGTATCTTTGACTCTTCCGGTTGCTTCTCCCTAAAGGGCCTTGCTCCTCATATCTTCATAACTTTACTCATGATCTCCACCCTTACACCTGGGCTCTCTCTCCCTCAATATTCTACACTTCTTTTGGAGCCAATAATGGCATCATTCCTATCTGAGGCTTGAGCCCACAACAATTTCTCCCTTTACCAAACTCCTAGTGCACTTACCGGTGGGATCTCACAACTTGGTTTCTCTAACTTATGTGTGTTTTTTATCCTCACAGCCAGGACCTACGTGACTCAATATCAGACAAGATGATTCTCTATGTTCTCTCTCTATGATGTCTAGCATGCTTCTGCAAAAGTAACAGATTCTTATTAAATGTCTAATTATGGCACGAAGCAAAATAATTTTTAAAGAACTATTAATGTCCTAAAATTATTTCCTACTTATGTTAAAAATAATTCACTACAAGACAAATACCATATGATTTCATGTGTGTGGAATTTAAGAAACAAAACAAAGAAGGAAAGGGACAAAGAGAGACAGAGGCAAACCAAGAAACAGACTCTTAATTTTAGAGAACTAATGGTTAGTAGAGGGGAGGTGGGGGGGTGGGGGGGTGGATGCATAGGTGATGGGGATTAAGGAGTGCACTTGTGACGAGCACTGGGTGTTGTATGGAAGTACTGAATCACTAAATTCTACACTTGAAACTAATATTACATTGTATGTTAACTAACTGGAATTTAAATAAAAACTTGGATGAAAAAAATATTAAAACATTAAAATCACTTACTGATCTATCAAAATCAAAGTTGCTGAACACTTGCTGTGTGCAGAGATTCTGTGGAGTTCTATACATATGTTATCTAAAATTATTCTCTTAACAGTCCTCTAAGACAGTTACTCTTACCATCTTCACTTTGCAGATAAAAAAACTGATGTTTTGTGTGTTTACATAATTTGTTCAATTTCAGGAGGATTTCTGCATAGTAAATGCAATAAATTTGTTAGAACATTTGTTCCTTTACCTTCTAATATTGGCCAAAAGACTTCTAATCAAATACCCAAAGATAAAATCACTCAGAGGCAGGAAGATCTGTGTTTAAATCCTAAACTCTCAGAATCACAGTTTACTCAAATATACAATGAAGCTAATAATACCTGATTCACAGGGGCATGAAAAATTAATATATTCAAAAGCTTCCAGCCGCAGGAGGAAAATAATATTATTTCATTCTCTATCTACTTGAATCATAAATGCTTCCAGGAGTTTACCATTATTTTTGGAAGGGAACATATCAGTAATTCCAGATGTGCTAAGGCAATTTTCAGGGTATTAGTACAGATCTATATTTACTACAATCTTAGGATGTTAAGCTTTTCTTCAAAGAGATGATAAAGGCATCCTAATTATGCCATCTTGTTCTAATTAAAGGCCAAGGTGAGAATTTTACCAGTCACATTACATGTCACTCCTGATTTGTTCCTAAATACAGAGTATTTCTCAATTTATCCAGCAAGTAACTTCAAAATAGGAACTTGAAAATGACACCCAAGGTAAAGTAGAAGTTTCTGTGCGCATGCATGTGTCTGTAGGGGTGGAAAGAAGGATGAAGGAACAAAGATGTTAATCTAGAACAATTCTTCAAGGCATACCCCTTTGGCACTGAATTCTTGCTTGAGAAATCGTCTTCAGTATCTAAATTCTTTATTCATTTATTCTCCTTTGGGAAGAAAATCATGTGAACTGCCCTAACTATAATGTATAAAGTCTGAACAATGATGATCTTTTCAGAATATAATTAGACTTGTAGAGCAATGGCAATAAAATGCACTCACCTGGGTGTGTAACCAGCCTGCTTCAGAGATCATTGTATTTGAGCAAGGTGCTCTGGTTGAAATCTAGCAGAAAACCTGGTATCTCCTAAGAAGGACCTGGAAACAGTACCGTGGCTGATAGAGGGAAACTCCCTGTACGTATGCTTGCCTCGTTTTTCCA
The DNA here is from genome assembly GCF_048418805.1 of Vulpes vulpes. Classification (NCBI taxonomy): domain Eukaryota; kingdom Metazoa; phylum Chordata; class Mammalia; order Carnivora; family Canidae; genus Vulpes; species Vulpes vulpes. The sequence continues at coordinate 41,052,746 of NC_132782.1, forward strand.
GGGCTCTGGCCAATCCTGCTGATAGATTACCTGATAGAAACCTCATGATTAAGTGAGGTTTTTTTTTACTGTAGGTTCAACCAATATTTATTGATTGACCACCACATGACTGTATTAAGCAGGATTCTCCAGGGAAACTAAACCAACAGGATATACGTATGGGAAGAGATTTATTATGCAGAATTGGTTCACATAATTACAAACACTGCAAAGTCCCATGATGTGCCGCCTGTAAGCTGGAGACCCAGGAAAGCTGGTGGCATAATGCTAGCCCAAGACTGAAGGCTTAGGAACCAAGGAGCTAGTTGATGGTATAAACTCCAGCCCAAGGGCAGGAGAAGATCAATGACACAGATCAGCCGGCAGGCAGGAAACAAAACGGGCAAAATTCTTCCTTTTCCTGACTTTTTGCTCTATTTAGACACTCAAAAGATTGGATGAGGACTACCCACGTTATTGACTCTTGAACAACATGAGGGTAAGGGGCACTGACCCATCCTCCACGCAGAAATGTGCATACATGGGGATTTACCCCAAAGATTCAGATGCAGTGAAACGCCGGGACACCTGCACCCCGATGTTTCTAGCAGCAATGTCCACAATAGCCAAACTGTGGAAGGAGCCTCGGTGTTCATTGAAAGATGATGGATCAAGAAGCTGTGGTCTACATATACAATGGGATATTCCTCAGCCATTAGAAACGACAAATACCCACCATTTGCTTCAAGGTGGATGGAACTGGAGGGTATTATGCTGAGTGAAATAAGTCAATTGGAGAAGGACAAACATTATATGGTCTCATTCATTTGGGGAATACAAAAATTAGTGAAAGGGAATAAAGGGAAAGGAGAGGAAATGAGTGAAAATACCAGTGAGGGTGACAAAACATGAGAGACTCCTAACTCTGGGAAATGAACAAGGGGTAGTGGAAAGGGGAGGTGGGGGGGTTGGGGTGACTGGGTGACGGGCACTGGGGGGGGCACTTGGCGGGATGAGCACGGGGTATTATGCTATATGTGAGCAAATTGAACTCCAATAAAAAAATTTTTTAAGAAATGCACATATAACATTTAACTGCCCCAAAACTTAACCACTAATAGCCTAAGGTCAGGAGCCTTACAGATAACACATTTAGTCATTTAACATGTATTTGGTATCTTCTATGTATTATATACTGTATTCTTACTATAAAGTAAGCTAGAGAAAAGAAAATATTATTAAGAAAATCATAAGGAAGAGAAAATTTACATTTACACTACTGCATTTATATTTTTTAAAAACCCACATATAAATGGAACTTCACAGTCCATATTCGTGTTGTTCAAGGGTCAAGTGTACTATCCGTCTACAGATTCAAACGATAATCTCATCCAGAAACATCCCCACAGACACATCCAGAAATAATGTTTAATCTGGGCAACTCTTGGGCCAATCAAGTTGACACATAAAATTAACTACTACAATGACAGCACCGTGGGCACACGTCAGTGCATAAGAAAGAATTAGCTTGCCTCCTAATGCTTAGAGTGTAGTTGAGAAAATAGATAGTTGATTACCATGTAATTTGTCATCCAAATTGGGACACTTTTTAAAATGATAAAAGATTCTATTAATAATGAAGGTGGGGCCAAACTGTCTGGGACAAAGTAGAATCAACATTCACGTATTTACCCTTTTAGATAAAGAAAGAGGTATAAAAACTTTATTCAAAACGTGACAAGAGGAGGATGCAATCCTGAAAATAGTTGTTTTTTTCTTTATATGGGTCTTTTGAAGCTTTGTTCCTCTACTACTTCATACTACTCTATGAAATTTTGGCAGATCCTGTAGCTTCTCCTGTCCTCTTTGGTCACCGGAACAGTTTGTTTCAGTACTTTGAATGTGTCATATTTAAAACTCCAACTTCATTTCCCTTAACAGCGGTTCTCAACCAGGGGAAAGTGTGAAAGAAGAGAGATATTTTGTTTTCCAGGAATAAGTGGTAATTTGGAGACATTTTTAACTATCTCAACTAGAAAGAGGGGATCCTACTGGCACCTAGTGAGTCAATGCCAGGGCTGATGCTCAGCGTTCTACAGTGACAGGACAGGTCCCCACAACTACAAATCACCTGTGCCCAAATCTCAGTGGTGCCAAGGTTAGGAAACACTGCCCTAGGACATGCGCTGCTCTATCCAACTGGGAGCTTACTTTGGGCTTGGGAATCTTTATTTTTTTAAAAAGATTTTATTTATTTATTCATAAGAGACACGGAGAGAGAGAGAGAGAGGGAGGGAGAGAGAGAGAGAGGCACAGACACAGGCAGAAGAAGAAGCAGGCTCCATGCAGGGAGCCCAATGTGGGACTCGATCCCGGGTCTCCAGGATCATGCCCTGGGCCTAAGGCAGGTGCTGAGCCCCCCAGGGACCGCAGGCCTGGAAATCTCTAAAAGCAGTGGAGGGATGTTAACATCCTTCCTTCTCATTTAGTTTCAATTCCTTCTAGTGGTTTCCAGTCCTCAGATTTGGGCCCAGGAGAATTAGGGATCAGGGATCAGGGGTATATTCTTACATCTGTTAGAGTTAGATTTCATCTAGAACTTTTCTCTTTGGGATGTAGTGAACGCACAATTTCTGGGAGTGTCCGCATGGGTATTGTTGTTTTAGACAATGTGGGGATGGTTAGCAGCAGGCAATGCCTCTCAAGGTCTAAAGATTAGGAAGTGTTGGTCACGTTTAGTAAAGGGGAAGTCCTTGATGACCTCAGCTGGGACTATATCGAGGGTGAGAGTTGCAAGCAGAAGCCAGATTAAAGAAGGAGCAGGAGATGAAACATAGGGACAGTGATTCCACAAAATCATTTTTCTAGACATTTGGTTCAAGAACACAGAAGAGAGAGAAGAGCATGCAGGACTGGTCTTAAAAGGAAAGAGATTTGAACAAGTTTACATGGAAAATGTCAGAGAAACAGGAACTAGGCTAAGGGGACAGAGATTGAGAGAGAGAGAGAGAGAATGAGAATTTTGATAAAGCACAGTCCTGGAACAAATAGGAACAGAAAGGGACAGTATCCAAGCACGTGTGTCCAGTGGGCCAGAGGATAGTAGGTCTCTTTTATCACTTATAATGACCTTGATTAGAACTGGTCTGATTCTGTTTTATTTATACCTTTCAGTCCGGTCATTCCCGGACTTAAGCCAATGAGACAGCTGCCTACATGATAATCTGGGAGGAAAATGGCCTGAAATTTTTGTCAGTAAAATAACTCTTTGGTTTTTCCAGGCTTTGCCTCCTGAAGGCTCTCTATTAAAATGTAAATAAGTTACCTGAGAAGTCATCATCCGCAAATCCATTAATATATTTGGAAGGATTCGTTTATCAGTTGTTCAGGACAAGTTCACCGTGAGAGCACTGAGAGTGAGTGTGTACACATAAGTACATGCCCCAATTTTCATGAGAGAGGGTGTTATTACAGAACAGAAAAAGGAAACAGAGTCTGGAACACAAAACACTGTCTAAGAGGATCGTGTCGGGAACAATATGATACTAAGAACCTGAAAGGAGAGAGCATAAAGGCATCTTCAGAGATACCTGCAGCATCAAACCCAATAGAAGAAGGAAATGCAAAAGTCCTGAGATTACCAGCTTCCATGACTGCACAATTGGGCTCACGTTCCCTGGTAACAAGATTGGCACAGGGCAAGGCTGGCTTCTTCCATCAGGATTTTCCCTACACCATCAAGACATTTGACTGGCTGACTGAGCGGAGACCACTCCCAGGCTACCATCAATCCCTCCCTGGCCCTGCTCTGGGCCTTAGACACTCGAACATTTAAACCTGAAGACCAAATACTCCCACCAAACCTCGGTCTCCAACCCCTGCTACCCTGTTGCTGTAACACCACCTGCCCCCTCCTCTCCTTCAATACATGGGGAGCATGTGTTGCTCCTACATGTGTCAGGGGTAGGAGCTTCTTTATACTACAGATTCTTATGCCCCCGCATTTCTGGTACTTTGGATCTAGTAAAACTGAGATGGGGCCAAGTGTCCACTCAGGCTGCTGTAACAAAATACCATAAGCTGGTTGGCTTAAACAGCATGAATTTATTTCTCACAGTTCTGAAGACTGGGAAATCCAAGATCAAGGTGCCAGATGATTCAGTTCCTGGTGACAGCTCTCTTTCCGGCTGCCAGATGGCCCTCTTCTTTCTGTGTCCTCCCTCACATGGCCTTTCCTTGGCACAAAGGGAAACAGAGATCTCTCTTTCTCTTCATATAAGGTCAACGGATTCTATCAGATTAGGACCCCACTCCTATGATCCCACTTAAAAATAATTACCATCCTATCTTCAAATACAGGCATAGTGAGACTAAAGGCTTCAAAATATGAAAGGGGAGGGGAGCTGTGGACACAACTGAGCCCAGAGCATGGAGGAAATCCCCATTTTCAGCCAGCATCCTAGGTGAGGCAGAGGCAGACAGTCCAGCATCCCACCTTTACAATATATTTTCATGCATCCTTCCTAAAAGGAACGCAAACCAAACTGTTAACAGGTCGCAGTTCTAAAATACATCACATAACACCATAAACATAATTGCAACCGTACCTCAGTGCTGCTATGAATATTACACGTCACGGCGTGCAAGCCCTCAGACAGATGAGGAAACGGAAGCCCATGACACTGAGTAATTGGAAAATGTTTTCCTTGAGTAGGATATTCAGATAACCTTTGAGAGGCACTGAGATGTGGCAGCATCTTTAAAAAGCTACTAAATAAAATAAACATACTTCCAAACATTTACTTAAAAGAAACATTACAGCAGCAGAGACCGTTGCTAATTAAATGCAAATAGTTGGTTAATGTGTACAGCAATTATCTCTTACTCCACAAATTATGTATGGAATATTGCATGCATCATTTCCTTCTTGAACGAAAACAAATTCTCTTCAATCCACGAATTATCCAACACAAATGGTCCAAACCTGTTGTCAGTGGGCTAAAAGCCAGCTGACGTGCCGCCACCTTCGCCACACACCGTCCACCTTCGTTACTCTGCATGGGGTGCTTGAATGTTATCACAAATGTTTGTGTCACCCACTAAACAATGTCATCATGTATTTCTTCTTCTCTCCAAATGTATTACCTGGCACAAGAATGGGTCTTCTGTTGTTTTTTTTTTTTCCAGGAGAGACCAAATGGTACCTTGGTAACCTCCAAAACTAAGGAGGATTGCAGGTTGGGATGTTGTTCGCAATTAAGCAGCCCAGCGGTGACTGCCTGCAATGAGTAATGAAAGGCATTGCTAGACACTTAATTGCCTCCATAATGTGAAATCCAAAAACTTCCAGGAAGAAGTATATTTCTATGCAAAGAAAACGTGTGTTCATATATATATATTGAAATATCCGTCTAGTTTAAACTGAGCCAAAGAGCCACTGAAGAGACTTTCTGGGGTGGCGGGGAAATCTTTCTGACTCTGAGGATTCTTGGAGAAGAAAGAAAACTTTTAATTGAGGGGTGCTAGGGATAGACCATTGAAATAAAACAATTTACCATTAGCCATGAGGCCATGTTTCTTAAAATGTAATACCTGCACCATCTTTATTAGAAATAACTAGGGATAGGATGCTTTTGAAAAATACAGATTCCAGGCCCTTCACTGAATTCTAAAATCTCTGAGATCAGGGCCAGGACTGAGCATTTTCTAACCAGCTCTCCAACTGATTCTTTCCTTTTTTTTAATTTTATATATTTGTTCATGAGAGGCACAGAGAGAGAAGCAGAGACACAGGCAGAGGGAGAAACAGGCTGTGGAGAGCCCAATGTGGGGCTCAATCCCGGTATCCTGGGATCACGATCTGAGCCACAGGCAGCGGCTCAACCACTGAGCCACCCAGGCTTCCCATCTCCAACTAATTCTGACTCAACTGATAGGGAAATGAAAGGAATATACATTATTTTAATCTTACTCCATCATGTCATCCATGATTCTCCAGCTCAAGCAAAACCTGAGATAAGTCAATGAAACACGTGAATTCTAGCAAAAATAAAAATAATTTCTAAACTTAGACCCTCCATCTACCACACCACTTACACCCTTAGTCCCAGATGCCTCTTAAGCACATGGTGATCTTTTAAACCATCAAATGATTATCAAAGTCAAATCCTTGACCACTATTAGGCTCTCCAAAATGGACTGAAAATCAACCCAGCAAACTTGTCCTCAAAGAAGACAGTCAGTCTCTCTGTCTCTCTGCTTCTGTGGTCTCTCTCTCTCCCCTCTTTCATTCACAGAGGAGAATTTACCATCAGCCATAAGACCTACGGAGCCCAGTTCCATCAGTTTACAGGTACTGGTACCAGGACTTCACTTGTACCATCTACTAGTATGACTAGAAGTAAGATTATAAGTGAGTAGTAACAAACTATTTTTCAGAAGCTTAGAGCCTAGAAGAGAAGACAGCAGGGTAATAACTCACTCTAATACAGTGTGGCAAGTACTGGGTAAGACCCATCTGCTTGTCTTCCTCTGGGACATCTCAGCCTGTGGACCTCAGGGGTCTTCTGGAAAGACAGATTTAAGAAGACTTAGGATCTGAGCCTCTGGCTGTAGGAGTCTCTGTAGCCTAGCTGCTTTTCAACATTCAATACCTGGTTACATTATAAAGCTCCTATTTATTGCACAACACACATATTTCTATTTCACCTACACTAAGAAACTTTTTTTTTTTTTACATTTTAGTATTTCTGAAATTAGTTTGTATCTTACAACTGTTTGGCCCTTTCAAGCACCTGTAAATTGCTCTGTCACTACTTCCCCAGTTCTCCCCTGTGATATTAGAGCTGTTGCTTTTTTTCATCCTTCCCTTTCCAAACCAATCTTGAGAACCCCTGACCTGTAAACTTGGGAGTTTTATGCCAAGCAAACATGTTGTAGGACCATGTAGATTTCTTTGCACCACTGCATGTCTATGATTTATGCCAACTCAGGTGGTTGCAACCATTACAGACTCTTCTTTGTTTCAAGTTGGGTAGGATAGAGCTAGAAAAGTCACCTAGCAGTGAGAGGCCCTTTAAAGAACTCTTTCAGTACATTCAAAGCAGAGTGATAACAAAGCCTTAGTTTATTTGGTGTATTTTTCTTTCTTAGTGATATCTAAGATAATGGCATGTCCTACATTTAATGGCATGTTAGTTCTGATAAAATATAAGGGCTAGGGACAAACTTTATAAATGCAAAGTTTATAAATGCAAACCAGTGGGATGGGAGGAGCATAAGATCTGTAGCCTTCTTTTTTTTTTTTTTTCCTAAGGTATCGAGTGTTCTTTTTCTTTTAAAAAGCTGTTATTTATTTATTCATGAGAGACACACAGAGAGAGGCAGAGATATAGGGAGGGGGAGAAGCAGGCTCCCTGAGGGGAGCCTGACACAGGACTGAATCCCAGGACCCTCGGATCATGACCTGAGCCGAAGGCAGACACTCAGCCAGTGAGCCACCCAGGTGCCTTCTGTAGCCTTCTGCAGTGGGCTATGGCACACATATACAGAAAAGTTTAAGATTCTTAAATTAATTTTCTTAATTTTATCCCTGCTGGTATAGTACCTGAAAGCTCCAGCAGAAGCTATTGCCACTTCTTACCTAGAGACTGACCTCAATTTCATTTCTGGGGGATTGTCTCCACAGCCATGAACCTAATCATGCTGCTTCTATGTTCATCAATGCAGCCCACATGGAAAAGGGAACCCTCTGTTTCCAACAGTGTAGCAGCTCTTCCAGTAGGTTCTCCAAAGGCTGCCAGTGTTGATGCTGTCTTTTTTTCAATTGTCTCTCTTGATAAAACTGGACACATCTCTACAGAGTTAGGCTGGAGGACGTTTTAAGAGGCATACCATCCAGGGTCACAAAAAAATGTCTCACAACTCTGAAAACTGATACTCTTTCTTTTAAGAGAATTTTTTAAAGATTTTATTTATTTATTTATGAGAGACACACAGAGAGAGGCAGAGACATTAGGAGAGGGAGAAGCAGGCTCCCTGTGGGGAGCCTGATGCGGGACTCAATCCCAGGACTCTGGGATCACACCCTGAGCCAGAGGCAGATGCTCAACTGCTGAGCCACCCAGGCGTCCCTACCTGATGTGCTTTTTAAGATAAAAGTCTGGCATCTATTTTATTCCAGGATGAGCTCCTTGCCTATTTTCAAAACTCCCACAAAGAATCTTACAGCCAGAGGGTCAGATCCTAAGTCTTCTTAAATCTGTCTCCCCAGAAGACCCCTGAGATCCACAGGCTGAGATGCCTCCTTAAACAAGTATCCCAGAGGAAGACAAGCAGATGGGTCTTACCCAGTACTTGCCACACTGTATTAGAGTGAGTTATTACCCGGCCGTCTTCTCTTCTAAGCTGTAAGCTTCTGAAAAATAATTTGTTACTACTCATTTACAATCTTCTTAGTCATACTAGTAGATGGTACAAGTGAAGTCCTGGTACCAGTACCCTGATGACTATAAATTTCATCTACTAAACATATTAATGGATGGTTACAGTTATGGATCACTAAAGGATAGAATATTAGAGTTAGAAGTCATATTAAGGATAGTTTGGTACATTAATCTTATGGAACAGATCAGGAGACTACATTCTCAAAGGTAGGCAACTTTCTCACAATCACAGAGCTAATAAGTGACAGAGTCTTGAAGACACAGAATGAGCCTACTCTTGAGGGTTATTCAGCTCTTTTCACTATAAAACACTATGGTCTGCTACATTATCATTCACAATTTTAATAAGATACACCTATCATTGAGAGTATTAAATCAATACCTATAATACTCTTCACCCTGTGGTAATGATGGATCAGTAACTAAAAGATCCCGGAATTTTCTTGCTCAGATCATCAGACGTAAATAATGAAGTTAACTCTTTATAAACCTTTTGTTTTTGCTCATCACTATTATAAACAAAGCAAATACATAAATTTTTCAAAGTAGGTTTTGGTCAAAGCAAGAAACAGGGTTGCCTGGGTGGCTCAGTCAGGTAAGTGTCTGCCTTCTGCTCGCTCAGGGGTCATGATTCCAAGGTCCTGGGATCAGAGTCCTGCATGGGGCTCGCTACCCAGTGGAGAGCCTCCTTCTCCCTCCCCCTGCTCGTGCTCTCCCTCTCTCTCAAATAAATAAGTAGAATCATAAAAAAAAAAAAGGCAGGAAACAGGATACACAAAACAAGAGTGAAGTTAAAATTTATCTCTGCTATCCCATGTCTCCTAAGTAGAAAATTGCAATTACTAACTCCAGCACTTGCAGCCAGAGGGAAACTGACAAAGAAGGAGATGATAACACCCAGGTTCCATCCACTGTAACAGATCCTATTTGGTTTTTCAATGGGATGCGGTGGCAGTAATTCTGGAATGCCAACACTAAGTACAAGATTTTGCAATAAACGTTTATAGATCCTCCGTATCAACTTCTAAATATTATTGCCATCACTTTACTGTAATTGCAGATAGTAAAAGTACAAGCAGTGATAGCTACAATTTTCAATCATGGCACAATTCAGAAAAAAAGGAATCCTTCACTACATACAAGAACATTTCCTCCCAGAGATTCCATCTAGCAAAGAAGTAAAACAAAACTGCTGACAGTTACCTGTTCTATAACTGGTTGCTACTCACATAGTAGGAAACCTTCAGAATGTAACTCTGCTGTCTCTGCCCCATATTCACCTGCTTCTTCCTCAAGGCACCAGGCGAATTTATGTGACAGTAAGTCTTGATTTGGGAAGGGTCGGGTCGGAAGGCAGAGCATCGTGGTGCTAATACTAAGTCCTCGCCTTTTCTCACACTGTATAAGACCCTGGTTTCTTTGCAAAATAAAATGTGCAAAGGCATATCAGGATCATTCATTTCAGCTTCATTACTGGCAATTGATCACACTGCCCAAAGGAAATCAGTCCATTTGTTTTTCATGAGCCAGACTGGACAGAGGTCGCTATTCACATCTCTCCTCTCTAATGAACTAATTATCAAAACAATAGGCACTTAATGAAAAGCATGGCCAAGGAAACATGTTTGTCCTCATTCTTTTGAACTTTCAAACTGTACAGAGATATGGGACTCAGACAATTTTCTCTGCTAATCCTTGTTAAACAAAACTTCGCTTCTACCTTCATCCTAAATTTTCCTCCAAAAATTGATCAAAAAATTGTTGATCTCACTCTTCCCAATACAACAGATGCTCATGCCAGACATTAAAGGAAGTGTCCACCCCCTCAAAAATGTTCTAAGAGAGCCTCACTCTAATTGGTTTGCATGCCTTGCAAAGAAAACGCCAGCACATGTATAAACAGACTGACAGGTTGTCTGATTCCACTGTGACTCTTACAAGTCCCCGCGTTCTGAGAGCTTCCAGAACATCCTCAGGCAATGCTCATTAGCAAAACACAGCTGATACCTCTCCAAAGGTAATTGGTTGGGGGTAGGGTGACAGAAAAGGGGTATATCCTTTTTCTCCCTGGATCCAAAAGTCCAAAGACTAAAAAATCCTATATTATACCTCAACACTAAAATACCAAAAACCATTTTTTAAAAATAGGAAACACTTCTCTTCACAAGAATAATTTGGCTATCTAGTTCATATCCCTACAGCTGAAATTTCAGATCTCATTTCCTGCCTTGAGCCACGTGAAAGATAAGGGCAACACATATTGGCACTATCCAAGGCACTGACTACAGATATTAACCCATAGTCAGTGATGACCTTTTCTGACAGATTTTAATATACTGACTTCTTACAGACTTTACACAGTCTTAATATACTATCTATTACCCTATCCCCAAAAGGTTGTGATTCATTTAGTTACAACCACTTTAAAATGAATCCAGTATATATTGCAATATGTTCAGAAGTGGCTTATGGCACCAGGGAGTATATAATTATTCCCTCCCAGCTACTCAGTTTTGCTGACAGAGGATAATAATTGTGTATACCTACACCCTACATAACCCTAGGGAGCCTTTCAAAGCAACAAATTTTGAAAAAAAAAATTAATGAAAAATTTTCTGAAAATGGCAGCAGCCACAACCAAGAGCAGAACACTTAAAATACAATTTAAATTTTGTTGGGAGGGATGGGGGGATGAGGTAAATAAAAAGGAAATGTACATGTTTACATATACACATATACATATATGTGAAATTAAAAGGATAATTTCACATGCAGTGGTTCTGTGGATTTCTATGACCATTTCTAAAGAAAAAATTATTTCTCTTCATAAGAATACATTAAAGATCATAAAATTGCATCTAGAGAGAGATGGTATGTATTAGACTGTTATTTACTTAGCTCACCCTCCCACACTGTGACTTCCAAGGTTACAAACAAGTCCACAGAAATGTCAAGAAACAGGCTAGAAACCTGTACCACAAGTCCCTGGAGATAAGCAGTAGACTCATCATTCATAGCTGTGACTTCTCACTCTGGCTCTCCTTGCTAGGAAGCTTTGATAAACACTTAACTCTTGTGTCTCCCAGCTTCTTATTTTAGAAATAAGTTTCCCCCATTTCAGTTAATCTCAAATAATAATCAATTAAAAAATAATCTAAGCCGTGACATGAAGATCATTGGGACAAGTCATCTAAGAGCACTAGACTTAGAGGGAGCTCCCGGAGCCCTCTAGAAGATGTGACCATACAGAAAAAGAAAAGAAAAGAGGAGGTTCCCTCTACAAATAAAAAGCAATCACAAAGGACAAATAAAGATGAATAAAATATGACAACACAAAAATGAATTCGGTCTATACACTCCCCATGCAATAAGCCAGTACTGACAAGATCCAAACCCCTCTACTTATCATCATTCGTATACATTGTTATACACATTGGTGCCACAGCATTGTCCATAAGAGCTGTGCCTTGGAAAATGCTTAATATCACTTTCTTCCTTCTGCAATGCTCCTTCCAGTGACCAAATGGGAGAGGGCCAGAACAGAAGGACTTGAAGGAAAAGCCATAATCTGAATACACTCATCCCAAATGCAAGATAAAATGCCACTGACTGAAGTAAAGTGAAGCTGGTGGAAATACTTCAAGTTATTGGAGAAAACATGATCTGGAGTTATCCTATCACTGGCCCAGATAAAATAAACTTATTTTATTATCCCTAATTGCCTTTATTTTCTCTGGACTCTGCAAGGTCTCAATAACTATTTCCTCTTTTTATTACATGGCTCTTCTCTGTTACTATTTTTATATTTGTGTGCTTAGGTATCTGTTGGAATAAGGCAAGACATAAAATCAGAGAGTAATTTATCACCTTGAGTTAAGGAATTTAACAAATATAAAATAAGTAGGTAAGTATCAAATAAACTGACTCTGAGTATACTTACAGCACAATGAGTGCAACAAAAAAAAGTTTTGTGCCTCCTAGTGGACGATGCAAATGACAAAATATGATACACTAGTCACAATTCACAAGTACCATTTCATTAGAGAAGACAAATTTTACCCAGGATATTTTATGATAAATGTATCATGTGGGACAGCCCCAGTGGCTCAGCGGTTTAGTGCTGCCTTCTGCCTAGGGCGTGATCCTGGAGACCTGGAATCGAGTCCCACATCCGGCTCCCTGCAAGGAGCCTGCTTCTCCCTCTGCCTGTGCTTCTCCCTCTCTCTCTCTCTCTCTCTCTCTCTCTCTCTCTGTGTGTGTGTGTGTGTGTCTTTCGTGATTAAATAAATAAAATCTTTAAAAAAATGTATCATGTGGATCTTTATGTAAGGATGGCCAAAAATAATAATGGTCAAGGTCTTCTAATAGGCTAATAAAGGCTGCAGAAACCTTCTTCAAATGGACATATTGCAATTTCTCAGTGAAGACAAATGCATTATGTTAGAGCACAGAGTAAAATCACTAAAAGTCCAAACATACAGCTCTCTGGAGGTCTGACTTTACCCAGACTTGAGGATCCACAAAACATGGGTATTTGGCACCTCTACATCCACATCAGGAATAATTCAGATATGGTACAGATGCTCTACAGGGAACTGTCTATGAGGAAAGGTGACCAGGCTTCCTAAAGTGAGAATAAAGGTTGCCAGTAGATCTCTCCATGGAAGTTTGTCAGATGGAGAAATCCAAGATCAAGGGGCCAGAAGGATAGATGAAACAGTCAGGGTCAAGAAATTATCAACTGGGAAGGGTCCAGGCAAGCAAAGGTTAATACTGAGAAGCAAGCAAATACGTCAGGATAAAAGTAGGAGAAAGAGACCAAAGAAGTGATACAAGTGATGAGGAGGCAATGCTCATTAGCAAACCACATTTTCCTGAGAAAATTTACTTTATTTAGGTTCCATAGAACCTCTCTGGACTGACAATTAAATAAAACAAAGTGGGCAGCCCAGGTGGCTCAGCGGTTTAGCGCCTCCTTCAGTCCAGGGTGTGACCCTGGAGTCCTGGGATCCTCAGGCTCCCTGCATGGAGCTTGCTTCTCCCTCTGCCTGTGTCTCTGCCTCTCTCTCTCTCTCTCTCTCTCTCTCTCTCTCTCTCTCGCTCTGTGTGTGTGTGTGTGTGTATGTGTGTGTGTCTCTCATGAATAAATAAATAAATAAATAAATAAATAAATAAATAAATAAAGCATCTAAACTTTTTTTGGTAAAAATATGAAGAACAGACAATTAGAGACTAAAATCCCAGGGAGTGAATGCTTGAAACACACAGGTAAGTCTCTACCAAAGTAACATATCTTTTTCTATAGAGATCAGAAATGCAAATGGTGAAGATGACATTTTCTTTTGAAAACTAGCTTACACTCCTACGCCAAAAGTGTGAGACTACCCAGAAGGCATTTGGAACATCATGATGGTGTTCAAAATCAGTGTCACAAAACTTCTACACCAGTTTCCCCATATGACCTCTCAGAGGTCAATCAGATTCATGGAGTGTGGTCTCCATGAGGGCCTGGCAAGTGGGGTAAGTGGGACCTTTCCATGTGTCTCTGTTTTAAGACAACCTGTACCATGAGGATGGAGCCCTTTTTTCCAATTATGGCAAATATTACATAAAGGTTGCCAGAGCTCTGGGCCAAAAAGGAGAACGGAACCAGAGTCCAGGCGGAGAAAGGGGGTGGCAAGAAGATAGCAAGTGATCCACCTGGAATGGATAAGATACAGGGGGCAGTCCCAGAAGAGCCAGCAGTAGCTGCAGCACTGCCTGATTCATGGCTTGGGAAAGAAGCCAAACTGATGGGTATCATATTTGGTGTATTCTCATATGAAAACTGAAACCATAACAAGGGGGAGTTATTACAAAACGCTGGACACTGAACAGTCACAATGAACGCCATATAGGAATTTTGAAATTTCAATACTGATTGTTAATATTGCATGAGATGCATTATAATAGTGATTAGTAGCAAATTACAGGAGCCACTGAACAATACCTGTTCTACTTGTAACTTACAATAGCAATGTTAACAGCAATTGTGGTAACAATATGTGCACTAAGAACTGAGAACATCCAAATGCAGAAGAGACAAAGAAATGAAAAGATTGTTTTTAGAGTGTCTGAAGGCCTGAATAGGCACAGGTGTGATAGCTCAAAGTCAACTCTGAAGAGAGAATGGCTGATAACTGCTTGGGATGTCACGGATATTTCAGAAATGTGTGCAAGATTCCTCAAAACTCTACTTACAAATAGACTCTATCATTACACAGAACCTGCTGGATGTCAGCTTGATGAAAGTGATAATCAAGCAGGAAATTATTTAAGATTAAATATTGGCAAAGATCTGGAAAAAGCCAGTGGCATTCAAGGACTGAACGTGGAAATGGGACGAAGAGCTTTGGAGCAATCAGATATTAGTTCAAATTCTGCCCTTGCACTTGACGGGATGAGCACTGGGTGTTATTCTGTATGTTGGTAAATTGAACACCAATAAAAAATAAATTTATTATAAAAAAAAAAATTCTGCCTTTGCCCTTCAGTAGCATGTAGCTTTGGGCAAGTCACTTAACATTTTATAGTGATAATAATTTAACAAGAATCACATTGTGGAAATACTGAACATTCCTTTGACATTTTTAAAAATTATTGAGGAATCCAGAGTTTCTATGTGGATTATAGCTATCAGTATTCATCATATCAGAACTTTGGACTGAGAATTTAAAAAGCTATTTAGTCATTAATTTATTTAAATATAACAATAATAAATCCATTACATGTTTCAGTACATTTTTAATGAAAAATAACTAAATTGTTCAAAAAATAGAATGTCATATTTCATATTTTTGTACATATCTTTCATTTCTGACTTAAAAGAAGACAGTTCAATTGTTTCATTTGTCTCTGCATTCAATCTGTCACGACAACTTGTTTTGGTGGAAGTATATAATGAAAATCCAGCTACTCATAGATATGCCATAAAGAGAGGAATATTTTAATAGCCTTTTTAGATAACTATGGATACTGTTCTTTGACACTACACCAAAAGTTGACGAATGGTAGTTCCTTAAAGATTAGTTGCAATGGGTATCCCTGGGTGGCTCAGCGGTCTGGCGCCTGCCTTCAGCGCAGGGCGTGATCCTGTAATCCTGGGATCCAGTCCTGCATCAGGCTCCTTGCATGGAGCCTGCTTCTCCCTCTGCCTGTGTCTCTATCTCTGTCTGTCTCTCTCTCTCCTGAATAAGTGAATAAAATCTTTAAAAAAAAAGAAAAAGTTTAGTTGCAGTGAATAATCTGAAGCCAGTTCAGTGAACTCTTTTGTATCCTATACTGCAGTCCATTGGTCTACCTTGCCCTTCAAATGGAGCATTTACCAATCCAGAAGTGCTTTTTGCAAACACTCAATTTTATCACACAGATTAAAAAAATTGTGTATTCAAATTATGATTTAATCGAGTTAGTAGTTTTATAGTTTCATCAGACATTCTTAAATAAAAAAGGCAAACTTTTTTTTTCTTTTACTCTAAGTGTATAATGGCAATGAAGAACACAAAAACTATGAATACAGAGCCATTGCCTTATTTGTGCTAAGACATATCTTACTCATTTTTGCTTTGTACAACCAGGGCAATTGCCACCACAGTGAAAAAGGCAAATACTAAGCCTTGGTATTATTACAGAAAAAAATTTCCCTTCACAAAATGCCATAAAATATCTTGAGAACACTCAAGGGGTCAACTGACAACATTTTGAGATGTCCCTTTTTAATTCAGAAAAAAACAAAACCTGGAACAAACATGGGGGGAAAATCTGATCACATATTCTATGCTAAATACTATTTTTTAAAAACAGTACTATTACTCCTATCTTCAAAGCACTTACAGTCAGGTTGTGCCAGGGAAACAGATACAAAGAGAATTGTAAAATGATGTATGATAAGTGCTGTCACATTATAGAGAAGTATTGATAGAGGTAAAGAATGAAGGTAGGCCTCTCCTCTCAAGGATCAAGCACATAAAAATGTAAAATATCTTTAAAATATTTTAAATAATTTATGAATATAAAGTAACACAGAAAGCAGACTCTTTGCTGAGCAGAAAGCCTGACTCAGGGCTCGATCCCAGGACCCTGAGATCATGACCTGAGCTAAAGGCAGACGTTAAACCAACCGAGCCACCCAGGTGCTCCTAAAAAAATATTTTTTAACACTACAAAATAAAGGATAATAAGTAGGATCCCACTCAGATTTAACTGCTGCTAGTAGTTTGACATATTGGATTCTTCTATCATTGTATAAATATACACAATTCTTTATTTATAGCTCTGTGATTATCTTACATATATGCAGATTTGTATGCAGTTTTTAACTTAACATAATATCTCAAAGAGTTTTCAAATAATTTGAACGAACCTCAGACTCATGACTTTTAATGATATTATGGCATGCTATTGGGTGGGTAAATCAAAACTCACATAAATTATCTTGCTCTATGACATTTTTGATATTATGCAGTATTCTTATAATTCCACATAAACTTAAGTCTGTTTCTGCATGTCCACTCATATCCCTCAGGATTTGTTCACTGAAATGGAATCACTGTGTAAAGGGTAAGAAGAGTTTAAAGGTTCTTGCCATAAAAAAGCCAAATTTATTTCAAGGAATGTTATGCTTGTTCGGTTTAAGACACAGACCAAACAGGTGCCTTCCTTCCCTCTCTCACAAGTTCCTATTGAAAATACAGACAAGATATTTTTGAAAGAAAGAAGCCATAACATTTTTGAAAATGGAAGAAAGAGTACCAACATACTGCATATATTTGGAGAATTCCTGAAACATAAAAATCAGATGTAATCTGATTATAGAATAATACAGGGCAGAGAAAACCACAGTGTGAAACAGTAGTGATTCACAGGATTCTTCCCAAGGGAGCTCTGTAGACACTTCAAGTTCAAAGCCAGTGACTACAATGACAGAGGGAGCCAGGATACATAATATGAGTAGATTAATTAAAGTACTATATTTAGAATGGCTGGACCAGACAAATAGCCATTCCACTGCAGATAGAGGCTAGTGACTTTTTCCCTCAGGATTAACCCCAGGGGTGTTTTTCTGTATGTTGGTAAATTGAACACCAATAAAAATTAATTTATTTAAAAAAAAAGGATTAACCCCAGGGATAGTGGAAGGGGAGGTGGGCGGGGGGTTGGGGTGACTGAGTGATGGGCACGGGGAGGGGGGGCACTTGGCGGGATAAGCACCGTGTGTTATGCTATATGTTGGCAAACTGAACTCCAATAAAATATTTTTTTAAAAAAAATGATTAACCCCAAGGAACTTTCCTCCTCAGAAAATGGCTCATCATCTTCCAAGGAAGATCTCCACATATGGGTGTGAAAGTCGGAGCGAAGGGTTGCCTGGGTGGCTCAGTCGCTTAAGCTTCTGCCTTGGGCTCAGGTCATGATCCCGGGGTCCTGGGATTGAGCCCTGCATTGAGCATCTTGCTCCTTGCTCAGCGAGGAACCTACTTCTCCTGCTCCCTCTGACTGCTGCTCCCCTTGTTTGTGCTTTCTCTCTGTGTGTGTCATATAAATAAATAAAAATCTTAGAAAATTTAAAAAAAAAGGCTGAGAGAAGAAAAAAAAGAATAGGATTTAAGGTAATGATAAGCCTCTACAATATATGGCAAGAAACAATATGCTGACTCAGAAATGAAATTCATTAAAATTCTTTACTCCCTAAGTGAGATCCCTACCTGGCAATGAAAAGTATCATGGGACAGTAAGCTCAGTGCAGCAATACCATTGTGCGGTGCCTCCTACCAACAAACTGTATCCTTTAGAGTTAGAAAGTAAAATCTCATGCAACAGATGTTGGGAAAACAGAACTATAAAACTATATGAATATTCCAAGCAAGATAGATATTCTAATTAAACTAGTCCTTTATTCTTAAATACACAAAGTCAAACAAAGACCATCAGATATTGGAAGAATACAGAAAGGATGAAAATAAGGAATCAAAACAAAGAAATACAAAAACAAACCTGGGAGAAAACAGAGTCCAGTCAGGGGATGGGGGTGAATAGTTTTCCAAAAATATTCTTAGTATCTTCAGAGAGAGCCAAGAAGGATATTATATCCATAAATCATGAAGAGCCTTCTACAAATGGGAGCAGCAATTCATGAACAGAAAGGGAAAGATTTGGAAATTCTTTAACAAAACTAATTAATTATAGGCTAACTCAGTGGCTTTTAAACTCTTTTGACAAATAAATATATTTAACATTATGATACATTGTGTGTGTGTATATAAGTACGAAGTTTCACCAAATAACTCCCCATTTAACCATATAATTTCAGTGACAATTCTATGTATTTTTTAGAAAGGACTCATGGACCCAAAGGACCCACATTACGACCCAGAGTTTGAAAATAGTTGGTTTAATGATAAAATAACTGAAAACCAACGGGGGTTGGTCTGTAGGATGAATGTAAGGAAGTCTCATGAAGGATGAAAAGCAAAATAACAAAGAAGTGGAGAGTGAGGATAAAAAGTTAATAGTCACAAATGAAAATCCAAGAAACACAACATCCAGGTAGAAAAGAAATGAATCAATGAAAAACAGAAAAGAAATAATAATAAAACAGAAAGACATGTTTTTGTTTGTTTGTTTGTTTAAAGACGTATTTATTTATTGTAGAGGAAGAGAGAGCACAAGCAGGAGGGGCAGAGGGAGAGGGAGGGAGAATCTCAAGGAGACTCCACACTGGGCCTCCAACTGGGGGCTTGATCCCACCATCCTGATCATGATCATGACCTGAGCTGAAACCAAGTCTGATGCTTAACTGACATCACTCAGGCACCCCAAGAAATGTGTCTTTGAATGGGAATAGCTCTACTATGACTGAGCAAGATTAACAATATTTTAAAAAACAGACACACACCTGTTGATTTCAGACTCCTTGTTGATTTCAGAATTCCAAAGAAAGAAAAGATCCTAAAAGCTTCCAGACTGAGTAAACCAATGATATATACAAAGCAACAAGAATCAATATTATACTTGACATCACACTCGGCATTAATCAACAGTTTCTCTTCAGCAATAAGGTATGCAAGAACACAGAAAAAGCAAAAATTTTCAAGACTTGAAGGAAAATTATATTAAATTTAAAATTTCATACCCTGACAAATTAGTGGAAAAGGGAAATACGGGAAAAATAAAATTAATTTTTACAGATTCAAGCAAACAGAAAGCTTTCCACTGAAAACATTTTACATACACATAGTACGTGTGCTTCTGGGTGTGTATATATATGTATGTATGTATATATGTGCGTGTGTGTGTGTAGCTATTTATATATGCCAGATCATGCATCAAAACCAAAAAATTCCAAGAAAGATGATAACAAAGGTACAAGAAAATGGGCAGCTGGAGGAAGAAAAAACAGAAAGTGGCAAGAAAATAGGAAAGAATTGGAAGAATCAATGACAGCTTGATGTCTGGAAAAGTATCCTTTGAAGAACAAAATTTTGGAGACAAAGAATGTAACTTCTTTTCCTATGGGTCAATTACACTATAAACTTACAGTGATATATATACACATACACAGAATGTATACAGATCATAACATTTTCAGTAATACTGCTTTGTTTTTAGGTTTTAGAATCCACAGGCAAAGCACAAAATAAATATTCTTACATAAGATCATTTAAATATTATAAAACTTGACTATATAATAACAATGTAGAAAATTTTACAAATCAGAGGATGAAAAAGAAGGGGAATGTAATGAAGACTACTAGCTCTTTTTCTGGATTGTGATAAATAATATTAAACATATGTCATAAAACAAGAAACCCAGGAGAGTTGAAAAATAAGAGCTTACAAAGATTGGCAGGAAGTTCAGGTCTTTTAAACCCCTCATTTTTCATAAGGGAAGTTGATAAATACTGTCTAAAGCTGATAAACAAAGATATGAGTTTTTTAAGATTTTAACAGTCATCACCAAAAAACCTAAAAGTGCTGATAACAATGATTGTCTCTATTGATTGGGACTGTCAGGATGAAGGGTAGAGATCTATATATACGTTTTCCCCTTCTACAGTGTTCGTTTTTTTTTAACCATATGGAAGCATGTGTGTGTTTAGACATATATTCATATACACATTTTTTTTATAAAAAAGGAAAGATCTTACCATTTTACCCTATCTTTCTTGAACTGTTATTTAAATAGGCATTTTTGCTTAACCCAATATGAGAAAAATGTTTTCAATTTCATTTAAATAATTTCAAACATCTGTAATTGCCTTTTGGATTTTATTTGTGAAATGTTTATTTTTGCCATTGGTCCATAGCATTTTTTCCTTGCTTTTATTTTATTTCGTTTCACTTCAAATCCAGTTAGTTAATATACAACATTATATTAGTCTCATGTATACAATTTAGTGATTCAACACTTCCATACATCACCTGGTGTTTATCATGAGAAGCACACTCCTTAATCCCCATCACATGTTTCATCCATACCCCCAATTCCCCCCCGGTAACCATCTGTTTTCTATAGTTAAAAGTTTGTTTCTTGGTTTATCTCATCTCTCCCTCTCTCTTTTTTCTTTTGCTCATTTGTTTTGTTTCTTTCTTTTTAAGATTATATTCATTTATTGAGAGGGAGTGTGTGTGTGTGTGTGTGTGTGAGCAAGAAGAGGGGCAGAGAGAGAGAGAGAGAGGGAGAGTGAGAATCTCAAGAAGACTCCCGCTAAGCATGGAGCCCAATGCAGGACTGGATTTTACAACCCCGAGATCATGACCTGAGCTGAAACCAAAAGGTGGATGCTCAACCAACTCAGCCATACAGGTGCCCCTGTCTTGTCTCTTAAATTCCACATATGATTGAATGGCAGCTGACTGGTGCAATTCATTAAGCATCTGACTCTTGATGTCAGCTCAGGTCATGATCTCAGGGTTTTGATCGAACCCCACATTGGGCTCCATGCTGAGTTTGGATCCCACTTAGGATTCTTGCACTCTCTCTCTCTCTCTCTCTCTCTCTCCCCCTCCTCTGCTACTCCTCCTCCCTCTTCTCTCCCTCTCTTAAAAAAATTCCACACGTGAGTGAAATCATACAATATTTGTCTTTCTCTGACTGATTTAGCTTATCATAATACTCTCTAGCTCTATCCTTATTGTTGCAAATGGCAAGATTTCATTCTTTTTTAGAGTTGAATAATATTCCACTGTATATATGTACCACTCCTTTATCCAATCATCTATTGATGGATACTTGAGCTGCTTCTATAATTTGTCTATTGTAAATAATGCTGTAATAAACATAGGGAGGCATGCATCCCTTTGAATTCATGTTTTTGCATTTTGGTGTTAAATACCCAGTAATGTGTATACTGGAAAATAGGGTAGTTCAATTTTTAACTTTTGAGGAACTTCCATATTGTTTTCCAGAGTGGCTACAACAGTTTGCCTTGCACTCTCACCAACAACATAACATTTTATTTTATTGATTTTTAAATTAAGATAAACTTTTGCCTGCCTTGTTTTCTTATATATTCTATTTCCTCATTTATTTATTTTTTTAACAATTTTTATTTATTTATCTATTCATGAGAGACACACAGAGAGAGAGAGAGAGAGGCAGAGACACAGGCAGAGGGAGAAGCAGGCTCCATGCAGGGAGCCTGATGTGGGACTCGATCCCGGGTCTCCAGGATCACGCCCTGGGCTGAAAGGCGGTGCTAAACCCCTGAGCTACCCGGGCTGCCCATATTTCTTCATTTATCTTTTAATATTATTTCTAGGGTATCTTTTGACATTACAAAAGGTTTTTTTGTGTGTTTTTTTTTTTTATTTATTTATGATAGTCACAGAGAGAGAGAGAGGCAGAGACACAGGCAGAGGGAGAAGCAAGCTCCATGCACCGGGAGCCCGACGTGGGATTCGATCCCGGGTCTCCAGGATCGTGCCCTGGGCCAAAGGCAGGCGCCAAACCGCTGCGCCACCCAGGGATCCCTACAAAAGTTTTTTAAGTATACTTCACTTTTGCTCTTCTGTGTATAGTTTTCAGACACCCTATACTTTCATACATTGTATATTGATATCCTTAAAATACCTTTCCTATACCTGAATCTATATTTTATACATTAGGCAATAAAGAATAATTGTGAGCCATTTCATGCATGACAAGGTACCTGACAAGGTACCCAGAGTGGCAGAGCAGGACAGGGAAGATATGACTCTGGTGGTGACATTATATATGGACAGAATTTCTTCTGGACAGATCCTTAGGTGTGTATTGAGGAGGGGGGTTTCACATAAGATCACTGATCATATCCAAGATACTTAATTTCCTCATCCCTCTCTTCATGTCTTTCTTTTCTTCATTTTCATTGTGAGAAGGCACCATGAGGTGGCATGCGAAGATGAAGAATAAAGATGAAATACACAGGAGGATATGGAAATGCTGGGGCAGGAGGTAGGGTGAAGACCACAGAATACCCTGTCAACCCAACCTGAGATCCAGAAAGCCCATCCTCTCTCTACCTGCTCCAGGAACCTAGCCAGTCCTGGCACAGAAGTTTAAAAACTGAGGTTTATCTGGTCTCAGCCTGTGGAGATATGAGGGGACAGTCATGAACAGGAAGAGATTTTTGTCCTGACTTTCTCAATCCTAGAGGAAAACAAGAATGATGAGGAGACAAAAGGCAGCTGCCAAAGAATTCTAAGGCTAGGAAAAGATCTTACGAGGCCTCTACATTTCCCTGATCCAAGAAAGACAGTGAGCAGAAACCATATTTGCAACTATATTATTTTTTTAAAAACTTTTTGAGAGGCCACTCCTCCCAAAAGAATTGGTCTAACTGGTCTACTTTGGGACATTTAAATTTCAAATACATTTTAAAAGAATATTATCTAGTAGCCTAGGAAAAATCTCATTACCTCTGAAATAATTTTCCTATTAGGAAGTTCTTCTAAAACCTGGGATAATAAGTTAAATATTCATGTATATGCTCTTCCTAATTTTTTAAGTCTTTTTAATTATTTACCTAGTTATTTTAAAGTTTTCTGTTTAATCCTAGTGATATTCATTTTGATGTATTTTATACGAATATGTAATCATTTTGATTTATCATCATATAATCAATTTTTGCAACATCATTTGTTGAACAATTTACATTTTCCTTGTTCTTTTGTGTTAATCAAAGTTCTAACTTACTGCTGTATTTATGGGAATGGCCCTTTATTAGTTATAATAGCACTCAAAGGCTTTATTCAGAGGACACACAAACTCACACACCCCTTCAATGGATCAAGCTATCTAGAAGCCAAATAATTTATCAGAATTTCGTTTGGCAGAAATGAAATCAGAATGAAAGATGATAAATGCTTTTAAGGATACTCCATCCTATGTCTTACGAAAGATGATAAAATAACCTTACAACATAAGCACAACACACCTTCATAGCGACTGAAATTATTTTGTCTCAGAGCCAATGTCTGTCTCCTCATTATAGTTTTTGTCTCTTGATAAATTTCCTTAATTTTAGATATCAGTGCTATCCTTACAATATTCTATGGGGACTATGTATATTCTGTTAATTCTGTTAGATTAGACAATACCCATTTGATCAAGAGACACTTTAATGAGCATTCTTATCAATTTAGTGTATCCTCTTGGGATTTATAGGCATATAATTACATTACATTCAAATAACGGTTTTAATTTTATTTTCAAAATTTATAATTTTGTCTTTATTTCAGGTTATATTCCATTGACGACAACTTCTAGAACATTTAAATTAAAATAATAGTGAGTAACTTCAGCTTGCCTCACCTATACCCATTGGGAAAAAAAAACCACTAGAATTTTATTCTTCTAACTTAACACTTTTATTATAAATTTACTCACATTTTTAAAAGTTAGTAATGGGTGTTAATTTTTGCAGCATCATGAGATTAGTGATGTGCCATTATGTTAATAAAGTTGCTACTGTTAGACCACCTTTGCTTCTGAAAGTAACTTTCCAGGTTAAAATAATTTTATCAAAATGTGGTGAATGATTCTCTGGATGAATCGATGCCTTTTTTTCTTTGCCAAAGAAACAAAACAAAAATAAAAAACCTGTAACAGTGGCAGTAGCATGCTGTGTGTGTGTGCTTGCGCGTGTGTGTGTGTGTGTGTGTGTGTACACGTGCGTGTGTGGTGTTTTTATCTCAGTGTTGGGTTTCAGGAAAAATCCAAGAGGTTATTTCAGGACTAGGTCAGCAAGTCAACTCTGTCATGATTCTCTTTTCATCTCTCTCTCCTCCACCATCTTTAACAACAGCCAAAGGCTTTGTTTTTCACACTTGACCTTAAATTTGCAAAATGGTTGCTGCTATTCTTGCTAACACCAACAAACCTTCCTCTTCTATCTGATCCTTATATTAGGACACCAATTCAACTTTTCTCAGATGTTCTTCAGGAGAGTTTCTTTTTAGTTCCATTGGCCAGATCCAGGTCAATCAGCAGGACACACCCTGTAAGGAAGGCTGGGAAAGTGAACTACTGCCAAAAAGAAACATAATTGTCATTCTTATGGTTAGAACAATCATGATTAATCACCATGGACTCAGAAGATTAAGGCACAAAGAAAATAAAAATTCTATTAGCAAAGAAAGAGATGGAATGGAGATAGTTCAAGGATAAAATTAGTAATATGGCTGCCACCAAATCTGTATTTTCATTTATGAGTCAGATGCATAGACTTTTTATACTAAATTTATCATATTCAGTAATCAAAATTAATGCTTGTTTCCTAAAATGGGATGTTCAGTATTCTAAATTCCCCATGCTCTGCAATGGAATGCACAGTATGTCTTCAGAACTCATCTAACTTTATAAACTTTAATGGAGGGAATAATCTGAATTTTATTTACTATTTTGCTAGGATTATTGGTCTATTTAATTTTGATTTCTGCTGGAATTAATTTTGATACTTGATGTATTTTCAGAAATATTTCCTTTGTATTTTCAAGTATAAGACCTTGGAGTCTAACATGATATTATTAAAACAAATTAATACATCATCTATAGTATCTGTATCCTCTATAATTTTCAACATTGGTTTTATCTATTTTATCCTTATTAATTATATTTTTAGTAGAACAAATTCTTTAAAGTAATTTAAAAAAAACAAGTTTTTCAATGTATTTTTTAAATAACCTAATGAAGTCTGCCTTTAATTTTATTATTTTCATCTAATTTCTTTAGGCTTGTATTTTTTTTTCTAAATTTGTGATTTAAATTCTTACTTAATTTGTACTATTACAAATAGTTTGCACTATTACAAATAGTTAACAGTTCCTGTTAAATCATGAAAGGACTTAAAGTTAAGAGTTTTTTCTTACATTCTGTTTTAGCTACACAGCTTAGCTTAAATTAGTTCTGACCCAGTTTCTTACTTAAAGTATAGCTTTCTAGTATTAGAGAATTATTTTTTTCTCTAGTCCATTTGTCATCCTTAACACTCATTCAGTTAATATTTATGTTATCAAAGAATGTACTTTGTACATTTGTAAATTTATAAATCAGTGTTTCTCAATTATTGAAAAGAATATAGTCTTTGAACAAAGTTCAATTTTAGGTATATTAGGTAGTCTGATTAATTTATTGTACTGTGTTTATTTTATTTAATTGCTTATTGGCTGAATAGAATATTCAATTCTTCTAAAAATAATCAATTTTTAATTTTGTCATTGATTTTTGTCAATTTTGCTTGTACTTCTAACAATGGTTACCACATTTATTTTTCTGTTACAGCTTTATCAAGGTTATAATTTTTCTTTAAATCAAAGAAAAAATAAATTCTTCCTGTGAAATAAATTTGCTGAAATTTAGCTATTTCTGTTCTCTTTCTATTTGCATTTGTCTGCATATTACCCTAACCATTGATTCTTTTTACAATTCTCTGTCTTTGGATAAATAAAAAATAGTCACACTTTAGATTTTAGCCAAATGTGAAAGTATTAATATATTAACTGAGGAGTTCAGTGTATTTATTTTTATTGCCAGAGCTATTATATTTGGTCTTCCATTATATAGTTTTATGCTGTTTTAAAATGCTTACTCTGATATTTACTTTGATATTATATTCTCCAGTAACTTACATTCTCCAGGAGGTGCAGAATAGTCTAACTCCACCACTAGTTACCTTTAAATATTTAAGCTATAGATCTGAAATTAGCAAAAACCAAAGACAGAGCATAGCCATTGACAACTCACTTCACAAGATAAAGAATTAATAATACTCTGACCTCTCTTTATCTTGTGCTCTCTTATTTTCAGATCTTAGCTAATATTATCTGTAGGTTTAATCTATTTTCAATTAAATTATTATGTTTCTATTTCCATAGCACTTTAAGAATTACTTAACTTTTCTATTGAATTTTATTATCAAATTTAAAACAACCATTGTTATTTAGATTTAAGCCTTTAACTAATTAAACTTAACTCAAATTTATTTCCATTTTTTAAACAAAGATTTCCTCATTTTTAATGTCTCAATTTTAATGCCTCTCAATTGGTAAAAATACTTCTTAAAGAGATTAAAATTTTTTTAAGATTTTATCCATTTATTCATGAAAGACACAGAGAGAGGCGAGGCAGAGACACAGGCAGAGGGAGAAGTAGGCTCTCTACAGGGAGCCTGATGTGGGACTGGATCCCAAGATCCTGGGATCACAACCTGAACCAAAGGGTCACTCGGCCATCCAGGTGCCTCGAGATTAAATTTTTCAAAGCAGTTTTTTAATTGATCTTTTCAATTCAAAATCTTTATTAGTGAATAGCTGAATAATACGTATCTTCTCAACATTTTCGTGAATTGAAATGAATCCTATCCAAGGTAACATGTTTATTTTTTCACTTTACCAATTATCACAAATTGTCCCCACATCCTGGCAATACATTGATTGTGAATCTTGGCTTTTAATGTTATGAGTTGGCCTTTTCCCCCCTCAGTGTCCTAATGGGAATTTTAGCGGGAATTCAGAGACTGTCATTTTAACCTCAACATTTGAATATTTGACAATTTGGTCCTATTGCTGAACATTGACTTTTTTCTTTTGAAAATAAGTCTCAGAAAAAAAAAGAAGTAATACAGAAAGCAAATAATACCAAGAGAAGAATCAAAGCTTAGAATCTGGATGGCAGTTTCAACTATTTAATACTAAGAGTAGCATGTGTAGGGGGTGTGAAAGTGGTGACTACAAGTAGAAAGGACACTGGTAAAATTACCAGTTTGTTGGCTTGGAAAAATGTTTAATTTATACCAGATAGAACCAATTAATGTTTCTAAACAAAAAGCCCATTTCCAAATCTCACCCACTCTGTCCAAATTCCAAGTCCCATTCCTTCAAAGCTCTCGATAGTGAGTGCAATCCTAAAAACATGTACAACTCTCTCTAACCTCATTTCAAAAATTAACTCAAACTCACATGGTCACTAATAGAAACTCAATGTCCTTGTCTTCTGGTCTGATAGAGCCTAAGCTTGCTGGTTGCCAGAGTCTATTTAATATATTTTCCTAAGCAGTGTGGATAATGAGATAAGATATTCAGGGGAATTAAAATGTTAATTATGTGTACAGCTTGGTAAATATGCTCAGTGATTTGAACTGATTCACTATACGAGCCTAAATTATTATTGCAACAGTAAATGTCAACCATTCATGATACATATGATATATACCTTCATCACAAAATATTGATGACCAAATTCAACCATGTTCTTTCCAAAAATTAACAACTGCTATTAAATTATTCTCAGGTTGCTCTTAAATAATTCCAGAAGAGTTCTGACACTGTAAGCATTCCCCCAAAATACTTATAGTCAGTTTCTCTGCTATCAAAAACACTTCAGAGAAATTTCAAAAAATATAACATTTCAGCTTCGTGAATCATATAGCTATTAAGTGGTAAAGATAAAACATGATACCCAAGCCTGTGTTCTTTCTGTTCTGATTTTGACTACTTATATAAAAAAGTATTGAGTATTAACTATATTTTATCCACATAATCATATTCACTTCTTTCTTACAACCCTCTTAGGTAGGCTTATTTTTCCCATTTTGCAGAGAGGAAATTGAGGCTTAGGAAATTTTAAATGTATTGTATTGTATCAGAAACTCACAAAAGAATGACAATGCGTATCACTCCACATCACTATACCTGTGACTTGCCCAGACAGTTAGCATGAATTCTGACTTGAAATAACCTTTAAAGAACAGCACTATTGTTTGGAAATTTGGGGGTAGAAAAATCAAGTCCGAATTCTTATTTCAGAAAGCAGAAAAAAACAAAGAGAGCTCTCTTGGTCAGAGGGACCAGGCCAAGATGGGCACAAAGAGATGAGTATGTGTATTATTCTGCTGTGGCTCTCTCGTTTGGCTGTCAGGGTAGGACTCAGTAGCACATCAGCACTTCCCACTTTTATAAGTACTGTAAATCACTCCTCTCTGTATGGCTATGTTCTCAGCTGCCCTCAGCATTTTGGGAAGTGGAAGGTCCCAATGAGCCAGTTACCATTTCGCTCAGGGCTAAGTATATGCTCTTTATAGCCCTATCTGCTTGTCCACTGCTTGTGATGTGTGCCTATTTTGTCATGTGAAACACAAATAACTCCCATGATTCAATTAAAGAGCAACCCCTAAAATAGAAGATAGGATTAAATCCATACCATTATGGAGAAATGGTATAGTAAGAAATGGCTACACTTTTACTGGGTATGAGGGAAAATAACAATGCTAACCTACCTAAGCATATAAAATATGTATATTTCAGTTTCTCTAAATACACATATTTCTAAGTTATACCTTTTTAGTTTAATTTAAAATGCATATCTGCATTGGGTGTTATACTATATGTTGGCAAATCAAACTTATTTTTTTAATATTTTATTTATTTTTTCATGAGAGACACACAGAGAGAGAGAGAGGCAGAGACACAGACAGAGGAGAAGCAGGCTCCATGCAGGGAGCCTGATGTGGGACTCGATCCCCCGACTCCAGGATCACGCCCTGGCCAAAGGCAGGTGCCAAATCGCTGAGCCACTGAGGGATCCCCGGCAAATCAAAGTTAAATAAAAACAAAATGCATATCTGGAATGCCAATTCTTCAATTTGTACACATAATTACTTTCTGAGTCATATATTTTGTTTCTGGTTAATCGTATATGAGGTCAGAATTACGCACACATCTGTTTGATCACCAAATGTGATTTCAGCTAACCTGGTTGGGTTACTTAGAATCCCTTCCATTGTCACTGACTGCACAGGGTCATCATTATTCTGTCAAAAATTCTGTTCTCTACATTTACTAATTTCATATTATATTCAGTCTCATTGCTCAATAGGTCACAATCTCCACCAACACTGGGATCTCATGTAAAAAATGCTGAATAATCCATGACATTGCCACCAGTTTTGTACAGAGGCAGCAGCTATACAGCTGTTGTACATATTTTATGAACAACACCTCTTTTTTTTTAATTTAAATTCAATTTGCCAACATAGAGTATAACACTCAATGCTCATCCCATTAAGGGGCCTCCTTAGCACCACCTCTATCTTAAACCCTTCAGTGATGACAGCACTTTAAGGGAATAAGCAATTAATTAAATACCAAACATCTGGGCTTATCTGACACATAAGTTTCCTGATTTTGTGGCATTGAGTCAGTGTCTTGGCCTCTCAGTTCTTTGCTAGCAGTGAAAAAAAATTATAAAACAGTCCTTGCCTACCCTACGGAGTCACTGTGGTGATCAGAAGAGACTATGTGAAGCATATTGTAAAGATACACACAGAACATTATTTATAGTACTCAAAAATGGAAACCAATCTAAATATCCAATAAAAGGTGAATGGTGTACTAAATGCTAATACATTCATATGATAGATTATGTTTCTTAAGAGACTTTAATTAAATTGAATAAATGTTACATAATATTATGTTTAAAGGATACAATATCATCTAAATATGCAAAAAATATATTTTTTTAGAATCCTGAAAGAAAATACACCATAGTGTTAACAGTAGCTATCACTGGATAGTCAGATGGTAGTTAACAAATAATAATTTTCTGAATTAAGCTGGAAAAATAAAAAATAAAAAAAAATAGGGCAGCCCGGTGACTCAGCGGTTTAGCGCCGGCCTTCAGCCCAGGGTGTGATCCTGGAAACCCAGGATTGAGTCCCATGTCAGGCTCCATGGGGGAGCCTGCTCCTCCCTCTGCCTGTGTCTCTGCCTCTCTCTCTCTCTCTCTCTCAATAATAAATAAATAAGATTTTTTTTAAAAATTAATTAATTAATTAATTAAATAAAAGTCCCATGCAACAGAAAAAATGTCAATTTTAATTATTTTACTATTCAAGAAACTAATATACATTTCTATAATTACAAAAATAGTTAAAATATATGCAACATACTCTGTACATCAAAAGTACACCAAAATATGTGATAGTTAATAAAGTTACTTGAATAAAGATAAAAGTAAATAAAGAAAGTCTATTCTCTGCAGTTTGTTTCATTTCCAAATATAAGTTCAAGTTTCCTAACAATCTTAGTGAGATGATTCAAATATTACGATTTGAGATATCAAAATTTTAATACATATCAAGCATAAGGTAAGTATAATATTAATTTACTTCATTTAATTTACTCAGATGTTAGCATATAATTCTGCTGATAAAATAAGAGTTCAAAATGATACTATCTAAACATAAATCTATTTAAGTGTGATGGTCAAGATTATTTAGTTAGCACTATTTGCTAGCATTTTATTTTGTTAACGAAAATATTAAATGCTCCAAAGAAATCATTCGTGAATAATCAGTATTAAAGTTTTAAAAATAAGACTCAGAGTAAAAATTAGCA
Organism: Vulpes vulpes; assembly: GCF_048418805.1. Classification (NCBI taxonomy): domain Eukaryota; kingdom Metazoa; phylum Chordata; class Mammalia; order Carnivora; family Canidae; genus Vulpes; species Vulpes vulpes. The sequence continues at coordinate 41,084,080 of NC_132782.1, forward strand.
ATAAATCAGGATTATGTAATTACTCCAAACAATTTAAAGTTCAGAGCTACAAAATTTTATTTCTGCAGAAGATATATATCAAATATTTTGGTTCAACATGTGAATAATTTAAAAACTAATTAAAATTAAGAGAATGCTGCAACTTAATTTATTTCCAATATTTATTCAAGGAGCTCTTACTTATAATGGGAATCAGAAGAGCCAAAATTGTGAGAGGTAATTCCTGACCTCATTTTAAAAATTTGACCCCAGTATTCATATAATTACAGTCTAATTTTTCTAGAATAAATATTTAAAATGTCATAGCTTCATCCTGAAACTATCAATTTATATTCTATTAAGTAACCAAACAGTGAGTGTGTGTGTGTGTGTGTGTGTGTGTGTATGTACATATTTGGTTTATTTTTTTTATTATGAATAAAAAGAAACATGCTTCAAGTGCCCTCTTCCATTAGTGAAGTTGAGATCGAAAGTAGTTTGAATAACTCTAAGATACATATTTTTTTATTTCTCTTTACCATTAAGGAATATGAGCCTCGTCCAAAGTCATAAATCCAGTAAATGACAGTCTGTCTGCCATCAAGGCCAACACACTTCCAACTACATCACACAAATATTGAAATTACTGCAAAAAATATGAAATAATCATCCTCAGAATAACCCATAAAAAATTCCCTATGGAATAATAAAGGAATAAATCAACAATTAAAACCTTAGTAAGCATTCTAACATAAGTTTATTCATATTTTAATGTCGCTAGAGTTGAGATTCATCTTAAAATTGATAAAGCATTTAGCAATCTAGGACATCTTAAAACAGTACTTCTTAAGCTATCTGCAGTGAAGAACTAATGCTTGCTTGTTTCTTTGTTTACCCTTAATTCTTTTATAGCTCTACTCTGTTCAGTGAGAGTCCACTCATCACACATGTGGGTGTGTGAGAAAGGCAAACTGCTATTAGCACTTCTAAATGCTTCTCTAAAATTCTTTTAATGCATGCTGTAACAGTTTGTGAACCACATTTTCAGTAGCACTGGGTTAGAGTCAATTAAATAGTGTAATAACCAAAGTTTACTACATATCATTTAGAATCCTTTTTAATCAATATTTTATTATATATAATTTTGAATATGAATAATCAATATATTTTCTTAAATTAGGATGAGTTGTAAAACTGACTATTTCACTTTCTTTGCCAGAAATAAATTAAATGGTTAAAGGCAGGGATCGAGAAGAAAGAGAGATATTGGATAATCCACCTATTTGAGACATGATTTATGAATGATCAAGAATGAGTTCTGCCCGTCAAATTAAAGATTTCTTGCTTCCAAGTAGCCATTTAGGATCTCCTATCAGCTATTCTGGGTTACTTTGGTCCTTGAGCTATTTTGTCACTGGTGGAACACTTGCTCTTCTTCTGTAGTAAACCTTGCGTGAGAATGACTTGGCCACTTATTAAAAATAAACTGTAACTGAGATTTGCTTCTTCATGATAAAAATGAGTAACTTATGGCATAAAAAATAAAACATGCCCTACCTATCTCACTCTGTGCTAAACAACGTCATAAAAAAATTAAATATCTTGCAAGCAAAGGTAAAAAATATGATAAATAGGTTAGGAAATGTATTTAGGAAATGAGGAAGGAAGTGCATGAATACCATAAGCACCAGTGAAAACAAAAATCTAGCTTTTAAGATCCTCTGCTTAAATTATTATTTCATTATCATGTATTTTTATTATGGCAACCTCTTAAAAATATGTGTTTTTAAGATTCCTTTGTAGAAGGAGACTCTCAAAATACTAGATAGGTTCTCTTCATTGAAATGGTTCAGGACTCAGAAACTGATATAAATGGAGATTTAATGCTTTCTCATAGGAAATCCTGTTTACTGCTGTATCCCTGGGTACTCGCTAGATATTCAATCCACATGTGTTGACTTCTGGATGACAAAGAGAAGTTCCTTCAAAGAAGGAAAAGAGTACACTATCTCTGATTGCTCCATTTTTCTATGTGTGACTAACACAAACCATAAGGAGAGAATTTACCTTTTCCAGTCCAAGTGGGGTCAACAGGAAAGAACAGATGAAAATCCAACCCAGGCAACCTGGTCAAAACAAAGGTGGGTTACCCTATAACATGTCTTTTTCCACATTAGGCTTCAAGGCTGAATAATAAATTCTTCTACCCGTTAGAAAAGACATACACTGGTTGGCCTGACCGGCTAGTGGGAATCCCAGCTATGTCTACAACATAGTATAACTCACAGCTAGGAAAGTGCTCTGGAGGCTCATTATTTAATTAAGAGTAGGAATTACAAGAGCACTAAATGCAATGAAGCAACACAATTTGCAAGGGCTCCGAATTTATGGTTTTCATTAATTAACATAAAGTAGTGTAGGCAAGCGAAATCAAGTGATCTGCTCAGCTATTAGAATTTTGAGAGTTAATTAATATAACAGTACAGATCATTGAACTTAGAAATTATGAGTAACATATAGAATTTTAAAGAGTATCATGATGTTTTATAATTATAAGATACTCCTCTGTTCCTTCAAATTGTATTCTTTTGAAGCTTGGTTCCTTAACTCAATTCAAGATCAGATATTGCTAAATCCATATGAAGGGAAAACATTTAGAAAATTTGTGAATTCATTTCTACCAACTCTTCTAATAAGTGATTTGCTTATTTACTTAATCAGCTGTGATGATTACAGGCCATTAGTGGCCATTAATAAATAAAGCTATTTGCATTTAACAAATATATTTGAATTTCAGACTTAAATTTCTCACTAGGGGAAAAAAAATAAAACAAATGCTCCTATGACCACAGCTTAAAATGCAATGGAGCAAATTTATCATTTCTCCTTTGAAATCGTAAACTTGAGAGGGATTGGAAGCTCTATAAATTGCCACCACTGCCATCCTATACATTCTGCATACCCTGCCCTTCTCATTGTGCTTCTTAATTTAAGAGCTCTAGAGTATTGAGAACTATTGTTCTTCTTCATTTGACTGCAGAGCTGTGTAAATAAAAGTAGAGTCTTGCCATTTCTATGGAATTTAACTTGTTAAAAATAGACATGCCTTGTAACACGAATAGCATTTTCCATGATGTCTTTATAGATTCCTATTACATCTTAGTACATTTTAAATTACAAGGGAAAATCTTGCACTTACAGTCAGGACATCAATGTGCTAGAAACATTTTCTGTATAGAAGCACAGATTTGCATATTTTTTTCACAATTATAGTAGCTATCATCCACTGAGTACTGAAAATGTGTCAGATGCCTTATTATTGTTTTATATAGATTATCTCATTATTACTGAAAAGAATCTTGAAAGATAGGTCCTCATTTTATAAAGAAGGAAACCATTACGGGCTGATGTTTATCCCACTCCCAAATTCTTACATTGAAGTCCTAACACTCAATACCTTAGAATGTGACTGTTTTAGAGACAGGACTTTTGAGCAGGTAATTAAGCTAAGATGAGGCTACAAGGGTGGATCTGAATCCAAAACAACCAGCACTGTCCCTACAAAAGGAAGAAATTGGCACACACAGAACATGCAGACAAAAGAGCAACTACATGAGGACACAGTGAGAGGCTGGCTGCCTACAAGCCAAGGAGAGAAGCCTCAGAAGAAATGAAACCTCTCATTCTCTTAAATAAATAAATAAATAAATAAATAAATAAATAAATAAAATAAAATAAAGATTTTAAAATTTTTAAAACGGTGTGTGTGGGGGGGTGATTCCTGTGTGGCTCAGTCGGTTAATCGTCTGCCATCAGCTCAGGTCCTGGGATGGAGCCCCACATTGGGCTCCCTGCTCATCATGGAGTCTGCTTCTCTCTCTCTCCCTCTGTGTGCTCTCTTTCTCTCTGCCTCTTTCTCTCAAATAAATAAATATAATCTTCTAAAAAATTTTAAAAAGAAGAAACTTTTAAACCTACTGACACCTTGATTTTGGACTTTCAGCTTCCAGAACTGTGAGACAATAATTTTTTTGTTGTTTAAGCCACCCAATCTGTGGTGGTTTGTTATGGCAGCTCCAGCAAACTAATACAGAAACAATGACGTTTAAATAAAAAAAAAAAAAAAAAAAAAAGGAAAGACTATTATGTTGATCTAGTAACTCAATTCTTACAGCTAAGAATTTCCCTTAACCTGGTCTACCAACATTACTAACTTGTAAAAAACCTAGGAAATAGCTGAGAAAAGCGTAAATACATTCCCTTCTCAAAAAACAAGCTCTTCCACCACTCCAGTAATTTTCGCTCCAGAGGAGGGTGTTAGAAGGAGTTGTCAAGAGATAACTTGCACAAAAACAGAATATAAAACACATAAATATGATTTGATTTTGAATAAAGCACAGGTGAAGCTCAGGAACCCTTCACACCCCACCAACAGGGCCATTCCTTTGACACTCCCCACACTGATCCTCTCATTGGTGGCAGTTAAGGAGGGACCCAGTAGGGAAGTCACTGTGGGGTACGGTGCTGTTGCAGCCCTAAGGAGGCTTATCTCATTCCCAGATCTGGGTTTTCAAATATTCAAGATTTTTTTTCAAATATTCAAGATTTTTTGTAACAATTTATATTTTCTAAAAAATCAATAACCAGGGCAGCCCTGGTGGCCCAGCGGTTTAGGGCTGCCTGCAGCCCGGGGTGTGATCTTGGAGACCGGGGATCGAGTCCCACATCAGGCTCCCTGCATGGAGCCTGCTTCTCCCTCTGCCTGTGTCTCTGCCTCTCTCTGTGTGTCCATCACGAATAAATAAATAAAATCTTTAAAAAAAATCAATAGCCATATACAGAGAAACTTATCAATATACCCCAGAACTTTCTAAGAGTGAGAACTTTGCAAAGTCATAATATACTCTTACGAAGGGGTAGGTTTCCTATTCAAGCAGAGCTGGGATGACAAAGCACCTGGCAAAGCTGTTGTTGAGGACATTAAGGTCTCATCTACACCTGGGATTAAAAATCGAATTTGCAGAGTTTTTCGGTGTTACAGAGTCACTTCCAAAGATGAAAAAGGATTCACCAGAGAGTATGGCTGCTTGGTACTAAGCAATATTGATTACCCATTTTACTTACAGCTGAAACTGTCTGTTTGGAAAGATACTCCCTAAGAGCTGGCAAATGACAGCGGAGAGCCCTCACAATTAGCATTTTTAATAGAATTATTGAGCTATAATTGATAAACAGAATAAACCACACATATTTAAATAAACCACACGTATTTAATACATGCATTTCATAAATTTTGACATATATAAATGTTCAGGGTACCACCATCAAAATCAACATACCGAATATATTTATTACCCCGAAAGTTTCCCAGAGCCCCTTGGTAATTTCTCCCTCTACGCCCTGCTCCACCATTACCATTCCTCAAGCCTCACCAAGCAAAAACCAATCTACTTTCTGTGACTAACATTTATTTACATTTCCTATAATTCTATATGATGAAATCAGGCAGTATGTATGCAGTATCCCTTTTTTGTCTGGCTTCTCTCAGTCAGCATAATTATTTTGCAATTCATCCCTGTTATGTGCAGCAATAGTTCTCTCCTTTGTATTGCTGAGTAGCATTACACTGTATGAATACATTGTAGTTTTTTAGGCACTCATCTGTTAATGAAATTCAGGGCTTTTTACAGTTATGGCTTTGAACATTAATGTACAAATCTTTGTATGAACTTACGCTTTCATTTCTCTTGAGTCAGTGACCAGGAGAATGGCTGGGCGACGTGATAGGTGTATGTTTAAATTTTTAAGAAACTGCCAAATTGTTTGCAAAGCGGTACAATTCTACATTTCCATCATCAGCATATGGAAGTTCCAGATCCCCCAAATTCTTGCCAACATTGTCACTCTTCTTTTTTGTTGACATTCTAGTAGGTGTGTAGTGATCTTTCTTTGTGATTCTAATTTGCATTTCTTGAATGACATTATGTCGAACATATTTTTATGTGCTTATTTGCCATCTGTATATATCCTTTCATGACGTGTATGTTTAAATGTCTTGCCAATTTTTAAAGTTAGGTTGATTTCTCATTGTTGATTTTGGAGAGTCCTTTATATATTCAGGATACATATCCTTTATCAGATGTATGTTTGTAAAAATAGCATCCCATTTTGTGACTTAACTTTTCATTCTCCTAACAGTATCTTTTCCACATCAACACGAAGTTTTTAATTTTGATATAGTCTAATTTATCAATTTGGGTTCTTTTAAAGATTTTGTTTATTTATTCATTCATTCATTCATTCATTCAAGACACAGAGGCAGAGACAGGCAGAGGGAGAAGTAGGCTCCCCACAGGGAGCCTGATGTGGACCCGATCCAGCACTTTGGGACCACACTCTGAGCCTAAGGCAGACACTCAACTACTGAGCCATCCAGGCATCCCTATCAATTTGTTTTTTTAAGAGTTGCACTTCTGGTGTCATATCTAACAAACTTCTACCTCACCCAACATCGCAAAGATTTTCATCTGTGCTTCCTTTAAGAAATTTTACAATTTTTGTTTTACACATAGGTCTATAATCCATTTGATTTTTTTCTTTTTTGTCCTTTTGTGTTGCATGGATATCCAAGTTCTAGCAATGTTTGTTGAGAAAGAGAGAAGGAGGGAAGGAAGGAAGGAAGGAAGGAAGGAAGGAAGGAAGGAAGGAAGGAAGGAGGGAGGGAGGGAGGGAAGGAGGGAGGGAGGGAGGGGGAGGGAAAAGACAAAAGTATCCCTTATCCACTGAATTGGGTTTGCAGCTTTGTAGAAAATCAGCTGCCTATGAATAGGCCTATTTCTGAACTGTCTTTATGTTCCACTGATATATTAGTCTCTCTTTGTTTCAATACCATACCGTTTTGATTATTATACATTGAGAGTAGGCCTTAATATTGGGCTATGTTAGTTTTCCAACTTGTCTTCCACTGCAAAGCTTCATATGACTTTAGAAATAGTCAATTTACACACACACACACACACACACACACACACACACATTCTGCTGGGATTTTTTTTTAAGATTTTATATATTTATCTTAGAGAGAGAGAGAGAGAGAGAGAGAGAGAGAACATGCTCTGTAAGGGAGTGGGAGAGGGAAAAAGAATCTGAAGCAGACTCGACACTGAGCATGGAGCCTGATGCAGGGCTCAATCCCAAGACAGCTAGATCATGACCTGAGCCAAAACCAAGAGTCAGACACTTAATTCACTGAGCCACCCAGGTGCCTCTCTGCTGGGATTTTTATTGGGATTTCATTGAATCCATTAATCAGCTTGGAGAGATTTGACTTCTTAGCACTGCTGCATCTTCTGACTCATGAACTAAGCCTATCCTTCCCTTTGTTTAGATGTTTTTAAATTCTTGTCAAGAAGGTTTGTAATTTTCAGTGTATAATTCTTTCACATCTTTTGTCAGATTAATCTTAAAGTATTTAATATTTTTCATCCAATTGTATAGGTTTTATTTTGTTAGTTTAATTATATGCTTCATTGTGAATATACATATTTAATTTTTAAAAGTCTCATACCCTGCAAGCTTGCTAAACTCACTTTCCTTGTCAATTCTCTGAGCTTCAGTTCCTCATCTATAACATGGGCCAAATAATATCCCTGAGAACTACAGTTACTAATGATTTAATGTAAGCTAACCTCTTTCCAGTCAACCAGCAGTGGCATGATCTGCAAATTGATGCACAAGTGGACTGGCTCTGATGGTTGCTGGTTTTTGTTTTTTTTGTTTTTGTTTTTGTCATTTTAAGCTAAACTCACTTTTTAGTTCTAGTACCTTTTTCATAAATTTTATCAAATTTTCTACATAGACAATAAGGCCATCTGCACATAAAGATGGTTTTACTTTTTTCCCAATCAAGATAACTTTTATTTCTTTTCCTTGACTGATTTTACCAGCTAGACCTTCTATACAATGTCAAATGGAAGTTGTGAAAGAGAACATTCTTCTCTTAGTCTTCGTCTTTCTGGGAAAATACTTAGTTTTTTCACCATTAATTATGATGTTAGCTGTCATTTTTTGTAGATGCCATTTATTAGAATAAGGAGTTTCTCTTCTAGTCTCACTTTGTTCAAAGTTTTATCAAAAGGAACACTGGATTTGTCTAACATTTATTATATCTCTATTGAAATGATCATATATTTTCTTTTTTATTTTTTCAATATAGTGAACTACATTAGTTTACAATCCTGGGATAAGCCCCAGTTGGTCATTATGTATAATATTCTTTATATATTGTTGTTATATATTATTTAGAATTTAAAATTTTTACATCAATACTCCTTTATGTTTTTTAGCTTTTTTTCTTGCAATGTCTTTGTCTTATTTTGGTATCAAGATAATGCCAGTCCCAAAGGATGAGCTGGGCAATATTCTTTCGAATTTTATGGAAGAGCTTGTGAGAGTTAGCATTATTTCCCCCTTAAATGCTTGAATTTACCAGTGAATTCACCAGTGAAGCTTTGTGGACATAGAGTTTTCTTTTTTGGAGGTTTTGAACTACAAATGTGATTTCTTTATAAAGGGCTCTTAAGCTTATTGATTTCTTCTTGAATGAGTTTCATGTCTTTAAGTGAATATGTCCATTGCATCTAAGTTGTTGAATGTATTGCATAAAGTTATTTATAATACTCCCTTACTGTCCTTGTAATATGTGTAGAATCTACACTGATGTCACCTCTCTTATTTCAGATACTGGTAATTATGTCTTCACTCTTTTTTCTTATCAGCCTTGCTAGAAGTCTATCAATATTATTGATTTTTCTCAATGAATCCGTTTTTTGCTTCATTGATTTTCTCTGCTTTTTTATGTTTTCTATTTCATTGATTCTCTCTCTGATTTTTAGTATTTCTTTTTCCTGCTCACTTTGGGTTTAGTCTATACTTCTTTTTTAGTTTCTTAATTTGGGAGCTAAAGTCATTGGAGATCTTTCTTCATTTCCAGTACTGGCACTTAGTGCTAAAATTTTCTCCCTAAGAACTGCTTTAGCAGCATCTTGCAAGTTCTGGTTAAGCTGTATTTCCATTTGCATTCAATTCAAACTACTTTTTATTGCCTCCTTTGATCTATGGATTATTTAAGAGTATGTTATAATTGGTTTTCAAACATTTGGAGGATTTCCCAAATATCTATTACTGATTTTACATTAATTTCCTCTGTGATCAGGTAACATGTTTGTCTGATTTGAATCCTCTTACATGTATTAAGAATTGTTTTATGGCCCAAATTTGATGTGTTTTGTTCACTGTTCTGAGCTACTTGAAAAGTTGTTATTTAATGACAGCTTGATTCTTTCAGGTCTTGCTTTTATGATTTATTAGATAGTTCAGAGCACTGCTTAGTCTAGGGTTAATTATCCCTCATTACTGAGTATTTTATTCAATGATCTATTAATTATGACTTTTTCAGTGTGGCTGGTAGGAACAGACATTTTACCCTGTGAGCATCAGACACTGTTCTTTCTAATCCTTTCAGGTGGTTCTTTTCCCCATGAAATTGGTCATTCGTACTCTGACTGGAGGGGGTGCCCTCTGAAGATGTTCAGCATTCTCTCCCTGTGTAGTAGACTGCTAAGTCTCTCTGGATACTCAGCTCTATCTTCTCAATGTAATGAGTCTGACAGGCTCTGCCTGGGTTCCTCCTCCCAGTGCAATGGCCTTGAAATTCTCAGGGCTATAAACTGGGTGGTCATAGGCAACACTTCATTTATGCTCCGTCACTCAGATTAAAGTCTTACAGGGCCTGATGCCCTGTGTCTTGAAAGCCGTCGTTTCATATATCTTACCTATTTTTAGGGTACTATCTCAGGTAGGACCCTAAATCCTTGCTACTCTATCTTAAACTGGAAGTCTCCCCAATTAACATTTTAAAATAGTTTAAAATTCACTTACCCTTTAAAAGAGTACTTATAATATAGTGTTACTTACTGTATGAATAGCAACAGTGGGTTTTTCATTTTAAATAGAGAAAATCTAGTAAGAAGGTGCTACTTTAAGCTTGAGGCATTGCAGTGTTAGAAAAGCAGCAAGCTGAAACAGAATCAGTACTAGGTTTTACTATTAAGAAGTAATTCCTGAAGCAATTAACAACTTAAACTCAGTCTTGTCAACTGACAAGGTTGGAGATGATCTATAATCTGTCTTGTACAAAATTCAAAAACTTTATACTTCTGGGAAGATCGGGACTAGGAGAAAGGTGTAGAAAATGTTAGACATGGGATGAACTAAGAGATAAAAGTATCTGGAAGAATGGAAGAGAACGTGAGAAGTGGAAAAGGTGTCTAGAGAAGAAAGTAGCAGGGCACAGGATACACAATTATACCTACTGCCTGTGCGCATTATTAAAACTCATCTCCTTGCTGCTTTTGTCATAGTTACAGGTTGTCAAAACCAATGTTAGGACATCGGTGATGTTTGGAAGTTTGCAAATACCACCTTCCAGAGCTGTCTAATCTCCCTGACATGTTCAATCCACACCTCATTACTGAACCTCTTCTTCTTCAGTACAATGTCAAGTCATCTGTTTGGTCACAGAGGAAAAATGAAAGGATTTCTTAAAAAGAGAAATATATAAAGCTATAACTTTGTATATAGAGAAAAGAGGGTATAATCGATTGATCATTTAACTTTCCATACATTTATTCTAACCTTCTTTGTTACTATGTAAGTACAATGCAATATTTGTGGAAATTCTCACACATAAACATAAGCCTTGTTTCTTTTTACTGATAGGCTCTTGGATTATCAAGATTTGATATATTTTTAAAAGTTATATAACTGCACATTTACTGAAAAAGCATTGTTTAGGGTAATATTCATTTTGTTTTTCAATATCCTTTCCATCTAGAAAAACAAAATTATCTTAGAACTTAGAAAAAGTCAATCTTTCTTACAAATATAAATATTTCTTTTTCATTAGATAATACATAACCCACTATGTTGAATGCTTTCTCTTTGTTGCTGGAAGCTAAGAATCAGAATAATAGTTAATGGAGGAAACTACATGGCATGTGTGCCACCCCACCTGCTCCTCTTCCAGCCATCATTAATCAAGCATGACAGCCTTCCCCAGCTGAACCCACTTGGGCTCAGAATCTTTCTCAATATTATATTCTAGGTATCCACGACCAATTGAGCAATATCTACACATGATATGAAATGGCTTCAACCAGCTTAGATGATAATTACCTTCACTACCCCTCCTGAATATAATTTCTTAAATCTGTCCTATGTCTATTTGATAGATTTACTGACATATGTGTTATAACTATAACCAAAATATTTTTTGAAATTCAAGGATCCCATAGTTCTGTGAATGCCAGAGATTTTGAGTATACTTGTGAATGTACAAGAAGTCCCTGAAGATAATTAGTATTTACACACACACACACACACACACAAATAACTGGCAGCAAATTCAAATAAAATCAGGTTCACAAACTTATACTTCTTTACACTAAAAATTATTAAAATAAGTTTACATTTTAAAAACATATGTCATTGTAATTGCAATAGTACTTAGAGTGAACAATGACTACATCCAGTGTGCCAAGAGTAAGAGAGCCATGTTGTTTTTTTCCAATAAAGTAAATCGTTAAAAATATACAATCCTATTCTGGTCTGCACGGTTGTGATCTGAGGACTGGTGCTAGCTCACAGACTACTTCTCCTGGTCTACGACAAGATATGAGCATAACTGAGAATAGATGTTTGGGAATTTTACCACAATTGCCTCCATTTTTATTGCATTTTATAAAAGTATCCATCTACGATGTTTGAAAAAAAAAATGCTTCTTCACCACAGGAAGTTTGAAAAACAATGACATTCCTTGTGATACTTACAGCACGATTATAACAAAGATCATATTGGGTAAAAGCATTTGAGGAATTCCCTGACTTTGGGGAAACGATCAAACCTTTCCGTGACTACAATGTGTCATTTATAATACAGGGATCATAATAGCATCTTTCTCATAGGATTATTATGGGGATAAAATAAAATCATCCCCAAGGGCCAGAGCCTACCAGTGGTCATCTGAACATGTAGCCTGCAAAAACGAATACTACACCTCCTCACCATCTACCCTTAGTGAAGCTACATGTGGCCAAGAAACAAGTACTCATAAAAAATAAATTTACCAAAAAAAAAGAAGAAGAAGCAGCAGCAAGTACTCAATGGTGGCATGTAAGCAAAGATGGCATGTGCAACCTTCAGGCTGGACTCTTAAAGGAGGGAGAATGATGACTGGGAGAAATGCGCATAGAGAATGAAACTGTTGCATTGTGCCAATGAGGCAAACACTGTAGGGAAAGAGAACAGCATGAAGGAGCTGGGCCTCAAGAATTCTGTTGAGCAAATTTATCAGTTCGTGTTTTAGCATTAAAGAAAAATAAGCTCTGGTTTATCTGCACTTCCATTATTATGACCTTTTGCCACAAGTGTAGCCAAATCAATAGCCTCATTGAGACTACACATGAAGCAGTTGGAATAGCACTTGGCATATGGTATACCTTAATAATTGATAACTATTACTATTATTAATCTTTGACATTTTTAAAATGTCACTTTATAGAACCATCTATGATCATCTGTGATACTTTTTCTTTTCTTCAAATAACTGGCATAGCTCTTCCAGACCCTAGTTTGTTGATAATTTTAACAGTGATTCAAATAGTTCCCTAGCACTGCTTTTGTAGTCTTCATGAAAGCCCAGGTATTTTGAACAATGACTATCTTCATTTAGAAATGATGAAATTATTGGCATTTTGCCACTCAACATAGCCACATATAACAATATGAAATATACTGATCAGAAAAAAATCAGTTGATGGGATGGGATGGAATAAGAAAAGACATCTCCAAGAAGGGATATCTGAGTGGCGATACATTTTATATAAGTGGTTGGTTAATTAAGGAAAGGTTCATAATATGACCTCTCGTTTTTTTCATTAACTAGTATAGTTCTGTAAAAAGAATATTCTTTTCATCAACTATTTGTTTATCCTAAGGTATAGTTAGTTTAAGAAAAACAGGACAAATTCTTCTTCTATTTCTCTACTTGCCAGTTTTCAAAATTCTATTTAATGATGGGAAATTCAAACAAGATAAAAGTACAGAGGCTTATATCTTGGGTTTCTAACATCACCTAGAATCCTCAATAACATATAACTTTTTATGACAAGGCTTTTTTTTTATTCTGGTGGCAATTAAGTTCCAGAGCACAAATGATGAATTCAAAACTGATAGTGATACATATCAACCTGAGCAGGTCCTTCTTACCAGCGAGCTAAAGAAAAGAAAACAGGCTCTCAGCTCAGATTTTCTAAAAACATTTTCCCACCACAGTGACTCCTTTGTTATCCCTAAGTCATTTTTCTCTAAAGAGAAAATGAAAGAGTCTAATTCACTCCTATAGTTCCTATGACATCTGCCTCCACAGTAGGAGTTCCTCTCCATGAGAAACTACCTCAGTCTATTTCAAAATGCCTTTATGAAGGCTGGAATACAACTCAACAGTCATCATGCTCTTTTAAAATATAAGCTAGATCATGTCATTTCTCTACTCTCATCTCTTCAGTGACTTCCCTTCTCACTCAGAGTAAGAGCTAAAATTCTTATAATGACCTACAAGGTCTCCACACCATGCCCACCATCATTTCACTGATCTTATACCCTTTTATTCATGCCCTGTTCCCTCTGGTCTATACATACAATCCTGTGCTGTTCCTGACATCAAACACATCACTGCCACTGAGGCTTGCACTGGCTGTTCCTTTTTCCTAGAATGCTCTCCCACCACATAGCTGTGTGGCTTGCTCTCTTACCTTCTTTGGGTATTTTTGTTTTTGTTTTATCAAATTCCATCTTCTCAGTGATACCTTTTCTGACTACCATCATCCAAACTACAAACTTTCACCTACTCTCACCCATATTCCTATTGTATTGTTCTCTATAGCACTTACTACTGACTGACACGCAACAAATTTTGCCAATCTATTATTATTGGTCTCTCCGGTACTAGGATATGGGCACCATTAGGATCTATATCATCGGCACCTAGAACAGCACTTGGCACATCAAAAATATCTCATTACACTGACTGATTGAATGCACTGTTTTAACTTCTCACAAGACTGGCCACGACACAACCTCAGCAACTCTGTTCAGTTTCTGAATTAAAATAATTAGATATAAGACATGATGATACATAATTAAGCATTGGCACTAACTCAAAAAGTGGCCTCAAAAGCAAGACAACATGGAAAATGTGAAGGAATGAATTTTCAGAAAGAAATGAGAAAGAAAAAAAATTAGTTCATTTGTAACATTGTTTGTCTGTCTTCAATTTCAATTTTAGACAGCATTTTCCAAATAGAGATTTTCCTAATCTTCCTCAGCACCTGAATTATGACAGAAAAATAAATGCAAAAAAAAAACAAACAAGAAAAATCCTATCTAAATAAAGGATAGTTTAGAAGATTAATTATTGTTAAGAAAAAAATAAAACAACTCCTCATGTCTCTGACACTCCTACTTTCAGTAACCTCATATATTTAAACAAAGTCACACAGTGTAAGGCCCACAAAGAACTCCTCAGCTCTGAGCTTAGAGAAAACTGCTCATCAAGGAACATTTTTCTCTTAAGACAGTGTTCTTCAAAGTGATTTCTGTAGAATCTTGAGATATTTATAGATGATATCAAAGAAGTGTTCTGGTGTCAAGAACTACTTTAAACAAGATTCTTTCTTTACCTTTGAACTTCTTGGAGTCTTTAATACATATAGCAAAACAGTAAAAATTTGCAAAGGAAATACACAGTAGGCAGCATTTCCTAAACGACTTTTGACCATGAATAGCACAACCACCACACTTATCATCACCCACCATTTTTCTCTGAGGGCATCCATGGCCAGATACACTTTGAGAAACCGAGGATCCTTACACCAGCCTACGGACTTAGAACTGTGTGTAAAAATCAAGAACTAATTTAGCAAACTTAGGTTGCTTGAGTTTTTTTCTCCTGAAAACTTCTGATCCTTCTTAGAGTATAACATATATTTAGACATAGAAACAAAAAGAGAAATATATATATATATATATATATATATATATACATATATTTCCCTCCCTCTCTCTGTGAGAGCTATATAAATATATATATATTTATGTATAAATATATATATATATATTTATATTTGTATATGTATAAAGAGAGAGCTGATGACTATAAGACAATATAGCCAGTAAGAACATCAGTTTCATCAGTTACTTTGTTTGAGGGGCAAGATTAGTCCAGAACATTTCAATGGCCCTTTGAAATATCATGACATTATGCTAAGCTCAAATTGTTTACACCATAGATAAAGGTTGTATTTTGTTCAGAATATGCAGTATAAAAAGATGTATTATTTTCATCCGGTTTCTATGACAAATGTGCCACAACCTGGTGGGCTTATAACAACAAAAATGTATTCTTCTATTGTTCTGAAGGCTGGAGGTCCAAAATCAAGATATCAGCGAGGTCGGTTCCTTCTGGAGGCTCTAAGGGAGAATCTATTCCATACTTCCATATCTAGCTTCTGATGATGGCTGGCAACTCTTGGCATTCCTTGGCTTTTAGATGCATCACTCAATCTCTGTCTTCACATAGCATTGTCTTTTCTGTGTGCCTATGCCCAAATTTCCCTTTTCTTATAAGGATGCCCATTATAGTGGTTCACCATAAACTAGTATGACCTCATCTGAAATTAATTATATCTGCACAGATCCTATGTCTAAAGAAAGTCATATTCACAGCTTCTGATGAACATGGATTTCAGAGAAACACTATTTAACCTATACAGCAGGTAACACACAAGGCATGCATTTTAGAATTATTTTCACTAAAATTATTATCTTTTGTAACATAAAATATTTTTGGTTAAAAAATGATTTAAAAGCAAATAAATGCACTAGGGAAGCTTATTTTTAAGTATTTTAATAAAGGAAAGGCTTCTATAATAATGTGGAAAATTATCCATGAAATTGTTTTGAATGTTTTGATTCCCTGTAAAAATATTCTCAAAGAAGTCACATGTGTGATAGCAAACACTTACCAATGGAAGGATAAAAGAAAACCTAATCTTGAAAGTAAACATTGTTCCATCTCTATGGGTGATCCTTTGGAAAAAAATTGCATTTTATATTCTATGCAATCTCAGAGATCTGGCACCTAAAGGCTCACCAACACAGAATGAAACAGTCTGATTTTCATCTCACTCAGAGTAACACAAAAAATGAAAGTAGCATAACCTCTTCTCTTAGCTACCACTGACATTATATTCAGTAATTTTACTCTGGATGTTCACATATCTTTTTATTTTTTTCCCCTTGAGCTATTATTAATTCTATTGCTGAATGAAATGTAAAAAGAAACTCAAATATAGGAAGACTGAAAAACTTAGTTAACCCATGTTCACTCGCTTAGTAAATAAGATGGTGTATTTAATGCTGTTCTGATGATCTTTTGGTTTCAATAAACTGCCCAACTTCACCCCAAAAAGATCACTTATTTCTTGGAAATCTTTTTAAAAATTAAATGAAAACCACTGGGAGAGATCTAAACAAAAATGAAATATCTGTAATTTGTAAAAAGAAAAAGATCACCACAGGATGAATCAGAGGTGTAATCTCATTTAAATTAAAGACTTTGACTTCTTATTAAAATGAAATTGTGAGTTCAGGTATAAATATTCACTCCTGTGTCAAATACATAGTAATGAGAGAAACACACATATCAGGATATTTATAATTTTATGTTATGTAATATATATATATATATATATATATATATATATATATATATATACTATTTGAAACGATAAAACTGGACTCAAGAGCAAGATAAACATCTTGGAACAGAAACACAAACAGTAACAGTAGCCTACTAGAATCCTGGATCACAAAAGAAATTTCAAAGTGAGAATAGGAGTAACAGGAGCCCAAAGTGTTCCACTTGTGTCAGGGGACTGGGTCAGAGACTATAAAACAAGAGACTGACTTTCGCTTCCCTGACTTATGAAAGGAGCCTCAACAAAATGGTGACCACTGCCCAGGCTGAGACTCTATCAAGCTGCAGTCAGAACAATGAGGAGGAGCCAACACTTCTCTCTCTGACCCTGGATCTTATCATTCTCTAATTCAGAAAGAAGATGTATAACATACCAATATCCCTGCAGGACTAGAGATCCAATATGCCAATATGTGACCTACTTCTGAACTAACTCAACTACAAGAAATTATAATCATTTATAAAACAAGAACAGATGGCAAGGATGAATAAAGAATGATAAATTCTGTTTTAAAAAAAAAAGTAGCTACAAAAAAAAAAAAAGTAGCTACTAAAATGAAACCAGCTCACTAATCCTGAGCTGAACATAGTTAAAGGAGTAATTATTCACCTGAAAGACTGTACTGAATTAATAAATGAGTGAAAACTACGAAAGATAACTTTATATGACATGCAATAGATTGAGAGGCTCCATAGTCTGTTCAAGATAGAATAGGCTACATTTCAGTAACAAACAGCTCCCAAATCTTAGTGGCTTAATAAAAGTTTATCATTTATCAAGGCCCTCTTCCATAATGCTGAAGCAGGAGGCAAGACAGCCCAGAGAGTTGCACAACGGCTTTTCCCTACGTCAGCTTAGAAGTAATACCAATCACTTATGCTTGCATTTTATTGCCCATAATTAGTTACATAGTTCTGTTGAACTGCAAGAAGCAAAAAGGTATAGTCACTCATTTGCCCTTGACAAAGTAAATATTAAAATACTGGTAACCACCAGAAGTCAAACTGTGCTCCCATACATTGCAAATAGAAGTTCCAAAGCAACATGTTGAGAGATTAATGAAGAAGCAATATTCAAATGAAAATAATTATAATCATGCTTGAGAAACTTCAAGAATTAATGAAAATGTACTCTCAGAAAGTGAAAACTGGGGATCCCTGGGTGGGGCAGCGGTTTGGCGCCTGCCTTTGGCCCAGGGCGCGATCTTGGAGACCCGGGATCGAATCCCACGTCGAGCTCCCGGTGCATGGAGCCTGCTTCTCCCTCTGCCTATGTCTCTGCCTCTCTCTCTCTCTCTGTGTGACTATCATTAATTAATTAATTAATTAATTAATTAATTTTAAAAAACCTCAAAAAAAAAAAAAAGAAAGTGAAAACTGGGAGAAAATGAAATAAATAAAATAAACTCATAAATCCATCCTAATGAAACCAGAACATATTAAAGAGAATATTTTAAAAGCCTCCTAAGACACAAGAGAAATATCTTTAGATAAGTGACAATTAGACTGACAGTATATATCTCAACAGCTACAACAGCAGCTAGAGTATTTCAAAATACTGAGAGTAACTATCAGTCTAAACTTACATATCCAGCTAAACTAACCTTTAACAGTGAAAGTAAAACAGATTCTTTTAGACTGTAAAAGCTAAGAAAGTTTACCACCAATAGACCCTTCCTTCAAGAATTATTAAAGACATATTTCAGGGAGAAGAAAGGCATAGAAAGAAGGAATAGATTGTATAAAAGAATGACAAAGGTAATTATAAAATTTGTTGATAATTCTAATTAAACATTGAGTGTAGAAAATTAAACTTGGAACAGTAAAAAAGGTAAATAGAACTAAAATCCATACATCAGGAAGATAGTAGGAAAAGACAGTGGGGCTAGATCAGGGAAAAGAGTTGCTTGTCTTGTTCTGGAAAAAGAAATACTAAATAAATTTAAATTTTTCTAGAAAAGTTATAAATATGCATATTGAAAAGGTTTTTATGTATTAATATTCCCCCCAAATCTTGTTATTGAGTTTCTTTTAAAAAAAAAGAAACTAGTCCTTTAATAGAACCAGATAGATAATCCTTTTCTTTCTTTTTTTTTTAAGATTTATTTATTTATGAGAGAGAGAGAGAGAGAGAGAGAGAGAGGCAGAGACACAGGCAGAGGGGGAAGCAGGCTCCATGCAGGGAGCCCAATGTGGGATTCGTTCCCAGGTCTCCGGGATCACGCCCTGGGCTGAAGGAAGTGCTAAACCGCTGAGCCACCTGGGCTGCCCTGTTATTGAGTTTCTAGAACAACAACGACAGCAAACAAAAACAGAAACAAAATGTGATCACTGTAATAGTTCCCTTTCTGTTTAATCAATATGATATGTCTAAGGACAAGTTTGACTAAGTGAAAAAAGTATCTAATGCTAGGTGCTTAAAAATTAAAAGTGAAGACTACTCTTAATAACAATATTTATAAAGTTGGTCCAGGTGGTCCACAAAGTAATGATAATACTGCATGGTGAGTTCAAAGGGAGGAGAACAGCATTCAGTCATGGACATCACATAATGTACATGGTTATCTGACTGAGACTAGAAGGACAATGAAGATATACGGCAGGAGGTTGGGTGAGGGGAAAAGTAGAGGCACCAGTCAAGGCAATAGTGTACAAGGATGAGGCTGGAGAAGCAGTCCACCCTGGACACAGGCAGTTAGAGATTACAATGCCTGTGGATACTCTAAAAACATTAATCAGTGAGATCAAGTTTTTAATTGTAAATTAAAAACACTCAGTGATAAAATACCTGAAAAAATATCTTGTTGGTCTAGTTTCTAAATAATGACAGTTACTGTTGAGTTTGAATAATATATGTAAGTTTCAGAATCACATACTTTTGTCCTTTATATTTTTCATAAATATTGGATTCCACATAGAATTTCAGAGAACTTACAGCATGCAACTAAATGCCACTTACACAGCTGATCCCTAATAGTTAAGAACTATACTGCATCAATTCAAGTATAAATATACAATAGTTCAGAATCATTTGAGGCTCCTTCAAGTGGAATTCATGTCTTTAACATATGTAATACTAAGTGTTTCTGTGTTAACCAGTATACTCAAAATATATAATAGTAGCATAGTCTTTGTAAAGAAGAAACAGAGAGCTTGAGTTACTTTAATTCTGGCATTCTATGCAACTACATGGAATTTTTATTTGTGTTAAAAATTTAAAGCAGTTAAAGAGTATAAACTATAAAGGTAAATATCTTCATAATACTTGTATTAAAACTTCAAGTTAAATGTATTCAATGTAATTGTTCAAAACTAAACAGCAAATCAAAAAAATAATTATATTACTGATATTGCATGATTATTACTGAAAATAATCTTGTCTTACAGAAGACAGGGTGTAAAAAAAATATTGATCTACACTGAGTGTCAACTATGCAAGATATGCCCACTATGAAGACAGGAAATCATAGTGATAGGTAGTATAGCCAGTTATATTTACCTCAAATAGTTTCAAGGCCAAGGCTTTATAATTCAAAATTCTATTTCATAATTTATGTATGTACAACAGAAAACAAAATAATAAAAGTTCCACATTTACTCTTTCTGTGATCTTTATAAATTTATAAAGAACCACAGTTTCTCCAAACAATGAGTAAACAGAGTTACAATGAAGATTTTTAATGAGATCCCTCAGGATCACTCAGTAATGGTAATCAAATAGGAAGTTACATAAAGTCAGGAACACCTGGGCCTTCACTGGGAAGCAGCTGGAATTTTCTCCGATGTCCCCCTTTCCTAATTCTACTAACCTCTCCTCATTTAAGCCTATGTTGCACTAATGCAGTAACTCACTACCTGTTCTCTTCCTTCATCACTTCGCTGTCCTGGCCATGCACAACATCAGCATTTATTTCCTCCCCTGAGGAAGAATAGAGAAGGAAGACCCATGACTTGGGGGAGACAGGCATTCACTTGCCTACGAGCCAGAAGAAATGCACTCCTTCCTGCAATCCACAGAACCAGGACCTCATAATGCGATCACAAAAGAGTTTTATAAGCAGCCAAATTATACTGGCCTGGGTACCTACTGTCCCCCCACAGTGGATGATTGGCCACAAACCAAAAGAGCCAAGCTTTCTCATGCTTTGGGCTCCCACAGGTGATCTAACCAACAGTACCTGTCCCTTTACTTTCTTGTGCTTAAATCTGACTTGCTCCTCAAAGCCCTAATTCATACATTTCCTTCATAAAGTTTTCCCAATTTAGCTAGTCATAATGAATCGCTCCTCCTCCTTCATTCCCAGTCTGTTGCTTACCAGCTAAATGTGTTTGTGCTAATTAGCCTCTCCAAGCCTCAGATTTGTAAACTATAAAACTGATGTAACAGTGATATCAATCTCACAGAATCATGAGAGTATAATGGGAGGAGGTGACAGCGCTTTTAAAACTATACAACATAAATATTCCACTTCTTCTACCTCTCTGCTGGGACCTGCATCTTAGGCTTCCCAGCCTCCAGAACTGTGGGAAATAAATGTTTGTTGCTTAAGTCATCCAATAAATGACATTTTTGTTACAGCAACCCAAGAAGACTATGAAACCCTCCTAATACTGACTTGCAGGTAAGTTATTCCCTGTATCCCCCAAGGCATGGTTATACCTCTCTATATCCCTTTTTTCCTAGACCTTGCCCCTATACCAGTACTATGTGTGGCCCAGGAGAACAAATAAGTTTTCTAAAGAGAAATGAAATGATTCCTTAAATACCAGCCTTCTCAAAATCCAATTACTTGATAGTGCCCTAATAAATTAAAAACTACCCTTCTTAAATTCAAAGTCTTTTGTCTTAATATCTCTCACTTGTTCTCTCTCTTAACCATAAGCTTAAGAAGCACAAAGGCCAAAGCTAGGAAGCAGCTTCCTAAAATAATAAAAAATAAATATGAGACTGCCAGTCAAAAATATTCCCAAATCTACCTGTTTGACTTGTTTGTGAAATACTACTAACTCTTTGGTTTGGTTTTTCTGAACTTTAGGGCTAAACTTAATATTGCAGTTTTATATTTGATTTTGTCTGCGTTCTATAAATTTTGAGTACAGATTGAGAACAAAATGTTAGTAATAATAACCATTCATTATCATGGGAACAGAAAGTAAAATCCAGAAAGAAAACTGCCTGTCCACAAAATGAAAATTCAGTCCAGATTCTGAAATTAACAACTTGTCTCAATGCGCGACCAGGATGGTGAACGGAATCGAGTCAGAGAGTACAAGAGCTCCTCCTCCTTTGAAGTTAAACAAAGCATTTAAATTCATGCATGACCACCAACTTGCTATGTGACCTTGAGCAAGCTGCTTAATTTCCCCAAGTCCCAATTCCTCCTTAACAAACAAAAAAAAAAAAAAATGAGATAATAAGAACCTCAAAACCTGGTATAATCATTAAGTAATATAATTCTAACACTTAGAACTATATCTAACATAAGAGATGTGCTAAGTAAATGATTATCATTATCACTGATAATTCTAAACAATTTTGAAAAATCATTCTTTTGCTTTCCACTTTTGTGACAAAAAACAGTTATTTTACCTTAGAAGGCAATTCTCTTTTTTTTTACGTTTGCAATTGAAGAATAATATATAAACAGAAAAGTACAGAATACAATATCAATATACAGCCTGATAAATTGGAATGAATCGTGTAACCATCACCCAGATCAAGAAAAGAGAACATTACTGGCATCTCAAAAGCCCCCCACTTTGCCCCACTTCCAGGTATTACTACCTAGGGTAACCATTAATCTAATTTCTTGGACCACACAATAGTTTCGCCTGTGTTTGATCGTTATTTTTTTTTAGTTATTTAAATGGAACCATATTGTGTATGGTTCTTTTATTCAATACTGTTTCCAAATTCACCTATATGGTTGTGTGTAAACAGATACATTTTAATGTGATATTTTCAATTACATATTCATAAAACTTCATGTTTCAAATCACAACTCTCTGGAAATACAGTTATAGCTCTATATAATTACCCTTACCTATTTGGTTAATACATAACAAATACAGTCCAATCAAATATGTACTAGCATTCTTTGGCTTTCACTTTATTGAAAAAACCACTCTGTGGTACCATCTCTTGCTGATTCTAATATTTAGTAGCATGTACACTGCGACCCATCTAAGGAAAGATGGAAGCTCATGAAACAGGAGAATACCACAAGGAAATCCATATGAACAGTAATTACTATTCAAGTACATCTGAACTGTCATGAACAATAAGACCTTTGGGTTTTGTTCTGCTTGGCATATCAAGTACCTCCAGTGTCACCAGTTCCAAATCTGACTCTGACATGGGACAGAGGAGACAGGTGACAGATGGGCAAAATTTAGCATGCAGCTTGGATGATCTTTGGGATAGAAGTCTTGTTATCTCTAACTTGCTGCCAAGTCCTGTGTGTTGCTTTATAACAGACACCACTGGGAAACTCTGTAGCTTCAGCCAAAAACAGACTTGAAAGAACCAGATTTCCTCACTGTTGGTATTTGTAACACCTCACCTACACCAGGCTCTGCTGCAATAATGAAATAGCCACCAGTGTTTATCTAGATATGAAAAATGTATTTTGACACATCAGACTGGATTTTTTGAAGACAGGACAGTGGCTTATGAGATGTAGAATTAACCATTTCTAAAGCAATTATACAGTCTACTGAGGTATTTCAAACTCACTAGTCTTTGTGCCAAGTCTTGGTCCAAATAAATATTTTATTAAAATCAGTTTTAAGGGACTATAAAGTATAGACAATTGAAGCTGAACACCTAAAATGTGTCCTCTGTTATTTGTTGATCACTGTATCTGCTCTCCATCATGGTAACTGTGCCCACCTCGCTTTTGACAATTGAGTGTCACCACTTGGTTCCTGCCATCCCAGGATCCAATTATTCCCATAATATTTAGGTTTTCCAATTGAGTGGCTGTGGTTCTCACTGTAAGATCTGGCCTACAGAGGAGAGTGATCATGAAGCTCTTCAAAGATCCTGGGGATCCCTCCACAAATTCATTTCCCACAGTAGTAACAAGTGCTCTATCTTCTGGAACCTCCCTGTGCAGGTGAGTGGGTCTTAAATGACAAATCCACACTAACATTTCAATCCCCCTAAGCATTTGGATCCCCTCCTCTACATTAAACCAAGGGAAGTCAGGCATTTCCAATTTGTTCATAGTGAGCCATCTTTCAGTACAACCAACCAAACTGTTAGAGCCCCTTCTAATTCCCCAAACTACAACATTAAATGCAAAATCTTTGCTTAGTGAGATCATATCAATACACTTGGCCTGATCCAATTTTATGTTTCTTCCATCATTATTCCACATCTTTAGCATGAATTCCCATCCATGTTTCCTGAATTTCTGCCTGCATAAATTAGAAAACTCTAATTTACTGTAGTTTCCTTCCCATAGGTCATACTTTTACTTCATTTTTAAAGGCCTGCTGGGACTTGAGTCTAGTTTTAAGTGTAGAAACAAAGAAGAGTGGTAGGAGTGTGTCCTGAGGAGAATCAGCATTGCCTTGAATGGCAACTGCTTCAGGGATGCCAGTGTAGTTTCTTTGGACAAAACAGGGTTAATCCCTTCAGTCAGGGGTGGAGAGATTTAGACTATTGGGAATAAAGAAGCAGCTACCACTGGGGGTGAGGAGGCTGCTTCCACTAGGAAAGAAGAGTCATCAGAATTTAGGCACTCAATGTTCCCAGCTTAATCAGAGTCTTCCCACACATCCTCATCCTAACTTACAGGATCCCATTCTTTCCAATCAATGTCCTCACATTAATAGTAGACACCCCTTGAGGCTGAGAGGTCAACTTGCATTATAATTTGGCCAACCACAGCATGAGATTCTGAGTTTCAGCAATTTCAGCCCTGCAGCTAGCTAGAAGAGATAAGGTTTTCCTTCAAGGCACACATAGAAGCTCTTGGGTCATTTAAGCAGCTGGCGCTTGAGCTGGGAATTTGAATCCCTGAGCTCATCCTTTTCTTTCACCACTTTGTCCAGAGACATTAGGAGCAGCCAACCAATGTCATTATATTGCTTAGTCTTCCAAAAATGTTAAAGCTATCATATACAAAATCACTTGGCTCCTTGTTTCTTATAAATGGTTGATTTGAATTATTCAGTGCTGATATTTTATATATCTCTATACACAGTTCATACCATGGACTATCCATGCTCTCTGTACTACCTGAAATAGTCATTAGTGCCTTTTAATCTAATCAAATTAGAGAGCCAATTCCAGGAACAATAACCAATTCAGAAGATTTATCCTTAAAATTCTGCTCCTCTAGAACAATCTTCGTACCTGAATCTATATTCATCAAGGTTCTCCAAAGAAACAGAACTAACAGGAGATAGATGATAGATAGATAGATAGATAGATAGATAGATAGATAGATAGATAATAGATAGATAGATAGATAGATAGATAGATACAGATTTTTTTAAGAGGATTATAGAAATTGGCTCATGTAATTATGGAGGCCTGGAAGTTCCACTATTTGCCCTCTAAATTGGTGGTATAATTCAGTTCAAGTCCAAAGGCCAGAAAACCAGAGAAGCCAAGAGTGTAAGCTCCATTCGGACTCCAAAGACACAAGAATGGGGAGGTAGGGAACTGATGGTATAAGCTCTGATCCAAATCTGAAGGCCCAAGACCCAGGAGTACTGATGTTCTCCAAAGGCAGGGAAAGATGGATGTCCCAGTTCAACAGAAAGCTGAACTTCCCTCTGCCCCCACATTCAGGCCCTCAACAGGATGATGCCCACCAACACATGTGAGGGAGATCTTTATTCAGTTAACTAATGCAAGTGCTAATCTCTTCCAGAAACAATTTCAAGGACAGACGTAGAGCTTATGTTTTTCTATCAACTATCTGGGCATCCATTAGCCCAAACTGACACATACAATTAACCATCACACATAGTATCAATCATGTTTCAACACCAATATTTTATGTGTATTTTACTATATGTCAGCCCAGCATTTTATGAATATTTTTATGAATAATGCATTACAGTATTATATGAATAAGTCACTATATGCCAAACCAGTATTTTATAGATAGTTCATATTTCAAAGGACCCTCGAATTATCTCCAGCATACCAGTTTCTCTCCAGATCCCTAAGGGCCAGCTCAGATAAAGAATGAATCTTTAAAATGTCTCTAGAGCCTGCTGCAATTCTACCCCACATCCTGAAGGCAGTTCAAAAGGTCCCTGAAGTTAACTCAGAGTACTGTGGCAACCAGCCAGTCAAAGCTGTCCTGTGATGCTGGTAACTCCCAGCACCCTCCAGAGATGGCTGGATTGACATGAATCCACTACCTGCTAGAATAATCTAATTATGCCTAAAGGTTTCCACTGAAAAGGCTCTACTCCAGGTCCCTGTCACTTTCCCTGTGGGTGAAGTCAGCTATCCAGTGACTTTCAAATTCTCTCTGCAGGTGGCTTTGTAACACATGAAGAAGTTCCTGAAATGTCAATCCTAAGGGACAAGTGTTCGTGTCACCGAAGCAATACATCATAACCTCTGCACTTTCTGGATTTTTCAAACAAAAGCCAAAAGCTCTGAAGGCCACAATGAAATTATTCTTGCTACCCAAGAGCTGTTATTTCCAAAGAGAAATATATGTATGTTGGAGAGTTATAAGGACGAATTTGTACTATAGCAGCTCCTGCAAAGCCTGTCCTATGAATAAAAGCCTTCAGTTTCTAAAGCCTGAAAATCTGGTAACATTCAGAACATATGGATATTCATTTAAATAGGGAAAAAAGTGAAAGTGTGACATTTCTTTTAACCCACAATTTTACAGCTGGAAGAAATCTTTTCTACTCTTAGATGGCATAATGTGAAAATCCAAACAACCAAGCTTAAGTTGTAAATTCACCACTTTTCTTCTACTACCAAATTCCAAGATTTATTAAACATCTCCTCTCATACTGCTCTGGGCTTTATGAGCAAACCAGATTTGACCTTTAAAATGGTAGAAGCATCTGGATTATTTCAACTGATTTTCCTACTAGCAGTTTCTTTAGTTCCTTGTTATTTTTTTACTTTCTATCTAAACCCACACACAAAATATGGAGGACAAAATGCTGAAGGATATATGCATTTCTAATTTTTAATACTTTAAGATATGTTTAATTAAAAACACCTGGCACCCAAGTGTTGGTACATTGCTAGATTTCAAATTGCTCCTTCATATTTACTGTTGAAGTGACTTCACTAGTCTTGATTTCAATTCATATTTCCTAATTTCTATCCTTCTCAAAATTTTTTTCTTACCCCTGCAGCTGTTCTGAGAGCATATAACTCCATTTTGGCCCAAACAGATCATTAAGATCAAAGATACATAAAAGGAAACATGACTTTTGCCCAATGTTATAACTCTTAATGATACACGTTTAGGGTCTTTTATCTCAATATCTCAAAGGGAATGTTCTTAATAAGATTCCATAATCATAACAGGTCCAGTGGAATGCAAAAGAGCCAGAGTGCTGTTACTCAGAGTCATAAGGCCATCATTAACTCAGAAAGATGGGATAACATTATAACACTGGGGCAAAAGTACTCCTCTGGAGCAAACATTTACTGGATACTAAAAATTGGTCTGTAATTCTCAGTCATCTCCTTTTTTCCTAGTTCCACATTTTCTGAAAATAAAATAGGGAAACTAATGCTAACTACCTCACTTAGTACTTGAAATTCTTGCTGTGGGTAAGTCGAAAATGTGATTGTATCACATGTTTTGTGAAATCATCATAATGTAACATGGGCATGAATTTGTATCACTGTAAGAAACGGAAGACTATAGAATTATAGAAAAATACCAATGAATAGGCAAATCTGGATTTTGGTCCCTACTCAACCATTTATTAATGTTGCCTTGAGTAAGACTTTTTCCCTAGTGTATAAAGGACAAATTATCTTGTGGAATCCTTTTCATCCATTCATCTAATCAATCATTTGTTCATCCATTCAGCAAACATGTGTTAGGGTTGTTGTGTTCAGTATTATGCTGAGTAATGAGGATGCCAGATATAAGATGGCTCTTCTGTGCTCTAATCCTCTGCCACTAAAGCATGTCAGAATGCTGCTCTTGACAAAAACATGACTGGAATGAGCAGAAAACACATTTATTTTGTTATCATTACCAAGTTCACTCACTTTTCTTGTAAAATGAGGACAAACATATTTTTTTAAAGATTTCATTCATTTATTTGAGAGAGAGTGAGCAAGAGAGCACAAGCAAGGGGAGAAGCAGAGGGAGAGGGACAAGCAGACTCCCTGCTGAGCAGGAAGCCCAATGTAGGGCTCCGTTCCAGGACCCTGAGATCATGACTTGAGCCAAAGGCAGCCACTTAAGCACCTGAGCCATCCAGGCACCCCAGGACAAACACATTTTATTTAATTTAAGAATATTCAGGGATACTTTTCCAGATAGGTAAATTACCTATATTTACACTGCCTGAATAACAAGGAGTAATACTTATTTTAAACTTACTATATTGGGGATCCCTGGGTGGTGCAGCGGTTTGGCGCCTGCCTTTGACCCAGGGCGTGATCCTGGAGACCTGGGATCAAATCCCACGTCGGGCTCCCGGTGCATGGAGCCTGCTTCTCCCTCTGCCTGTGTCTCTGCCTCTCTCTCTCTCTCTCTCTCTCTGTGTGACTATCATAAATAAATAAAAATTTATTAAAAAAAATAAATAAACTTACTATATTCTGAACACATCTGTTTAAGAGCCTTACATGCATTATCTCATTTAATCTTCCTAACACTTTATAAAGTAGGTAGTATTTGTATCCCTATTTTATGGATTGATTACTCCATGGAGATAAATTCAAAGAGATTTGGTAGCTTATCCAAATGGTAAATATTTGTACGTGGGCCCATCTGACTCTAAAGCTTAGTTTCTTTAATTTGGACATAAAATAATTTCAAACTTCCTGCATTTCTCAGCAAATCCTGCTTCAGTCAGTATTCAAGGCATAGATTTAAAAGGCACAGAATTGCAGAAATGGAAGATATTTTAGAAACCATCCAATCTGACCTATTCATTTACAGTTAAAATGTAGGTCTTGAAATTAAGGGTAAAAATACATATTGAATGAAAAGCTAAAAGAAGTAAGGAAAAAAGCTGAACAGGGAAAAGGAAGTGAGGAATCTTGAATTATTCATCTTTGTAATCCTAGTACTTAATACAATCATTGGCAACTAGGGAAAATTCAATATACGTTTGGTCAACTGGATTATATTGCATGTTATAGACTTTTTAAACTAGAGTTTTCCAAAGGTCAAGAGAGGGATGCTCTACTTTCATTTGTTTAAAGCTCACGGTACCTTAAAAATGAAGAAATGATAAAACTGTGATATATTTTAAATGTTTATTCCTGTTAGCTAGCTGATCTCTGTAATTATCCCTATAATTCCATTTGTATATAAGGCCTAAAGGATGAGTTTTAGCCAGTGTGTGACAATGAAATACTATGAGATAATATCTCATGTAAGCCTTACCACAACCTTACTGTCTTGATGTATCATTATCCCCAATTAGACAACAAAGACTTTAGGCAACTCCTACCCTGTTTACACATTTGAAAGTGATGCAAAATTTTATAGTCTATCCCCTTAGATTTTCAAAAGTCCAAAAGAGTGCTTATATAAGATTTTTTTTAATTAGCAAACACAAAACACACTAATTTCAGAGACATTAAATCATTAAATTGTCATTATAGTAAGCCATTGAAATTTGAAGTAAAAGTTAAAACAAAAATTTTCTCCCCTGGAGAGTTCTGAAGTTCACTGATTCTAATAAACACATTTAGAGACATTGTAAGGATCATCCTTTTAAAATATACTTAATAGAAATAGTACTCAGCTATCTGGATGCTTAGAGGTTCCTCATGTGTTGATTACCCAGATGCATGTTAGATTTTGCAGGAATTAGATTTGATATTATCTCCTTATTATGCAAAACCATGGAAAACATTTAATTAAAACTTAATTAAAATCTCCATGATGCTTCAACCCCATGGAGTCCATTTTTCAACAGCAAGCAGCAAAGAAAGCCTTCAGGACAAACTGTTTTTGAAATATGGTGTATAAGAGCTCACTTTTCTCAGTACTTTCTAACAGATCTTGAATCTTCACGTTTCTTTTTACTTGCATCAGTCTATAGAGTGACAGATATGTACGAAAACTAGTAATCATCAATAATAAATAAACATATAGGTTTAGATCAATTACTGACATTTAATTTCTTCTAGAGTTTCACACATAATTTCAAAATACATAAACAAATCATACAGTATTATGTCTGTCACATATTGGACACCTAATATCTATTTAATAAAATTAGTAAATATTAGATAGGTATCAATTAAAAACCCTTAAGACTCTCATACAATTTTATCCTAAACTATTGCAAAATATGTGAACCATTAGTTGTCATTGTGATTGAATAATTTTGTGTATACAGAAATACTTTTTATAATAGGATACGTGATAGTAAGAACTAGTCTCTATGGAATACTCGAATGTGGCATTATTCTCTAACTTACAAGGGGACAGTCCATTTTTCTCATGTAGTTTTAACTTACATCATAAAACACAAGTTATAACAAAAGCACTCTTACTTGGCAATAAAAAGGAATGAACTGCCAACAGCATACATCATACATGCAACATCACAGATGAACCTCAGAAAATATTTTGCTGTAGGAAAGAAGCCAGGCACAGTAGACGGCACACTTTATGATGTCATTTATAAGAAGTCCTGGAACAGCATAATTAAGCTACAGTGAAGGAGATCAGAAGAGTGGTTACCTGGGTTGTGGTGGGTGGTCAATTCAGGGACTGATGGAAAGGAGCAGGAAAAACCCTATGATGATGAGACTGTTCTGTATTTTGATAGGCGTAACACAGGTGTGTGCAATTTTTAAAACTCACTGAACTGCGTACTTACGATGTGTGCATTTTACTGTGTGTAGATTATACTTCAGGCTTTAAAAAGTAAATAAGTATATGTGCCAGACGTAATTGATCTTAAGAAGATTATGATGTTGCTATATAGCTCAGAAATTTTGGAACTCTTCCTTTGGAGCTGTAGTCAGTGGCTACAACACATTTCCTGGATATCAATGGCAGCAAATCTCCTAAGGGTGAAATTAACTTTCCGAAATATCCAGCATCATTCAGGGTCAAGTCAGTTTATTTTAGTGATAATGCCAGAAAGGAACACTTTTGCTTGTCATGCTGGAGTGGTAAGTAACTAAATGAGCCTGATTTTTTTTTTCACAAACTGCTTTCTCTCACACAAACACAAATATAAACATAAATACAGCCTACTGTTATGGTAGGTTCAATTTAAGGATTCTGAAAACTTTTTGTTTAAATGCGGAATCCCTGAAATAAGTGGCAAAGCCTCCCTAATTTACTTCTTTTAAAGGAAGCAACTTTAATCACATGAGGAAAGGATGGTAGAGTAAAACTGCTCTGATAAGTTAATTATATCTATTTTGTGATACATTAGACTGAAAAAGAAATGTTTCATATTTTTTCAAAGTTAATTATATCTATTTTGTGATACATTAGACTGAAAAATATTTCATATTTTTTTCATTAATGATGTCTGAAAGACACAGACATTTTCAGATGAAATTTTATTTTATTTTTTTTAAGATTTTATTTATTCATGAGATACAGAGAGAGAGGCAGAGACACAGGCAGAGGGAGAAGCGGGCTCATTGCAGGGAGCCAGATGGGGGACTCCATCCAGGAACCCAAGATCACACCCTGAGCAAAAGGCAGACACTCAACCGTTGAGCCACACAGGCATCCCTCAGATGAAATTTTAATTTGCAATTTCATTCAGTTTAATCCCTACTAACAAGGAAGGTCTTCTCTATTAGATTTTATTTACCCTCTAATATGCAGAACACTGTGATCACATTTGCTCCCCAGTTACTCCTCACCCACAAGACTGTAACAGGATAGAATAAATCTTTGACTCATCACATGGGATAGTAAGAAGTCTCTACTATCATGCCTTCTTTTATTCCATTATTGGAATGAACAGCATAGATTCTCATAATACACCACACATGTTAAGACAATAAAAGAAGAAAGTGACAGAATGATCATAGCTCACCCCTGGAAAAGGACTAGGTATTTAAACTTAACAAGTTTTTACACAATGAAAAATTCTTTAGCTAAGTAGATCTATGAAACTTGAATTTATTGTCTTATGATAGTTTTTTTGGATGAAAAGAAAAAGCATACCAGTTGAAAAAGTTAGTTTTGTGCAATAAGCAATATAGTTGAAGTTCTAGGCTTTTTAGAGGTGTAATAAAACCCAAGAGAGGGTTATAATTTCTCTATCTTAAATATTAAAAGTTTGAAATAGACATCCTCCAAAGTTCCTGACAATGCTGTCATAATATTTTTCTATAAAACTATTCAATATAGATGAAAGAGTAACCCAAAATTGACTAAAGTTGCTTCAATTACTGCCCTAAGTTACTGACACACAATGTGACAATATAAATATAGATGCACAATCTTTATTCTCCCTTCACAAAATCATAGTGTTCTCCATGGGTTACTCAACAGAATGGGTAAATGTATTGTGGGCTTTCAGAAGAACTTAAGGATAACTCTGTTAAGTGAAATATTATATCTTTTATTTAAATTTTACATACCATTTCATAATCATTAAATACACTACTAATGGTTTTATTAGATGTTAACCAATCATATTCCCTGGAACACTGGGCTTTTCAGAAATTAGCAAAATGGTTTTAAAAATCTATGCCTGGGACGCCTGGGTGGCTCAGTGGTTGAGCATCTGCCTTCAGCCCAGGGCGTGATCCTGGAGACCTGGGATCGAGTCCCACGTCGGGCTCCCTGCATGGAGCCTGCTTCTCCCTCTGCCTGTGTCTCTGCCTCTCTCTCTGTGTCTCTCACAAATAAATAAATAAAATCTTTAAAAATATAAAAATAAATAAATAAAAATAAAAATCTATACCTGATAATACAAAAGAACCAAGTACTGATATAAAAATCAGAATTCTGAATCGTTGGTCTGATTCTGTCCAATCTTATTCCAATTTTATTTTCAAATATTGTTCTACATTACACACTGTTCATCTCCCAGTACCTAC
Organism: Vulpes vulpes; assembly: GCF_048418805.1. Classification (NCBI taxonomy): domain Eukaryota; kingdom Metazoa; phylum Chordata; class Mammalia; order Carnivora; family Canidae; genus Vulpes; species Vulpes vulpes. The sequence goes on from NC_132782.1 coordinate 41,117,164, forward strand.
AGATTATCCTGTTTACATTTCCAAAGAAAGCCATCTCACAAAGATGAAAATTTATACTATTTTTAAAACCTTTCAGGGAGAGTCCACAAACTGCCTTAATAATTCATTCGACACTGTAACCACTCTCATTGTCAGGAAATTATATTTCATGTCAAACATAAATTATTTCACCCAACCACCTCCTCTTGGTGGAGTTAAACAATCCCAGTCTGCTTTTCTTATGAGCCATCTTTTCTAATATCTCCTGTATTAGTATCTTATTTTAATCTTTAATCTCTTTAAGATTTTTAAGCCTCTCTTAAGACCAGACTCCATATTCTAATGAGTACCTAGCCCAGGGGTTGGCAAACTACAACCCATAGGCCAAATTTGCCTTTTTTGTAAATATAGTTCTATTGGAACGCAGCCATGATCAGTTATTTATATATTTATGTATTGTCTAAAGTAGCTTATATGCTTGCAACAGAGACTGTGTGGCCTACAAAGTTAAAAATACTCTCTGGCCCTTTACTGAAAAATTTGCTGACCTAGTCAATGAAGTCATCTAAAATGCACAATCACTTCAGGTTTTGTCTTACTTGTGAACAATCAGGGCCTGAGAAGCTTTTTCATACTCTTTCCAATTTTTCCAGAAATCTCACTCTGACTTGGAATATAGTAAGCCCCATGTAACATAACATCCTAAAATACTGATGGATAGCAAATACTTAAGAGTATAATGCAAGATGTGCAATACAAGTTGGTGATAATTTTCCAACATCCACTCTGTGCAGAGAAGCCCCTTTCTGTAAAAAGTGTTAAGTCTTCCTCTATAATCAGGGCACACATAGAGTTTCAGCATTCCCTCAATAAAGGCACACAGAGGCCTACCTTCCTGACATCGTGTCACCTCCCTATGACCCATTCTCCTCTCCAGCTAAAGAATATGTTGTATATATCTGAGGACATGATCTCAAAGGCTTCCAGGGGCAGGAAAATCATATAAATGAGTGGAGCAATCTGGTATGAGACTATAGGATATGGTGACGACTGTGGAGAGTCTCACTGCATACATCTATCCAAACACATTAGCACTGATCTGCTCCAAATGATTGCTGTGCTATTATTTGGGCCCAGAGTAGACATTTTTGCATATTTTTTCAAGGTAAATTGAAAATCAAGATCCAGATTTATTAATACACTGTGAGGGCCAACTCTACAATGGCCAAAAAACCTGACCTGTGTTCACCTAGAGCGCGAAAGTCTTTAAGAAGTACTTTTTGATTGAGATACACTTAGTGAGGAAACTTGAACTTAATTAAAACCCTTATCTTATAAAAGAGAAACTGAAGCTTAGGAAGATTAAGTTACTTGGTTTAAGATTGCACTGAGTATAGATAGTCTAGGGTTGTAATTCTACTTCTAACATACCACTCTACAAACACTTCTTAATTTAGAGGAATTCTTTTTTTTTTTAAGATTTTATTTATTTATTCATGAGAATACACAGAGAGGAGAGAGAGAGAGGCACAGACACAGGCAGAAGGAGAAGCAGGCTCCATGCAGGGAGCCTGATGTGGGACTCGATCCCAGGTCTCCAGGATCAGGCCCTGGGCTGAAGGCAGCGCTAAACCGTTGAGCCACCTGGGCTGCCCATTAATTTAGAGGAATTCAAAGGACCCACTAAGAGTCTGATAAAAGCTATGGACCCTATGAGAGAAAAATGCACATAAGATATAAACTCACAAAAAGTTGGCTTATCATTTAAAGGATTTCATAAACTCATGAAGATTAAACTTGCATATGCGTAGGGAGTCATGGACACCAGGTTTAATATATTTTGAATTTTCCTTATGAAGAACTCACAATCCTCCAATTATATTATATAAAAAAAATCACTGAAGCCTTTATAATATTCTAGATAGATTTCTTTACTTCTTTCACCCATTTATGTAACCATTATGTCACCTCATTATAAAAGAGCAAGTTTTCCAGACAGAACAAGTTCACAAACTCCTAACAGTAGTTATATAACATTATTTGTTTTAATTTAAAATAATTAGAACTTAGGATGCCTGGATGGCTCAGTCGGTTAAGCATCAGACTCTTGATTTTGGCTTAAGTCCTGATTTCAGGGTCCTGGGATCAAGCACCACATCGAGTCCTGCATTTATTTTCCAAAGCATCGCACTAACCAGCCCTCTCTCGGTAAAAAGAGTACCTCTCTATCATCCTTAGAACACCTCAGACACAAGGCCATTATTACTCACTCGATCCTGTGAACCTTTTGAAGATGGACAGTAACTTATTAAGAACCACCTTGAGAAAAATGATCAAAGTTAACATTATTAGCCATAGAAACTGACCTCATGTGCTTTCTGAAATAGTGCACTGAAAACACATCATTTTTGTTATCCTTTTGCCAAAAGCACAAAACCTAAACCCATTCATAAGAAAATTAATCAAACTCAAAATAAGGGACATTCTGAAAAATATTCAAAAATATCACTATCTTAAAAAAAAACTCTTTGAGATTAATGAAGAATACTTCCATATTACAAAGACCAAAGAGACATGAGAGCAAAATACAACACAGGCTCTAAGATTTATTTTTGCTATAAAGGACATTTGGACAATTGGTGAATTTTAAATGGGGTCTATAGATTACAATATTATGTCTATGTTAACCTCCTGATTTTGAATAATTATCCTATGATTATGTAAAAGAAATGTATTTGTTCTTCAGAAATAAACACTAAAGCATTTAGAGACATTAGACCTACAATGGACTCTAAATAACTATTAAATAAGATACATAAATATTTATGTGTGTGTATATGCACATACATCTGCCTGTTTTAATCAATGGTCACCTTTGATCCCAACCTGACTTGAAATAAGAAAAACATATAAAGACCTTTTGGTTTACCCTAGCTCCCTTTTGTTAGTAATTTAGGAGCAGTGGGTAAGGAAAAAAATAGAGCAGTTCCAGGATAATTCAGAACAATTTTGAGTCTACAGTATTACAGATAATCCTGAGTTACTACAGGTAGACAGTACATTGGCCTGTATCTAACCTTCTTTCTTTTCCATCCAAATCCACAACTCCTTTTCCACAAGAGAAAAAGTGTATACACACACACACACACACACACACACATGGATAGCTATAGATATATGAATAGTCAACCAATTTGGAAAAGGAAGAACCCTTAACCCTCACCATACTAGTCACTTGAAAAAAAGCAAAGCAACAAACAATCAAATAGCAAGAGTAACATATATTGGCCACTTTGATAGCATTCAATCTTCCCCCAAGCCCCATTTACTATGAACACCGTGATCTCTCTTTGAGGCAAATTATCCATTTGGTTTAGTCTAGGCAGTAGGGCCTGCATTGTAACTGTGGCTCCCTACTAAGGAGTAGAAGACGACAGAGTTTTCCATTACCCACTCCCTGAGAGTCTATCGGGTACTTGCTTCTGGCAGCTTGAATCGTGAGTAAAGAAGAATTTCTAGAAGCCAAATTCCTTGCAACAAACCAGACTTTTGATACCAACTATAGTTCCTGCTTCCCCTAGAGGTCCCTGGTTGCTGCCAATTTACCCTCCCAGACCTTCTACCTCCCCATCAATTAGCATGTCCCTCTCCTCCCCTACTAGCCTTCCAATGAAATCCTTTTAGTCTTAAAATAATCAGCCTGTTTCTGTTGCTTGGAACCAAAAATCCTGACAAAAAGTTATTAGAATTCCTAAAATCTCAATTTAAAATAAGTTACTGTTAGCTCTACTAATAGGAACCCAATAGGGGTCTGTTTACATGTGAGCAAATCTCTCTGGGGCACTTGCAAGTGTGGAGAGAAGATTGGCTTCACATTTGGGCATGGCCTCTCTGGCTATTTAGAGATAGGCTTCCATACAGATTAATTCCTATAAGAGGCAATTAAAGCTAAATTCTTTTGATGTGCTGGAAATTGAGATAAAGATGAAAAACTACCCAACTCTCACTACGTTCGCTAGAACATTTTAATTGAACATGTGGCTGTTTCCAGAGACTGTCCACCTGGTAGAGGCTCTCTTTACCTGGAAAAGTGCAGTCACTGTTGGCAACCCACATACTATCTCTAAAATACCACCCTCCAACACTTCTCCAAAAATAAAATTTCTTCCCCTAGGGGCTATTTTTCTGCCACTAAGAAAAGTCTTTGTTTTCACAAAGCAAGTGGATTTCACTTAGTCAATTTTTCTTTATAACTGTAGAATGAAAAGTAATTGAAAATACTGTTAATTAAAGGAAAGTTACCATTTGCCCTTTAGCTACAAATAATATCAAAGCACATTCAGAGATAACAAGTGCAGTAATAACTAGCCTGTTGTGATGGTAAAACAGGAACATCACATCAGTGGTACAAAGTTCCTAAAACTGTGTTAAGGGTTCCAAAGGCATTTATTTTACACAGGTCACATATGCCCTTGTTCATGCTCAGATGTGCAAATGCAGCTGTGTTTGCAACTTTGATCCAAACTTATTTAAGGTATAAACCTTTCCAGGGTGCTGCTTCATGATACATTGTAAGAAAAATCATTTTCTATACCCATCTATCAATTTGAGAAGTTCACAATTTTTGAGAAGAATTTATACCACAGTGATTTTTTTGCCCCTCAAAATACTAATCTGAGTAAGTCAAACCCTGTGTAATCTTTTAATGATTCACCACTGCCCACAGGATAAATCCAGGTATCCTGGCAAAATACACAGGTCCCTTGATAATATGCTTGCTATAAACCTTCAAATGTTGTTCTCCTACCATTTCCTTTCTTGTGTTCCTTCAGTTATTCATCCCCCAAATCTTCACACTGCTCTCTCACTTATTGGTGTCTTTGCAAACTCTTCATGCTCCCTAAATGCCTCTTGTTTCTCTTTATCTCTTCAGGGTCTACTCTGAGTCAAGACCTAATTCTAGGTCAAATGGTCCTGGGAGCACAGAGGAGAATCAAGTTAAATGATAGAAATGAAAAATCTACCCACAATAATCAGGAAATGAGTGAGTAATTTTTATTTATCATACGCTATATGACAAGCACTGTTCCAGGCTGGAACTATGATACTGAACATTATCAACAAAAATCCCTGCCTTCAGAAAACTGGCATTCTCAGAAACAATGACAGAAAATATAAAATAAGTAAACTGTAAAAGTCTGCTAGACAGTGGTAAGCATCAGAGAGGAAAACAACAAACTAAGCAGGGTAAGAAGGATGGAGAGAGTGCCAGGGAAACAGCTGTAGTTTTAAAGATGGTGAAGACGCTTTCATGGGAAGGAGACGTTAGATGGGGGAGCCCATCAGGAACATATGTATCTAGCAGAGGAATATCTAGAAGGTATCTAAGAGTGATAGAGGTAAAGCAAGGGTCACAGCAAACACCCGAGGCAGGAAAATACCCAGCATATGTGAGGAACAACAATGAGGTCACTGTGTTGGAAAGGGAAGAGGGAAGAGAAGTCAGAGGAGATGAATTCAGACAGACAACAGGATGGCAGGGGCACACCACGCAGATTCTTCTATCTGGTGGGGGCAGTGGGAAGCCACTGCAGCATATGATCAAAGGAGTAGCTCGCTCTGTCTATGCTTTCACCAGGATTGCTCTGGCTGCTTTGTAGGAAGAGAAAAGAGAGCAAAGGTGAAAGCAGGGAGCCAGTTAAGGAGGCCACTACAATAATCAAAGCAAAAGATGACGGTGGTTTGGATGAGGGTAATAGCGGTAGAGGTGGTGAAAAGTGATAGGTTCTGGACATGATTTGAACATAGACTCAAAAGAATTTTTTGAAAGATTAAGCATGGGATATAAAGGAAAGAAAGAAGTCAAGGATGACATCCAGATGTTTGGCCTGAGCAACTGGAAGTTGTTATCATCAAGGAAGAGGAAACCCCTGGTAATAGTAAGTTCGGAGGAAGATGAGGAGCTCAGTTTGGACATGTCCAGTCCTCTTTAAAAAAAAAAAAGGCAAAAACAAAAACAAACCAGAAATAGGGGAAATGGCTATTGAAAACTATTTCAGTTTTTAAAACATTCCAGCCTAAGAAAATGCTAAACACCACTCGTTCCCTATCATCAAAGAGGTTATCACATGTGTAAGCTCTATCATTCCCACTGTATTATGAGGAGGCAAACTTCGTACAGTTAGAATGATTCAAGAATAAAATTAAGGGCTAGTGCTAAGGTTTAAAAAGCTCTAAGTTGGATATCAAAACATATACCACAAACATGCTTTAGGGATGTCTGGGAGGTAAAGACACTCCACTTATATACATGAAAAGCAAAGTTTCAGATTTTTTTTTAAAGTCATCAATATTCTATTAGAAAGAAAAAAGAGTATATTAGAAAATAGGACCCAAATCTGCTCACAAAAACCTTTTTGGACCAATCTAACATAAAATCATTGAGTAATATGATGCACGTGGGGTAAAGAAGGGAAGCAGAGGCCCTTTTCCAGAATACACTGTAGCTTAGGTAAGAATATTAGAAATCGGATTTAAATACCTGCACATTTTATATTTGTTTTCTGCCCCACTTGGGGCAGATTTTTCACTTGGATTCAAAATGGACTCCTTGAATTACAGACCAATATCCCTGATGAACATGGATGCAAAAATTCTCAACAAGATACTAGCCAATAGGATCCAACAACACATTAAGAAAATTATTCACCATGACCAAGTAGGATTTATCCCCGGGACACAAGGCTGGTTCAACACTCGTAAAACAATCAATGTGATTCATCATATCAGCAAGAGAAAAACCAAGAATCATATGATCCTCTCATTAGAAGCAGAGAAAGCATTTGACAAAATACAGCATCCATTCCTGATCAAAACCCTTCAGAGTGTTGGGATAGAGGGAACATTCCTCACATCTTAAAAGCCATCTACGAAAAGCCCACAGCAAATATCATTCTCAATGGGGAAGCACTGGGAGCCTTTCCCCTAAGATCAGGAACAAGACAGGGATATGTCCACTCTCACCACTGCTATTCAACATAGTATTGGAAGTCCTAGCCTCAGCAATCAGACAACAAAAAGACATTAAAGGCATTCAAATTGGCAAAGAAGAAGTCAAACTCTCCCTCTTCGCCGATGACATGATACTCTACATAGAAAACCCAAAAGCCTCCACCCCAAGATTGCTAGAACTCATACAGCAATTTGGTAACGTGGCAGGATACAAAATCAATGCCCAGAAATCAATGGCATTTCTATACACTGAGACTGAAGAAAGAGAAATTAAGGAGTCAATCCCATTTACAATTGCACCCAAAAGCATAAGATACCTAGGAATAAACCTAACCAAAGAGGTAAAGGATCTATACCCTAAAAACTACAGAACACTTCTGAAGGAAATTGAGGAAGACACAAAGAGATGGAAAAATATTCCATGCTCATGGATTGGCAGAATTAATATTGTGAAAATGTCAATGTTACCCAGGGCAATTTACACGTTTAATGCAATCCCTATCAAAATACCATGGACTTTCTTCAGAGAGTTAGAACAAATTATTTCAAGATTTGTGTAGAATCAGAAAAGACCCTGAATAGCCAGGGGAATTTTAAAAAAGAAAACCATAGCTGGGGGCATCACAATGCCAGATTTCAGGTTGTACTACAAAGCTGTGGTCATCAAGACAGTGTGGTACTGGCACAAAAACAGACACATGGATCAATGGAACAGAATAGAGAACCCAGAAGTGGACCCTGAACTTTATGGTCAACTAATATTCAATAACGGAGGAAAGACTATCCATTGGAAGAAAGACAGTCTCTTCAATAAATGGTGCTGGGAAAATTGGACATCCACATGCAGAAGAATGAAACTGGACCCCTCTGTTTCACCATACACAAAGATAAACTCAAAATGGATGAGAGATCTAAATGTGAGACAAGAGTCCATCAAAATCCTAGAGGAGAACACAGGCCACAGTAACTTCTTGCAAGATACATCCACAAAGGCAAAAGAAACAAAAGCAAAAATGAACTATTGGGACTTCATCAAGATAAGAAGCTTTTGCACAGCAAAGGATACAGTCAACAAAACTCAAAGACAACCTACAGAATGGGAGAAGATATTTGCAAACGGCATATCAGATAAAGGGCTAGTTTCCAAAATCTATAAAGAACTTATTAAACTCAACACCAAAGAAACAAACAATCCAATCATGAAATGGGCAAAAGACATGAAGAGAAATCTCACAGAGGAAGACATGGACATGGCCAACATGCACATGAGAAAATGCTCTGCATCACTTGCCATCAGGGAAATACAAATCAAAACCACAATGAGATCCCACCTCACACCAGTGAGAATGGGGAAAATTAACAAGGCAGGAAACAACAAATGTTGGAGAGGATGCGGAGAAAAGGGAACCCTCTTACACTGTTGGTGGGAATGTGAACTGGTGCAGCCACTCTGGAAAACTGTGTGGAGGTTCCTCAAAGAGTTAAAAATAGACCTGCCCTACGACCCAGCAATTGCACTGTTGGGGATTTATCCCAAAGATTCAGATGCAATGAAACACCGGGACACCTGCACCCCGATGTTTCTAGCAGCAATGTCCACAATAGGCAAACTGTGGAAGGAGCCTCGGTGTCCATCGAAAGATGATGGATAAAGAAGATGTGGTTTATGTATACAATGGAATATTCCTCAGCAATTAGAAACGACAAATACCCACCATTTGCTTCAACATGGATGGAACTGGAGGGTATTATGCTGAGTGCAGTAAGTCAATCAGAGAAGGACAAACAGTGTATGTTCTCATTCATTTGGGGAATATAAATAATAGTGAAAGGGAATATAAAGGAAGGGAGAAGAAATGTGTGGGAAATATCAGAAAGGGAGACAGAACATAAAGATTCCTAACTCTGGGAAACGAACTAGGGGTGGTGGAAGGGGAGGAGGGCGGGGGCTGGGGGGGAATGGGTGACGGGCACTGAGGGGGACACTTGACGGGATGAGCACTGGGTGTTTTTCTGTATGTTGGTAAATTGAACACCAATAAAAATTAATTTATTAAAAAAAAAACAAAACAAAAACAAAATGGACTCCTTGGACAAACTCATTCTATTTGACCAATGAGCAACAAAGCTGTCCTCACCTGAAGAGCCAGACAATTACTTATATAAAAAGCTCCCTGTCATTTCTCAAAATGGCAAGTTATCATATATATAGTATTTTCTGCTTTTTTCATACATCTAGGTCTTTTGAGGTTTTTCAAGCCTTTAAGGACATTTTATGATTAGACATTTAAATTAAAAAATAGTTACACATAAAAATTTTATGGAGGATAAATTGAAACTACATGCCAATGCAGACACAGTGCCCTACCTTTTAAATGCTGCCAATCCCAGTCCAGCCAATCATATAAAGGGTGGAAACTGCATTATATCAGTAGTGATCCGTTTTTACTAAAATTTGACCTTATAAAGCTTTGAATTTCCATGTATTTTACTGTACAGATTAAATCATTGGTAAACTGACTATTTCTTTATTATTTTCATCTTCCTAACCCATTTTACCAACAAATTTCAGAGTCGGAGACCTATTGGGAAGAAGAAAATGGCTAAGCACATAAAAATACCCTGTTTTGAATCAACTTAAAGTAGGGATACAAATGTGCTGCTTCAATTGAAATGAACTGTTGACATTTCCTTCTCATCAACCAATACACACACACACACACGCACACACACACAAACACACACGAAAGCATATGTACTTCTCTGCAGAGTGAATGGATCAAGAAGCATATAGGGAGGGCTTCATATGCATCTACTGAAACTCTACCACAACCAATAAAAAATTAAAATATAGTGCCCCTCCCCCAGGACTGGAAAGCAGAATTAAGGCTGGAGACACACCATTGTTAATACAAGGAATAAAGCACAAAGCCAGGTATGAGGTAGGTTCCTTTTTAATAGAAAGTGACATTTCCTATAACCTCTGGACCGTAAGTCTACATGTGTGACACAGATAATTTCTTCAGAAATTGAGAATACCAAATTTGTGTGGGATAGCAGTAAATTGAGGTCAAAAATGAGGGTTCCTGTTTGTCTCTGAATCTTTTCTGCAATGTTCCAAATATATTTTCATGCATTGGCCCATAGTTGGATATTAATAAGATTTTTTGACAATTATGTGTAAAAGATGCAAAAGCAGCACCCATAGTCTGACGGATGAATATTGTCCTTTCAAACTGTGTCAGCTTCCCTAAGCTTGGAAACAGCACAAGATTACTGTGAAGGAAAACAGATTCAGGTCAGCAACCCTGAATATAAAAGCTCCACTTGCAATATATTTGTAATAGTGAGAAAAGCAATTGCCCATGAATTCTTGGTGAACCAAAAGCAATTAGATTTACAAAAAAAGGAAACTGTTAGAAATAAGTTTTCCATAAAGAGAAAAAAACAAAAGCAAAAACAAAAAACAGCACAGACACCATTCCCATTACTAAAGTACATCACAACTGATAGCGTTTGTATCAGAATATTCCAAACTTGTTAAAAATAAATGGCATCATTTTCATTCAAGGTGACTAAGAAATAAAGTTGGTGTTTTCAACTTTGTTGATACTGTGACTGGGGCCTGTAGGAATGCATTTAAGAGGTGAATTCAAAGTCTGTCAGACAAGGTAGGGTTTAAATCTCTCCACAAAATGAAATCTAATACTGTTCCTTTAATGCAAGCTGGGAAGGAGAGTGTGAGTAACAGTTTAATCAACCCCCAACAGCTAAATGGATAGATGAGAGTAGACAGGAGAAGCAGGGCTGCCTGGCATAGAGAAGTGCAAGAAGAAAAAAGCCTGAGTAATATGGTTCAGAGAGTGCTTTTCTTCTAGGCTTACAAAACACCTCAAATGACTTCCCTAATTAATCTCTAGAAAATTTTATGAAGGGTTGGCTGGGGTGAGAAGAGTTACCTCCTATTATATATAAGAATATAGGTAGTGAATCCCAGTCTGCTCAAGGTCATACAGGTGAGAAAGCCAAAAACAGAACTCAGATTTCTGGGTTCTGTCTCCGGTACCCAAACACCACCAGATTCATGAGCTCCTATGGTCTTCTTTATTCTTCAGGTGGAAGTTATGAGATGAGTGGAGATGAAAAATATAATAAAAAAGTAAAATCATTCAGATGGGGTCTAAGAGGGCTTTTTCTTTTGAATCATATTTTTAAAAACAGAGAGATCTTTTTATTTCAATTATTCTTTTGACTCAGTAGTTAACACAGTGCAGGACAAATTCCCTAACAATTGTGAACTTCAATCTGGTAACTCGAAACTACATGCAAAGGGAGCTCTGATTCAGTCAGCTAATGTTATCACGCTTTAAAAAAAAAAAATGTATTTATTGAATCACACAAAGAAATTAAGAAAATGATTACCAATTATCTTGGCAAGGATTCCTTAATTAATTGCCAGCACTAATACCATGTTATCTTCTGCATATTAAAACAATGCGACTTCTATTAAAAACTATTCATTAAAGATTCATTCATTCCTTATTGCATCCCGCTGTTTCATATCTTATGTAGCTAAAGGGCTGCTTCCCAGAATATGAGGTACTGCTGTGCAGAGAAGCAACAGCAACTATAGAATTTATGTTGAGATGTTACACTTCTGAATGTTCCATCTAAATATCATAAGGATGCTACCTATAAAAGTGAATAGAACTAATATATAGAGGTCTAGTGTTTGTGTGTGTGTGTGTCTGTGTGTGTGTGTGAATCCACAAGCATTTAAACTCTAAAATGTTAGATTAAAAGCATTTTAAAAATTTTAAAGACTATAAAATGTTAATATTTCCTGCAAGTATTCCACTCTCTTGGGAATACTAAGCACAAGAACTGTCCTTCTTAGGGAAGAGTAGTAAACTGACACCACCAATGGCTTGTTAAACTAAGAGGTTATAGCTTCCAAAAGTAACTTGCCTATATTCCTCTCATGCATTTATAGCAGTAGTTCTCAAAAAGAGAGGCAATTTTGCTTCCCAGGACACTTGGCAAATATTTGGAGACTTTTTTTTAAGATTTATTTATTTATTTATTTTAGAAAGAGAAAAAGAGAGAGCACAAGCAGGGAGAGGGACAGAGGGAGAAGGAAAAAGATAATCCCAAACAGACTCCCCACTGAGTGCAAAACCAATAGAGCTGAATCCCAAGGCCCAAGAGATCATGACCTGAGCTGTAACCAAGAGTTGGCTGCTCAACAAACTGAGCCATCCAGGCACCCCAAATATTTGAAGATGATTTAAGTCTTACCAACTGGGGAAAGGGGCTACAAGCACAAGCACTCAGTGCAAGGAAGCCAGGCTATCCTATAATGCTAAAATTGACCCCCAAAAATGTCAATTTTGCCACTGTTAAGAAACACTGATTTAGAGAGAAAATAGTAGATTTCTGCTACCAGTAGCCATTGTTCTTGGCTAGCTCAGTCATAGCTGTGAAAGAATTTAAGTTGGTACTTAGGTAATGCTACTAAGAAAATTAGAACCTAGGGATTCTTTTCTACATTTCTCCCCATAAATATGCCGAATAAGGAATGGAGTAATTAGCTAACTAAGAATTTCTATAATTGCCATTAATGCCCCTCACCATCAACCTCTCCCCCAACACACCCCTTCATGCTAAGAATGGCTAATATTTTATTAAGTTAAAAAGAACAAGATCCTATGTCTCTGACATATTTGAATCGAAGCCAAGGAGACAAAACCAAACCTTAGTCTGCAACCTCCCTTGGGAAATCTTTGTTCATTTTAATACTTGTTCAGTCAGCTGTCTGCCTGAATGACAAGGTTTTTATCTCTAATGTGAGTGGCTTTGAAGGCTACTTGCATTATCCATTCCTCAGCAATTGCTGCTGAAACCACAACGTTGCAAACTGATAATTAAATCCAGCTGCCTCTACTATGAATTCAATCATATCAACATTAGCAGCAATCTTGGTGGTTGTTGGTGGGTTTCTTTTTCAATTTCTAGACAACATAATTAACTTCACTAGCCTTCTTACATTAAACAAAACTCAGAGCTAAAGAATACTATGAATTAAACTACTATAAATACTATTTGTGCAAAGGAATGCAGTTAGATCATCAGGATTCTGAAATGGTTCCAATGCATTGCTTATTTGGGTCTAGCCATTTGACCCAATACACATTAATATTATGTTTTACCTATCGGTGTAGTTTCAGATTTCAATTACAAAAGCTCATGTTAACCGACAATTTACTACTCATGAAATATTAACTCTAGTACATGTAAACAAGACATAGTTCACAATGCAAAAAAGCCAACTTGTCAAACACTGAAATATACCCACTAAAACAATATCAAAGTCCTTTTATATTATTTGAACTAGTAATGTAAAAGAAATGTTTTAATTAACTTTAATCTGTCACATATAAGAGAACACCATGAAAAAACATATGCCAAAAATCGGACAACCTGGAAGAAATGGATAAATTCCTAGAAATATATAATTGTCCAAAACCAAAACAGGAAGAAATAGAAAATCTGAATAGACCAATAACTAGCAATAAAATTGAAACAGTAATCAAAAACTCCCAACAAACAGAAGTCCAGGATGGAACCAGATGGATTCAGAGGTAAATTATACCAAACATTTAAAGAAGAGTTAATAATTATTCTCCTCAAACTATTCCAGAAAATAGAAGAGGAAGAAAAGCTTCCAAATACATCCTATGAGGCCAAAGTTATCCTAACACCAAAAACAAAAAGATGGCACAAAAAAAAGAATAGTCTAATATCCCTGAAGAACGTAAATACAAAATCTTCAACAAAATTTTAGCAATCCACATTCAACACTACATCAAAAGGATCTTTCGAAAAAAAAAAAAAAAAAAAAAAAAAAAAAACAAAAGGATCTTTCGCCATGATCGAGTGAGATTTAGTGCAACAATGCAAAAATGGCTCAATATTTGCAAACCAGTCAACACGATACACTACATCAAAAATCAAAGGATGAAAATCATAGGATTATCTCCATAGATACAGAAAAAACGTCTGACAAAATTCAACATCTATTCATGATAAAAAAAACTCTCAACAAAGTGGGTTTAGAAGGAACACACCTCAACACAATACAGGCCATCTACAAAAAGCAACGACTAACATCACAGTCAATGATGAAAAACTGAGAGCATTTCCTTTAAGATCAGAAACAAGACAAAGGATGGCTGCTCTTGCCACTTTTATTCAACATGGTACTGGAAGTATTTGCCACATCAGTCAGAGAAAGCAATAAAATGTATCCAAATTAGTAAAGAAGAATTAAACTGTCACTATTAGCAGATGGCATCATCCTACATAGAAAACCCTAAAGACTCCACCAAAAACTCTTAGAAGTAATAAATGAATTCAGTAAAGTTGCAGGATGCAAAATTACTTCATAGAAATCAGTCCTGTTTCTATACGCTAATAAAAGTAGCAGAAAGATAACTTTTAAAAAATCTTACTTATAATTGTACCAAAAAGAATAAAATACCTAGATATAAACTTAACCAAGAAAGTAAAAGACCTGTATTCTGAAAACTATAAAACATTGAACAAAAAAAATTCAAGATGACACAAATGAATGTATATTCCATGCTCATGGATCAGAAGAATTAATATTGTTAAAATGTCCATACAATCTAAAATGTCCAAGAAATCTACAGATTCAATACAATCCTGACTAATAGCATTTTTCACAGTACTCGAAAAAATGATGCCAAAATTTGAAGACCCCAATTTGACAAAGCAATACTGAGAAAGAACAAACCTGGAGCTACCACAATCCCAGATTTCAAAATACACTACAAAGCTGTAGTAATCAAGATGGTCTGGTACTGACACAAGTTGACATAGATCAACAGAACAGAATAGAGAGCTCAGAAATAAACCCACCCTTATATGGTCAATTAATCTACCACAAAGGAAGCAGATATATACAATGAGGGAAAAACAGCCTCTTTAATAAATGGTGCTTTGAAAACTAGACAGCCACATGCAAAAGAATGAAACTGGACCATTTTCTAACACCATACCTGAAAATAATGTCAGAATGGACTAAAGATCTGAATGTGAGACATGAAACCATATAACACCTAGAAGAAAGCATAGGCAGTCATTTCTTTGACATTCACTTTTGCAACATTTTTCTAGATTTAGCTCTTCAGGCAAGGGAAACAAAAGTAAAATTAAACTGTTGGAACCACATCAAAAAAAAAGGCTTTTTCACAGCAAAAGAAAGTGTCAACAAAGGAAAAGGCAACCTACCGAACGGAAGAAGACATTTGCAAATAATATATCCAATATGGGGTTAATATATCCAAAATATATAAAGAACTTAAATAATTCAACAGCAAAAAAACAAGCAATCCAATTTAAAACATCTATGAGGATCTGAATAGAATTTTTCCAAAGAAGACACACAGATGGCCAACAGACACGAGAAGGTGCTCAACGTCACTAATCATCAGGGAAATACAAATCAAAACTACATGAGATATCACATTATTCCTGTCAGAATGGCTAAAATAAAAAGGACAAGACCTAACAAGTATTGGTGAGGGTGTAGAGAGAAAAAAAAAAAAAAATATATATATATATATATATAAAGATCTTGTCATTTGTGACAACATGGATGGACCTAGAGGGCATTATGCTAAGTAATTCAGAGAAAGACAAATACCATATAATTTGACTGATATGTGGAATCTAAAAAACAAAACAGGAATAAACAAAAAGCAGAAACAGACCCGTAACAGACCCACAAATAGAGAGAACAAACTGATAGTTGTGGGAGGAGGTGTGGTGGAAGAATGGGCAAAAATGGGTGAAGGGGAGTGCGAGATACAGGCTTCCAGTTATGGAATGAATAAGTCGTGAGAATAAAAGGCATCGCATAAGGAATACAGTCAGTGATATTGTAATAATATTGTATGGTGACTGATGGTAGCTACACTTATGAGCATAGCAAAATGTACAGACTTGTCAAAACACTATGTTGCACATATGAAATTAATGTAACTATGTGGGTCAACTATACCTCAATTTTTAAAAAAGAATATATAGCAGCTAATTATACAGCACAAACCAGATATTTATCACCATGTCGGCACTAAGCTGTGTCTTAAATTATATTAATGTAACCTATGAGAAAGGAATAAAGAACAAAATTAATAAAAAAAAATCTGTCACAGTTCAAATATTTTAAACCAACCTATTTTAAAATAATGATGGTATCATAGGAGTACTAAGCCCAAAATGCACTTGAATATAAGCCGTGTAATTAGCATTTGACATTATTAGCAAGAAAGAATATTTTTCTGTACTGAGTAACATGTTTACTTGCACAAGTGCAACAACAGTCGTTTTCTGTTTACAGACTTTTTAAAAACGAATAAAAAGACAAATAACTATTACTATAACCTTATTATAAATAGAGTTAACTCAACAGTCAGTGGATGCATTACTATGCTATTACTATTGTAACAAATTACCACAAATTTAGTGGCTTAACAAAACACAGATTACCATTTTCTAGTTCTGAAGATAAGAAATACTGCACAGGTCTCACTGGGCTAAACTCGAGTTTTCAGCAGGGCAGGGCAGGGTTCTTTCTGGAGGTTCTAGAGAAGAATGTGTTCACTTGCTTTTTCCAACTTGTAGAGGCCACCTGCATCCCTTGGCCAGCGGTCCTCTACCCCCATCTTCAAAGGGAGCAGCATAAACTTTCCATATTTTTCTCTCTGACCATAGCTGGGAAAAGTTCTCTACTTTTAAAGATTTGTGTCCTTAGATCACATCCACCTTGATAATCCAGGATAGTCTCCCCATTTCCAAGTCCTTAACTTTCATCATAGCCACACGGTACCTTCTGCCTTGTAAGGAAGCATATTCACAGGTCCCAGAGATTAGGACACACACATCTTTCAGGGGCCATTACACAGTCTACCACAGTGACTATTTATTAAATTTTCACATCAAACAAGTTACCGAAACCAAGGGTACAAGACTCTCAATATAGGAATATTTACCTTTAATAATTCAAAATTATTTTTTTCCTTTAATCACATTTTAGGAAAGAAAGAAAAAAGTATCTTTTTTTGGAAACACTGACAATGACATGATACTGAAAGCAGTAACAGCATAACTGAAAACAACTTAAACATCATAGAAGAAAGTGACAGAAAGAAACTGTAATGGAGGGGATCCCTGGGTGGCTCAGTGGTTAGTGCCTGCCTTTGGCCCAGCGCGTGATCCTGGAGTCCCGGGATCGAGTCCCACACTGGGCTCCCTGCATGGAGCCTGCTTCTCCCTCTGCCTGTGTCTCTGCCTCTCTCTTTCTCTGTGTCTTTCATGAATAAATAAATAAAAATTTTAAAAGAAAGAAACTGTAATGGACCTGTTTGATCTGGAGTCCACAGGACTGTCTGCTTCACATTTTTCTGCCATCATAGGTGTTGTGAGTCCTGAGGATGTAGCGGCATAAACAGAATGTCACCATATTCAGAATGCTTGGTGATGAACTTCACATCCAGTAATCATTCTCCTACCTACTTGAGAATATCCTATGGCTTTATAATCTAATTTTCATCCTTCTTGATCCCATGAAATGTATGTAGTTTTTTTACTATGTGTACAACATCAAGGTCGGTTGGAATGATGCTTTCTTTAGGTACCATTTGGTGGGTGGGGCCTTTGTCTGGCCTGCCTATTCTGACGGTGTAGAAACTGAAACACAAGTACCAGGTTTTGATCTAACAGTTAATACATTTCTTTTTAGCAATACCCCAAAAAGGTTTATAAAGTCAAGAAGAGACTAACTGAAGATGACAAAATCAGCACTAGGCAATGGAGACCTGCAGTTCACTTAAATGGATTATACACCCACAGAAATTAAGAATTATGCAAATATAAACTTTGATGGGGCTCATTCATTCAGCAAATATTCATTGAGTGGGTCTTCCTATGTGAGAAGAACTATTCTAGGCACTGGGGTATTAGCCTAGATACCCCAGTGAACGAAAGAGCGAAAAATTCTATTCTTAAAGTTTCCCTTCTGGTGAGATAAACAGTCAATAAGCAAGATATACAGTACATTAGACAGTGTTAAATGCTAAAAAAAAATAATAAAGTTGAGTAGAGGCAGGATGCCTGAGCAGTGAGCAGTGACGGGGTGAAATTTCGAACAAGAAAGCCCAGGGCAAGCCTCGCAGAGAAAGTCAGTGTTCAGTATGGACTGACCTTACCTCACTAAGCAGGACTAGCTCAGGGAACCACTTTTTCCCACGATCTGCTCTGATTCCTATTCTCCTATTGACATTTTAGTCAGGTGTCACCTCCTGATGGTCTTCGGAATCCCATATTGGAACAAATCCCATATTCATCTTGGCTTGTTCGTGTCAAGGTGATCTGTATCATCAATTCCTGATACTTCTCTTTCCATACTAATAGTTTTCCAAAGCTTAGTCTTTAAAGTCCACTGTGTCTCAGTAACTTTGGCTATTTCTATAACTATTTACCAGAACACAGTTACATACAAGTGAAGGCATTTAAAAGAGCCACACTCTTCTCCATTGCATGCACTTTCAAAATAATCTTTTAAATCTCTCTTTTTGGCAAGGGGAGAATTGTGTTTTAACAGCATTATGCATGGCGTGTTCACTCTAAATCACAGGAGTAGCCACCATTTCTGAATGGCAACACATGAAATATAGTTGGTGCTCTGTAAATATTTATTGACTATGTAACCTCTCCTGTATCATACAACATGCAGCATAATCCTCATTTCAACCTTACAAGGTGGCACTTACAGTCCTTATTTTATATGCAATAAACCAGGCTGGGAAAGACTGAATCATCTTCCTGAGATTACACAGCTAATAAGCATAAAGGCAGGAGCTCTGCAAAACTTGGGTCCCCTTCCCCAACAAGGTACATCTGGAGCTGGTGGCTTCATCCACTCCCTATTCCCCAACTCCCCACTCTGGCAAAAGATTATCATGGTACTTCTCCTAATTTGGTCAGAGCAGCTAAGGGATAAATCATGCCCTCTTGCCTTCCTGGGTGTTTTTTTATAACCTGATAATCTATACTACATTTGGATTTGAAAAAGACACCTCATTAAGATTAAAAGTAAAGTGGATATTTTTCAGAATTCTTTGAAAATGAACCATTCTAAGTTTAAAAAAAAATATTTCTAAGTAGCTAACCTATTAAATATGTTTTAATAGAAATACTTTAAAACATACCATGAATCTTATATATAAGACATTGAGTGTACATTGGATAATATCTTTACTACTCAGGACCATCATTGGGTCATTAATTACTCACTGTGTTCAGTATGTGCTTGTGAATAGAGATGAACATATAGTGTGTCCTATGAAGATAACAGGCCTATAAAAAGTCCACTCAATCAGGACACGCGATGACTCACCTGTCCCTTTCATATAAAGGCAAAGGAAAATGTACCTGGCAGTCAGACATTGCAGCAGAGCTACCTTTCTGCCAAATAAGTGATGATGGCAACGAAGATGATGATGATGCTGACATGGACCATGGCAATGACCATATAATGATGATGATGATGATGGTAGCATTTGTTGGGTGCTTGTTACATGTCAAAACCAGTATCTAGTCATTTATATAAATTTTCTCATTTAATCATTCAATTTTATCAGGTAAGAACTGTTTCTCTTTTCCTATTTTACAGATAAAGAAACTAAGTTACAGAGAGAGCAAATAACTCTTCTCAAGTCACCAAGAAACCTGCAGAACTCATTAAAGACTCATACAATCTAATGCCAGGACACTGTTTTAACCACTACACTCTACTGTCTCAAACTGAAGAATAAAGCAATCTTTATATGGTCACCTTCCAGAAAGTAATTATTTTATTCACTGTTGCTATCTTTAAAAAAAAAAAGATTTTATTTATTTATTCATGAGAGACAGACGGAGGAGGGGGGTGGTGGGCAGAGGGAGAAACAGGCCCCATGCAGGGAGCCCAATGTGGGACTCAATCCCGGGACTCCAGGATCATGCCCTGGACCCAAGGCAGTCGCTAAACCACTGAGCCACCTAGGGATCCCCCATTCACTGTTGCTTTCTGTTCATCATCAATCAGAGCAGCAAAGAACATCAGCTAATGTTGATTAGCTAATGAAGCCAATCAAAGACAAGCCGTCTGGGGCTCATACTCACCTGGAGAGACATACAGCGTAGTGGTGAAGAGTCTGGACTCTGGAGCCAGACCACCTTTGAATCTAGGCTTTTCTTCTTACTAGCTGTGTGACTTAGGGCAAGTTACATAACTATTCCATGCTTTAGCTTTAAGAAGTGATAATGAGTATTTAGTTCATTGAGACATTGCAAGGATTAAATAAATAGTTTACATGTAAAGTGCTCTAAATAGTGTCTGGAAAATATTAAGAGCTCAAGAAACAAGCTATTAGTGTCTCATCTACACTAATGATGACAAAAGCAGCAGCCCGGGTGGCTCAATGGTTTAGCGCCACCTTCAGCCCAGGGCCTGATCCTGGAGACCCAGAATCGAGTCCCACGTCGGGCTCCCTGCATGGAGCCTGCTCTCTCTCTCTCTCTGTCTGTCATAAATAAATAAATAAATAAATAAATAAATAAATAAATAAATAAATAAATAAATAAAAACTATCCTCGCAATATTATTACACAAATTTTTTATTTTATTTATTTTTTAAAAGATTTTATTTATTTATTCATGAGAAAGAGAAAGAGAGAGAGAGAGAGGCAGAGACACAGGCAGAGGGAGAAGCAGGCTCCATGCAGGGAGCCCGACGTGGGACTCGATCCCAGGTCTCCAGGATCACGCCCCAGACCAAAGGTGGTGCTAAACCTCTGAGCCACCCGGGCTGCCTGGGATAGTTTTCTTCATCAAATTTGGGAACTGGAAAATCCATCATAACAGAAGGAAATCAGAACACACTTTACAGGGATTCCAGGAAACTTATACTTGAAGTCAAGCAACCTGAGATCAAGGCTTAATTAAGTGACCCTTAATGTCACTTAATCATAATCATCTCTCAGATGTGCCAGAAGATGCTGAAATCTTCCATGGGTTTGCCCTTGCATCTTGGGGCACATATGCCTTATGTAGAAACTAGTAAATGACTTACAATGTTCAGCAAATGAGTGTTGCCTCTGCTGATTAGTCTGTTCTCAGCATTTTGTATTAACACGCCCATTGTTCAGAATAGTTAATGAAATATATATATTCTAGACCATTTTATTTTGGTGCTAAACTTGGACTTCAACTATCTATAATAACTTTACCAAAATTAGTTATATAATCTTTGAGTTGTTATACAAAATACAATAAAGATAATCGCAAATAAACCATGACATTTTCAGTATCAAGTGTATACACTGTGAGGAAAGCAAAGGCATGGAAGACATAATCTCAGGCTTAAAGAGTTTATATCTAGTTGAAAGACCAAGACTCAGACCACAAACAGATTACTGACCACAGAAGGGGGAAAAGCCAAGTAACTGACAGATTTACAAATGCTGTAAGACTGAAGAGGAAAGAAAAATAAAAGTGAGTTGGTGAAATCAAAATGGATTTTGTATAAAAATTGGGACTAAGGCCTGAAAAATTCACAACCTGTAAACTTGGACTCATTCTCTAACCCTAAAATGAAATTTCCTTTCAATGCAATAACTCCTGTTGAGAGTGCCTTTGTGGAATTTTGTGTTCAGAAGGATTCTGAAGGGTAATGTGGAATCATTGATGAGAAAGAATTCTACAATTGGTATTAACATCTACAGGGAAGCAGAATGGAGGAGAACCCACCTCCATCCTTTTTGACCAGCTCTGCTTCCTACTCTTCTGTTGTTCCTTTGGAGCTACTAGCTACTGAACTCTCTCCCTCTGCTCTTCCTCTTTTCTCATCTTCTCTCATTTTTCTCAGTTTTTCTAGAAAATCAACAAAGTTTTTTTTTTCTTTTCTTTTTTTTTTCTGTTAGTAAACCAACTAAACACCATATCCCATTCAATCCTCAAGCTTCAGATGTTCTCAGCTATCTCTAGCAACCAGTCCCTCACCCCTGGTTTTGCAATTTGAGAACCCAAATGTTTATCACTGTGATCATTGGCATATCAACTACTTAGGTTTACATGATGAAAAGAGCATAAAGGTTGCAAATTCTGACACAACAAACCACCCAAGCTAATGTTGGCTTCACCCAGATCCATAGAACCCGTAGAATGTGAGAGCAGGAAGAGACCTTAGAAATGTTTAATTTTGGGGATACCTGGGTGGCTCAGAGGTTTAGCGCCTGCCTTCAGCCCAGAGTGGGATCCTGGAGTCCTAGGACTGAGTCCCGCATAGGGCTCCCTGCATGGAGCCTGCTTCTCCCTCTGCCTGTGTCTCTGCCTCTGTGTGTGTGTGTGTGTGTGTGTGTGTGTGTGTGTGTGTGTCTCATGAATAAATATATAAAATCTTAAAAAAATAAATGTTTAATTTCTTCTTTATTTGAAGGAGGATGACAATGTCCAGGAAATCAAGTCACTTTCCCAAGGAAAACACAAAGATTTTATAATGGAAACAGGGCTAGAACATAGAACTTCTAAACCCATAACCTTTTGAATGTATTGCTCAAATTCCCTGTTGATACCCTGTCAAAAAAAAATTATCTACAAGATATGCCACCTCGCTGGTCTATTCAATCTGCATTTCTTTTTCCTGCTCTTTCATACACTCTGCTTAACAGCTTCTAGTAGGCTCTTGAAATGCATTTGTATTTTTATCAGCACTCATCTCTGTATGCATCTTAGACCCCTAACACATTTTCATCCAAGCACTGCATGTTATATGTGTCTACTTCTTGGCTTCTCAATACCTGGCATGAACCACATTATACTAATGGTCAAATAATTATTTACTAAAGCCCATACGATCTGCAACAATGCAGTAGGGTAAGCCTATTTTCTGAGGTCTATAAAACTGAGGTATTAATGTTCTGTATACCTGATGGTTAGTGTTTTCATGAATTCATACAGATGCTTCAAAGTTGTGTTTGTTGCATCTAGTTAATGCTGGCATTTGTTGGAGATCTGTAAAAACAACGATAGGCACCATTTATTGGGTACTTACTATCTGCCAGGTACTGAAGTAGGTACTCCCCATCCATTATCTTACTCATTCATAATCATCTCACTAACCCGGAATCTAGACGTTATTGCCTCCATTTTACAGATTGGAACAAAGTAGAAGCAACTCAAAAAGTGTGAAATCCCCTGGAGTGCTTTTGATTTTGGGGTTTTTTTTTTAAGATTTTTATTTATTCATGAGAGACACACAGAGAGAGGCAGAGATACGGGCAGAGGGAGAAGCAAGCTCCCTATGGGAAGCCCAATGTGGGACTCGATCCCAGGATCCCAGGATCATGACCTGAGCCAAAGCCAGAAGCTCAACTGCTGAGCCACCCAGGCACCCCTCCCTTGGACTGCTTTTTATAAGTCACAGATTTCCTAGACTCATTCAAATGAAATCACATTATAAATATGCCCTTCATTGTTTATTTCGTGCACATCCTACCATGTTCAGATTCACAGATTAAAAAATACCATCTCCCTCCTTTGAAAAATATATTTTTTCAGGGCTACCTGTTGAGATACAAAGGATGCAACTGCCAAGCAGTTCGGGCAGATCTCTCAGAAAAGGGGTCTGATTTTCATGTCCTCAGTCCTCTTGTGACCAAATAAGCCCAACAAATTGCAGGGCACCCTCAGTGATGCTAAAGACTTCTCTTTAGCTGGAACGCACTGACCCAGACCATGGTTGAACCTGTGACCCATCACTTCATTAGTACTGGCTTCTAACTGTTCTGTCCCAGACAAATTTACATAATGACAAGGCTGCAGAATACATACTTTAAAAGCCTTCAAAGAAAACAGTTTACTCTCTATAAATATCAGTTTTCACACCTCAAAACCATTTCCTAGACCCTTTATTCCAAATAGAAATTGCTTGAAAAATGAATACAGGACATTTAAGTGGTTCTTGTTGAGGCTTGCAATGGGATGTTTATGCCTATTTATAAACTTCTGTCATCAGAAATCTGGGTGCCACTATGGTATCTCACTCAGTCTGTCTGTTCCGTTTTGATGAGAAGAAAAATGCAAACTACTCTCTTCTCTGCTCCCCTTTTCACAAGGTTAGCTAGCACTTTGAGCCAGTAGCAATTGAAAGCTAGTAGCTAGAAAGTAATTTACTTCTTTGAGTCTCACTCTTCAGAGCCAGTACAATCTGAGCACATTTTTGCACCAAAGACATTAAGGGAGAATTCCTTTTCAAGTGGTTATTCTTGAATTCATTTACTTTTGACACACACAATGAAATCCCAATTCTCCTGCAGGCTGCAGTGCCTTTGTTTGCTATTTTGTGCAGTCTATCTCCCTGCATCTTTGAATGAACAGCTGCAGAATTTCAGAAACTTGTGAGTGCTTCCTCAAGATGGACTATTACCACCAGAACTTAGCCAGCTAATGATTTTTCAATCACCATTTTGCTGTTTCCTTTCTCAAAAGAGTGAAAGTGACAGAAGTTCCTCATTTTTAAACAGATTCCACAAAGCATCTGAATGGGTGGCAAGTGTACTTTCAAGTCACAAAACTATTTCTGATGAATGGCACTAACTATGATTTATAATGTGGTAAAAACCTGAAACAGCTCTTCAAATCTATAGATGACATTCCTGTTGGCTAGGGATCATTTTAAAAGCCAAAGGCAAGAGAAAAGGTGAATTTGCATTGCCCAGTTTAACTATGGGATCTCTACCAAGATGAATGACAAGAGCTCTGTGGAATGAGAAACACAGCCATGTCAACCACAAACAACAAACATGAATTCACAGAAGCATCACGTCTAAGCAAAATAATAATGCTAGGATGAGATCGTGGACTCTTTGAGTACCATCACCCATGTGCACACTGATTTTGAACAATTTATTTAATTGCTCCTTGCCTCCATCTCCTCATCTCTAAAATAGGGATGATCGTAAAATGCTTCTTTCATAGAACTGCTTGAGGGGTGCATGTGCTAAAAAATATCTCATGATGTCTCTCCCATTTTGATTAGGAGAAAAACGCAAACTACTATAGGCTTTTCTAAAAGACTTATACTTATTGTATGGCACATAGTAAATGCCAAATATATTTTAATTCCTATATATGAAATTGGAGGTCACCCAGAGGTTTAAATTAAAGTGAACTATAGCAGTGGATTGGCTCTATTATATCCAATCTTGTGCTTATGCCTAGTACCCGTCCATTTCAATACAGAAAATATAAAGCCACTCAGCATGGTTAATCAATCCTCTTGCAACTGCGACCAGCCTGGAGAAATACCTTTGAAGAACTACAAAAAAATTGGCAGACTTTTTCCCCCTCTTATCTTTGACTTTTTCAAATAAATCTCTTTTGGTGCTTCCTTTTCATTTCAAATGTTTTACCTTCAAAATATGTCTGTTTCCTTCTTGTTCTCAAATACAAAATGTATTTGCAGTACTGGATAAGTCATGTTTTATGATAAAGCATATGAAGAGCTAGATGTCTGCTGTTTAAACTGGTATCTTTAGAAAATTTGAATAATTATAATCTCAGTCTTCAACATTCACATCTTAACCTGAAAAATGTCAGAAAATACAACAATAATGTCATTATGTCATAGGAATTTATAAAAATGCTTTACAGAAATTTGGTACAGATTTAAACTGCTGGCAGGAGCAGCAAGTGTTTTATGCTTATACTTCTTTGAGGAAAAGCCTCCTAGATGGGCAGAACCAAAGATAAAAGGTGCCACTAGGACAGTCTAAGAAGAGATGCTTTCCAAAAATTTATGCCCACAGATATGGACATGCACATTCAATACAGGCAGGCATTTGTGAGCAACTATCAAGCAGGGGCATCTGGTAGATCAATCCCCCCCAACCCTAGTCAGGCTAGCACAGGAAATGAAAATGTCTCCCCAAATACCAGTGTGCCAGAAGACATAACGAGAAAGGCAGATCTAGACTATGAAACCACAACATCAAAGGCAAATTTATACTAAGAAGATTAGATAGGCAGATTTGCATCCAACTAGCTTCAGTCTGAAATAAGCCAATGTGGAAAAAGATTTCATTTTCAAATGTCCATTACAATTTCATTTAAGTACTAAGATCACCTCTAGAGAAATACAAAAGAACCATAAGCCACAAATGCATATTTTTCTCTTTTAACCCAACAGTTTCACTCTGAAATCAGTAAAGAAAAATAAGGCAGGCGTCTGAGATTCTCACTCTCATACACTCAATAAAGAAATATACATTAAGTTCCCACTGTGGGAGAAGCATCATCCAGAATTATTTCATAATCCACTAGATATACATTTTAAAATTTAGTTATATTCTGCATAAATGTTTACAGGTCAAAGGGAGATCAGACTTAAAAAAAAAAAAAGATTCTGGCTTGAAACTGTCCATTACAACTGCTGTCAACCTGCAAGAGTTGTGAAAATGGATTCTCAGCTCAATGCATAGTAACTTTATAACTGCTAGGAGTTAGGAATTAGGCAGGAGAAGCAGGTCAAGAGTGTGAGACTGCTAACCCAGGGGAGTCGTACTTGAGACAGCCATAGGAAGGCTTCTGCAATCCTCCGAGTTACTGAAGCCAAGCACATGGTGTCAAAAAAGGCTGTCTCTCCCTGTGAGGGGGGGAAAAAAACTTGCAGAGTAGACAAAGACACAAGAGAATGAAATTGGAAGTCTTCCGATGGCAAATTATTAATACCTTCTCTTTGAGAAATTGCAAGCAGGCAGAAAAAGGTCTAACCTGAAGAGAAGGATCAAAGATGAAAATAAAAGCTTTGATGCCCAAGTTGCTCTGCAGCCCCAAAGCACTGCGGAGCCAGGAGCGCAGCCAGGAAGATTGTTAACTCCAAAAAAAGTATGGAATGAATTGGTTCCTTAATCCCTGGGAGGATACAGGAGTGGGATTAGGTAGTGATTAGCTGCTTCTGAAACTGAGTGATGCCATTTAATTTGGATTAGGCGTTTATATTTCTTTAGATTTGGCTCTCAAGTTTTTACATCTCTAAAAACATATATGCCAATGCTGGTGATTAGTTGATGTGAATGTTTTATTTGAATAGAAATTTATTTCTCAAAAGAACATTATTGATTGGGTCACGTGGTATAAAGTGAGCCACAGCTACCCATCCTGGGGAAAGCTCAGCTGGGGCAGATCAGACAGTCACAGCCTTGCTGTGCCGTTCCTCCCGAGACGAGGACCCAAACTGCTGGCATAATGACTCAGAGAAAAAGAAACTGCCTTTTAAGTCTAATTTTGCAGCCTCAAACGCACAGCCACACGGCAAGTTTCTGATCACTCCGTTAATTTACTCATCCAATACACACCTTTAAAGCTGAGTTTGTTTCAGGCCCCTGGCTGGGAGCCAGATACAAAGATGCTAAAGTTCCATCCTGGCTTCAAAACTGCCACCTAGAGATCACAGAACCTGAGACTTTGAAGTGATCTTGGGGATGGTGTTCCCTCCACTAGTCAGTGTAGCTTTGCAGTCTCCTTTACGCCAACCATACCACGTGGTCACTCATAATCTAGTTCTGTATCTTCAGCAAGAGGAAACTTTCTAGTTCCCTGGCTAAAAGTTATTCCCTTTTTCGTTAAAAAAAAAAAGTTAAAAAAAAAGATAGAGCTGGGCTCAAAGTCATGCCACTAGATAAATTAACAACAAACCAAGGGAAGAAATAATCGTTTTAATAAAGCCTCTAGAATTGGATTTCCTGCATTTTCCAAGTTGGAACTTGGAAAATGACATACATGCATTCTCTTTGTTAATGATCAGATATCAAAAGATTGTCTTTAATGTGAAGGCCTGTTTAGAATCACAATATTGAGTCTCACCTACAGATTCCCAGATGGTTCCCACAGGTCACATTTCATAACCGAGATAAGCTAAAGCCAGAAGAAGTATGATGTAGTTTAAAGCCACAAAGAAATCTCCTGAAAGTCTATTTTCTGTCTGACCTTAACTTCTTCTAGGACTCAACAGGGCCAGGGTAATAAATCCTATATTTCTACACAACAGGGTAGGGAAGTCAGAAAATACCTTTTTAAACAAATAAGGAATATTTTTACTATTATAACAGTAGACCTTTGGATATGATGGGGACCACCCTTCTTGATTTTTGAAATGTTGTATGGTTGCTGTTGTTGCCATTATTTTTCTTGAACATAGTCTTCACTATCCCATTATAGTAAAATACAAATGATCCAGAATAGTTGAAGACAGTTCTCATTCTCTTAACAATTTGATTACCTTAAGGTCACATACAGTTTAGAAGGATTTCAAAATATTTGAAAAGGCAATGAGACATTTATTACCAGCTTATGCCAAACAAATACTGTTTAAAGCTTCAGAGGGCACTTAACCATTTCTCTTAACCACCAAGAAAATTTCTTAGCCATTTGGAGCATTTCACTTTTGTGGTCAAAAGATCTGGTACAAAAAAAAAAAAAAAAAGACCTGTACAAACATCTGCTACAATGATTTGTTGAATTAACGAATAAATGAATGGATATATGTACTCAAGGATGAGTGACAAATATATATAGCAACTCCCACAGAGTTGCAGCACTACCTTTAAGTACCATCATGCCAGTGACTTCATTAAACTTCATTTTTTTCAGTTCAAAAATATCAACTATCATTTCCTATTTATTAAACTATGAGTCTTGTTCAGCTTTAATTTCTTTATTATCTAACTAACTTTTCTTATTTGTTAATTGGCTATGAAAGAGGCTTCTTCACCCTAAAGTATATTTGCCCTAATGTATTTATAAAATTTTAATCTCTGCTTGTAATGAACATTTTTTTCAAGTGACACTTGTACAAAACACGTTTCCTTCTTTAACTGTGCCTGAGTCATAAAGTGGGACTATCTAAATGAGAAAAAAAACTTGAAGAAGGAAAAAAGACTTTGAATCACATTTTTCAAGATATACTCAATCTATTAACTTTTATATTTCCTGCAATAGCACATTAGTCTTAATTTCCATTTCCTCCAGTATTAATAGGATTTGTTTCCTTTCAATTTTAATATACATCTTGCTCACTCCTTACTTTTTATCTTTTTGCAATGTGGCTTTCTCTACAGGTGCCATCAGCATTTATACATAATTCTTTAAATTAGTAGGGAAGTTACCACTGAGATTGTCTAACATTAAGACTTTCTCTAACCCACTGCTAACTATACATTTATATAGTCCAGGTATTTGAGCTTTTCATTGTACTTTTTTTGTTTCTAGTTAAGTGGAAATTATCACAACTGATGTCTTATCTGAATATTTCCTTCTTGTATATGTAACTCAAGGCCAGCAACCACATGCTTTCTCCATTCTGTGAGGGGTCTTCTGTCCACAGTGAACATTTACTCACATTAGAACTAAAACAAAAAACAGTATTTCTCTACTAAACTCCAAGTAAATGGAAAAGTAGCCACAACAACTTGTACGTAGACTCCAGGGGAAAAATAGTTTTAGTTTTCTCTTTAGGTATTCCTGACACGCTTTCAACCAGCTGTAATATATTCTTGCTTAATTCACAGATTTATTTTGACCTTTCTCCAAGGTCAGATGTAACATAAGCATCTCAACATTGCAGCAATTGCAGTATCCTAGAGAAGATTATTTGTGATAAATGAAAGCTACGCAGGGGTCACTAGAACTCACAACAGAACAAAACATATCATCATCTCTTCTGTCAAAATGGAAAACATAGCCTTTATTTGAGTTACATGACTAAATCTCCAGTTGTTAAATATTCTTTAGCATTTGTCTTTAAAATCATTACAATATCTTCAACAAATAGTCATTCAAAATACAGGAAGTCTCGTAAAACTTGAGGTCTCTTGTACTTTATCCTCCTACTCCCCCACATTTCCCAGTCCCCAGCATTGTTCAGAACTAACCGATAATAAAATGTTATTTTTACACTTGCCTTCTGTGGCTTGCCATCTGATTCAATAAATGAGTGAGTTAAGCCATTACTTTCAACCCACTTAGGCAATGCAGACACTACTGTTCTTCAGCAACGGTGAGGAAAGCCCTCATCCAGTACCATCCTGCACAACTGGGCAGCCCCAGAATGCTACTTAATTCTCTTTGTGCCCCACACTCACTAGGAAGCAGAACAAAGATTCAAAGTACTTTATTTCTGAAGGAGAAAAAAAGCAAGAAGAGACTTTTCCTCTAACAGAGTTTAGCCAGCTAAGAAGTTATAGGGAACAACCCCCACAAAAGGTTACCCTCACTTGACACCAATTGCAAGTTCAGGGGGTTCCTAAAACCACCCTCATGTGCAACGATTTGTTAGAAGGACTCACAATCATCACTAAAAGCTATTGCATTAAAATCATCCAAGGAAAGAAGTGCATAGGGCAGAGTTGGAAAGTACCACTAGCAGAGCCTCCATTGTCCTCTGTGAAATCACAGCATGTTACTCCCCTGGCATCACCATGTGCATAGACTGCTGCCAATCAGAGAAGCTCAGCTGAGTCCCATGTGTAGAGTTTTTATTGAGACTCCATTACATAGACACGATTGATTGATTGATTGCCCATTTAGTTGATTTCAATCCCCAGTTTCCAGCCCCTTTAGTAATGACCCAAAGCCCCTACCAATGTTGTTAGTCTTTCTGGTGTGGCGAGAACTCCAACCAAAGACTATCCAAGTGTGTCCGCCCTCACCTTAAGTCATACAGTTGGACTATGCAATGATGCAAAGCCCCTAACAGATATGATTGTTACGAGGGCTGAGAGATTACCTTCTAGAAGCTGAGGTCAAAGGGCAGAACTCTTTTTACATAAGGTCAAATTCTTTGTGCATCTTTCTCATTAGCTTTTGATTTGGAGCATTTATCTCAATGGTAAGCATATTCATTAAGGTTGTAACTATGCCCTTAGGCATTCTGAAGGGCAAGGGATATTTATTTAATAAACTAGAGATTAAGAAAGCTAATTTATAGTGGAAATGCCTGCAGGTGAGAGAAGGGAGGGTAGTGGTTATAAAACGAAGCCAGGTTAGAAGCAGACCTTGGCATTATGAGTTTGAACAAACATAACAAGAGTTCTTTCCCTCACTGGCAATAATGAAGGAGTGAACTGCCAAAAACCACTACTACCTGCCTGGAAGGCAACAGACACAACTAGTTCTGCACCTCTGGGTGCAAAGAGCATGAACACATTTGGAGGGGTTCCTCAGAGCTCCCGCTACAAGACTTTCCCATCTGCTGACTGCCAGGACTGTGTCATCATTTAGGTTAAGCATTGTGTTGTCACTGCTAAAAAACAAATATGTTAAACCAGTAGTATCCATGAATAGTTTGATGTTGTTTGCTGGGAAAAGTAATGGAACTAAATTCTGATGGATGAAAATGAGGAAAGGAAAAAAATATGAATTATGAAAATTGCATTGGGCAGTTGAGAAATGCCCCTGAATGGAGAGAGATGAGAAGGAATTACCCAAACCCACTCTGCCTCCTCCCGTTCTCAGCTCCTCAAAAAAGGGGCCTCCAAGGGCCCATGGCAAGCCCTGCTTACCCCCCAGGTAGCTGGGCAACAACACCATAAAACACTAGAGCAAAGACCTGGGTTGAAATCCTGGTTCAGCTACTAACAAGCTGTGACTTGGACACATCAAACTTTCTAAGTCTCCGTCACCTCAATTCTAATTTGGGATTAATGTGAACCCCCTCACAGAGTGGGTGTGAGGCTTAAATGAGATAACATATGGGAAAGCACCTTGTTAAATGTGTTTTTTTAACTGCTATATAAATAAGTTATTATTAGTTGAGCAGATTGGAAAAATAGCTTTAGCTTTTTGATTTCCAATTTTGAGATTATATGTGTGTGTGTGTGTGTGTGTGTGTATAACTGCATTCGACAAAATAATACTACTTAAAATATTATTTTAAAAAATACTTCAAGGGATCCCTGAGTGGTGCAGCGGTTTAGCGCCTGCCTTTGGCCCAGGGCGCGATCCTGGAGACCCGGGATCGAATCCCACGTCGGGCTCCCGGAGCATGGAGCCTGCTTCTCCCTCTGCCTGTGTCTCTGCCTCTCTCTCTCTCTGTGTGTGTGACTATCATAAATAAATTTAAAAAATTAAAATAAAATAAAATAAAATAAAAAAATAAAAAATACTTCAAGATAGCCCCAGGAAAAGCAGGAAAAGGGTTATATAGTCGTGGGTCAGGAATACATAGGAATCTAGATTCTCTTCTGGGAGAATCACAATATACCTTAGCACATTGAAGGCTCTGGAGAGTCCTACAAGAATGAACCCAATATAAGGCTATTTGATATGGAATTTTCCAAACTGTTTGAAACACAGAAACTTCCTTTCCTCTAACACTTCTTCAAATCCAATGGAAACAGTGATTCAGAAAATAAATTTTGAGAAAACCAGCTGTTTTTCATAGCATCTCAGGGGTGGTAGGCTCCTTTAAGATGAAGCTGAACATCTCTTTACCAGCTACTAGCTGCCAGAAACTCACTGAAGTGGATGGTGAACACAGACTTCATACCTTTTATGAGAAGTGTATGGCCATAGAAGTTGCAGCTAATGCTCTGGGTGAAGAATGGAAGGTTTATGTGGTTCAAATCAGTGATGGTGATGACAAACAAGGCTTCCCCATGAAGCAGGGTGTCCACCTGCTGCTGAGTAAGGGGCATTCCAGTTACAGACCAAGGAGGACTGAACAAAGAAGGTGCAAATCTGTTCAGGGTTGTAGGGTGGATACCAACCTCAGTATTCCCAACTTGGTCATTGTAAAACAAAAGGGGGGGGTGGCGAGGGCAGAAGAATATTCTAGACTCACTGATACGACTGTGCCTTGTGTCCCAGGACCAAAAGAAAATAGAATCTGCAAACTTTTTAATCTCTCTAAAGAAGATGTGATCTGCCAGTATGTTATGAGAAAGGCCTTAAACAAAGAAGGTAAGAAACCCAGAACCAAAGCACCCAAGATTCAGCATCCTGTTACTCAGCATGACCTCCAACATAAATGTTGGCATATTGCTCTGAAGAAACAATGTACTATGAAAAACATGGAAGAGGCTGCAGAATATGCTAAACTTTTGGCCAAGAGAATGAAGGAGGCCAAAGAAACACACCAGCAACCGATTGCCAAGAGTCAGAGGTTGTCCTCTCTGACAGCCTCTACCTCTAAGTCTGAATCCAGTCAAAAATTAGATTGTCTAAGAGTAACAAATAAATACAATCAGACACCAAATCTCAAAAAACACATTTTTTGAGTAATACAGTAAAGCAGATTCTTAATGTTTAAAAAAAAAATATGATATTAAAGCATCATGTTTTGCACATCCAGCTTTTTACTATGCTTGACCAGTAAGGAAGAAGATGCTCCATGCAGACGCTTCTGTTGAGAACAAGGTCTGAATCTGTCCAGTTTAATCTGCACCTTTGATAACACTCAGTCTCTCAATTCTCTTGATGATCACTACTCTCCTCCCTTTGTTTTATCTAGAATTTGATTTTCTGTTTGGTGCTGTCTTCTCAGGTCTTCTATTTTGTCTCCTTCAGGAAATGCACCCTTAAATCGCCATCAAAAAAGCCTGTGATCATTTCACCAGCTACCAGTACTGTCTTGTCTGGAGAACACCCCTGAGGGAGCAGGCCCTCCAGGGGCTTCCTCCTGTCTTCTATCCCTACCTTCCACATACATACTGACCAGACTGCCCTGAGATCAAGAATCCCGGAGAGAAGTTTCATTTTTCTTTAGAAAACATAAAACATCCTAATCACTTAAGGGAATTTTAATAATTGACTATCATACCAGTAGTTTCTAACACTGACCAGCCTAAACTCAAGCAGAGCAGAGTGGGATGCTCCATTCCATCTAAAGCCACTACTAACAGACTTTTATTATCAATTGAGGAATTTATGTTTTCAAAAATAACTAAGCAATAAAGTTGCACTACCCAATCCAAGTGATACATACCCATGGTCTCTGTTGACAGTGATGTTGATAGGGCATTTCTAGTTCACTATACCTAAATATAAATAAGCCTGAGTAAAATCTCACAAGACACACACACACACACATGCATCATATACTTCAAATTCAAATGGCAAGCAAAAACTCATCTATACTATTCTTCAAAAACAGTGAACCATATTCTGCAGTAGAGCATGTTAACATTTTTATCCAGGATTTCTTTTTTCAAACTATGTTCATCAGGTTCCATAAGAGAAAATAGGACTTGAACTTGTAATTTAAAAAGAAACAAAAGGAGAAGTTTTACATCTTACCTTGTGCCTGCTAGAATAAATTAGTCTCATGTTTTTAAAAAATTAATTAGTTAAAGAAACAAACCACTTATGGCAGCAAGAAATGAAAAAGAAGAAATGAGTGCATACAAGATTTGGCCATTTCAATGATACAACATTTTCTTTTCCTTTGAGTTTTCAGCCTCTTTCCACTATCTTGTAGCTGTCTCTTTACTTTTTTGTCTTTTAAGTATAATTAACATACAAAATTATACTAGTTTAAGGTGTACAACATTGATTCAAGAATTCTATGTATGGGCATCCCTGGTGGCTCAGCGGTTTAGCACCGCCTTCAGCCCAGGGTGTGATCCTGGAGTCCAGGGATTGGGTCCCATGTCAGGCTCCCTGCATGGAGCCTGCTTCTCCCTCTGCCTGTGTCTGTTCCTCTCTCTCTCTCTCTGTGTGTGTGTCTTTCATGAATAAATAAAACCTTAAAAAAAAGAATTCTATTACTCAATGCTCACCATGATAAGTATAGTCACCATCTGTCACCATAAAACGTTATTACAGTATTATTGATTATATTCCCTATATTGTACTTTTCATCTCCATGATTTATTTTATAACTAGAAGTCAGTACCTCTTAATCCCCTTCATTTAGTTCACCCATTCCCATACCCGCCT
Organism: Vulpes vulpes; assembly: GCF_048418805.1. NCBI lineage: Eukaryota > Metazoa > Chordata > Mammalia > Carnivora > Canidae > Vulpes > Vulpes vulpes. Next base: position 41,152,214 of record NC_132782.1, read on the forward strand.
TCCTTTTGGCAGCCACCAGTTTGTCTCTGTATTTGAGTGTCTGGTTTTTTGTTTTGTTTTGTTTTGTTCTTTATATTCTACATCTAAGTTAAATTTCATGGTATTTGTCTGTCTCTGATTTATTTCACTTAGCCCTCTAGGTCTATCCATGCTGTTGAAAATGGCAAGATCTCATTATTTTTATGGTTGAATAATATTCCATTGTATACATATACCACTCTTCTTTATTCATTCATCTATCAATGGACACTTGGGCTGCTTCCATATCTTGACTGTTGGAAATAATGCTGCAATATACATTCAGGTGCACACATCTTTTGACTTAGTGTTTTTGTTTTTTAGCTAAATATCGAATAGTGGAATTACCAGATTATTTCTATTTTTCATTTTTTAGGGAAGCTTCACACTGTTTTCCACAGTGGCTGCACAAAATTACATTCCCACCAACAATGCACAAAGGTTCCGTTTTCCCCACATCTTTGCCAACACTACTATTTCTTGTATTTTTATAGTAGCCATTCTGACTTGTACAAGGTCATATTTCATTGTGGTTTTGATTTGCATTTCCCTGATGGGTGATGTTGAGCAACTCTTCTATTGGCCATCTGTATATCTTCTTTGGAAAAGTGCCTATTCAGATCCTCTGCCCCTTTTTTAATCAGATTGTTTGGCTTTTGACATTTAGTTATAGAAGTTCTTCATATATTTTTTATATTTTCCATTTACTGGATATATGATTTGCTAATATCTTCTCCCATTCATCAGGTTGCCTTTTAGTCTTGTTGATTATTTCCCTCACTGTGCAGAAGCCTTTTATTTTGAAGTAGTCCCAATAGTTTATTTTTGCTTTTGTTTCCCTTGCCTCAGGAGACATATCCAAAAAATATGCTGCTAATGGCAATGTCCAAGAGATTACTGCCTATGTCTTCTTTTAGGGGTTTTAAGGTTTCAGGGCTCATATTTAGATATTTAAATCATCTTAAGTTTATTTTTGTGTATGGCATAAGAAAGTGGTCTAGTTTCATTCTTCTGTGTCTAGCTGTCCAGTTCTCCTACTGTATGTTGAAGAGACTGTCTTTTCCCCATTGTATTCTTGTCTCCTTTGTCATAGATTAAGTGACCATATATGAGTATGGGTATATCTCTGAGCTCTCTACCCTGTTCCATTGATGCGCGTCTATTGTTGTGCCAATATCAGACTATTTTTATTCCTATAACTCCATAGTATATCTTGAAATCTGGAATTGAGATATCTACACGTAGCTATACCTTTAAGACACACTTTGCCTATGAAATGCCCCTCTTAAAATCTTCAGTGGCATTACATATCTGAGGATTTGCAATCCAAATTACTTAGCTTGGCAATAATGGGTGGCATGGCATTAATCTACAGTTGTATTTGCCACAATTACTAAGTCCAACTCCCCATCATGACCTCATTTCTGCATCCCTTTTAGTGTGTTTTTGAGAATACTGTTCATCATATTATAATGATTTGTTTTCTTGTCTCCATAACTGGAATATAAACTTTTTGATAGTGGAGATACATATTTCTTACACAGGTCAGAAACACTCAATACATACGCACATTTAATGAGCAAAGTCTTAATTGAAGAGACTCATTAAGCTCATACTTTTTGTAGGAAGATTGTTTTCTCAGTATCCTGACCAGGCTTAAACACTAAAAAGATTAAGTCCCTTTTAGAAATAGGACATCAACTACTTTTTTCATAAATAAAAAAGTACATACACTTTAAAGAAACAGCACGCACAGTTGTTGAAAAGACAAACTGGAGAACTGGAATGCCTGAGTCCACACCCTGGCCCCATCAGTTACTACATGCATCTCAGCTAAGTTACTTAACCTTCCTTTACCTACAGAGGTGTCATCTCTAATAGGGGACTATTCATGGCACTTACCTTATAGGATTGTTGTATTAAATGAGCCCACATGCATAAAACTCTTAGCATGAATCATATAAGCCTCAAGAGCGTTAGGTCATTCTGCTCTAAGGTTGTCATATTCACAATATCAGGCAATTCTCATGCAGCCTTTTTAAAATTGCATCTTACGTTTACTAACATTGGCCATGCAAGGCATACCAGCAAGAGTGTACTCATAAAAGCACTTTTAAAGCTGCTGTTTTCAAATCAGTGCCAGGGCAGTAAATTTTCTGCATGGATTCTAAAGAGTAGAAAACCCTTTTAGTCGGCTCACAAGAAGATGTCAGACAGTTAATGCTTTACTTTCCTCATAAATGGTCTACCCATCCCCCCACTGCACTTGTCCCAATCCCTGTCAATATGGCCCTATCTTTCTGCCAAATTATGTAAAGCAGAAGAAACTCTGCTTAACCTTAACACAAACCTGCTAGAACCTTTTTGAGGGCTTAAGGCTCTAATTCAATGCATCTTTATGTGGCAAACAAAAGGACACTGGATTTTACACGGTCAGCTCATGTCAAGAACACATATCAATTTATCTCCATAATATAACCTGTTCCATTTCATAGGATTGCCTAACAATGCTCATTTATGACTGCAGATTAATAAGTGTGTTCAATTAATGATTTTGCATTTTTTCCAAATTAAATCTCCTTCCCACACTAATTTTATAATTCAATTAAAATAAGCCATTAAGTTTTCTTAGCATGATTTGCTTTTTATAAACCTCCTGCCATTTTTTTTCTCCATTGTCATTGTTTTACTAGGCCTACTGCTGAAATGAAGCTGTGGTTAAAAAGGAAATGTTTTCTAAACTTCCTATATTACTTTGCCAGAGCTGCTGTAACAAAGTACCACAGACTTTGAGGCTTAAGGCTCGGAATTTTATTGTCTCACAGTTCTGGAAGCTAGAAGTCTGAGATGAATTGTCAGCAGGGCTGCTTCCTTTGGGGGGCTGTAAGGAAAACTTCTAGTAGTTTGCTATCAGTCCTCGGCTTTCCTTTGCTTGTGGATGCATCGGCCTGAACATCTTCCCGTGATGCTCTCTTAAGTGCATGCCTCTGTGCCCAAATTTCAGCCTCTCTTTTTAAAAATATTTTATTTGGGGCAGCCTGGGTGGCTCAGCGGTTTAGTGCCACCTTCGGTCCAGGGTGCGATCCTGGAGACCCGGGATCGAGTCCCGCGTCGGGCTCCCTGCATGGAGTCTGCTTCTCTCTCTGCCTATGTCTGTGTGTGTCTCTCTCTCTGTGTCTCTCATAAATAAATAAATAAAATCTTTAAAAAAATAAAAATATTTTATTTGCTTATTTGACAGAGAGAGAGAGCACAAGCAGGGGGAGCAGCAGGCACAAGCAGAGGGAGAAGGAGAAGCAGACTTCCGGCCAAGCAGCGAGCCTAATGCTGGGCTCCATCCCAGGACTCCAGGATCCTGACGTGAGTCAAAGGCAGATGCTTAACTGACTGAGCCACCCAGGTGCCCTCAAGTTTCCCCTTTTTATAAAGACATCAGTCATATTGGATTAGGGGACTGCCCTACCCCAGTATCTTAACTAATTACATCTGCAAAATCCATATTTCCACATAAAGTCACATTCTGAACTACAATGCAACATATGAATGGGCAGGGGGACCTATGCCAACCTATGCTACTTCCCAGATTCAAAATGCTTTTATAGACAAATCACTTTGAAAATCCTTTGGTCCAACCACCTATTCACATAGAACAGATATATCATGCAGAGAGCTCACTGGACTCCTTGAGAAACCTACTGATTGACTCTAAATCATACCTGTGATCCAATACTTAGGGTTTGCTCAGATTTCCCACAGGATAGGAAGCAAAGTAACAAGAGGAGCCTTTTCTGCTTTACTTCGTGCACTTTCTCTAAAGATTCTCAGAGAATCTGGGCACCTGGGTGGCTCAGTTGGTTAAACATCTGACTCTTGATATCAGCTCAGGTCATGATCTCAGGGTTGTGAGATCAAGCCCCTAGTCATGCTCTGCACTGGGCATGGAGCCTGCTTAAGAATGTTTCTCTCCCTCTCCCTCTGCCCCTTCTCCTTCCTTCTCAAAAAAAAAAAAAAAAACTCAGAGAATTTGCAGTCCAAAGGAAGTAATGCTTGGACAACGTTTTCCAAATTACAGATCACATGCATTATCACATATGACTCTCACAAGTAATAACCTAGAAGACAGGCAATTATGTCAAGTATTTTTATAAGGGGACCATGAGTTGAAGGTTAAGCTTCCAGGTTCTGAAGATAGAACACATGGATATGGATCCCATATCTCCTGCTTCCTGGTTGTTTGACCTTGGACAAGTCTGTATCTCTTTGTCAGGTACAAAAATGGGGCAAATAAGAGCACTCACTTCATAGACTTGTAAGGATTAATAATTTAATCCACATAATTTGTTCAGAATGGTGTCTGGTACATGAAAGGGGTTAAAAATGTGAGATGTCATTTTACAAATGATAATATTAAAGCTCAGGGACATAAAATGACTTCTTCAAGATAAGAAGTCAGTAATGAAAACCAACCTCAACTCCAGAACTTCTGCAGGCTCTCCATGTCTCCAAATAGGATTCCAGCATCTTTAAAGTGCATAAACATCACACTTGGAAGTAATGGAGACATTGGGGACTCTGACATAGGAGTAGAGAAACACTGAATACTGTTGTAAGCTCAAGAAATCCCAAATGCTCAGGGCACCTGGGTGCCTCAGTCAGGTAAGCATCTGACTTGATTTTGGCTCAGGTCATGATCTCTGGGTCATGGGGATCCAGCCCCACATTGGGCTGGGTGCTCAGCAGGGAGTCTGTTTGAGATTCTCTCTCTTCCTCTCCCTCAGCCCCTCCCCCCAGCACTCACTGTCTCTCTCTCTCTCTCTTTCTCTCTCTCTCCCTCTCTCTTTCAAGCAAAAATAAATAAATCTTTAAAAAAAAGAAAAGAAAAGAAATGCTAACTGCCTGCTCAGATGCTAAATTTAGGGAAGGCAAAGTCCCTGCAGAGCCCCATCAATTAGCAACTTGTGCAGCCAGTTCCAAAACAGCTGGTTTGGCTGCACCAAGAAAAGCTAAGGAATTGCTGCCCTGGCTCTAAACAAGGCCCTTTTTTTTTTTTTCTTTTTGCCATATCCTGCACACATCTCTTATTGCAGCCAAGAAAACTACCATTATTATAATTATAATTATAATTTATTATTATCATTATTATTATTATTATTATTATTATATTATTATTTCTTGAATTTGCTGTGCTTTTCATATGTCCAGGAAATATTTTATATCCTATGTCCCAATTTCATATTCATGTTCTGTTTATCTTTAAGAATGAGTTGTATTTTGTATTTTTAACTCTTCTGAAATAGCTTCTCTGATTGCCTGGCATGATATAGATGGACCTGCCCCTGTTTTGTTCTAGGATAGAATCATACTGTTTCATAGCCCTTGTGAGCTACATTATAATCCCTGATTTCCTGGTCTCTCTATTCCCCACCACACTAAGGATACCATATTTGTTTTGGTAGCTGCGGTATCTTGCACAGAGCATGGTATATAAATATTTACTAACTAGAAGATTGACTAGAAGAATTAATTAATTCATTAATTAATATATGAATAAAAGAGACAAGAAGACCTCAGAGTCTTAGCATCCAACCATTAGGCACATTATGATTCAACTTGACTTCTGACCAGAGACAAGGAAGACAGAATAAATGAGGAGAAAAGGTGTGACTTTGTGTGTGTTATTAATCAGTTAATGAAGCTCCAAGTTGTTCCGTCTGGACCCATAGAATTAAAAAAGAGAGAAAACTCCACCACCATCTATCTAGCCTGATTTGCATGTGTTCAAATCTTCAAAGTATTCCCTTTGATTCCTTTAATCAATAACTATTTTAGAAAGCTCTTCATTACTTCCTAATTGTCCAAATTCATTTTCTTCATTTTTCCTTATTAGAGGCAGATTTTTCAAATGAGTTAAGTACATCAGCAATTTTAGAATCATTATTAACTTCAAGCATTTCTCTCAGTTATTAGCATGTCCCTTCTCTCTCCAGGACTAGATTATTTTCTCCATTTTTAATAGGCCATCTGGTTCATTTTCTAGACTTTTTCCCTCAAACATCTCTAATTAAGTTAACATTACTCTATCCTAAGCCCAATCCATCCAATCCCAGAAACTTTAATTTTTCATATCTCTGGTTTTGAATGAAGATGCAAGTGATTCCCTATTTTGTTAACATGTCAAAAAAATAAGTAAATAATTAGCATTTATCTAGATTTTAATCCATCCCAACCAAATAAGTTGGTAAAGTCATTACCATGGCCCGCAAAAATTTTACAAATAATTTAAATGAAATTTTGATACTTAAGTACATTAAAATAAAAAATACACATATTTGTTGACCCTAACAATTCTACTTCTGAAAATCTGTACCACAGAAATAAAGTACCATATTATTGTGTCAAAAACTTGGAAACAATATGAATGGTCATTAAAAAATGGTTGGTTGAAAATGTACAGTACCTCTATACTATTTATACAGCTGTTTGTATATGAATACGTGAGCACACGTATTCATAATAGATAGATAATAGAAAGATAGAAAAGAGGATTCAGCAGGTTGTTACTGGGGAGGAGAAAAGAAGGTGGAAGAGAAGAGGGAGAAGAAAGGAGAAAGTTTTTTTTAAAAAAAGGGGGGGCATTCATAGCAAACAATATATAGGATATAATCTCATTTATGTAAAATTGCATATATGTGTATTACTATTAATAAATAAACATAAAAGAATGACCTGAGGGCAATAGGACTACATTTTTACTTTATTGTATATATGATAATGTTTTATAATTTCATGTTTTTCAAAATTTGAATTAATTTTTTATCATTTGAATTATTGTTTGTATAATTTGAAAACATTAAAGTTATTTTCATTGTGATATAGAAAAACTAGTGTCAATCACATCAAAGATCATGTACTCAACCATCAGAACACAAGTCCAGCTGAGTAAGAGATAGGTTATAGGCAGTACCACCACACTATATTCAACCCACTTGATAGGGTATATGTCCTCACAATTACATTCCTTTTAAAAAGCATTCTTTGCTGATTTTCATGTTTAATCCACTAAAGACCTAGTTAATGTCATTCCTTCTTAATTGGAGTCTCCCCTTGTTTACCCAAATGTTTGATTTCCTAGGAAGTTTTCAAAATCCATCTCCATGAAATCCTTTTAAATCTACATACTTTATGATATCTCATGTTGCTGGATACATGTGATACCATGTAGGAGATGTCAGAACTCCTACTTTAGGTTGTATATCCCTCAGAGTTCATTATTTTTCTTTTTAAATTCAACACAGCGGATCTACAGTGAGAGAAGAAATGTGTCAAAATCTAAAGATAAACACATAGGGACAATAATGCCAAAAAATTGAAATGCAGGCTTTGCAAAGGTATTTTTTATGGTTGGTCTCTCATAACTTCCGGAACTTTTTTAGCATTCCAACAAACCTGTGGGGGAAAAAATCCACTGACTCTGCCTACATTTAAGATAATCCAGTATTCTCATCAACTCAAAATTGAAAAATAAAAAAATCTAACTTGAATTTCAGAAAGCATTTTAATTACTTTAGTATATAAAAGTTAAGAGATTAAAATAATCAAAATATCCAAGTACTAATGTAGAAAACAAGGAATAAATTAACCCAGGTGTAATTTCTAGGTCATTATCATTACCATATGTCTCTTTAATTACCTTTCTCCTCAGGGACATGGTGTTTTATAAGATTTGTTCTGCCGAAACAAATGAATTAATAAAGTAATAATGAATTATTTTTTAAATTCTTAATGAATCAATGACATGTGCAATTAGCCCATCACAGCTATTGATCAAGATGAGGAAACCAGTGTTACAGATGTTGTTAAAACAACTTATTTAAAGGAAAATAACTTGTTATCATGGATCAATGTATAATTTCTATTAGCTTCTGAAAAACAATGAGAACAGTTAAAAATATACACTGGAGCCCTAAAAGTACAGCAACCCTTGTTTCAGAATCTAATGTTCCATAGTAAAAGAATAAATTGTGGTTGAAAATCAGTTTTTGTTAATTCACAGATTTGTTTTAAAAAAACAAAAAGAAAAAAAAAAAAAAAAGACAAAGAAAACCAAACAGCCCAGAAAAGAGTCTCAGGATTAATTTGCAAGAATAGCTTCGAGGTGACCCATGAAAAACGTGAGCCTTAACCTTATGCCAAGAGCAGAGGAGATAAATGGGCACCAGTGATGAGCTCTCAGCAACTTCCAATTTCATTTACAAAGATTCAAGTACAGATAAGAGAAGGCAAAGGCATCAACAAAAGATAATGACTACAATATTTTTGTTAGCTTTTTACACCTATTTCTTTCACTTCCGTAAGATAGGTTTTATTTTGTTGTTTTTTTTTTTCTTCCCTGGAAAGATAAATGCAGATGCATTCACATTCTCTGGAGACTAGAATCAGATGATCAAGTCAAAACTAATCCTTTGGAAAGCACCCGATCTCATGGCAGATGCAGTAAAAGATAAATCACTGGCCATTTGGAAAATTTGCTGTACAAGAAATATTTCAAACGCACATGTCCAAAACTGACAGCTGATAGAGCTCCAACCTTGAAAATTAGGTTACCAAGTTTTGATACTTTGAGAATTAAGCAAGTGTTGGGTTTTTCATTTTGTTTGTTCTCAATAAAGGGCACAAAAGTAGTAAATATCACATCACATGGAAGTGTGTTAATCCCCACTTTGTTCATCCACAAACCACAGATACCTCACAGAAAAATACTATGCCAGCACTTTCAAACCATTGCTCTGTTAAAGATTTAGTATCTGAGGTCAGAATGAGGTTTTCTTATTAAGCTGCCATTTCCTTTACAAAACAGACTATTTTGTACTTACTGCTACCCTTTGAACTCTTATAGTGAATAATTAAAACTAAACTGCAAAGCATATTTTGTGATGCTGAGCACACTGTAGGTTGTAGGTTTTTGCTTAGTGGCTCATTTTAAATGCTCACCAGTCCCTGGAGGGATAACCCTGCCATTAGTCTGAATCGACAAAATTGGCTGGCCCTAAAAGCAAAGCAGACAGCTCCAAATCATAACAAAATAGTCTTGTTGGCTACTCACCATATTGACAGTGGGGGCCTTGAAAACCCTCTGAACACTGGCTCTGCTGGCCTCACGGTCTGAGCACCTCCTTCCATTGAAACATGTTCCCACCGCCTAAATGAGGGTAGACAAGGAGGGTAAGAGAACAAACTGCAGTTGAAGGAGAAAACGAAAATACTCATTAGCACATTGCTAATGTAAATGCAATCTAGAAATTCCCACCAGCCCCTCCAAGACAAGACGACACCATGTTTTCATCGTTAAGGCCTTGCTGTTTAAAGCCCTGTAGAACTCTGTATGTAGTAGCATCCACATCACCTAGAAGTTTGCACAAATGCAGGATCTCGGACTCTCCCCCAGACCTACTGAATCAGAGTCCACGTTTTAACTGGATACGATTCGTATTCACTTTCAAGTCTGAATAGCGCTAGTCTAAAAAATGCCATAGAGAAGATGATCATGTGGCCAAAACAATCTAAAAGTCAAGTGAGAAATACTCATACTTACCAGAGGCAAAGGAGTGTGACAGGTGTCATCAACAATATAAAGCATTCATCTCACAGTCATTAATTTCCAGGAGTTTATAGCATAGTTGAGATGACATTGTGGGCAGATGTTTTCACTGAGCTTAAACCAGCCAGCTGCAGTGGCCTCACAGAGCATGCAAATACACCTGACCCTTGGTGCACCACTCAACACTAAGCCTGCTTAACATGGGACGCCTGCGGCAACTTCACTAAGATATTTCAAGAGCAGAGAGCACAGTGGGGAAGGAAGCAGGATGCCTGCAAACTCCCCAGGGTATAGGATAGCAGGAGAGATGAATGGTTGTGCTGTGGTGCTGCATTGATTGCAACACACTGAAGCATTTTAAGTGACTTTGCAATAACCATAAACACATAGGGAAAGGAGTAAGGAGTAGCTAAACAGAGCCATTTCTCCTGGCATGAATGAACTATATAATGTCACTGGGGTGGCTGCTTGAGTGCTGTCAAACATACTCCAAAGGTTCTGGAATATCCTCACTCGAGGTTTGTAAAAGGACTGCATACCTCATCTTAAAAAGTAAACTGCCTCCAGAGTTCTGCAATTAATCATGACAAGCACAAGTTGAGAAATCCCATTTAGATTTAGTACAGTGATTTCCCTCTAGACTTTTGAATCAACTGTGGATTACAAATTTGATGATATGGGAAGGGGCAAACAGAAAAGGGAGATAAAAGTCAAGGTGTAACCTGTCTGGCTTTAAATAAACTGTCTTTTAAATAAAGAGACAGAATATAAAGCAACAGTTCTACGGGCTTTGAGCTCTGACCTATCATTAGGAATGCTTAACAGAAAAGCTTTTTGTGCATTTTTTGCATATGTCAAATATGAATTTTCAGTCCAAAGAGTTGCTCTGAATCTGTGGTGATTCTAAAGAAGCCTAAAACTTGACAGGCATGATATGACTGAAGCCCAAAACAGGGGAACCATTACTTCTAGTGGCAGGCTTAGACAGGAAGAATGATAACTTACAGCATAGGCAGCCAGGTTCATTGTCCCACTGGCTCCAACCAGGGCAGCACTTGTAGACGGGCTGTTGTTCCATGCAGTACGCTTGTCTGTAGGTGGTGTAGTACTGGATCCTACAAAATACAAGAATCTAGATCAGTAATGCTTCCTCTGAAGGCAAAGCTGTTATCTTAAGACCACTGAACCATTTTTCCCTCCAATCCAAATCCTGCCATTTATTTATATTATACACAAATACATCGTTTATATTATACATGTGCGTGTGCGTGCGCACAGACACACATGCCCCCACATACACATCACTCACTACATATACAACCGAGATTATACAACTAAGATTCAAAATAGGTATAGGTTAATGAAAATTAAGAAGGATCACCATGTCCTATGGTATAAGCTATCCAAAGGGTCACTCAAGCTATCAAGAATGAAATCCAAAATTATGAAGAGAATAATGAAATCCTGAAGGAAAATAAGGTACAGGTTTTCAATTGAACAGGGAAGGCCCCTCATATGTTGGCCCCACTATAGCATGCTTTATTAGCAGTGCTGGCATCACCCATAAGGGGGTGATAATTGGTTCTTGGGTGGGAGGGGTGAAAAATATCATAGCTAATGCAATTGGTTTGGGCCCTATACACAATACACAATACACAAACAGATAAAAGTATACCTGTGGTTATAAAACTTCACAGGGGAAGGGAACAATTGCTAAAATAACATATTATATATACATATAATATATAATATACATAAGAGGGTTTACAAAAGCCCCTTAAGGCATCAACAATGAGCACAGAGTTGAAAACATTACACTCTTCAGTACTTAATGGTCAAAAATACCAAATATCTCTAAACTAATTTTCTTCCCATCAAATCTATGTCATATATATTCTTTATCCCCAAAGTATTGACATATTTTCTTCCCTTCACATACCTCTCCTAATATTCCAGCCCAAGTGATCATTATTCAAGGCCAAGGCCCAGCCCTACTCGCTTCAATCTTCCTTTCCCCACCACACCAGTATCTTTCTCCTCACTCAAAAATGGAACTTATTGGACATGCCATTTTTCATGACACAACGATTCACCATGTTGAAGTGTAACCTCATATTTTTGTATATGTATGTCTACAATAGGGATAGAAGTACAGGTTTGCATACATATATACAACAAAAGGGATATTAGTTTGGCAAAGATGCCAAACCTCTCTGAACACCGCCTACCTCCAAACCCAGTGTCATAGTATTTGCTGAAAAAAAAATATATATATACATAAAACTACTAAGCTTTTGAGAATAAAAATATGAAACATGTTTTACTTGTTTGTGTTCGTTTTCCCAAGTGTGAATGTCTATGTGGTAGCAAATTTTCCTTGGTTCAATCTAATATCAACAATGATTAAAACCCATGGGGGAAGAACAGAAAATCTAAATGAAAAGCCATTTTCAAAAGCAAGCACTCTAAAGAACAAACATATTGAGCACCTACTGTGTACCAAGCGTGGTGCCATATATACTAAATATGTTTGCAGTTAATCTTCATAGTTCCATGCATGGTATTATTTTTCTAATTTTACAGACTAAGGCACAAAGAAATATAAGAACTCTGCTTAGGGCCAAACTGCTAGTAAGAACCAGGGAAAGTTTTCTGATTTAAACTTAAAAGTTCTTGAGTGCAGACTAAAAAAAAAAAGACTATCTATCTGAAGGTTAAATACACACACACACATAAAATGTATGTGTACATATTCACAATTATAAATGATTTAGTCTTATAATATTTTATTTAGTCCTATATTACCAGTGTTCTGCTATTTCTATCCAATGACAAATCCAGTTATTTATAAATGTCCCCAACTTTTCCTGACCATAGTAATAATAATAATGATAATTTCATAAAACCATATTTTTTAATTTTAAATATCCAGAACTCAGACCCAGTTGACTCATTTACATAAATGAGTCATAAACTTAATCCATGAGCAACTATTTGGATTAAGAGGTACTCAGATGTTTGGTAAAACTATTATAACGTTTTGAGTAAAAAAGTCCATATGAAGGCTTCACTCAGAAAGCACTGTACTGGCTTTTTTTTTCTCTTCTTCCAGCCTGCCGAGTTAATCCTAATTCAAAGGCCATAATAAAGTTAAAGAAGCTCTAGGTTTCAAAGTGTTACAAGAGAACCAAGGGCAGGTCAGAGAGTGGTTCACAACCCGAGATGCCCTGGATCCAACTCGGGCTAAATTTAGCAAACCAACACAATATTCCTTGTTTCTCTGTCTTCTGATCTTCAGCTTTCAACAGTCTATCATGCTATGAGGTAAAATTAGTGGCATCTAACCCAAAATAACTCACACATAAATGAGGCCCCAACTAAAGTAATAATATATCCCATCTCTGAAGGAAAGTATATAATAACTCTGGAAGTTCCTGGAGGGTCTGTCTTAGGCTCATTTAATTATATAACTATCTTCTAAAACTTACTAGATGAAAACTTTAGATGCAACGGGGCCTTTGGTTTTGAATTTTAGTAATCAAAAGGCAATAAGTGGAAGCACCCTTGCCTTCTTTCATGACCCATTTATCACCTGAGGCCAGCACAGCCCTGCCTCCAGATCTGACAGTCTGCATGGACACCTGCACACACAGGTGTGGGAGTTCCACAGCATTCAGTTGCTGTTCTTCACAAATATTTGGCCTTGGGCGGGGGCGGGGGGGGGCAAGGGGGAGGAGTAATGATGTGATAAAAGTAGATTGTCTCTTCCTGTTTTATACATGAATCATTTATTCCCCCATTTTCCACAAAAGCTGGTGCTGACTTACATAAATATATTTTAAAAAGAGAAAAAAAATAGTCAATATAAAAAAAAATTCAGGCTCGGGAAAAAAGAATAATCAGAATAAACTTTAAAAACAAGGAGACAAAAAAAAAAACAAGGAGACATTTTGAAGATAAATATAAATGTCATAAGCTACCTCGTGCTTAGAAAAACTGAGCTGTGAATTAAGTTCTGAGCTCTTGGGTAGCTAAAATTAAAAAAAGAAGTAACTGCACGATTCTTAACATCCATGAAAAAAAAAGCCGTCCGATTTATCAAAAGAAGTTAAATGTTTCCTGGAAATTATTTCTGAACGATATTTTCCATTGGCATGTGTAGTGCAATCTCATTCATAATGCTTGTTTAAGCACAAATGTTTTTGAACTGGCAGCATCATATTAATATTCCCTCAGAAAGCTTATAGAAATTTACAGGCTTTAAAACATTAATTTTTAAATGTGTGGAGCTAGATAACATTGACAGCCTGGAATATCGGAGTTAAAATTTTTCTTCCTTTTTAAAGATGTTATTTATTTATTTATTTGAGAGAAAGGAGAGAGAGCACACACATGTGGGAGTGCATGGAGGGAGACAGGAGGGAGTGGGAGAGAATCTTTAAAAGACTTCCTACAGCACAGAGCCCAGCTCAGGGCTCAATCTCACAATCCTGAAATCATGACCTGAGCCCAAACCAAGGGCTGGTCACTTAACTGATTAAGCCATCCAGACACCCCTAAAATATGTTTTTTAATTTGAGGAATACTTAGTAATGAATGATTTACTAGTCCATATCGACTGTTTTACATATGAAAACAATACCAACCATAAAGGCCAGCTGGCCCAACTACACTCTTACTTCTCATACATTCAAAGTCACCTGAATTCCATGCACAGACCTCACTGGGGTCAGACTTTGATGTTCTTGTCTTCAGAAAACTCACCACCTACCTAAATCTGCATACTCATAATCTGCTGAAAATCGAAATGATTTTCTGATTCAGGAGTTCTAGTCAGCCCCTAGCTAATGCCCCAAACCTTTCCAGCAGCACAATAATGATACTGATAAGAGCATCGACAGTACTGCCCACACTGGAACCAGCTACCCACCCTGTACAGCTGTGTTCTCTTTCTGAGGGTCACTTCCTTCCATGGCTCTGACCAAATTTCACCATCTGACTTCACTTATAGCAATTCTTACTTCCAGAGATCTTTCTGAAAGGGGACTGTTTGGATGACTAACTTCGCCTAAATTGAACAAAATTCCCATTGATCTTTATTTATGAGCTTGCATAGCTCATTTTAATGCTTTAAGTAGATACTGAAATAAAGCAATAAATATATAAACTGCACATAAGTTGGGCATCCATAATGTCATCAAGAAAAGGGTAGTAGAAAGATACAGATGCAATGAAATGCCGGGACACCTGCACCCCGATGTTTATAGCAGCAATGTCCACAATAGCCAAACTGTGGAAGGAGCTTCGGTGTCCATCGAAAGATGATGGATAAAGAAGATGTGGTCTACGTATACAATGGAATATTCCTCAGTCATTAGAAATGACAAATACACACCATTTGCTTCAACGTGGATGGAACTGGAGGGTATTATGCTGAGTGAAATAAGTCAATCGGAGAAGGACAAACATTATATGGTCTCATTCATTTGGGGAATATAAAAAATAGTGACAGGGAATAAAGGGCTTTCCCCTTTAGAAAAAATGAGTGGGAAAATGAGAAAAAAATGAGTGGGAAATATCAGAAAGGGAGACAGAACATGAAAGACTCCTAACTCTGGGAAACGAACTAGGGGTGGGGGAAGGGGAGGTGGGCAGGGGGTGGGGGTAGCTGGGTGACGGGTACTGAGGGGGGCACTTGATGGGATGAGCACTGGGTGTTATTCTATATACTGGCAAATTGAACACCAATAAAAAATAAATTTACAAAAAAAAATAAAAGAATTGGGTAGTGGGCCTAAAGAAAAGAAAACCTTACCTTTCAAAAATTCCATATCAGATTCTTTGCCTATACCTACATCTTTATGTGGGCTTTCCATAGTTCCCAACCAGCTCCAGTTAGAATGAGCTCACCATGCCTTTGTTTTTTTCATAGTTTGAAACCTTATACCTTACCCAGCCTTGAACTTCATTTTGTAACCTACCCTTCATCTATTATCCAGCCAGCCACCCACTCATCCACCCATCCACCCATCCATCCATCCATCCATCCATCCAACAGACTGTCATCTACATGTACCAGAAGCATTTCTCCACATGAGGATTTGAGTATCAGCAGCTTTTTGGGGGAGATGCAGAAAACACTGGTAAGGGAGTAGTGAAGTCAGACAGGGGAAAAGAGTTAGCCAATTAAAAAAATGCATTATGAAGCCAGCCACTACTTCAGATAACCACCAGTGCCCCAAATGAGTGAGGGAGCCTGGGCATTATATATACACTATAGTATATATATATATATATAATATACACTATAGTATATATATATATATATAATATATACTAATTCCTATCAGTGATGGTTGAAGGCTACTTCCTCTCTAACATTTTAGGAGGAAGCACAGGTAGCAAAATTGGCTTCTAGAAGTCAAAGTAGGTCTCCAGGCAAAGAAATGCAAATGCTGGCAGTTGAAAACCTGCCAAGTGTGCAGTCATAAAGGAGAGGGGACATGGGTGCTGCACTGACGGTTCCAGCTGCAGGTACAAAAGGAAAGTCCATATATTCACTTTGCATTGACGATCCAAATAGAGAAGAGAAAGTAAAAGCACCTAAATAAATACAAAATATGAACTGCTAAGACGGAAGCAGAGACCTGAAACACAGAGGGGGAAGCTTACTAACATCCGTTAAATAGGAAAAACCTCATGAGGAGGTGACATTGTGATCTGAAAAGGTGAAGAGAAGCCAGTCATAGAAGAGCCCCCAGGTGCCATTCAGACAGAAGAAACGGAATGAGCAGAGGCTCTAAAATGTGAAAAGGTTTGGCTTCCAGAGGGTCTGAAAGAAGGCCAAATCGGCTCAAATGATGAGATGCTTGGTAAGGTAGACAGGGCCTTTCAGGCTGAAAAGTTTTGATTTCTTTTCTCAGGGCCCTGGAAGCCACAAAACATTTTTAGAATTCTGATTTCTAGCCTCCTTTCTCAGAGCCAGGATCTGTGCTGCCAACTGCAGCTCCCCTTCTTGACAATGACTTAGGCTGTATCTGCTCCCGGGAACACAAGTGACAGCCTAGCCCAATCCAACCAGCCCCAAATCCCCCAAATTCCCAGAGGAGTCAAACCACCCCCCGCCCCCCACCCCGCCAGGGTTTTCCTGATTCCTACAAAGAAGTCCTCCAGGGAAATCTGTACTTTCAGAGAAAACCAAAGCCAGCAGCACTAATGAACACAGAAAACGTTTTATGCATCACAAGGAAATCGCATTCGACTAAATAAAGTTTCCAGGGAACTACCTGTAATCCAGATTGCCACCAAGTAATTTTTCTGCTCACATCTCAAGAAATATTAATGTGACTTCAGAGATTCACATTATACTCCCATACCACATAGTTAATAAGCAGGATAGTTTTGATTAGGGAGTTTTTATTTCAGTTTAACTCATTCTGGGGACTGTTTTGGTAAAGCAGTATCATTCTTGATTCCGAAGCACATGTGGCTAAGTCAAGTCAGCCATTTGGTTATCCTGCAGGTGTCCTAAGTATATTCCACTTTTAAAAGAATTAATCTCCTTTCTTAATTATGAAAGCTATAGATGTTAATAGTAAAAAAAAAAAAAAGCCTCAACAATGGATAAATACAGAAAGTCAAAATTGCCCCCAAGATGCTCCCAGATTAAATATGCTAACAGCCTGATGTCTTCATACACGATACTTTTTAGGGACATACAAACATATTTGCATAAATGGGATTATATCTACTTACTATTGTTTAAATTGTGCGACAAGTATTTTTTTAAGCTAGCAAACAACATGGTATGATTTTTTTTCATTTTCAAAAATACAGAATTACTTTAACTTGTTTTTTTCCAGAATATGGACTTATCAGAAGAATTTATCGGAATTAATTTACCGAACATCGTATTGATAGGCATTTGTTTGTAATAATTTGTAACTATAAATAACTCATATCAACTCCCTTATGTAAACAACTGAATTAGATTTTTTTTCTTCTTAGATTTTATGAAATATTAGTTTCCCCTGCATCCTCCTAGCTCAGATTTTCTTTCTTTCTTTTTTTTTTTTAGCCTTTCTCCTATATGTGTTATGCTTTCTCAAGTATCAGGTTATCAGCCTTTTTATTTTGAGGCATGAGGCACCAGAAGTTCATTGGAAGCTATGAATGATAGGAAGAGCTTATAATGGGTAGGCTCACCGTAAAATGATTAGGAGTAAATCTTTTTCTTTTTTTTTTTTTTGAGAAGCTCTTAGATGTCAATGCATGAAAATCTATTTTCTAGATCTAATTTCTAGAGCCATTGTTCTAGAGCCATTGTTCTTCCAGAAAAGTATCCCAATCTCCTGCCTGGGGAAGCGAACAATGGTGGCTGAGTGGGAGATGAGCAGAGCTATCTGTCCAGCCCTCAGACATGGGGGAAGGGGCCTAGAGATTTCAACAACTTTACCTACAGTCTTACATACAACCCTCTGCACCCCATCCGACACATCTCCCCTGTGCATTCGTTGCCTTCACTCTAAATGCTAAACATTGAACCTCTAGAAGGGTTGAATGCGAAGGGGCCAACAACCAGATACAATGGTATAAAGATTACAACAAAGTGAAAATATCTAAGCTACAAAGACAGAAAGAAATCTTATCTGAACTTCCCCTGTGTGACTCAAGCAGAAATTTAAGAGTCATCTGCTACCACTATCCCCTCCCACAAATACCACTCCAGGGAGTCTCCCTTCAGTCAGGGAGACTGAGCTTGGGCACTGGGACATTTCAAAGCAAACTGATGCAAATAAACCTCATCAGAACCGTCCATCTTTTTAAGCCCTAACCCTTCAGCCTTTATTAAGCTGATATAAAAACTCTTACCCCTCTCTGATCAGAGAGCTACTCCCTACAGAATACTCCTGCATGTATGAGTAATAAATTTTTCTATTAATCTTTCTGTTGTCGGTTAATTTGCAGGCCCTCAAACACATGACCTAAGTTGGTAGAAGAAAATATTTTCCTCCCAACAGTCTCTGCAGCAAGGATGGGATGGCTCTTGGGATCTCTGACCAAGCTGGCCAAAGTAAGCTTTCTTACGAGTCAGATCCCAGGTCTCTGCTTCAGGTCCAGTTGGGTAAAAGTCACCTCTTGTCTTATCAAAAAAGGAATTTTTCAAAGTTTAGTTTTGCAGTAGAAAACATTTTGGTTAGAACTAATCTATTTCTCTGGGTATTGTGACCCTTGGTTTGGATCTCCCACGATAGCCACTGCGTTCTGTTTGTCACTGTCTTTTGTGCTACTGTTTTGTGTCATGCTGTCTATAAATGTTGCTTTTCGTAACAGGGAGAATCATAGGATCGAACAAAGGCATAGGTCTCATAAGCCTGTTATTCAAGCCAGCCTCCCACAGACCGGCGACTTAATGGTTCTTGCCAGACTAATGTCTGCCTGGGACAAACTGAGTTGGTCACCAATGAAAGCAGATGAGTTTCCCCTTCAGTCTAACTTTTGTGTGTGGAGACTTGGCTTGGAACCAGAGAGAATACTCTCTCTGATTTTCGGCCTGCCAGCAGGTATAGATTGTCAGTTCTGTGCTCAGAGGTGGCCAGCCATTAGGTTGGGGCCTGCGGTAGGAGGTGCACAAGCAAATCTCTCTGCACCAAGAGATGGTGCCATTGCCATCTCTTAGGAAGGCCATCTAGGTCTAAATCCTAAAGGATCTCAGCCCATAATGACCCTTGTCATGTCTTACCCCACTGTCCTTGTAGTGCTGATACTTCTTATCTCAGTTTTGCCCTGCTGGTATCACAGAAGAGCAGCTCTGTAACTAGAAGTGTCTCACTTTTGTGGGAGAGTTTGAACTAAGCATTCTTTCTGCCAATGGCAACTTCTGCCAACGGAAATGGTTTCCATCTTTTCAGCTATAGCTGGTAGTGATTTTGGATTATGGGAGTTGCACCTTATGCACTCTCTTCAGAGATGTCTATTGCATTCATTAGACTAAGCCATAAAACAGCCTACTGGTGTGAGTCACATTTGGAATGGGGGTACCTATGCAGATCCTAAACACCAATGGCTAAATGATGGATTCTTTGACTTAGAAAAACTTTTCATATTTAAAAGACTTTTCGAGAGCTTTCATCCTGAACAAATGTGCTATTGATTCCTATAAGAAGACCTAACTGAAACGAACATAAAAAGTATCATGGCTTAGCCTAAAATACTCCCTTTACAAAATTAAAAAACAGAAATCACTCAAGCTTTAGGTCCCACACCCCATCAGAGGTTCCAAAGGACCCCCAAAAGCAACCAGCTGAGACTGATAAGGGGGAGAGAGGCACTGATTGAAACAGACTAGTATTTTATCCACTCAGATAAATTTGGAGATACCCAGATGGCCATATGATGACTCCAATCCTTCACCCAAATTTTAGACTACAGCCTCCATAAGATATACCAGGGCAAAAGAAAACTCTTTTAAAAAATCTTCTCTGTAAATATTGGTGGAAAACTTTTGCTCTCATACTAAATATATAACAACTTGTTCCATCTGTCAAAAACACAATTAGGATAAAAATGCAAAGTGGGGCAAAGACAAGAACCAACTCTTACATAAACTAGTGAATTCTCCATTGCCATGTATGCCTAACTGATGGCTAAATTTGAGAAGGAAAGCCGTAAGAGTCTTATTTGCATCTGTGTCTATGTTTGTTGGTTATATTTTTTCCTACCTCCAGAGGTATTAAAAAATCAATTTATAAAATCCCTTAAAAGAGCTCTATTCTAACTTGCTTAGGGAAAAAAAAGCTTTAATAAAAATTAAATACCCCTAAATCTCCCAGAAGTAAAGGAACTAACCCAAACATTTTTCAGATGTGTGTGATTTGGTAAATAAGACTAATATAATATTATCTTTGGTTTAATAAAAATGCTTATGTCTTCTGATTTATCAACATTAAGTATAACACAAGCATAAATTTTATCTTACCTAGGTCAACTAGTCAAATGAACTAATATTGTATCTACTAAATATTTAAAATTACAAAAATAATGAATTTTAATTGAGTCATTATTTTTAAAACTCTATTTCAATAAAAACAACATTTTCTAATGTCTGCCTAAAGATAGTTTTTATCATCTTTTTGCTAAAGATGCTAAGTAATAGATATTCATTAAATAGATACATTATTTCTAAGATCAAATGCTGACACATTCATTACTAAGCATAAGTAAAGGTATATATACTTTGGCTCCTTATTTCTAAATGGTACAGAGAGGTTAAAAATATAGTCTGTAAATAAACAATCTTTTTGCCACAGTGAGAAATTATTCTATAAAGAAGTGTTATAGTTATAAATTTTGCTAATCTGCTACAAAATGCTGGTATATGACATACAATTCATAATCATCTACTTCCAGATTTCTCTGTAAGAGTCTTCTCTGTTACTCATCCAGGCTATTATGTCTTCCCAAAGTTTTTCCTCTGTGTGTACACAGAGAGAGGTTTCTGGTATCTCTTTTTTTTTTTTTAAGATTTTATTTATTTATTCCTGAGAGACAGACTCAAGAGGCAGAGACATAGGCAGAGGGAGAAGCAGGCTCCCTGCAGGGAGCCCAGACACCAGGTTCATGCCCTGAGCGAAAGGCAGACATTCAACCACTGAGCCACCCAAGCATCCCTCTCTTCCTCTTCTTAAAAGGATTTTGTTCTATAATATTAGGGTCTAACCTTTATAACCCCCTTTAACCCGAATAACCTCCTTTATGCCCCTATCTCCAAATACATTCACACTGAGAGTTAGGATTTCCACATATGCATTTGAGGGAGTTCCACATCATTTTTAATGCTAAAAATAAATTATTTAAAAATTAGATGAAAATACTATAAATAATAATGATGAAGGGAAATGACTTTACATTAAAAGTATGCAAGGAATTTAAGTTGTGTTATTGCTAAAGGAAAAATAAGAAAAAAAAAAGAAAGAAAAAAAAAGAAAAATAAGAGTAATTTTGTCCTAAAGTAAAATGACGGGTTGTTTCACAATGAAAAAGAAGAAAAGAATAGGATAAACCTGATTGGCTCAGGTTGGATGGGTTTATTTATAAGGTTGTTGGTTTTGGTGAGGTTTTGTTTTGTTTTGTTTTAAATGAGCTGTGTAGTATTAATAGTACCTGAATGCAAAATTAGAGTCTGGTTTTCTCCTTCTATTAAAACAACTTTTTGGGGGCTCTTGGTCTGCTCTTGGTAAGGGGTTATTTTATCTAAGGTCTTTCTTTACCTTTTAAGTAAAAAAAAAAAAAAAAAAGATTCTGTGTCATAGCAGGATAAGTTCCCGTGTTGTCTAAATCATGTTCTTGACTATTTAAGAGAACTGAGTCTTCTCACAACTGAAAAAGCTAAGCTCTTTTTTACAATCATGTCACTTCCTATAATTACCTTTACAATCTTTCATTGTCACACTGTTGAATAGATAACTAAGTATTTTTTTTCATACTGACCTGTGATCCTACCTAATCAAGTGTTCAAACCTTTTGACATTTTGACACCTTTGATACATATTTTGCCTCCTCAAAATCAAATCCTAAATAAAATCTTGATCTTGAGCTGACTTTGAAATTTCTGAGAGCATCCCTGGAAAATCTCAAATGATTTTTTTTTCTTTCACCTTGTAAAAAGAGAGATGCTAAAAATTAATTAGATACATTGAATTGCATGAAAAGCATTGTCACAAAAGAAGAGATGCTTAACCTTCCCTAGGTTCTACTTTACAGGTAAATATTATTAATACAAGTACTCAGAAATTGTATGAAGTTCCTCAAACAACCTGCCAGTGCTCTCTGAGCTGTCCATGATACGTCCTGGTACTTTTGACTGATACTAGAAAACAACAGTACGTGTTCTTAGTCGTACCTCCAGTTTTTATTTTTTGAATATTGCATGTCACAGGGAAAAATAAAATGCCTTCATCAGCTGTATCACTTTTATAATGAACTCTCATCAGATCTTTGACCACAGCTCTTCTAAGTCTCTTGTCAGCCACAGTCATTGTTTTATGCTGATGCTTCCTGCAGGCGCTGGGAATCAGCTACAGGCCAGAGTGCTCATCTTCAATGAAAAGGAATTTTCTCAAAGACCCATGAAAAAGGACTATGCCAGGTACTTTAGGGTACAGGCTTCTAACTGCATTGCTCAAATAACTTCGAGATCATACGTTAAACTAAGTCAGGATTTCCGAAACTCTAGCGGAGAAGCTGACAGATTCATGAAACCGCTAATCCAAGATCAAGGAGAACAAGAATTAATTACGGGAGACTGAATGAACTGATAAAGGATGATTATGGCTTTTGTTTGGAATATTGCTGCAGGACTAAAAGAACCCCTTTCTCTTTTCTCTTAAGCTCTCTACAATTTACAAAAATTTTGTAAACTAGACAAACAGAATGAAACACTTAAAACATTGATCTTTTTTTCCCTGCCTGACCCCTCCAGTATTTAAAAACGCTCATTAGGTATTCTTGTTCTTGTGGCAACATAGTTATTTGCGTAAATTCGATAAGAATCTGTTCCCCTTGTTACAGGACATAATCGGAAACGTTGGATATGTAACCAAGGCTTCGGCTGGAATGTCATGTTTTTAAATGATGCGTAAGGCACATCCGATCAAACAGTTTAAAGGAACTAAGGCTGACTTTATGGAGCCAATGCTTACAAAGCCCTCTTGGGAGAACTAGCCTGGTATCTGGCATTTAGGGTTCCCAGCCTTAGAAGTGAATAAGAAAGGTCACTTCTTGGCCTAGGAATCAGGATATTTGGGGGACCTTGAGAACAGAGAAATCCACTTAAATCGATACTGAAGGTAAAAGGTTTCTGGCTTGGCTTCCTAGCCGGAGAGGCTTTTAAAGTCCAATCTGAGACTCCTTATAAGAATTTCAACAAAGAAAATTTTTAAAAGGCCTATCTATGTAGTCAATTACTATCCTAGCAGCACTTACACAAAAAATCAGGCCAAATGTAATGTGAGCAGACTTATTTTATAAACAAGACCAATCTTACTTTATTTTTTATTCAAATGGATATTATTATGGAGAAATATGTTATATTTCAATGGACAGCTACATGTCACTTATGCAGATTTATCAGAGTCTAGTCCTGATCACTGTCTGAGGTTTTACTGTCTATCTGCCATCTTACACATTTTGTCAGTCCTTACCAAATTCTCAATTCTTCTAGTTTCCTTCAATATCTGGCTACGTCCCTCTAAGTTAACATTTCCAGTTTTTCTCCCACCCTTCTGATTGGACCCCACTGTGAACTAAAACCTGACTAACCCAGACAACTCTAGGTTGTCTTGTCGCCACCCCTTCCACCGAGATCTCAAGAAGCTCTTCAAGCTGAAGCTGAATGACTTGATGTAAACTTCAAAGAATTCATCACCACAACAGATCATATATGGGCAACCTTTGTGCCTGGAACTACTGCTGTATGGACTGCTCAGGAAATTCACTGGAACACTTTCATTTTTTCATGCTCTGCCCCAGAAATAACCATGACAATAGGATGTCTATGCCATCACCAGAGACACTCAGCCTTCAAACCAGGAAACCTATTGGACTGACGCTGACATCCTCACTCCACCATCTAAAAATACTTCAAACCTAATGTTTAAAATCTTCTCGACTGGCTGCAGTATAGACTCAGAAACCAGGTTTAGAGTCTGCTCCAACCATTAATGGAATGGTATAAAGATTACTTCAAGGTAAAAATATCTGAGCTAAACATCCAACAACAACAACAACAAAAAGAATCTTTTGTAAACTTTTCCTATATGATTAAAGAGAGATTGGTGAGAGTCATCTGTGTCAAATCCCAGCTCCTCCACTCCAGAGAGATCTCTAGTCAGGGATGCAACTGACCTTGAGCATTGACAATTCCAAAAAACTGTGCAAAAGAACATCATCAGAATCTTTCATGCTTTCAAGCCTTAAATGCCTCCTCTCTCTTAATAAGCTGGTATATAAACCTACCCCCAGATGTTTGGTGTGCTGCTCCCTTTAGAGTACTCCTGCGCGTATGAACAGTGAACTTTAATCTGAATGTTGTCAGTTAATTTGCAGGTCCCCAAACAAATCTAAGTTGACAAAGGACAAGTTTCTCCTCCCATCACATGAAAGAGCTGAGTATTTCTGATTTGCAATTAAATTATACAGATGTCAACGACTATCATCTGGAAAATAGTGAATCCTCAAACTCTATAAATATAACAATATCATTTAGGATATGGAAAATCTTGTGCAATTGGGTTTAAAAGTTTTGTGTACCTGTATACTCAATAATATGTATTCTTTGTTAACGGAACATAGGCAAATGCATGTGTATGTACACACACACACAACACATTTAAGCCTGTGCATTTTGTTGATCAAATCTCTATACCTACTACATGTTTTTCTCTGGTTTTGGATCATAAAAGATGTACTGAAACCTCCCATTAGTTATCTTGGACATTACTATTTACAACTGTAACTATTTAGTTCTTTATTTTGATGCTATATTGTTAAGAGTTTATAAGTTGATGATTATTGTATATACTTGGTGTATTATTTCTCTTTTTATCATCATGTAGTGTGTCTCCTAACCCATGCTAATGTGTTTTGATTTTTGTTTTACCTTAAAATATTTTTTCTGATTTTAACATTTTTAGAACTACTTTCATTTGGTTAGCATTTTCTTACTCATATCTTGTTCTGTTCTTTTATATCTACATTCTTTATATATACATTCTTTTATATCTACAGCTGCATTGTTTAAAAAGCTAATTCGCCAGTTTCTGTTTTTTTAATAGGTAAAGTAAATATAGTTACATACATTTTCATTACAAGTATGACTGTACTTGTTTTTCCCATCTCACTTTGTGGCTTCTAATACCAGTCATTTGTATTTATTCCTTTCCACTCTTTCTTGTCAGGTGGATGGAAATGTTTTCTATATTTTCTGTTCTCTGTGTTATATCTGGCCTAGTTCTAAAGTATATTTCCTAGATTTTAATGGTTACCTTCACATTAGCAGGTACTTCTTGGAAGTACTTATGAGTCCCCTGATGTTTTGAAGTATAAATGAGTGCCTGATTCTGGTCCACAGATGCATGAACCAAAGTTAAGAGGCTCTGCTGGAAGAAAGTAGGGCTTGTAGAGCCAAGCTGTAGTAAGCCTCCACCTTCTCAGTTCTCCACAAATTTAGGAGAGTTACTTTGGCTTCATCGAGATGAGAAGAGAGGAAGAAGTCAGGCTTCATGTGACTACTAGGTCAAGTGATGACATATCCAAGCAAAGAAACAGTTAGGCATGTGTACCATTGGGAAGACCCAAAGGCAACCCATGCAGCCTCTCTGTATGATGATCCTCAGAGACAGGCTGGGTTGAAGATGAATTCTTTCCACAAGAACACAGGGCACACCACCTAAAATGGCACCAACTTCAGACAGGACCAAGCCAAATTTAAGTAACATTAGGCACTGCCTCCATCACTATAAGAATGTTAAGAGTCCCCCACCCTTTCTCCTTACCCTTCCCAACCCCAGAAGGGCTGGGGTTATTAAGGAAATGGGAGAACAAGCTGTCTCAGAGCTAGACCAAGCCTCTAAATGATCTCCAAATGCTTCCAGGCCCAGAGCCCAGCAAGCCCAAACTGTACTTCAACTCCCCGCTGGTTGGCATCTCTATACCTCACTGGTCCACCCAGGGGTTCAATTTTCAAATTTCATATAATACTGTTTTTTTTATTAGAGTATTTTAAAAAATATTTTACCTAGCTTTGATAGATACTTTGACCAGAGGGACCTCAAAATATGAACTTATAATACCATGTTGACCAGAAGCTGGTCTTCTTTTTATAAACTCTTAAATATGATCTTTTTTCCTTTACTTTCTTCTAAAACATTAGTGCTTCCAACCTAATTCAATGACTGGCACAAGAAGGTATTCAGTAAGAAGAACCTAAATGAATGAATGCATGACTTTGCTTAAAAAGGGCTCCAGTAATCACAATAACACAAATGAATTAACACATATGACACATTTAGAATAGTGTCTGAAACATGATAAATGTTTAGGAAATACTAGCTATATATTTTTTAAGCTCATAAAGTCTGAGACTAGATTTCTCAAAGAAAAATTATTTATACAATGTAACTTCAACATCACTGCCAATTTGTAATGCAGTGAGACAAATGAAAGTAGATAACGTGTCATTTTTTTAAAATCAGAATTTAATATGACACTTCCTAATGAAAACACTAATTAAAATTAATAAAAGGCACCATACTGCTGCTGTTACCATCTGACCCTCTATCCCCCTAGGTATAGATAAGCCTGTGCTCTCCGATGTTAGGACATAATTTGAGAACAAGTACCAACTCTCATGTTCCTTAAGCTGTTAGTATAACGTTCTAGAATCAACAAACAAAAGTGTGGTGCACTGAAGGGCATCATAAGTTATTGAGAATTTAGAGAGAAATCAAAATGAGGGGTTAAAAATGAATCCACCCTTATGTTCCAAAAGTTTATTACTATCTGTCACTTTTCTCTTTGTTTTAATGTACTAGATCCCACTACAGCTGCAAATTAATTTTCTCCGCTCCCTAAATGAATTACACGTAACTATTTCTAAAAATGACTACAGACATGAAAGTCATTCTCACTTAATAACTAACTATTAATCTCATATTTCTTGATGTCACTTTAGTATGAAATGCAAACGAAAAATTATGCTAAACATTGCAAATTTATGGCAAACACCAGCCCTTGATTTATATTATTATAGATGGTTTATCACCAGAAGCAATCTAAACAAAACTCCATCAGATAGATGTTACAATTTGTATTTATTTCTCCAAGCACTAAATGGTTCTTCAATTTCAGAGCGATCATTAATTTCTTATAAATGCAAATCTTTATTTCTTATTTTAATCTACAATGATTTCTCTAAGTCTTCAGAAGATTAGCTTTTACATAAAATATTCAAATAGCAATTATAAATGATACTTTGTTTTCCCTGGGCAATCTATTAGCTTTTATGCATAAACTATTTAAAAGAAATGGGTGGTCTATATTGATCAGGGATATAATGAGCTAATAATGTAGTCCTCCTTCCTTTTAAATGATCCCCTCACAACTCCAACCAAATCATTAAGAGAAACCTTTTCCATGTTTGTGGCTATCTTAAAATTGTTTTGCCTATCTCATTAATCCTCTACTTTTATTATATTTTCTTTCAGAATCTCTGGGAAGACCTGGGCCACCGCATTGACCTCAATCAAGAGAAAGCCACAACTATTTATTCTTCACTTATTTTTTACTGCCATCTCATCTCATCTCATCTCATCTCATCTCATCTCTCTCATCTCATCCCAGAAACACTCAAGAATCTTCACCTGATCACATATACTCAAGAGAGAAAGAGGCAAACAGCTCTGACCACACTGACCATGCCCCAGGGTCAGACTGCATGTGTTCTACTACAGTCCATCCTCAGCCAAACCTGGCCTCCCACACCAAAGCTCTACTAAAATCATTTTGACTTGAGGATTTCACTAGTGCAAATTCTCCACAATTCAAAACTTCCCAGCCCTGTCTCCTCTAAAAAAAATTAGAAGGTAGAATAGATTCTTCAGAATTCCAATGTAACCAGTCTTGCATTCTTTTGTCTGATCTATGCAACTGACATCTTCCTTGGCCTAAGACATTCATCACCATTTTGTCTTCATTGCTCATCTCTTTAGCTTATGATAAGCAGCCCCTTATGAATACATTATTGATTCAACACAGAAAAATATTGGTTGATTTAGATCCTGTATTTCCTTTACAAAAAAAAAAAAAAAAACGTTAGTACTAATATACATTCAATATCAAGCCCTAGATAGTGACATCAATTGCACAAAAATAATGGAAATCATACTGCTTTAAAGATACTGTAATGAAGAATTCGTGAGTCCATTCCACAACATTTCCTTGAGCAACAACAATGTTTCAGCAATTGTGTCAGAGACCTGGAATACATTTAGAAGTGAAAAGTCCTTGAGGCTAATGAAATTTAACCTTCAGGGCCCCCTCACTTCCATGGGTCACTTCTAGCCCTAGAAGAAGTCAAATAATATTTTCATATTAGCATATATTTTTATAAAATTTGCAACTAGAAGATACATTTGTACTCTTGAAGAAGGCTCCCCAGATTTTGTAAATCTCAGCTACATAAAAACTGCGATTTCTGCTTGATGTCCAAGGAAAAGTTGCACAACTATTTCATATGCAAGGTGTTACATGGAGTATTAATTTACTAACTAGAAGACATAAATGGCACCAAAATGCATCTCAGTAAATCTAATATAAAGGCTTACTCAAAAGAGGCGTGCTAAGTTAAAGTCACTTCTGTTTGTCATGTCTGGGTCCAATAAATTTCCTTCCAGTAACTTGGAGGCCTTCTGTTAAATCTTTCTTGTATAGGTTAAAGAAGTTCAGCCTTCTTTCATCAAAGATAATTGGCCTTACTATTCAACATCCTTTTGTTTATCAAAATTAAATTAAGGTCAGTATTAGGGTCCTAAAGCAATATATTACTTAGACTGGGGACACGAGGTAGGAGGAAATAGAGAAGACTAATAATGATCTTTAATTACTATATGATGCCATCTTTCCAAGGTCAGAAAGGCATCTTTGTTACCTTACAACAAAGATGAGGTAAGTTTCAGGTAAAGGTTTTATAAGAGATGGTTTTTTCCACTGAAAAGTTATTTGAGTGATGAGGAAAGTTGTTATCTCCCTCCCTGAAACCACTTAAACACAGCAGATTCTCTAATCTTCCACAGAATCATGGCTATTCCTTTAAAAAAAAAAAAAAGTTTTTTTTTTTCTTATTTATTTGACAGAGAAAAAGAGAGAAAGCACAAGCATGGGGAATAGCAGGCAGAGGAAGAGAGAGAAACCCAGATGCGTGGCTCAATCCCAGAACCCTGGAATCTCGACCCAAGCAGAAGGCAGACGGGCAACCAACTGAGCCACCCAGGCACGCCCCCTTTTTTTAAGAAGAATCATGGCTATTCCACATGAGAATTCAACCTGCAGTAGGTTTTTGTTTTCAAATTTACATTTTAAAAAGTAATAATTGTTTTACATAGTAAGGGAATCTCCTAAATCAGTGGTTCTCAAAGTGTGGTCTCTGGAACAAGCAGCAGCAGCAATGCTTGGGACTTCCTAGAAATGCAAATTCTTGGGCCCCATCTAGATGTACTGAATCAGAAACTGGAGATGGAGCCCAGCAATCTGTGTTTTAACCTGCCCCCCCCCCCCAGGGGATTCTTCTACATGCTACAGTTTGAGAGCCATACCCTAAAGATCTACTGAAGATAAACCCAGTCAATAGCTATGGTCTATAAGAGAACTAGGCAACTTCTATAACTTTTAAATTTTTATTTTACTCTAAAAAGATCAAAAGCCTAGATCTGGTTTTGTCTAAGTGGCACACTCACAATGTTGTACAATTTGCAATCTTGAAATAAACATTTTATTGACACATGCACAGAAAAAAATCTGCAGTTGTAGATCAAAGGCCCCAGGGATTATCCAACTGTGACAAGGATCTGACCATCTCAGGAGCCTGTCAAATATGAAAGGTGGAGAACTATTGCTCAATGAGCCTATCGTTTCCGAGTTTCAGGAAATACTGCTACAATCTTGAACCCACCTCTAAAGATCACTGGAGGAATAATAAAATTGGCAATTTCTCACATCAAGTTCCCAGTGTGCTGGATTATAAAATGAGATAAAATGTTGAATTAAGAAGAAAGCACTATGTCAAAAGGACTGTTCCAAAGAAAGTACATTGTAGAAACAGCAGGAAAAAAATGACAGTTGTGTATTTTGCTCAAATTCAAAACACAAGTTTTGAGCAGGAGATGCTCCACATAATAGAAGTCATGTGCAAAATGCAGCTTTTGATAAAAGGCTCTAGTAGGTATAGATAGTAGGTAACTACAATGTACAATCATTCAACAATCATCCGTTAGGACCCACTCACTATTCAACTCTCACAACTGGACAAACAGCATGACTCTACCACTAATTCCAAGATTTATATTAATGTCTTTATAAGCCTGTCTCTCTATATATTGTTTCCTGGGCACAATGACCATTTCTATTAGTCTTTATATCCTCAGTATTCTGCACAGTATCTGACAACACATGGTGGGTGCATAATAAATACACACTAAATCAAAGAGTATTACCATCAGCTATCCAACATAGAAGGACGTGGATTCCCTAAGCCACCATGGCCCTTGGGACATTGCATGGCATCTCTAGTCAGTTTAGATAATAAGGACCCCACTCAAACAAGGCGCTAAGGGTTCTCCTGAACTAAGGGTGGTTCTTGGGCTCCAAAGAAATAATCAATAAGGGCAATAATCAGTTATGGGTGGTTAGGAGAGGGAGCCTTTAACCTGCCCCTACAATTTCTATCAGATCCCCAAAACTATCCCAAAGAAATATAGACATGCAAAAATTCTAGTATGAAGACCTTGTCTCCCTTTCCAAACATGCTGCCATCCTACCCCTTCATACATAAAAGCTCTGGGCCACGCAGCCTGGCATAAATAGATTCAGGCCCCCAGGAAAGAGCAAAGAGTGCTAAGGGTAAAAGTTTTGTGTCTGTCTAATGGTGCTCTTGGAATGTTTTCTCTCCTCCTGCCTGTTTTTGGCCCAGTGGTCCATCACCTTCAGGTCACATCAAGTCCTAATTTGTCACTTTGCTTTAATATGGATCCCAGGATATGTGTCAATTAAGTGTTTCCTTTTTTTTTTTTTTTTTTTTTTTTTGACCCTGTCCAGTCAGCCTTCCCAGAACCTCTGTAGCAGCCAGCTGCCATGATCCATTCCCAGCCTGAGCAACTGCTCCCACAGTCGGCCCTGCCAGGCACAGAGCAGAAGTTCCTCCGGCACCCCTCGCTGGCCTTCCACGCTCTGGACAATAAAAGAGCAAGGCCTTGGCATGGACTATACAGCCAGGTTCAAAGACGGGCCTCTTCTCTAGGGCCACCTCAGACTACTGTGAAATAAAAATTATAAACTGGGCACACTAAAAACTATCCAACCAAATCCAGAAAACACGATCCCAACTAAATACATGTAATGCTTATATTATAGAAAAGTATAACAAAGACTAAGAGAACCTGGAACCAAACACTAAGAGAAGTTTTCTCTGGTTTGTAACATTATGTCTTTTTGGTTTGTTTGTTTATACTCATTTTATCTATTTTACAGACTTCCTATGGTGAGAGTGCACACTTACATAATTTTTAAAATTATCATTTTTTTGAAAATGCATGGAAGGGCTGAGTTTCGATTTTAGTCTTTAATTAAATAAGTATGAGTCAGACTGGCTGTGGAAGATTTTTATCTGTTTTAAAATGATTAAAAACAAAAAAAAATAGAAAAAAAGTTGATATGATAGAAATATCTTTTTCAAAAATAGCCATCCCAATTACTTAACAGTGTATGTGGTTTCTCTAGCTGCATATGTATTTTTTTTAATATACTTGCATTGTTATCTTCCCTCTAAGAAGTTCAGAGTTGCTCAGTAATAACTGACCCAGTCACTGTAATATTTGAGACACTGGCAAGAATTGACTGCTGAAAATCAAATTTGTTCCAAATACACAACCCTCAGTCTTAGATTATTTTTTACAGTCTCTCCCACATAAGTTTTTCTTTCTTCTTCCCAAACTGAATCACTAAAGGCTTATGGAAGAGGTAGGAGAAGAGGGTGCAGAAGAGAAGCAAAGCTTACTAAGCATCTAGTATGATCTAGCACTGTGCTAAGTACTTAGATACACGAGCACAGTACTACTAGGAGGATTTAGAACACAGGTTTACTGTCTATTAAAGGAATACTCCCCAAACAGCTAGCTCTTCTACACTTCTATTCTCCTATTCTTCAGGGTAGATTTTTTTTTTACAAGGTGTGACGGACTATGCCCAATGTTTTAGAAATACCAACAGGAAAAAAGGGAAGGATGGGAGGAGGAAGAGACAGAGGAGACGGATAGAGACAGCAAGAGAGGAGGGAGAAAAAATAAAAGAGAGACACCCATGATCCTTCATATATATCAATAGTTATATACATCAAGTAAAGCTATGGATGCATTTGTTATTCTGTTCAGTTTTTTTTTTTTTAAGATTTTATTTATTTATTCATGAGAGACACAGAGAGAGAAGCAGAGACATAGGCAGAGGGAGAAGCAGGCTCCCTGCAAGGAACCCGATGCAGGGCTTGATCCCGGGATCAGGACCTGAGCCAAAGGCAGACGCTCAACCGCTGAGCCATCCAGGTGTCCCTCTGTTCATTTTTTTTTTTGAACAAGGGTCAGAGAATGAAGACAGTCTACTCAAAGGCTAATTTCAAAGTATAAATTTCAAGAGTGGCCACTGCTCTTTTGTAGAGCAACTGCTAAGCAGAAAAAATACTGGTACCGTAATTTATTTCCTTATGAAACCTTCTTCTACAATTCCTAGCCACAGTGATCACTTCCTTTTCTGAATTCCTATTTCGCTTAGGGCCTAACTTGCGTTGCTCAGAAGCCAATTACATATTATTTCTGGCTTTTCTTGCTTTTTATTATTTCCCCATATTTTAATGTTCCCTTTCCTACAACAATACATAGTCATTGAGGTCATGGCTACATCTTAGTATCTTCCATCATGTCCACTTCCTGGATATCAACGCAGATACTCAATAAATTGTAATGGAAGCCCCAGACTTATTATTGCCCCTCCGGAATGTTCCATGGCATGTTCCTCCTCCCACTGCCACCACAGGTGTAACACTAGGGCTCTGTCAGTGGTTTGGATACCAGTCTGTCTGTTCATGATGCTTAAATACCTTAAGGGCAGAGCCAGTACCTTACTCATCTCCACAGCCCCCTCTAGGCTTCACAGTGCACCCGGCACATCAATAGGTACTGGATTTATATTGATTGGCTCAAATAGATTAAGGATGGAATTCTAATGTATCCCCAACTCAGCTACACACAAGCAGGGTCTTCTAAGGACCAAGGGGATTGAAGAGATCCAACTCCTTTCATGGGATTTTTAAAACATTGATCACAGGCTTTAAAAAGCCACATGGTTTTGTAGAAAAAGCACAAATGCTAGGGTCAAATGGCTCTAGGTGACATCAGAGCAGCCAACACTTTTTTTAAGGGATTTTCACTTCAAATGTTCACCTGCGCACCAAAAGTCCCTTCTCAGTCTTTAAGTTTGTAATTACCCAAGCAACACATGAATTAAGGATTTAAACAACATAAAAGATTCCTGAAAAAACGTGAAAAAAATCATTTGCTTTTCCTTCCTCCTGTGCAGCTACCTCAAATAACCACCATCAGCCATCTAGTGTGCTCAGTTCTGGTTCTCTTCATCAGCACTTACACATGTGTGAGGGTGTGTACAGATAGATGGATAGATAGGTAGATGGATCCACACTTATTCTTTTCTATTTTTTACATAACTAGGCCCATATTATACACATATTGCTTTTTTTACCTCATTCAATATTTAACTTAATTATATTTACCTCATTCAATATTTAACATCAATTTATATATATAAATGTATATTTATATCTGTAGAGCAACTGCTAAGCAGAAAAAAATACTGGTAACGTAATTTATTTCCTTACAAAACCTTCTTCTACAATTCCTAGAAGAACTGCACTTTAACAGCATCAACACTTTGTAGTTATGTGCTTTTGAGAAGGACATAAACGCTCTGGGCAGCAGATTAAATTGGAAATGGTATCTGCTTCAAACAGGTGGACAAAGATTAAATAAAATAATACACGCAAATCACCTAAATAATTGGTACCAAATAAAATGTCACCATTGTTGTTGTTGTTGTTATTACTTTTGAACCACAGAAATTACACTGGCAAATCCCTAGCTTCCTCTGGAGGAAGATCCTTACCGGGATTTTAGGAAATCAACAGTAGAATAAGAACTATGGTATCCTCAATGTCGTAATTCACCGTTTGCAGGAGGACTTCATTCCCTCATTTGCAAAACACAGGAAGTCCCTGGGACTCCAAGGGAACTTGGATTTGTTCCTACTGCCTCTGTTCCCGTAGGGTTATAGAAGTGTTAGGGTGAGGAGAAATATCTCCCTCCTAATTGCCTTCCAGGGAGCGAGCAGTATGAGTTCACCTTTTCATTAACCAGAGCCAAATATACAAAGACCTCACAGCAGTAGCAGCCTGACATTAAATTGTGACAAAAACAATACCCACTGGCAACTCGACTACAGCTGTTCTTCCTTCCACATCTGCCTTCCTGTTACAACAAGGTGTGCACTGCATGCCTATCAACTCTGTATTTAAGAGGGCACCTCAATACATACATTTTAAATCAGACCTGAATTGCTGATCAAAACTGTTTGAAGTTTTCCAGATGCAAGTACATTTATCCACAGCACTTCTAAAGATAAGGGGAAGAAAAGACCAAAGCCTGTCAAAGTTAACTAGATTCATACAAAAAGCTTAACAGTCCTATGCAATGTTTTTATTCTATTACATATAAATGTACAATAATTCTGTGAACACTAGGTTTAATTGCTCATAATATTTTAATTAAGGCCATGCTTTGTATAAATATCAACTCATCATTTGCTGTGACTACAGTCCTATTTAAATGATGAAGTCAATTTGACAGTACATTCATGAAAAAGAGAGCCTTTTAAGAGTTTTGCTCTTATGTGGTCTAGAATACTAATGGAGGTTAATTGTCAAAACAAGCCTGGTAAGACTTCAGAATTATCTTCACATTTTAGTGATCGAACAACATAACCACATTTTTATGTGACCTGCTGACCTAATATCATGAATAACATAATGGCTATTGTTAACTCTCTACGTCTGCTCCCTGAAAACCAGAGAGCTCCTTTTTAATATTTACATTTTGTGGCTGCCCTTTCAACAGACACCCTTTAACTACTGTATTTGCGATTCAGATGATCAGATAATTAGATGTAAGATTAGATGCGCCAGAAGAGATGGCTGCCTCAATTAATCTTACAGTCTGTGCCTCTGCAAATCACTACTTGGTGTGTAACAGAAAATATCAAATTAAGTTTTCAGAGGCAGGGAAATCTCAAGTCTGCAGTCATTTTAATTCCATCTGAGGCAAGGATATAATTTATTACTGTATTCAGAATTCATGTTCTCTTTTTCCAAAACACCAATTTTAATTAGAGAACAGAGACCCAAAAGAGTAGAAATAGAGGGGAAAAAAATGCCTTCTAGTGTCCACAGGGATCCCTATCTACTCCTTCTCTAGGCAATACCTGTCTCAAGCCCATGGCTGCCACGAGTGAACACCAAAAGATTAGATACAGGGAGTCTTTTCCTATTAAGTGGCCCTCACCAGCCTTCGAAAGAGCAGTGAGGCATCTCCCATCTGGCAAATACCCTGACTGCTTTTCCTCCCTTTGCTACTGGTTTTCATATTCAAATTTCACAAACCAATATGTCTTCCAAAATGATCTAGTAGTTCGTCTCATCAAAGACAAGAAGATGCAAAAAAATCTTTATTGCCAACTATATGTACTTTTTTATAAATAGAATAGAATTTTTAACAGAATAGAAAGAGGACATAAAAATAGTCCTAGAAACTAGAAAACAGATGGCAACAAAAGATACCGGTATTTATCCATGGATCCTATTAAGAGAAAAGTGCAAAATAACCAGCCCATTTTGGATTCTTTAAAGAGTTTTGAATAAAGTGAATTCTTACAGCTTCTACTGAAGTCACAGAGCCTTTAAAGATAGAGGGTGGTTAGGTGGTGTTTAAGTATCTAAGTTCATAACTCCCAGATGTGAAATCCAATGCTTGAATCCTATGCTGAGAAGTTACTATGACAAATCTTTTTTTTTCCTTTTTTTTTTTTTTTTACCATGACAAATCTGACCCTAAAGTCATCTGAAGGCTTCACTTCATCTGCCAATGCCATATTTGAAAGTTGGGCTAAATTAATTTAAAAAGTCACTCCATTCATTCAACAAATATTTATGAAATACAGAAAAGCTTTCAAAAAGAAGCATCTGCAAAGTAATTCCTAGGGGAAAGAAATCTCCATAAATAACAAGAGGGCAGGAATAGCTTGTCATAAACTTATTTAATATTCCTCTGATCTCTGAATATGAGGGTGACAACACATGGGGACCTGCTAACATCTTCAAGGATACCTGAGAAATCCGCTAATAGCAAACTGGAGCCAGAACTGAGGATCTTGACCCCATTTATTACCTGATGCACAACTAAAACACAGTACACTTTGTGTATTTGTTTCTAAGTTTAGCTTCCGCAGGACAGAGATTCCAACCCATCATTTTTCTCTTCTGCATTCACACAGTAGTTATATTATCTATAACTGTGTGCTGATTATTTCCTAAGTATGGCTAGATCCTATTCCCCAAACTGGACAGTGCGCACCTAAAGGGCAGGAGGGTGTCTCCTGGATGTTTTTTTCCCCTTCCTTACTTCACGTTGCACAGAGTCAGGCACAAAGCAGAGGTTCTATGTGGACGATGGAAGGAAGGCTGGGAAGGAAGAAAGAAAAGCAGCCAGAAGTGAAGCAAGTTTTGGTGCCAAGCTTATCGATATACTTTCCTTCTCTCTAGTTTTTATCAATGGCCTCAGTATTCTACGCACCATCCTATAGTCTTCGGTTCTGACTTCTCCCTATCCAGGTCTGTCTCCACAAATTCTTCCTCATGACTCCACCACTTTTGCTTCCTCAGCCTCTCACCAAGCACAGCAGCCACTTCTCCTGCATAAGCGACTGCAGCATCTGCCCACCTTGCCTTCTTGTCTTAACTCTTCCCTCATGGTTATCACCTAACTCTGTTGGTGCTCTTGCCTCCTTCAAAGTCTTCAATGGCTTTTAGAAAACACCATACATTACACATAGAGTTTGTACGTACTACCACCCGCTGTCCTCTGTGCTGTCCCTGGCCTCCACATCCCCATCCTGCTCCATCTCCCCTTAAAGGCTCAGCCCAAAGGCCAGGCCTCCAGGAAAGCCTTGTACATTCTCATCATGTCCAAAGCTCTCTGCCTTTATAGAAATGCCCTGCACTTCTCAGATGGCCTTTATGGTATCTGTCACTGCCAAATCGACCTGAGGATATTGCAAGCGTCTCGTAAAAAGTGCCACCATGTCTCGTTAAACTTTGTATCCCGTGCCTTTTCCACAGTAGTTGCTTAGTAAACATTTGTTTAATGATACCCATATGCCTTCAGAACCTTGTATCCATACACTCGGCACCAACAGTCTCAGTGATGATGAGGGAATCATAATTTAAGAATTGACTCTAGAAAACAACTGATTTTAAGCCTTCTATCTTTAAGGACAAAAATATCTCGGCCAGTTAAGAATTTATCAATATTTAGTACTCTCCTAAAATAGTTAAGTCAAAATACTTTAAATACAAAAGATATTTACATGTTATACATATTTTCCAGCCACCCAACCAAAACGTTTTGACGAACACCAACTCTTTTCTATAAACCCAGCAAGCCAGTGTCCTAATTCCCCTCCCTTCTTTATCCTTTTTCCACAGTGTGTTTGCTCGTGTATACAGTTCCTTTGGTGCCTCTTTTATATTTTGATGTGCATTGGCACCTCCACTCTTCAGCTGCCCCCAAGATGATTTTTTTTTTTTTTTTTTTTTTTGCCTAGGAGTGATTATTTGCTGTCCCTCTTACTTTCTAACAAGTCCTACAAATTCTTTATAGCCACGGCTTGTCTACTTCTTTCACATAACCTTTGCCGGCAGCTCTCTAAAGACTTGTACTATAATATATTCCGAGGCCAGGTATGCTCACAGCTCTTCCACCCTACTTTGAGGCCTGCATTGCCTCTCCTGTAACTCTTTCTCTACCAGAGTATAATTCCTTATACCCAACCTAAATTTCTCACACTGCAGTTTTCTCTCCTTTTTCTAACCTTAGTGCATGTGGAGTACAATAATTTTCCTCTGTATAATTAGGGGGAATTATAGACCCCCAGTTCAAGGGCTGTCCCAAGAAACTCTTGATATTACTTTGCTTTGCTCTTGAACAATATTGCCATTTATATTATTTATCCAGTCAAAACATAGAGTACGTCAAAATTTGTCTCTGCCAATGACATCCTATTTCTTTTATCCTGTCTGCACAGTTATCTTGTATGAGCTGATGGCTCCTATTTCGAAAGTCTATGAAGGATTGAAAGAGTCAGCTGTAAGCTTGGTGAATTGTGGTTGCTAATCCAACTTCCACACACTACGGTAGTGTGGCCAACTCACCTTAAGATATGCATGATTTTAATGGAGAAATCCAAAAGAGCTTATTAGCTTAGAGGATTTACATGTTTTAGTAGCACACTCAAAGTGTTCGATTAATACTGTGTTCTTATATTATATACCAACCAAGCCCTAATAGAGAGTTCACTCACCTGAGTCTAAAGGCTCTGTCCCACACAACCCTAGACACGATATAAGCCTCATGGAGAGAAGGTGAGAGGACGCACT
This sequence comes from Vulpes vulpes, assembly GCF_048418805.1. Classification (NCBI taxonomy): domain Eukaryota; kingdom Metazoa; phylum Chordata; class Mammalia; order Carnivora; family Canidae; genus Vulpes; species Vulpes vulpes. The sequence goes on from NC_132782.1 coordinate 41,191,426, forward strand.
CAGAGAAGTCCGTGAAAAGAACTCTGGAGGTTCTCTAACCATATCTAGAAGCTTTCTTGTTTTATGTGCCTCGGACGTAACATGGCTATTTACGGATTCTTTCAGAATGGTGGACTATCCAATTCTCTTCCTTCAATTGGAGGAATAAAACAAAGCTACCTAGAACTGAATTTTTCTAGGCAGATTATTTAGAATTGAGTGAGAAGAAACTTGGCAGATGGCACCCATAACTTAAAAAACAAATAATAATCATTAATGGGCAGTTGAAGATCTGCTTAGAGCTCCTGTAATCCATTAGAGTGTAGTGCATGTTTCATTCACTTCCTGAGTCTTGATCACAGTAGCCCCCTGAGGATGAGCTCCTGTAAATTGTCTGTCCATCTTTTCAATAAAGAACAATGCCAAACAGGCTCAAGCTCCTGAAAAATAACCTGATTTATCTTCTGCAACTAAGCAAAGAGAACACTCTCAACTTAATGTTGCTCTCATACATTAGACTGCCCACTTACTCTGTTTGGAAGGTTCATGAAAGTTAGAAGCCCTGATATTCTGACCATCATGTCACATACTCCACCCGACTGGCACTTAAGTCTAAAGTACCAGCTGAAAACTTCCTTAGAAGCCTAATTCCGCTTCATTTTTCAACCTGCTTGAACACGTAAGAAACTTCTGCACATTTCTGTATTTTCATAACCAACCCCAGTAACACTGCTTGTCATTTTGTAAAAATACTGAGATAAAAATAAAAGATTTTATGATTTATCCGAAGTTAATAAAGCAAAGTTTATCTCAGTAATTATTTTCTACTCATAAGTAATAATTGCCACATAGCAATTTATGAGGTATATCTGTCTGGGGGAATGTATACACACACATACATACACACACATGCATGCATACATACACACATTTCTTTTTTCCATTTTAGGCACTGGAAATATATAGATGTTATGTTTTTAAAAAGTCAACTTTTCAGGGAAATCTAATATATTACTAGAGATATTTTTAGGTGCTATACTTTAAAAGATGGACAAGTTAGAAAGAGAAAGAATGAAAGAAAAAGAAAAAGAAAGAAAGAAAGAAAGAAAGAAAACTTAAATTACACACACATATATCAAGAGCCCCTAAAATGTGACTCAGTAATTCTACTTCTGGGAATTTATTCTTTTTTTTTAAGATTTTATTTATTTATTCATGAGAGACACAGAGAGGGGGGGGGGGCAGAGACACAGGCAGAGGGAGAAGCAGGCTCCATGCAGGAAGCCTGACGTGGGACTCGATCCTAGGTCTCCAGGATCACACCCTGGGCTGCAGGCAGCGCTAAACCGCTGCACCACCGGGGCTGCCCTGGGAATTTATTCTTAAGAAATTATGAGAATTCCACTTAAAAATTGAGATACAAAAAAAATTAAGGTACAAAGATGTTTATAGTATTTTACAATGCTAAAAAAAAAGAAATAAGTCAAAATACCAATGATAGGGAAACACTGATAAGTTATAGTACAACTACAGATAAAATACTCTACAACTCTAAAAGAGCATATTTTTAAATAATATTTCACATGGGGAAATGTTTATGATTAAAGTCAAGTAAAAGCAACAGATACAAAGCAATGATTAAATAAGATCTTGACTTTCTTAAAAAGAATCCAAGAAAGATATATGTTCTTATGCATGAAGATTCTATATGCAAAGTCAAATATTAACAATGGTAATCTCTAGGAAGTAGGTTTATAAGTGATTTATATTTTATTATTTATATTTTTAGATATTCAAACTGGTCATTAGTGAATGTGTTTTGTTTTCTTAATTTTAATCAACAATTTTTCCATCTCCCTAACCCTTCACACACCAGGATTTCTTTATCTATTTCTACCCAGGCTTTGGGAGATGATACATGAAGTTTGCCCAAGAGAATTTCTTTCACTTTTGCTTGTTGCCCTGTAATTAACCATTTCCATACTCAAAGTTGTCCCGGTTTATATAATAAATCAATGCTGACCCTATCTTAACTAAAATTGTAGGATTAGAGATATAAAAGCTGGAGGAGGGATAAAACACTCTCTAAAATATGACCAATCTTCTGTCTAAAGATATGCGGAAGCTCTATTTTAAGAACAGAGAAGGGATTGAGAAAGAAGCCTGATCTCTACTTACCTATATTTTGCCATTTCAGAACAGATTAGAGACCACTTTTATCCACTTCGAATTGTCTTGAATTTTAAGGTCAGGAACCAGGTGTGACCTCAGGTGCATGATATCAGTACAGCCACCTAATTATTGATACTCTTAAAAACTTCCATTTTTATACACCAAAAGAAAGAAGGTCATCAAAGCAGAACAAAGACAATTCACTCCTGAACAACACAGGTTTGAACTGCATGAGTCCACTTACATGTGGATTTTTTTTTATAAATATGGTATAGACATGTATTTTCTCCTCCTTATGATTTTTTTAACATTTTCTTTTCTCTAGCTTACTGTATCATAAGAATGCAGTACATAACATACATAACTTACAAAATATGTGTCAATCAACTGTTTATGTTATCGGCAAGGCTTCTAGTCAACAGTAGGCTATCAGTAGTGAAGTTTTCTGAAAATCAAGTTATATATGGATTTTTCCCTGTGGGTGGGAGGTAAGGGGAAGAGGTGCCCCTAACCCCTACATTGTTCAAGTTCAACTGTAATCTCTACTGGTGTGTGGAGAAAGGCTGTGTTTTAGTATCCTAAGTTTATAGTAAATAATCGGCTAAATTGGATGCATTCACCATTTCCAAACAAATTTTAAAAATAATTATTTTCCTGTATGCTAAAACATGATTTTATTTTCATTTTCCTAGATTGGTCTAAGAACCTAGAACCCTAGATTGGTCTAGGAATATATAATGTGTTCTGTTTTCTATCCAAAGTAAAAAATAATAGATTATGGATTAATATTAATTACTCTGAAACTAAAATCAGTATCTTTGGAACTCTTTCTTCCATTTGCCCATTTCCACATTCTTTCCAGGTGGTACACTGTGCAACTAATTCACTCAACTAGAAAGCTCTTCTTAAAATCAATCAATCCACAAGAGTTTATTGTGGATTTTATATTGCCATGATGAGTAATTAGACCAAAATCAGTATGACCATGCAAAATAGTAGTTTTTCAAAAATTTAAGCAAAATAATTTATTGCTTGTCATATAGTCCTTTGCAGAGCCTCAATGTATAAAAAATAAGTAAGGCTGAACCGCTTAATCTTACCCCTCAAGTCTTTCCCTTCCCTCCCCACTCTCACTCAACCAAGTGCCCCAAGGTACCTCTAATGAACTCAGAGCTTCATGACTCAGTATAGGAACATACTATAATTTTCCTCTTAGGAAGCTGACTTCACTAGCTTCCTAACTGATTTCTAAAGCATACTGGTCCTGTTCAAAAAACACCCAACTAAACATATTCCTACCTCTCTGTTCTTTTTTTGAACTAGAACCCACTATCCAGCTCCTCTCAAACTCTGGCTGGAAGAAGTGACTTTAAAGAACATTGTTGAAGGGTATAATAGGCAATCTCTAAATCATACTTTGGATCAAATGAGACCACATGAAGTTTACATACACAGACCAAATTAGCTTAGTTTTTCTAAGAGTGCCTTTGCTGAACTGACTCTTAATCACCTTTAGATTTTTTTTTTCTTAAGACTGCTTTTAAAAAGAGCATTTGCTTCAAAAAATACTATTGAAGCAATTGCCTATGAAATCAGTGTTCATTATTTATGGTCTCATATGATAAATCTCTTTTAAAAATCAGTACTAGGAACCCTTGAGAAACCTATTTACTTACTTCTTTTGGATAATAACAGAAACAAAATTGATCATATCTCCTTTGTCATCTTGGCTACCAAGCACCTCAGAGCTAAGTCTGTGGTTCAGTGGTAACGTACATGTTAGACCTTAAGTCTCACACTTGAGTTTTGTTGCACCATAGCACCAACTTCAACTTTTACATACAATTTATTTCTTTCATTATAAGTATTCTAATTGTAAACTCCTTCAAATTCCTGATGGAATAATAATTGTTCATGAGCCATTAACTAACACTGTAATTGTACTAGTACAAATCTGTAAACTCAGCTAACAGTATTATAATTAAGTCAATACTGCCCCATCATGCCCACATTATCATTAGCTTTTGTTGGATGCCTTCTGAAAATATTTCTGGGCAGCCCAGGTGGCTCAGCGGTTTAGCACCGCCTTCAGCCCAGGCTGTGGTCCTGGAGACGGGGGATCAAGTCCCACGTCAGGCTCCCTGCATGGAGCCTGCTTCTCCCTCTGCCTGTGTCTCTGTCTCTCTGTCTCTGTCTCTGTCTCTCTCTCTCTCTCATGAATAAATAAATAAATAAAAAATCTTTTAAAAAATACTTATTTCTTGCCTGTCTTCATAAATATCTCCAAGCTTTTAGAAAGATTACCAAAAATGGTTCTATCATAACATACACAGCATTTCAGTAATCCGTAATGTCATTATTCTAGGATTGAAAACCTCACTGGGGCTTTCTTACTACCCCCTGACATCTTGAGATTTAATTCCCTCTCAACTATTGTTCTATCCTTCACAGTCTGAAGATTATTTTCCTCTTTTAATGGTAAATCTAATCATCATCATTTAGTGCATACTATATATCAGGCACTATTCTAAGTATCTAAGAATGTATAATACCTCACTAAATTCTCAAAACTAGTATCACCCATTCTTACAGATGAGAACATTGTGGCCAAATGAAGTTCAGTATCTTACCCAGGCTCCTGCAGTAATAAGTGGCAAAGCCACAATTTGACCCCAGGTGGTCTAACTCCAAGGTCCCTGCTCTTAACCACTATTCTATATTGCTTCTGTGAAACAGCCTATAAAATAAGAAGCTTGAATTCTGCTGCAAGAGATTAAGTAAAATATTAATAAGAAAGTTATAATAGCATGACTTATATTTTAAAAGGATACCAGGTAAAGTTTTGAAAACAATTTTAATGGCTTCCTAAATAAGACAGTATTTCATTTTCTTGAGCTATTTAAGTGTGAGGCTGCCTGAAGATAAGAATGGGGAAGACATTGTAAAGGTTCCTTCCTGCTCAGTCACTCTAATTTTTACAATTTCGAGTCAAAAGAGTTTTATGCAAATGATGGTCAATTCCCACACCTCTGTTTCTTCAACTCTAGCCCTTTGTAATTGTTGGAAATAAGTAAGTATGGTTACTATAACAGATTATAAAATATTATTATTATTCAGACATCATTTTGTGCAAGGGCAGGGGTGGCAATATAAGGCAATAAAATGGAGGAGGGACATTCTCAAGAGATAAAACTCTTTTGAACATATTTTCTGCAACCAGAGAAAATACACCAGCACCCAAAGGAATATGGGAAACTTTACACTACATTTAAACACAAGCACATTTTCTACTTCTTAATTTAAAAAAGGAAAGGACAGCATTAAAATGCGCATACAAATAAACAGGCCATTTATTTACTTCTACTAATTAACATCTCTTGAGATCTCCAGGGTCTCTTAACATCTCTAGGGCCTCTCACAAAGGATGTTCTCATGGCACGAGAACCAGCGATTCAAAAACTTGCTGAGTCCAGAGGGAGAAATGTCAGAGAAGAAAAGACACCCTAAAAACAAACATGTTAATTAAAAACATGAGATAAACACCAGCATCTTCCACCTTTACCCACTACCCCTGGGAGGCCAGGGAAAATAGTCTTCCTGCTTTAAACTTTTAAAGGGCCAAATTAGTATGAATTCTCCAGAAACAGTTAACATTTGCTCCATACACTCATTACCCTCAAGAAACACAACTCCTAAAATCAGAGCTAAAGAGCAGGAATAGAAATTTCCAATTGCTCAGATTTAAAATACATGAGACCCAAAGGGGCTCTGAAGTTCCCTTGGCTATTTCCAGGGGTCTCAACCAAAAAGAAATAAACTGAGACAGCTGGGATATCCAAGAGGGAATGTCAAAGTTGGGAGAAGACCAGTCAGGAACAGGAGGGGGAGACTGGGTGATTTGATTTTGCACCAAAACACAGTGTAGTTAGAAATAGGATTCTTGCTGCCTGAAAATTGAAAGTGATGGGGCTTAAAATGCACTACCCCCATATATGGCATATTGGCATCTGAATATTTCAAGCTAAAAGAGTTAGAGAAAACAAGAGAAGCAGGAAGGTCTCTCTGACCTGACCCCCCACCTTCCCTTCTCCCCTGAAGCAGCCCTTAAGATCATCACATGAAGGTGCCCTTCCTTTGCCCAGAGAAAAGGAGAATCTTTATCTCCTAGATGCAGGAAACCAAGAAGGATGGGCACACATGGTCCTTAACCAAGTTTCTCCCAATTTATTACATTTACCTCATACTCTTTGTCCTACCATATCTTCCCATAAATATCTACTTTTTATCAAACCCAGCATAAAAACTCAGCTCTAAGCATTTCTCTGGGACTTCTCTTCCTTATGAAAGTCCTTAAATCACATAAAACTGATAATAAATCAATGTGTGTGCTTTTCTCCTGGTTATTTTTGTCAGTCTAATTTTCAGGCCCAGCCAAGGACCCTAAGAGAGTGGAAGAAACCTTTTCCTCCCCCACAAAAGTATGGGGAAGGAGAAGAGAAGAGGAAAAGAAGAGAAAGGAAAGGGAAAAATTAATGAAGAACTATAGGGGCAGGATGAAGGTGGAAAGAAAATCAAAGTTGAACAAATTAACTGAAAGAAAACCCATTTTTATGGATACCATTCTGGATTTTTCCTTAATTTCCCTTATAATCTATAAGTGTGTTTTAAATGCAAAAGCAGTATTACAAGTTTAGCAAAATGTTAAAGGCACAGCTTTGGAGGCAAACAACCCTGCGACCTGGTCCGCTCAGGCCGAGCAGCCATGTGAACAGAACAAGCTACTTCACTGCACTGAGCTTTGGTTTTCTCATCTGTGGCACATTGATTATAAGAGTTATCAAATGATTATTATTTCTCCACAAATCTACTCTTAATGCATATTTAAAACCAAATACAACAGTAAGCTACCTACAATTTTAACTGCATAACATTATTTTTCACCTTGCATCATATCCAAGCAGTTTCCATGCTGTTGAGGCTTCCTGACTTTCAATGTCTACAACAATTCCGTCCAGTGCTTGCATCACATTCCTATACTGCTGCCCTCAGTTTCTCTTTTTTGGAAACAAGGCAGTTACGAATACCATCCTGCTGATGGTATTTCTTCCTATTTTGGATGATTCCTTTACATGTGAGGAGCTTCCCTATAGAGGATTGCCGACACCATAAAGGGCCTGAACATTGCTCTTGTCTTTTAACACCAGAAGTAGAAATCTAGTTCTGCACTCACCAATGAAGAGCGTGTGTGGTTACTCCAGTAGTACTAATTACCAGTATCTGTAGCCAGTGTTTCAGATTATGTAATTTTGTCATCTTTACAGAGGCTCTTGTGCTCCTCAAAGATCATCTTGAGTGAATTCCAGATTCTAGATCAATAGTTAATTCATGAACCTTTCCAGCACTCTCACCCTTGCTTCCCAGATAAACACACTTGCACATACACAGCATGGATGGAGTTTCTCTAGAGAGCGATTTTCAGCCCCCATCTGCAATCACTAGGCTGTCCAATCAATATGAAATGAAAAATCGCAGCCCAGCGTATTCAGCCAAAATTCAACTATGAGAAGTTTGTCCGTGGCAGTTTGTATATTATTTAATCGAGACCTTTATGACAACTTTTTCCATTGTGGTTTGTGATAAATGCGATCAATCGGCAAATATACACAGATCGATCATCTAACTACTTTGAATTGTCTGTAAACTTGGTTGAAGTGCAAAGAAAAATAAGAACTATAATCAATATAATTGGTAATGCTGGAGGGAAATCAGACTTGGATGTTTTGAGTATACAGGTGTGAAACATGACTTCCTGTCTATTCTCTGCTGTCCCTGGAGGCCTGCTATATTAACTTTAAATCAAAAGTTCACTTGATATTTTTAAGGAAACTGTCATTTTTCATATTAATATATGTTACTTCATATTACTAATATTTATCTGCAAAGACTACATCTATTTCCTGTCATCTCTAAATCTCATACTAATAGCTTCTGGGGCAAATAACATTAGAACTGTGTTATCCTGGGTTTAACCACAAACCTTTGAAAGGTCATGATATGCAAGACAGAATTCATAAATAAATAAATAAACCTTTTCTAAATTCATAAAATAGTTGTGCTTATCTGGATTTTGCTGGAGATTATCTCTTCTAAAGCACTTCTAGTCACTCAGTGAGACAGAGGTATAGTACAATCTTAAAAATGGAAGAAGAGAACAAAATATAAAATGTGGCTCAACATATTTTAGAATCTTATCAAATCATCTACCAAAGCATCTTGGAACAGGAAAAACAAAGATATGAAACAAATAATATGCAACTATTTCAGTAGATAATGTGAATGGAGGACATAAGTCAGAGTCCTACATATTCTTAATGACACAAAAATCTGATATTCTGAAAAGAACGTGGTACACTGGAAGATTTGTGTAACTTGATCAAGTTCACTGTTAACTTCTCCAAAGGTTCCTCATCTGTAAAATGGGATTATAACTCTCTAGCTCGCTGAGTTTTGTGATAATTAATGTTTGTGAAAGCACTTGGGTAATTATAATCTATGGATTCTAATTATGAATCCTTTTCTTTTTTCTTTTTTTTACTTCCTTCACATGTAATCAGTATTTCCACTTTAGAAACCATTTTTTTTTTCCTGACTCTTGTTACTGTTCGGTTCTGCATGGATGGTTCATAAATATCAGACAATTTTTCTTTGTCCCCAACTCCTGCAATGTTAGCTGGAGACTTAAAAGAGACTAGATTGAATTGTGGATTTTTTCCTATAGATTTGCTTTCCTGGTCAGCCCCGGTGGCTCAGCAGTTTAGTGCTGCCTTCAGCCTGGGGTGTGATCCTGGAGACCTGGGATCGAGTCCCATGTCGGGCCCCCTGCATGGAGCCTGCTTCTCCCTCTGTGTGTCTCTGCCTCTCACTCTCTCTCTCTCTCTGAATAAATAAAATCTTAAAAAAAAAAAAAAAAAGATTTGTTTTCCTCATTTTCAGGGACACTGAACACAGAAACATAAGATAAAAACACCTTAAGTTGTTACCCCATCTGATGGAGTATTTAAATAAACATACATTTATTCAAACATCCACATTTCCATAACCTCTTCTCTCTTAAAGGTTATAGGCCTTTAAGCTAAAATCTCCTAAAATCACACATTGTCACCTACATCCAGGACTTCCAGCAAAGAAGCAAACAGGCATTGGTAGTGATCAACACGCCTCTCCATAATGAGACAAATTGGCATCTATTATAGCTGGGGCTTTAGAACCATACTGAGCCAGTCTGAACATTCTAACCTGCAGGTGGTAGTAGGATCTTGGAAATTTAGGTTTCCTCACTGAAGCTGGGTTTCCTCATTAGAAAATCAAGAAAGGAATGGTGCCTGGCGTACGATTGATTCTGTGTAAACAGCTGTACTTTTCTCCCAAGGCCACCTGAGCTCACCTCCGCCAAAGCACTCACCACCAAATACTCTAACCACCTGACTCCTCCCTCCACTTACTCATCTTCGTATCCTAGTGCCTGGTGTTAGGTGCCATTGTTTGGAGATTAATACGTCATCAACACTTGAATAGGAATGGAATAGCTTTTTTCAAAAGAAATAGATACCGCTGTGGAGAATATGCAAAGCAATGGAGCAATATAATTAATGTTAATGTGACAACATGAAACTCATTTATTTATTCAACAATTTATTCAACAACAGTATTTATTAGCAACTACTGCCTGCTAGGTACTTTTCCAAATGCGGGGCATACAGCAATAAACAAAATGGACAAAATGCCCTACCTTAATGGAGTCTACATCCTAATGCAGGAAATGGATAATAAATAAATGACATCAGCAAAATATGTAATATATGAGATCATTGTAAGTGGTATGGAAAACACGGAATAAGAACGGGGGAGAAGAAAGGTCAAGATCTTGGAAAGCTTCACGGAGAAAATGACATTTGAGCAAAGACCTGATGAGGGAGGGAGCGGTATGTATGTCTAGGGGAAAAACATCCTAGGCAGAAAGAATACCCCCCGAAGCCATGGGGCAAAATTCCTTGCAAGAGTGTGTAGAGTAGGGTAAACATGTTAGAGAGTTCAGAGAAATAGGCTGTGGGAGCGGGTGGGTGCTTGATCACATAAGGCTTGGTGGGCCACAGTAAAGACACTGGCTTTTCTCTCAGTGAGGTGGGAGTCAAGAAAAGGTTTTGAGCACAGAATTAACACTATCTGACTTATATTTTAACAGATTCACTCCAGGGACACGGTGGAAAAAAAGGGCAAGGATATAAATAGGGCGTCCAGTTGGGAGGCTACATTAATAGCTCAGCTAGGATATGATAATGGTTTGGACTAGGGTAACTACAGTGAAGGTGGCAAGTAGATGTCAAAGTCTAGGTACATTTCGAAAGTAGAGCTCACAGGTTTGGATCTAATGTGCAAACTAGAGAGGAGTCTACGCACTTTGAAAGGCAAAGAATGAGTTTAATGAACAATGAGTTATACAGGGTTCTGAAATTAAAATGCAGGTGGCAACTTCCGAGGAATGAAGAATGACTACTGGCTAGGACCTAAATGGGCAAAACATAGCAATCACTTTTGAAAAATAACCTTTTGCCCACAGCTTAAAAAAAAAAAAAAAAAAACATGGAAGTATAAAGTGGAGGGTATATTCAATAGTGTGATGTCCCCACTTCCCTGAGGCTGGATGTTAAGAAGATATTCATACTTAGATGAAGAACAAGTATCAAAGGTGCTGAGGAGTGAAGGAGTCAAAGAATCAGGGTGTGAAGGGGACAACTGGAAGAGGGGATGATCCCAATCAATCAAAGAAATGGAAATCCAGAGTTCCCTATGGTTGCTGGACACAATACCCTGCGGTAGTAAGGGCAGGAAAAAACAATAAGCAAATGCAAAATGTCCTCATCCTTGGAAGGAAACCAATGACAGGACTTTGGAAGCAAAAAGGATCTTATATTGTTTTTAAGAGAATCTCAGGGAAGCTGGTGTCCATACCTATTCGCCCGCTCCACCAACCCTAAACCCCAGCATACAGCATTCCAGAGTGGGAGATGAAAAGCAAAATTGCGTGTAATCAAATCTTCAAAAGTCCTCATAAGGTGACATACACACACACACACACACACACAGTGTATCTCTCCATTTATATATGGAGAAAAAAAGCAAAAGCAAGAGAGACACAGAGAACCTACTTATTCTGTGACCATGGGAAAACAGTTAACTTCTCATTAAAAGAAGAAGAAAAAAAAAAGTAAACTTTGAAAAGAGCTATAATCACATCAAAGGAACCCCCCTCTTCCCCAGCATTTTTGTTGCTTTGTGTCTAGGGGAATGAGATAGTGAAGACAGGCTTTTAAATGTGAATGAATGAGTGAAACGTGACATCACACACTCACAACTCAAAAACAAAACAAAACAAAACAAAAATCAAGTTTCCTTTATTTAATGACAGTAGATGAAAAAGACTATATTCCTTCCTTTCCCAAATGGAAGAAACACACACACACACACACACACACAGTGTTGTAATCCCCAGGGCCTAAAATATACTAATTTTCAAAATTTGATAACCCAGTTCCCATAGCAACCATAAATCAGTTGTTTGAAGGACACATAGGGAGGATATTCTGGCTGGAAACAACATTCTTTGACCACTGAGAAAAATGAAACCAGAGCCAAATCATAGTAACCCAAGATAGGCTTGTTTTAAAGGTCCCAAGCTTCTTCTCTCCGGCAGTATTAACGCTGAAGCAGACAGGACAGCCGCAGGCCCAGGAACCCTTGGATTCCGCGGGGAGAGCAGCAGGCGGGAGGCGCCCCCCGCCGCGCCCCCGATTGCCTATGGATCAGGCTGCGCCCAGCCTCAGCAGAGAGCCCGCACCAGGCCTTGGCTGTGCTCTTCCGGGCAACCCCATTTCCTAACGTCCAGCGCGTTGCATTTTCACGGAATCTTTCATCTCTTTCAGAATTTCAGAATTCAAACGTGTATCCACAGAACTGCATTTCCGCGCACTTCTCTTGAAATTTGTTGCCAGAAGCCTTTCAGGTAAGATTCAAGTCTCCCCTGATTTGCTGGGGGGCTACTCTACTAAGGCATGCGAATGCCTCTTGCTATGTGACCTTAAGCAGAATAGGGGAAACGTGGAGCATCTGTTAGTATTCACAAACTGGTAATAAAATTTAATAGACTAAATCAGCTCTAAAGCTGCTAGAAAAACAGCCTCTATGACTTAGCAGGTATCCTTTGGCCAGCCACAAGCACCACTCTGGAGTTCCTTCTGTGTAAGCCTAAAATGTACCCAATTAATTGGATTGAAAAGAGCATTTATCCAAGGAAACTTAGAGTTCGATCTACTTTTTGTAAACACTCCCTTCTAACTAACAGCCCTTGACACAAAAGCATTGAGTTCTCTCTTAGGTGCTGTGTACCTTTTGGTGTCTCCTTCATTGACTTCCCCGCTCCTGTCCTCTAAAATTTCTCCCTTTGGTTGATGGAGGGAGCTAGGTGGGGGCTGAGCTCAATGGGTGATGGGCATTCAGGAGGGCACCTGTTATGCTGAGCCCTGGGTGTTCTATGTAAGTGGTGAACCACTAAATTCTATTCTAAATTCTACTCCAATATTACACTATATGTTGACTAACTAGAATTTAAATGAAAATTTGGGGGGGGGAGAAAAATGACCTGATACATAAATATAAAAAATGTATGAATAAAACAGATTAGAGATTTTTAAAAAGTTAAAAGTAAAATTTCTCCCTTTGGGGGCACCTAGCTGGCTGGGTCGGTGGAGCATGCAACTGTTGATCTCGGGGTTGTAGGTTCCAGCCCCACTTGGGGTATAGAAATTACTTAACAAGGTAAAAATCTTTAAATAAATAAATAAATAAATAAAATGTCTTCCTTTGTAAATTCAGTTTATTTTCATCACTTTATGGAGATCCTTCTCAAATGAGTACCCTTCCAGGACCTTCCAAGGAATTGTTTAGTCCAGCAGCTGTTCTTTAGCAAATGGGTCTCTTCTTCCTCCCACTCATTCCTCCATTTCTGTTTCCAGGCCAGTGGTCTCAACAACTGGCAACTTCCCAAAGGACTGTCCTGATTCTAGTTCCTCTCCTGCCCTCCCTGTATCCAAATCCATCTTATTTATGGGCCTCAGATCAGAGTTGTTTCCCTCATATCCCATTTTCATCCCCACCTAGTTGGAGGGACAGCACTCTCCATATTCCGGCCTAAGCAAACCTCTTTCAGGTCCTGGAAAGCACCAGACTCATGACTCTACAGCCCCCTCACATGCTGTTTCCTCTACTTAGAAAATTCTTCTGCCCTGTTTCCTGCACCTGGCTACGGCCAACCTATCTATCTTCCAGCTACGTCTTACCATCACTTCCCCCAGGAAGAGGCCCTGACCTCCCTGCAGAGTTGTGGACCTCTACTCGCCCGATGGAAGTATGACTGTTGAACTGCTGGTCTTTCTCTCTGAAACGAAAGTTCTTTTGGGCAGGCACCTTTCCTCTCCCAACTCCATGGTAATTCCAGCCTAGAGCATATTGTCTGGTAGGTGCTCAAGGAATATTTTTGAGTGAATGAAACAAATATGTTTTCTGTTATCTTACTTCCGTGTTCTTTCCAATACTCTGCTCTCTCTATGAAAGAACGGACTCAAATAAGAGGTGATATCAACAGCCACACAGGGAATAGCTTGGTTGGCGTCACAGCAGAGTAGGCAACTGTGTAGGGGGTTCGCCTCACTCAGGAGGCTCGCGGACTCCGGTCTGATCTGCTGAAGACACTGAAACGTCCCCACATACTTCAGGCCAACACCATGCCTGGCCTCTCACCCAGGGGTCCTGCCATCCCTAACTCAGACCAATATTCTCAGGAGAGTGGACTGGCCACAGGAGGCAATGTCGCTCCCAGAGCCTCACGTCACACTCAGCCAGAGTACAGGATGGAAGAGTCGTGGCCACCTCCCTTTATCCACAGCCTTGAGAGTTCACTCAGCTCCTGGCTCAGTGCCACACACAGAATATCCTGAGGGAAATGTGATGAATAAATGAGGAGCTCTTTTTTTGTAATTTATTTATTCATGATAGACAGAGAGAGAGAGAGAGAGAGAGAGAGACAGAGGGAGAGGCAGGCGCCACGCCCGGAGCCCGACGCGGGACTCGATCCCGGGACTCCAGGATCACGCCCTGGGCCAAAGGCAGGTGCTGAACCGCTGAGCCACGCAGGGATCCCCTAGGAGCTCTTTTAATTCAAAGCTCAGCTGTCTGCCCTGCACTAGCTAGTCTTCCCGCACTAACATAAAATGCTTCAGATTCACCCTTTCTTCACAACAACCACAAACACTCCCTCCAACTGACCTCTCCCTCCAACCATCATCCTAACTCCGATTTCAACCAAGCTATCAAAGTAGTTTCCACCTGCTTACTCCACCTTAACCTGATGGTCATCCCTCAGACCACTGGATGAGGATCAGAGTCCCACCCCACCAATGCCACCAGCAAAGTCTTATAAAAACAACAACAACAACAACAACAACAAAAGGACACTTCCCAGCACTTACTCGGCTTGTCTTTCCTATAATGTTTAATACAACTCACTTTCCTTCTGGCACACTTTAATTCTTACGACTCCTCTCATAGACTTCTCCTCTACCCTTTTGACAACACCTATTCTGCATTCTTCACTGTAAAAAAAAAAAAGTGAAATTTGTTTGGCCAAATCTCCTTTAAGCGTTATAATATTATAGTAAAGCTAAATCCATTCCATTTTTACTAAGAACCAGTCCTATTATGTATACTTTAATATATTAACTCATTTTATGATTCACAATCTGTCTACAACTCAAATAAATATCATCTTTATAGTATGGGTGAGAAAACTGAGGGACAGAGAGAATAAGTAACTTGCCCCAGTACCTGAGAGAACTAGGATTTGAACCTAAACAGCAGAGCCCACACCCTTACTACTAGTCTGTGCTCATCCTTTAAAGGGTGGTAGTCCTCAAGGAGCTCTCTGAATCTACAATTACTACCTGCATGATCCTACCCTTCCCTGGTTTCATACTTATACTCCCAGACAACCCCAATCTGTTGTACTAGTCCACAGCTCAAGATCTCTCAGCGCAAGATCCACACATCCAACTGCCAGCAAACACATCCAAACAAACACCTCACCTTTGACCTTCCCTAGCAGTGTGCTTGATTTAGAGCATTCTTCACTTGCAGAAGACATCACCTAGCACGCAGTCTCCTAGCCTGAAGATAATGATGCCATCCTTTGCCACCCACTGCCTCGCCTCCCACACCTCCCAATCAGCAAGTTCATCAGTTTAACAACTTCGTCTCCAACACCTTAGTTCAGATGCTGATCGTTCCTGAGCACAACTTTCAGCCTCTTCACACAGCTGCCAGAGTGATTTCTCAAAACCACAGCTGCTCTCGTATCTCCACTGATGATATTTCCAATGGCTCCTCATCCCTTCAGGATAAAATTCCAACTCCTGAGCACAGCGCACAATACCTTCCTGATAGGTCATGGCTACTTTTTCAAGTAGCTTTCTGTCCTAACCTCTAGTCCTCGAATCTGTATACATGTGGTCCCTCATCTTGAAACATACTCCATCACCCTTCACCCCCTTGCCACTCCCCTATCGTCTTTGGCTCACTTTCAGTCTGTTTCTCCACTCAAGTGACTATGTCCAAAATAGCCTTTCCTGCCCAATAGCCCCCTACATCCACTTGTCCCCTGTTACCCACCATACCCACCATAGAATCACCTTCTTATTTGATTTCTTATCATTAAACTGGACTTCTCTGAATACAGAGGGCACACCTTAGACCTCCTTGTATTAAATAAGCATTTAACACAGGACTCACAAGAAGTAGGTGCTCAATAAATCTTTGTCAGATGAAATAGCAAATGGAAACACAGCTTTTAGAAGCTGGTTTTGCCCCTCCTTCTGAATTAAGTAGGCAGATGGAGACAAAGCTAACTGCATTTGAAGTGAAAGAAGCAGATGGCTTTAAATCACATCAACTCCAGCCAGGGAATGTATACTCTTTTCCTTTCAAAACATCCTTAAATTATCACTTTCATTATTGATCCCTTCTTCTTTACAAAAAAGATAAAATAAAAAGAAAGAAAAACAGGTCACTTTAACATGTTTAAATAGAGGACTAATGACAGCTCTACGGAGTGAAGATAACTGAAGTAGAATATCTCCTCACTGATACAAGCATCATTAAGAAAGAAATTGATTCACATAACATAATTTTCTAGGTAAATATGTATTTGTCCTTAAAGCACCAAATAAAGGGGTGTTTTTAATCGTTTCTGGAAGAGAATCATTCTCAAATATACACGTCTCTACTTTTAGAATCAAAGAATATTTCAAAATACATTCGTATCATAGTAAGTAAATATGATTTTTAAAAGTAAGCATAGTCCCATTTTGTTAAAACAGAAACATATATATTCACATTTATATTTACATTTGTGTTTATATTATTTAGCTCTTCCAAAATGTTAACAGTGGGTATCTCTGGTTGTGAAATTATGACAGATTTTTATTTTGTTGTTTCATCTGTATATTCTAATCTTTTCACAATAAAATGCATAAATTATATAACAGAAATAGAAATTTGCAAACAAAATAGTACTATATTGAATTTAAGATTTTGTTGACAAGATAAATTATCACAATCAAGTTCCATATTCACCCATTGGTACAATATTTGGAAGCTCTTAAAGTTAACAAGAGCCTTAACAAACTAATTCAAAATCTAATGCTTTTAGAATTCTTGAGCGTATAGTCTAGATTTTTCAGGCCTTCTCATTTAATCTACAGCCATACTTCGTTTTGCTGTCAATTCCTGCTTCTAGAAGTTTCCTTTTCCTCTTTTCAAATATGTTATTTGTAAATTTGCTAAAGTCATTTGAAAAGCAGAGTGATTTCTTTCTTGAGACCCTGAAGTGTAAAGTCTGAGCTTTTTTGAACACAGACTTTGTGGCATCTGTTTGCACTTTGTATTTACTATAATAGTTAAGAGTATGTTTAGGCTTTGGAATGTACTTCGACTTCTAGCTTCACAGCAACTAGATATGAGACCCTGGACAAACTACTCAACTTTTCTGAGCCTCAGTTTTCTCATCTACAAGAAGGGAGACCAATAACAACTGTATATATGTTTGTTATGAACACAAATAAGAATGAGGTAAAGTGCTCCACAGAGAGTTGAAAACAATAGCAAGTACTTGTGTTTAGGTACGTTATTTATTTTACTATTATTAGTGTTAGGTATATTATTTATGCTACTATTATTGTTCACTTCCTAATTCTCAATTATTTTCCAGGTATATAAGCTTCCAGATTGAGCTCTAGGGAAGCAAAATATTTCTATGTATAAGCAACTGGTTACAGAAATGAGTCACCTAAAAGCCAAATCAGGCTACTCTCATCCTGAGAAGTAGGAAAAGAGGTGTTAAACCTGTTAAAGAGTTAGCAATTTACAGTACATATAATGTACAGTAAATAAAACACAAGACTAACTGAATCACTAACTTCAAATCTGAAGAAGCCATATTTATGGCAACTTGTTCTTCAAAATGCTTATGTCAGTTGCTTCAGAGGTCACAAGACTGGAGCTCATGTGATAAGGTTAGCTCTCCCCCCCTGTTCTGGAATGCTTCCAGAGCCTTTAAACAGAGGATATTGACTTCATATATATTTTTTTGACCATCGCTGGAATAAATAATAGCAACCTAGATATAGAATACATGTTGACAAACCTTTACTAAAATACAAATGAACCAAAAAGGTTCTTATTAGAAATGAAGTTTGGTGGCCTCAATAATGGTCTTACAAAGTTGTTGTCAGGAAGCTCTGGTCAGTTATAAATTTTTTTTTTTTTTTTTAATTTTTATTTTATTTATGATAGTCATACAGAGAGAAAGAGAGAGAGGCAGAGACACAGGCAGAGGGAGAAACAGGCTCCATGCACCGGGAGCCCGACGTGGGATTCGATCCCGGGTCTCCAGGATCGCGCCCTGGGCCAAAGGCAGGCGCCAAACCGCTGCGCCACCCAGGGATCCCATCTGGTCAGTTATATATTACAGGTCAGAAAACTATTTCTAAAGCAAATAAAATTGTTTCAACCATTTTTCTAAGAAAAATAGTAATAGACGTACATTACAGAGAAGTTGGCAAAAACTAAGACTATAGATGAGAGAATAAAACTTACCCATAATTCACCACCAAGAGATAAACACTATTAAAACATTTTGATGTATTTTCCTCCTTTTGTGCTTATTATCTTTATACTTATACATTTATATATAAAATCATGCTGTTATAGGCATTTGTATCCTGCTTCTTTTTTGACTTATTATAATGTAAGCATTTTATAGAGCATTAAAATTCTTTGTAAACATCGTTTTTAATAGCTGCATAAATGCTCCATTGTAAAGATATGCCATAATTTACCTAAGTGTTTCCTCATTGTTGGACATTTAGACTATCCCCCCCCCCTTTTTTTTTTTTTTGCTAACACAGAAATTTTAAAGATGATTTTCAAGAGAAAACAAGTTTTATCTCGTAGGCAAATGAAGTACACAATGAAACAGACAGTGATGCTATGTTAGTGTAATAGATTCACTGCTAGCCTCAGGTTCAATCAGAATAGGCATTTATCTTTCCTTCAAGCAATAATTCATTTTAATTCAAACTTTCCATTCCTAGCTGCTTTCTCACAAATATGTTTTCCATCTCACACAATTGCAAAGAGTCAGCCATAAAGCTCACTTTTTGACAGGTGGCATTTAATTTGTCTGTAGGTCAAAAGCCCTACTATCTCTTGTTGCCACGCTGAACAGAAGCAGGAAGCCTCACTTAACAATCCTGCCCATGTGTAATCCTCCTCCTTTGTGAGAATATTTACCTCCTCTTCAAGCTCAATTCTTGGCTCCTCTGTCAAATGTAAAAGTGTCTTCCTTGGGCTTCTGGGTACTTCAGAATTAACTTTTCTTCCCAGGCCCTTAGGCTCCCTTGAAATGTGTGTCTCCATGGGGATCAGAACTCCATATCAAGAGACTCCATCCCACCTTTAGAGGATCCCTATTTCCTTTACAATAGGCCTCTTTCCTGCTATACTATAAAGTCACGCCAGAAATCTAAATGCCCCACCTATGCCTCCAGATGAAGAGCTTAAACCTTGAGATAATTGAAGTAGTCACAGCAAGAAGCAAAGCCTTGGGGAGGCCATTAATAATGCAACATGTGGTCATGCAGATTGCAGGTACAAAAGAGAATATTATAAGCATATTTAATACGAAATACAAGAACTACAGCAGAGTGAGTTAGGAATTTCAGTTGATTCTCCTGAGAAACTAATCACTTACCAGTCTAAACAGCTACAGATTGATCACAAATGCAATCTAAAAAATATAACAACTTGTTGGGGTCAAAATGCAGATTTCACAAAACAAAATAAAATGTATGAAAAATAGGAAAGTTTGTGAATCAGAAGAGAGCAAAAGACTTCAAAGTCGACTTCTATTAATATTGAATCTGGTACTGGGGTATCTAACAGACTGATCCTAACCAGACCACCTTACCCTTCAAAAGACTATATACCTTCAGGAATTAAACATCATAAAAAGTATGAAGACCAAAGAAGTTTTATCCTTCCTGCACAGAGAATGGAATGGGAATGAATAAAATATCTAAACTGTAGAAAATGCGCTTTTCTTCCTTTATCACTATTCCTAAATAATGTTTTTTCAATATTGGAAGCACAGTACAATCGCACAACTGAACACAATTGGTGTTCAGATGAAATAATACAGAAAGCCCTTGCCATGTTGCCTGGCATGAAGTTCCTGTTCAATGGATGTCAACTGATTCTTTTCTTCTATAAAGAAGAAATGGGGTTAAGAGGATAACAACAGAACTTGTTTCATGTATTACCCTAGTGACTCATCTAGTGCATATTTCCTGATTATTAGGATGGGAAGTTATATGTACATATATTTTTGACAGGGTATGTCATAAAATGGTGGGATTTAAGATCTTAAAAAATCCACTTAATGATACAGCTTTTTTTTTTTTTTTTTTTTTTTTTTTGGCAGGGGCATGGAGGACACAAGAAGCTAAATCTTCCTTACTTTACACCAGCCAACATCCAGAGTTTAAACAAACAAAAATTGGTAGGCACTCCGTTGCTTAAAAACAAAATTTGCCTTATTAAAAAAGAAATCCATACAAATAAGCAAACTTTTAGAAGTTTAAATAACCCTTTGAAATTCAGTATGTTCTTCAAATATCATATTTGCAAATACAGGTTTGAAGTATTTGAATGCCGAGGGGCCAAATTGTTTTAGAGTTCAGAATTTTTCACATTTTAGAAAGGCAATATGATGCATATATGCCCAGAACTGTCTCAAGAGTCACATCCTAATCAAATACATGAATATTTCTTCAGGGAAACTTAAGGATTTTCATACTGAATAAAATAAATAAAGTCCATAATTAGACTCCTGTCTGCTCTGTGAGTTATGCCACCAAATTAGCCTGTGACAAATAACAGCAACAGAACAGTACCTGCCACTGTTTAGAGATTTTTTTTAATTTCAGACTTATGAATAAGGAATTATGAAACTTTTTTTTGATATGAACACACACTATCAGGTAAACCTGTCTACTGTGTAAATTTAAGAAGGATAAATAATTAGGTGATAAAAAGGACAGGTTATATGCTGATATCATCTAGACAAAACACCGCCTCGAATAGAAAGAACTTTTATGAAAATTACAAGACAAAAAAGAATTGGTGAAACCAAAGTATTCACCCCTTAAAACAAAAGGGTTTCAAGAGCCTCTAGTATAGAGCTGGCCTGTAAAAGCACTGTTTTGGCATAAGATGCCTTCAGACCTATTCTGATCATTATTTCCTGCCACTAACCAAAATCTGTCTATGACTCTAAAGCCACACTTTGGCGGAGGCAAAGAGAAAAGAGAGTACTTGGAAGTCGAACACACGGGGAGGGCAAAGCCCAGCAAAGGCCCTTCCAGAAACTGACAACCACACAAATATAGTTCACCTCACTCTTCAAGTTTATAAATATACAGAAATCACATGGTAAAAAGAATAAGTGAACACATGCTCCCAGTTATTACTGTTTTTGTATAACCTACATCCTATTACGACTGCCAAATCTCAGGATTAAGAATAGATCCTTAACACCCCAAATACCAATTTATAGTAACATGATCTTGAGAATTCCTGGCTTTTGTAAGGTTTTTGAGTCATTTTGATGTTCGTCTTTACCTTTTTCCAATCTCAAGTTTTCCCACAGAAAACTAAATATTTTCTGTCTACCAGCAAATGGGAGGGTTTATTATCAACCAGAAATATTCTTTAGATTAAAAGGATCCTTTAACTGTATTTTATCAGAGAGAGCTTAGCAGAGACGAGAGCCAAACAGAAAACTGTTGTATTGGGAAGAAAGTTCCCTACATTTAAGGGCTGAATGTTAAATAATTGTATCTAACAAGTCACATTAGGAACATATTTTAAGGCTGGTGGATCCTTGAAGCATATGTATCTTCTGAAACATATACCAAAGTTTTAACAAATGAGAAACTAGAGATCACAGAGGTTACTCCCAGCTAATTTTTGGCACAAACAGAACAAGAACTCCCAATAGTTGGAAATAATTTAAGTTTGGATATATTTTTTATTGGGGGCAGGAGTACAAGATAGGGGGCAAACAAACATGGGTTGAAAGCAAGTTATCGGTGTCTAGTTTTATTTCAACAATTATTGGCTTCATACTTTGACCTCAATGAGAGTAAAAACTAGCTGTAAAGAATTAACACAACTAAATAAATGTCGGCAGAAAATGTTCAACAGGACCTTGGGAGACCCTAAGATTCAGATGACGGAAAAGAGGGGGAGAGTTTTCAGGGGAGATTGAAATGAGACGATGCAACAATATACCTGGGAGGACACTTAGCTGCTACAAAGAATCTCCCAACTGTTCCCTGAGCCAAAAATATATTTAGAGGCTTTACAAGCATCACTGGGTCATTAGCCTATGGACTCCCTGGTCCCTTAAATTTTAATGAACCTGAGCCCTTTAAAGGTGGCACCGAGATCAACTTGAGCTGTGAAACAATTAAAATGTTAATGGGGTTTCTACTGTAAATAGATTTATGAAAGAAGGAGAATGCTGACTGAGTTGTTTCCTGGCCCCGACTTGTTACTGTCGATTGAATTCAAGCAAGATGTGCTTTACAAGAGATGTAGACATACCTTTTAATGGCTGCTACCCACTGTGTTTCCTATTTCAAAATTCATTTCAGTATTGCATATAACATGCCTAAAGCCCAATACAAACACTATTCTGTTATCACATAATTGGCCAGTGTGTATTGCTGTGTCTTGAGTTTCTACTTGTTTTATTTTACATGTGGTATACCAGTGCATTGAAAGGAAACTCATGTTCATTTTTGCTCATCCCAATTCAGAGAGAGTTCAAAAGTTCAAAAGATAAGAAGTGGTTCTCAGCATGAGTAAACCGTGAAATGCATTGGAAAATAAATTTTTGATGTCAAGATACATTCCCAGTTTATTCATGCTGAGAATAGTATTTTTTTTTTAATCTTTTGGAGTTTATAAGCTGGGATAGCCAAAATTTAAATTCCACCCTAAATAATGAAGCTGTACAATTTACTATTATTTTATTGTCACATACTTTTAACTATAAACAAAAGCCTTTCCGCTATAACAAAAATTTGGAAGTACTGCAAATGAACATTAGTACTCTGAGCTCTGCAAAGGAAAACCATTCAGAATTAGATTGCCTTTCTCCTGGTCACTACACTAAACCATAAAAATAGTTTTCTTAATAATTCAGAAAACCAAAAATGTAAATCTCCTGGTGTTCCCTCTTCCTTCAAGAGCCAAATCCACGAAAGTCCAGAATCACTGTCAATTCTTAATTAACCGTGTCGGTGAGAAGAAACTTTAAACACCACTGAAAACTGTCCACTGAAGACTGACCAAAAAAACACTTCCCAAATCAAAAGTTGACAAGCCACATCATTTATACCCAAGGACCTGACTTACAAAAAGCTGATTGGAAAATGCTTTTACTAATTCTGAACACGTCCCCATCATTATCATATGGTTATCAAATAGATTTCTTTAAAGAAACTAGAGATCTCCAGATACCTAAGTCAAACACAAATGTCAGTTAAGATTGCTGAGACTGACAGACATGCAATTAATTCTATCTGAGGGACCTAGAATTAATTGTGAAATAGATGACTTTTGTGCTGGGTCTTAGAGATTAGCCTGGAAGAAAAGAAGGAGGCAGAAAGTTCACTGAGAACAAAGGTCACATGGCAGGAATGTGTGGAGTGCATTTGGGGACCCTGGGATGTCTCCTGGTGAAGTAGAGCTGCAGGTGCATGGACGCAAGGGTGGCAATACCAGTTAAGGGTAGTGAATAACATTTCCGGAAGGTGCTGTCCCCTTCCAACAGCCTCCAAGGCCTTGCCATACTGTGCTCTATTCCTGCAATGAATGTTCTTCTGCTCCCAATCCTCACTTTCAAATGCCACCATGTTCATGAAGCTTTTCATGATTCCTTGTCATGAATTTGGCTTATTACTTTTTAATTATAGTAATATTTTGGTCTAAGTCCTTTACAACGCTTAATTATCCACAACAAAGAAGTACTTGACCATAAGCTCCTCGGAAGTGGAGGCTTTATTTTACCCATCTTTACACTCCCTGTAGAAAACGCCTTGATGATTGTGAACTGATCTTAAATTGTGGCCCATCTGTGATCAACTCTGCTGGAGTAGTGCTGTCCCCTGTCCTTTCTGGCCATTAGAATAATGAGGCTGAGGATGATGGCAGATACATAGTAAATATCTAGTCATGCAAAAATGCAGACTGCCAATACACGTAGCCACTCTATAGACATCTCCACTTCTTGTCACTGTCACTTCTTGTCATTAAGAGTGATACCTGCTAGAGTTAACTTCTCAACTAGAACAAGGTTCTTTCATCAGGTAGATCTAGATAACTCTAAGTCAATTTTTTTTCAGTAATGACATCTTTCTACTTGCCAAGTTCCTGTTTAACTTTCGGGAAGCCTTCCATAGCATCTACCCCCCCCCTCTCTCTCTCTCTCCTCTCAGGCAGTTTCTTAATCTCTTCCATGGGTCCTTCTTTATCTGTTCTCCTCTCATTAAAATTTGACAGGTTTCCCGGCAACCCCGGTGGCTCAGTGATTTAGTGCCACCTGCAGCCCGGAGTGTGATACTGGAGACCGGGGATCGAGTCCCACGTCGGGCTCCCTGCATGGAGCCTGCTTCTTCCTCTGCCTGTGTCTCTGCCCTTCTCTCTCTGAATAAATAATTTTTAAAAATAATAAGAAAAATAAAATTCGACAGGTTTCCTTCTTCATAAGCTTGTCTCCTCACTTTTATACATACTTGTGTTTTTCTGCTTCAGCATCCAAGTGTAGTTCTAACCCAGAAGGCTCTTCTGGCCTCAGACCCTTGCACGGAGCTTCTCCAGAACATCTCCATCTGAGGTTCCACAAGCCCATAGGGCTTACATGG
Organism: Vulpes vulpes; assembly: GCF_048418805.1. Taxonomy (NCBI): domain Eukaryota; kingdom Metazoa; phylum Chordata; class Mammalia; order Carnivora; family Canidae; genus Vulpes; species Vulpes vulpes. The sequence continues at coordinate 41,216,232 of NC_132782.1, forward strand.
TCACTGCTGAACTCACCCTCCTTCTGCGTGTCTGATTTTCTCCATTACCCAGCCACCCTAGAGTCTTCTGTCCCCTTGACTTCCACTCATTCATCAGCTCTTCTTGCGATTAATCTTTCAAATCTGTCCCTTCTTTTTATCACCACCAGTATTTCCTTTGTTGAATAGTCTCATGTTACTTCTCCGTCTACTATTGAAAGAACCCTCTGGCCAGGATCCCTGCCTCTGGCTCCTTCCCTCTTCAGCCCATTCCTCATTCAAAAACACAAATATGATGAGGTTACTTCCCTGCTCTCAATCAGTCACTTCCTGGCTCCTCGCTACTACAATGCAAAGTCCAAAATTCTCATCTTGATACGAAAGACCCTTCCTGAGCTATCCCTTCTCAGCTCCCCTAAGCTCATCTACTACTGAGACCCGCTTTCATATTCTTTCCTCTGGATATATCATTAAGGAAATGGCTTATGATTTTCCTAAAAGAGAGATGGGGCTTCCTTCTGGCATATGCTCTTCTCATCAACGGGAACCCACCACCGCCATCACCACCCTTACCAACTATCTAACCTCTACCTAAAGAATCTGCTTAAGAAAATTAAAATCCTGAAAACTGACACTGAGGACCTAGATTCTTTCTTCCCTCAAGCTAAGTTACTTCTCCCATCTCGGCCAAGCTTGTTTTTTTGTTTATTTATTTATTTATGTAAGTAGGTAGGTAGGTAAGAAGGTAGGTTCTAGTCTGTCTTGTGGTTTCCCTACGAGGTGCTCAAAGATCTATCTTCTCTGCATCCCCAAAGCCAAGCAAAGTACTTGAGACTGAATAAGCATTTGTTGAATGGAAGTAACAAGAAAAGAATCCAGCTACATGTTAAGCAACTGGGTTAGTGATTTGATTTCAGCTTCAGTAGAAAAAAAGACACATATTCGGGATTTAAATATATCCCTTGGATCGGCTCACTAAACCTATGTGTACATCTAGTTCCAGAGTCTTCCTACCTATGGAAAAAGAATGGGAAAATCAAGGGCTGGATTCGACAAAGGAGAACAAAACTAGATGCCTTAGCAAAGCCCACGCACTGAAACTGGGAAGGAAAACGTTAGGAGAGATGGGAGACAATTCTTCAAGGTCTCTTGCATTTCTACATATCTTGTGAAGCTTAGATGGCTTTTGTTCTGGAAGGATGTTTGTATAGCAAATAGCCTTGGAAGATTTAGAGTGTCTCCTGCCAGAGCTGAGCAAAGAGTTGTTTAATGAGCAGGATAATAAAGATGATGTCTCCCTCTAAGGGCAAAAATTGGCCAGGTTTGCTAATAGTCCCCTTATAAGACTAGACATTTTTTTAAGGCCTAGATTCTGCAGCTGTGACATAAATTCCACTGTGTGCACAGTATGCATTGGGGTCATTCTTCATTATCCCTGTGGAATTTGGGAGAAGGGGAAGTAGAAGCAAGGGAAACCAATTCAAACACGAAGCCCATGCTACCTGTTATGACGTGACTAATAAAGTCCTTTGTCTTTGACCCAGGGGTCTCACGTCTTCCTTTAGCAGCTATGAACTGTGGCACACTACCTTGTTACCTTGTAGGTGGAGTAAAATCTTAACTAACTACATAAACTCCCCTGAGCTTCACACTCTCTTCTATGCTATTTCTCCAGAAAACCTTAACTTCCCTTGAATCTCAATTTCCTTTTCATGAAATGTGGTTACTAATATTACCTTCCAGTAGGGCTGTTGTGAGGATTAAAGGAGTTAAAAAATGTAAAGTACTTAAATTGTTCCTGGCATATAAGAAGTTCTATTTAATAATAATATTCTGATGCTTTGAATTTTATTTCATGGATAATCAAAGTTTTATGGAAGGAAATGATACACCTTAGTAGGTTTTTGCTTGGGAAACCAACTCTGATGAAAATTAAATCATATTTATAAAAAAAATAAGGAGCAAGAGAATATAAAAGAGAACACCAACCAAGAGACAACTATAATAGTCTCAGGGTAAAAACAGTATAGCTGGGCTTGAGTGTTGGCAAGAAGAAAGAGAACTAATTCAAGAGATGTTTCATTGCTTGTGTTTATAGGATTTGTCAATTGATGGGAATATAAATATTAACTTATAGTTATCCAGTCAACACATACAAAGGCCTTTTCACAATCCTCTCACCTAAAGCTCATCACATAAGTACAAAGTAAACTGGGAGAAAGGTGACAGATAAAAGATTTCAAACATGAAGGAAGGGGAAGATGAGCAATATTCCCAAGGAGGAGAAAATGCGAGGGAGGCAATGAAGACTAAAGATGATTTATGGATATTTTGAGTCTGAAGCCAATGGAGGTGGTAAACCTATAGCTGAAAATGCAAGTCTGTGATTCCAAAGAGACTGGAGCTACATGTATAGATCTGAGTCTCATCAGAATAGAGGATCTGATAAGAGCCAGTGCAAAGAAAGAGATAAATCAGGTAAAGAGTAAAAAATGGGGAGAGGAATGAAGATAGAAGGTAAAAGAGTACAGGGGCCAACCGAGGAGAACCACAGGTGATACCAATGTACAAATGAAAAAGCATAAGTGAGGAAGTAGAGAAGTAGGAAATAGAAATAGCCAGTAATATCATATACTACAGAAAAATGAGAGTAGGGTGAGTTTTGAAAAGAAGGCAGTCTCTGAGAAGAAATTTTGGCAGAGGAAGCCAGACTGCAGTGGGTTAACTGATCAACAATAAGAAAGAAGCAGCATCAAGAGCTGTTCTTGAGAAACTGAAGATGAAAGAGAGAAGCAAGGTCAAGACGGATCTGCAAACAGATACAGACATATGATAAACACGAAATAGAGAAATAGAGACGTAGAAAGGGACACTTGGATACATTGAGAAGAAAAGGGAAAAGCAAACAGAAAAGAAAGCGTTGGCAATGAAATAGAGAAATGATAGAAAAAGAATTTAAGAATGGGATCTGGAACGTACAGGGAAGGTATCTTGAAAAAAGAAACATATTCCTATGAGACATAGAAGAAAGAAGCAAAAATATAGGAAAAATACATTTTGAGACCAACAACAGGGAGCCTGACAAAATTCATAGAACATAATGTCAACTTCATCAGCAAAAGGGTAGAACGAAGTTGACTGCTAAAACTCCAAGGCAGAGCTGAGGTTTTGGTCTGCTTGGAGAAGTAAGAGAAAGACTTAGCTACTGTTGAATATAGGTAAGCAGATTCAGACCAAAGTAGGAGGACCAGGGAGGCTGGTAAAGTGAGAGCCAAGGAACGAGGGGTCAAGGGCTGAGGGACCACCATGGAGAACAGCGATTAGGGACAGAGCTCTCGAGTGAGACGGAATGGGTCCAAGGCCCATCCCACCATTTCGCAGCTATGAAACTTCAGGCAAGTTACTTAACCTCTCTCTACCTCAATTCCTCACCTGAAAAGTGGAGATGATAGTTATCTACATCATGATGGCTGTTAGGACTTGATACATTAATAAATAGAAAATGCTGAAAATAATGCCTTGTCCACAGAGAGTACACACAGACTTCTCTGGTACACTTTATGCTCATTTGGCCTGGCTGATCTCACAAGAAAGAAAAATATTTTTGGACTAATTTACAGTAATGAGTAAGTGACAGACCACAGGCCATGCTTAAGTTCTTTGTAAATTTTAAAAGTGAACTGTTAATAGCCCCAGACAACTCTAGTCAGCTCAATTTCGGACGTGATCATGAGAAAATTAAAAAAATAAATATATAAACCAGAACCAAAACAAAATAAAGCAAATTCCATTATGTTGTGCTACATAGATGACTTTGTCAATTCCCCTTCATGATTTTGGATTATTATAGCTTCCTGCCTTTGTCTACTTCTAAATTTAGTGATTTCTCAAAAATCTAAATCTCTGCACTCTGACCACAAGTTTCTTTTTTTTTTTTTAAAGATTTTATTTATTTATTATTGAGAGATAGAGAGAGGCAGAGACACAGGCAGAGGGAGAAGCAGGCCCCATGCAGGGAGCCCGACGTGGGACTTGATCCCGAGTCCCCAGGATCATACCCTGGGCCCAAGGCAGGCACCAAACCGCTGAGCCACCGGGGCTGCCCGGACCACAAGTTTCTGTATCAACTACAGAAGCCTGAGGTAAAATATAGTTCCCCATAGGTGTGTTGGGGGTGGGAGGAAGATGGATAAACAGTATCACAGAAGGCATATTTTGGATTCGTGTGTCAAACTGCCCACGTCAGATACTGGTGTTAGGAAATGATCACAGGATGCCCTAAACAATTTAGGAGACTGCTGAGTCACAAAGTGGCCACACCTTTTTGAAATTTCCCCCAAATGCCAGAGGAATCCAAGTATCTCTAGTTCCAGGAGCTTAAGCTACTGGATCTGCCCTTATGCACTTCTGCTTGCTTGATACCTACAACACTTCCAAGTTCACTACTTTTAATCACGTTGCATACAATAATTATGCAAGTGTTTACAAGACAGCATCACAAAGGATAAATTTTAATAGAGTGTCTTACCGCCAGTCATTTTCCTTTGATGTCTCAAAGATCTGGAGTAGAGTTTATTTCCTCCTATTTAATCCTTTAGAAAACATTTGCAGAGTCCCATTAACATAAGTAAACTCTTCAATATCCCTTTATCAAAATGCCATCACCAGACAACTCTCCAATTCATAATGCACTTGCCAAGGATTTCTCCATTCCACAATTCCCAGTTTAAGCCCTGCCCATCATTTAATACTTAAACACCAGACAGCCATGCGAGAGCAGCATTTCTTATGAAAAGTCTCAGTGAGGAAAGAAATCAGATCTTCTTTGTGAGGACCTATCTTACCCATTTTTTGACACTTAACACCCCAGGCCCTCTCCATACCCAGCACCAAAGTACCAATGGAACCTTGTACCTTTTACAACAATAAAAACAGTCCCACTTTGGGGGGGGGGGGGGGGGGCGTTAAAGTTTCTCAATACTCATGAGCCCCACTCCTGCTGAAAACCCCTGGCAGATTTTTGAAAAAAAATCAAAAAAAGTTGTTTTTGAAAAACAACTTCAAAAAAATTCAGATACTGGGCCTGGGTGTTCTGAAACGGAGCATATCTACTAAGAACTCCAACGCTGGAATTCAAACTACCTTGACCCAAATCTTGTGAATTTTCGGAGTGTGAATTTAACCTGTGTCTCTTTCTTCATCGTAAAATGGAGGTGACAATAGTGCCTACCTTGTAGGACTATTTCCAGAATAAAGTGAAATCATACATGTAAAGTACCTGAAAAAAATTGTCAGACATTTAAATAAGAATTCAAACAGATTAATTATAACCTGTGATTCTCAACGTTTCTTTACATGGTAGGTCCTTAGGGACCTCTCTGTGGAATACCGACTTTATAAACCTGCCCATCTTTACTTCTCCAAGGTTTCCTACATATGATAATACAAGGTCATCAAACAGTTCAGATATCCTTAGAGTTGGGGCATCCACTTGTCATACATCTTTTGTTCCAATAACAAAGTTTCCTTTGGAAATGAGCTCACTTGTGGAAGCATGTACCATAAATACAATGCATTAAGTTTAGGCTGGCCATTATTTAGCTGCACAATCATTTCCCCTTTTCAGCTGCCACCCCAGCTCCAAAATCTGCTCAAGTACAAGATCAGCTACATAAAAGTTTTGCCTGTGTTAATGACCTATAAGTGCCAGTCAGTAAGATGATGCATTCTCATTAGTGGTCCTCTCCTCATTAGAAGCCTGTTCTCACTGATAATGGACCTCAGAGGTCAATAAAAAAATCTCAGGAAGATTTCTCCTTAATTTAATAGATGGACAGGTACATGGAAGCCATGTGCTATACACGACTGCCTTCCACATGCCCGTAACAATCGCAAAGGCCTCTGCAGAACCCTACTTCTAAATCCCAACATGGTTCCTCCTGAAGAAACCCCCAACTCTAATACCAGGGAAGACTAAAGTACAAATTTGATCGGTCTTTCCCATCTAGATTTCAGAAGATACTAAGTCAGCAGAGTAATCTCAAAAATCCACAGAAAGAGCATCTCTATCAAACACCCCAAAATTCATCTTGGTTTTAATATCTTATCTCATGTCACCTACTAAATAAATGAGCTTCAATAGCAGTGTCCTTTAAAAAAAAAAAAAATGCAATGTCATCCTTCCAGCCTCTTCCACAAAAGTGTCAATATTGAAACATGGGGTAAAACATAAAACAGTTAAGCAATGTAAAAAGTCACATAGCATTTCTATTGTTTCTCAGGCCCTACAAAGGGATTGCTCGGTCTCCTGTCACACGGATGACTCTGCGGCTACCTAATATGCTAACCTGGAACTTTAATAGCGGCACTTTAAAGGGAAAAGCAAAGCTAGCTGGCAAGCTTGTCACCTAGAAAGCAGTCCCCAAGAAGGGAGGCCTTGTGGAGTCACAAGGTATCCAAGGAAAGATGTGTTTTCTGGGATACCCTGGAGAGGCCAAGCCTAAATCAACCTTCTCTTCAAAATAAACAAGACCCGTTTCATCCACGCAGGAGGAATCACCTCCCCAGAAACTCCTTGCACTTCTGCCCAATACGTATCTACAAACTAGAAAACAAGGTGCTCAGCTAAGCCACCCACACCTTGCCCATGTCTCGAGATTCACAGTCAGGGACATCTGCAGTAACCAGGTAGCAAATTTAACCTCAAGTGAGAAGGAAGACACAAGGGAATGCAAAGGGAACCCCCACCCCACCCCACCCCCCGCGCCAAAATCGGATTTTTCTTACACGAGACCGTAAAGCCCCCAGAAAAACCGAGAGGTTGGCTCTATGCCCTTATCTACATCATTTTGCTCTTGCAAAATAGTCCCGTTAAGGGAAATCACAGATGAAGCAAAGCAGCAGCGGAGCAGCAAAGATGGCAAAACGTTCAAAATACCCCGGGGTCCGTGCAAGACGGCTCCAGGGCGGGGGCGGCGCGGGTCGGTCCGGCTGCGCCCTCCCCCTCCCCCCCCCCTCCGGGCGCCCGGGCGATGCTCCCCGCGGCGCTGCACGATTCCGCGGGAACTTCTCCAGCCGCAGAAGCCTCCGGGGCCGGGCGGCGAGCAAGGCCTGCGGGTGCCCGCGCCCCGCCCCCCCCCCCCCCCCCCCGCCTCTCCGCGAACCTGTGGCACCGCGCTCCTCCCGCCTCACACCCGCTTCTCCAAAGATACAAGAAAAAATGTACACGAAGTCGCTGGTCTCCGAAAGAACGTGTCGAAAACTGGCTGCTCGGCAGGATTTCGTCGAAACCGCGTCCCAAAGTGGAAAGTTGTCCTGAGCCAATTACTCGGGAATTAACTGAAAGCGCACGCACGCGCGCACCGCCGAGGCCGGGGGGGGGGGGGGGGGGCACCCGCCGGGAGGTGCGAGGCGCGGGCGGACCCCCAGCCCCTGCCCCCTCCCTCCCTCCCTCCGTCCTTCCCTCCATCCCCCTCCTCCCTCCGGCCGTCCTTCCCCGAGGGCGCATCCCGCACCCGGTGGCCCGCAGCCCCGGCCCCCCTCCCTCCGACTCCTCCCTCCCCTCCCGCCCCTCCCCTCCCCCCCCTCCATCCCTCTGTCCCTCTGTCCCCACCGTCCCCTCCCTCCCCTCCCCTCCCTCTCCTCCATCCCTCCGTCCCTCCGTCCCCTCCATCCCTCCGTCCCTCCGTCCCCTCCATCCCTCTGTCCCTCGCTCCCGTCCCTCCGTCCGTCCCTCCCCTCCCCTCCATCCCTCTGTCCCTCCGTCCCCTCCATCCCTCTATCCCTCCGTCCCCTCCCCTCCCTCTCCTCCATCCCTCCGTCCCTCCCTCCCCTCCATCCCTCTGTCCCTCCGTCCCCTCTATCCCTCCGTCCGTCCCCTCCCCTCCATCCCTCTGTCCCTCGCTCCCGTCCCTCCGTCCGTCCCTCCCGTCCCTCCGTCCGTCCCTCCCCTCCCTCCCCTCCCCTCCATCCCTCTGTCCCCCCGTCCCCTCCATCCCTCCGTCCCTCCCTCCCCTCCATCCCTCTGTCCCTCGCTCCTGTCCCTCCGTCCCTCCGTCCGTCCCTCCGTCCCTCCCCTCCCGCCCCTCCGTCCCTCCGTCCCTCCGTCCGTCCGTCCCCGAGGGAGCGGGCCGGGGCCGGGCGGGGCGGGGCGGGGCGGCGGCGCGGGGCCCCGGCTCCCCCTCCGCGTCCCGGCCGCGGCGCCACTCACCGGCCGAGCGGAGCTGCAGGGCTGCGGGCGGCGGCTCGGGGACCCCGGCGGCGCGCCCCGCGCACAAGTTGGGCTCGCGGGGCAGAAGTTGGCGCGCGGGGCCGGCGGGGCGCGGGGCGCCGAGGGGCGGGCGGCGGCGAGCGCGGGAGCGGGAGGGGAGCGGGAGGGGAGCGGCGTCCGAGCCCCCGAGCCCCCGAGGCGCCGCGGCCGCCGAGCTGCGCCCCTGCTCCGCCGGGAGCCCCGGAGCCCGGCGAGCCGCGCGGCCCCGCAGCCCCCGCAGCCTCGGTGCCATGGAAACGCGCTCGCCGCCCGCCCGCCCCGGCCCCTGCCGAGCGCTTAAAGCGACAGCCGCGCCGCCAGCGCCCGCCGGGCCCGCCGCGGGGACCCCCGCCCCGCCCCCGCCCCGCCCCCGCCCCCGAGCCGCGGCGGGGGCTGCATGCCCGGGGGCCGACACCCAGGGGGCGAGCCCCGCGCCCCCCCGCCCCCGCGCCCCCGCCCGCCCCCCCCCGCGCCGACCAGGCCCCGCGGCTCCCGGCGCCCGACCTGCTCCCGACCTGCCCCCGCCCAGCCCGCCGCGGCGCCTCCTCCCCGGCTCCGCCTGCTCCCGCCGGGCCCGGGGACCGGGGCTCCGCTCCTCACCCGACAGCCCGGACCCGCCGCACCGCGCTCCTTGCTCCCAGGGGGTGACCCCCCCCCCCGTTCCTTGGGGCCGGAGGTGCCGGGAGGAGCCGGCCCCTCACTCACCCCCCCCCGGACGCCCCGCGCGCTCCGCGGCCGCTGGGCCTGCGCCCGAGGCCCCAAGCTCCGGAGTCGGCCTCGCGGACGTCCGAGCCGGCGGCGCCTCGTGCCCCCCGACGTGGGCAGCCCGGCCCCTGTAGGACGCCGCTCGCTCTGCAGCCGGACAACTTTTTTTTTTTTTCCTCCCGTCCCTAAACTTACCAAAGTGGCTCTCCAAGGACTCATCCATAGTCCGATACTGAAAGTGGTGACGTCTGATTTCCTCAGTCCTAGGAGCCCTAAAACGATCCCCCAAACGGTCTTTTGGGCTCCCTTTTGCCCTTCACATTTGAATTAACCATCTGGCCTCGTTTCAGTATTCTGAGCCTTTGTTCTCTCTTTTCTTTCTGCTTTTTCTGCAACTAAAGAAGCAATTGGGCATTTGAAGGAGGGACTGAGGAGCAAACTTGTGGAGTTTCTCTGAAAAAATGAGGGTGAGATGGAGCCATCCCACTGCTGAAATATTTACCCTTCTACCATGCTGCCTTCCTTGATTCATACCCACCTGCAGTGTCTCCTATTGCTCTCACACAGAGCTACATATTTGGGGTTTTTTACTGAGGCCTAACAAAGTGAAAAATCATAAATGTAAGACAGAACAAGATACGATCTCTTTCAACAAATGTCTTTAAGAACAGAATTTTAGTCATTTGCATGGAAATCCTTCTTGGAAATTCCTTACTTCATCAAAGAGGGATTCGTTCTTCGTTTTCTGAACACCAGTTATACATGAACCAGGCCTTCTCCAGCCCCAGAGGGAGTGGACTTGGGGACAGTGCTGATATCCCTCGTAGAGTTACATCGTCACTTGGCTAACTTTTAACCAGTTCTGATAATGCCAGGCCTCGTCTGTGTTGCTAAAACACACTGATAATTTTTGAATCTATTGTTAGCTCCTATAATTTCCTCTAAATCTCTTTGCCACCCTTGTTAACAAGTGACAAAGTGCAGTACTTAATTTCACTTCCCCTTCTTTTTTTCCTCTCCCTCTTCTGGTAAGGTGCTAATAAACAGTAAAATGACCAAAGGCAGGCAGGGAACTGTGTGGGGAAAGGAAAAAAAAAAAAAAAAAAGGAAACTGGATAATTCACAATTATGGTGGCTCCTGAACTAAGTGTAAAGACTGTAGAAGGTGGGGCCGTTCCTCTCTCCTTCTGGGTTTGAGCATCGGTGAAAAGATTAATCCTCTCCATTGATTCAATTTCTAGTTTATCTTGTGCATGAAACCTAAAGACTCTAGGTTATCTCAATACAGTTTGATCTTAATTGTTTCAATGAAAATTTATAGCGCACCTAAAGATGACAGTATCGATTAAACTGTACCCTGAAATTTCCCAGGACTCCATAAGCCTTTCTTTGCTTCTGGACTGGCTTTAACTCTGCAGGGCTCTATCTGAAACTAATCTCATTCCTTCCTGGAGTGTGAAAAGTTTCTACTCATTTTCTTCCTTTGTAATACAGAAACCCTTGCATAAATAATAGACCACCTTTATTACAAGGCTAAATTTTGTATCAGCCACAGCTGAAACTCAGAACTATTTTAAGAACTGAAGAATGATGGGGAAATGCTGGAACATGTGTAGAGTATCTGATTGCATGGTCAGCTTAGGCACATGAGAAGTGAACCAGTAAATTGAAAATCACCAATTAGGAGAATTTCCTTTTAAATGTACATCAGTTTAAAGACATGTTTATTATAGATGAAGATTTTTAAGCACTTTGTAACAGGCTAAATATGATTAATGTATAGTTTCTGACGCGAGGTTGATTTCAGATTATTCTAGCACGGATAATAATATGAACACAATGTCATTTAAGCAATTATCATTAAATAAAGCATACTCTTCCAGCGTTAGGATTTAAAATTTTGCCATGACCTAGGAAACTCTAATTTTAATTCAGCTCTCCTTTTGCAGTCTATTCATACAATTTAAGAATACCTGGTGATTTGGTTTGATTGGTTGCTTATGCTTTATCTCTAAAACAGGGGAATATCAGGAAACCTGTTAGTTACAGGCTTATATATTAAAAGAGCAACACCACTTGGTGGCTTGGGGATGCTATGAGCACATAAAGTGAAGCCAGATACAGGCAAAACAATTCACTCGGCCCTTATTGCCTAAAGTGCAAGAAATTTTAAAATTAGCAAAGCAAAAGAATGAGCCAAATACACAAAGGGACAATTTTTTTTTTAAATCAAGAGAAAAGTTTTGTGTTGATGGCATCCCTTGCTCAGACATAAATTTCATGGGGGGTGGAAATAGAAACATCATGAATTGCGTTTTATTCTTTGTGAATGATTTTCTTTTTACACTGTCAACCTGGACAAGCTCTTAAAAATGGATTTGATCTAGCAGACAAATGTTCTCTCTGAGAGGAGTCCAAAAGATTTGGGGGGACCTCCACTGGGAATGCCACATGCCACCCCACTCTCTCCAGACCTGCATCAAAGGAGTAATAAATCTAACCAGCTTTTCCCTTGTTAGGAGGAGGCGGGGTAAGCCAATTTCATGCTTTATGTATGCTGGTTGTAAAAAGGAATGCTTACCTAAAAAGAAATAGATTCTGACCAGATGTTCTCAAAATCTTCCTCAGCTGCTGCTTGAAGCTTTACAGTCACCGCATACTTTATCTTCTCGTCTATCTCCTTCTAATTGAGAAATTGTTGATCCATGCAGTTCGACAGGCAGGCTGCTGCAAAAGCCTTCCTGCCAAAGCTTTTCAGCCCTGCTCTCCTTTTGCACACAAAAACTTCCAGTGTCTGTATAGGGACAGGAAAAGAGAGCAGGCCACTTCATTCGGCAGGTGTTGTGGGTTGAAAGAGGAGGAGGTCAAAAAGTAATTCTTCAAAGGACAGCTTCTGTCACCTGAAAGTGTAATAAATTGCCATTATAGAAATGCCTACAAGCACTAATGAGCCATGTACATTGAAATCTTGATGTCAGGCAAAATAGAATGAAATTCACCCAGGAACCAACTGGGATTGTCACACCAAGATGTGAATAATCGTTCTCACTTTGGTTTCATCTGCTACTAAATTTTGTCCCTATAAACCAATAGTTCTCTCTCTTTTTAAGGAAAATGATAAATTCAACATAAAATTCCTAGGATATCTGTCTAGTGATTTACACGTAATTTCTCAGTGCTGTGCTACCCACCAACCATAAAGACTTGGCCAATAAGATGTAAGATAAAATTACCAACATCAGAATTGTGTATTTTTATGAGAACATACTTAGAAGATTAGCCCAGATATACGTTGACTTGTACTTTTTGGAAACTACACCTTGCACAGCTAATTCTTTTGTGTATGTGTGTGTGTGATTAAAATAAAATATGCGGGGATCCCTGGGTGGCGCAGCGGTTCAGCGCCTGCCTTTGGCCCAGGGCGTGATCCTGGAGACCCGGGATGGAATCCCACATCGGGCTCCCGGTGCATGGAGCCTGCTTCTCCCTCTGTTTCTCCCTCTGCCTGTGTCTCTGCCTCTCTCTCTCTCTCTCTGTGACTATCATAAATAAATAATAATAAAAAATAAAATAAATAAAAAAATAAAATAAAATAAAATATGCAACATTAATATTAGCATCTTAATCATTTTAGACAATTCAGTAGTGTTATATATACTCACATTGTTGTGCAACAGATCTTTCATGTAGCAGAACTGAAACTCTATTCCTACTAAACACTAATTCTTCCTCCTGTTCTCTATCTAGACCTTCACAAATACCTCTCTATTTTCTGTTTCTATGATTTTGATTAGTTAGATTCCTCATAAGTAGAATCACTGGCTTATTTTGCTTAGCATAAAGTCCTCAGGGTTCATCTATGTTGTAGCATAGGATTTCCTTCTTTTTAAGGCTATGTAATATTCCATTGTATTATACACATTTTGTTTATCCATTCATCTGTTGATAGATATTTGGATTGCTTCCTCCTTTTGCCTATTGTGCACAACGTTGCAATGAACCCGGATGTACATGTATCTCTTTGAGATCCTGCTATGAATTCTTTTGGATATGTACTCAGAAATGAGATTGCTGGATCATATGGTAATTCCATTTTTTTTTTTTAAATTTTCAGAGGAATCTCCCTACTGATTTCCATAAGGGCTGTACCATTTTATATTCCTATCAGCAGTGCACAAAAGTTCCATTGTCTCTTCATCCTTCCCAACACTTCATATTTTCTGTTCTCTGTTCTTATTTTCTGTATATTTTCTGTTCTTGGCCATTCTAATGGGTGTTAGACATCTCATTGTGATTTTAATTGAATGTCTCTTGTAAGTTGAGATGTTGAGCATCTTTTCATATATTTGCTGGCCATCTGTATATCTTCTTTATTTTTTTTAAAGATTTTATTTATTCATGAGACACACACACACAGAGAGAGAGAGAGACAGACAGAGAGAGAGAGAGGCAGAGACACAGGCAGAGGAAGAAGCAGACTCCATGCAGGGAGCCTGACGTGGGACTCGATCCCAGGTCTCCAGGATCAGGCCCTGGGCTGAAGGCAGCGCTAAACCGCTGAGCCACCTGGGCTGCTCCTATATATCTTCTTTAGAGAATTATCCATCCTTTGCCCATATTTTTGATTGAGTTATTTGTTGTTTTTTGTTGTTTTATTTTGTTTTTTGGTGTAGAAATTCCTTATATATTGTAGATATTAACCCCTTATCAAATACATGATTTGCAAATATTTTTTCCCATTCCATAGGTTCTCTTTCAGTCTGTTGATTGTTTCCTTTGATACCCAGGAGTTCTTGAGTTCTATGTAATTATTTTGTCTATTTTTGTCTCTTTTGTCTATTTTTATTTTTGTTGCCTTTGTTTTGCAGTCTTATTTTAGGGCTTATGTTTAGGTCTTCCATCTACTTTGAATTAATTTTTACATATGGTATAAGGTAAGGGTATAACTTTAATTGTTTGCATGTGGATATACAGTTATACCACCACCATTTCTTGAAGAAACTGTCCTTTCTCCATTGTATAGTCATGGCACCCTTGTCAAAATTATTTGGCCATATATACAAGGTTTATTTCTGTGCCCTCTATTCTATTCATCTGTATATTCATCCTTTTGCCAGCACCACATAATCTTTTTTTTTTTAAGTTTTTATTTATTTATTCATGAGAGAGAGAGAGGCAGAGACACAGGCAGAGAGAGAAGCAGGCTCCCTGCAGGATCCCTTAAAGCTAATTTTCGTATGCATAGATGCTCCTTATTGTTATTTGAGTAAGGCACAATTTTTCTACATCTTTTCTGTCGGAGGAAAAAAATGAACACCAAAATATCTCCCCTGGCAACTCTTATTCTGAATTCCTATTTTTTTGTGTGTCTAAATGCCTTGAGTAACAGATCAAATCCAAACAGTCATTATCAACGTCATTCATATCCAGGAAAGATCAAAAACAGTCCTTGAGAGTAGAGTTTTTTGTTCCTTTTCCAACCCAATATGGTTAAGGCAGAAGAAGATTTCACAAAAGTGGGTAAGTGAACAAAATAGTAGCTGATGAAACTCTGTAAATAAGGAAAAATATCTACCTAAGGAAAAGTGATCAAACCCAATATAGTCTCAAGCCTATCTGTCTCAACTCCATGTAAGAAGATGTGAAGCATTGTCAGCTGTTATCTGGAAGGTTAAGCCCAAATTGTGGCTAAGGCCCCAAATCAGCAGCCTAAAGCCACTATACTTAGAAACTCATTATTCTATACTTACACACAAACATAGTGCACATTTGCACCTGGAATACTTTTTATAGTTTTGGCTGTGTGTTTTATGTGGCATATGAGTAGGCATGATTACTATGTAGCTATGGAGTATCAGTATCCGAAGTCCCATCAGTATATTATCCAAAAAGTGAACAACCCACAGAGTGGGAGAAAATATTTGTAAATCATACATCTGAGAAGGGACTAGTATCCAGCATATATAAAGCTTACAGTTCAACAGTAAAAAGAAATAAAGGGGGAAGTAATTAGAATAGACCTTTCTCCAAGAAGATACATAAATAGCCAATAAGCACATGAAAAGATGCTAAGTATCTTTAGTCACTAGAGAATTGCAACCTGAAACCACAACGGGATCCACTTCCCACCTCCTAGGATGGTTATAATCAAAGAGACTCTAACAAGTGTTGACAGTGGTGGGGAGAAATTATAACTCTCATACATTGCTGGTGGGAATGGAAAACAGTGCAGCCACTTTGGAAAATGATTGGCAGCTCTTCCAAATGCTGGATGACCATATGACCCAGCACTTCTACTGCGAGACAACAGAAGACATACATCCACACAAAAGCTTGTACAAGAATATTCATAAAAGCATTATTTATAAGAGCCCAAAAGTGGAAACTATCCACTTGATACATTGATATAAATAACTATCAATTGATAAATACACAAGCAAAATATGGTATATCCATAAAATATATTATCCACCCATAAAAAGGAATGAAGTACTGACACATGCTACAACATAGATGAACTCTAAAAACTACATGCCAAGTGAAAGAAGTCACACAAAAGAGGCCACCTATTGTTTTAGGATTCCTCTTAAGTAAAAGGTACAGAGCAGAGAAATCTATAGAGATAGAAAGTAAATTAGTGGCTACCAGGAGCTAAGAGAGAGGGGAAGTAGGGTATGGAGTTTCTTTCTGAGGTAATAAAATTACCTCTTTTTGAGGTAATAAAAATGTTCTGGGTTAAGTAGTGGTGATAGTTGTACAACATTTTGAAGATCCTAAAAGGCACTGAATTATATACTTTAAAAGGATGAATTTTCTGACATGTGTATTATATCCCTTTTTTTTTAAGTTGAGTTTATAGACCAGTGCCAAACTGCAGTGTTTTCATATCACTCCTTGACAAGATGAGAAGTCTATGCCACAATGGAAGCAGACTACATCGCTAAGCACTCTGCTTAGCTCAGATGACATTTTTTTTTTCATGGCAAGACTTGCTCAATGAAGTAAGCAGCCCATTGATTCTCCTTCAGAGGTAAGCTCCTTATCATCTGTAGGACCAGGTAATGAGGAGTTCACAGATCAGCTGCTTTAGGCAAAGCTGCTGTAATCTGCATGCCTGACTTGGTAACGTGACACACCGATAAATGAATTAAGACATTCGCAATTTCAGAGAGAAACCATTCCAAACTTATGTCTTACATTTTATTGTACATGGTAACATAACTTCAATTTAGTTCATCATGCCTCTATATATCTTGCAGTGGGTCAGGTAATAGAAGTTAAGGAGGAGGAGGGCAAGAGGAAGAGCTGGAGGAGGAGGAGGAGGAGGAGGAGGAGGAGAAGTGGAGAAGAAAGGAAAGTGGAGGAAAAGGGAAAAGGAGCTGAAATAATAACACACAGGTGCTACATGTCTAAACAATTTATTCTGGGAGTTAAATATATGACTTGTCCAAGGTGATGAGTGTAACAAGAGAAATAGGAATAAAATAAAGAGTAGGAAGAAGTTATTTGAGGCAGAATGTTTTGTATGTGGTCAGAAAAATCTAGAATATGCATATGAGGTGTGTCATAAAGGATGAGTAGGTGTTTAACAGGCACATATCTTAGAATATGGAGGAATAGAACCAGAGTTAATTAAACTAACTAAGGCCATACTGTAAACCAGTGCATGTCAAGGTGTGGTTCCCGAACCAGCAGCATCAGCATTGCCTGGGAACTTGTTAGAAATAATTCTTAGGCTAATACCTTTAAATAAGGAATCATATAGTCTGGAGGTGAGGCACTGCAATCTGTTTTAACAAGCCCCTTGAGTGATTATTTTTAAAGATTTCATTTGTTTATTCATGAGAGACACACAGAGAGAGGCAGAGACACAGGCAGAGGGAGAAGCAGGCTCCATGCAGGGAGCCTGATGTCGGACTCGATCCCGGGTCTCCAGGATCATGCCCTGAGTTGAAGGCAGCGCTAAACCGCTGAGCCCCCCGGCTGCCCAAGTGATTCTGATACACGTTAAAGTTTGAAAACCACTATTTTAGGTAAATACAGAAAATAGTTTTAAAATATATATACTGAGTCTTGGGGAAAAAAGCCAAGAGAGTGTTCTAGTTTAACAGTCTTTTACCTCTTCTCGCTCAGAAAGCCTCACTAAATGAAGAATAAAGAAATGTTTTAAGATATTTTCCACCAAGACGAGTGGGAGAGGAGACAACAACTAGCCAACTATCTCCAGAAGAGTTGGGAAAGTAGAAACCTGATGAATCCTTTCTTAATTGCCTTGGTAGAGAAAAGTCATAAATGTCACAAGCCAGGTGACTGCAGAAGGCAATGCCCAGAAGAGAAGTGAGCCACTTCCCCAGAAAGAATGCAAAGGAACTTGATACTTGAAGGCACCTGGAAGGAGTAGGTGATGTGTGAGCCTAAAATGAGGAATCTGGTTCTGAAGTATAGAGAGTAGTTGACTCTCTGATGTTACCTTCCCCTCACCTGTCCCTCAAGAGACAGGGGATGTATTTCCTGGAGAAACTGAACTGCAAGTGTCTATCCGTGACACAGTGCCGAACAGGGGCGAGGCAAAGAGCGCACGAACGTTAAGTAAAAGTCCACGAGATGAACAGGTGGTCCTTCATGGCCCTTGTCACCTGTAGTCCCCAGAAAACCTGTATTCAAGTGTATATCATGCACCATGTGGAGGTTGGAAGATTGTCCCCTGGAAAGCGCAATGGCAAAGCCAGTGATTGATAACCTTCCAGTGAAGTCTACCACTTATATACTCCTACCTACAAAAACAGAGCTTTATTTCAATAATATTTATATGTTTGTGCTTTAACATAATCAGCTGAGAATTACCAGATGCAAAGAGAGCTTCCAGTATGTAGAGAGCTATAGGAAAAGAGCAGATAAAAGGAAACTTAAGAAAAAAAAAAAAAGGAAAAAAATGTCCCCTCCCCCTGAAATTATACTTATTAACTTCAGAAGGAGACTATTTGACATTCGCATACACCAAAAAATGTTTTGCTATAAAAAAGAAAAACTCAGAAAGATGAGAAATTGTTCTTTACAATGATTTTCAATTGCAATACAGTTGACATACAATATTAGTTTCAGGTGTACAACATAGTGATTTGCCAATTATAACATTATGAAATGTTTTCAACCTAGAATTCCATGCTCAATCAAACTATCAATCTAGTATAAAAGAAAGACAATTTCAGACATAAAAATACTCAAAAAAATGGACCCACTCCTCTACCATTTCTTAGGAAACTATTAGAGGAAATATCTCAGCAAAATGAGGACATGAGACAAAGAGAATCTCGAGGAAGTTGGCAAAGGAATTTTTTTAAAAGATTTTTTATTTATTTGAGAGAAAGCACGTAAGAGTGGAGGGAGAGGGAGAGAGAGAGAGAGAGATCCCAAGCAGACTCCCCACTGAGCATGGAGCCTGACACAGGACTCAGTCTAAGGACCCTTAGCCCATGACCTGAACCAAAATCAAGAGTCAGACGTTTAACTGACTTGAGCCATCTCGGCACCCCAACAAAGGGAATTTTTACAACCTAAGCTGTGAGCCAGAACTAAAAAAGCATCCTACCAGCTGGGGATAAGCACGGGGAATAAGGTGAAAATCTCTGGAAAATGAAAGGGAAGGGTCATTTAACATGTTTGGGGGATATAGCAATTATTTCTAGGTATTAGAGCATTTGGGAAGAAAATTAACTACCAACAAATGAGAAAAAAATACACAAGAAAATGATTAACTATAAAACAACAAACAACAACAAAAACCAAAGCTCAAATGAGAAAGGAAATATCTTAAGACATTATTTGGTGTAGCTGCAAACAATATGCTACGTATCAAATAACATAAATATTCATGCATATTTGTGATAAACTACTGAGAGCAGAAAGGAAGGTTGTGGAAATAGGGGCTTAACAGATGCCAAATGAAAAGGAAGTCGGGGTACCTGGGTGACTCAGTTAAGCATTTGCCTTCAGCTCAGGTCATGATCTCAGGGTCCTCCAATGGAGCCCTGGGTGGGGCTCCCTGCTAAGTGGGGAGTCTGCTTCTCCCTCTGCCCTGCCCCCTCCTACTGTGCATGTGAGCTCGCTCTCTCACTCTCTCTCTAATAGATAAATAAAATCTTTAAAATAAATAAAAATAAAAAGGAAGTCAATAAACACAGCTTGATAAGACAAATTAAGAAATAACAGAATCGGGGCACCTGGGAGGCTTAGTCGGTTAAGCATCCAGCTCTTGACTTCAGCTCAGGTCATGATCTCAGGGTCATGGGATCGAGCTTCTTGTTCAATGGGGAGTCTGCTTGAGATTCTCTGCCTCTGCCCCTCCCGCCCTAAAATAAATAAACCTTTAAAAAAATAAAAGAAAGAAAGAAAGAACAGAATAGGCTAGTCTATCAGATGGTGGTATATGTACGGAAAAAGAAAAGAATGTCCTAGGATGGAAAGAAAGGAGAGGCAGGCTTTTCTGAAGAGTATCTGAACTCTCAGGAGGAGCCAGTCATGCTAAATCTGGAGGACCAATCCTCCAGGCAAAAGTAATAGCAAGAGTTAAGATTTTGAGGTAATGCTAAACTTGGTGTGTTCTAGAAAGGCAAGAAGACCAGTAAGCATTGGGCAAAGTCAGCATATGGGAACAGTAGAAGAGACATAGCCAAATGAGAGAAAACCATTTGCACTTCAAAAGTGTGCTGTATCTAAGAAGATTATGTGGTTCAAAGAAAAACGAAGCAATACCACATCTGTTTATTTTATTTCATGGATTTATCCTGCCCTGCACAATTCTATCCTGCCTTCTTCACCACTTTAGTACCATCAACCACTAACACCACAGGGCCCAGTACTGTAGTAAACAGAGAAAAGTTCTTCTGGCTACCATATCTGGGTCTTTTGCATGTCTGGGATTTAGTCTATTACCACATAAATCATGCCCCCTCTGTTTCTCTCTCCTCTGCTCCATTTTGGATTTCTCCATGTGATCATCATCCCAGTTTCCTATTCACATTTTCAATAGTAGTAACCTACGAGATTTCACATTTTCTGAAAATACAAGAGTCTTGTGTGGAAATTATAATTAGGCTGGCTGGGCAATGTTCTATTATTAGTAAGAATTGTGATTTTTAGAGTTGTGGGTTAATTGCTAATAACTGTATGCAGTGTTTTCCCTCAAGATGTTTTCTATTACAGTAATTAACTGAGCAGCTGGGAGAGCAGACATTAACCATTTGTCTTCACAGTAGCCCTCACTGGGGACTCTCCCCAAACCTTCGCACATGGCTTTATTTGCTGTTTGATGGGTAATGTAAGACAGAGGCATAAAAGATACGGGGTGTTTGCACTTTGGAATGGATATCCAATTTAAAATGATTTTTTTTTCTTGTCGAAAGGATTCTTTCTCACACATGTGATGAATAGATGATGAGAAATGTAGAACGCCTTTTAGATATATGGACTTATTTGACTAGTTTTTATGTGCATGTTTCTCTTAGTATCTTCACATAATGAAATTTTGTCGCAGTGATTGTGTCAGAAGCCCGAGCTACCCTGAAGACACCACTGGTTTATCTGTTTACAAATTAGATTGGACCAGTAAAAGCTGGCCGGTACTGAAAAAATCTGTTCAGTAAAACTTTGGGAGCCACTGCCTGGTAGCTCTATTCCTTTTCATGATACCTGAATTCCCATTTGGTCATTAACTCAGCTCTGGCCCTTGATTTTAGTATCCTGAACCTCCCTCTGGGACGCTTGGTGCTTGCTCGTAAGGTTTTCTACTCACTGTCTCACGTGGCCCCTCTCTCAAGACTATATGCGAAATCAGATATTTTGACCCCAGATTCTCCTAACCGACTCTGCTGTTGCCTGGACTCCACTCCATCTCTGCCAAGTTCTGTTCTACAGCATGCCTTTTGTTAGTGCAAAGGCGTTCGTCTTCTTTTTTTAAACAGAGAACATTTTATTTAACATATTTTTTAAAACAAAATGTCTCAAACCACAAGTCGAGACTAAGTACATTTTTTTTTTATTAAAAAAGCTAGGCTTTGGGGAAATTTTTAGGTACATAAGAATTCTTTATCTTCCCTCTTGTTGAATAAAATAATAAGTTCACTACTGTTCAGATCTCCTTGCTTTTTTTTTTTTTTTTTGCCCTGCCTTTCCAGAGGTGAGAATTTTCTTTCTTCTTAAAATTACTCCCTTTTCTTTAAATCCAGAAAAGCTCTGGATTTGTCAGAGTGTGTGGTTGTGAGAACCTCAATGGGAAGAATGCTATCTGATTTCAATTTATGCCACAGAAGCTACACAAACGAGAGCACTCCAGGCCCTCTGGTGAATGAGGCAGACCACAGCTCTCCTTCCCCCTCCGATAAGATACAAGACCCTGACCCACTCTGCCTTGGTTAGCGGTAGATGGCTCAGCATGGCTCACTGGGGCCAGCCCCTTAGTGTCACTGCTCAAAAGGGAGACTCACCCATTAGAGATCATGCTCCCGAGTCTAAACTCTGCAAGTCTCAAAGGTCTCCCTTGTATTTTGAAGAGTATAATTTATCAAGGGTTTGAAGGCAAACAAGGCTATGGTGTACTGTAAAGAAAACTTTTCATTCAAAAATTTCTATTATGGAAATCCCACTGGGAGCCTGGACCATTAACTGGAAGAGGTCAACAAGACACAAGAGCCTGGTGTAGATGCATTCAAGAAGACAAGCCTCAAAGCAGTTGGAGGTAAGGCATCAGGCAGAGAAGTGTTAGCCTGTGATCCTCAGGGTCAATGAAAGCTTCCAGAAAGAGCAAGGCCATAACCAGGATGCCCTCATGGGAGAGAAGTTGCTCTAACCACTTGGCTGTGGACAAAGAAGCCCTGAGTTATCCTGCCTCTTCCTCTAGAAAACCTTGACTCCATGGGTTCATTCTCACTGTATAGCATTCAAATCTAAATGATGCTATCTGCTTAATTTTTTATAAACAGTGCCTTGCAGGGAAATGCTTTAATGAATCCTTTTTGATTTACTGGTTGGTTGAACCAATTTTGAAAAAGCCCTGCAAAGCATGAATTAAAATAAAAATTGAGTTTAGAAAATATCAGCTTGCATATTCCAAAGGAGATAAGCTCTTCTTAACTTGCCCTCACAATTCTCCCTTACAGAAAACCCTTCTCAATATACTCCTGGCAATAACTAGCAGGGGAAGGCTATGCAAAAATAATATCTATATTTCCTGTCCACTTAAAATGGATTTCGCAGAGAAAATCCGAGTTGATCATTTCAAATTAGTATCCAAGTATTTTGATTTAACTGTCCCCTTCTCCCATCCAAATTTATTTTGAGCTCCTTAAGCTGGGAAACATGTTTTATACTTATTTATATTATTCAAGTGACCCAATTGTATTGGGTGAGGTCTGTTGAATGATTGAAGTGTCTTAGTTTAAACTAAGGTTTTGGGACACCTGGGTGGCTCAGTGGTTGAGCTTTTGCCTTTGGCTCAGGGCATGATCTTGAGGTCCTGGGATCAAGTCTTGCATTGGGCTCCCCGCTAGGGGCCTGCTTCTCCCTCTGCTTATGTTTCTTCCTCTCTCTGTGTGTGTCTCATGAATAAATAAAATATCTTTTTAAAAAAATAAGAAAAAGTAACTAAAGTTTCTTTTAAGGCCAACCTAGAACACTTTGGAACAAAAGAGCTGACTTGGATTGTCATTATGACCTCAGTTAACAGAGGGGAAGCAAAGGGAAGCATAGATAACAGCAGTGCTTCTTTGGCTAAAATACAAACACTACACTACTTCAGAAATAAGAACCAAGGACAAAAGTCTTGGCATTTTGGTGAGTCCTTCATAAGCAAGAAAACACATGAGGTTTTGGTATAATCCAAGAGCCATTCTATCAGTGCTTTAAAGAGGGTAGAAATTAAGCTATATTAAAGCTTGTCTTGGCCCAATTATGGAGTGAAAGTGAGGCATCCATGGAATGGTTCCAAGATAGGTTTCAAATCAGTTTGAATCCAGCTATTTGGTCCTTATTAGGACTTGAGGGGACAGCCAAGAATTACATTTAATTCATTATCTTGTTCTGAAAGCACTACAGTGGCTGCTACACAAATTGAAAGCAGCATTTACACAAGCTAATACCCATGGTATCTTTCCAATTTATCTTTTGGGCATTATCACCTCCCATTGCACCTCCTTGAAAGTTGGACATGCAGCCTGAATTCTTATTTTGTAGGATGATAGCTATTCACCCCGAAGAGAACATTGAAGAAAATGGCCCCACATTAAAGTGTTAAGAATGCTACCTCAAATACATTTTAGAAGATTTGAAAATAGCTACAGTCTTATGGCAGAAATTGTGCTATATATAAACTTGCCTTTTAGGCAGCCCATTCTTTCTGGATTGAAGCTGCAGTATTATTATTGACTTAATTCATTGCTGTTGGACTCATGTCTAGCAATCTGCTGTAGATTCACAATAGAATTACTGCCCTCCTTTGTGACACATTCAAGACCACTGATGTTATTTGTTCATTTATTTGTCATTGTTCTTCAAAAGTGAGAAAATTTAAGGAGCACGTTTATCTTTGTGATGTGAAAGTAAATATAACCTGTTGAAATTCAAGATAGGGATACATTCCTTTAGGAAACTGGTAGGAGTGATACAGGAAGTAATGTTGCCCACATATAGAGTGATTTCTAACAGTTCATTGATCTGACTGTTTAGTGTCGCCTTTGAGTTGTGCATTAACAAAACCCTGCACAGCTATTAAATTGACAGCATAATCCTAGAGTGTTTTATGTAACGAGACACTAGCAATAGAGAATACAGTATGAACTCCCAGATATCAGGCAATGGCACTCCAAGCCAACTTGTATTAATGCTTTATATTGATGTAAAACCTTTCTTCCAAAAAGTAAAAAGCACTTTCTTGAAATTGTCTTATTGGGTTTTGTAACAACTCAGCAATGCACAGTGTCTGAGACCACAATGTGTTGGGCTGAGATAATACCAGTTTCCCGATTCCTAATCTAGTATTTCAAATGTTTAATCATTAGTCATCCTTCCAGTTTCCAAAAATGCCAAAAATTATTCATTCTGTACAAGGCTTGAAAAAGGTTATATTTCAGAGAAGTTTCTTTTAGAGTCTCTAAACCATTAAGTAAAAGTTTAAAAATCAATTGTATAAGAATTCAAGTGACTTTCTTTTAGCTAAGGATTTAAGTCTATTATTTCATCCTTTTATAGAAGAATAAAGTGAATGTTAAGAAAAGATCAATAAAATAGATATTTTCCAGTAACTACACAAAATATTCCGAAAGTTAAGCATAATCATTACTAATTCAAAATGGTTGACTACTCTTTTAACTGTAAAAACGTTCACCAATCTTTTAAAAAGCTAAGGATTAGCCATCTTAGGAAATGTTTAGGATCATTTTGATACAGATATCAAATGGATGAATAGTTTCTTTCTTTTGGAGGGTAATTTTGGTTTACTTTCTTATAAGCACTTACCAGGCTCCAGTGCCTAAATTACAAAATTTTCCTCCAGATGTACAGAATGCGCCCAGAAGTGAACACTAAAAAATAAAACTATACAGATGCTTTTGGTGGTCCAAAAGCAAGGTATACAAACAAATCAAGGCTCTCACCACTAATGTACCTTCCTGCTTTATTAAGTTTAATACAGTGACTTAAGGCCTAGCTCAATATAGTGCCTTTTTCTGTTCTTTCAGAACACATCTTCTCTTACTTCTCTCTTAATCAGTTGGCCTTTGAAGATATTTCTATCAATGGGGAGGAAAAATCCCTTCCTAAAGCTAGCAACTGATAGTAGCTCATTGAAATTTCATAAGAAGGAGCACTGAGCATGTTCATTTTCCTTCAGTTTTGCTAAGATGCATGATAGATTTACCAACACCTGCTGTTACGATTTTGTTTGCCCTTTGAATTAAAATATAGCAAAAGAAAAAATGTACACATTTCATTTAGGTTGAAACGACCTTACGCCTGCAAAACCATGTGCCATCTTTGCCTTTTCTAGATTCCATATACTTTCTCTTTCATTTAGAGCAACAGTGTGTTTGGTTAATAACCTTACTGTTTTCTGCTGTTAAGGGAACTGAAGTGCCATTAACACATATTAAAGTACCATTGATTCCATTAGTGCCGACAAGCACTAAATCCCAATTTCTTTTTAAATAAGCATTAAAACAAATGCAGATGTCCTTTATTAACAAGTAACATGCTGAGCAACCCTTATTGCAATAGTTTAATATATGAGAGCTATCTTAAGGACCAAGTTAGAATCTTAAGGAGCCGAAATGCTAGAACGTGGGTACAATGAAGGACAAGTGAAGGAATAAATATGAATTTTCTATATGCAAAGGCCGTTATCTGAAGGGTCATGTTTCATGTCCCTTATTAGAATCATGATCACTTTTCACCTTTATATGTCTTTGCATTTGTATAACACACATAATGCCATACCAGTGAAGAGACACAAGCTGTAGATTTATAATAAAGCAATTTATCGGGGCACTTGGATGGCTCAGTCAGTTAAGTTTCTGCCTTCAGGCTCAGGTCATGATCCCTGGCGGTTGCGCTTCCTGCTGGGCAGGGAGCCTGCTTGTCCCTCTTCTCCCAGCTAATGCTTTCTCTTGCTCTCACTCTCTCTCTCTCTTCCTGTTTCTCTCTCATATCTCTCTCAGATAAATAAATAAAATCTTTTTTTAAAAAACAAAGCAGTTTCTGAATGAGGAACTAAAGCTCAGAAATGGACATGGCTTAAGTAGGCTCCTACTCTGTGATTTCTAGATGTGGTCCTTATGATTAGATGTTCCCATAAAATAGTAAAATACTTTCAATTGTGAAGCAATCTCAAGGGAAAATATTTATGTGCCTCGGCATTGGGCCTTCTTAAAATATATGACCATTTTAATACCAATAGAACTTAGAAGATTTCAGCATAGACCTTAGAGTCAAATTTGCAGCAAAAACAAAATGGTTTCTCTTTTAGTATTAATCTCATCTCTAAGCACTATTTTATTTCTTTACCCTTTCCCTCCTTGTATTTCATCTCTTCTTTACTTATTTCTGATAGGATTATGCTAGTTGTATGTATTCCTCGAACTCTGCTTCTATTACTTTTCAAATAAAGATATAGACAAAAGAGAGAAATTGGCTTGTTTTTGTTTGTTTGCTACTGCATTTGCAGAATCAAGAAGAGTGCCTGAAATAGAGAAGACGCTCAATATTTGTTGAATAAATGAAAAAATGGTAGATGATAGATAAGTAGATAGAAATTGATGGATGAGAGATAGATAGATAGATAGATAGATAGATAGATAGATAGATAGATAATACTGGTAGGAAACTAAGAAGAAAGGAAAGAAGGCATGGAGGAAAGAAAGGCATTATTAGGCAAATGTACAGGCTCACAACTGTGGAGAATTTTACTCTACCTACTTAAAGAGTTTGACAGAGTGGACAATAGTTAGAAGCCCTAGAACACCAAACTATATAATCTAATAAGTAGCCTTCCACAGTTCCATGGATGCTAACAAATGACACAAGACTCTTCAGAGACAAAGTGCTTTCTTACTTTCACAACAAAAGCAATAGCAGGAGCATCAACATATTTGTTGTGCCAGTTCCCTGAGCTTTAGGTTCCACAGGGCGATAAGTAGAGCCAGATAGAACCTGAACATGGAACAGAGGGTGCCATAGGAAAGGAACCACAAGCTTAAGGACTCTGCTACTTTTATAGCAAGCACTTTTATATGCTCGGGAGAGAGAGCAGATGTGTCATAGGACCTGTGATTCATTACCCTGCTTTCCAGGATTGCCACTTCAAGGATTTCCAGTCCAGGAAAAATGAGTAAAAAGAGCAAAAATTTAATAGAGGATAAATTTGCTTTAGTACGTAGTTTCAGGGATTAAACTGGTGAGCTACGATGTATGAGTAAGAGATAAGCTGATGATGTGCCATGGGAGCTTAGAAGACATACTGAGAGGTGACTGGCCAAATAGAAGAATAATAGCAGAAAGTTATCAGCTCATTCATCGCATGAAATACACTGAGACAACCTGGAGTCCATAGCAACATCCCCACCCTAAAACAGCATGTATCATGGATGGTCGACACATACACAGGCATGTATAGGAGTCATTGGAGTGTCATACGTTGCGACCAGAGGTATTAGGCTGGAGTTACAGGGGGTAGAGGGAGTGGCTGAGTGTAGAACTGATAGGCTACTTCACTGAGAAACACTGGAGCTTAGGCTGAGTGTATGTGGTTGCCCAAAGGAAGTTTCCCATTGCAAGAGGATGGGGGAGTAGGGGTAAAGGCTTGGCATCTATATTCACAATGTAATGTCCTCTAACCAAACATCTTGGATGGCTCATGTGGGTGTCCTGTAGGAGGTTCTCTGCTAAACCCATCCCTGAACTCTCGCTGCAAGCCATCAAGGTTGTCACGATCTGTCTCTCTTCTTTGAAAACCTTCAAAATATTTTTAGTATATTTGCTTTAGGAAAAAGTGTGGTGCATTATGTTTGGTTTTTACATGCAGCTACTTTCTCAAGGATTTTGTTGTAGTTGGACAGCAGGGAGGTCGGAAACAGAGGGGCACTAATGACATTTAAAAAGAACATCTTTTTATCTTTTGGGGTTTTATAGCAGCTTTGGTTACTTGTTTATCTCCTGAAATTATAGCTTCTTTTTTATATAGAAATCTTAATTTCAATTCCCTGCAATATCAAAAAGCAAAACAGAAACCATACTCCTTCAGAGGAGCAATAAGCAGCAGGCTAAATGAACTCTGCATACTTCCTTGATGTTTTAGTGGTCTGTAGTTAGTTAATAAGTTGTTATTCATTTTAAGAAAAAAAAATGACTACAACAGAAATTCAGGTGGAATAACCAAAAAGGAAAAAAAAAAATGCTACAAGTCTCTCAGATTTGTTTTCCTGCAGAGTTATTTCCAGGTCTAGGATGTTTCTGTCAGTGCATTTTTTCTATGGAGATACATGTGTCATTCTCATAATTTTGTACATATAGGGCGACATCCTAAATGAGTTTTAAGGGTCTCCTCTAGACTGGGCCTTCTGTTCAATGCTGCCACCAGTTTATTAGAAAAGCATGAACTGAGTAGTTGTTTTGGTTTGAGTCTCAAGATAAAATAATTACGAGTCTCCAAGACATTCCACAGATACAATTTGATAAATATGTCCATATTTGTTTACAGTATGTTAGATGACTTTGTTCATATACCGAAAAAAAATAAATCTGATACTAAGAATTCCAAAAAGAGGCAAAGAAGCTAAATATCAGAACCATGAAATAAGATTTCTTAACTCATAAGTATGCTTTTATCTTGAATCTCACTCAAAAGAGCCTTGAACATGTTAACATTGTCCCAGTCATAGATAATTCTATCTGGCATTGCTTTACTACTCATCCAAAAGCCACAAGGTCTTGAAATACCTTAATTTGCTTAAGTTTCAGAGCATCTTCTTTCAAGTCTTCCTCCAATTGAATATCTTAAAGTGGAATGTCTTGTACAATAGGGTGAACACCTTCAAAAAAAAAACCGCATTGCATAAGAAAGGAGTAAACATTGCAAATATTTCCCATTTGTATTTTTCGTTAAGAATTGTTAAATAACAAGTTTGGACAATAATTGTAATAAACTACATTCAAGGCCATCCATACTTGTTCAAAGGCAAAAAACTTCTGTAAGAAGGAAAAAAAAAAAAAAAACATCTAATTTTCTTATGCACTGGTTAGAGGCCAGAGTGGCAAAAATTTGCATGGGAAAGTCTTTCTTTTTTTTGCCCGGGACAGAGAGAAGTAGATGAATCTGCCTATACATAAGATAGAGAAGTTGATCTCAAGTGACCTTGGAGGACCATGTAAGACTCTAGAGAAAACACATACGTATTAGAGAAGATGGCTGTGACATAATTTGTTCTTTTAATTTCATATTTGAGGAGACTGGCTCACATTTATGATCAAGCTTTACCCACCAGTATCTGTCACCTTAATCTGCAAAGAAATTTGCAAGTTGCAATCACAGAAATTGCTATGTCTTGGGTCTACCTCTCTAAGATAATTTCAAGGTCTCTCTCCCTTTCCTAAATTGTCAATATTGGAAGGGATCCAAGGTTTTGATGAGAGTAAAATTTGAAAAGAGAGACTCTTACTTGGGCCAAAGAACATTCGGTTTAAAATAGCTCATCTAACAGGTATCAGTATTGCATTTAGCACATCTGAATCTCCACAAGGTGACTCATATCCACCTGAAAGAATCAGATTGTAAGTTTTGTCGCAATACGTTAGAAATAGGCCTTTCTAAGTCTCAAAAGCTCACTTGTCTTCAGACAGAGTTAAAGAAATCTCAGCTTTAAGGGATAGCCCTGCAAATGCAGAGGACATTGAATACTGTCACACAAGAGGTGACGGAGGAAGATGCAGAAGGCAAGAGAAATGAAAGATAACTAATCGTTTAATTCTCTTTACAGTTTTTCTAAGAGTGGAGCCTGCTTCCATTCCTTGTCATTTTTACCTAGAGACTCAGTACTAAACAACTAATGAAAGATCATATCAGGAATGTTTTCTCCCTAGGAGATGAACCAAAGCTGGCTATTAAGCTTTAACTATAAAAGATTCTAAAGGAAGCTAATATCAGCATCAGCACTCTGTGGTGACCAAGACAAACAAAATTATTCTAAGGGCAAAAAGAAATACGAACCTTGCTGCATAAAGTGGGCAGTGCATCTCTGTGGCCACCGCTATAATTAGTTTACACAGGCATGCATTCTAATTGATTAGCAATATAAAGCCTAATTTAATGGCATACATATCCGGATGCTAATCAAGCTTGCTGATACATGTCTCAAGCATTATCAGCATGAAGAGAGATATTTTGCCAAATGTACAAGGGTGAGGAAATAGGGCTGTTGTAAACTCAGGGTAAGAGAGTTGGAAAGGCATCTGCATCTGGCCTCTTGCTAGCCTCATACCTCCTTTGCCACATTTTTGCAAATGTGATGCCCCTACCCTACTCGTCCATGGTGCCTTGCACAAAGTAGGCACTCACCTTCGTGCAGTTGAATGTAATGGTGAATAGAATGGAGTCAGAACTAAAAATTAGGAATCTCTGATTTCTTAACCTACCTTTTGCCAGCAGATTTGTGAGTTTTGAAAAACCCAGCTAACTTCTTTACCTCTTAGTTGTCTCATCTGTGTAATAACAGGTTGGACTCTATAAGCCCTGAGGGCCTCTCTTACCCTAAACTGTGATGAGCTATCCTTAGGAAAGATACCCGTTCAAGTGCACCTCTGCTGTACTTTCTCCAAGCTTCCATGCCATGTGAATTTTTCCTTCCTTCCTCTCTCTCTTCCATGTGTTTTTTGATGGAGTTGATTCCCCTTCTTGTTCCCGGGGTTAGCATATGGTCAGCCCTGGCCAATCCAGGCTTCAAATTCCTCCAGCCATTGTCATGTGTTCCAGTCAAAGCCAATAGATACAGTGATACTTAGGACTGTTGGGACAATTCTTGGGATGTAAAGAGACAGGAACTGCTAGAATTAGATTATAAAGCCAACAGGCAGAAGGCTGAGCAAACAAAAAGGGAGAAACTAAGTATTGACAGCACCATTTGATCCCCTGACTCAAACTTCACCCAAAGCCAAAACAACTTGTAAACTTTTCTATTATGTCAACCCATGAGTTTCTTTTACACTTATGTCTGCTATAGGTGAATTTCTGGTCAGTAGAAATGGAAAAAGTGCTTACCAGTAATACTTATGCGTGCCCTATAGAGTCTTCCTAACCCTTTGTAATCCATGAATATTTGGCAATAACAGAATGGACTAAATGGACACCTGTCCCATTCATCTGTCACTACAAAAAACAAGGTCTCTATTAATGGGAAGAGAAGTCTGCCTCAAGTGTGTGTTTTACTAATGAAAGTAAGCTTTTAATCCCTATCTCTAACTAAGGAAGATAAAGCTCATATGATGAATCTTTCTCCAATAGGCTTGGTCTCCAACCCCCTGATAGGTTTCCAAAGACCACAAAGAACAGTTCAACAATGGCTGACTTAAGGGAAAGACTCCACTATTTATTGTGTATTTTTGGTATTCTGTGCAGTTATTGAAATCTATATCTGCATGTTATTTCATGTTTCCTTACTAATGTCCTTCTCTGTCCTCTCTTTCAGACATGTTTTAGCATATTTTTCATTTGATTCCCAGGTGTATCCTCTACCATTCTTCACCTTATACCATGTTCTATGTGGTTGGCACTTATGGTCTTATGACCCATGAAATTCCTTGCTTTCTAGCTTCAGGTTGGGTTTGCCCAATGAGAGCCACTGAGATATGGGCAGGTAGGATGGAGGGAAAGATACCTCTTGCCCCAACCCTCTCCCTGTCTCATTGCTTTGAGTTATACACAGAGACCACATTCTCAGAGCCCAGTTTTCACAATGCTTTCTCTAGTAAAGGGGTTCTCAACATTAACACCACTGACATCTTGGGCCAGATAGAACACTTTGTTGCCTGCATCTGTTTAGCAGCATCCCTGGCCTCTATCCACTAGATGCCAATGGCATCCCCTCAGTCATGACAATCCAAAATGTTTCCAGATGTTGCCAAATGTCCCCCAGGAGAAAAAAATGCCCTCCCTTCACTCACCCCTACCATCAAGAACAACTGAAAGCTACTCTTCTCAGGTTTTATTAACAGTTCCCTTCCTTTGCCCCTTCAGGCCTAGAAGTAATAACATACCCCTCACTGCTAACACTACAGTAGGTCTGTCTCTATTCTGGTTCCTTTGCTTTTGTAAACAGCTCTTTTACTAAAATTGTCCTCAGTTGTCTCGGTTCAGTGTGTTATGTGTTTGCTATTGGGACACTAATGGATATTCTTCCCCGATCCTACCAAACTATTTACTGTCCACCTCTTAAAACCTGCTTACTTTCTTTGCATCTTTGTACAAGTTCTGCTTAGAAGAGAAATAGAGGCGGCATTGATTGCAAGCTTACCACATGTCAAATATGGTGAATGTGGCTTACATAATTGTAAATATTAATGATTGGCTGTCTCATCACCATCCATTTTCTCTTTTCTAAAAGCACTTTAATTTGGGTTCAAGTATCCACCCCTCCTAGACATAACCCACGTGCTTCAGGCAGAGCTGACCCTACTGCTAGCTTCAGATTGTTTGAGGGTTGTTAGGACTCAACCATTCTAAGAATAATCCATTAAGCCTTCAGTGATAAGCATTAATTAAGACTTTGGCTCACAAATAAGCATGTGCCACAATTTGGCCACATGAGACCTGAAGAGCAATTTGATGGCACTTCTGGGAGCAATATTTCCTCACACCAGAGAGTTGCCTATAATGGCCTCTTTTTCTCTGAATTTTCCTTATGCATTATAAGGTCTAGAACTCTTGCAACCATCTCAATAGTGGTATGAGGAAGAAGTCATCACAGGCAGGAAGGTAAAATTAGAGAATTACAAAGAAATGAGGCCATCGATTCAATCCTACCTGACCGTTGCCAATCTTCTGGACTTTCTCAATTATGTTATCCAGTATATTTGTTCATTTTGAAGGGACTTTGGGTTAGGATTTCTGATGCTTGTAGCTAAAATCTTCCTATCACTCTAAGAGTGAGATGTATGTGTCTGACGCTGACAAGAATTCTCAGCTGAGAGATGTTAAGCAACTTGTTTAAAGAGACCAAACTAGGAAGTGTTCGAGCTGGACTAGATCTGCTGGATCACATGGTCTTTCTATTCCACACCTCTCTATTTGACCCAGCCATCTTAAATTATTCAGCTTCCAGTGCTCACACAGAAAAGACACAATTAGGTAAGTTTTGATGAGGGGGAGGGGGAGCAGTTATATAATCCAGGAATCTGCAGTAGTTTCCATGAGTTTAAAGGACAACTAAACTAAATATAGAGTTGTCCTCCCCTGGTGACTTGGCCCTTTGAGGCACTTGTTGATTCTGCAGGGCTCTCTGTGTCTTATCTACCATCTCCACCTCATTGCCTTAGAACAGGCCAATGGCTCTCAACCTTGTGCTTCCCTGTGGGGGCCTAGAGAACATCTACATTTTTTCGGTGTCACATGGAACTTTGCATAATTATGTCTTGCTTCCACTTTTATTCCATCCCTATATTTCAGTGGGAGGCCAGTGTACAGATCTTTTAGATTTCTTCTCAAAATGACTACCACTCTCCCAGATGCCCTCTTGGGTTTCCAACACAGAGAAAGGAAGGTATGTAATCATGTCTGACCAGTTGCCTTGCCTCATTTCTTAGCCTTTCCTCCTCACTCCCACATGGAGTGGAAGGGCAGGATTTACACTTCCTTTTGTTTGTGTATTCACATCTCTGACTTTGACCTCTTCCTGGGACCCTAGAGTGGATTGGGTATGGAGAGAAAAGCTACTTTTCTGAACATATTTCTCATGAAGCATTACAGAAATAATTCTCCCATCCCATTACAAATGTCAGCACATTGACCGTATGGAATTGTTTTGAGAATAAAATGAGATTGGATAAAAGCTGTTGATAAAATGGAAATTACAATAAAAAGTAAGATGTCATAGTATTATTTCCTTTATTAGTCACAAAGGAAAGAATCCATGTAGCCCCATATTTCAATTGCAATATACATCTGTACTGAAAACAACTTATGGAATTAAAAGATGCCAACTGTGTACTACTACAGTATGGAGCAAGAAACCAATCAATAAATTATATTAGTAGATTCTTAGTAAGTCTTTGACTCATGAAGTAGCATTTTAGAGTGAGACAATCTTACAGATTTTTAGTCAATGGTTCTCTGCCTTTGCTGTACAACAGAATCATCTGGGGAGGACAGAACTAATGCAGATGCCCTGGGCCTACGTTCAAATCCACTACATTAGATTAAATGTTCCTTCTTGAGAAGAATGACATTACATGAAAAAAAAAGTGAAAGAAGCTAAAAATTGTTAATGTAAAATTTTTGGTATTAAAAGTTAGAGCCCTTCTGGAAAATCAGGACTTCCACATGGATAGGTTAACTAATGTAAAAACCTGAGATCACTTGCCCAGCTGGCAATCTTATTTTCAGGGCCAAGGAAATCAGAAGTGATTCTATTTAGACCGTTTCATTTTTTGATGTGAAACACGAAGACTTTGCCAGATTTGTCCAAAGTTGTCCTCCAGAGCCCACATTTTAAGTGCCCTGAACTCCAGGAGAATTCTCAAAGACAGCAATCGTGTCTCCCCCAAATTCCCTGCCCCGTGACTCTGGCATTTCAGTATCAGTATACACTTCTCTGCCCTTCACTCAAATGAAAGCACGACTTCAGAGAAATGTGAAGTAGTTCCAGTTCCTCCTCACACTTCAATTGGCCTAAAACACCAGCTGATCAGAAACACAGATGCCTAAGATAGAAATAGTCCTGTCTTCCTGGCTCCCAGGGCCAGAAGACAAATGGGTGGGGGCCAGAGCCGCGAGGGAGGTGCTGCTGGAGCCAGCCTCCTAGCAGCAAAGTGAATCACCGCTGCCATTCAAAACGTGTCCAAAAGAAACCAGGGTTTAGGGGGAGAGGAAGCAGGTTTTTTTATCCCGCGACTCCGTAGAGATGGTGGTGACAGCAGCTGTGCTTCCTCCCTTAGAAAGTCATTTTAGCGTTAGATTTTCCCTAAGGAGGAAGCAGATGGAGAGAAGCTTGACTTACACATATGTGACTGCTGCTGGCTTTCCTACTGCTGCTACTGACCCTGGATTATACGGAGAAACAGGGCTTTGGAGGGGGGGCGGGGATCAGTATTTAAGGGGCTCTTTTTGGACCTGCAGATCTAAAAGCCCCAAGAGTGCATCAGTACTAAGGGGTTAACTGTGTGCTCTTTGAAATTCTAAAGTTGTGGCAATAGGCTATCATTTTATGTAAGATGATGATGTCTCCTGATTCCCTAGTAAACAAGAACAGCACAGACAGCTGTGACGGGCGAGATGACCATGAGGGTGAACAGCACAGAGTTCCTGGCCACAGAGTGGTTGTAGTCGAGCCCTCTAGCAGCACGATAAATTAAATCATAGGCTATGTTCCAGCATAGTAACCAACATATTTCCTTTTTGCAGACACAGTACTTCTCACCCTCATGTCATCCTACAGAGAAGCACTGGGCGTATTACTTAGGAAAGCGACATAATTGGGTGAAAAAAGCAAAGAAGAAAAAAGTCTTTCTTCTTCCTGACTTTGCTTCCAAAGATTTAAGCCTAGAGGACACAGTGAACTCCTATAATGGATAAAACATTTGCTTCCTTTCTGAAGATGCAGAGACAGATTCTCTTTTTCTGAAGCAGGGAGGAGAGATGAAAGGGGAAAGGATGAGCGCAGAGAGTTTAATGAGAAAAAGAAGAGAACACCAACTCCATGAAAGCCACGTAAACTGAAAAGTATTCTCAGCGAAAGACAACCATGACATTGTTCAGGCATCCAAGAGATGAATGGGGGCTGACTTTACATCCTCAAACTACCAGGCCTGCAAAATACTGCATGCTCCTGAGATCACACTAGTAGTTCCTGCCACTGGCACCTGCATCTGTGAAGGGCCTCCCTTCACAGGCAACCAGCACTTTGTCAAGTGGATACCCAGCATTTGACATCTGTCCCAACCCAGAGACTTTGCTTTCACCCTTTGATGTGCCTCACATAGACACCCCTTTGCTATATCCCGAAGAATGAGATGGGCACTGGTACCTAGCAGGGTGATAATGGGCCATAAAAAGTCTTCACATCTGTTGTTTAGCAATCCTTAGGAGGACAAAACAAAACTTGGTCAAAATTCTCCCTGAGCAAGGAGACTAGTAAATATATCCCATAGAAATGTTAGAGAAGAATGATATAAGCACAAGTAGAGTAGAATGGGAATGGGGGCGGGGATGTCATTCATGTTCCTGGGACAAAAGAAGTAACTGCTTCTTTGAGGAAATGACACTGAACTCTAGTCTAGGATGACAGGAGGCTTCCACATGGGGAGTGCAGCAAGGAAACCATGGTATCAAACTGGAAGGAGCCACGATGTCCTTCGACAGATGAATGGATAAAGAAGATGTGGTATGTTACTCAGCCATCAGAAAGGATGAATACCTATCATTTACATCAATGTGGATGGAACTGGAGGGTATTGCTGAGTAAATTAAGTCAACTGGAGAAAGACAATTATCATATGGTTTCACTCATATGTGGAATATAAGAAATAGAGAAAGGGACCTTGAGGGAAGGGGGGAAACTGAGTGGGGAAAAATTAGAGAGGAAGACAAACTGTGACTCTGGGAAACAAACAAAGGGTTGCAAAAGGGGAGCTGGGTGGGGATAAAGGGTGACTGGGTGACCAGCATTAAGGAGGGCACATGATAAGATGAGCATTGGGTGTTATATTAGATGTTGGCAAATTGAATTTAGATAAATTTTTTTTTTTTAAAAAAAGGCATGGCATCCAGAGAAGTAGAAGAACCAGAGAGTTGTATGACATAAAATTCAAAGAGGGAATATAGGAGTAGTCACATCAAAAGAAATCAGAAATTCTCTCTAGGAATTTGATGGACAGTAAAAAGTGATTTTTAGATTTTGCCATTGAATTTAGCCATAGGAGAACATAGGTCAGAGCACTGCCAGTGGACAGTAGTACTGGAAGATGGATTGTGCCATACTGAAGAGTGGACTAGAGGAGAGGGAGTGAGAGAAAGTGAGCCATCCACATGGAGAGCTACGGTTCTTAAAGTGTAGACCAGCAGCATTAGCATGACCTGGGAATTTGTTAGAAATGCAAATTCTCACACATACACACGTATTCCCCAGCCATCAGTCTGGGTTTTCATGAGCCCTCCAAATGACTCTGTTGCTTGCTAGAGTTTGAGAACTATTGGTTCTTGTGATGAACTTGAAGTTTATTTAATTATAATGAGGAGGAATTTATATTACATTTACTCATGAATATGGGGAGTGATTACATTAAAAGTATCTTGGTAACCAGTGAAATATCTATTAATGATTTCTGATAATGATTAAGGAAGCTTATGCAATAAGCAAGATTAATGATATATAAACCCAGAAAATTCCTAAAAACAGGTGACTGAGGAGTTGAGAAGCCCATCCCAAATCCAGGCAAGGTGACTCAGGGGAATTTCGAGATTGCAGACTTATAATTTGTTTGGTTCAGCTTACTCAATTTTGCCTTTTCTAGAAACAAAATGTGACTGTATATGCCAAGACTTCTAGGCAGAGTGAAGGGGCAGGGAGAGTGTGGGAAGCTGGGAATACTGGCAGGAAGGTGAAGGGGAGGCAGCAGTCAGGAATGGGGAGGGAGAAAGTAAGTGGTGATGAAGCCAAACTAGCAAGGGCTGGAACAAAGACAGAGCAGCTGAAAACTCTAATTGGTGTCAGGAGGAGTCTCACGTTGTGATCTCAGGCCAGGTCACAAGTGTAAAGAACCTGAGCCAACTGAAATCTCTTCTGGGCAACGGGGCTAGCTGTAGCATCACATTCTCAGTGCCCAAGACCCAAGAGTGACCTGCCCAAATGGCTCCAACTTCAAAAATCTATATGGTTCTCCCTGGGGTCTCACCCCCTTAGGACAGGCAGAGGAATGGCCAATGAGTGAGTGACTGTTGGTGGGATGGACTGAACGCTGTGTCGGCAGAAGTCTTTCCCAACATGGATGTGAGACCCTTAACAAGTAAGGGAAAGAATCAGGGATGAAGACCATAGGATAGAGGCTGAGAGCCATGAAGCTGATTCCTTCCCACAAGGAAAGTGAAAAATTCTAATCCTGTACTGGCCCTCTAGGTCATAATGAAGGTATATCTGTCAAAGTAGGAAGACAGGACATGTTTTAATTAATGATATGTTAATTAGTCATTTATAAACACTTAGGTGGAATGTGGGCCTTGGTTTGTACTCTTGCCCTAGGCTCCATACAAGTTAGAGGTGAGCCTGCTAATACTAGGAATGGTTTAGTCATAAATATTCCGGTCATGATAATAAATATTGTCTAAGTTAGTATAGTGGCCTTCTTATTTATAAACAAATTTGTGATGGTTTTCCTGATTGTAAACCACTTCCTCATCATGCAATCTCATGAGTTCCCTAGTCCTGTGTCCTTGAGAACTAGATCCAAACCATAGGGACCATATGAAGACAATGGCACCCACCCGATTTGCCTCAGTGCTATGTGGCATCTTGGACAATATTGATCTTGTCTCTAAGGAGGGTGAGAAAGAATAGCAGAAAAGAAGGATAAGCTAAAGGAGAGCTGAAGCCAGACATAAAGAACTCTTCTTTCTAATACATAAAAAGGAAAAATGTCAGCTATTACTCAGTCTCATTTCAAAGGTTTAGTATTAATGGCAAAAAAGCAAAAGTTCTGATGCATCAATTTGGAAAAAGCTGTTATCAAGTACTAAGTGTCCCTTAAGTGAAATTATGGAAAATTGGAATAGAAATTCAATATATTGCGCAAATAGAAAATTATGTAGGAGGCATAAAAGAAACGTGTTGGAATCTACCTAGGCTCTAAAAATTAAGAATATCCTACTGAAACCATTTCTTTACTACTTACCAGAGACCACTCAAAGTGACTACAGCTGACAATCTATGTGGGAACCGTGGTGTCTTTAAGGCCAACTGCATATGAAATTGCCCCAGGGCCTGAGACTGGTGGTAATGCAGATCTTGACAACTCTCACAATCAGAGGCAGATAATCTGCCCTATTCTCCTCTGGGGACTCTCCAAGCTGAGATTGTTTTTTTGTTTTTTTTTTTTTTTTAATGGGAATTGTTTATTATAAAGATAGACAATTTTAATACTTTTCAAAGCTGAAAGGAAGCAATCTGAAGTTGTAACATGTCAGAATAATATGTTGGTCTCTGGCACACACACAGCTTGAAAACACAATTTTTCCACTTGAGCTAAAAATCACAAGGAATATTTTAGACCATGGCTCAGTTTTTTATGGATAAATATTCAAGCACGAGTAGCCACAGACTGAAGGAATACCATCCATACTTGTCAACTCTAATTTTTAGAGAGATCCCAAATATCATC
The DNA here is from genome assembly GCF_048418805.1 of Vulpes vulpes. Taxonomy (NCBI): domain Eukaryota; kingdom Metazoa; phylum Chordata; class Mammalia; order Carnivora; family Canidae; genus Vulpes; species Vulpes vulpes. The sequence goes on from NC_132782.1 coordinate 41,255,281, forward strand.
TACTCCACCCTGTGCCAGTTTCATCCGAGAGAGTAAGTAGAAGGTAGGGAAGAAGAGACGTAACAAATAGAAGAGGGGGCGGGTGGGAAGTACAGACAATATGGTGACACTAATAATATCTCCCACTTGGCTATAACACTTCCCTATTTAAAGGATTTTTACATAATTCTGTTATTTGCTTGTTACAGGCAGCCCACGAGGTTGGTGTTACTTCATTGATTTTGCTGGTGGAAAAAATCTGGGCCCAGGGACACATCACTTGTCCAAGATCAGCCAGAACAGCTGTATGAAGATTAGGCCAGAATCAATGAAATAATTCCCATCCTACAGTCATAACATTAATGATGATGATATTTAACATACTTTGATAGACTGCTAGATATTGGGCATTATAACACTGAATCTTCCAAACCAGTGGATGGGAATTGTCATTGGCTCAGCTTCACAGACGCAGGGATGAAGGCATAGCAACTTGGCTACGCCACCCAGGTAGCAAAGAGTCAAGGAGCCAGAACTGGGGGCTGGAACTTGCCTTTGCTCTTCATCCTCACAGTCCCATATGCAGTGTAGACAGGTAAAACTCCTCTGCCCGTCTTGATTTTTCAAACATGATGGAGGAACAAAATGGTTACATTTTTCTATTCCTTCACTTCAGTATTCTTTCGTGCTTCGTTCTACACAAGTCAACTTCAAATCCTTAAAAAAAAAAAAAAAAGGTTTCTTGATGTATTTGGGCCAAGCACCAACCTCTTTATGTCCCCAACTAAGATTTCCAACCATGCTTCCATTGGTCTAAGTTTCCATCCAATATATTTTCTCTATCCCCTGAGCAATTAAATGCGGGATCTTTCAAAAAATGCAGTCTTCTATTCCACTCTAGACACACTCTGAGTGTGGGATCAAGTCTACCAGTTACCTACCAGTATCTAGCCTCTCCTTCTTCTAAAAAAAAAAAAAAAAACAAAAAAAAAACAGAACATTGGTTTTGTGCCCCACTCAAATACTCTATTTGCAAGCATTCTCAGAGTAGGGGCGGTCATCAGGCCGAGATCTGACTAACAAGATGTATGTAAGGTGACTGGGACTAATTGGGAGAGTTTTGCTTTCCTGATAAGGAGAAACACTACTCTTTCTCCTTGTAGATTTCTTTTTCTTCCACCCGCAGTTCTCAGGGAGGGCCAGAGATCAAACATGTGGGATTCATGAGGTGACCATGTGGGTAAGTCAAGGGCCAAAATGGAGGAGCAGACTGGGAAAGCACCTAGACTTTGATGTCACCAAGAGCCGCTGCAATGGTCCTGGGTGACTGAACCCCAGTCTGTTCTCTGTGAAAGAAAAAGGAAGCCTTATTTGGATAATTGACTATGATTTGCTTTATGTGGGTGAAAACAATCTTATCTGACACAGTGCGCTAATGCCGACATAATAGTGTAACCACACTGGTACAAAAACAAGAAAAGCAAATCTCATAGCAACAAAATCAACAGCAATTATATCAGAAGAGTACACACTGTGGTTTCAAAGGTGTGAGTTTATGCTCCAAAAATGAGAAATCAAAGCTGGTTCCTACGGGCTTGCGGGGGGGAAAAAAAAGAGACATTTATTGACAAGAGATACAATCAATAGAGAAAACAAAGAGACGTTAAATGAAAACACAAGTGTAAAAAGTGATGTACAATGTACAACAAACATGTTTATTTTACTCATGTGAAATTTTTCTACACATGTTTAACCCTACATACCACTAAAGCAAAAATCAATAGACTAAATTATCTGGCCAGAATTCTGTAAAGGCAAAATTATGAATTTCAGAAATGCTTTCACTGGTGTCCCTAATTTCTTGCTACTTCTCTACCAATTTCTAATAGTCTCAGCCCCAAACCTCATGACTTTTTTTTTTTTTTTTTTTACGATTTCTGTATTTATTTGAGAGAGAGTCATATGCACAAGGGGGGTAGGGCACAGATGGAGAGACTCTCAAGCAGAAGCTCCATGAGCCTGGAGCCTGTCACGGGGCTCGATCCCACGAGCCATGAGATGGTAACCTGAGCCAAAATCACAAGCCGGGGATCCCTGGGTGGCGCAGCGGTTCGGCGCCTGCCTTTGGCCCAGGGCACGATCCTGGAGACTCGGGATCGAGTCCCACATCGGGCTCCCGGTGCATGGAGCCTGCTTCTCCCTCTGCCTGTGTCTCTGCCTCTCTCTCTCTGTGACTATCATAAATAAATAAAAATTAATTAAAAAAACAAAAAACGAAAACAAAATCGCAAGCCGGAGGCTTACCCGACTGAGCCACCCAGGCACCCATCATGACTTCTAACTTAGTGCCTTTTATGTTTGCCCTGTCAGGCAAGGACAGCACTCAAAACTCATCTTTCAGAGCTGCCCCATTTTTCAAAACCCCAGGACCCTGCACTTTGCTAGAAAGGGCATGGATGTGCCAAAGTACCCTAATGGCTTAATTGGAAAATACGCCCTTCTCCCTACTTACATAAAGTATCCATGAACACTTAACACCTGCTTCTGGTGGGTCATCAGGACACAGCTAATCACAGGGGTTTCCGACACCCTGACACCCCCATGAGCCTTCCAGCCCCCCTTATATGACCCTCTGTAGGGATCTGCTTATTCTTATTTGCAGGGCCTGCCCTGTCTCCAGAGGAACAGGCCATCACACAGATGATAGCTTGGCAAAACAGCAGTCATCACTGACCCCTGTGCCATAGACTCCTTCGGCGTACCCCAAAGGTGCCCTTTCCTGAACCTTCCCTAGTGAGCTCTGCATGGTTCTCTAGGCACTGTGTGACTCTAACACTACCTTGCTTTGTATTTTTAGCATCTGGTCTCAAGCCTGGAAACTCAGCGGCTTCTATCATTCAACGCACCATTTTCCTTCACTAACTTTTGCATCGTGTTATTACACTTGTTTGCGGAGTCCCTTAGGATATCTGGATTAAAACGGCTATGAGAGAAACTTTCATTTCTATTTAATTGAGAGTTACTGGTCAGACAAGTGTTCTATGTAATTGTTCACACGGGATGCTGAAACAGTCTGTACTGCGTTTTCCCAAACCTAAGCAGATCTGTATGATTTTCTTTAACTTTGATATGCCTGTCTTTTCCTTTATTTTTTTAAATATATTTTTTTAAAATTTTTCTTTATTTATGATAGTCACACACACACACACAGAGAGAGAGAGAGAGAGAGAGAGAGAAAGAGGCAGAGACACAGGCAGAGGGAGAAGCAGGCTCCATGCACCGGGAGCCCGACGTGGGATTCGATCCTGGGTCTCCAGGATCGCGCCCTGGGCCAAAGGCAGGCGTCAAACCGCTGCGCCACCCAGGGATCCCCGATATGCCTGTCTTTTCCAAACCAACTCTGAACTAAGTGACCTCACCAGTCCAGTGAGAAGCTCTAACTGGGAAGAGAGTGTTTGCTCTTGAGGTCTTTTTGTGACTTCAGGCTTTTGCAGTTGATTAGTAGTCGAGAAATTTGAGCACTCTTTTAAAGTCTCTAAAGGATGGATGCTTTTTTAAAATCGAATAATTCTAATTCCATATGGTTCTTAATGACTTTTTACAACAGCAGCTATTGTATCCATTGTTCCCACTTGCTCCTCACTTTAGAGAATGAAATTCAGCATTTGCTCAAACGAAGTAGCCGACGAACAATTACACGTAATGTGTATTTTGTCTTTTTCTGTCTCACAGCATATTGAAGTTATGGATTCAGAAGGAATCTCTTTGCAAATGTGGACAGCAGACTGCACTCTGTCTTTTCATGCTGTCATATTCCTTTGTTGATATCTCTGTTTTAAGATGAGTTTGCCCCATGCATCACCAATTGTCTTTTGTTTTCACGCTGCAGGGAAGACTGGGCTAATCCATATGTCACTATGAAGCTTCAGGCCTCTCTGTTTGACAGGTAGCGAGCCTGACAGCAATCTATTGAAAATGCATTTTAGACAGCAATCTATTGAAAATGCATTTTAGACTATCATTTTTCCAGTCTAATTTACTCTTAATAAAATGACTTTGAAGACAAGGGGTCCACTCTGTGTTGGTTTGCTTCTTGCAGATAATTGCATTTTGAGAAAGGCACATTGACAGTTTTCACAAATACAGAAATGATGAAATTCCCTTGGGAATAAAATAAGATAGCTTCACAATAAATAGCATCTTTTAGCCTAAGTGATCCCAAAGCACTTTGGGACCTGTGGACATTCAGATGACTCCTCGGGGTAGGGAAACAGTCAAACACTCATCCAAGATCTAGAGTGAGACACATGTTTTTCTGTGCAGTGGGAAAAACATGCACCCACACCCCCCGTGCACCCACACCTTTGTCAAACAACGGATATTTATGTACTTTGTGTATATGTATGTGCGTGTTACAATCGGTGGCAAAATTTTACAAAAGAGTACACATATAAAATATTATCAAAGTACCTACCTAACACTAGTAACATTAAATCTATTTTTAGCACGACTTCCTTTTTAAAATTCACTTCATGATGTTCACTTATTCATTTCTCCCCCTTCTAAGAAAGAATAAAAATAATAAAAAAATTAATACCTATTGCCCCTTTATCCATTTTCAGTCACCCTAGCAAAATCATTCCTTACTTAGTACCCCCATCTCCAAATCTGAAAAAAAAAAGAAAAAAAACTGCTTATAGCTACTTCCTCACATGAAACTTTGTCAAATGGATACTTGATTGCCCAATAAAAAACTTTCATTTATAAAGCGTGGGGGTGTTTTCTAAGCCCTTGAAATAATAATAAAAAAATAATAAATAATAATAATAAAATAAAAAACCCTCAAAGTTTCTTAAACCGCACATATCATCAGTAACAGAACTGTTAATGATGTTGCTTTAAGAAACAACTATCCTGCACTCAGAACATGATACGAGATGGTATATTCTAACTTTATTGTCTTCATAATTTAGACGGCTACCCATACTATTTTTGCTACATCAATGATAACTAAATTTTTGAAATTGAAGAAAAATGACACTAACATTTTAAAATAGGAGAAAATGGTTTTACTCTTCTGTTTAGGATGCCACCGGATGCATAGATTGGTTTTCACTTTTCTCAATTGTTATTTTGATAGGAGGGAGGTATTTCGTTTCTATTCTTCGAGATGCTTGGTTCTGTAACAAGTGGAGCTCCAGCGCTCATGAAAGAACAGGGAAGCAAGCACCGAGTGCCAATGACAGGGTCCCTGGGAATGTGATGTCCATCACAGCCTGTTGTTGGCCACAATAGAAAGAGGAAAAACTCAAAAATAAGGATCTTTTCCTGAGAAGGTCTCATTCTCTCTTTCCCTCTCCTGAGAGAATTGAGAGAATCCAACGCCAAATATTTCAAGAAGTTGGAGTGGGAATTTTAAATTCTGTTGAACTTGCACGTAGAGTCATCATCTGAGCATTTATTTCTCCACGGTCTGGGTTCTTTTCCTGGAAGGTGTGGAGAGGGCCTCTTACTTGGAATGTAATGTTTTGGTGCCATCTGGTGGATAATCGTCAGTTTAGCAACTTCACTTAAGAACCTAAAGAAATGTTTCTGAGGAAAGGGAATATAAAAAATAGTGAAAGGGAATAAAGGGGAAAGGAGAAAAAATAAGTGGAAATATCAGAAAGGGAGACAGAACATGAAAGACTCCTAAATCTGGGAAACAAACTAGGGGTGGTGGAAAGGGAGGTAGGTGGGGGTGGGGGTGACTGGGTGGCAGGCACTGAGGTGGGCACTTGACAGGATGAGCACTGGGTGTTATTCTGTATGTTGACAAATTGAACACCAATAAAAAAATAAATTTATTAAAAAATAATAAATTTTAATACAAAAAATAAAATAAAATAAAATAAAATAAAATAAAATAAAATAAAATAAAATAAATAAAAGGAGGAAAGGGCAAGAAGGAAGGGCCGCAGAAGGGCACAGGAGGGAAGAAGGAAGAAATAAATGGTCAGTCTCCGCAAGTCATCACTGAGTGCCCACATCTGCAAATCTCAAAGAATAACTCCTTTTTTTAAATAAATTTATTTTTTATTGGTGTTCAATTTGCCAACATATAAAATAACACCCAGTGCTCATCCCATCAAGTGCCCCCCTCAGTGCCTGTCACCCAGTCACCCCCACCCCCTGCCCACATCCCCTTCCACCCCCCCGCCAGTTCGTTTCCCAGAGTTAGGAGTCTCTCATGTTCTGTCTCCCTTTTTGATATTTCCCACTCATTTTTTCTCCTGAAAGAATAACTCCTGATAGCTACTTCCTCACGTGAAGTTTTGCCAGATGGATACTTGATCGCCCAGGAAAAACTGTTACTTTATAAAGTGCGGGGTGAGTTTTTTAAAAGTCATTGAAATAATGCTTGGGGGGGAACCCCAAAACTCCAATTTTTAAAACTGCACATATCATCAGCACCATGAGTGTTCATTAGGCGTGGGGTCAAGGGCATATCCAGGGAAGGGCACCAGGCAGGAGCCCTTGATGCTCAGTCTGCGAAGACTGAGTTACCTCAAGTGACAAGGACTGAACCGTGAGTGGGAAGATCAGAGGTGGTGTTGGCAGGAACTGAGCTGAAAAGTCAAAGCTAGAACTTCATTACCAAAGATCTCTGAGGTCTCAAAGGTGCCTTCACTCAAAATTCATGCTCTTCCCTGCCACTCTCAACCTAATCCTTAAAAAAATAAAAACAAAACAGAAACCTATTTCTAGTTTCCCCTTTTCAGTGACGGCAAAACCATCCAGGTCAGCTTGATGCCACCCCCGTATTTCATCCCACAAGTTGTGTTGACTTCACCCCCTGTGTATCTCTTGAACCTGGTCTCTTCCTCGTTGCCACCTCCCGGTTCAAGCAACTACTCTTTCACCTGGTTGACTACCTCTTCACCCTTCCACCTCCTTTCACTTCTCTCACTTGCAATCTACTCTCAGTTCTGTATTTTCAAAATGCAAATTGATCATGATTCCGCCCCCGCTGAAAATACTATTATCAGGACTTTCCCTTTAGGGTAAAGATCAAATTCTAACCTGAACTGCAAGACTCTATGTGACCAGACTCCCACTGTACCATCTTACTCTGCACGCTGTCTCCCTTACTCTGCAGGTGTGTCTCCCACACACACCGAGTGGTGTACTCAGCTCTGACCACTCAGGCTTTCTTTACTGCCCATTCTTCTTCCTACCACAGGACCTTTGCATATACTACTCCTGCCACTTGGGCACTCCTCTCTTCCGGCCTCATCTAGTTAACTCCTATGTTTCAGAACTCAGTTCTAGGTCACTGATTCGCCCCTGGCTTTTCCAATCAAAGCCCTTCATGTTAAGCTCTAGGAGCTCCAAATTCCTCTTATTGGATAAAAATCATACCTGTAATTTTACTCTTAGAAATTACTTGAATATCTATCTCCACCATTAGAATATAATTCCCAGGAAGGCAAAGACTGCATATATTTTGCTTTACCGTTGTATACCCTGGGACTAACACGGTCTCTGGGTTAACATATATGCGATAAAGGAAGAAAGAAGGGAGGGAGGAAGGAAAGGAAGAGGAATGGCTGGAAATTATAAATGTGATTACTATCATAAAAAAAACTAAAGGTTTTTCTAAGATTTAAGTATGTAATTAATTTTTTTTTTCTTTAGCAGGCCATCCTGACCCTTCTTTATGATCCAGTATGTATTGTGTGTGTGAATGCCCTCCTGTGGTCCCTAACTACTAAGAGTCCTGGGTAATGTAGTAGTTAGTCATGGTGCTGCTCAGATCAGACAGCCAGAGGTCCGAGCCCAGCTGGGAGATCTGAGGCAACTACCTCCACCTCACTGTGGCCCATTTCCTTACGCCTAAGAGGAAGATAATAATAGTACTTGCCTCACAGAGTTGAGAAGAAATCGGGTCTCTTTGGGCTCAAATGAAGCATTCAGTAAACCCGTCACCAATACTAGCTTTTATCATCCCCCATAATTGAACTGTGCTGTGACACATTGTCACCCATGGACATCAGCTCTAGACGCGTTACACTTGCTTCTGCTTCCTCCCCTTCCCCCTCCTGGCTATCTGGGCCTATCCTGGCAAAACTCTCCTCATCCTCAAAGGCCTAATTCAAATGCTGCTCCTTTCAGGAAGTCTCCTATGCCCCTTTCATAAAAATCCACATATATTTAGTTAAGGTATCCTGTGTTGGCCCATTCACACTTTGTAAACTCACACGTGGCACTTACGACAGATCCATGGGGAAAACACCACAAATTGTGAAACTTTTATTTGAAAAATCCTTAAGTGTACCTATAATACAAGATGCCTAGTTTGGAACTAGATAAATATGCCATTTTTCTATAGTTCTTTTAAGCTATTATTTCCAACTCTAGTAATAATGCTTCACCTGTATCAACATGGGACTATTTGAAAACCTACCTTTAGAGGATTGTCTGGGGGAAGTAATAGGACAGCAAGAAGTACAGTCCGCGCTGTGGGCCACCAGAAGAAAAAAGAAAAAAGAAACCAAGGACAGTGAGAGGACGTAGCTGGTGGAGGACAGTGTGTTGCCTGCATCTCTAGAAGATTTTCTCAGTGGAGCCCGCTAAGAGACCTATGAAAATGGCCAAGAAACAGTCCATATATAGCTGCCTGCAGGCCCAATGGGCACAATGCCATCTTACAGTGGGACCAAATGACAGTTTTCCTTTCCCCTTCCCATCCTCCAGATGACAGAGGAGAAGATCCAATTTCAAATCAAATTTGGAGTTTTTATTTCTATATGGGATCAGACCATTTTCAGAATTGAAATAGTATTTGAGGGCAGCCCGGGTGGCTCAGTGGTTTAGCGCCACCTTCGGTCTAGGGTGTGATCCTGGAGACCCGGGGTCGAGTCCCGCGTCAGGCTCCCTGCATGGAGCCTGCTTCTCCCTCTGCCTGTGTCTCTGCCTCTCTCACTCTCTCTCTCTCTCTCTCTCTCTCTCTCTCTGTGTCTCTCATGAATAAATAAATAAAATCTTTAGAAAAAATAGGAAAAAAAAGAAATAGTATTTGAATAACTGAAAAACTTCTTAATTTCTAAAATGAAGCAGAGAATTCATTGAGCAACCTCTATTTTTAACCAGCAGGCAATCAAGGACTTGCCTGTCAAATAAATTTGAAAAGGACAATGGGAGATTAAAATAAAGATGATTTCTGAGTATATCTCGAGTCCTGCTCGTTTAATGTACCAGATATACACTAATATTTACCTTAATTCTCACAATACTGTGAGGTAGGCCTAGTATTATTATGCATCATTTCCATTTTAAAGATGAGGAAACTGAGGGGCACCTGGCTGGCTCAGTTGGTTAAGCTATAATCCGATGCTTGTTTCTTTTTTATTTTTTTATAAATTTATTTTTTATTGGTGTTCAATTTGCCAACATATAGAATAACACCCAGTGCTCATCCCGTCAAGTGCCCACCCCAGGGCCCGTCACCCAGTCACCCCCACCCCCCGTCCACCTCCCCTTCCACCACCCCTAGTTCGTTTCCCAGAGTTAGGAGTCTCTCATGTTCTGTCCCAATGCTTGTTTCAACTCAGGTCATGATCTTAGGGGTGTGAGAGCAAGTCCCATGTTGGGCTCTGTGTTCAGCAAGGAGTCTGCTTGGGATTCTCTCTCCCTCTCCCTCTGCCCCTCTCACTCATTCTTTCTCTCTTTCTCTTAAATAATTAAAAAAAAAAAAAAAAGATGAGGAAACTGATACATTGAGAGTTTATATAAGTTTCCTCAATACCTGAAACCAGGTTAGGTTAAACTACTCCGCTGTAAGTAGTTGAACTTACAATAATAATATTATTGTATACAATCACATTAAGCATTTTAAGTTAATTTTTTATACCCATGGTTTCTTCTCTTTCCTTAACATGGGATTCCACACCAAAAAGTCATTTTATTGGTTGGCTGAAATTTTTGGAGTCTTCCCCGGAAATCCCAAAGCCTGAGATCCCTCCTCCATTGAAAACCATGAAGCTGCTTTTCCCTTCTCAATCCAAAGTAGGGCTGCCATGGGGCTCTGGCTAAAGATCTCTATTTCTATGGAAGTCACAAAGTTATATATCTCTCTGAGTCTAGGAAAATTAATTTTTAGTCTTGGAGAACCTATCTCTTTGTCTAATTCTCTTCTCCCAAGAGGGCTGGGGCTGGAATTTCTTTGTATTAAAAAAGCTGGATTTCCAGTTTCCCTTTAAAAAATTGGAAGTCTGGCCTTTCTGGGCTCACATCCCACAGAACAAAAGCTGGGACAGTGCAACAGCTGCCTTCTTTATCCAAACCACATGCCCTCCAGCTCACCACAGACCCTTCCAGCTCACTCCTCCCATCATTTTATCTGCCAGACCCTTCTAAGCGTTTGGATTTGTTACCCTTGGCTTAGGCTTTTGGAAACAAAATCCAGGAAGGTTTGCTGTGACTTCTTCTTTGGAAAGTGTCATAATCCTCCCTGGAAGGGATGAAGCAAAACAAACTACCTTTCTGGATGACAGGAGGCAAAAATTCAGGGTGAGGAGGGAAAAAAAAATCCCTCAAAATTTGGTTTACTACTTCTCCCCAGTGAAGAAAGTTCATTTCCATTCTTGTACACCTGAATTGGTTATCTGAAATGCACACCTGCTCCCACTGAGATAGAAGGGCTCTATTCAACATTCCGCAACGAACAAAGTGGGCCTTCAATAAATATTTACTGAATCAAGTTGTTCTGCTGTTCCCGAGTAGATTAGCACAAAAATATTAAAGATCAGCATCCATGCCTACACACAAACAAGGATTTGTTCTAGGAATTTTAATTGTATTCTAGATTCACACGCACTAACAAACTTGCCAACTGTTGTCCTTTGGAGTTGCAAAGCATACAAGTGAAAACGACATCTATGATTGCTGGCGAAGTAACTAGTTCTCTGGACCCTAGAACATTATTTAAAAAGAAGTCTTTAGAAAGCTGTCACTTTATCCCAGATGTGCCATCCGTATGGGATCAAATCTAGACAAAGTCACAAAGGATTCTGAAAAGGGACCTGCATAAATTCAGTAACCTGGGATTTCCTCTGGGTATCAATGCTCCTGACTTGTCAGTAAAAGGAGCGTCCAGGCTCTTTGGCTAAATTTTCCAAGTCATTCGATGTATGTATATCTGGACCCACGAAAGAGAAAAGGATAGCAGGGAAGTGTCGAAAACAAGAGCACTCTATAAAATGAAGATGTTTGAAAGGATTCGTTGCCCTCACAGTTAATTATAGGCTGCTTATCCAAGAATTCTCTCTACTGCTGGCTTTCGCTACTAGTGCAGCTCAGCAAAAGCAACCTACTGCCAGCTTTCCAAACCACCTTCCTTCTTCCTTTTTTACTTTTTCCACAGGACAAAATACTTCAAGGATTGAATCATAGCTGGCTTATAAGAACAAATACGGGAGTCTTTATATTTTCAGATCGCACTTGCTGTGTGGAAGCCCAGATCCCTTACCAGACATAGAAGTCGTAACTGGCTCGTCAGCTGGACTCAGCAAATACAATGCTATCTACCCAGTGATTAGCCAGCAATTGCTAAATATTTTGCATGTGTTTTAAATATTGTCTCATCAATTCTTAACTCATGTTTAATAAAGGTGGGATCAAAGCTCAAAAACGTGAAGTGACTCGTTCCAAGTCACACAGTCATTGAACGGAGTTAAAAGCATCTCATCGGCTTTTAACTTCTAGTTCAATTCAGAAGGTGTCCCTAAACCCAAGACCTTGCTGGTGTCTTTAAAACACTCTAGGGAGGCCTAGAGATAGGTAACGGCATTAAGGCTTTTGAACAACAGATAGGAAGATGCTTTGTTCTGGTGTTTGCTCGACGGATGAAATGAAATTTGAAATGTAAGATCCTGGGACGCCCGGGTGGCTCAGTGGTTGAGTGTCTGCCTTCGGCTCAGGGTGTGGTCCTGGGATCCAGGATCAAGTCCCTCATCAGGCTCCCCTTGGGGAGCCTGCTTCTCCCTCTGCCTGTGTGTCTGCCTCTCTCTGTGTGTCTCTCATGAATAAATAAGTAAATCTTTAATAAAAATATAAGATCCTGAGGATTCATCACACACACACACACACACACACACACACACACACACACACACACAAATACTTTGACCCATTAGGCTCAAGCCACAGCCTTGGCTGTGGCTGTGTTGTGGAGGGCTGGAAGTGCACACAGGCCTTTTTGTCAAATCGTCGTAAAGTACTTAATTAGCATCACCTAATCACACATGACAACCCTTTGAGACAGATTTCATTATTGGTCACATTTTACAGGTAAAGAAGCTAGGAATTAGATTAGTGACATCACTTATAGGAAACACACAGCCTGGGTAGCGCGGTGGCTCAGCGGTTTAGCACCTGCCTTTGGGCCAGGGCCTGATCCTGGAGGCCTGGGATCGGGTCCTGCATCCAGCTCCCTGCCTGGAGCCTGCTTCTCCCTCTGCCTGTCTGTCTGTCTCTCTCTCTCTCCCCCCATGTGTCTCTGATAAGTAAATAAATAAAATCTTAAAACACACACACAGCCTAAGGGATTGTACAGCCCTGGGTTCAAATTGAATTTCGACTTTTCTGGCCCAAAGACGAACTCCCTCCAAAAAGGATGTGTCCTTCTCCATACCCCATTCCTCGCGCTCAGCCCCATATCACTACTGAAATCCCACCATCCAGAATTAGTTTCTGTGGGGAGGGGGACTGCTGACCCAGCATCCTCGTTCCCACCCGCATTAGAGCCCTGAGATGGGGGCCAGGGCCCCGCCTTCCAAACTGAAGAGTTGCCCGTGGGACCCGTGGGACCTGTGCCACCTGCCGAACTGAGGAAAGAAAAGCGCCTGAGAGGCCGAGGACGGAGGGAAGCGGGCACAGGCCGCCCCGGCTCCCACCGGGTGTTCCAAGCCCCGAGCCCCGGGGCCCTGGGCGGGCGACACCCCCAGTCCTAAGGGAACCGCCGGGGTCGCCTGCACTGGGGCCGCTTGCACCAGGTGCTCTACTTTCAAACACAGGTTTTAAGAACTTGGGCCTTCCGGGCGCCGGGGAGAGCCCAGCGCGCTGTGGAGGCCTCGGCACGCTGCCCCCCCCCCCACCCGGGCTGTGGCCACCCGCCACCTGCAAAGGCAGCGCCCCCCCCCCGCCTACCCCCAGCCCGCTCACCTACCCCCCACCTACCCATACCCACCCTACTCACCTACCCCCACCCTGCTCACCTACCCCCACCCACCCTGGTCACCTACTCCCAGCCCACTCACCTACCCCCCCACCCCCACCCACCCTGCTCACCTGCCCCCAACCCCCTCACCTACCCCAGCCCGCTCACCTACCCCCCCACCTACCCACACGCACCCTACTCACCTACCCCACCCACCTACCCCCACCCACCCGCTCACCTACCCCCACCCCACTCACCTACCCCCCCACCCCGCTCACCTGCCCCCAGCCGCTCCCCTCCCCCCACCATCACATGCAAATCTTTGCATCGCATCATGTGGTCGCCGAGACCCACCTCCGGACGTAGTGCCCCGCTGAAGACCACGACCAAGTCTTCAGAGGTGTTACCCACCGCGGACAGGTGTGGGGATCCGGGCCCAGGTGGAGACCGCGCTGGGGCTCGGGCCGCCGAAGCCACAGGTGCAGCCCCCCCGCCCCTCCCCCCCCTCCCCCCGCTGCGGGCGCCGTCACCCCGCGCGGCCCAGACCTGGCCCTGCGGGGAGCGGGGGGCGGGGGGCGCGGTTCGGGTCAGGACCGAGGAGCTGCCCCGCGGTCCCTGCTGGGCCCCGCCGCCCGCGGGCCTGGGTCGCCCCCAGGGCCCCGCCGTCTCGCGGCTCCCGAGTCCTTACGGGGCTTATTCGGGAGTTTATCTGAGAGGGAGACGCGGAGGGAGGCCCCGCGGAGCCGCGAGCCGTGCAGGGTCCGTCCAGGCCCCCGGGGCCCCTGCACCCCCCTAGGGCCCCTGCACCCCCCCCCCCCCGCGGAGCCGCGAGCCTGTGCAGGGTCCGTCCAGGGCCCCAGGGCCCCTGCACCCCCCTAGGGCCCCTGCACCCCCCCCCCCCCCCGCGGAGCCGCGAGCCTGTGCAGGGTCCGTCCAGGGCCCCAGGGCCCCTGCACCCCCCCAGGGCCCCTGCACCTCCCCCGTGGAGCCGCGAGCCTGTGCAGGGTCCGTCCAGGCCCCCAGGGCCCCTGCACACCCCCAGGGCCCCTGCACCCCCCCCCCCGGGGCCCCTGCACCCCCCCCCCGTGGAGCCGCGAGCCTGTGCAGGGTCCGTCCAGGGCCCCAGGGCCCCTGCATCCCCCCAGGGCCCCTGCACCTCCCCCGCGGAGCCGCGAGCCTGTGCAGGGTCCGTCCAGGGCCCCAGGGCCCCTGCACCTCCCCCGCGGAGCCGCGAGCCTGTGCAGGGTCCGTCCAGGGCCCCAGGGCCCCTGCACCCCCCCCCCCCCACCCCGGGGCCCCTGCACCTCCCCCGCGGAGCCGCGAGCCCTGCAGGGTCTGTCCAGGCCCCCAGGGCCCCTGCACCCGCCCCCCCGCGGAACCGCGAGCCGGTGCAGGGTCCGTCCAGGCCCGGGCTGAGCCCCCGTGGCCCCTGCACCCTCCCAGCCCCACGCGCCTTGTAGCTGAAGGGCCTCCCGTCCCAAGTCGGCCCAGACATACCCCTTGGTAAAACCAAACTGGGGAAGGTAGTTTTATTTTTATAAAAATAAAAAAATGTGGGCAGTCCGGGTGGTCCAGTAGTTATCGCCGCCTTCAGCCCAGGGCGTGACCCTGGAGTCCCTGCGTGGAGCCTGCTTCTCCCTCTGCCTGGGTCTCTGCCTCTCTCTCTCTCTCTCTCTCTCTCTCTCTGTCGCTCATGAGTAAATAAATACAATCTTGAATGAATGAGTTAATGAATGAATGAATGAATGAGTGAATGAAGAAACCTGAGGCTTGAGGCTTGCCTCTGCCCCGTTCCAAGTGGGTCAAGTTGGCCAGATCTGTCCCTGCTGCTGGAACCCGTGCTTAGTGGTCAGGCTTTTTAAGGTCAGGAGCTGTGGTCAACAGTCTTAGGAGAGCACATGGCCCCATGACACCTAAGGGGAGTAAGCTGGCCCTACCTTAAGGCCGACTCATAAAAGGAGAATTTCACTAAAATTTAATTGATGAGAACTCACCCACTTTTTCGATGTTCTCCCCTATAGCTCCCCAATCTTATCTCTCTCGCGTCTCTGCCAGTTGTCATCTCTGCCAGTTGTCATCGCCAAAGTGAACACCAGTGAGCAGAAGCTTCTGTGGCTTTTCAGAGCCTCATCTCTCCAAACTCCACAGTACATAAAGTTATCGAAAACAAAACAAAGTTGAGAAAAAAAACAAAACAATAGCCTACAACCAACCTTAGATCTTTTTAAGTTATTTAATTTTTATATAAGATGTAGGAAACTTAGTTCCCTACAAGGGCCATAAAATGATGCAGCTAAGCAAAGTATAGAATATAATATTATATATTATAATTCTAAAGAATTAGTAAAGAGCATAGAACAGCTTGGGATTTAGAATCAGCTGACCCCGGGTTGAACCCTGTTTAACCATTTTCAGGATGTATAATCTTGGGTAAATTAGTATCTCCAAACTTACACAGTTTGTGCGTCTGTATGAACCCACCACTCAAGTATCCTGATGACTAAAGTGTTAATGTCCATCAAATGCTTTTTATACATCCTGCCATAGAGTGAGCACTCAGTAGATGGTGTCCCATATTTTTTTTTTTTTTAAGATTTTATTTATTTATTCTTGAGAGATAGAAGGAGAGACAGAGCCAGAGACACAGGCAGAGGGAGAAGCAGGCTCCATGCACCGGGAGCCCGACGTGGGATTCGATCCCGGGTCTCCAGGATCACGCACGCCCTGGACCAAAGGCAGGCGCCAAACCGCTGCGCCACCCAGGGATCCCGGTGTCCCATATTCCTAAGAAAAGTAAGTCAAATGACAAACAGCAATATTTCTCCTATCCCACCCACAGTTATGTATCTTTATCCACTTACCAGGAAGAATTATGGAATATTCATCATAGTCTCATTTCTCCATAATGTCTTCTTATGAGACCTTGGGTAATAAAATGATTCACCTGAAAAAAATGAGAACATATGAAGAAAATTATCCTAGCAATGTGATCTGACCTTTCTCAATTTCATCATCTGTAAAAAGGAGCAAGAACACCTATCAGTGTTTATCAGCAGATAAACTTACTTCATTATGTGAAAATACTCCCTAAATTACATGATGCAGGGACACCTGGGGGGTTCACTGTGTTAAGAGTCTGACTCTTGATTTTGGTTCGGGTCATAATATCAGGGTGATGAGATCAAGCCCTGTGTGGGGCTCCTCGCTGGATGTGGAACCTGCTTAAGGTTCTCTTTCTTCTTCCTCTGCCCCTCCCTCTTACTTACACTCTCCCCCCACCAAATACATAAATAAATCTTTTTTAAAAATTACATGATATTTGGGGCACCTGGGTGGTTCAGTGTTTGAGCGTCTGCCTTTGGTTGAGGTTGTGATGCTGGGGTCCTGGGATCGAGTCCCACATCGGGCTCCCCACAGGGAGCCTGCTTCTCCCTCTGCCTCTTTCTGTGTGTCTCTCATGAATAAACAAGTAAAATCTTTTTTTAAAAATTACATGATATTTTTATTTCTTATTTGGGACAGAAGGGATGGATTGAAGATATAAGAAGCAGTTTTAACTAAAGAACACTGAATAGCTGCCTCATCAAAAAGTGGCACTTTCTAATTTTATCCCCCTTATTACTCAAGGTCAACCTACACCACTTTTTTTTTTTAACTTATCACTGGCAATGACAAATTATGAGATTAAAAATATATTAACTACTGGGAAAGAAGAAACTATTATCATTACAGTGTCTCCTATCTTTATCATTTGGCTTCCTAGGTAAGTTTGATGAAGAGAAAAAATCACCTAAACCACCATATGATCTTACCTGCCAGACCCTATATTTAGCATTCCGGAACAGACCGACCAAAATCCTTCCTTCAAAAGAGACTGAAGTATATACTACAATTAATATTTTAAATGGATTTTGCTTAGCTTTTTATATTGATGGAAAGACTTCTATCTGCAGGTATTTTACTAGCATTGATTTGAAATTATATTTTATGTAGAGATGCCTGGGCGGCTCAGTGGTTGAGCATCTGCCTTTGGCTCAGGTTGCGATCCTGGGGTCCTGGGATCGAGTCCTGCATGAGGCTCACCACAGGGAGCCTGCTGCTCCCTCTGCCTATGTCTCGCCTCTCTCTGTGTCTCTCAGGAATAAATAAAATCTTTTTAAAATTTTTATTTAAGTATGCTTTGTATATATATTGAAACCCAGCAAAGTGAGCATTTCTACAGACAAATGAACTTTTATCCTATGTTTTTACCAAAAAAAAACCCCACAAAAAACAAAAACCCTATGCTTCCTTCCAAAAAGGCTATTTTGATTTCGTACGTAGAACTCACATGGTTTCCCTGAGTAGGTCTTGGGTAGGACTTGCTTTGCCAGGCTGATGAGACTATTATAGCCTGTACGTAAGACTTGAATATTTATATATCACAGTTTATTTATTGAAGTGGGTGAAATATTTTTAACTCCCACTCTGCTTTATAGAGGGAACAATTTCCCTTTCCATTAGCATGGAAATTTAAAGGTATGATGATTTAAAAATAGCAGAGCAGTGAAAAGAGTAAGTTCTAGGGTCAGACTGCCTGGGTCTGTGGCAGACTCTGCTTGTGGTGGCTGTGTGACTTCAGGCAAGATTTTTAATGACTGTGCCTCAGTCTTCTCATCTTTAAACCCTGCGGCATGTATGGGCAAACTCGTGCAATGCTGCCGATTTAATCCTTAAGCTGAGTGATTAAAAATAAAGTATGTAAAGGACAATAACGAGGCCCAGCAGAAGAATTTATATATGTGCATAAACTCTTGGTACAACCAATCTGACATATTCTTCCCTTCTAGTAAAAAGGTAATACTTTATTCAACTTGGCTCAAGGTAGGCTTTTCAGTTGGTGTCTAAATTTAGTCCTAGAGTTCTTTTTTTCCTGGTGGTTTCAGGAACATTCATACTCCATGAAATATGAGCATTTATATATTGTCTTCTGGGTGCCCTTCACTACCCGGGTTTATGTTTTACATTTCACCTATAATTCTTCCTTCAAGGTGATAATGGTCTAGCCCAGAGGTAGGTAAACTCCTACCAAATTGAGCTCACCACCAGTTTTTTATATGGCCTCTGAGCTGAGAATGGTTTTGATTAAATGGGTAGAAATATCTAAAGAAGAATTATATTTTGTGACATGCGAAAATGATGTGAAATTAAAATTTCAGTATCCATTTAAAAACGTGTTACTGGAACACAGCCATACTCATCCACTTACATATTGTCTATTTTCTTGGCTACCTTTGTGCTACCACAGCAGAGTTGAATAATTAGTATAGAAATCATATGGCCCACAAAGCCTAAAGTATTTAGTATCTAGCCCTTTAAGAAAATGTTTTTGACCCCCCCCCCCCCCCCCCCCCCCCG
The DNA here is from genome assembly GCF_048418805.1 of Vulpes vulpes. Taxonomy (NCBI): domain Eukaryota; kingdom Metazoa; phylum Chordata; class Mammalia; order Carnivora; family Canidae; genus Vulpes; species Vulpes vulpes. The sequence goes on from NC_132782.1 coordinate 41,273,855, forward strand.
TCCAGCCTAAATCTGTCCCAGAAAGAATGGAAGTTGGCACACTAACAGGATTATAGGCAAAGTTCTATTAAGCAGAGGACAAGCTGGTGTTTATCTGATGACTATAGAATAATCTTCTGCTTCAAGACAAGAGAGAAAAAGAAGAAGAAAGACCAGTTATTTGCCGACTAAGAAACTCCACGTTAGGATTGCTCATCATAAGAACTTTTCCGAATTTTCTATAGTGATAGATGGATCCTAATTATATTAAATGGGTTATTCCATTATGATATTACACAGAAAATGAGTCAGAAATTCAGGCAGTTGAGACCAAACACAGGCCCACCCCACATCCCAGGCAGTTGGTGACATGTTAAATACCCACCAGGTTCCCAGCTCTTCTGGGAAAGTGATGTAAAGCATTTTCCCCCAGGAGGAACTGCCACATTTGGTGCCTCAACATTCATCTCTTCACTTCCTGCTCTGTTGCAGGCATTTCGGTCAGTTCTGAGGACACAGGGATGATCAGGAAAGCACTCTCCGTGCTCTCACGGAATCTAAGATGCAATGCAGGTGACAAACAATAAGCAAATGAATAAAGGAAGAAATGCGGAAAAGTGCTCTAAAAAAGCAAAATATAAAAAACCATGATTCCACTCTTATGAAGTATTTAGAGCAGTCAGATTCACAAAGACAGAAAGAGAATGGTGGTTGCTAGGAATTGAGGAGAGGTGGGAAGAGTATGTCATTACTTAGTGGCTACAGAGTATAAATTTCAGCAAATGGAAAGAGTTCTGGAGGTGAATGGTGGTGATGGGTACACGATAAGAATGTACTTGATGCCACTGAACTGTAACTTAAAAGTGGCTAACATGGCAAATGTCATGCTATTTGTATTTTACCATGATGTTTTAAATTGGGGGAAAAAACAGTAGAAAGTAAAGAAATGGTTCTAAAAGTTTCCCTAAAGAGGAGAAAAAAAACCAAAAAACAAAAGACAAGTCACCCACAAAAAAAAAAAAAAAAGGAAAAAGAAAGAATATTCAATTTCTAATCAGGAACTGGACACTAGATAATAGGGAAGAAAAGTGTATTCAAAATTCTGTGCTGAAATTATCTTCAACTTAGCCTTCTATACTCAGACACATTAATTACCTGTGAAATTGTAAAACTCATTTTCAGAAAAACACACACAAATTCACAGGTATAGTCATGGTAGCTGTCTAAGTGGGCAGATGTTCATGTTAATGTATTTGCAGTTTTTAAAAAAAAATCAGAATACATAAAAAGATATATATGGTAAAACTCCCCCTCCAATGCTCACTCCCATATTCTCAAATTGTTCTTACTGCTTATTTCCAGAAGTTACCACTGCTGTTAGACTCTCACGTAACTTTCAGAGTATCACTCTGCATACATAAGCAAATTTGAATATGGATTCTTTCTCTTCCCATCCTTTAAAAGATTTAAGTGGGGTCATTAGGTAAGTAAGGCATGAGTAGTAGGAAGACAGCCACGTGTAGACCCAGGAGGAAAATGTTCCAAGGAGAGGAAAGAGAGACCAGAGGCTTCAAGGCAGGAACTGGTGTCATGTGTTTAAGGATCAGAAGTAAAGTCAAAGCAAGGAAGAATGTCAAAGTGAGGCTCAAAGTGAAGGTCAAAGGAAAATCAGGCTGCATGAAGGAAAGTGTGGCAGGAAAACAAGGCAGAAAGGAAGGGAAAGGCCAGGGACCTCGCCTAGAATAATAGTTGATAGCTGGCCAACCCTAACTCATTGAGAAATCGCCTGCCACTGTCGCCATCCCTATCTATCACCAAAGGACCATTATGATAATTTGACATCAAAAGAAAAAAAAAAAAAGGATTCCATGGGCCCCCACCTGTTCCAGGAAATGGTCAGCTGTGGTACAGCCTCACCCCTTAACACTGAACAATTCACCTCTTTTGAGATGTCCCCAGATGGCTCACCTGCCCTTGAGGCCAACCAAAGAATGCGGAGTATTCCTAAAGTTCAAATAGAAAGTCTCCCCTACTTCCAAAAAATCCCACCAGAATAGAATGTTTGTCAATTAGAGACTGTTTCCTCTTTTTTTGCCATAAACTAACTGTACTTTCTGCCACCTTAGAACTCATGCTAAACAAAAGTGATGACAGCTGGGTTCCCTTGTCCAGTTTAGGAAGAAGCAGACTTTGCTCATTTATCTCTGACACAGTTTGGTCTTCGACATCATGAGACGTTTACACCTTTGGCCTAAGTAGGGGATCCTACCTTTCCCCAGCTCCTGAAATGGAGAGGGAAGAGAGGGGGGGAGAAATCAGCAGATTCTTATTTATTTATTATTTTATTTTTGTATTCTCTATGCTTCTTAAAGTCTGTTATCCTTCAGTACTAAATCCAAATACTTATTTCATTTTACCCCCAAATTTGACTCAGAGGAGTTCGTTTTTTTCCCCAACTGATCTCTATTTTGCACAATACATGCATAGACATAAACTCATGAAACTTTCCAAGTTTTATTAAAAAGGTATTAAAACTATCTTTGATGTAGTTCCCATAAAGCAATATTATGACTCAGGGTGCATTTTTAGAGAAATTACGATGAATTCTTTTAAAATTCTAATTATAGTTTAAATAACTTAATTGCTATTCAATATCAACACATCATACATCCAATTCAATATACTTCTTGAAAATATTGCAAAGGATTAAAATAAATTATCGTGTATACTGTGTAATTTCACCTTAATTATGTATTTCTGTGATTGGTTTTCAGTTTCACTATTTCTGTTTTCTTTGTAAATCATCTTTCTTCTCCACGGTATTTCTTGCTTGATAAAGGGATAATGTCAAAAAGATGAGATTCTAAGTTTTTTAAATGTTTCTATTTTAAAAGTAGATTTAGAAAAATTTAAAGCAGCAGAAAGTGGATAAAATGGGTGAAGTTTGTCTCTGTCCCCTTGAATTCTACACCCATGAAGTAATTAAAATATGAAATGTGTGTATGAGTGTGTGCACATGCATGTGTGTTAAAAAAAAAGTCAAGAATGGGACTCTGTGAAGAGTTTCAGCCAACTACAAAACTAGAGGACACATAGTCCACACAAGACTGCTCTCACTTCTGACACCAACCTTAAGTTTGTGGGTATCCCAAAGCCACCTTCAGATTTGAAAATTTTCTAGGACTTAGAGCTCACTGAAAGCCATTATACTCAGTTTATTTCAGGGCGAGGATACAAATGAAAATCACCCAATGGAAGAAGCACATAGGGGGGAGTCTGGGGAAGTACCAGATGCAGAGCTCCCATTGCCCTCCCCCTAGAGTGTCAGGTCACTTTACTTTCCTGGCATCAAGGTGTGACAATATACATGGAGTATTGCCAACAAGGGAAATTCACCCAAGCCTCAGTGTTCAAAGTTTTTACTGGAGTTCTATCATGTAGGTATGATGGATAGGCTCCTTGCCCACATGGTTGAGCTCAGCCTCCAGGTTGCCTGACACAGCATGACCCTAAGTAACGTTGCTGGGTTGTCTGATGTGGCCAGCTCCTGGGCACAGCCAGCCTCCACCACACATCGTATTGTTAGACCATCTGGTGAACGAAGGTTCAGGAAAACAAAGGCACTCCTTTCTGACCTGTCATTCCAAAGGCTTAGTGATTACCCCCCAAGAAGCCAAAGTTAAAGGCCAGAATTTGTGGGGGAGGAGGCAAGGTTAAATTCTTTACGACATAGGCCTCTAAGTGTAAAACAAGTAGAGTATGAGCAACCAGGCTTATTTTTTCTTTCAGCTGATTTCAGACATTATTCCATTATATATACAGTATTATATATATATATGTAATATTTTATAATATTATATATTTTAGAAGAGGAAACAGTAATTGCCTTTTTTTGCCATCATAGAATAGTAGGGGCAGTGGGAGAAATGGGATACTATTCATTTTAGGCTTTTGCTGTTTGTCTTTTTTTTTTTTTTCCTTTCTGTCCACTTGGCTTCCTCCAATCCACTGCAGTTAGTTTTCATTACTAAAATGTCACTCTGAGTTAGGGATCGCCTAGACAATGTCCATGGAGGTAGATAAAGGAGTAAATCTCCCATTTGAGGTTGGCTCAACATTGGTATACTTTGTTCGCGTATTACACATAAAAAAATATACATTTTTTCCAGAAAGGAAATCTGTTTCCTTACTTCTCCACTGAACCCCCCTTTTTTTTCTTGAAAGGGGTAGATCTTTCAGCAAATCTTTTCTTTTTCTTCTTTTGTGGCACATGCAGAGAAATAGTTCTCTGCTATAATAAAATTTACAGCTGGGGTGAGTAGAAACTTGTCCCTGACTCTTACTCTAAGGTGTAAGTCAACAATAGAACCTGGTGATGGTGGTCCTTAAAACACATCTTCTCATCTAAAGGAGTAGTGTCCACTCAGCTCTAGCTAATGGTTACATGGTGAGTATAAGAAAAAGGTAGAAAACCTGAAATAACTCCATTCATTCATTCATTCGTTTGTGTGAAAGTCACACAGCATAAAATTAACCATTTTCAGGTGAAAAATTCAGTAGCATTTTAGTATATTCACAATGTTGTGCAATCACCACCTCTATCTGGTTCCAAAAATTTTCAATCGTTCCAAAATAAAACCTTGTGCCCATTACACAGCTCTCTATTCCCCCTTCCTTCTAGCAACTGGCAGTCACCCATCTACACTCTATTTCTGTGGATTTACCTATTCTGGGTAGTTTCTACGAATGGAATTATACAATATGTGATCTTTTGTATCTGGCTTCTGAAATAACTCCATTTTAAATATGGTATCAATGCTAAAAAACAATAAACAACAATATTGGGTTAGATAAACGTGTCAGGGTGGGTATGGCCCGCCCGTCACTAGTTAATAGGCTCTATTCTGATGTGAAAAGAGAGAAGAGGCCATAGATAGAAGTTTGATTAAAAGAAGGGGCCTTTCAAGATGTTTTCTAGGAAGACAAGGAATTGAACTTGGTCATCAAATTCATAAACCCAGTCAAGGACATAGAATCCTGTGGAGAGAGCCTGTTAGAATCATGGTTTTGACAGGAAAACTAAGCCCGATGTTCTAGAAAATCCTAGAAAGTAGAGAATAGAGAAAAGAACTTCAAAGGTGGAAATCAAGTAGTCTGTAGACCTAAAAAACACAGAGGATTTAAAAAAAGAAAAAGAAAGAAAGATATAGGGTAAAATAGAATGATGTGAGAGATGATGCCAATTGGAACTCAGCTTGAAGCTCAATACTTAATGTTTTCGTCTCAGATTCTTCCCTAAGAAAATTAGTAGAATTACTCATTGTGCTGGATTGTTGTTAGAATTGTAGATATTATTTCTATAATACCTGGCACAACATAAAAATGGTTAACTATGAATTATTATAATAATGAGATTGGTATCGACAGTTATTTTTTTGTTTTCAACAGAGTTTAAGTCAATACTCCTAGGATAGACATTTGCTTTCTGGACTGCCTTTCTACTCCCTGCTGGGTGCAGGTGGGACACCATAAAGTGGCATGGCACATCCTCAAGGGGTTTAGTAGACCCTCAAGAAGAAGAGAAGAAGGAGAACACTTCTCTCCTTCTCCCTCAGAAGGAGAGAAGTGTTCTTACAAACATCTGTGAAGCACTTTACCACTAGTTGAGAGGAATGGTCATGGCTTTTAAATTAAATCTAAATAATTTTACTCATTGGAAAGGATGACAGATGGACAGTGTGACCCCCTGTAATCCCTTTTCGTTGTGGAAATGGCAGTTAGTGGAGGGATTAAGCCTGTCAGTGTCACACTGCCAACTGGACAGATCTCAAATTGAGAAGGACAACTTCTGTGTCAGACTAAGTAGGTCAAATTTTTGTACCTTTTCCATAAAGTCCTCTGCCAAGAGTGAAAATTCAGGGGCACTTGTTGATTTGACAGAGTTTAGATTTCACTTTTTCAAATATCTTTAATAATCATCTAAAAATTTAAGACCAACAGAGAATTATACCAACACCTCCATAATACAAACAGTGTTTTTGGTCTACTTAAAATGAATTTTGCATCATAAAGAAAGATTTAAACATATGACTCCAAGTCTTAGCTGTTATATAATCTTAAATAATCTCCATGTTTTTGAAAAGGAACGTGCCTTGTTTAATGTGAAATGGGGAAAGGGCCATCTTTTACTCCTTAAAATTCTATTTTCTGATTAGCTCTGTGTACATTAATGATAAAAATCTAACATCGTTTCCAGAAATTAAATGTCTCTCTATTTAAATAATTGACTTGAATTAGTTAAGGGGAAAAAAAAAATCTGATTTTTAGAACACAATATACCAAAGGGAAAAACAATCAAGTCTGAAAGTGTTATTTCTCTTATTAAGTCTTTTCCTTAGGGTTTTCAGTGCGCCTTGACTTGCATGGAAGTAGGTGTAATGTTGACAAGAAGGATGTGATACCTACAGAACAGTTCTGGACTCGGTTCCCTTAAGCAGGGAACTTGAGTTGAGCTAGTTTCTATTAGATCTTGAGTGTCAAGAAATTAATAAGGGTATTGATTCCACAGGTGTAGGAACAAAATTGTGGGGAGTGAGGTCCTAGTTTCTGATTGATTGCTTGATTAGGCAATGATTTAGCAGGGGAGCAGGAGGCAGGAATCATTTAAACCAATATTTCCAGAATTATAGCACTTATTAAACAGATGAATTAAGGTCACCTATATATGATATATTAATATTTTTAATTACCTTTTTATGACAAGTGATACTGACCTTCTACTTATATTGATGACATGCACTTTCGTTTTAGATTTATCTGACCAAATGGAAAAAGTTTTAATTAAAAAACAAAATGGTAAAGCTTTATGAAACATGCCAAACATTGCAAAGGTTGTGTATGAAGGACCGGTTTGTGAAACATTCATTTCAATTAAGAAGGCAGGTAGTTTTTTAAATTGAAGTACATCTAACCCTGTGAGGTCCTAGGCATGTGAATTGACATTCTAAACCTGTCAGAACCACTGGATTTGGCGGGGAGGGGTGTCTGGATTTTAATTTTTATCTTTGTGCATCTAAATTCTTAAGTTCCTATAAAATAGTCTGACTGATAATAAACAGAAAAAGATATCATCTCTCCAATGTCTAGAATGAAAATGAATAAATAGAAAGAATCAAAAATCATCAGTCCAAGTGTGACAACTTTAAATATTAGCTAGAAACAGATATAATGAGTCAGCAACCCATGCGAAATACAGACGTCTTGGTATTTGCTTGACACACATTTACACCTTACAAATTGAGAATTACATCTACAGTAATACAAAATCAATTCCCAATTAAAAGCGAGGTTTAATTCTATTTAATTATATTAGTCTTCTTTCGAAAATAAATTCACATGATGGTTTCAGACACAAACAACACAATACCATTTTTTTAATGCAATTAAGCACGTTGGCATAAAGGAAAGACATCATGGGTATCATGGTATATAGTCTGCAGGCCGCGTGGTCCATGCTGGCAGTAGACTGCAAAGTTGTGGATAAGCTTCCTAACAGCCAAAATAAACACAAATGTGTAATTAGTTACAACGGGGGTGACAAACTATGGCCCTTGGGCCAAATCCCATCTGCCACCTGGTTTTGTAAATAGTTTCACTGGCACACAGCCACGCTCATTTGTTTCTATATTGTCTATAGCTGTTTGTCCATGATGGGGGAAGGATTGAGAGGGCTGCAACAGAGACAGTATAACCCGTAAGAAAAAGTTTGCCAAGTCCTGAGTTACAACATCACAGCAATTAAAAGATTTTCAAAACTCTACTGGCTTGGTGAGTTTTTTATTTTTTATTTATTTTTTTTAAAGATTTTATTTATTTATTTATTCATGAGAGACAGAGAGAGAGAATGAGGCAGAGACACAGGCAGAGGGAGAAGCAGGCCCCATGCAGGGAGCCTGATGTGGGACTAGATCCCAGGACTCCAGGATCACGCCGTGGGCCAAGGGCGGGCAGGCGCTAAACTGCTGAGCCACCCAGGGATCCCCTCGGTGAGTTTTTTAAAAACACAACCATTTTTAGTTATTAAAAGGCATTGATATTAACATGTTTATCTTTCTCAAAATGGATGTGATATTTTTGCATAAAATTTGTTCCTATATTTCCATATAACAGATTAGCCGCGTTAAGCTGCGTTGCCAACTTTAGCTAGCTAAAGCTCATCTCTTGTATAAATTAAGTACTACATACTCATACTCCCTAAAATATGAGTCTAAAAAGGAACTGCCAGCAAGGCCCAGATCTAAAATAAATCCATTACCTAACAGCCATCTTTTTACACAAGGATTTGTAAACACCGTCCTCTACCATTTACGGTGCATCACATTAATCATTAACTTCAAAGGAAAAGCAATCTCTCGATAAAGAACATTTCCTTCTGCTCAGTCTTTAAGTCCAGATCAGCAGCAACTATCATGTAATGGATTTAGGACAATGCACCGTAAGCAAAGGATGAGAATGTCAATAAAGTTTCTTTAAAAACCTTTCCAACTGCTTGGACTTCAGAGAAGGCAGCGAATGAAAGCAAAGGGAGCCAATCCCAGCTGTGACTATGTGAAGAGTGTCCATTCCCAGGTTTGACTCCTAGGAGCCTAAATTTGAGGCTGACTTTACTATCGGGCCATACTTGCTTGATCCAAGAGTGGACCGGGATGGGTTGGCTATCAGATTCAGGCTCCAGAGAATTGGGAATACCCTGGAATGTTGGTTCTCAGACTCACAAATGGAACCCCCAGGAAAAGGAGGCTTGAGCTGTGCTGCTGAGTGAAAAACCAGAGCTGCCCCGATTCCTGCCTCACTGAAACCTCGTTGTCCAGAACTTCCTTAGCTCCTGTGAATTCTCCATCTTTTCCTAATTTCTATTGGTTGTATCCAAAGGAACTTAATAACTTGTCCAGATGGTATCTTTTCAAACACTTAAGGATAGTTATTGTAGCCCTCTAAACTTTCTTTCTCCACATGAAGGGTATTTATTTTATTAATTCTTTCCTCAAAATAATTTTACTGGGGAAGAAGAATCCCAGCTATCTAAACAGATACATTTTTTAAAAATATAATCTAATCCTAACCTCTAACCTCAGCCTCTCCAAATTCTTGCGTCAAGAATTGAACGCAGTGCTCAGGCATGGTATGATCAGCACAGAGTAAGACAGTACTATCACCTCCCCTATTGTAAGTACTATATTTCTTCTTCTCCTCTAGGATCTTGATGGATTCCTATCTCACATTTACATCTTTCATTTGAATTTATTTCTGTGTATGGTATAAGAAAAGCGGTCCAGTTTAATTCTTCTGCATGTTACTGTCCAGTTTGCCCAACACCATTTGTTGAAGAGACTGTCTTTTTTTTTTCCATTGGGTATTCTTGCTTGCTTTGTCAAAGATTAATTGCCCACAGAGTTGGTGGGTTTATTTCTAGGTTTTCTATTCTGTTCCATTGATTCATGTGTCTATTTTTGTGCAGGTACCATAGTGTCTGGAAAACAATATGGATGTTCTTCACAAAGTTAAAAATAGAAATACCACACAATCCAACAATTGCACTACTAGGTATTTACCCAGAGGATACAAAAATACTGATTCAAAGGAATACATACACCTTGATGCTTATAGCAGCATTATCAACAATAGCCAAATTATGGGAAAAGCCCAAATGTCCATCAATTAATGAGTAGATAAAGAAGCTATAGTATACATACATCTAGATATATAGATACATACATACATACTTACAATGGAATTTTAGCCATAAAAAGAATGAAATCTTGCAATTTGCAATGACATGGATGGAGCTACAGAGTCCTAGGCTAAGCTACATAAGGCAGTTGGAGAAATGCAAATACTATGTGATTTCACTTACATGTGGAATTTAAGAAACAAAACAAATTAACATAGGAGAGAAAAAAAAACAATAGACAAACCAAGAAACTCTTAGCTCTTAATTATAGAGAATAAACTGTTGGTTACCAGGGGAGAAATGGGGGGGGGGGGGGGGGATAAATAGGTGATGGGTATTAAGAAGGGCACTTGTGATGAGCACTAGGTGTTGTATGTGGGTGATGAATCACTCAATTTAACATATGAAGCAAGTGTTGTGCTGTATGTTAACCAATTGGAATTTAAATAAAAACTTGAATAAAAAAAGGTTGATATCTTTATTTTAATCAGCACCCATGGGTGCATTAAATCCACTTTATTGAATCCAGTAATATTGAAATATTATTTACTCTGCATTTCTAAACTTTTCCATAAGAATGAAATAAGTCTTTTCCAAATCCTTGTTCAAGTCCACTTACATTGTGCCTACAATTTTCCCCTGATAGAACAGTCAAATTACTCTGTCAAAAAAGTTGTATAACCTTTCCAGAAAACAATTCAGAAGTACATGCCAAGGCTCACAAAAATGCTCTTATTTCAACCATCTCATAAAATTTCCCTTCAGAAATATGTGCCAAGGAAATAATTCAGCTTTTGTACATAAGTCTTTTTTTCTAGATTTTAGATTCTTTTATAATATTTCTATTTTTGTATTCTGTGTTATTTAGAAAGGTAAAACAGCAAGCATAGTAAAAGCAGAATTACAAGTCATGTTGCAGCACATAATGAATTGCTACACAGACTTTTAAATATTGATTTTGAAAATATACATTGACATGGGCAAAATGCTCATAACACAAGTGAAAGGTAAAGATGCAAATGCATAAAGTTTGATCTAATTTCTAATGTATATTTAATATGTATAAATGATGTGTATTATGTACATACCCTAAATAACTAGACTTTCCTATGTTTCATTAGTCTGTAGCTCTAATGAATATATATATATTCATATACATTTTTTACTGGGTTATCCAACCTCCTGTAAAGCTGTCCTCAAGTATTTCCAAAATACTAAAAGTATTTCCAAAATATATATCTATATATTTCTGAATTCAAGTAATTTAAATATATTTCTGAAATAAACAGTTGACCCTTGAGCAACACAGGTTTGAACTGCTCAGGTCCACTAAGCATGTGGATTTGTTTTCAATAAATACTGCATAGTACTGTAAATATATTTTCTTTTCCTTATGATTTTCTTAATAACATTTTCTTTATTATAAGAATACAGTTTATAATACATTTAACATACAAAAGACGTGTTAATTGACTTTATATCATCAGTAAGGCTTCTGGTTAACAGTGGACTATCAGTAGTTAAGTTTTAGGGGAGTCAAAAGTTATATATGGATTTTCAACTATGCAAAGAGTACCTTTAACCTCTACATTGTCCAAGGGTCATCTGTATATTCAAGTACTTATACATATTCAGGAAATTCAACTATTTCTGAAATATATATATATATATATAGTGTATTATATATAGTGTATTATATATATAGTGTATTATATATATATAGTGTATTATATATATATAGTGTATTATCTAGCCCCCTGCAAAACTTTCCACAAGTATTTCTGAAAGTTGTATGGAGTACACAGGAATATGCTACTTTTACCACCATGCTACTACATTCACTATGTTTTCTCTAGGGCTGCCCTACTAAGCATTGCAGACTTCTGCCAGAAACTGCCACCACTACCTTTCATCAGACACTATTCTCAAGTGACTACACAATGCTCAAAACAGAAAAAGAAAGAAAGCTTGCAAGCTTCCAACAGCTCCAATGGATAATAAGTTCTAATTCCCTAAAGTAGTCTAGAGCCTGTTTTCAGATATTATTTTCATGATGGTTTGTTGATTGTCTGGAACCTATAGTTCAAGCTACTGAAAGCCCTAGCAAATCACTAACTCTCAAAAATGCTTTGAACTCTCAGACATTTGTTATAGGGCATGGCAGCAAGATTATGACCTCTATTTTCTTAGGATTTCTGCTTACCACCTATTTGGACACTGACCATCTTACATATTTTATGGCATCATTCAAGGAGCAACACTGAGGTTATATCACCAAGATGTTTAATCAAATGCTGGCAAGATACTGCTAATATAATTATATTATCTATTTAAACGTATTCTTCCCATTAATTCACAACACTAATATTTTCTCCATGAACTACTGGGAGGTAGCAGGAGTCATTAAGATTTCTTAGAGCATCTTTTAAATTTTGGTAGAGCCCCAATAGGCATGATGAATAACATCTTGACTATTTCTGTCTTAGCCAGTAGGATATAAAATATTATTCTGCTGTTGTATAGGTTGTGCACTGCTTGACAAAAGATAGCGTGACATCTAAGGGAGTGCCATTTATATCCTAGTCACTAGATTTGTGTAACATGTTTCATTATAAATATTAATTACAAGTTGAAATTATTATACCTTGTTTTAGAAAGTAGAATGCCTCATGTAAGGGAGTGACTTTGTCTAATTTACAAAAAGACATCGTGTGAACTTCTAGCAGCCCTAGGACTAACCACGGTCACTTATAAATTCAACTTTGAAATGCCCTAGCAAATACTTCGATAACTAAGAGAGGGTGTGTTGATATAGAATGATGTCACTAACTGAGAAAGAGAGGGGACTGAAGAAAAGGATAAGTTATACTTCACAATTGGAAATATGAGACTGGAACTCAGAAAAAAAATAGGGGTTGAAATTCTAGAGGGGTGAATTTGTGAGAGTAAATGAGACCAATAAAATAGATGATGTACATGTGAACAAAAATACAAAAATATACTTGGAAATAAAGAAATCAATAACCTAGCCCCAAAGAGGCAGAAGGAGGGGAAATGTAGTCAGAAACACAAATAGAAGATGGTCAAAGTATTAGGAGGACAGAAGAAATAAGATCATGGAAACACCAACAAAAAAAAATTCTTACAAGGAATAGACAATCCATACTGTCAAGAGGAAAGACAGGTCAAGGAGAATGAGGATTGAAAAGAGTAGATTCTATGGAGGAATTGGTGTGGGAATTAAATTGCAATGAGTTGCAGAGGGAATGGAAAGTGAATATCTAATAATAATAAATATAGATTGGATTCTTAAGAAATCTGGTTTTGAATCAAGAGAGACTATTGTTGCAAATGCAAGTTTTCATAGGGAAAAAAGTGCTACAGTAGAAGTCAGCCTCCAGCACTTATTTAGTCCATTAATGAAATGCTGAAAGTGCAGATTTAGAATTAATGCTAGAGGAGAGAGATGCTGTTGCAACTCTTGCAATAAAATAAAACAAAAAATAATATATGTTAATAACCAATTACTTTTTATGTGTCTTGAACGCTGGTCACTTGGGAAGAGAGGTTTTATTTAAGGATTTTGAGTTGGCAGATAGTTTATATAAAAACTCTGATATGAACTTCCAGCAACTTCTAAGGCCTTAAGTTTATTTTTTCATTGTGTTTAATTTCACTTCTCAACAAATGACTGTGCTTTACTTTGATTTATCTCCGTCACTGGCATTAGTCCATAGTTTCCAGCTTTATTTGGAGTTGTTTAGGTATTTATGGGTATGAAAGGAGAGGAGAAAAAAAGATGTGGTAGTGAAAATGTATATAAAGAAGACAGCTCAAGGTTGGTGTAGAGAAAAGTTTCTGTGATTCAAAGACATTTATTTTTTTTAAGTACCTGTATAGCCAAGGTGATCACATCTTGAAACAGTCTATGTTCTAATTTTTACTTAAAAGTAAAATGGCAGAAAAAGTAAATGGTGAAAGAGTAAGTTGCAAAGGGTCAACAGTGAAGGAAGAGTGAGAAGAAAAAGGTCAGCATTCAACTGACCAAGAAGTTAAATTCATTTTTCAGAATAGATGAGTCTCGTAAGCTCTTATCTTGCTGCTGCAATAAAATACTTCAACTGCCCAGTGGGTAAAATGAAAGGTGATAAAGGCTAGTCACCCACATTGTCATGGAGAGAAAAGTCAACCGTCAAGGGGAACTTCTTCTTGGATCTTAATGGTTTCCCAGCCACAGGAAAACCAGACTTATTTAAAGACAAAATTGAGTGTGGTAGTATTTGGAAGACCATAAATATGAGGCATTACAAAGAAAAAGAAAAAAAGAAAAGCTGACCAAAGCAAATTGCTTAATGTCTACAAATACTGTACTATTGTAAGGGTCTCAACCTCAAAGAATTTAATGGGCCTGAAAATGTTAACACTAATGATTGCTACAAAACATAATAGGAAATATTAAGGTAACAATTAAAAGAATCTTCCTTATTACCCCTACCTCTCTCCTCCCATGATCCCCCCCAAACCCTCTAGGCTCAGATTCCTTCACAGAGGCATTCTACCTAATATTTAAGGAATAGATAAAACTAGTTCTGTACAAACTCTCAGAATATAAGGTAGGAGGAAATACTTAACTCATTTTATAAGGCCAGAATTATCCTAATCTTAAAACCAAACACACAGATGATAAGAATAGAAAATTACACACCAATGAAAATAGATGTAAAAATCTTTAACAAAATATTAGCAAATAAAAATCACCAATATATAAAAAAGATAATATAGTTTGACAGCTGGCATCTATCCCAGGAATGTACAATATTAACAAACCTAAAAAGATCAGGTGATCATCCTAATAGATACAGAAAAAGCATTGTTAAAAATGTAAACCTAGGGGATCCCTGGGTGGCTCAGTGTGTTTAGCGCCGCCTTCAGCCCAGGGCGTGGTCCTGGAGATCCGGGATGGAGCTCCCTGCATGGAGCCTGCTTCTCCCTCTGCCTGTGTCTCTGCCTCTCTGTGTGTGTGTGTGTGTGTCTCTCATGAATAAATAAATAAAATCTTAAAAAAAAAAAAGAATCTTCACCAAAGTAAAAAGCAAAGGGAAATTTCTTTATTTAACATAATATTCAATGGTGGAAAATTGTATATATATATACAACTGATTTTTGACAAATATTTGGAGGCAACTCAATAGATAAGGAAAAATCTCCAACAAATGGTGCTGGAACAACTGGATAGCCATATGCAAAAAAATGAACCTTGATCGCTACCTCACAGCATATACAAAAATGATTGTGAAATATATCATGAACTAAAATATAAGAGCTAAAACTATCAAATTTCTAAAAGAAAACATAAGAAAAAATCCGTGTAGCATTGGTTTAGGCAAAGATTTCCTACTTAAGATTCAAAAAGCACAAACCATAAAAGACAAAAAATCTATAATTTGAACTTCATCAAAAGTTTTAAAAATGTCTGCTTTTTATTTATTTTTTAAATATTTTAAAAATATTTTATTTACTTACTCATGAGAAACACAGAGAGGTGTCTCAAATGTTTGCTTTTTAAAAGACACTGGTGAGGGGATGCCTGAGTGGCTCAGTGGTTGAGCGTCTGCCTTTGGCTCCAGGCATGATCCCAGAGCTCTGGGATCGAGTCTTGCATCTGGCTCCCTGCTAGGAGCCTGCTTCTCCTGTGCCTATGTCTCTGCCTCTCTCTCTGTAGTTCTCATGAACAGATAAATGAAATCTTTAAAAAGAAGAAAAAGAAGAAGAAGACGATGACAACGACAACACTGGTGGGTGGCTGTGTGGCTCAGTCAGTTAGGCATCTGACCCTTGGTTTCAGCTCAGGTCATGATCTCAGGATCATGAGATGGAGCCCTGCTTCGGGCCAGTGCAGAGTCTGTTTAAGATTCTCTCTTTCTCCCTCTGCCCCTCTCCCACTCTCTCTCTCTTAAATAAATAAATAAATAAATAAATAAATAAATAAATAAATAAATAAAATATTTTAAAAATAAAAATAAAAAGACACTTGTACGCTTCTTGTCCAGACAAGATGACATAGACTCATTTCTCACTGCTCCTCAACCATATACACTACAACTATAAACACTGAAATAATACAAGAGGCAACCAAAGGAGAAACCTGGAAGATAGTAAGGGAAACTAGTTTGAGATCATAGTACTGGAGAATGACACAGGGAAAGGACATCTCACCTCTCTTCCTACCCAACAGAAGAAGGTAATCAAGATCTGGTGTTTCCCAACTCCTAACCTAGCAATGGGAGGCAGCCCAGGTAAGCCTATTCCAAACCTGGATTGAAATGAAGTATGGATGAGCCTGGCACCATTGGAGAGGAGGTTAGATCTCAGAGCCTTATTCACAATAATTGGCCAAGGAAGCACTTTTCCTCCCCTCCAGGCCTGAGACTTCCCTCCTACAACTCGGTAAGTCAGAGTAGCAGGGAGCTTCAGCAAGAAGGATCTGCCACAACAAACTGTCCAAGCCTGGAAGCCTCTTTGCCTTGCAGCCCTGAGATGCTCTCTTCCCACCAGGAGACACCAGCCTGCCCAGCCTGGGGAAACACTTTTACCCCCTCAGCACCAGCAGAGACCAGTGGGAGCCCCAGATAAACAGAAAGAACAAAATAACACCACAGAGTGCCTGAAACTTGAATTGTCATTGGAACCACAGTCCACAAAAGTAGCCTGTGACCTGGATTCTAAACTAAAGCCTGCTGAAAGAAAAATCTCAAAGGAAATTTAAAAAATACGGAGAGTTGAATGAAAATACAACATATCAAAAATGTAGAATGAGGCTAATGCAATGCTGAGAGGAAAATTTATTCCACTCAATGTTTACCTTAAAAATAGGAAAAGGTCTCAAGTTAATCATCTGAGTTCTTACCTAAACAAACTAGAAAAATGAAAGCAAAATAAAGGCAAAAAGATGGAAATATTAAAGCATGACTAGAAATCAATAGAATTGGTAAAAGGAAATGGGTAGAGAAAACTCAACGAAATAAAGCCTAGTTCTTTTAAAAAATTCAATAAAATTGATAAACTTCTAGCAAGTCTGACAAGAATCAAAGGAGAGAATACAAATCACAGTCTCCATCTAAAGAATGAAACAAGCATATCCATGACAGGTCTTAAAGCTATTACAAAGCATAATAAGGGAATACTGCAAGCAACTCCTCTATTCAAATATTCATATATTCATTAAAAGAAATGGACCAATTTTTCAAAACTCACAAACTACCAAAACTTAACCTAGATGAAATAGCTTAATTTATTTTTTAATTATTAAGTTAATGTATTAGTAATTAACAGACTCTCAAGAAAAAAAAATCCCCAGGCTCAGATACTTTTACTAGAGAATCCTACTAAACATTTAAAGAATTTTTTTTTTCATTTAAAGAATTAATGCCAATTTTACACAGTTTCTTCCTGAACAGAGAACAGGAAACATTTCCCAGCCTATTTTATGGGGTCGATATTACCCTGATACCAAAACCAGACAAAGAGAGTACAAAAAAAGAAAACTACTATGAACTTCAATGAAAAAGAAATCCTCACCAAAAAAATCAGCAAACCCAAATAGAGCAATGTATGAAAAAGAATCATACACCATGACTAAATGAAATTTATTTCAGATATTCAAGCCTGGTTCAATATTCAAATTTCAATAGATGAAATTCATACCAATAGTAAGTATCCTCAGTTACTATCCTTCCTTAATCATCAAATTATAGATAAAGGAGAATTGTCTCAACCTGATTAAAAGCATCTACAAAAAATCTACAGTGAGGGGCACCTTGGTGGCTCAGTCAGTTGAGCTTCGTTCTCTTGATTTCAGCTCAGGTCATGATCTCACCATCATGAGATCAAGTCCCATGTCGGGCTCCGCACTGGGTGGGAAGTCGGCTTGAGATTCTCTCTCCCTCTCTGAAAATTGCAAAATGCTGATGACAGAAGTCAAAGACCTAAATAAATAATATCCTGTGATCATGAATTGGAAATCTCAATATAGGTATAGTTTCAGTTCTCCTCAAATTGATCTATAGATCTCATGCGATTCCTATTAAGATACTAGCACATTTTTCTGTAGACGTAGACAAGCTTATTCTAAAACTTATAAGGTGCCCTGGAAGGATAACCTTTTCAACAATTAAGCATCCATAGGCAAAAGAAAAAAAAAAAAAAACTCAAACTGAGCCACATAACTATACAAAAATTAACTCAAAATGGATCATTGATTTAAATGTAAAACATAAAACTATAAAACCTCTAGAAAATAGGGTCAAAATGGATCATTGATTTATTTTATTTTTTTAATTTTTATTTATTTATGATAGTCACAGAGAGAGAGAGAGGCAGAGACAACATAGGCAGAGGGAGAAGCAGGCTCCATGCACCGGGAGCCCGACGTGGGATTCGATCCCGGGTCGTGCCCTGGGCCAAAGGCAGGCACCAAACCTCTGCGCCACCCAGGGATCCCTGGATCATTGATTTAAATGTAAAACATAAAACTATAAAACTTCTAGAAAATAGGGATGCCTTGGGTGGCTCAGTCGGTTAAGTGTCTGCCTTTGGCTCAAGTCATGATCCCAAAGTTGTGGGATCGAGTCCCACATTGGGCTCCCTGCTCCCGAGGGAGCCTGCTTCTCCCTCTGCCTGCCATCCCCCCTGCTTGTGCTCTCTCTCTCTCTCTCTCTCTCTCTCTCTGACAAATAAATAAATAAAATCTTTTAAAAAATCTTTTAGAAAATGAAGAGAAAATCTTTGGGCTCTAGCATGAGGCAAAGAGTTCTTAGGCTTGACATCAAGAACATAATCCATAAGAGGAAAAATCCATAAATTAAACCTCAACAAAACTAAAAACTTTTGCTTTCTGAAAGACTGTGTGAAGAGAGAGAAAAGACAAGCTACACCACAAGAAAAACCTTTTGCCCATCGCTTATCTCACAAGTGCCTGGTATCTAGAATTCATAAAAAAAAAACTACAAAACTTAGCAATGAATCAATAACCCAACTAGGAAATGAGCAAATGGCATGAACAGACATTTTATTGAAGAGAACGTACAGATGACAATTAACACCCAAAAAGGTGTTCAACATCACTAGGTCCCGGGAAAGTGCCAATTAAAACTCTGATATCACTATGCACCCAGCAGGATGACAGAAATAAAACACAGCGACAAAACCCCAGGCTGGTGAGAACGTGGGGGGAGCGCATCACCCCTGCGCTGCTGGCAAGAATGTAAAGTGGTGGTGCCCCCGTCCTGCAGGGCAGCTTGACAGTTTCCTATAAGGCGAAACATGCAGTCACCGTATGACTCAGCAATTACGCTGTTGGCGTTTATCCTAAAGAAATGAAAACTGTATCAACACAAAAATCTGCACACGAATGTTCATATCAGCTTTACTCCTTTTCTTTTTTTAAGATCTCATTTATTTATTCATGAGAGACACAGAGAGAGAGGCAGAGACTCGGGCAGAGGGAGAAGGAGGTTCCCTGCAGGGAGCCTGATGCAAGACTTGATCCTGGGACCCCAGGGTCACGCCCTGGGCTGAAGGCAGACGCTCAACCCCTGAGCCACCCAGGTGGCCCCATATCAGCTTTACTCCTAATCACCACAAACTGAAAACAACTCAGGTGTCCTTCAATGAGTGACTGGTTCAAGTAACTACAGTACAAGCATATTGTGTAAAAAAACCTCAGCATTTAAAAGAAGCAAAACTATTGATACACAACAATCTTTAGAGAATTATGATGAGTGAAAAAAAAATCTCAAAAGTTTCCCTACTGTATCAGAAGGGGAGACAGAACATGAGAGACTCCTAACTCTGGGAAACGAACTAGGGGTGGGGGAAAGGGAGGAGGGCGGGGGGTGGGGGTGACTGGGTGGTGGGCACTGAGGGGGGCACCTGATGGGATGAGCACTGGGTGTTATTCTGTATGTTGACAAACTGAACACCAATAAAAAATAAATTTATTAAAAAAAAGAGTTTCCCTACTGTATGGATCTATTTATGTAACGTTTGAAATGACAAACTTTAATGATTGTCTGGGGCCAGGCGGGGTGGGTAAGGGCGGGGGTGTCCGTGGATATGGTTTTAAAAGAGCCACACCTGGAGTCTCTGCGGTGGCCGCAGTGCTCTGACTGGTGGTGGATACCCAAGCTAGACACATGTAGAGCTGAACATTACAGAGTCAAGCCACACACACACACACACACACACACACACACACACAGAGAGATAGGTACAAAAAATAAAAATAAAAGAAAGGAGAAAAGGGTGAGGAGACAGATTTCAAGTTCTAGTTTGGGATAAAGTTTGGAGTAGGGCCATCTCTGCAGGTTAAACAAGAAAGAGAGAGAAAATGCTGCAGAAGGAAAACAGAAAAGCAAGTCACGGAGAGTGAGAGGATATTTATGAAGCATGTATGTGATGAGACGTATCTAAAATAAATCTCAAAGTATGATTTAATAATGGGCAACAATAAACTCTGTAATATATATTTTAAAGCTTTCTGTTTAAAACTGCCTGGATTTCGGACCAAAACATCAGAAAACGGCTATGAGAGATGCTAGAGACTGAAATAGTCTTCTGATTGCAATGCACTTACACAAATTCTCTAGCATAACAGATAAGATCTTTTACCACCTGGCCTCAGTTTACCCCGTTGGTCCTACCTGCCTTTGCTGTCCAACACGCGGACCGTGATTTAGCCTCACAGGGATATTTGAACATAAGCAGCCCTTCCGTGCTTCTAGAACATGGGGCAGAAGAAGCCCCAGGGACATCTGGAGACTCTGAGGTCAAAGGGACCGGTGACTCAGTTCCTAGGTAAAACCCAGGGAAGCATCAAGACACCGGCACGGACGTGAAGGTTCCATGTGCCTAATCACACAGCGCAGTTGAGAGCCTTCTAGAAGCAGCAGAAGGTCTGGGAAGGCAATGGACTGGCTGAGACAGAGGCAGACGTGGAGAAACCCTGAGAGGGGAACGAGAGCAGATTCAGCGATGACCTGTGGGCCGAGGCCAAAGGGCAGACAGAAACCAGGGCAGGTCAGCACAGAGCCCTGCCCGGGGACACCTGTCACCAGCTAACGGCCAGCCCTCAGGCCTAACCAGGCACGAGTGTAGGGGCGCTCAAGGGGCTGAGATGACTCTGCATCACCGAACAAAGTGGAGGGTTTGTGACCTGGATTCTAAACTGGATTCTGGGTTTTTAAAGATTTTATTTATTTACTCCTGAGAGACACACAGAGAGAGGCAGAGACACAGGCAGAGGGAGAAGCAGGCTCCATGCAGGGAGCCCATGGGGGACTCGATCCCAGGACCCGGGGGTCACCACCTGAGCCCCAGGCAGATGCTCAACCACTGAGCCCCCCAGGCGTCCCCAGAATGGAGGCTTAATCTAGACATTAATCATGTTACAGGAAAGCAAGCTTAGAATTCTTGGTTATTAGCTGTGTAGACTCAACTACAAATAATTCCTATAACTTAGAGCTTCCTAACGTTCTCAGTGCACAGCAAGTCCTCCATGGGTGTTTACTGTGAGAATGAATAAAAGGCATAATAATGATTTTAAGCCATCCCCCAGTTCTGAAATCCTGGCATTTATTTTGTTTTTTGTTTTTTGTTTTTTGTTTTTCAAAAACCTCCAGGTCCCCACCAGGTGGCGTCCAGCATCTGGAATTCTTCACTTCCCGGGTTGCTCCCGGATTTTTCTCCCCTGTGATCCGTGCTTCCTTGTTCACAGTTGGCAGAGATGTTTCCGACTATTTCACTAGAGACTTAAACTTGCTCTTCTCATGCAAAACTGCTGGGCTTTCCCCTCCAATCTTTCCCAGCTTGCTTCTGCAACTGCAGAGGGGAAAAAAAAGAAAGAAACAAAGAAAGAAAGAAAGAAAGAAAGAAAGAAAGAAAGAAAGAAAGAAAGAAAGAAAGAACTATCTAGTTGCAGCTCACCTAAGCACCAGAGCAGCTGCTGAGAACAGGTCCATGGCACTTTCTCGAACATGTTCTTCGGACACAGACTTTAGGGCATTGTCCTCCCTTCTGCATACGTCTGTCGGGCCCATCTCAGTTTTGTGCTCTCCGCCCCCATTACTTCGTGAGAAGTAACATTCTATTTTGACTTAAATACGTATTTTAAAGCTTTCTGTTTAAAACTGTTGGCATTCCGGACAAAAACATCAGAAAACAGCTACGAGAGATGCTAGAGCAGCTTAGAAAACCTTCCTTGGGAAACAAAGCTTCTCAAAAAAAAAAAAAATGACTTAAATTTTTTGAACATTGAAAAATATCCCTCTCTGAGAAATAAAACAAAGACGATCTCAGTTACTTGAAGGTGAGTAAGTCAGGGACTTGAAGATGAGGAGAGGATCCTGGAAAGAGGAGAGCGAGAGACCTGAGCCTGCACAGGTTTCTTTCCTGGCCTCTCCTTGGGAGACACTAAATGGTTGTTCGTGAACCTCGTGGACTGTCACTGTTCCTGGGGCTCCTGGGCTCTTTCTAGGCATCATCCCAGGCAGATCAATCACCCCAGATTCCAGTACCTGCAGGCTGTTCCTGGGTGACTGCCAGTCATCCTTCTAGAATAGCTCTTACTCACCAGCTACAGACAACCGACTGCCCACCTCCACCTCCCGGGGAACTAAAATTCCCCAAGCCCAGCGCTGGACCCTGCCACTACCACCACTGCCCCCTTGTCCTTGGTGGACAACGACACCGCCACCCACTCAAGACAGGGACATGGGAATTCATCGCCAATGGGCCTTCTCCCTGCCTCCTACCTAATCGGTCACCTGGTCCTGGCATGGGGATCTACTCTGCAGTTCCCACTCCCATCCTTTCCACTCGAGTCCTAATATCCTCGTCTTGGTTTAAGCCCTGGTCTCTTCTACTCTGAGTAATGCTGCAAGCTCTAAACGCACTTCCCTGCCTCACCACCCTCCACTCCTCACCCACGGCCTCCAGACTGGTCCCAACACAGGTGTGATGGTGCAACCAGCTCCTAGAAGTCCAAACTCCTCCTTCCGGAGTCAGCCCTCACCTCCTGTAACATCACCCACCCCTCCTCCTGACCTGGACCCTGCATTCCAATCTTCTGAACTACTGACGTCCACCAAGGGGCCCCCTTCCTCCATGCCCCACGCTTTAATTAGTGCTCAGGCTGCATCCCCTCTCCACGATGTCCTTTATCTCCTCCCTCCTTCATCTAGAAAACTCCTTATCATTCTCCGAGACCCAGATCATCCCCCCAGTTGACCATTCTTTTCTCTGTCCTGTGTTGGTACCTTGTATATAAACCAATCCGAGTGTCATTGTCCTCTCATGCCAACACTATGAGCTCCCTGACAGCTCCTTATTTTTGTGTTTAGTGACGAGCACGGTGCCTGGCCCTACTCAGGGCTCTGAATACCTTGAACAGTGAATAAATGAAGAGGCAGGATATTAAAGATCAAAATTTACTGACTGCTTAATGAGACAAGCACTTTGCGAAACCTTTGGAAGCTTTATCTCATCGAATTCAACAGTCCAACAGTCCAAGGTTCTGTAATTACTCTGTTTGGCAGCTGATAAATTTCAGGAAGTTAAGAAATACATGCAAAATCGATACATGCAAATTAAGGGCTCAATTCCTTGCTTAGTTTGCCTCGCCAGAACTGAATCTCTTCACTCAGACCTATGCTGCTTCTCCAAGAACCCGAATAGAAGGAAATACTATTCTGACACCCAAAACAATTTTTTTTTTAAGAGGAAGGTCATGGCTTCTGTAAGCTAACCACTTGAGAGCTTGACCCTGATTCTAGAAAAAAGGCAAGAGTGACTTTTAAGCCTGGCTTGTGAACATTTAGTGAGGGGAGTCTCACTAATACCCTCGGGCATTGCCAGGAAGCAGCATGGTTTCTCTAGAAATAGGCAATTCCCAACCAGCTTCCTTCTGCTCTGGGAGGCAGGATTCCTTGAACCTAAATCTAGGGAAGTAGAGTAGGTGCGTGAGGATGTGTGTGACTCACCCCCATCCTCCCCAGCCCTGCCCCATGGCACAGCAGCCATGCCACTTTGGATGTTGAAGCCAACTTTAGGGGTGTGTACTGTCTAAACTAGACGAAACTAGTGTTTCTCCAAGTACTGGTCTATAGGATTATCCGCATGCTTGATAAAAATTAGTTTCTTGGGGCGCGCCTGGCTGGCTCAGTTGGAGGAGCATGTGACTGTTGATCTCAGGGTCATGAGTTCAAGCCCCATGTTGGGTGCAGACATTGCTTAAGTAAATAAAACTAAAAAAAAAAACTAATTTCTTATTTCAGTGCTTAGAGATTCTGAGTCAGTAAGTCCAGGTGCCCAGGAATCTTCTCCCAGAGGAACTGACAAAGGTAGGCGAGAACTACACTTCAGAACCAATCGTGAGAACACAACCCCTTGCTGGGACCCTCAGTTTAAGCCAATCAGAATCTGGTTTTATCCTGGAAATGGTTCCTGGTCTAGGCCTAAGTGCTAGGGTGACTCACTTCCGTGTTTGCTCCAGATTTTCTTGGTGTTGGTGCTGCAAGCCCACATCCCAGGACACTCCTCACTCCCAAGCAACTCGGGATTATTGGTCACTTCAGAGGTGATCTAGGAGGTTGTCCAACTGGAAAAATACTCTTCTACTCACACTTTCTTCCCTTCTCACCCTCCTCTGGGCACAGACAAGGCAGCATGTTGTCCCCCACTGCTGTTGGCAGCCATCTGACAACCGCAAGGGAAGCTGGCCCGGGGACAACACACGGGAGAAGCTAGAACAAACTACAAACAGCAGAACAGAGTCGCAGGCCTGGTGGTACATGCCCGAGGCCCTCCCTACCTCTGTGCGCTAATGAAGGTCCTTATTGTTTATTCCTGGTTGATTTAGAGTCCACCCTTGCGTGCAAAAACATTCTAACCAGTGCAGTTTGGCAAATCGAGGTGTTCGGAAGCACTATGACAAAGTCGCTTTCAGACAAAATGAAGATGTGGGCTGAGAAACAGGATAGCAGGGCAAATCCGTCACTTTCGAATGTGCCTAAGTTCTTCCGGGTTCTGTTTTACCGGAAGTTATGGGGGAAAACGTATGAAAACCTGAAGGAATATGTCAAATATTCTATGAAAGCTGGCATAAGGACCTAAAGGTAACAAGATGAAATTTAATACCAATAAATGTAAAGCCCTACATCTAGGCCCAAAACAGTCATTACTTTCACAAGTGCAAGATGGCGGAAACATGGCTTAAGAGCCGCACGTGTGAAAGATTTAAGGATTTTGGTTGACTGTAAACTCAATACAAGCCGACGGTGTGATGTGGTTGCCAAAAATGCTAATGCTGTTGTAGGCTGCCTTACTAGAAGTGTAACAAAGATCTCCCTCAGGCCACACCAGCCATAATAACCTTTTACAAAACAGGATTTTTCTACTTTTATAACCACCTGTGTTCTCCTGTTTAGCCCATGGAAATTGTAGACGACCTCCCCCACCATCTCTTTCTGAGAATCTTTTGGAATCTTATTGTGAGCCTGTCCCTCTACTTTCTTTTAGAAACTATTTCCACCATGGATGAAGCTAGCTGGCTGGCTGCTTTTTCACATTTTCATACTCAAGCTACTAAATAAAGACTAAAGAAAATAAATGATAGCACTACAAAGTCACCACTGTTACCTCCAGCTAGAGCCCTCCATACTATTCAACAGCCTTTCATTATCCCAAGACAGGGCTCTGTCCTCTTGCTCATTACCTTTCCCTCCTTTTCTTGAGGCCCACACCTCCCTTCTCTCTGTGGACCTAACCTCTTTCTTCATGAAAATATAATCTGAATTAACATAGAGCCTTCATCTCTCTCAGGACCCCGGCTACCTGATTTTCTGGACATCCCCATGGGGTTTCCATCCCAAACTGAGAGATATTGAGACCTGTGGAAGCCAACAAGCATCTCCAACTGGGCATCCTTGGAGGACTTCCATGTTTTTCATGAATCCCTTTGGTTCCAATACCTCTGTCATTGCAGAATAAACAACCAAAGTGCCAGGGTCCTCTAGGTTACAGGCACAGCTGTGTTCCAACCAAACTGTTACCTGGTGCCAGCTAGTGCCTTCCTATCTCAAGAAAAACTGATCCTTCAGCTTTTGCTGGTGGAATCCCTTCAGAGAGGCTGGAAGTTAATGTATCTTCTCTTTTTTACCATCCCACCTTCATTGTCACTGATCCCACACTCACCTTGGGCGACCAAAACCTTCTTCATCATTTCACCAAATGATAGAGCTTTCCCAGAAACTGGCTTATATAACTGATCATGTCACAGGGTCTATTTCTCAAATTTATGCATCATGCCTAGGAATGCCTCCGCCCCTAGCCGCAAACACAACTTAGGCCCAAGGTGAATCTCTTCCACCTGGAAAACTAGGAGCTAATGAATAAGAAGTCAAATTCCTGGCCAAGCACATCTGAGCCTCTCCTCCCTGCTCTTCCAACTCCTCAGGAGGCGTCTCTCCCTGTCTTCACCACTGTTCTGTGCCTGACACCTCCTACCTGTTCAGAGCCCATTTCTCTCCAGAACCTTCATCCTCTTGGGGGATAGGGAGGGATTTTTCTCTTTGTGCATATATGCATACTCGAGTCTTGCCAATGCCCCTAAGAAATAATAGAACAAGATTTTGTTTTTAAATTTCTTGACCCAGTGGCATAAACTAATAAAAATGTGCCCTGGAGTAGAATCTAATGTAAATCCTCCTCCATAAATAAGCTCATATCTCTCTTTTTCCTTTGAGTATTAAAAGTAGAATTGGCTATGCAACAGCAATCTTTTTTTTTTTTTAAGGGTTTGATGTGAGGAGTATAGTAAAGTGAACAGAGATAGAAGCCAACCGCATATTTTCCATCTTCTCCTCATCCTTCTACAGTATTGGAGTGGGGTTACAAAAGACAAGAATATAGGGTCTTCCAGCCTAAGTGCTCTCGGACTGCAGCACGGGGTGGGCTCTCAACTGGCCAAGATTGGCCAGCCCTTTCTGTCTGTTCCAGGGGGGCTCAGCATGGACAGAACCTTGTCCTCTTTCATTCCAGCTCCTGGGCCTCCCCAGCAGGCCCCCAATCCACAGCTGCTCTACTGTCAGTTGGTTTTGCCAATGTTGCCACGGTGCGGCCCTCATCAGCTTCCCAATGCCCTCACCTCTTCTCTCCTCAGCCAATTTCACATTCCACCCCCTGGCCTGTTCCATGGGAATCTCCATCACTGAGGTTCCCCAATGACCACATTGTTGCAAATTCAATTAACATTCTCCAAGCCCTTTCTTAGTTGAATTCTCTACAATATCTGTTGCTGGGTTTTATTGGTCTTCTCTTGAACGTTTTCTTCCTTACTTCCCATGAAATCACTGGGTTTAGTCACTCTTTCTGCCCCCAGGCCATTTAGTCTCAGTGTCCCTAGTCGTCATCTCTTATTTCCTCAAGTATTAGTGTTCCCCAAGACTCTGGTCTTTTCCCTTTCCTCTTCTATCTTTGTCCCACTTTTGAGTGTTTCAACTCCCCTCCATGATCTCAATTAGCCCCTACAGATTGCCAACTTCCAAAGCCATACCTTTAGTGCCCATCTCTCTTCTGAGGTCCTAACCCAGCCCCGTACCCCAAATAAACATTGAATATCCAGTAAGAGACTTCAAACCCAACATGATAAAAATTGAACTCCAAATAACACTCACCCACCCCAACTCTAGGCCTTCTTCCCCTGTGATCTTTATCTCTGTTAATGATACTATATTCACATACCTGAGGGCATCTGGAACTTCTCCCTTTCCCTTACTGACCCCCATTGCTTCTATGGGTTAAAACCCTATGCCTTCTCTAAAGGCCCAGTGTCTACTGATCTAGTTCAGGTTTTTATTATTGTCTGGATGGTGGCAACACCCCCCCCCCAAAGGGTCTCCTTCACCTCAGTCTAGTGTCCCACTCCCTTCCTACTGCCTGTCTATTCCCCTATTTCCAGATAACTGTTTTTTCTAATGATATGATAATCTCATCTCCTTGCTTAAGATTCTTCAGTAGTGCCTTCTCACAGACTTCAAGACAAATGCCAAATTCCTTACCATGAACTATAAGGCCATTATTATCTGCTCCTGCTTTGCTTTCTAGGCTCTTTACCAGTACCCTCCAACTCAGTCCTCAGGCTATAACTACAGGAGTTATAGCCTCAGTCTCATGAGAATATTCTGCAGCAGGAAAGAATATATATATATATATATATATATATATATATATATATATATATATAGCAGAGAACAAAGCCTTCCTTCCCTTAAAAACCATCAGTTTAATTCCAAACATCATTGTTCATTGTGTGGTCCCTAAAGGCAGTGGAGGGATTTTTGTTCATATTTTTATCTCTAATGTTTAGCATGGTGCCTGGCCTATTGCAATGTTTCATAAATGCCATGGAAGCCAAAACCAAACAAAGGGGGATAGAAATGAGAGAAAATACAAGGAAATGGTGCAAGAGAAAGAAAGAAAAAAGAAAAAGAAACTGAGAGAAAATAAAAAAAAAAAGAAAGGAAAGGAAGAGGGGAGGGAGAACGACAGTGGGAGCAGAGGAAAGGAAGGAAGAAAGGAAGGAAGGAAGGAAGGAAGGAAGGAAGGAAGGAAGGAAGGAAGGGCTGTCTTTAATTGCACTATTTTATACTGTTTCAAACCACATTCTGCTCTTGGCCTGTCTCTGTCTGTCTTACAAAAACATGCGGCACCCAAAACTTACCACATAATTTTTTAATTAAAAAAAAAAAACTAATAAAAGAATTTTTGTTTGAGAAATAGAATATTTGTCCTAAAGCATCAAAGAATCTTGTTGGAAAGCAAGCATCTAAGCATCTGCAGGCAGCTGAGGATTTTTTGAAGAAAAGGAGAAATGTTAGGAATTGAACAGAATTATTAACTTTGTGTCTCATTAATGTTTAATCCTAGGTATATCTTAAGAAAACAGAAGAGAGAATATTAAAGTTCCCCTGTCCTTTAATTGAATATTCTAAGTATCCTAGACTCTCGACTTAGATAAAATCAGGAGCCTGGAGTAATAACTGTCCCAAGATTAAATAACATTAAATCCCTTTCTTCCTGTTTTCTAATCTATGCTGACACCGGGCTCTAACCCTTTCCCTTTGTCTTAAGTGCTATCCCTCTCTCCCAGCAAATATATGAGACCTATCCTGGATAATGTCCCCATGGGGTGAGGCTGGTCATGGGGGAGGGCATTTGTGCTAAGGTAGCTAAGAAAAATCCCCCCACTGCTAAAAACACTGTCATAAGATGCCACAGCTCATACAAAGATCAGAGGGACTGCCCAGGACAAATTCACAAATCCAAGGTGAAAAGCCTTGGAATCAAGATAAAGTGTACTCTCTCTTCCAATAGCAGTCATATAATTTGGGAGCTCATGAACTGATGTTAAGAGGAAAAATATTACATTTTTAACCTTTAAAGCCTTGGCCAGAAATGCATACTTTTGAGGGATTTGATTTGCTGCATTGCCTATCTCTAGTCAATGAGGAAGAAATAGAGTGATGAAATGTCATGAACGGCTGCGTGTACTGGTGTGGTGGAAGGAGGCTTCCGGTTGCCAGTGACTGAGCCAGTGACTGGAGTCAGGAGAGGAAGGGTTGGCAGGAGCCAGGGTATCTTCCCTGGATGGACAGGATTTTGGACTTGACTCTGTACAGGCAACTTGAAAGCATTCATTGGGGATCCCTGGGTGGCCCAGTGGTTTAGCGCCGCCTTCATGCCCAGGGTGTGATCCTGGAGTCCCGGGATCGAGTCCCACACAGGGTTCCCTGCATGGAGCCTGCTTCTCTGCCTGTGTCTCTGCCTCTGTGTGTGTGTGTGTGTGTGTGTCTCTCATGAATAAATAAATAAAATCTTAAAAAAAAAAAAAAAAGAAACCATTCATTGAACGGGTTAAGCTCAATAGTGAAACAGATCTGGTTTTAGGAAGGGGACATGGGCAGCAGATAGAATAAAGACCGGGAGGGAGAACAGTTGGGATGTTTTGGCAAAAATCCAGAGTAGATATTCTAGAGTCCAAATTCAGGCAGCAGGAAGGAACAGTTTGGTGGTGAAAAGATCAACGAGAGAAAGGGAAAAACTAGATAAGAGGAATGGTAATGGTAGTGGGAGATCTTTCTTCCCTAACTCCAACCAGGTGGTCTAATTTCACTTAGCTTCCCCAAAACCTAACAAGCTTACAGGGTAGGACTTCTTTTACGGGCTCTACAGATCCAGCCATTTAAAGCAGAGCTTCTTACCAGTGTCATCTGTCAGCATCACCTACGGAGCTTTCTAGCATTTAATGCTTCCCGGGTACTGCGCCACGCTCTTCTCGTTGCCAATTCTGTTGGGTACTCTTGGTCAACAAAATTACTGCTTTGAGATGAAACCACACTGTCAAGCACACGCTCCAGACATTAAAAAAGATAAACTTTCCTTAACTCTTCAAAGGCCTCGCTAAACCACGCATTTTTAAAATGTCCAACATAAAAATGAGCAGCATATTTTCCTGTTCAAATATTTGAAATGTACTCCTTGTTTTATGGCTATTTATAGTGTCCCACTGACTGCTTATGACATGTTTTCTTGGGGATATAATTAAAAGGAGAATTTGCAAAGAATAATGAAAAACATAAACTTGTCAGATGAATAAAACGATTTCAGATAAAATAGCGTACTGGTTCCGTCACCCTCCCCTCTGACGTCCATCAGAATTACAGCTGGTAGATGCTGAACACTCACCTTCTGGAGTCTGTCTCCCAAATTCTTAGTAAAATTAGAGAAGGAGCTGGAAACTGAATTGCATTTAGCTTCCTCAGGTACTAATGTGAGTAGCCCATAGGCCATGCTTTGGGAAACCTTCTTTTGTACTCGGGTTACTAGCGCCTCCAGCCAAATGTTTCTGACCTCTGTGTCGTCGACATCGATTTTTCATTCCCTCCTCCTTGAACCCAGCTGTCCTAATCCATTTGGAAATCATGCTCATCAAAACTGCAAAGGAAAACCTTTTGATGTTTTATTTATTTTGGGGAGAAAATTGTGACCTCAAATACCATGGGTAGGGCTACAGAAAATTAATTATGACCTCAAATACCGTGAGTAGGGCTGCAGACTATTAGACGCCAGGAGGCCCCTCTCTCAGGCTGCTATGTAGCTAACTTCCCTGACTGTGGGCTGGCTCTGGCCCCGGCATGGAGGGATTTGCACGAAGAGCCCTCCATGCTCACGGAGGTTACAAGAATATGGCATTTATCATCAGATTCAGTTCAGGTTCTAACAGATAACAAGGTTAAGATTAATGCAAAGAGTGGCTCTCAAGTCTGGAGCAGAAAGCTAGGTCAGGAACCAGAAGAAACAGTAAGAAGATACAGACAAGACGGAAACCAGGTAGGCACATGAGAGCTAGACTGGTGTTAAGTGGACACTAGGGTCACCTGCAGAATTTAACAGCAACAACAGCAACAACGACAAAATAATAATACTAGTACCCAGGTGCCAGGTGCACTACATCAGTAACTCCGGAAGTGGACCCAAGGATAGGTAGTCTCAAAGTGCTCCAGGTGATTCTATGTGAAGCCAACGTTGAGATCCACTCCTCCAAATACCTCCTTTCTCTGAATAGCCTGTTGCCCTGACTGATGACATTCATTGGCCCAACTGCAAATGAAAAGGCTCAAATTCCACTACCTTTGGTCAGGACTTACTGGTCTTTCAAGACACAGCTCCAATATCATGCTTGTAATGATGTCTTTCCTGATCCCCACTCCAATCTCGTTCTTCCTGTGTGCTGATAGCCTGCGTAGATATGGTGTCATCACGGCACCTGTTAACTCTATGCACTTACCTGTCTCCTTCACTGGATCCCCAAGGGCATGACTCATATGGTTTCATATCCTGGTCCCACTTGGCATATTGTCTGGAAGGTAACAGACCCTCAATAAAAGTTTATTGAATTCTTAAGAACCCAGTAAATACTTATTTATTCTTAAATACATATTTAACCACTATGTAGCTCATTTTCTTTCTTTTTTTTTTAAAAAGATTTATTTATTTATTTATTTATCTATTTATTTATGATAGACATAGAGAGAGAGAGGCAGAGACACAGGAGGAGGGAAAAGCAGGCTCCACGCTGGGAGCCCGATGTGGGACTCGATCCCGGGACTCCAGGATCGCGCCCTGGGCCAAAGGCAGGCACCAAACCGCTGATTCACCCAGGGATCCGTATGTAGCTCATTTTCAACATCTATTAAGTAAAAAATCAGGGCACCTGGATGGCTCAGTCGGTTAAGTGTCTGCCTTCGGTTCAGGTCATGATCTCAGGGTCCTGGGAGGGAGCCCCCCACCTTGGTCTCCCTACTCAGTGGAGAGTCTGCTTCTCCTTTTCCCTCTGCTGCTTCCTCTGCTTGTGTTCTCTTTCCGTCAAATAAATAAATAAAATCCAAAAAGAAAAAAAGAAAGATTGAACTGTGTTGTCTCTAAATCTTAATCCCTTTGAGATCTAAAACTCAGTGATTTTTTTCTCTTTGTATCACATAAAATATATACATATGATTCCAGAAATAACGCATTAGGCTTGGACTCCTTTGCATCTCCCAAACTTTCATATGTACTCTATCTGCCTAGCATCTTGGTAAAATGCAAATTATAATTGGACAGGTCTGTGGTGAGGCCTGAGGTTCTGTACTTCGACTAAGCTCTCAAGTTGTTGTATCTGGTGAGCGATGACACTTTGGGTAGCATAATTTTAGGGGATAGAGGCAGATCCTAGTCTTCCCTGAGTTCCCATCATACATTATAAGGCAGAGAAGATAATCCTTAGCACCAGACTGCCTGGGTCAGATCCTGGCCCTGACACTCCCATTAAGACCATGAGTCATCCTAACATATTTGTGCCTCAACTTCTTCATCAGTAGCAGAGGGATAACAATAGAGTTTTTTGGTGAAATTAGTGAGTTAATTCATGTGCAGTCCCTACAATGGTGCCTCACATGTAATAAGCCAATACATATTAACACTATATATATACATTATATATATATAATATTAATATATATATATTAAGAAGAACTGAAAACTTCTTTTCAGTTAATTAGTTTCAGAAGGGATCAGTTCTATTTGTCAGAAGCACTGATTTTTCTTTTTTTTCAATCTTGAAAACAGTAAAGAGAAGATATTTTTTCTTCCTTTGAAAAGCAAATACTAGATCCATAGGCAAAGAAAAGATCAAAAGAGAGAAAAAAATTCAGCTCGCCACTCTTCAGTCCCATCATTCTCTGCTTTCTCATCCCTGCCCCATTGCAACATTGAAAATACAGAATGTTACCATGTCAGAAAAAGTGACTTGCAAGGATTAAAACCCACTTCTGGCCAGAAGATACAAATGGACACTCGGTACAGCGTAACTCTCAGCACAAAATCACACTATTCTTTTAATAATAAGGTTCAAAGCTTATTTCCTGATGCTAAGATAGCAGTTCTTCAGCAAGACAATTGGGTTTTCAAAGAGGAGTGTCAAAGTTTTGGGGAGTCGTCAGAATGCAAGAAGGAATCGCCCCAACCTGAAACACTCTCAGAGCAAGCACAGGGCTCAGTTCGAAAGAAGAAGGAAGAGAAGCATCAGAGAGTAGAAGAAAACAACAACAACAAAAAACAAACAGGCAAACAGAAAATCTGACATTATTAGGAGCCTTGTGTTACCTTAAATAGGAGAAGGAGAGGGGCGCCTGGCTGCATCAGTCCGAAGAGCGTGCAACTCTTGATCTCAGGGTCGTGATTTCGAGCCCCGCGATGGGTGTAGAGAATTACCTAAACAAATAAATATTTATAAAAAGAAAGGGAAAAGGGGATAAGGAAAAAAAAAGAGGTTCAAAAGCAATCATTATTGAGTCCTTACTATGTGCCAATGGCTTCAAATATATTCAAGTTGTAAACATCCTGAAACACTCTCTGCGGAAGGCATGTTGAAGCTCACTTTACAGTTGAGGAACCTGAGGGGAGGGTCGTCCTTGTCTGACTCTGATTTGGCAGAGCTGGGATCCGAATCTGCTGCCAGTGTACATTCTGTTACCAGTTAGTCCCGTCTCCTGAAACAGACTTCGGAAGAGCCTCCAGATCTGAGCTTTCTCAAGTTAAAATCAAGCTTAAGGTCACATAATAACTAACAAGCCAGGGCAAAGCGAAGCAGGAATGAATATATAAAACAGCTGAAATTGTGCCAAAGACACATTCCCCCTCTTAGTTTTATGGAGAGGGTAAGTCCTGGGACGTGACCAAGGTAGTCGACCTCCTTACCTGCCAGCCTTGTAGGCTTGATGCCAGCCAGGTGTGCAATGTCCCTTCTTTTGTTTTAAGGCATGTTTGGAGAAGAATGTCTGCCTTGCAGAGCAATTCAAGGTGAAAACTCAACCAATAGCTTGAATTCCGCCCCTGGCTTCATCCTGTACTAGAACAGAGGTTGCTGGAGTTGCCAATACTGCTCTCATGAGGGTAAATTCCATCGGGCCACTGAGCTCCTGTTAGGTGAAGGAGGTTCACCCAGTGGGAAAAATGAATCCAGGGCCTTGAAAGATGGTTGATGTAACACTCAGAGTTTAGTGAATCTAAAGTTGGATCTATTTACTTACTCATGTCTGAGCAGAACAGAATAGAACCCCTGGCCTGTGGGTTTAATCTCTATCTCTTTAGGCCATGAGACCCTTTGCATATCCCGACTTATGCAATTCACTGATTACATTTCCTACTTTTAATGTTGAACCTAACACGTTCCTCTTGGTTTGGCTACAAGGAAGAAAAAGAACTTTACCCCTGATTAAAATTTTCAGAAAATCTAGTTTTCACACTTGGAAAAGTCCAATTATTTCTTATTCAGTTAGAAGTCCCTGTGTTAGAAGAAAGAAAATCACTGATAATGATACTCTTAAGAGAACCAAATAACTCAACAGTGTCTCATCATTTGGGGTTTTCCTAAACAGAAAACTATTGAAACCTTTTTATTTTAACTTTATGCTTTCCACAGTATATATGAATAGAATAAAAGGAAAACATAGTCCTATTCGTTAATTAGTATGTTAGGAATTTTCAAAATGCTGTGAAGAAGTACTTAAAATGGAAAATGACTGCAAATTCCAAGGTATTTTTTTTAACATGACCTAAGAATAAGGTATTTTTGATAATCAGATTATTGTCTATACTGTATATGAATTAAATACTTCTGAAGAATTAGAATTTTCTGAACACTGAGGTGACTTAGAAAATGTGATTTAATCTTTCTTTGGTGATCAGAAGATATTTTAAAACTTTTTTAAAAAGATTTTTTATTTATTTCTCTGAGAGAGAGAGAGATAGAAAACAGGAGCAGAGGAGAGGAATAGAGGGTGAGGGAGAAGCAGATTTTCTGCTAAGCGGGGATCCTGACCCAGAGCTCTATCCCAGGACCCTGAGATCATGACCCAAGCTGAGGGCAGACGCTTAACTGACAGCCATCCAGGAGCCCCAGTATTCTAAAATTTTATGCATTTTCAAGGTCACCGAAATAAACACCAATTAACACAATTTAACTTGTTACTTCCAAAACACAAGCGTCATTATTAAGAGAAATGCGAAGTTAATAGAGTGACCAATAAACCGTATTTCACTGTAACCCATAATGTTTTGGAAGATATGTCCACTGTGTGTGTTTTTATTAAAGTATATTATTGAGAAATAACTATGTTAATGGTTGCGAACCTCCACACTCTACAGCTAATTAAAATGCAATTGTGTAGGATTTTTTTTGTCGCCTGCATATGGTCATTACAAAAGTGGCCAAATCTGGCATGACAAACATTGCCTCACTGAAATCCCATGTGACATGAAGAGCCAAACAAGAGCAGTGTCTCAAGTATACAAAAGCAAATCTGAGAATTTAATATTTTCTCATACATGGATTCTCAATCTAAGTAGAGGTAACTTCCCATTCAACATAAAATTGGTAAAGAATCGTCCAACTGTTCTATATAAGCTGGAAACAAAAAACAAACTTAAAACTATTTGAAGTCATCATGAGTCTTGAGAGAAATGTGTTTCTGCAGTATCACAAAAGAAAGCTCAACTTTCTCATTTAGGGGTTTGGAGGATTTATTTGGGAACATTAAGCTATACTGACTAGAAAGTGCAGTTATGTTTTAAGTGGAGCACATTAATGCAATCAGTAGCATTCATCAAGTGCATTAAACATCCACCAGAAAAAAAAAAATCCACCAGGCTTTAAAACAGAAATATTGACTAGAACATGTGCATTCATCACGTTCATAATAAAAACAGACATATTCTTAACATTTCTGTCATAGAGAAATTTCTAAAATGTTAAGTTCCTTAATGCTAAAAAAAATAATCAGATGGAAAACTGATTGGAAGGTGAAGAATAATAAGGACAGAATGGATCAAAATGGACCAAGGGGAAAAACTCACAAAACCCCCACAGCTTTTGGTGCACCTGGCTGGCTCAGTCAGTAAAGCATGC
Source organism: Vulpes vulpes (assembly GCF_048418805.1). Classification (NCBI taxonomy): domain Eukaryota; kingdom Metazoa; phylum Chordata; class Mammalia; order Carnivora; family Canidae; genus Vulpes; species Vulpes vulpes. The sequence goes on from NC_132782.1 coordinate 41,310,124, forward strand.
GACTCTTGATCTCAGAGTTCTGAGTTCCAGCCCCACATTGGGGATAGAGATTATTAAAAAGCAAAACAAAACACAAAAAACACAGCTTTTTAAGTATAGAACAATGATGACAGAAATCAGAATTGCCACAGAATCAAGGAAGGAGGGACGCCTGGGTGGCTCAGCGTTTTAGAGTCTGCCTTCAGCCCAGGGTGTGATCCTGGAGACCCGGGATCGAGTCCCACGTCGGGCTCCCTGCATGGAGCCTGCTTCTCCCCCTGCCTGTGTCTCTGCCTCTCTGTGTCTCTCATGAATAAATAAATAAATAAAATCTTTAAAAAAAAAAAAAGAATCATGGAAGGACTTCATGAAACTGGATCTGGGAAGAAGTTCTGTAACTGTGCTTTTAGCAAGTCTTCATAACTTATTTGTGTACTAGTTATTGATCAATTATCCCTTTTGTCATATAAGCTATGTATTTCTACCTGGGTTTCCCGAAGCCCACCTTCAAAATATACCTTTGTTAAAATACGTTTATAACCTCAAAAAATCCTTGAAGAATATAATAATGTGTGTATAATCCACCTGAAGAGATGTATTGGTTAATCAAAAGTTAAAACATAGAATGTTACCATTTTTCTTTTTTTTTTCTGCTCTTCATTTTATTTTCACATAGCTAATTCATTCACATAGTATGAAATTCAGAAGCTAATAATATTTTACAAACTTTTATCTATTATTGAGAGACATGACTATGCCCCAAGCAAGTCCTAAAAATAGCAAGCATCCTTCAATATCATGTCTTGTCTCCTCCATATCTTGTTATAATATTTCAGTCTCTAGTTTTTACTCTGTGTGTATAACTTTGATATTCGGAGGCATAATTTCAACCAATATGCAGAATGTCATTATGACATGCTTTACAAACTCTGTAGCACTTAAATTTATATTTATAGACTTTTACCATCTCTATTCTAACGTGTCATCCCTTTTAGGCACCAAATGACTACTAAAGCAGGTTGCTTTTCCCTCTCATTTGGAGACCATGGGTAAGGAGTGTAACACGAATAGGTAGGTGGTGGTTTATAGGAAAAGGTGTGAGAATATTGAGGAACATGCCCAGTTTTAAAATTCTTATGCTAAAAAAATGTATGCCTTTAAAATTTTATAACCAGAAACAGTACCCTGAAGAAACAAATTAAAGACAAATTTAGAAAGCACCTAATTGAGCATGTCGTCTAAGCCCACCTTGTTATAGGTGAGGAGATTTAGGCCCGGAGAAATGAAGCAGCTTGCTCAGTTTCACAGACTTATGAATCCAAGATCTGAGACTGGAACCTAGTTTCTGGACTCCCAGTCCTGATCTCATTTTGCCGTCCAAATCACTTCCTTTCATGCACTTTGCCTTGGAATGACCTACAAAGATGGTCTATTTTCAAGTTATGAATAGACAGAGGTTCCCTTGTAGCTTTGTGAGAAGAAATGAATTGGTTAATGAAGGAATTAGATAAATTCGTGGATGATATAATAACTTCCCAAAGAAATTAGAGATGTTTGCAGGCTATCATCAAATTTGCCACCCAGTTACCGGCCCTCTCTACTCTGTTAAATTGGAGCTCTCTTGGGGATGGCCATACCTTACATTAGGATTCATGCATGTTTACTATATTTTTCCCTATAGATGTTCAAATTTCCCTCTCCTGCCCTTTTGTTGACCTTCATCCCGGCTTATACTTCCAACTGCCCATGGGTAACCTCCATTTGAATGTCCTGCAAGTACCTCAAATCCAACTTGTTTAAAGTGATTTTTTTTTCTCCCTTATAAAAGGTCTCCTAACTTCCTTGCTTCTTTTGTCCTTCCAATAAATCAGGTTCAAAACCTTGGAGTCTTCTTTTATTCTTTTTTTAATCAATTAATTAATTAATTAATTTTTGTTATTTTTATTATTTTTTTATTTTTAGAGAGAGGCTGCAAGAGCCAGTAGCAGGAGAGGGGCAGAGGAAGAGAGAGGGAATCTTAAGCAGGACCCATGTTCTGTGCAGAGCCTAACATGGGATTCAATTCCATGACCTTGAAGCCATGACCTGAGCCAAAATCAAGGGTTGGATGCTTAACCAACTGAGCCACCCAGGCACCCTCTTTGATTCTTTATCTACATTTCCAAAACATATTTCAAACCTAACCTTTATAGGCCTTCTCCATAAGTTATCTTTATCTCATTGTCCTCTTTTTTTCTCCCAGCCCAGTTGTCTAATACTTTTCTCCCAGCCCGTTTAATACTTTGACTATTATATAAAACTCTGAAATTGTTGTCTTCCACTTTTTACCCCCACCCTTGGTTAATAGACCCATTCACATTACCTCCAGGTGCACCTTTGTGTACAATACTTTCAATTGCTTGATATTCTCTTACTCAAACCCTTCAAATTCCCTCACTCTACATCCAAAGCGTTTAATCTGGCATTGAAGGCCATGCATATCCCAGTGGTTTCATCTTCCATGTAACCTTTGAGCCTTTTTTTTTAAAGATTTATTTATTTATTTATGATAGACATAGAGAGAGAGAGAGAGAGAGAGAGAGGCAGAGACACAGGAGGAAGGAGAAACAGGCTCCACACCGGGTGCCCGACACGGGACTCGATCCCGGGATTCCAGGATCGTGCCCTGGGCCAAAGGCAGGCGCCAAACCGCTGAGCCACCCAGGGATCCCCAACCTTTGAGCTTTTTGAGGCCTGCTCCATACCACATAGCTAATATTTAATAACAGTGAACCTACAAGACACTTAGTCCTGAACCACTTTATCTGACCCATCCCAGCTGATTCACTCTGGCCTGCTGTGGTCCTTACAGCACTTGCCCTTGCAATTAAATTTCCCTAGAACTGATACTTTTTGCCATTCCTGTTCTTTCAACTCTCCAACCACCTCTCCTCAAGTTTTTGGCTTTGACTGCTAAATTTAGCCACACAAGATAAACATTCTTCGTTATCCTGGAGCAACAATCTAGCCACTGTACTGTCACATTCTTTCTCTCCTATCTACTCTTGACTTTGTCCTGTCTACTCACAAACTTTACACACAACTACTTCTAGTAGCCATGAGCCCTCACTCCTGGATGTGTAGGCAATGCGATGCCCCCTATGTTGGCTTAAACATCTCTAGTTTTGGTTTTAGTTAACACAGGCTGGGAATGTCCTCCCTAACTCTCTTCATTGAGCACATTTTTTTTTCACTTCAGTGCCCATCAAAATTACCTGAATATTACCCATAAAGAATACTTTCTTTGAAATATACAACCGCTTCAAATAGAAATAGGATGTGTGTCACAAATATAAACCATGTATCTAATTTAAAAATTGTAGTAGCCAGGGTTGCCTGGGTGGCTCAGTCCGTTGAGTGCCCAAGTCTTGACTTCAGCTTAGGTCTTGATCTCAGAGTCATGAGTTCAAGCCCCACACTGGGCTTTATGCTGGAGCCTACCTAAAAAAGAAAAAAAAAATGTAGTAGCCATATTATAAAAGTAAAAAAGAAATAGTTGAAATGAATTTTAGATTTTCTTTTATCCAAAATACCACTTAAACATGAAATATTAAAATGATTAATGAGATGTTTCTATATTCCTTTTGTTTTCATTCTAAGCCTTTGAAA